>NW_026947493.1:42012500-44412500 GCF_034190915.1 Cavia porcellus
TTTACAGTTGAATAATGACAATACAACATACCAAAACTTATAGGACACAATGAAAGCAGTTGTAAGAGGGAAATTTGTATCAGTAAACACCCATAGCAGGAAAACAGAGCAAACATATAACATAATAGTGAACCTCAAACTTCTAGAAAAAGAACAGGCTAAACCAAAAGCTCATACGTGGGAGGAAATTATACAGTTCAGAGCAGAAATTAACACACTGGATACTAAGGAAAAAAAAATAATACTAAGAATCAATGAACTAAAAAGTTGGTTTTTTGAAAGATTAAATAAAATCAACAAACCCTTATCCAACCTTCTCAAAAAAGGGGTGGGGGGTGGGGAAGAAGAGAAAATACTCAAATCTACACAACTTGAATGAAAAGGATGAAATCACAATGGACCCTGCAGAAATTCAAAAGATCATCTATACACATTTTGAAAACTTGTATTATAATAAGATGGAAAATGCAAAAGATATGGACAGAATCATCGAAAGTATATATATGAATCATCAAAAGTAACTTAAGAAGGTATAAGAATCCTAAATAAACCAGTATCAATCAATGAAATCAAAGACATAGTTAAAAAACCTACCAACAAAAGAAAAGCCCAACCCCTAACAGATTCACTGCTGAATTCTCCAAGAAATTTAGAGAAAATATAACATCTCTACTTCTCAAAATCTTTAACAAAATTGAAAAGGAAGCGATACTCCCAAATTCATTACTGGAAGCAAGCATTACCCTGAAACCAAAATTGGAGAAAGACCTAACTAAAAAAGAGAATTACAGGTCAATTTTCCTAATGAACACAGATGTCAAAGTCCTCAATAAGATACTGGCAAACAGAATACAGCCATGAATATTTTGCACCATGACTAGGTGGAATTCATCCTAGGGATGCAAGGATGGTTCAACATATGTAAATCAATAAAATATATATTAGCAGAGCTAAGGACAAAAATCATATGACCATCTCAATAGATGTAGAAAGAGCATTTGACAAAGTTGAACAATGATTAGTGAAAAACATTCTACAGAGAATTGGAACACATGGTCTTTATCACAATCAGATAAAAGCTATCTATGACAAACCAATAGTCAACAACATACCAAGTGGAAAAACACTGAAATCTTTCTAAAATCAGGAACAAGACAAGAATGTCCACTGTCTCCACTCTTATCCAACATAGTCCTGGAAATTTTAACTGGAGCAATTACACAAAAGAACAACATAAAAGGAGATTAATGCACACTTCTCAGATGAAGAAATACAAACAGCAAATAAATATACGAAAAATGTTTAACAACACTGCTCATTTGAGAGATACAAATTAAGACAACACTGAGATTCCATCTCACCCTAGAAAGAATGGCTAGTATCACAAAATCAACCAATAACAAATCCTGGAAGGCTGCGAGGGAAAAGGAACCCTTCTCCACTGTTGATGGAATTGCAGACTGGCACAACCACTGAGGAAATCAGTGTAAAGATTCCTCAAAAAATTAGAATTGGAGGTCCCATTTGATCCAGCTATTACCTACTCTTCTGTATATCTTCCCAGAAGAATTAAAAACATCATACCACAGCTATGCATGTGTATCCATGTTTACAGCAGCACAATTTGTAATAACTCTATCTTGGAACAACCTAAATGCCCGTCAACCAAAGAATGGATAAAAAAGTTGTGGTGTTTTTATACAATGGATTACCACTCAGACATAAAGGACAAACTTGAGGTTTCTGCAGGTAAACAGATGCAGCTGAAGACCATACTCATAAGTGAAATAAATCAGACTTGCATGTGTAAAGATCACCCTAGTGTGAGAAGCTGAAAGAAATGTGTGTGGATATGTACGATAGTTATCCTAATTTCTCTTAGTTCATTCAAAATAATGGTTTGTGCTAATATTGGTTGGGCAAATAAATGCAGACATTTTGCACTCAGAGTAACTAAAGATAACCATACACTGTGTACTAACAATTTTTACTCTCTATCTTGTTCTGAAATTTTGTTTTTTCTCTTTAAAAAGTCTCCTCTGAAACTTAAGGCCAACTGAAAGGCACCCTGAGGTTCTTCTCAAAGCAATCTTTCAATTTTGCAATTTTGAGCCTGTGATGGGTGGGACTTTGATGGTCCATCACATACACTCAAGACATCTTTCATATTGTCCTGATGCAAATTACTTGGCTTTTTTTTTTTTTTTTTTTAATGTCCATTGTTTTAACAACCACGCTCTCCTATGCTTCAGTTTTACAGGTGCTTCCTTTCTGGCCAGGCTACAAATTTTCCAAATCACTTCTCAATTCACACTGTACACCTGGCTAGAAGTATCCATACCACAACCTGAACAGTGTGCTGACTTGAAATTTCCTCCCCCAAATCAATTTGCTCACCAACTTTAATCTTAGTTTCCTGCAAACTCTTGGGGTCTGGGCAATATGTAGTCAAGTTCTTTAACAAAATTAAATACACCTGACCTCTAGTATAGTTTCTGATAGAGTCTGTGTTCCCAACTAAAACTTCATGAGTCTCACTTTTACTTTTCATATTCCTGTCAGCATTGTACTCTTCTGAGCTCCCACCAGCAATACCTATCAACTTCTACTTACAGAATCTTAAGGCTCTTCTAACCAGCATCTCTAACCTTTCCTAACTCCTCCCACAAACCATTTCCAATGGCTTCTAAACCACCAGGTAAGGATATAGTCACCCCAACAATTCTACTCCTGGTACCAAATTTTTGTATTAGGCACTTTTCTACTGCTAGGCCAAAACACTGAACACCTCCAACTTAAAGGAGAGGTCTATTTTGGCTCATGGTTTTCAAAGAATTCAGTCCATGGTCAAAGAATTCAATCCATGGTCACAGGCTCCAAGGTAGAAACATACTATAAAAGGATGTTGGAGGAAAGCTGCCCACCACATGGCAGCCAGGAAACACCATGGAGGACCTACAGACTAAAATACACCCACCCAGCTGACACCTGTAACCCTAGCACTTGGGAGACCAAGGCAGGAGGATCACTGGGAGTTCAAGGCCAGCCTGGGCTACCTAAATTTACACTGAGACTAAATTACAAAGTGAGATCCTGTCAAAAGACAGACAGACAGACAGACATCTAGGTCATGCTCCCTCTGACCAGGTCTTACCTCTGAGAACATGAGACTTCTGGGGGATACTTTAGATCTAAGTCTTTATAAATCACAGAATACTGATGTCAAATATTTGCTAAGAATTTGTAAATATTTGTAGAACAATTATAAAAGTCCTTGGCACATAATTAGCTTTTAAATGCATTGAGACTGCATCTAATAGACATAAAACTTCAGACTTTACATTTGGTAGATAATGCAAAGGAAAGAAGAGTTGTCAAAGGTGACAGGAGAGTTAGAGGTTACCTAAACAAAAATAACTGAAATCTTAGAACAGATGAATTGTTCAATGAAGAAAATTTAAGTAACAGCATATATGAACAAATTTTTTAAAAAACCCTCTGAGTTAATCTAGTTAGAGCATGATTACAAACTATAGTGCATGAGAATCAAGGATAAGAAAATCATGTCAAATAGCTAGTAGCAATAATTCCACTACATGATGGTAAGCTTTGTTTTCAAAGCACTCATGTTACTGAATTCTAACAGTGATGCCAAGTAGAAGTTCAGAGATCAAATTATTGTATAGCATCACATAGTATAACACAAGAAATAAAAAACTATTTTACATCTATAGAACATCCTCTTGTATCAATTCTTTAAGAATGATGATAAAATGAAGGATGACAGGGTACATACCGTAATTCCAGGTACTCAGAAAACTGAAGCAGGAGGATCCCAAGTTCAGTCAGCTGGGCAACTCAGTGAAATGGTATCTAAAAAGATACTTTTTAAAGGACTGGAATGAAGTTCATAAAAATGCTTGCCTAGCATGTGTAAGGCCCACGGTTCAACCTCTACTAGCACACACATACACATAGAATGAGTTAATCCTAACTTTATTCAATGTAGTATGTACCCCTTTTCACATCAAAGAAACAAATCTCAAATCAAAATTAATGGAAGCATTTTTAAAATAATAAATGAGTAAGTATGTTCATTTGTAGTTTTCTAAAGAATTTTTTGTTCATTCTTTTGACCAAATTTGACCTTCTATTATTGGCCAAGTAGAGTTAAAATGTTAATATAAAGACTTAAAAAACTCATTCTCTTCTCAAAGAACTTAGTAAGGGAGAGACACTAGTCAATATGCAAATTTTAACATAATGTGATAAGTGCTACAATCAGTACATGACCAGAAGCAACCTTCCCAGCCCTAGGAGAGGCACATATGGTGTGGGAAAGAAGGTGAATAAAAGGCAGAAATGAGTCAGGTAATACAGGGATAAAGAACTGGGAGAATGTACCAAGCAGTGTGTATACAAATAGACTTAAGAGTAATCAGTGGGCAGAGAGTATAGCTCACTATGATAGCACTTGTCTAGCATGAGATTTAATCCCCAGCACTGATGGCAAATAAATAAATGCTTATATAAGGACAAGAATGTCACATTCACTCAATTTTAATTATGTTGCCTTTTATTACTGTACAATATATTTCAAAAAACGTCATTACATTTGCCTTAACTGCTCTATAAGACCTGGAATAAAAGAACACTTAAAACACATAAACATCAAGCTGAAATATCTACTTATACTGAACCATTACTTCCAAATTAAATAAGCAGATGTGTGGCAATGCAAAATAAAATAACTTGTTAAAACAGAAAAGTAAACTTTGTTTTAATGGCTGTAGAAAGGAGGTGGTTTTGTTTGCTTTCTTTCAACACATCTGGTTCTGGCAGCAAGTAGTAGTATGCATTAACGCAATATGTGCCCTGGAAGCCTGTATTTTCTGTTTGTGCGTATTACTTGAATCAGAGACCAGACACATGAAAAATTATTGTTCTCAATACCCTCAATACCTCTTCCTCTCCCTCCAGAATAACCCAATGTTAGCAAACACTAGACTCTTTTTGGTGGTAGTATTTTACAATTACTTTTCTCCAGTAATACTGGATGCTTTTAATTTTCTCTAAAAGAGAAATGATGAAAACATAAGGAAACCCTCCAGGGTCCAAATTTTTTTCACATTCTCTGAGTAGTAAAATAGCAGCTCTACAAGGTGATGAAAATGGACTTCAATTTCTATTAGTTTTTAATCATGTTAACATTACAACATATCTGGATATGGCTGGACTTCTAAAACAAATTGCCAAGTATTTTAGAGCTTTAATAATGCATTACATAGATGTAATTAGCTCTTACCTACCAAAAGATACCATCTATCTGTGTATATTTATTTACCTTACCTTCACTGGAGTTCTTTTCTTTGGGCTAGACATGAGAAACAAGATTAAGTGATCAATGCTGGCTTTATTTCTTTATAAGCAATAAATTGGGTTGCTTTTTTCCTCCAATATGACTGCAGCATTTTCATTATGTTCACAAAGGCAATACAAAGAAATACCTACTGAGTAGGTCTCAGCCAGGCAATTCGTCTTTTAAAGTTAGATTCTACCAGAGTGGCACTATGGCATTATAGGCATTCAGTTTTTGTTTTCCTTTTTTCAAGTTCGTCAGTTCTTTACTACTCTTTTTTCCCTCTAGCAGGGAATGTTCTGTAATCTCAATGTAAGGCCAAGAGACCATTTATAATTACAATATCATGGTGGACCTCATCTTATGAGCTAACATAAACAGTAAACAATTAGAACCACATTTGGTCATATCCAAATAGGTCAAAAAATACTTTAATACAACATGTTTCCTTCTTCTGACTGATTTTGCATTATTCTTATTAAAATAATGAGATTGCAAAATTTTTATTGAGTTGTATTTTTAGATAACTACTATGTTTCAATGAATAAATTGTTTGCAAATTGTCATTAGTAACATCCTTTCTATAAACATGGTTGGCAAAATAAAAAAGGCACAAAAGGGAATAAACTCTTTTGGGAAAAACCAAAAACATTTTCAACTTTCAGTGACAAGTACCAAAGCATGTATTTGTTCATGAAGAAAAGCAGAGAAAACTGTTCAGTAATTCATGCACAAATTGAACTACAAAAAAACTTCTCTTCAGATAGATCCTGAGGCTTGAGGAGAAATGAGTTTTCCTAATCTCGTGCTTGATATAAAATAAAATGTAAAGCTGCACATACATGTTTGGTTTAACAGTGGACCCACTTTTTTTTCTTTAAAGTGACACAAATAAAGGAAAACAAAACCAAAATACTTTCCCAAGCAAATAAATTCCACCTATAACCTGTGTTCTTTTTACCACTCAGTGGAGTAAAATGTCCAAGAAAATGTAAAATGCAGCATACACAATCATATAATCTAAAAACTTTTCATGATAACTTATTGCAAATTGCACCTGACAGTTCACCACAATGGAACACTGGCCCCTTGTTGGTTCACACAGTCCTTGAGCCCCAAACTGAAGACGAAGTCACCAGTAAAATGATCGGGATAGAAAGTTTGCAGCGGTGCTCAGCCAGCTAGCGCCACCTTCAGGGTGGGAGCCAACCCGGGACACTGCTCTGTCCTGCTCCTTTGTGGGGCTCTCATCTTCAGGCAAGTAATCAGGCAGCTCTGTGTTCTCCTCTACTTCCACAGGAGTATCCTGGAACGGGACCAGCATCTGATACAGAAAGCACATTAAAAGCTATTACAAAATCAACTTAATGTGATGTAATGCACATGTATATGTGTCAAGTTTTTGTTGTGTTTCTTTGCGGGGGGTGTTGAGCTTTGTTTCTTTGTTCGAGCCAGGGCTAGTTCAGGCTGGTCTTTAAAAATATGTAGCCAGGCTGGCCTCAAACTTGTGATCCTCCTGCTTCAGCCTCCCAAGTATTGGGATTACAGGTGTGCACCACCACACCTAGCTGTCTTAATGGTCAACTTTATTCCTCATTCTGATTACCTTGTCTGTTTATTTACTTGTTTTTGTTGTGCAGGAACTTCACATTGAACTACATCCCCAGCCATTTTTATTTTTTAAGACATGGTCTTACGTAAGTCATTAAGTAGTCCAGGCTAGGCCTAAACTTGTAGTCCTTCTGCCCAGGGTGTCACAGTGCTGGGATATCAAGTTTGTGGCACACACTTGGCTCCATATTTATTTTTCTCAGAAGCACTAGCTCTCCTGAAATTTTCCTCCTATGTGATAGCAGGAGGAATACTATGTAAAAATGGAATACTATGTAAAAATGGAAGAATTACAAATGCTGATCTGCACAGGTTCAAAGAGTAAATGAACAACCTTTGTCTATCTAAAAATAACTAAGCCAAAGGTTGGGACCCTTTGGGCCCCCAAGGACCCACAGAACCCAAATGAGTTTAAGGTACATAAACTGATATTCGCAATCACAAACTATTGGAAAGAATAGCAACAGCCAGGAATTTTTCCATAGGTACTAGTCCAACAGTTGCACATTTATTTTCTGGATTGCCAAGACTATTTAAGGTAGGGCAAAACACTTTTTAAAAGATCAATGCAAGGAAACTTTTATTTCCATTTAAAATCAGTAAGGCATCTACAATGAGTTAAAAGAAGTTTTCTTCACAACAGTGGACAGTGAAATCCACAAAACACTTCAATATTTCTAAAACAGGCATTAACCAAGATCATCACATTTATTATACATTTGTTAACTATGGACCTACAAATATTAGCAGTCTGCTAGCCACAAAAATAATCAGAGTCTAAAATTAAGTATTTAAAAAATGAACTGAGGGGCTGGGGATTTAGCTCAGTGGCATAAGCACCTGCCTTGCAAGCAGGTTGTCGTGAGTTCAATCCCCGGTACCGATAAAAAGGAAAAAGAAAAAAAAAAAAAATGAACTGAAACTCTTACCTCTTCGCCACTTTCACTTTTCACAACTTGCTGAGCTTTCATGACCTTGGTTGATGCTATTGCTGATGCCAACGCCTGGGCCAGAATGAAAAGGAACAGTTTTGAACACTGATTTGTTTGCCTGTAACCTCAAGCATTTTCAGATATTAAAAATACTAACCTCTGCTTTCAAATCTGAACGAATGCGCACCACACATCTCTGAACGGCCATTTGAAAAGTAAAGCTAATGACACCTTTAATTTTTAACAAAGCCTCTTCACAAAGATTTCTTCGAGACTGAAAAAGAAAGAGCAAATTGTTATTAAAATAGATAAAATAATTAAAGGCAACCAATCAACTTAAGCCACATTAAACTCATTATAATCATTTGTCACTTAGCACTGGGATACTGTCTGAGAAACAGATCATTAGGTGATAGACTGTACTTACATAAATCTAGATGGTATAGCCTACTACTCTATACACTCAGGCTAAGTTGGATACCCCACTGTTTTTAGACTACAAACATATACAGCATGTTATGGACTAAATTCCATAGGAAAACTATAACATATTGGCAAGTACTTACATGTCAAATTATAGGAAAGGTACAGTAAAAATACCGGGTGACAGGAATTTTTCAGTTTCACTAAAATCTCATGGGACCACGATTACATATGTAGCCAAATGTCGACCAAACATCATTATGTCCTATATATATGACTGTCTGTTTTGAGATATGAAGAGCAAATATACTTACAATGGATGAAGGGGGAATGCTTAGTCAAGCTTATTACTGTTTATAGGATCAACAGAATAATTCCTGCTAATTTTGAAAGCTTCAATATTATTATAAAGTTTCAGTAACTTTTATCAGAAAGACATTCGTCAATGTTAATTTACATGTTAAAATAAACAGAACAAATGAATAATACAAAAAACTACCAAAAACTAGAGGCTCCTTTTCAAGGGTACACATACTAGATAGCCTATCAGCTGTTTCAATAGGACTTTATTGAAACACTGTCATCCTGACTTGTTTACACACCATCAAATACTAGTTACATGCTAAGGCCAGGTTAGTAGCTGTTACAGAGACCGATATGGTCTATAAAATCTGAAATACTTACTCTCTAGCCCTATAAAGAAAAGGCTTACTGGTCTCCAAGATATTCAAAATCTGTAGGGCCACAAGAGGCATTATGGTAACCATTGTTGATCACCTTGTATTCTGTTTTTACATCATGTACTATGTCCATCCTTTTGATTTGACTGACTCTGTTTTGTCACATTTAGTTTTATTCTCTTCAAAAAAAAGTAATAAGAACTATGGGAGTAATAAAACCCAAAATATGTAATTGTTATTATAAAAAAGACAGGAAAAGAAAGTGCTCTAAAGGACACAACTGCATGTATATTTAAGTGTATAAGATATATAACCATATTACTGAGTTTTTGTTGGATCATTGAACAGAACTGTTGGCAGTCTCACAGTTTGAATGTCCACTTTGTATGCTTTAATTTTGTAACTTGAACAACTATTTCTAAGATGACAATATGTAATCTATTAACTAGTGATTTCTGACTGTTTATTTTTTTGAAATTCTGTATTACTTGTACACTTTTCTGTTTTGTTTGTTTTTTTTTTTTTTTTCTTTTTCTCTTTAAATAAAATTTAAAAAAAAAATCTCTAGGGCCGTGTCCTAATAGATTAAAACTGAATTCATAAGCATTCAGTGTTTTAGTTACCAATCCTTAAATTTCAAACTATTTGATGTATGCACTCAGTTCAGCAACACATATGTAAACTATTTGGTATGAATAAATATTATTGCAATCTTCATTTATGGCAATCTCAATCATTCCCTCTGCATTCTCAAGAACCATCAACATTTTTATTTTTCCTGTGATTATGTTCACAACACAACATAACATACAATCTTTGATATTAGATGCAGGGTACTACACTATCCTGGTCTCCCACCTTACACCACTGATGATTCCATCTCTCTTCTCACCTCCAAGGTGTAGTGCCTATACCTGAGTTACTTTCTTCGTTGACCCTCAGGA
This sequence comes from Cavia porcellus, assembly GCF_034190915.1. Taxonomy (NCBI): domain Eukaryota; kingdom Metazoa; phylum Chordata; class Mammalia; order Rodentia; family Caviidae; genus Cavia; species Cavia porcellus. The sequence continues at coordinate 42,022,450 of NW_026947493.1, forward strand.
AACTATTTTTATCATTTTGACCATCACTAATTCCAATAGTACTATACTTGCTTATTTTTGTCTGTCAGACATATCCAGTGATCATCTCAATATAAGAACCTAAGTGAAAATAGATTCCGAAGTACAGTAACTGCATTTTCTCTTCATTTTCCTTCTACTTTGGGTTCACAAAATCACTACCTCTGAGTTTTCCTGTGTCTGTATTGAAACCAGATTCTGATTCAGTACTTCAGAGGGGATAAAAGACTAAAACTGACCTCTATGAAAGTACATAGAGGATACTGTTTTCAAATTTATTCTAACAGCCTGAAAAACATTTCATATCATTGCTCATTTCCTTACTTAAACCACTTTCTGCCTCAGCTTTTCAACACCACTCAGGGAGGAATCTTGGACACAACAGTCTATAGCAGAACACAGGCCCACAGTGGGCTTCCCTGTCTCTGGACTCCACTCTGCCCAGGAATGGATTCTGTGAAGTGCTTTTAGGAAACTGGCACCAAACAGTTTCATGCTTCTCATCTCCATGAATTCTATGCTACTTGTACTTAGAAGGATGTACAGTAAATGTAACATAAGAGAACAATGCCACTTTAATGACATTTCTATAATTTTGACATCTCCTATCTAGAAAAGAGCAGTCCATTCCATTTATTCAAGTCTTATACTATTTTTTTTTCTTTTTTTCGTTTTTATCGGTACCAAGGATCAAACTCACAACTGCCTGCTTGCAAGGCAGGTGCTTATGCCACTGAGCTAAATTCCCCAGCCCCAAGTCTTATACTACTGAAGACCTTTAGCTTACTTACATACAGCTCCTCTATTTTCTGGTTAAAAATATCCTTTTATTCTTCCTAATTTATTTTATACTATTTTGTTTCACAGAATTAAAATTACTTCTCCCCATTCCAGAAGTGACTAGCTTCCATATGCTTAATATTTGCCTGAGATTTTTAAAAAGTTGCATTAATTTTAAGAAATTTCACAATTCTCCCGAGTTTTCTGTATTTACAATCCTATCAACAGCAAATTACCAAACATTTCATTATATTAAATCATATTTACATTCTCAAGATAAAACTGCTTCTAGGAAGTTATACTACAGTTAAAAGTTCAATGCTGGAGCCATGCTATTTAGATTGAAATCTTAACGATTCCCTCTATACCTAAGTGAGTTTGGCAATTTTACAACTCTAAAATTCAATTTCCCTTTCTGTAAAAGGAAGATAATGTTCCTCTCTTTGTGTGTTAATGATCAGAACCAAACAAGAATCAATATACTACCAAAAATGCCAGCTTGTCACAAAAAAATGTTAACTAGCATGATAGTGCAGTACTACTATACTAGACTTTAACTTGCTAATACTTTATTTTGGGTTTTGCTGTGGGGTAGGAAAGACTGAACCCAGGGCCATCTGTGTTCAAAGCAAGTGCTCTCCCACAGAGCTTCAGGCCAAGCTCTCATTTTGGCAATAAAATTCTTCCTATATTCTTTCTCTATTTTTGTATGTGCTTTGTTAGGTTTATTCCTTGGTTTCTGGTTTAAAAAGAACTATACTATTCTTCTACTAGACTCAGGATCTTATGGCCCCAGTTTTATTAAGATGGTTGTTCACTTATTTGGATATACAAATTCAGAGCATGGATACTTGCAGATATCCATAAGCATAGACACTTGTTTACTACTCTTTACTAAGTCTTAAATCCTAAGTTCTAGGTAAGTCCAACAATTATAAAAGGTTCTACACAATCTAATATAAACTATCTGCCACAGCTAAAGAGATAGTTTTATGTTGCCATATCTAAATACATATATGTGTGTGTGTGCGCGTGCATACATATATATATATAAAACATCTCCTATCTAGAAAAGAGCAGTTCTTTTGTACATAATATAACTTATCACTGTATAAGGAACTTCAAGGGGACTTTCAATTCCAGTCAAGATGGAGTATTGCAGACTAGATTTACCCACTCACTGGGATTAAATAACAAAAATATACTTTTAAAAACAATGATGTCCAAACATTGAAAAAAAATCACCCTTAAAAAAAAATAAAAGAAATGAAATGAACTCCATACACCACACCAGCTTATTGCTTAGAAAAGTTCCTGGTTACAACTCAGGAAGAGAAAGCTAAACAGATCCAGCAGTCTTCCTGAGCTAAAGACAGATTTGAGGATTCAGGAAGAGTCAAAAGTGCTCAGTAAATCAGACCTACAGCTACAAAATGAAAAGGAGCTGGAGAGAGATGCCTGCTACGGAGTACAGGGTGCCCCTTTGAAAAACAGATCATCAGTAGATGTCATGCTAGGAAAAAATTTAGGCTGGGGAAACTACTACTGGAAGGAAATAGAACAGTTCTGTGAGCTTAGAGTAGACTGGAAATATATCATGTTCCCACCAAAAACTGGGGGAAAAGAAGCCCTGAGACACATAAAGGTACAGAGAACCCAAGAGTATTGCCTCAACAGTATAGGCAAAACTGCGTCCAAGTTAAGGGGTACATGGTCTGCCTAACAAAGTTTAAAATTAAGGCTTAAAAAGATCCACTAGTTTACAAGTAACTTAACTGTGATCCAGAATAAAGTTGAAAAATATTTAAAGGCTGTTTGGAAAACATGGGCTCTATTCAACAACATAATATTCACAATATATGACCTTCAATCAAAAATTACCAGGTGGGCAATAAAGCAGGAAAATACAACATACAATTAGAAAAGTCAGTGAGTAGGAACACACTTAGAAGTAACACAGATAACATAGTCAAAAGACAGGGTATTAAACAGTTATTCTAACTGTATTTTGTATACTGGAAAAGACAGAGAAAAGTATAAATATATTAAGACAAAAAAAAGGTCTAAAAAGATACAATAAAACAATGTGTGGTGGTGACAGAAAATGCACTGGGTGAGATTCACAGTAAATTAAATACTTGCAGATGGAAAAAAGTGAATAAAGCAACAGAAAATATCCAAAATGAAAGAGGGAAAAAAAAGACTGAAAAAAATTTAACAGAATATCAATAAGCTGTGTGAGAACCTCAAGTGGTAAAATATACATAAAGCTGGAATTCCTGAAAGACTCAAGAGACTGGAAAACAGAAAACATTTGCAGATATCTGGAAAAACTCATCCAAATTTGTTGTAAACTATAAATCCAAAGTATCAAGAAACTAAAATGAAGAAAATTATATCAAAGCACATCATGAACAAACTGATTTAAAATACAGTGCTAAAACAGAAAATCTGAAAATTGAGAAAGAGGGAAGATGGAAATATAAAACAAAAAACTACAATAGACAGGAGAATGCTAAATAGAAACAGAAGAAGGTAGAGAGGATCATGGAGCAATATCTTAAAAGTGCAGAAAAGAAAAAAAATGTCCACTTTGGATTTTATGCCTGTCAAAAATATCTTTTTTATAAAAAATAAAATAAGAGTTTTCAAATATACAAAGAATGAAACATTGGAGACTTCAAACCTTAAGTTTCAAAAATGAATGGAATAGCACGATGAAAGAGCTAAAGGAAAAAAGAGACTATAATCCACCTGTGGAATACTGCAACCAAGAGTACACACAATGTCAAGTACACATGAACGCCCCAAGACAGACCATCTGTTAGATAATGAAATAAACCTCAATATATTTAAAGGAACTGAAACCACAAAGTATATAGTCTCATCACATGGAATCCATAATGGAAGGAAACCTGAAACATTACTGAAAACACTCCAAATAACCAATGAATCAAAGAAGAAATCATGTGAGAAATTAGAAAATACACTGAGGTGAATGACAGCAATGCCAAAACTCACAGGATGCAGTGGTTTCTCTTACTGGGGAAACCCAAGTATAAATAAAGAGCCAAATCAAAGGTAGAGAGTGGGAAGCAGGGAGATCTTTTTGAAACAGAATAGGGAACAAGAGATGGAGGGAGAAGGATAGAAAGAAAGGAAAAGGGATTTTTTTTTTTAAAGAAGAATTGAAGAAAATGATGGAAATAGAGTTTTTTGCAAATAGGAAGGGAAACAAGACCGGAAGGAGCAAGGAGGGATGGGAAGACAAAAAAAAAGGAATTAATGTACTAACTCCCTGCAACAAATATAAACATTATACACTGCAAACATGTACTATAAAGTTTTAAAAACATGTGACTGAAAGAAATTAGTACTCAAGATGGAAATTTATGGGACTGTACTTTAAAAGAGAAAAATCTCAAATCAATAGCCCAACTTTTTCAACCCTGAAAACAAGAAGGAAGAGACAGGGGCTGGGGATTTAGCTCAGCGGCATAAGCACCTGCTTTGCAAGCAGGCAGTCATGAGTTCGATCCCCGGTACTGATATAAATAAATAAATAAATAAATAAAAAGAAGGAAGAAACGAGGAAAAACAGAGAGATGGGGGAGGGGTGGCCTTAAACCTAAAACAAAGGAAATTAATAAATTACAGCAGGGCATGTGGGATAGGATAGACTGAGAAGTGAAAAATAGGGAAAAAGGAGAGAAACAGAGACAAACCAGCATCAAAAGTTAGTTCTTTAAAAAGAGTCAACAACCAGGTATGGTGGCACACACTGGGGAGGCTGAGGTGGGCGGATTATCAGGAGTTTAAGACCAGGCGGGCCACCTATAGAGTCCAAGGTCAGCCTCCACAACAAATCAAAACCCTGTCTCCAAAAAAAAAAAAAAAAAAAAAAATCAAGGAAAGAAAGAAGGAAGGAAACCTGCTTCACTGGTGAATTCTCTGAAATGTTTCACAACCAATGCATCATAAACTCATCCAAATATTTCCCAACTCATTTTATTAAGTCAGAATTACCTTAATACCAACACCAGAAAAACATATCACAAGGAAAGAAACTAAAGTCCAACATGAACATAAATCCCAAATTTCTAAAAAAATCCCTAAATTCATCAGTATACTGAAATGATTATACAACATGGACAACTGTGATTTTCTCCAGGAATAAAATGTTGGTTCAATACATGAAAATGAATCAATGTACTGTATCATATTAAGAAAACATTTAAAAACAAAAAAATAAGTCATTTAAAATTGGACACAATGTGAATGGGCTTTGCTCTCAAAGATAAAATAAATGAAGAAGGTACAACATAAAACTTAGCTATTAGAATCACAATATTAGAAAAGATGGCATTACTAGTTGTAGGAAACCACAAATAAAAACCGCTTCACACCTAACAGAATGCAAATTTTAAAAACCTGGAAAATAAGAGAAGAGGTTGAAGAGAAACTACACCCTCATCCAATGCTGGGTGGAATGCAATATGATATAACCATTGTGAAAACAGCCACGCAGTTTATCGGAAAGTTAAATAAGATCACCAAATAACAGCAATTCTATTCCCCAGGTATATGCCCAAGAGAACAGAAAATACATGTTAATTGAACAACATATATTCATAAACAGACATATATCATCAGTCAAACTGAAATATTCACCAAGTGATTAAAAAATATGGTACGTCCATACAATAGAATGCTATAAAAAGAAATGGCATACTCATACATGTGACAACACAGATGAACTTAAAAGATTATGCTAACTGAAGGACAGACATATAAATCACACATTGTATGGTTTCGGCTATATTTGAAATGTTCAAAATAAATCAATACAGACAAAAAAAAAAAAGATTAGTGGTTCCCTGATACTACAAATAATAATCACTATTAAGTATTAAGAATGAAGTATCATTTGGGGGTGGGCAAAAGTGGTGGCTGCACAGCCTAATAATATAAAAGCTTCTGAACTCTACACTTTACAGTAGTGAATAGTATATGAATTACATTCCAATTAAAAACAAAAGCCAGGGGCCAGGATGTAGCTCACTGATAAAGTGCTTAACCAGCACATGGGCATCCATGGTTTAATGCCCCTAGCAATGGGAAAAGGTTTCAGTCCCAGTCAATAGGTACTATAAAAAATGTTAGAGGACGTTCTCCAGGTAGAAAGTAATGATGTGAAGAAAACCTTAATCAACACAAAGGAATAAAGAGCCCTAGAAACAGTAAGTATGTGAGTAGATATAAAAATGTGGGTTTTTTTTGGGGGGGGGGGCAGTACTGATAACCAAACCCAGGGCTCACACTGAGCTATACCCCTAATATTTTTATTTTGTAATTTTCAGATGGAGTCTCACTAAGTTGCTAAGTTGCCTAGGTTGAACTCAAACTTGCAATCTTCCTGTCTCAGCTTTCCAGAGTGCTAGGATTACAAGGAGTGCGCTACAATGCCCACCCCATTTTCTTATTCTTTAAATTTCTTTTTAAAAGGTCAGCTTTTGCCAGGTGTGGTGGTGCACTCCTGTAATTCCAGCACTTGGGAGGCTGAGGCAGGTAGATTATAGCAAGTTTGAGACCTGCTTGAGCTACAAAGTGAGCCCAAGGACAGCCTACACCCTATAGCAAGACCCTGTCTCAAAAAGACAAAAAAAAAAGGTCAGCTTTTTAAAGCAAAAGTAATAATAATGAAGTTTATGTCATATGTAGAAGTAAAATCCATAACAGCACAAAGGTGGAGACATAAAATTCATAAAATATCTTTTGCCAGGCAGGGTAGTGCATGCCTGTAATTCTGACATTCAGGAGGCTGAAGCAGAAGGACTGCCATGAATACAAGGCAGTCAGGGTTACAGAGTGAGTTCAGGCCACCCTGAACTGCATAGGGAGACCATGTCTCAAAAAAAAAAAAGGAAAAAGTAACTTAAGATACATGAAATGATATAGCATTAATTGACGACAGATTGGAACAAGTCAAAGATACAGAAAACAAGCCTTAAACCAATAAATGAAAGAGAATTATAGCTAATAAATCAGCAAAGGAGGTAAAATAGAAGCATAAAAGTCATCTAGCTAGGCCAAAAGGAAGGAGAAAAGGAAAAGGAAATGAAGAAACAGGCCAAACAGAAAGCAATTAATAAGATTTTTTTAAATCCAACCATATACATATGTATATAATAAATGTAAGTGATTCAAATATTCTAGTTAAAAGGCAGAGATGTTCAGAATGGATAAAGAAGCAAGACCCAAATATATGATACCCAGAAGATATTCAGACTACAGACACAATTAGAAGATAATCAAAAGGAAGTTTATATAACTAAACTTTATATAACAAAAAGAAACAAATTAAAATGTTTTAATTTTATGTTTACATAACATGTTTATATGGTTATAATATGTTTATATAACAAAAAGAAACAAATTAAAATGACTTCAGGAAAAAAGGCACAAACTATGCAGGACCAGTGAAGCACTACAGACTAAAGTATTTTATATAATTGGCATTACTTCTTCCTTAAAAGGTATAATCTACTAATAAAGCTATATGTGCCTGAAATTTTCTGAGGTTTTAACTACAAAGTTAATCTCTCTCGGGGCTGGGGATTTAGCTCAGCGGCATAAGTGCCTGCTTTGCAAGCGCATGGTCGTGAGTTCGATTCCCAGTACCTACTAAAAAAAAAAAGTTAATCTCTCTAGTAGATACACAGCTAATCATGCTATCTGTTTCTTCTTGAGTGAGATTTCCAATTTATATCTTACAAGAAATTATCATTATCAGAGTTAGGCAGTGATGCACACCTGTAATCCCAGCACTCAGGAGAGTGAAGCAGGAGGATCATGCAAGTTCTAGGTCAGCCTGGGCTATATGAGATCTTATCTCAAAGAAAAATCATTATCAAATTTTATTAACATAAATTTATTTAGTTGTTATCCCTTTAACATCTGTAATATCTAGTTATGTTCTCTTACACTTCTCATTTTGATAATTTGTAAATTCTCTTTTATTCTTGACCAGTTGACTAGGGTTTCACATATTTTGGTGATTGTATCAGGGACCTGCTTTTGAATTCATTAATTTTTGTTTTGCATATCATCGATTGCTGCTTCTATTTCCTCTCTTCTCTTTATTTCGAGTTTTATTTATTCTTCATTTAGCAGTTTCACAAGGAAGATTAAGTTGAAATCTTTTGTGCATAAACATTTAGACACTGGGCACTAACGGATTTCTGTTCAAAACACTGTTTTAGAAATGTGTTAGTTCCGGAGCTGGGGATTTAGCTCAGTGGCATAAGCACCTGCCTTGTAAGCAGGCAGTCGTGAGTTCAATCCCTGGTAAAATGAAAAAGACAATCCCGATAAAAATGAAAAAGACAAAAAAAAAAAAAAAAAAAAGGAATGTGTTAGTTCCACAAATTTTGGGAAGGTTTTTCAGGTTGTCTTTTTGTTCCTACTTTTCTAATTTGATTTCATTGTGCTCAGTTTGTAAGGTTTCAAACTTTTAAAATTCATTAACACTTGTTATATGGCCAACAATATGGCCTATTTTGGTTAAATTTTTCTTGCACATGTGAGTATTACCCTGTTGCTGGCTAGGCTGTTCTACAAATATTAATTACATTTAAGTTGACTGGAAGCATTATTCAAATCTTCTAAAGCTTGATTTTCTGTATACTTGTTCTATTAATATAGAACATGGTACTGAAATATAAATCTGTGACTCTATTTCTTCTTGCATTTCTGTCAGTTTCTGCCTCACATATTTTGAAGTTCTATACTTAGTGGCATAAATATTTTAAATTGCTATGTCCACTGGGCATGGTGATGCACTCCTGTAATCCCAGCACTGCATTTACGAGACTAAGGCAGGAGGATTCTTGCCAGTTCCAGGCCAGCCTAAGCTCCACAGTGAGTTCAAGACCAGCCTGGACTACATAGTGAGACTTTGTCTCAAAAACACATACAAACACTCATACCACCTTGTTTTGAAGGCCTGTATTGTCAAGTGCTCTGGGCTCTTTGATATTGTTGTTAATATGCCTTTTTCGTTTGATGTTTTCTAGGAACTTTTTGTCTTTGTGTTTTTTCCTCTAATATAGAAAGAATAGGTATACATATAGAGACTCATGCATGCACAGAACTTCTAAATAGTTTATGAGAATCAATTTTATACATGATGAAATGAACAGCTATTTTGAAGAAAAAGAGACACTAAGGTACCCAGTGCTGATTCCCAGTAGCGTCATGATGTGAAATGTTTGTTTCACATCAGCCTTAATAGTATTGCTGGATTTCACATCATGTAAGGTATCCAGTAGCGTCATGATGTGAAATCCAGCAATATTATTATTCTTTTTTCAGAGTGATTTTAGTCTATTTTGTTTTGTTTAATTTCAACTTATGTGAAGGTATGGACAGCTATTTTGAAGAGAATGAGAAACATTACGGCAGCTATTGTTGACTTCTTACTGTCTGGTCTTGAAGACCTAAAATGCCTTCATCATCCTGTTCCGATCAGTTTTATACTATTTTGTTTGAACTCATCATATGTGAAGATATGGACAACTATTTGGAAGAAAACAAGAAACAGTGTGATACAGTGAAGATCTGTGGTTGTCTTGCTTTGAAATCTGTCTCTTACATTGTTTCCTTATGATCTGTTTTGTTCTGTTTAATTTACCCTCTTTAAAATAAAAATTAAAAAAAAAACATATACAAACAAAAAATTTGTTATATCTTATTAATTCACCCCTTTAATACAAAATGGCCTTCTTCAATAAACACTGATAATGGGTCTTACTCGTAAAGACAATTAGGAAGTAACACTGAAGAAAATGGCTAGTTGACATGACTTCTCTTTCCCATCTTATGAGCCACATGTTTATAGAATTCTTACCGTATCATCAAGACCATCTATGTGCAAAACTACTGTTTTGGCACGTTTGTTTGTAGTTCCTAGAAAAAACTGAGCTTTCCTCCGACGTGAATTCATTTCATTAAAACTATCACCATCTGCCATATTGGAAGACTGAAGAATGTCATAGACTTCAGAGGCCAGAAGTTTTGTTTCACCAGGCGTTGTAGTCCTTACAAAAACACAAATTAATAAATCAGTCATTTCCACAGAGTCTCTAATTTTATTTTTCAATTTTTGAGGAGCCTTGTTTCTTTCATACTGTTTTGTTCAAATTAAATACAGTAATGTAGGCCAGATATGGTGGCACTGACCTATAATCCCAGCACTCAGAAGGCTGATGAAGGAAAATCAAGAGTTTGAGGCCAACTTAGGTTACATAGCAAATTCAAGGCCAGCCTATGCTATATAGCAAGATTCTGTCTCAAAAAAAAAAAAAAAAAGGTAGAAAGTAATTTAAACTTAAAAGCAATAATGCAAAAAAGACATCAACTCTATAGCAGTCTTCTAATGTGTTTAAAATCCATCATTTATTGAAATTCAAAATCTATACTGCAATACAAAAAGTACATTTAACCAAAATCATTAATTAAATAGGAAACAAACTAGTAAAATCAGGTTATGACATGTCCTTATTTTTCACTGATACTCAGCGTTCAAGACTAAAGTATCCTGACGTTCAAAAAAATCACAATATATAATAATAAAAAAAGAGAAAACAAAGATAGGATCATTCACATTATTAGCTTTTTAAACTTTCTTAGCATATTCAAAATGATTCTATTTCTTAACTTACAATTTTACATATCTTCTACAAAGCATGTATTGTATATGTCATAAACCACAACTCAAAAGTTTTTATTCTTAAACATTCAAATCCTACCATTAACTCTTTACATCAACATCTAGTACTCTGCTGCCTAACAACTACAGAGCACTTGAAATGCAGCTAGTGCAAAAAAAGGAATGAATTTTATTTATTTTTAACTAATTTAAACAGCACATTAGTAAGTGGCTACTATACTGGATAGATCTAATGGTCCTTAATTAGTTTGACAAATAATAAGTGCAAACAACTGAAGAAATTCACTTCACTTACAAATGGGCTCAATTAAGACCCAACTTTTTTTTTTTTATCAGTACCAGGGAGCCAACTCAGGACACCTACTTGCAAGGCAGGTTCTTATGCCGCTAAGCTAAATCCCCAGCCCCCATTACCCCCTAGGAGGGCAAGGCAGAATACTAGGCTCAGATGTAGCCTGGGTAACTTAACAAGACCCAACCTTAAAATATAAAAAGGATGCGAGTGTGGTAGCTCAGTGGTACAACACTTGCATAGCATATATGAGGCTCTAGGTTCAATCCACAGTATGCCAAAAAGAAAAAGAGTAAGCTAAAATCAACAAAATTGGGGGCTGGGGATTTAGCTCAGCGGCATAAGCACCTGCCTTGCAAGCAGGCAGTCGTGAGTTCGATCCCTGGTACAAATAAAAAGGAAAAAGACCAAAAAAAAAAAAAAAACCACACACAACAAAATTTTATAGAATCATGTGGCGGTTACTTAGGTTAGCAAAACAATTATTTGAAATGTTAAATACCCATACTAGAACTATTCTAAAATTCCATACTTTTACCATGCTCATATAGTAATAAATTACTTTCTGAACAATTTTTTTACTTTTTGGTAAAACCATGTGAACCATGATTTTTCTATGCTTTTTACAGTTGCTGTTCAGTGCTGAGGATCAAACCCAGGGCCTCATGCATGCAAGGCAAAGGGCTCTACTACTGAGCAGTCCGAATTTTTCTCCACCTAAAATAGAAAGATTTTATCCAGGCATGGTGACACACACTTGTAATCCCAACACTCTGGAGAAAGAAGCAGGCATTAACAACTTGGAGTTGGTGTCAGAGTTTACAAGTTTAATGCTTCCACAAACTTCCCCATTTCAAATGTCAGTTGCAGGTATTGGGTCCCTAGAATTGCCCACATTTCTGTCCAACTTAGCTACAAAATTTGGAAGGTATACACAACTTCCCTTTCCAAGTTCAAAGCTTTGCTAGCAAACAATTCACAGAATACAGGAAGACAGTTTAACTATGTTTACTTGCTTATCATGGTGGCTATAACTCAGGAACAGTCAGATTAAAGAAGATGGGTCCTAAGGGTTAGTATGGGGTACAAGGAGCTTCCCGACCCTCTCTAGCATGCCACTCTTCCTGGCAGCTTGTTATATTCTCCAACCCAGCTTACCAAACCTCATTAAAAAAAATTTTTTTTTTTTCCTTAAGACAGGATCTCACACACAGTGTATCCTAATGACTTAGTATAGAGCTCCTACAATGCTACTTGCATTGTTTAAAAGGCAACCTTCAAATCTTGAGATCTGCTGCTGCCAAATGAACTACAAAATGTATATAAAAATTATTACACCAGGTCCCTTAATAGGGCTACAGAACCAAATTATAATGAAATACACAGTGAATGCCTTTCTTCTTTTACTATTAGAGAAATAACCAATTATCACCATATTGTTCTAGAAATATATACTTTATTTCAATTTAAAAATAAGCCACTTGCAGAAGCCATCCAAATACAATGCATGGGTCTCCGAGAAGGATTTGCCCTGCTACAGTCAGTTACTAGCTATCATAGCTTTAAGATCTACCACAAATCCAACTAAGTTTTCCTCCCAGGAAGCCACCAGACAGTGACTGAGTGGTGGGGTCCCGGCAATCTCTGCTTGAAGCAGGATCCCTCTGTAGGGCGGTCTTCACTTCTAGCTCCACTTGGGGTTGGTTATCAGATCTATATTGTAAAAGGAAGCTCTGCCTGCCCTTTGTTTTCCCTCTTCCACAAACAGCTCTGCCCTGCAGCTGCCTAGTGACTTTCCCTGCCCAATCTTATTCCTCTTTATCTTTACAGACCTTATTCTACAACAAACCTCATTTGTTTGTCTTGGTTGCTTTGTTTTTTGAAACAAGGTCTTGCTAATGTAGTTCAGATCAGGCTGGCCTCAGACTCAAGAGAGATTCACCTGCCTCAGCCTCCTGAGTGCTTTGAGTACAAGAATGTGCCACCACACTTGAGATCTGCTGCTGTCAAATGAACTACAAAATACATATAAAAATTAATACACCAGATCCCTTAATAGGGCTACAGAACCAAATTATAATGAAATACAATGGCAAACTTCATTCACTTCTAAATCTCAGGATCTACTTCCCTTATGATTTGCCAAGATAATGCCCTGAACTGATACCAGTCTCCTGGAGAACAAAAAGCAGTCTTCCTATTTTACTGATATGGGTACATGTAATCAATATCCTTGAGTCAAATAAGCTAGGAAATTGTTTTATAATTGTTTTATAAGTTTGTACGTTTTATAAGTTAAATCTATATCTTTAAGCTTATTCTAAAATTTTCAAGCTCAAATATATATTTTAATATTCCAACATTTTTAAATATAATTTCCCATATTTTTTATTTGTACTACTTTTACTTCTAATTCCAGTGCCTGTACTATTAAACAACACACAAACCACTCGCTTTTTTGTTGTTGTTGTTGTTGTTTTTTTTTTTTTTTTTTAATTTTTATTTAAGGAGAAAAGAAAAGAAAGAAAAAAAAACAGTGAAGGGGTACAAGTTATACAGATTTATAGAATAAAAAAATGTGCAGTAGGAAATCACTAGTTAGTGGATTACATATTGCCATCTTAGAAATAATTGTTCAAGTCACAAAATTAAAGCTTGTAGAGTGGACTTTCCAACAATGATACTGCAAACAGTTCTGTTCAATGATCCAATAACACTCTGTGATATCATTTTCTATCTTATACATTTAAATATACATGCAGTTATATAGTTTAGAGCACTTTCTTTTCCTCTCTTTTGTACAGTGTCTATTACACATTTTGGGTTTCATTGCTCCCACGGTTCTTATTGCTTTTTTGGAAGAGAGTAAAACCAAATGTGACATATCAGAACAGAATCGGTCAAGTCAAAAGGGTGGACATAATAGATAATATAAAAACATAATACAAGGTGATCAACAATGGTTACCATAATGCCTCCTGCTATTTCTAATAGAATTGCCTATATCATTAGTTGTAATACAATTGAACTAAACCGTAAAGAATAAAACCGACAAAACCAAAACATTGGAGATATTGTAGGTCTTCAAAAGTAGATAAAAGTCAACGAGAATGGGCGTTTTAATGAATCTCATTATCTTCTCAGCTGATGCCTAAACTTTCGAACCTGGTACTATCCAGCAAAACAGAATAGAGGAACCTCAGTCAAAAACAAGATGGTGAGAGTAATACAGGGCTTCAAATCGAGATAATAGAAAGTCAAAGTGGGTTACTATATTATATCCTGCTATATTTTTCCCTTTAATTAAATGGAGAAAAATAAAAAAGTAAATGATGGAGTGGAGATTGAGAAAAAAGAGGGCATAACAGCGAAACAGCACAGATCAAAACATAACCATTTAAGCAGAATAGTGTTTCACCACCAGATAATCCTGACCCAAAACTAGTTACCATATTGACTCCCTCCCTGAAGTCCTTGAGTACAACTTCATATACTGTAGCATTAAGTATATCAAAACAATGTAAATCCGTTTAAGAGAATGACAGCATTATAGAGTATTTAGAATCGACTAACAGAAAATGAACAATGGTCTCTGTATAATCTCCTTGTCTTTAAAAGGTTTTTTCTTATACTATCGTACATAACAAAATCCAATAAGATACAACCTGTTTAGACCATTGGAGACAGAAGAACAAAAGCTAGATGAGACTTCAAAACAAGATGGTACTAAATCAGCATTACCTATTAAGATGTCATTTTCTCCAAAAAAAAGCTGTTCCTATCATCCAATCTTCTCTGTCTCATTTCTGTTGAGCTCTTTTTCTGTCAGTAGCTGTCAGTTTGTCTTCTACATTTTGTTCTCTGCTCCATTTGTTGTGGCCTCCCCGCCCCTATTTCTGGGTTCTTTGTATTTTTCTTTTTTTAGAATATCCTGCAATACTTTCTGTAGGGTTGAATTGGTGGTTGCAAATTCCCCCAGTTCCTCTTTATCCTGGAAGCACCTCGTTTTTCCATCAATTTCCAGGGACAGTTGTGCAGGATATCTCAGTCTTGGCTGGAGATTATTATCTTTCAAAGCTTGAATTATTTCTCCCCATGCTCTTCGTGATTTGATGGTTTGTGAAGAGAAATCTGCTGTAATTCTGATGGGTATTCCCTTGTAAGTGATCTGTTTCTTGTCTCTTACAGCTTTTAATATTCTGTTCTTGTATTGAATTTCTGGAATTTTTATTATTATATGCCTGGGTGTTTCTCTGTTAGGGTTGTAGGTAGCTGGGGTCCTGTATGCCTCATACATTTGAGTATCTTTACCTTTTGCTAAATTAGGAAAATTCTCCTGGATTATTTCTGTGAGTAGCTTTTGTAGTTCACTTGTTTGTGTCCCTACTTCTTCTTTTATGTTCTTAATCCTTAAGTTATGGCTCCTCTTATCATCTTCTTGTCTTTGTATTATTGCTGTGTGTTTCTTTGTTATTTTTAAGAAGTTTTTCATTGCATTCTCCCATGTTTCAAGTCTGCCCTCCAATTCAGATAGTCTGTCCTTAGTTTCTTTCAAGCTGTTATGCCAGTCTTGGGTAGACTTCTTAATGTCTTGATAGTCCCTTTGCACCTGCTTCACATACTCAATGCTTTCTCTGTTTTCTCCATCAAGCAATTCTCCCCTCTTTATCTGTTCTTCCATTCCACCATCTGCTTTTTCCTGGGTGGTGCTTAGCATTTCTCTAACTATTCTGCATACTTCTAGCTTCAGGTCATAGATAACTTCATTTCTGAATTGGTCTATGAGGCTCTCTAAATGGCGCTTAATGTATATTGGTGCAGTGTCCACTATTGCCTGATTCTCAGGATTGGGGGCCGAGGAGCCTTTTTTGTTGCTTCCCTTCCCCATATTTTCTGTTCCTTATAAAATGCAATCTTACACAGGAGGTCCGGCTTCCCTGCCTGTCAGCCACAGCCTGATCAAATTGCGCTGGCTAGTTGTTCCCACCCACCGCTGCGCCCCAGGGAGTTGCGGAGGAGGCAGCCTACGCGGGAGTCGGTCGCTCCTCCGGGCCACCGTCAGGCTCTGGGATCTGGGTTAGGCCAGCCTAGGGAGTCCGCGAGCAGCGTCCCTCCGGCCAGGCACCTTTCACCAATCCCGTCCGAGAGGGGAATGTGCGGCTGCAGTTGCCACCGCGCCCTGCTCTTACAGGACTGCCCGAGCCCAGAAAAACCTCCGCTGGAGTCAAACTGTGGTAGGGAGTCAGTTCCTCGCTCACCTCACCACCAGTCAGCCTTCCTCCCTGTCCGTCGCGTTTCTGACTCCGTTCGCAGACTCCCGTTCCCGAGCCTCTGCGTGTCTCTCCTTGCCGAGCCGCTGTGGAGGTAGCCAGCTGCCGGGCGGCGGGAAATCCAACCCGCGGTTTCCGATGGCGCGGGGACTCCGTTCCCAGACTCCCGTTCCCAGAGCTCGGCGGTCGCGTCTCTCCTTGCCGAGCCGCTGTGGAGGTAGCCGGCCGCCGGGCGGCGGGAAATCCAAACCGCGGTTTCCGATGGCGCGGGGACTCCGTTCCCAGACTCCCGTTCCCAGAGCTCGGCGGTCGCGTCTCTCCTTGCCGAGCCGCTGTGGAGGTAGCCGGCCGCCGGGCGGCGGGAAATCCAAACCGCGGTTTCCGATGGCGCGGGGACTCCGTTCCCAGACTCCCGTTCCCAGAGCTCAGCGGTCGCGTCTCTCCTTGCCGAGCCGCTGTGGAGGTAGCCGGCCGCCGGGTGGCGGGAAATCCAACCCGCGGTTTCCGATGGCACGGGGACTCCGTTCCCAGACTCCCGTTCCCAGAGCTCGGCGGTCGCGTCTCTCCTTGCCGAGCCGCTGTGGAGGTAGCCGGCCGCCGGGCGGCGGGAAATCCAAACCGCGGTTTCCGATGGCGCGGGGACTCCGTTCCCAGACTCCCGTTCCCAGAGCTCGGCGGTCGCATCTCTCCTTGCCGAGCCGCTGTGGAGGTAGCCGGCCGCCGGGCGGCGGGAAATCCAACCCGCGGTTTCCGATGGCGCGGGGACTCCGTTCCCAGACTCCCGTTCCCAGAGCTCGGCGGTCGCGTCTCTCCTTGCCGAGCCGCTGTGGAGGCGCCGGCCGCCGGGCGGCGGGAAATCCAAACCGCGGTTTCCAATGGCGCGGAGTCGAGCCTCCACACCGAGATTTTTCTGTTCCTATTTTAGCGCCAGGACTGTATTCCAAGTTGGATTCTCTCAGCCCAGTTTGTTCCTGAGTCAGTAGAGCATATCTCTACTGGTTCGTATCTCCTTAGTCCGCATCATTCCTGGCCTCTGAGCCGAGCCTTTAGAGAGCGTTCAGTAGTTGCTGTTGTCTGTCCGCCATGTTCTCCTACAATCTTTTTTGTTGTTGTTGGACTGAGGATTAAACTCCATTCCTTGCACAGAGCTCTATTTCCAGCCATTTTTTCTGCTTTTTTTTGTTTTGAGATAGAATCTCAATAAATTGTCCTGGCTAGACTCTACTTTTCAAATGGCCAAGATTACACATGTATACCACAAAGCCCAGCAAAATTCTCATTTCTAAGAAATCAATTTAATGGTTTGAACCTTCTAACAAACCTCTCACTGAGGTTTATGAAAATCTCACTGAAAAACTTAATTATCACAATCCTGATGATGATTATTCTGAGTAAAATCAGAATAAATGAACAAAAGAATTGTAACATTCTAGAGTACTGCTTATTGTCAAAAATGATCAAATATTTATATTGCTCTGCTACTTATATACAATTAATAAAACTTCTTACAAAGTTAAAATGTTCTTTTTTTTAAAAAATTATATGTAATAGTGTTAGTAAACCTATTTTAAATAAAATTTGAAACCAGGTATGATAGGGCATACCCATAACCCAAGAACTTTGAGAGGCTATGGAAGATCACAAGTTTGAGTCCCACCTGGCCAACTTAGTGAGACTCTGCCTCAAAATAAAAAAATAACCAAGGTTAGGGATGTAGCTCAGTGTGAAAGCTGTGTGTTCAATCTCTGTACCACAAAACAAACACATAAATCAATAACAGAATCTCAACATTTTTATCAGGAGTATTAGTGTTAATATCAATGTTACCAATAACCTTAAAATTAATCATCACAATATTTTTAGCCATGTAGCATATGAAAGTATGCCTAGCTGGGCATGATGGTGCATGCCATTAATCCTAGCACTTAGCAGGCTAAAGCAGGACTGCCACATGCTTCAGGCCAGGCTGTGTTAATAGTGAGTTCAAGGACAGCCTAAGTTACATAGCAAGACCCTGGCTCAAAAAAAAAAGAATGCCTATAATTAGAATTAAAATTTTTAAATGAAATAAGCAAGAAAACAGAGCCTGGCATTGTGGCACATGCTTATAATCCCAGCACTCAGGAGGCTAAAGCAGAAGTGGCCCAAGTTTGAAGCCAACCTGTCCTACACTGCAAGACCCTGTTTCAAAAAAACAAAACAACAAAAACACATGAGACACATAAATTTACCCTAATAGTTTATATTTAACAATATCTATTTTTTTAGCCACAATAGGGGTCTCTCTTGTACTTACTTCTGTATAACATTTTGCAAGCTTAACATCATACCCAGTTCGCCTTTCATCTTTTCTCTGTTTGCACGACATTCTGCCAAGTATCGAAGAGCCTACAGCAGTAAACAACAATAGGTTACTTTACATTCCCATACTACTCAAAATTAAAAGCACTAACTTACTGCAAGAAGAAAAAGAGAAAGTGCCTTTCACTTTTAGATTCACTGATTTTGAAGTGTTTAGATATTCTTCTTTAGAACCAGGAGGTTCATCTCCTGGTAGAGAAATGACCCTCAGAGTTGTAACGGGTGAATTTGCTCTTTGAAATAAAGGTTCTAACTTATCTAGAGGTCAGAACTAGATTGTTCTAGTTTTATTTTTACCACTTTATCTTGACAAGGATACAACCAAGGAACTATATCCCATTTATTAATTTCAAGTAGTCACAACATGTACTAGCCACCGTGTCCCTACATGCTTTTTACCCATTAAATTGTCAAGAAGGAAAACATACACCTCTGTAAAATGAATTGATTCTATTTCACTACATCTTTAAAAAATAGTTTTTAAAAGAAAAAAATCCAAAGACAAATGGTCACAAATTGTGTGTGAGCTAAACCAACTTTATTAGTGTTTTTCTTTTTCCTTTGTCTTTTTGAGTTATGCAGTTCCGGCTGACCTTGAACTCACCTTGTAGCCCAGGCTGATTTTGAACTTGCATCGATCCTCCTGTTTCAGCCTCCCAAATGCTGGGATTACTGGTATGCACCACCACGCCTGGCTGAGTGGTTTTTTCTTAAGCATTTAAAATGTTTCGCAATTATTTCTTTCATGAGCCTCATCTTTAGCAATATCATTTAGCTATTTCCCTTGAGACCTAAATAATACTGGCATCTGCAAGTCCTGTCTCTCATAATACCTGATACTTAGGGGAGTATCTGGTGGGCTACACCATCCAAAACTCTGCACCTCAGTTCACTGACCTTTCACTAATATTACTACTAGTCTTTTGACTTCCATTTCCAAAGTGATTGGTCTTTACAAAAAATGTACCATTTATAGTCACAAACCCCACAATTTCCTTGCATTCCTGCAAATTACTCGTACTGTAACTTGTACTTCAGCCCAAAAATGTTTTAGAAACTGTCCTCCTTAAAAAACTAATTGATAGGGGCTGGGGATTTAGCTCAGCAGCATAAGCGCCTGCCTTGCAAGCAGGCAGTCGTGAGTTCAATCCCTGGTACCGATAAAAACGAAAAAGACCAAAAAAAAACCACTAATTGACAGGACAACATATATCAAATATTCACTTCAGATACTGGTAAAGAGGCAATATAGGGCCAGGCATTGTGGCGCACTTGTAATCCCAGCACTTGGGACCCTGAGGCAGGAGAATCACCTGTTGAGTCCAAGGCCAGCCTGGGCTACAGAAATGAGTTCAAGCCCAGCCTAGAGAGTGAGACCTGTCTCCAAAATGGGAGGGCCTATGTAAGACTATAAAACACAAGAAAAGAAATGATGACATAGGTCTTATAATTATCCCACTTCCTGCTAATGAAGAAGTTCCTAGATTGCAGCACAGGACAGAGGAACTCAAATGAAGTTTAATTGTCTTGCTGGATTTAGGAGGCAGAGATCAAACCTAGAGTGGCTAGAATTTGTAGATCAGAGTAACAAGAGAGAAAGCATCTGCATAGCAAGAAGAGTTTCAGAGATCCACAAAGGGATGTCCAAGAATCTGACTGAATAATGATCTGTGTGTGCCTGGGATAAAAAGCTACAAGGCTAGGAAATAACATCACCAGAAAGTGGGGAAAACAAATCTTGAAACTCACAAAAGGTTGGGAACAGTTTGGGAAGTCACAAGCCAAAGGTATAAAGACCTCCCCACTTGGGACCAACAGGGAAAACCCTCAAAAGATCTTCACCTTAGCAGTAAACATATCATAGAACAAAGTCTCCTTTGGCTCCACCCTGATAAAGCCCAAGACAAATTTAGAAAGAATCAAACTTAGTTCAAATAATTTATCAGAAATATAGAACAAAGTTCAAGAATATTGAGGGATTAAAAAAAAATCCTGAAACTCCAGAACATTTTTAATTGGCAGCTGATTAGAAATTACCAGGTACCAAACAGGATACATCAAAAAGATCACAAAAAGATGACCAGGTAGGCTTCATCCTAGGGATGCAAGAATGGCCCAACATATGCAAATCAATAAATGTAATATATTACATAAACAGAAGCAAAGGCAAAAATCACATCATCATCTCATTAGATGCAGAAAGTCTTTGAAAGAATCCAACAGCTATTCATGATTAAAAAAAAAAAACACTGAAGAAAATAGGTTTATCTCAATCTGGTAAGTAATTTACAACAAACCAATTGCCAACATTTTATTACATGAGGAAAAAATAAAGGCTTTCCTCCTAAAATCAGGAATAAGACAAAAATGTCTACTATCATCACTCCTGTCCAACACAGTTCTTAAAATATTAGCCAGAGCAATCAGGCAAGAAAGAGAAATAAAACAGGTATGTGTACAAATGGAAAAAATGAAATTATCATTATTTGCAGATATGGTCCTCAAGACTAAAAAAACTTACCAAAAGACTCCTAAAGTAACCAAATTCAGCAGTGTAGCAGAATGCAAAATTAACACACAAAATTCAGTAGCACTCCTGTACACCAATATCAAAGAAATAAATTAGCAACAATATCAAGAAAAATTACACACTTAGGAATTAATGTAACCAAGGAAGTGAAAGAACTCTACAATGAAAACTACAGTACTCTGAAAAAGGACATCGAAGACATCAGAAAATGGAGAGATATTCCCTGTTCCTAAAGAGAAAGAATCAATACAGCCAGACTTCCAAAACTGATACACAGATTTAATGCAATCACAATCAAAATACCAACAGAATCCAGAAAATCCTAAAGTTTATATGGAACCAGAAGAGACCCAGAATAGCAAAAGCAATCCTGAGAAAAAAAGACCAAAGGAAGAAGCATCACAACCTCAGATTTTAAATTTTATTAGAGCCAATCATGGTGGTGCACAACAAAATCCTAGAACTTGGGAGGCTGAGGCAGGAGAACTTTCGTGAATTTGAGGCCAGTCTAGGCTACAAGGTGAAATACACAATGCACATGAAATACATAGTGAGATTCTGTCTCAAAAAACCAAATAAATAAATAAACAAAATTATATTACAAAATTACAATGACAAAAAGTACTGACACAAAAATAAGGCACATAGATCAGTGCAGCAGAACAGAGAATACAGAAGTAACACCAGGCACATTCAGCTAATTTAATCGTTGACATATAAAGGCTTCATGTCACTGTCTAAAATGTGCTGCCTGTGCCTCCCTCATCTCCTCCCCCTAGTGCCTGCTTCTCATGCAGACTTTGATTTTCCCTACTTGCAGTACCCCATGGCCAATGGCATTGCAATTTCATATCTTTATATTATTAAAAGTTGTTTCTATTGCACCATTTTTAATTTGGAGCTTTAACAAATGTTCATACACAAATCAATGAAAGAGTTCTATGGGAAAAAAATTGTTTAAAGCAAAATAAAGTACTATAAACATAGATGCTTAAACACATGTAGAAGTGTATGACAAAAATACAACAAAAGACGTGAGAAAGGAAAGGAAATATACTTTTAATTATTTGTACACAATACATGAAATATATGCATCATTTCAATGTAGACTGATAAATTAAAAATGTAGCTGGGCGTGGGAACACATCTATCATCCCAGCAGTTGGGAGGCTAAGGCAAGAAGAACACCATTAGTTTGAGGCCAACCTGGGCTATACAGTGAGTTCAAGGCCAGCCTGGATTACATAGCAAGCCTCTATCTCACAAAACAAAACCAAAAAAAAAAAAAAAAAAAAAAAAAGCATACTGTAAAACAGAGTAAATTAATACAACAACAAAGGGACAAACAATAATCACTTGTGAAAATAAGAGGTTATTATGAAAACATCACATCTATTCTTTAATTTCACTGTCCACTGATCCCTCTACTTAGCTCCATTCCGTTATAATTTTACTTCCCCTTACCATTCAGTCTAGTACCTATTTCAGCCACTCTGTTGCATAAAACACAAAATTCCGGGCTGGGGATTTAGCTCAACAGCATAGGCACCTGCCTTGCAAGTGAGTTCGATCCCTAGTACCACAAAAAAAAAAAAAAATAATAATAATAATAATAACCCTTGTTTATCATTCTATCCAATGTGCCTGGCCAAATATCAACCCATTATAGACAAATGCAACTATTTTTGGCTCTCAGGGCCTGTATTGGGCCCAAAAGAGAAAAAGGAATTTCACAACCAAGTCGTACAGCAATTCAGTGCTACCAAACTAATTATTACCTCAATAGTACTAACCAATCTTACCATCCTCCTCAGTGAGCAACCTTTCCCATTTTCAATAATTAGGAAATTCTTCTAATTTTCTCCTCTGGCCACCCTTGCCTTCTGAGCTTAGATATTCTAGTCTACAAAAAAACAAAACAAAACAAAACAAAACAAAAAAAACCACTTGCTTCAGCCCCAAGCTCCTCTGCACAGACCAGCACCTTCTCGTTCCTCCTCCCCTTAGTAAGAAAACTGAAGCAGTATCCAAACTAGAAGCCAGGCAGTTTTTCTTCCTTGTTACTGCTGTTCATATTTATATCAATGTCAGTTTTGCCCATTAAACTTTACTCTGTAAGGCCAAAATAGAAAATTCAAGTTTTTACAAACTTGTGAAATAAGACTAAACAGAAACTTTATCATGACTCTTTAACTAAATGACAGTGAGAAAAACATATTACATTAATTTTCTTTTGAACTTTTTTGTTATGAAAATTTTATAGCACACAAGATAGAATACATATATGCCAAACCTCATGTACCAATCATGCAGCTTAAACAATTACCAACCACTTGGAAATTTTGTTTTCTCTGTCTCCATTGCCCATAACCACAAGGATGTTTTATAAAAAAATCTAATAAGAGAATACATCATCGCACTGTAAATGTTTCAGTACATCCCTAGAAAATTATTTTTAATTAACTTAATATCACTATTACAATACCTTGCAAAAGTAATGATGATTCTTTAATATCTACAATCCATATTCATTTCCAGCTACTTAAAAATTATTTAAATGGGGATCCCAATGGGACTGATGTGGATCCAAAACCAGGATCCAAAATAGGATTGATATAGCCCTTGGTTATCTTTTAAAAATCTGTAAGAGTTACTATCGTCACTTTCTCCAATCCAACTGCCTTTCTTTTAACACTAGCTACTATTCAAAGAATCACATTATTTGTCCTCAAGAAATTATCACATTCTGAAACATAAAAAAAAAAAGAGAAATTATCGCATTCTGTATTTGTTCCCTTATGCTGTTTAACATGTTTCTCTAGCCCCCCATTTCTCATAACATAGTCCCTTTTGCTTGTTTTTGTTGTCTGAGACAGTGGCTCACTATACAGCTCAAGGTGACCTTTAACTCACAGTGTGTTCTAGGCTGCCCTGGAACTCATGGAGATCTTCCTCCTGCCTCAGCCTCCGGAGCACTGGGACTACACGCACCTGCCAACACGCCCAGTGTCCTTTTGAATTATTAGCTATGACTTTCTGTATTTTCCTAACTTTCTTTTTCATATTGAAATAACAAGTCCCAGGTTGCAGATTTAGCTCAGCGGCATAAGTGCCTGCCTTGCAAGTACATAGTCATGGGTTCAATCCCTGGTACCGATTAAAAAAATACAAGTCCCACATCCATCAGATAATGAATAAATAAAATGTGTCATGTCCATACAATGGAGTGTTACTCAGCCTCCAAAGGAAATGAAGTACTGATACATGTTGAGATACAGACAAACTTTAAAGATAATGTATTTATTTGCGGGGGGGTGGGGGGGCATCTTTTTGAGACAGGGTTTCACTATGCAGTTCAGGCTGGCCTTGAACTATGTAACCCAGACTGGCCTCAAACTTGCAGTGATCCTCCTGCCTTACCCTCCCAAATGCTGGATTAAAGTGTACACCACCATGCTTTCTTTTTAAGTAAAGGACTAGGGGATGTACTTTAGTGGTTGAGTGCTCCCCCAGCATCTATGAAGCCCTGGATTCGACTTCCAGCACCACGAAAGAAACACAAAAGGTTATGACTGGGTGGAATGGTGCATACCTACAATCTAAACTATTTAAAAGACAGAGGTATGATTACTGGCCTGAGCAACAGTGAAACTCTATCTAAAAAATAAAACAAACTAGGTGTAATGGCAGGTGCCATTAGGCTCATCTTCTTGGGAGGCTGAGGCAAGAGAATCACAAGTTCAAGGCCAGCCTGGGCAACTTAGCAAGACTTTGTCATAAAATACAATAAAAAAGGCTGTGGATAGAGCTCAGCACTTCTGTGGCAATTTCTTTTGCAGCACTTCTTTTGCAATTCCTAGTATTGCAAAAAACAAACAAACAAACTAGATTATCTTGTTAACTAGAAACAGAAAGTAGATTTCATATATGTAGTATCCTACCATTTGTTACAGGATAAAAAAAAATGTGGCTTGTTACTATTTGTATAAATAGACTATTCATGTACTGTAGTTTCTGTATGTTTTACATATAGAAATACAGACTATTATTTGGTCTGGTTTCTTAATTTTCTACCATGTTACCCAATACGTTTTCAAATTCTCCTTCATTGCAAAATTCAATCCCAATACTAAAGGCAACTTACAAGCAAAGCTGAGTGGACTACAGAGGGGTTGGGATGGTCCATAAATAAAATAAGGCCAGGCAGACATCCTTGATCCTGGACAATAGCTCGTCTATTTAACGGATCTGCTGCTAGATCTCGTAGCTGGTTAACTACTGATAGAGCATCAGGTTCTTCATTCATGGTAGAGGATGAAGAATTCATCTTCTATGTCATGCACATGAATAAATCTTCTTAAATTCTGTAGAAAAGGTTTGCAAAATTAGTTTTAAGCCACTAAAGTAAATTAGTATACTTGTTAAATAATGATTATAATATCTTTAGCAAGAAACATATGACTCTAAATCATACACATAGAGAAATGACAATTCTATACTTTGAGAAAAATAAAATGAACATAAAAAGCTGAAGAATCAAGTTATTTTTATGTACACAATGTTTAAAGAACATATGTTGTACTCAATATTCTAAGCAGCAATACATATTTTAATAATGCTAAAGTCACAAAAAACAAATCTTTACAGTTCAAGCTTGTAACCTTTGCTGTACTTCTCAAACTGTGACCCTGCCAGTTTTCTTCCCTTTGAACATGCCCAGCCTAAAACAAGTAAGTGTCTCGGGGAAAACTGACTAGCTGATAGTTTGCTTTTCTTTCTTCCTCTCTCTCTCTTTTTTATTCATCTATGAACAAAAAACCCAGCATATTGGCTCTCTAAAACAAAAAATTCCCTAAGAAAAAGGCATCAAAGAAGGTTATAAATGAAGAAGTCCAGAAACCTGTGCTCAGCAGCTTGAACTACCACAGTGAATCCAAACTGAATCTAGACATACCTGTCCATCTCCATCTCATCTTCTACTGCCTACTAAAAAAAGCAACAGGAAGGAGGAAGTAGAATTTGAAGTCATTTATCCAACAGACAAGAAAACAGTCACAGACAAGTTAAATAATTTGTCCCAAGCTATTTGGTAGAACTGGGTCAAAATCTTATTTACTATTTTTTTAAAATAGTCAGCAGTCTACTTTTAATACAGAACTTTTAAGTTCAGCATAATTTTTTCCATAACAGTAAACAAAGTATTTCAGACAATGTAATATGCTAGACATATAAAAGCCAAAGACACAAAATATCAAGGAATAAACTCATTAATGCAGAAAGTCAAAAACAGCCACTATAACCAAATTACAAGGTATATTTCTTATTGGAAAAAATACAAAAATGTAAATCCTTTAATGTTAATTTCAACAACAATGCCAACTTGTCAGGGATATAGAGAAAAAATTATTCTGGTTAAGACCAGAAAGATCTTTGGGTAAAATTCTTTTCAAGGAAAAAGATAAGACAGAATGGCCTTACCATGTACTGAAATATTCAAAGTTACAAGAACAAAGCAACAAGGCTGGGGATTTAGCTCAGTGGCATAAGGGCTTGCCTGGCAAGTACAAGGTCGAGGTCAATCCCTGGTACCAAAAAAACAAAAAAAAAACCCCAAAAAACCAGCAATAGCAGTAATGGTAGAAGGAGACAGATAAAACAGTTCTCCCAAGAAAATTACTTACACATTCAATATAAGAAAACTATCAACTAAGTCAAACCTAGGCTTCATCACTTGAAAACTGTGACTTCACACAAATCCCTTAAACTCTTTATATCAGTTTCTTCATCTGTAAGATGGATTTAATCACAACAGCTACCAAATAGCATACTATCCAGGTAAAATGACAAGAGAGCTTAAATTAGGGGCCAGCACAAAGTAAAGGTTCAATAAATGATAGTTTTAAATTACATGGTATCAAAAAATCAGTGAAAAAAGTTAAGATATGTTAAGTAGGGCTGGGGATTTAGCTCAGCGGCATAAGCACCTGCCTTGCAAGTAGGCAGTCGTGAGTTCAATCTCCGGTACCGATAAAAAAGAAAAAGACAAAAAAAAAAAAAAAAAAGATACGATAAGTAGTATTAGAGGAACTTCTTAGCATTTTTAAAACTACTGCTAAAGATCTTTAATCACATATGGCCAAAAAACAAAAATCACATTCCAGATAAAATACACTAAATTGATGAATTAAAAAGAAAAAAATCTCAGCCCAGTATAGTGGTACAGACCTGTAAGCTTATCTCTTGGGAGGTTGAGAGGCAGGAAAGTGAGTTCAAGGCCTCCTGGGCTACACAGTGAGACTCTGTCTCAAAAAAACAAACAAAGAACTCAAAACCACACAGGCACCTAAAAGGAAGAAAAAAAACAAAAGAAAGAAAATCTCCAAGCAAATGCAAACAGAGGACTCTAAGACTTTAAGAGTAGGATATTTGCCAGGTAAGGAAAATACTATAGTTACTATAGTCATTTCTAAATAGTCAGGATAAAAGAAAAGGCAATGGCCTGAGTACACTGATAAGACTAAGGGCCAGGCATAGTGGTACATTCCTGTAATCCCAGCACTCCTGAGACTGAGGCAGGAGGACTGCCCTGAGTTCAAGGCCATCAGGGCTAGGGAGTGAGTTCAGGGCCAGCCTGGACTACACAGCACACAGTCTCAGATAACAAAAAATAAAATACTAAGGGATTTGAAAGCATGTTGCCTGACGATGTCTCTGTAATAAGCATTCCAAATATCCTTATGTAAAAGCCAGCTTACCTGTAAGATTTTTATGCTATCACTAGCACAAGTTCTATTCAAAATGGAGCCTGTGGGCCAGAGATTTAGCTCAGTAGCATAAGCACCTGCCTGGCAAGTGTGAGGTCTTGAGTTCAATCCCCGGTAAGGGGGGGGGGGGGGATATGGAGGGAGGCTGCAGAACCAATTACTGGTTCAAAATCCCAAAAACAAAGTTACAGTTAGGAACCAAATATTCAGGGTGGTGGCTCTTTTATAGAATGCAAGTCTTGAAACTAGAGGGTTCTACTCTCATCTAAGATGCCCTAAGGTAATCAGGTAACTATGCAGTGAGAATGATTCTTAAAATTGTATACAGATATTCCTCCATAATGAGCTCTTTGTTTAACAACTCTTCAGACTTATGACCCACCACTCAGACTTACAACTCATCTTTTATTTTTGTACAGTTCTATACATTTTGTTTTTATAATACACCTTGCTTACAAAGTACTGTAATTTTTGCAGATCGTACAGTACAGTAGTTTTACACTATATATTTTATAGTACTGCATATGAGACTCACACAAATAAATGCAAACTCATCAAGTTGTGAGCTTCCTTTGACCATTTCTTTGTTCTGAATATTGTAATGTACATACTATATACACGACCTCAGTGTGCAACCACTTTAAAGTGACCTAGTCACAGAAACTGTACTCGGTTCATTAAAGAAGTAGTGTCTATGTAACCTTTCTTTTGAGATAAAAATTAAAATAGTTAAAACTTGCAATCTTCAAAACCCATTACAAGACAAGGGCTCAAATCAAGATCTAAGGAAAACTGTTCCCTAAGAAAAGGCTAGGAATACCAAGAGTCATCAAAGAACATAACAGGGAGAGCTGTGGTCAAGTGCCACATTTTTACAAGGCTTAAATGAAAGCAAGAAAGGCAGACAGAAGCTATGATTGCTCTCCAACTTAAGGAGGTTTTGTACAAACCTTCAAAAGAGAACCCCTCACTGTTAAAGAGTTTATTTTTATTTTTTAATTTTAATATTTTTGTTAAGTTACTCTGGCATACTTTCCCAACTACATTACCTAAATCCTTTTAAATGATCAGTATCTCTTTGGATTGCAGTTTATATGGCTGATTTTTATAAAAGCAAGCTATGGAATAGTTAAAATGGAAACAGATAAGCTACAATTAGCACTTGAATCCCAATTTATAAACTAGATATATTTTTGTGGTTTTGTGTTAATTCTATTAATTTCACTCAAGCACTCAAGTTGTTTGATAGAAATACATCCATTCAAAGGCTGGGAAAATGGCTTTAAAAGATTATTTCAGAATTCATTCCATCTACACTCTCTATTCCCAATTTGGTAGACATCAAAATATTTTTAAATAACCTGAAATGCTGATATGTGCTGTTTATAGCAGCCAATGAATCGTAATGTATTTTTAAAAAAACCACCAGGCACAGCGGTGCATGCCTGTAATCCCAGCACTCTGGAGGCTGAGGCTGGAGGATTGCTTCAAATTCAAGGCCAGCCTGAACTACATAGCCAGACCCTGTCTCAAAAATAAATAATAAAAAATCATCCTACTCCCTTATTCTTATGCTCAAGAACAAATAAATTTGTTTTCTAGTAGTGTTTTCATTGAAAACACTAATGTCAAGAAAAAAAGGAATAGAAGGATACAACGGAAACAAAGCTTTTGTAAATAAGGAGGGGAACAGAGGTTGAAGGGAAGGCACACAAATGGGAAAAAGAAGCAAGATACATGACGTACAGGTAAAATGTTACCATTGTGTATATCTAAAATGCACCAATAAAAAAAGATATGTGGACCTAGACACCCTATATCAGAATAAACTGTGACTATTATCAAAATGCAAATTCTTAGCATCAGCCCAGACCCAAGTAACAGTTGTTGGAGGTAGGACTCAAAACTTACTTTAATAAGTACAGCAGGTACTTTCTGGTGAAAAGAAGACATTAAAATTCTACACGAGATTTTCTTTACTCAATGAGTAACACAAAATTGTTATTTGGAAGTAGGTTTCAGTTTTCCTACCCAGAACAACACTGTGGGGTGATATTACAATGGGTGATACTACGCAGGTTATGTGGGTAAACATAAGTCTCTTGAAATTATAATTGGTAACATTAATACTCATCATTTGTCTCGGTCTGCTTTTTCTAAAATTAGCACCTGAACTGCATCTAGAGAATCCCAGCATTCTGAGAGACTGAGGCAAGAAGATAGAAAATTCACACTCAGTCTGAGTAACTCAGCAAATTCTCTCTCAGATTTCAAAATGTGTCTAGGAGGGAGGCTCAGGATGCAGTTTAGTGAGACTATTTTTGGCTACTATGCTAAAACTGCCACTACAGACAAAACTTACTTTTTAAAAAATCGTAGCCTGACTAACAACTTTTTCCTTGTTTTTCTACGTTCCATGCATAATAGAACACAAGTGGATATATATATATATATATATATATATATACCATGTGCCTTTATTTTCTCTTTTGTTAAGTTTGGACAAGCATATCATCAACACAATGAACGCTCCCCAAACTTTAACAAGCACTCTGATCACCATATAGATCTTGCCCTGATTCAGTAGGTGGAGCAGGGCCTAAAATTTTGCATCTTCTGTAAGAAAACAAGGAGTCACATTGCTAAAAGCAAGGAGTTAAGATACATGAAAGACACCTATAGTTGGGCAGATGCCTGAAAGATTCCTTCAGCTGAGATCCACCAAAAGACTCGGAATTTTTTTAGCTCACATACTAAAAACTGTAGAAAATACCCACATAACCTATGTCCTTATTGATTCATGGTTTAAAAAACAAACAAAAAAGCACTGAGACAGATCTGCCTCTTTACTAACAACCAACTTAACTTTGAAAAATTGAGCTACCTTCTGCTAGCCTCAGGGTCTTGACGTAACAACAAAGCAAACTTCAGGATCAAAGAAAATTAGTACGTAAGATGACAGAATACCGACAATCACTAAATAAGAACAATTTAACTTGGGGTGACTCCTGTTCTGTTCTGACTTGGGCATAGTATCACCAAAGGTGCACAAATGCCTAGTAAGTTTTAAATTACAGAGATGTGAACGCCAATATGTTTCCAGTATTAAGCCAAATAATCATATCCTGCTATCTTCCTAAGAGACAAGCAAGTTCATACAACTAACAGAAAGTCACCAACGAACAACCTGGCGAGGAAGAAAAGAGAGGAGATTACATCCACTACTAATAATGGCAGGGAAGTAGAAGTTGGAAGTTAGGGTGACGGCCAGTTAGACAGCATTTCCACAGAACACACGGGAGCATGGCGTCATCTAGCGCCTCAGCGGGACACGCCGCAGAGTCCCGAGGGGAAGGCAGGACCGCCGCCTGGGGTGCAGGAGCGGCTTCCCGCGGCCTTCCCGGCTTTGCCGCTTTGTCTGCCGCTCCCGGACCCTACCTACCGCTTTAGAGGTTTAGGAGTGCAGAGCCTGCCGCACCATCAAAGCCACAAAAGCAGGGGGACCCAGACAGCGTGAAGCAAACCCCGCGGTTTGCAGGCGCGGCCTGAGCAATCACAAATAACCAGAGCCACTGAACAAGCCAAAGAGCCAAGGCGCTGGCGGGGAAGGACCCGCAGACTCTAACCCAGTGACCCTGCTACCTCTGTCAGTTCTGTTCCTTTATTGGTTGATGTTGAGGCCAGTGTGAGGAAAAGTGTCCAATCACTGAAGGCTTCTTACACTAAGTCATCCATTGGTGAACTAGGGAAATGCAGTAAGCGTTCAAGGATCGGGCCCAATGAGGACCCAAAACACTGGATTGAACTTAATCCTTCTCTATCTCCTTTGATTCTTGGCGCAAAAACTACGGGATTTCTCGACTACAATTCCCAGCACTACTTTAGCTATTCTTTCATCTCTGCGTCTTTCCAAGTTTAGTATATGTGCTGCCAAAGTGAGCACGACTCTTTCATTTCTAATAAAGCAGTTTCATAATATTTGACTCGCCTTCTTGGGTCCTAACTCGTAATCTCAAAAAGAGTTATAGTTTTTTTTTCTACTTTATTTATTTATTGTTTGTACGGTTTTGCTTGTTTGAAGTAATTTGTTTTTGAAACGAGTTTTTTACTTTTAAGGATTTCTGACCAGAGAATTGTCTCGATTTGTAAATAATGAGGGGAAGAAGGTTTGAAGAGAGGATAGGGGAATGGTGGGGGAGAAGAATCAAGATATATCATGTACAGGTACAAATTTCCTATGATGAATGTAATCATTATGTATACCTACAAATGCACCAATAAGCTTAATTAATAAAAAATTTCATCATGAAGTATTTTTAATTTCCTTCTATTTATCAGAGTCTTATGTTTGTTTTATCAGTAGGGGTCACTGAAGGTTTTGATATAGATTTTATTTTTTAAAGTACAATGTTTCTCCGAAGTGGAATCCAAATTCCACAGGCAAACCTTTGAGAAAAATTCTTCAATTGCACTCAGCCTCACTAAGAGATATTTGATTGGCTCTTTCACAGTTTGATTCTGCTATGTAGCTCATACATTAAAATTAGATGGAATTTAAAAGGCTTCTAATGGAGAAAGAAAGTGGATAAGAATAAAATTCCTGGGCTGGGGATTTAGCTCAGCGGCATAAGCGCCTGCCTTGAAAGCAGGCAGTCGTGAGTTTGATCCCTGGTACCGATAAAAAAATGGAAAAGACAAAAAGAGAATAAAATTCTTGAAACATATGCTATATTAATATCTCCCATAGTTTAATTGTAAGTGAATTTTTAAAACAAATGGTTACTTGTACTAGAGTTTACTTATGTTCCCTTGTTCTTGGTTATCTTCTTGCAATAAATCAACAATAGCATAGTAAAGCTCTTTCACATTGTCTCTTTCATGCTATTTGACCTACAGCAAAAACAGGTCTGTCATGGCTTCTGTTTCCCAAAACTACAAGAGTGAGCCATGAAAAAAAAAAAAAAAAAAAAAAAAAAAAAAAAGAGTGAGCCATGGTAGGCAAACACTGACTTTAAATATTTAAAAAGGTGATACATAATGACCCTGACTCAAAAAAGGGGGGGGTGTTAATCTTAGCCAAAAACCCCCATACTTTTATGTGTTATTGAGATCTTGTCTCATGAAAGAACAAGCAAACACACACACACACACAATTATATTTATTTTTTTTTTAATTTTATTTAAGGAGAAAAGAAAAAAAAAAAGCAAGGAAAGGGTACAAGTTATACAGATTTACAGAAAAAAAAATGAACAGTAGGAAATCACCAGTTAATGGATTACACATTGTCATCCTAGAAATAATTGTTCAAGTCACAAAATTAAAGCTTGTAAAGTAGACATTCCATCAATGATACTGCAAACAGTTCTGTTCATTGATCCAATAAAACTCTGTGATATCATTTTCTATCTTATACACTTAAATATACATGCAGTTATATAGTTTGGAGCACTTTCTTTTCCTCTCTTTTGTACCATGACTATTACACATTTTGGGTTCCATTGCTCCCACGGTTCTTATTACTTTTTTGGAAGAGAGTAAAACCAAATGTGACATAACAGAACAGAATCGGTCAAGTCAAAAGGGTGGACATAATAGATAATGTAAAAACATAATACAAGGTGATCAACAATGGTTACCATAATGCCTCCCGCTATCTCTAATAGAATTGCCTATATCGTTAGTTATAATACAATTGAACAAAACAGTAAAGAATAAAACCGACAAAACCAAAACATTGGAGACATTGTAGGTCTTCAAAAGTAGATAAAAGTCAACAAGAATGGGCGTCATAATGAATCTCATTATCTTCACAGCTGATGCCTAAACTTTCGAACCTGATACTATCCAGCAAAACAGAATAGGGGAACATCAGTTAAAAACCAGATGGTGAGAGTAATACAGGGCTTTAAATCAAGGTAATGGAAAGTCAAAGTGGGTTACTATAATATATCCTGCTATTTTTTTCCCTTAATTAAAAGGATAAAGATAAAGTAAATAATGGAGTGGAGATTGAGATAAAAGAGGGCATAACAATGAAACAGCACAGATCAAAACATAACCATTTAAGCAGAATAGTGTTTCAGCACCAGATAATCCTAACCTAAAAGTAGTTACCATATTGTCTCTTTCCTTGAAATCCTTGACTACAACTTCGTATACTGTAGCATTAAGTATATCAAAACAATGTAAAACCATTCAAGAGAATGTCAGCATTACAGAGTATTTAGAATCGACTAACAGAAAATGAACAATGGTTTCTGTATAATCTCCTTGTCTTTAAAAGGTTTTCGCTTATACTATCGTACATAATAAAATCCAATAAGATACAGCCTATTTAGACCATTGGAGACAGAAGGACAAAAGCTAGATGAGACTTCAAAACAAGATGATACTAAATCAGTATTACCTATTAAGATGTCATTTTCTCCAAAATAGCTGTTCCTATCATCCAATCTTCTCTGCCTCATTTCTGTTGAGCTCTTTTTCTTTCAGTAGCTGTCAGTTTGTCTTCTTCATTTTGTTCTCTGCTCCATTCGTTGTGGCCTCTCTGCCATTATTTCTGGATTCTTTGTATTTTTCTTTTTTTAGAATATCCTGCAATACTCTCTGTATAGTTGAATTGGTGGTTGCAAATTCCCCCAGTTCCTCTTTATCCTGGAAGCACCTTGTTTTTCCATCAACTTCCAGGGACAGTTGTGCAGGATATCTCAATCTTGGCTGGAGATTATTATCTTTCAAAGCTTGAATTATTTCCCCCCACGCTCTTCGTGATTTGATGGTTTGTGCAGAGAAATCTGCTGTAATTCTGATGGGTGTTCCCTTGTAAGTGGTCTGTTTCTTGTCTCTGACAGCTTTTAATATTCTGTTCTTATATTGAATGTCTGGAATTTTTATTATTATATGCCTGGGTGTTGCTCTGTTTGGGTTGTAGGTAGCTGGGGTCCTGTATGCCTCATACATCTGAGTATCTTTACCTTTTGCTAAATTAGGAAAATTCTCTTGGATTATTTCTGTGAGTAGCTTTTGTAGTTCACTTGTTTGTGTCCCTACTTCTTCTTTTATGTTCTTAATCCTTAAGTTATGGCTCCTCTTATCATCTTCTTGTCTTTGTATTATTGCTGTTTGTTTCTTTGTTATTTTTAAGAAGTTTTTCATTTCATTCTCCCATATTACAAGTCTGCCCTCCAGCTCAGATAGTCTGTCCTTAGTTTCTTTCAAGCTGTTATGCCAGTCTTCGATAGACTTCTTAGTATCTTGGTAGTCCCTTTGAACCTGCTTCACGTATTCTATGCTTTCTCTGTTTTCTCCATCAAACAATTCTCCCCTTTTTTTCTGTTCTTCCATTCCACCACCTGTTTTTTCTTGGGTGGTACTTAGCATTTCTCTAACTATTCTGCATACTTCTAGCTTCAGGTCGTTGATAACTTCATTCCTGAATTGGTCTATGAGGCTCTCTATATGGCGCCTTATGTGTATTGGTGTGGTGTCTGCTATTGCCTGTTTCTCAGGATTGGGGGCCGAGGAGCCTTTCTTGTTGCTGCCTCTTCCCATGCTGCCTCTTCTTCTCTGTTCCTTACATATGCAAGCTTATGTAAGAGGCCAGGCTTCTCTCCCAGTCAGCCACAGCCTGATCGAGTTGCGCCAGTTAGGTGTTCCCGCTCACAGCTGCGCACCAGGGAGTTACAGACCAGGCAGCCTACGCGTCTCCCCTCCCGGCCACCGTCAGGCTCTGGGATCTGGATTGGGACAGCCTACCAGGTCCGCCAGCAGCGTCACGAGGCCAGGCACTTTTCACCAATCCCGCCCGAGAGGGGGATGTGTGGCTGGAGTCGCTACCGCGCCCTGCTCCCGCAGGACTGCTCGGGCCCAGAAAGTCCTCTGCTGGAGTCAAACTGTGGTAGAGTGTCAGTTTCTCTCACTCACCTCACCACAAGTCAGTGCACGCCTCCCTGCCATTCGCAGATTGCCGTTCTCAGAGCTTCTGCGCGTCTCTCTCCTTGCCGAGCCGCTTAGAGGCAGCCAGCCGCCGTGCGGCGGGAAACCCAAATCGTGGCTTACAATGGCGCGGGGTCCAGCCTCCACACCGAGGCTTTTCTGTTCCTGTTTTAGCACCAGGACTGCATTCCAAGTTGGTTTCTCTCAGCCCAGTTCGTTCCTGAGTCCGCAGAGCATATCTCCACCTGCTTATGTCTCCTTAGTCCGCACCATTCCTGGCTTCTGAGCTGAGTCTTTCAGAGAGCCTCCAGTAGTTGCTGTTATCTGTCCGCCATGTTCTCCCGGAAGCTCACACAATTATATTTACATTTCCTAGGATTACAAGCCTCAGGGAATTCTTTAAAATTTTAAAAATTGTATCCCCATATAAAAAGTGTTTGGACTTGACACTAGTGAAGTTATACTACCTATCATTATGAGTCACTGCTGGTTTTTAGCTTTGAATATCTTACCACAGGACACAACTGGAATGTCAAGTTTCTTAATAGTGTATTGCTTAAATCATTGTCAGACGCTGGCAACTTCATTCATTCAAAATGACTTAAACATATTTGGAAAACATAGCTCATGCAGGAGACAGTCTAAGATAAAGAACAACAATCCCTACTCTTACAAAGCTTACATCCTAAACAACTGAAGCAGCAGTGGTTTCTGAAACTTTTTGATCAATCAGCACTTTTCTGCTTAAAAATATTTTCTTGAACATGCAGTTCTGACAATGTGTGTGCTTCAGAAATTCTACACACTATTACCCAACAACTATATATATATATATATATATATATATATATATATATTTTAATTTATAGTGTTATTTATAAAGGTCATCCAAGGAGTCAAATACAAAGAAACTGCAGAAAATCTGTCCACACACTAAAGATCTAGAGAATTCAGCTGAGGGCCTGGATCCCACAGCAATATGAGTCCATCAAGGACCTAGAGTCCATGAAATACCCTCTCTGAGTCTAACTAGAGGACTAGAGCCCATGAGAATGATTCATGCAAGTGTATTTCATTAATTTGTGCTGGGAAGGCCCAAAGGTCAGCGGTGGAATCTGTAAAGTCTACTCCAGCAGAGCTAAGAATCTGTGCCAGTGGGTTAAGGGTTCTGCATTGGAGCCAGGAAGCAAAGTAAGGGCCAGGGCTCCCCCAAAAAAGTACCCCATCCTCCATGACAATGATGCCCCAAGCTCCTCCAATGATGAGAACAGCCGAGTTCATATCAGGAAGCCAGCATGACAGGCTTCTCTTGGATATTGAACAGCACACATCTTTCACTCTGGAGCCAAGAAGTGATGCTCCAAGACCTGAGCCTCCCTAAAGTAAACCACAGCCATTCTTAGTGATATCAAGGTCCCAAGTTCCTCTGCAGACAACATCCAAGTTCATATCAGGGAAGAAGCTTGACAAACTCCTTCAAGAGAACCCAAGCAACAGGAGAATCAATAGGACCAAACAACATCCTTCCTTTCCAGGTAACAAACCTGGAGCCATCTACATGCAGCACCATGCTGATTTGGTTCAGCTGGTATTTAAATTGACTATCAGTTTTCAATCCACCACTGGCTCTAAGGGAAGTGATTCAGATTCACAATTGAAGTGATGCAGTCCTCACTCGCATATTTCAAAGCCAGATATCTCATCTCAATTATATGAACTAAATTTAAACCCAGGAGAAACAAGAAATGGGTTGTATCCTGAGAAGATAGCACCCAGGCTCCCAAATCCCCTGACAGCTCCAGATTCACTTCCTGCTTACAATTATATATTTTTAAAGATGAATATATATATATATACTTAAAAGCCTACATAGTAACCAACATTTTTTATACCAAGATGCAGCTGGGCATGATGGCATAGGCTCATAATTCTAGCAATTGGGAAGCTGAGCAATTGCCAGGAGTTGGAGGCCAGCCTGCATTACACAGTCAATTCAAGGCCAGCCTTGACAACAAAACTAAGACTCTGTATCAGAAAAAAGAAAAAGGAAAAAAAAAGGGGGGGGGAGAAAAAAATAATTCCAGCATACAAGAGGCCAAAGTAGGAAGGTCTTGAGTTTGAGACTGACTAGACTATATAGTTAGACCTCTCTGTAATAAATAAATAAGAATTAGTTAAAATGAAAACCCTGGTTATTTTATCTGGCTGAAAATGAAATTAGATTCATAACTCATTTATTATAAAAAAAATTGACTAGATGAAATACAAACTTTTAAAATAAAAACTCTTGAAGATTACACATACAATTTCATAATGGGGGAGTGAAGGAGAGACTTACAACTAGAATCCTAGTTCAAAAAGAAATAAATGGACATATTTGACTTGTTTTAAAAATACAGTGGTAGACTGCCCAGGTAGCACATGCAGAGCACTGGGTTCAGTCACCACCAGCACTATAAAAAACAAAACTAATAATTTCTTTATGTGGAAAAAACACATATCAATGTCAATAATTCTGAGGGTAAATTGTCAACCCAATGGACAATAACAAGAGTAGTAACAAGAAAGAAAGAACCAAACATAGAAATTGGACAAGACTATAAATCAGCATTTTATGAACTGAGAATTCATGTAGCAGATAAGTACAGAAATACATATCAACTAACAAAAATTGATATAAAAAAGAATAATCACTTGATACTGATCAGATTTCAAAAATCAAAATAATGCAACATTAACGAGAATGACAGATAAAAAGGGTGCTCTTTCCATATTTTTTATGGAAGTGTAAATAATCACAACATTTTAGAGAGCAACCTAACAAATTATAGTCTAAAAAATATTACTTATCACCCACCAATTGTGACCTCATAAATCAAAATCACAAAAACAAAAATCAGCATATAAAAAATACAAAGACTGCGGGCTGGGGATTTAGCTCAGCGGCATAAGCGCCTGCCTTGGAAGCAGGCAGTCGTGAGTTCAATCCCCGGTACCGATAAAAAGACAAAAAAAAGAAAATACAAAGACTGATGTCTTTGTTTTTTGATTCTTTGCTTATATTATTTTTATTTTTAAGACAATGTTCTTTATTGCAACATTGTTCATGATGTTAAACAAAAACCACATCCAATAAATTCATCACTAGTACACTGTTTTAGTAAACCATGGGTGTGTGTGTGTGTGTGTGTATATATATATATATATATATATATATATATATATTATGTGTCATTATAGAACTATTAGTAGAAATAAAGTAGAGCTTTAGGAAAGAACATGGAAGAGTTTCTACATTAATATAAATGCCAAAAAGTATGGCTGTTATGATGTCACTTTTGAAAATCATAAATGAAATCTTAAACATGGTCATGGAAGTTTAGATATTATATGAGCATGAAAATATATGAAAAGAGACAACCATGTTTCCAAGCTGCTACTAGTGGGATGACAACTGAGAAACAAGAGTCAATCACACAAAGACAAAATTTACTGGAGAAGAGGATTGTGTAAATATTTTATATATAGCATGATTAGTTAGCAGTAAGAAAAATCATGCAGTTTTTGACCTTGTGATACTAGGAATCCAACCTAAGTCTTTATACCTCTTAGGCAAGAGCCATACAATCTGGCCATATCCCACCCTTAAAATAATATAAATAAATGAAATAAAATGTGTTCAATAGGGGCTGGGGATTTAGCTCAGCAGCATAAGCCCCTGCCTCAAAAGCAGGCAGTCGTGAGTTCGATCCTGGTACCAGTAAAAAACGAAAAAAGCCCCCCCCCCAAAAATGTGTTCAATAATGATTTTTTAAAGCAATACATTAAGCATCAGGCAAAAGAGTGTTTAGAGGGTCCAGGGAGCTGCTTTTCCAAATACGAGTGACAAACTTGGGTTATAAAGCAATTACTAATGCGCAGAATCTGTGATTTAAAAATTAATAGTAACACAGGAGGCTGAAGGAAAAATAGGTGCGCTCTCTTTAAAGGTTCAGTGTCTACAAGACCCTCTTAAAAATGCTGCATGGTGTCATATGGGTCAAATGAATCTGACTCTAGTTTCTTGCTTGCTGTATCACTCTGGACTAGTTACAGACTTTGTTTGTTTGCATGGTTTCTGTAATGGGAATCAAACTCAGGACCTTTTGTTTGCCAGTCAGGCATTTGTGCTGCTGAGCTACACCCCCGGCAAAGTCACAGGCTCCTTGAGGATCTGAGTTTCTTCCTCTGTAGAAACAGAAATTATAGCCCCTACCAAGACTACTGCAAGAATTAAATACTGTATGCTAGAGCACAGTCTGTGTCTCGAATATATTTCATAAATGTAAATTCAGTCTAAAGTCTCTCTGTATCAGAATTGATTCTCCAGAAAAGATCTGATAAAAGTTGACTGGTTATGATAAAATTATGTTACTGATACTGAAAAGAAAAGTAAAAGAAAAATGTACTGGTTGGGAGAATCAAATCAATTATGAAACTTCATTGCTTATAAGAACTACATTTCAAAGTAACAAAAATAGTGAGTATAAAATAATTATTCTGAGAACTTGTATATTCTTAGAGAGAAGCTTCTGGCTGGGGGTGTAGTTCAGTGGGGGAGCATCAATCCTAGTAAGATGAAGAAAAGGAAAAAGGACAGAAAAACAAAAAAGAAACGAACATTCAACCTGCTTTTCTTGAAAAACATGTCTCAAAATAACTACCTAAAAAATGAAAAGGGGTGATCTCTTAATGAAATCATGGATCTACATAGATCATCAATAGCTAATAATGCAGAAAAGATAGAAACACATGAAATTATGTGCCTTCTTGCCAGAAAACTACCAAGATCAGATTAAGCCTTTATAGCTAACTGCCAGTTTATCAAAAATAAAAAGAAACAAAACGACTTGTTCTGTGTCACCATAACAATTCAGTTAGCAAAATCCTAAGTAGCATCTTTCTAGAGAACAAAAATAATTTTCTTCAACAAAATGGAAAGAGAGGGAGTAGAATCTGTAAAACAAAAAAATTTTAGAGGCCCGGTATGGTGGCTCACGCCTGTAATCCCAGCACTCGGGAGGTTGACGCAGGAGGATCATTATGAGTTCAAGACCAGCCTAGGCTACAAAGAGAGCTCAAGGCCAGTCTAAACTGCATAGAAAGACCCTGTCTCAGAAAAAAAAAAAATTTAAGAGATGTTGTAACGTGGGCCCCGGTATAAAGTCCACGGAAACAAGAGTCCAAAACTTAAGTGGCAAAGGCTTTATTGAGCCAGTCCTGGCGGCACAGTCTCTCCTGGATCAACACAAAGACTGCGCGCCCAAGACTGGGGAAAGGGGTTTTTAAAAGTAAGGGAAAGTGGGGAGGAAACCTGTAAGGCCATTAAACCTGTTGACCCGCATCTGGAAACTGTATTGCTGTCCACTTAGCTCTGACAGTCCCGGGAGTTCCTGTTGTTGCTCAAATTACTCCCATCCTGCAGACTGACATTATCTCAGAGTGGCACGTCTGCAGCAATATTTGGAGAAGAAAGTGGAGAGTTAATTATCCCAGGACAGCTTGTCTTCGCCAGTGAGTGCGAAGGGGTCACGAGTTATGAGATGCTGGAACTTAAGTTTTACAAAGATCTGATATCTAACCCATTGATACATACAGAACAAAAGGAAAGCACCGATCGAGGTTTGGGCCATAGCGTTACCCGGTAATTTCTCTTAAGCTAAGTAGTTCCTAAAATTGGGGCCGGCTCATCTTATGACAGATCATCACCAGGCCGGGGAGAGGTCACCAGAAACCCAAATTCTTTATGGCCCAGATAGGTGGGTGGGGGGAGGCAATAAGGCGCGCTACAGAACAGGAAAACAGCGAGTATCTATCTTGTGGGAAGAGTAACTAAGGTTAGGTAAAAAGGTTAAACTCATGGGCAAATCTCCCTGCATATAAACAAGCTACTTCAAACAATGTGTAAATTAGTGGGCCTTCTTGTCTTCTTTAGTTCTTTAGCGAAGAATAGAGGCGCCTAACCGTGATTAACGGCCCTTGTTAGCTTGTTTTAGCACCACTCTTCTTGTTTGTAGAGGGCCGCTCCGTGATTAACATCTCAATTAAGTGAAATTCTTGCAATTCTTTACAGGGGAGAGTATTGCTCAACATATCAATTGGGTCACTTAACATATCAGTTAAGAAAAAAAACATTTAGTAAGCCGCGGTACAGGTTTGCTATAATACACAAAATGATGAAGCTACTTTCTTAGAGTACAACAAGAGACATATCGATAAATGCAGTATGTTGCTTTTTGGATGCTGATTCCATTAAATTACTAGATTTTTTTTAAAAATCAGACAAACTTGAATTTGAGCACTAATTTCATATTAAGAACTAATTAATGTTTAGGTCTGATAATGGTATTTATGTATTTTAAAAAGAATCCTAAAATAAAATTAATAAAATAGTGACAAATGTCACTATTTTTAGTGATACATGTTAAAATATTTATGAGTGGAAAGATCTATCTGAAATGAGACTCAAAAGAGTCAGAAGAGGGAAAATCCTATACAGGAAATAGTAGCTATGAGCTTCTGATTGTTGAAGCTAGATTTAGGACAGGAGGAATCCTAGAATTTTTCTCTTATTGTGTATGTGTAACATTTTCCATATTTGCAATTTGAAAAGAAAAACATAAACCAGTTGTAGTGGTACACACCTGTAATCCTAGCTCTTCAACAGGCTGAGGCAGGAGGATCTCAAGTTTGAAGTCAGCCTGGGCAATTATTGAGATTCCACCTCAAAATAAAAGGTAAATTAGACTAAGAATGTAGTTCAGTGGTAGATCACATGCCTCTGCACTAACCTGGGTTCAGTTTCTAGTACCACACATATACAAAAAGGAGCCCCATGGATCAGGGGTGATACCAAGGGCTGGTTTATGGAAAGGAATACCACATTTTGGTAAGACTGAAGACAGAACTTTTATATATCACTTCATACTCTGGTAGAAGAATAAAATACTTACTTAGCTCAGCAAAAGTCCAGAACATTACCAAAAAAAGCTCAAAACAACACAATAGACCTAAAATTAAACAATGAAATTGAAATAGCTCAGCCTCATTAGACACAATGCTTAAGATATTAATTTGTGTTGAGATTTACATGAATAAAATGGATTAAAATGATAACGTCTCCCAACAATATCTGCCTTTAAGAGATTGTTTTTTGTTGTGTTTTGTTTTTTGCTTTTAATAGCGATTAAGGGAATTCGAAGCCACCAGAGGTGTTGAATGCCTATAATTCCAGCGCTCTGGAAGGCTAAAACAAGAAATGCAAGCCCAGCATAGGGGATTTAGTGATTTAGTGACTTAGTGAGACTCAAGCTCTAAATATAAAAAAAAATTAAAGGATGGGATGCAGATCACTGTGAAAACTCTGAGTTCAAGTCCCAGTCCTAGGGAGCAAAGTGAACAATATTGATGCAGGCACTGCCTACATCTCTTGACTCTTGGAGTCTATAACACTGGCCTTCTAATTAGCCCCACCAGTCTATCCTGGTCACAGCTTCTCCCAGAGGCATCTACCCTCAACTCAAAACATTCATGGGCAACTCATGATGGTCTCTCACTATCCAGTTTTTCCTGAATCCTATTGAAGAACTTCTTTTTGTTGGTACATTTTAGATATGCATAATGATAACATTTATTATAGAGATTTTGTATCTTGTATATATCTTGTATCTTCCTTTTTTACCATTTTCCTCTGCTCTCTTCAACTCATTCCCCCCTTTTTTTTTATAAAAAAGCTTTGTTTCTATTTTTTCGTCTATTATTTTTCTCTTGCCCCTTCCTTTCTTTTCCCCTCCTACTTCCCTTTTCCCCCTTTCCCATTTGAACATTTTCTCCCTGTTTCCTAATTACACATTGTCATTATTTACACTTGTCGTTTCTCACACCAGACAAGAAATGCAGTATTTAAACATGTGTGTCCAATTTCTTTCGCTTAAGAAATTGGGTTCAAGTTGCATTCATTTTCTTAGAAATGTCTCCAAGCTATCCTTCTATATGGCCAGAGTACTATTCTATTGTATAAAAAAATCACATCTTTTTTACCAATTCATCAGTCCACAGGCATTTGGGCTGTTTCCAAGATTTAGCTACTAACTTAGCTACTACTAAGATTTAGCTAGAAACTGTGCCACTATAAATATGGTGTGCATATATCGCTGTGGTATTATGCTTTTAATTCTTTCAGGAAGATGCCAAGAAATAAAACAGCTGTTTCAAATGGAACCTCTAGTTTTATTTTTTGAGGAATTTCCACACTGATTTCCACAGTGGTCGCACCAGTCTACATTCCCTCCAACAGTGGAGATGGGTTCTTTTCCCCCACATCCTAGCCAGCATTTGTTGCTTGTTGATTTCTTGGTGACAGCCATTCTTTCTAGAATGACATAGAGTCTCTCTGTTTTAATTTGTGTTGTTCAAATAATTAGTGATGTCAAACATTTTTTCATATATTTATTTGACATTTTTACTTCTTTTATCTGAGAAGTATCTATTCATTTCAGATGTTCATCTTTGAACTGGGTC
Organism: Cavia porcellus; assembly: GCF_034190915.1. Taxonomy (NCBI): domain Eukaryota; kingdom Metazoa; phylum Chordata; class Mammalia; order Rodentia; family Caviidae; genus Cavia; species Cavia porcellus. Next base: position 42,066,690 of record NW_026947493.1, read on the forward strand.
TTTAAATTTGGGAGGTCTGCTTTTTTTTTTTTTTTTTTTTTTAGTTCTTGATAATTCTATATATTACTCTTTTGTCCAAGGGACAACTGGCAAAACATTCGTCCCACTCTGTGGTTTGTCTCTGTGCTCTGTTGGTGGTTTCTTTTTTTTTTTTTTAATTTTATTTAAGGAGAAAAAGAAAAAAAAGCAGAAAAAGGGTACAAGTTATACAGAATTTCAGAAAAAAAAATAAACAGTAAGAAATCACTAGTTAATGGATTACATATTGTCATCTTAGAAATATTTGTTCAAGTTACAAAATTAAAGCATATAAAGTGGACATTCATACAGTGAGACTGCAAACAGTTCTGTTCAATGATCCAACAAAACTCAGTAATATCATTGTCTATCTTATACACTTAAATATACATGCAGTTATATCATTTAGAGCACTTTCTTTTCCTCTCTTTTGTACAATGACTATTACACTTTTTAGGTTTTATTACTCCCACAGTTCTTATTACTTTTTTGGAAGAAAGTAAAACCAAATGTGACATAACAGAACAGAGTCAGTCAAATCAAAAGGGTGGACATAATAGATAATGTAAAAATATAATACAAGGTGATCAACAATGGTTACCATAATGCCTCCCACTATCTCTAATAGAATTGCCTATATTATCAGTTATAATAAAATTGAACAAAACAGTAAAGAACGAAACCAACAGAACCAAAACATTGGAGACATTACAGGTCTTCAAAAGTAAATTAACAGTCAACCAGAATGGGCGTCATAATGAATCCCACTATCTTCACAGCTGTTGCCTAAACTTTTGAACCTGGTACTATCAAGCAAAACAGAATAGAGGAACATCAGTCAAAACAAGATGGTGAGAGCAATACAGGGCTTCAAATAAAAATTTGAAAGGAATTTTTTTATTTATTTTTTATTTTTTATTTATTTTTCCTTTAATTAAAAGGATAAAAATAAAAAAGTAAATAATAAAATGGAGATTGAAATAAAAGAGGACAAAACAGCGCAGATCAAAACATAACCATTTAAGCAAAATAGTGTTTCACCACAAGATAATCCTGACATGAAAGTAGTTACCATATTGTCTCTTTCCTTGAAATCTTTGAGTATAACTTTGCATACTGTAGCATCAAATATATCAAAACAATATAAAACCATTCAAGAGAATGACAGTATTACAGAGTATTTAGAATCAACTAACAGAAAATGAACAATGGTTTCTGTATAATCTCCTTGTCTATAAAAGTTTTTGTTTATACTATCACATATAATAAAATCCAGTAAGATACAACCTGTTAAGACCTATGGAGACAGAAGAACAAAAGCTTGATGGGACTTCAAAGCAAGATGATATTAAATCAGTATTACCTATTACGACGTCGTTTTCTCCAAAATAGCTGTTCCTATCATCCAATCTTCTCTGCCTCATTTCTGTTGAGCTCTTTTTCTGTTATTAGTTGTCAGTTTGTCTTCTTCATTTTGTTTTCTGCTCCATTCATTGTGGCCTCTCTGCCACTATTTCTGGATTCTTCATATTTTTCTTTTTTAGAATATCCTGCAGTATTCTCTGTAGGGTTGAATTGGTGGTTGCATATTTCCCTAGTTCCTCTTTATCCTGGAAACACCTTGTTTTTCCATCAATTTCCAGGGATAGTTGTGCAGGATATATCAATCTTAGATGGAGGTTATTATCTTTCAAAGCTTGAATTATTTCCCCCCACGCTCTTCGTGATTTGATGGTTTGTGCCAAGAAGTCTGCTGTAATTCTGATGGGTGTTCCCTTGTAAGTGATCTGTTTCTTGTCTCTGACAGCTTTTAATATTCTGTTCTTATATTGGATTTCTGGTATTTTGATTATTATATGCCTGGGTGTAGCTCTGTTTGGGTTGTAGGTGGCTGGGGTCCTGCATGCTTCATACATCTGAATATCTTTACCTTTTGCTAAATTAGGAAAATTCTCCTGTATTATTTCTGCTAGTAGCTTTTGTGGTTCATTTGTTTGTGTCCCTACCTCTTCTTTTACGTTCTTTATTCTTAAATTATAGATCCTCTTATAATGTTCTAGTCTTTGTATTATTGTTGGGTTTTTTTTGTTATTTTTAAGAAGTTTTTGATTTCATGCTCCCATATTACAAATTTGCCCTCTAGTTCAAATAATCTATCCTTAGTTTCTTTCAACCTGTTATGTCAGTTTTCCATAGAGTTTTTAGTTTCCTGGTAATCTCTTTGAACCTGCTTCACGTATTCTATGTTTTCTCTATTTTTCTCCATCAAACAATTCTGCCCTTTTTTTCTGTTCATCCATTCCACCATCTGTTTTTTCTTGGGTAGTGCATAGCATTTCTCTAACTATTCTACTTATGTCTTGCTTCAGGTCATTAATAACTTCATTCCTGAACTCGTCTATGAGGCTCTGGAGATAGTGCTTTATGCCTATTGGTGCTGTGTCTGCTATTGCATGTCTCTCAGGATTGGGGGCCGAGGAGCCTTTCTTATTGCTCCCTCTTCCTATATTCTTTGTTCCTTATATACAAGTGTATATAGGAGGCCCAGCTTCCTTTCCTGTCGGCCACAGTGTGTTTGAATTGCGCTGGCTAGGTGTTCCCGCCCACCACAGCACACCAGGGAGTTATGGACCTGGCAGCCTATGCGGGGCCCGCCCCTCCAGGTCAACCTACCAAAGGCTTCACTGCTAGGGTGCACCTCCAGGCACTGGGACCTGGGTTGTGCTATCCTACTGGGTCTCAGCCAGCAGCCTCACATAGGCTATCCCCCTCTTGAGAGGGAGATATGTGACTGAGGTCACTACAGTGCCCTGTTCCGGCAGGTCTGCCTGGTCCCAGAATGTCCTCTGTTGGAGCCTCCTAGATCATGAAAGAGTCCCAGTTTCCCTCACTCACTGCAGGTCTATGCACGGCTCCCTGCCCGTCCCACTCTGAACTCCCTTCACTGAATACTGTTCTCAGAGCTTTTGCACGTCTCTCTCCCTGCCGAGCCGATTCAGACACAGCAGCAGTGGCAGGAAACCCAAATTGCATCTTCCAATGGCATGGGCTCCAGCTTCCACGCTGAGGCTTTATCTGTTCTTATTATAGCACCAAGATTGCATTCCCAGTTGGTTTCTCTCAGCCCAGTTCGTTCTTGGGTCAGCAGGGTATATCTCCTCTTGCTTAGGATTCCTCACTCCGCACCATTCCTGGATTCTAAGCTGGGTCTCTCAGAGACCCTCAGTAGCTGCTGCTATCTGTCCGCCATATTCTCCCGGAAGTCTGTTGGTGGTTTCTTTACTGTGCAAGTTTTTAATCAGATGAAATACCAGGTGTTGATTCATTGAGATATTTCCTGTAAGCCTGGTATTTTGCTCATAAAGTCTTTACCTACACCAGTGCCTTCAAAAGTTCTACTTACTATATTTCTAATAGATTTAGTGTTTCTGTTTTAATATTTAGATCTTTGATCCATTTAAATTTTAGTTTAGGGTCTGACACAAAACATGAGTCTAGTTTTAATCTTCAGCATGCATAAAGCCAATATTTGCAGCACCATTTAATAAAAAGACTATCTTTCTTCCAGTGAAGGTGTTTGCTGGTGTTCACTCCTTCCAGTGAAAGTTGCTGAGAGTGTTTGGAGTCATTTTTACATCTTTTATTGTTTTGCATTGGTCCTCAGGTCTGGTTTTGTATGTATGTTGGGGAGAAGGAATTTTTTTTTGTCAGTATCATGCTATTTTCATTACTGCAACTTTTAGTAATTTCAAGTCAAGGATTGTAATGCCCTCTACTTGCCTTTGTTACTTAGAGCTGCTTTTGCTATTCTAGGTCTTTTCTGGTTCCAAATGAATTTTAGGAATATTTTCTCTAGTTCTGTGAGATATGCTAGTGGTATTTTGATTGGAATTGCTTTAGATATGTATGGAAGTTTTGGGAGTATGGCCATTTTTACTATGTTGGTTCTTCCTATACAAGAGCAAGGAATGTCTTTCCATTTTTTCATACCTCTTTATTGTTCTTTTTCAGACTACTATATTTTTTAATGTAAATATCTTCTACTTCTTTCATTATATTGATTAAAAGGTATTTTATTAGTGAAATAAAACACCATGAAAGGTGTTGCCTAATTTATTTCTCAGTGAGCTTGTTGTGTATAGAAACCCTACTGACTTTTGAGTGTTGACTTTGTATCCAGTTATGCTATAAAATGTGGCTAATTAAATCTAGAAGTCTTTTGGTGGAGTTTTTTGAGTCTTCTATATAGAGTATTATGTCATCCACAAATAATGATAATTTAAAATATTCTTTTCCTATCTTTATTCTTTTTATTTCTTTCTCTTGTTTAATTGCTTTGGCTAATGTTTCCACTTCTCTCCTTCTTCTCTTCCTCATGTTGCTGTATTCAACTGTCTGGAAACCAAATTTCAGAGAGCCTGTGTTGTGTCTGGATGAACTCATCAAAGCGTTATGCAGTATAGGGGCAGGCTTCTAGAATTTGTGATTGATTCATGGTCCAATGGTGGAATTATGGCTGTGAGTGCTACACCCACCTTAGGGTGGGACATACTTACAATATAAGGCATAAAATAAGACTTCTCTCCTGCCCCATACTTTTTGCTCTTGTTTTTGCTGTTTTCTGCCATGATGAACTGCTGCCCTCTGCGATGAGCTGTCCTGCCTTGGGCCTAGCATACTATGGACTAAAACCTTCACAAACTCTGAGCTAAATAAATCTTTCCTTCCATAATTTTGGGCATTGGGTATTTTATCTTGCAACGAGAGAAAGGTAACTAGCACAGTCTGTTTCTAAGATGTTCACCACTCCACCATCTTCCCAGAAGTTTTCTAATGCAGGACCTCTTGAAGTCCATTTCAATGTGTTAATATTCCATACAGAAGCAATCAGAGCTAGAAAAGAGATAAAAGCAGAACTAAAGATAGAGAGCCTTAAGTCTAAGAGAATATTGCATAAATTCTACAGATTATTCAACCTCTCTCATCAAATGGGTTGTCATTAAACCTAATAATCACTGGATCACAACCACAGGAGCTGAATCCATGTCCTTCATGGTGATTTTTTGCGTCCTTTGTGATAATCCTGGATTGTCTTTAGAATATGAGAAATAAACGTTATACAACTGGTCCGTAAAGGGTACTCCAAGGCGGCTACTACTCCTAGTATGCAGCTCAGGAAATGAAACCCAGAACCTGGCTTGCCCAGGGGCACATAACTGCTCAGTACCAGACAAATATTTTGAACATTCTGACTCTATCTGGTTCCAAAGTCCACACTTTTTCTACAGCAGAACACAGCCTCACAGTTTACCAGTATAGATTAATGAGAAAATGATGTTTTATTAAATATCTATAAGAAAGAAAGGTCAAAATCAATCTTAGTTACCTATTATCTAATATATCTAATAATAAATAAATAGTATTAGTTTTCTGTTGGGAATTTGGAGACACACAAAGGTCAAGGGACATTTTCAAAGCCCATAGTAAGAGAACTCACCTATTCAGTAAATACTGCAAATAGCACATGAAGTTCCAGTCATTCTGGATTATGCCATGAAAATTAAGCCATCAATTTGATCAAAACTCTAGGATCAAACATATACAAATAAAAATGAAAGTCTATTTTCTTCTTCTCCTAGGTTCTCTGCATCAGAAATCCAGGTACAGATCTGGGTGTGGTGCTGCATGCCTGTCGTCCTAGCAATCAGGAGGCTGAGTCAGACAGATCATTGCAAGTTCAAAGCAAGCTTGGCCTACAAAAAGACTGCCTGGTAATTTTCTACATTTGTTTCCAAATTTAGCTTTAGAAAATGATCACCTACATCAAATTTGATGGCACACATCTATAATCCCAGCACCATGGGAGACTAAGACAGGAGGATTACAAATTTGAGCCCAGTCTGGGCAGATCAGCAATTTAGCAAGAATTCACCTCAAATTTAAAAAGGGATAGGGAGTATACCTCAGTTTGAAGTCCCTGGGTTCAAGTCTCAGTCCCAAAAAATAAAACCCTGCATTATTCTAAGTAGGGAGTTCTTCTGCATACATATTTTTAAGTAGCTCCAAAGTGCAAATTTACAACTATTGATCTAGTGGAAGAGACAGAAATTACATAAATTATCTATTGCTTTCTAGTACATTAGAACAAAATTTAGCATGAGGCTTGCTGGTGTTCTTCTGTAATTCCCACTATTTGGGAGGTTACTTTAGGATGATTGCAAATTCACAAATATGCGACAGCCTGGGCAACATAGTGAGACCCTATCTTGAATAAAATAAAAAGGATGGGGATGAAGCTCACTGGTGAAGCACTTGCCTAGCCTGCATGAGGCTCTGGGTCTAATCTCCAGGCCTGAAAAGAAACACTTACTAGCTTTATGTAAGAATCATTTATTGTCTCCTAGGTTCTCCGCATCAGAAATCCAAGTACAGGTCTGGGTGTGGTGCTGCATGCCTGTCCTCCTAGCACTCAGGAGGCTGAGTCAGGCAGATCATTGCAAGTTCAAAGCAAGCTTGGGCTACATACACAGTGAGTTCAAGACTAGCGGGAATCACATAGCAACATCCTGCCTCAAAAAAACAAATATAAATAAAATAAAATACAAAGTCAAATTAAATCATTAGGTTTAATCTACTTTTAGGGTGAGAGGTTCACACAAGGATGAGTTTATCAGGAGGCAGAGCTCATCTGGATCACTTTAAGGCTATCACAAGATATAAACAAAGAATTATAAATCAAGGAAGTAATATAACTACTGATTCTATTTTAAATCAAAGACAATGAGCATAGTTACTGTCTAGGTCTTGGTATCTAAATATCATTCCTAGGAGAAATGACTGATTCAAGGGCTGGAACAGTAAATATATAAGATGATCTTGGAGATTTTGAAGTTCTAGAAAGGAGGTTTTAAAAACCCAGAAAAAGAGACCCATAGGCCAGTATAAGAGCTCCTACCAGTCTAAATTGGAACAATTTGAGGAACAAAATAAAAATCATGGTATAAATTAAAACAAAACATCAAGTAAATATATATGAATAAATATAAATGAATAGGGAGGAGAGACATTTTTCCTTAAAGAACAATTCCAATTAATGTATGCAGATATTTCTATGCAGGACTTGAAACTTAATATTTTACTTTCCTAGAGATTGGAAAGAATTTAGTGACTCATTCCTCCAAGAAGAGATTTTGAAAAGGAGGAAAAAATGTGATTTTTCCATGGAGAAACTATTAAACACTACCATGGTCAAATAATCAAAGTTAAATCATTAGTAATAAATTATGTTGATATCATAAAGATATTGAATTGTGTATTCTCTTTAAACCTTATTTCCAGAGTTTAATTTTATGAGAAAAACATCAGATAGATTCAAAGTCACGGGATATTTTACCTAATACCTAACCAGATGGACTCCAAACTATCGAGGTTACATCAAGGTCATGAAAATAAGAAAAAACTAAGGTAAACTTTCACAGATCAGAGACTAATGAGATATGTTGACTGAATGCAACAGGCATCTTGGATTGTGTCCTAGAACAGAAAACAGGAGATAGTAAAAACCACATAAAGTTTGCAATATAATCAATGGTAATCTACCAGTGCTTGTTGCTTGGTTTTGTAGATATACACAGTAATGTAAGAAGTTAAGATATCTTAGTTACTTTTCTTATGGCCAAGACAAAATACCCAACATCCAGAAATTAAAGAAGTGTATTTAGCTCACAGTTTGTAGAGGTTTCAGTCCATAATTGGCTCATTCTAAAACAATGTGGTGTGGCAGAGGGGCATCACAGAAGAGAAATAGTTCATGGCAAGCAGAAGGTAACAAAACGAGCAAGGGGCGACCACAGCTCTTTCTATTCCTTATGTCTTATCCAGACACCCTAAGATGGGTAGCACTCAAACCCTTACTCCTAGCACCTTTGAGACTAGCATTGCACCATGAATCAATTCTAGCATCACATACACTCTAGATCCAGCCCAGAAAAAGCCCTATCTATGATCATATGAGACTTTGGGGGGAACATCTAGATATAAGCCATAACAAGGAGAAACTGGCTAAGGGATATGTGGGAATTTTCTGTGCTCTTGCAACTCTTCTGCAAATCTAAACTTATTCTAAAGTAAATTTTATTAAAAACAAAAAGCAAATCTTGTTACTTTTTAAAAATTATTATTATTATCATTGGTTTATTGAGACATGGTCTCACTGCAAAGTGTAGGCTGGTCTTGAACTTACTCTGTAGCCCAGGCTGGCCTCAAACTTGCAGTCATCCTCCTGTCTCAGCATCCTGAATGCTGGGGTTACAGGCATGAGGCACCACGCCTGGCTCTTGCCACAATTTTCAAAGTGTGGTGACTGGATGATTTCTCCTTGGATTAGCTTTGGGCTCAGCACCTATCAAACCCTAGTTGTCCTCCACTAGCCACATACTTCTAGCATCAGGTGCCATGAGAAATGTTAATAGGCCCTTTGTGTCACAGCATTAAAGTAGCATACCACTTGGTTAGGTAAATTCCTAGAAGTCATCCTTATCATCTGAAGACCCAAAAATAACCTATCACAAAGCAGCCCAAATTCAATTCTTTTTATCTTACCCAGATCTCAAAAATGTCCAGATCCATTCCAGGGAACCTAGAGTGAAGTATGAAGGAAGAGAAGCGGGAAAGTAAAAAAACAAAACAAAAACAAAACAACTTAACCAATCTCCCTTTGAGGGGTGCTTTCAGACATTTTCCTGTTAAAATATAGAATATAACATCTGACCCTATGAACTCAGGGCTTGGTCTATCCTTGGGCCTTAGAAAGTGTTGGTGCAAGTTTTGGGTTCTGAAGTACAAGTTTTAGTTCAGCAGCCAATTCATCCTAACATAGCTCAGAAGAACAAACAAGTGACCTGTGCCAGAAATGCCACTATCTGTTGTTTCCAGCCTTTCAACTCAGAAGCTCTTGATCTTTCATGAAGCTTAGATTAGGTACTTACCCTTACCAAATTGTTCCCTGAGCCACTCTGCAGGATTGGGTGTATCTTCTAGGTCCATCCCTAGTTCCATGGGTTAAATTTGAGGTTTTTTTTTTTTTTTTTTTGTCTTTTTCCTTTTTATGGGTACCAGGGATTGAACTCACGACTGCCTGCTTGCAAGGCAGGTGCTTATGCCGCTGAGCTAAATCCCCAGCCCCTAAATTTGAGTTTCTATCATTCTCTTACCCTTAGGCTCACTCAGCATGTGGTTCAAAACTTAAAAAAAAAATCTTTGTGCTGTCATAGTAGGCCCTCAAGAAGCCCTTGTTGAGTAAATGAATTAAGGCTCTTGGTGGGAGGAGGGAAACCCTAGGTAGGAAAAGCCTGGCCTACCTGGGGCAAGAACATCAAGCCCCAGGTACCTGTCTGCTCAGCAACCTCTGGGATCAACTGCAATGGGAGGTAAGAGAGACTGCCAATCAGTAATAACTTCCTGAAAGGACAAGAAGAATAGAGGCAGGTATAGAGGAGCATGTTTGTAATTATTCCAGCTTCTCCAAGGTGGGTGGATGAAGAATTTGAGGTCAGCCTGGACAAAATAGCTACAGTAGTCTCCAAAAAGAAACATAAAAAGAAATATTGATGGGTCTCACCTCCTACATATTAATATTTCATCACTCTTACACACATTATCATGCTGAATCTGGCTAACTACATGAAATGCTCATATTTTCACAAATTATTTGAAATTTAGACTACCAACTCAAATATTGTAAAACGTATATGTCCCAATGAATCAGACTAAATGCTAGAAATAGACAGGAAAGTAAACATTTTTTTAAAAATAGAAACCTTTATTTAGATGGACTTTATTTAGAAGTCAGCAAAGCAGCCACAGCTCACTACCCCATCTCACAAGTATTCTATGTGGTTTCAATTCTTTGCAGTGCTTAGAATGATTTAAACTTTTAAAAAATAATACTTAATGTGCACATGATTGAAACTGAATTCATTCTTAATAGTCAATTCCTGAGGTTTTAAATACTATTCCCCGAATGACATCTCCATCTTATTTAAAATTCCACATATTGGAAAGAGAGAAAGGAGGGAAGAATAAGGAAAACACCCTGCTTGTTTGTCTTGGAGTTGAAATCAATTTAAGTAACTTCTTCATCCGCTCTGATCAATTTTGTACTCCTAAACAGAAGCGATTCCGGATGTGAGGTACGTATCTGCCCTCAAGTCCCCACAATTTGTGACGAAAAGGGCTTAACATATCTTTCTTCTACACTCGCGGCTACATACACCAAGAGCACAAGGTTTACACACAAAAAACGAGCCCTAGCTGAGTAGTCATAACAAACTCAAATCCACACGAAAACGCACGCCCCTGGTGGGGGGGGGGGACGCATGCGCACAAGGACGGCGAAAGGCGGCTTCGGGCGCTCCGGTCAATCTCTACGCCTTCCGCCAGCGGCTTCTCTGAGCCCGCCTCCGAACCGGAGCATATAACTAATTGGTCAGTGTGGTCCGGGCTCGGGGCGGGGATTGGCTGACTGGCGGCAACGTTCTGGGACAGCCAATCTGGAAACCCGAGTCGCTGGAGAAGCTGCTGGCTGCCGCGCGGCGGTGGTAAGTGGGGCTGTTGACTGGAAAAAGTTGGGGAAACAAAGTGGTGTGGGGTTTGCCTGTGGCAGGATGTCGTGGTAACAGAACAGCAGCGAAAGGGGCCTGGTTGGGAATGCTAGAGGGCGGCGGGGTCCTTGTGCCGGCGCGGCGTCTGCGCTACCGGCTGAAGGCAGCTGGTGGCGGAGGGCCCAGAGCCCCGTGAGTCGGCGGAGCGGTGCGAGGTCGGGTGTCTGGCCGCAGGCCTGGGACTCGCTCACCACTCCTAGCCTCCTCCCGTACCCGCTTGTATCTATCCCAGACTTTGGGACTGTGTTGGGAGCCCTAGTTTGCGCGCCGTCCACCAGGCAGAGGATCCCTGGAGTGCTAGGCCCCGTCTCAGCTTGGCGGCTGCGCATCTCCTCTCCCAAGTCGGCGTCCCCTGGCCGGTGTCGCGGTGTCACTGTTTGTCCTCCCTCCTGTGTATCTTCCTGACCATGCCCAGTTGGCATCAGTCCCCGAAGAGAAGGCCAGCCTTTGGGAGTTTAAAGTCCTCTTTTGAAATACTGGCACTCTAGATATTATAGAGAAGTTGAGCGAATGAGACCGAGAACTCTAAATGTGTATTCCATGCACCGTTTCAGTGATTAGCAATTTATGGCTCGTCTTGGTCCCTTTTCTGAGTTATTTTGAAGTAAACCCCGGACGTATTTCATCACTTTCATATATTATACACCTTTGTCATGATCAGTAAGAATACTTTTTTCCTAATTATTTGCATCTTAAAAAAGAAGTTAAGAGAGAAGGCTCATCAAGTTGTAAACACCGACACTACTAATTTAGTTTATATTACAAGTGCGTATTGCGACTTTTACTATCTTGTGCTCATTTTTAAAAAGTAAAAAAAAAAATAAAGGTACTGACCTGGTGTGGTGTAATTCCAGCACTCTAGAGACTGAGACAGGAGGATCTCCCACAGTTTGAGACCAGCCTGGGCTACATAGTGAGACCCTGCCTCAAAAAATAAAAACTAAGCAAAAGAGTACCAAAATAAGTATTGTATTAAGCTTTTGAGCATTAATAATTGGTAATTTGTTTGTAGAGTTCTTTTGTACGAAGCACCGTAAAATTGTTTCCACCTTTTAATTATTATGACAGCTCTGTGAAGCATGAGCTATTCTCATTTCACCACTGCAGGGGGCGGGGGAACATTTATAGAGGTCACACAATTTTGCTTGAAGTTACAGTGCTGAAAGAAGTGAGGACTGGAATTCAAGACCCTAATCTTGACTGCGCTCTCATTGCAGAATATTTGCTCTTTTACACTTAATACTTTAAAGATTTTAGTAGCAAACTTCGTGTAAAATTATCTCTCTGGTCACAAATTCATAATTTGAAAGAAAAATAACCTGAACTGTACATGAGTACAAAATAATAAAGGTGTTTTTGTTACTTCGAAATAGTGAAAGATTAACACAATCTGAATTTGAAGTTTTGAGCAAAGTGTGTCAATGTAGTTCAAAAAATACTAAAATTTTTGTTTAACATAGGTAAAAGGGAAAGAGAAGTGTGTGTGTGTGTGTGTGTGTGTGTGCGCGCGTGTAGTCTATCTTCCATTAGCATTTGGTATATACTGAATATTTATAGTGAATATTTCACCTATATCCCTCATTTTCCCAGTAGTACACTATTCCATGATATCTTCATCCAAATAATGTTAGAGGAATAAGATTCTAGAGAGAGAGAAATAGGTTGTTTACAGGACAGCAGAGAAGACCTTCAGGATTCCTCCCGTGCAAAAGTGATTCAGAAGCCTAAAAGCAAGTTTAGAGTTATTGTGAAGGAACTTGAGTGCCAGATGTAAGAAGGTTGAACTTCATGAGGAAAGAAGGCCTCTGTCCATCTGGTAGGAAACCAGTAAAATGGCACTGTCAATTCATCTGAGTTATGAAAGGATTAGTAGGTTGACCTGATAAATATAAAGGAAATAAACATGGGAAACTGGTGAAATAATGAATATAAGAAAGAGAATGGAGAAAGAAGATAGTATGAAAAAGAGAAAAAAAGTATGAAACAGTTGGTTAAGTGTTGATAACAGTTGGTTAAATGTTAATTTTCCATGGGTTTGTTTTCCTGTGAGGTCTTATTGTCTCACTGCTCTTTGATATATTAGTTACCATTCACCTATTCAACTAAAATTTTTTTGATTGATATATTTTAGATATACATAATCATAACATTATCATAGGAAATTCTTGTACATGATATGCTGTTTTGCTGTCTCACTACTTTTTGATATGTTGTTAATCTATTAAGCTTTAAAAATATTTTTATTATGTATTATTGATAGAAGTTGCATAGTTTATACAAACAAATCACTGTAATCCTACCATTGAAAAATGCCCTGCTAATGATAGTTTACTGTATAGCCTAAAGTAGTGTGAGGCTTTATTTTGTATAGATTGAGAGTGATAAGTACTATTTATTTGTTTAGTGATTCTGGGGATTGAGCCAGGGGCCTTTGCACTGAGCTACATCCCCAGCCTTTTTTAATTTTTATTTTGAGACAGGATCTTCCAAGTTACCCAGGCTGGGCTTGAACTTGGTATTCTTCTGGGAATTTATTATTACCAATAAATTGTATAAATATTTGATAGCATTTAACATTAAATTGTACAACTGGATTTGACTCGTGGTTAAAATGTTAAAAGTCAAATAGGAAATTTAACTCTTCACAGCTAAAAAACATTGTAACACATTCTTTAACATGTAAACATTAAAATATGACAATTTAAAAAAATATGACAATATTAACAAGCTATTTTAAACTTTGCTCTTTTTTTCCCACTACTGGGGATTGAACCCAAGTCTTTTCACTCATCTCTACCCTCACCTTTTTATTATTTGATTTTTGAGATGGCATCACACTAACTTGTCCAGGCTGAATGAAACTTGCAGTCCTCATGCCTTAGCCTCCATATAAGTGCTGGTATTAAAAGTATGCATCACCACACTCAGTGTACTAGTTACTTTTCAAAATTGATTTTTTGTATATTAGTAGATTCTGTTACAGTATGTAATGGGTACTAGCCATAAAGAGATTGGTTTCCTGAAAGAGGTAAGTAGAATCATTTTGTTTTTATTTAGTCAACTGCCCGCCCCCCCTCCCTTTTAATCCCATCTACTTGGGCTCAGGTAATGTAGAAAGTTTTTTTGACAGAGTATTAACACACATGGTCTGGAGTCCAGCTGTTAATGGAGTTCTTGTTCTCAGCTGAAACCTCCTGGGCCAAGCCTTTAGTGTCTGATTTCTATCAGCATTTTGACTAGTGTTGCTTTGACTGGAGTCTCCCATTAAACATGGCTGACAACATTCTAGATTTTCTTTAGCCAGCATTTCTAAGCCTTTCCAAACTTCTCCCATACACCAGTTCCAAAGGCTTCTGTCCACATGGTTAAGTATACTCAAAGCAGCGACCTGACTTGTTTGGTATCATAAACTGTCTGTTACTTTTGTCGCTGTAACAAAATACCTAGCACCCACAATTTAAAGGAGAGCTTTGTTTTGGTCATGGTTTTTAGAAGATTAACTCCACAGCGAGCTGACTTCAAAGTAGAAAGAACATTATGGAAGGACCTGCAGGAGGAAAGCTGCTCATATCATGGCAGCCAGGAAACAGAGTGGGGAGGAGCTGGGAGGGAGATACATCCCTGGAAGAGGGTATGACCAGTTACTATCCTCTTTTAACCAGGCCCAGCCTAACAGCATGGAAGCTACAGTGTCCCCATGATTCAGTTGTCTTTTAAAGTCTTACCTCTGAACACTTGAGTCTTCGGGGGAACATTCTAGATCTAAACCATAACCCTTTGTTTTAATTGTAGACTTTTTATGTGTTAGTGCAAATCAAATACGGGGCCTCATGAATGTACTGTTACTGAGTTACCTCCCTGGTCTGTCCGTGTGTGTGTGTCTCTGTTTAAATAGAATCACATATCAATGTTAGTTTAGAGCTTTTTTCATTCATCGTTTTATTAGGAAAAGCCTTTTATGCATAGCTATTTTTTACATAAAATATGTAAGTTATCCTTAAACTGTTACCATTTCTTTACAGACTCTTCTAGTTCTTTATAAAATATATGTTCTTAAACATTTATTATTTCTTTGTTTCCTTTTTTATTTTAATCATAAACTTTTTGGGTACATTTTGGATATGTATATAATCATATTCATCATAGGAAATGTTGTATCATCATGGACATATCTTGCTTTTTCTTTTTCTCCCATTCTCTCTTCCCTTCAACTCTTCTTCCCCTCCTTATTTATAAAAGCTTTGTTTAATTTTTCCTTTTCTTTTTTCCTCACCTCTCCCTTGTTCCTCTTCCCATTTGAACATTTGCTTTCCATTTCCCAATATCTATTCCACATTTTGTTTCTTATTTACACTTTTTTTTTCATACACAAGAGAAACTGCAGTTTTGAAGCATGTGTCCGTTTTATTTCACTTTAGAGTACAGTGACCATAAACTTAGAATGGGTACATTGGATTTACTTTAACTACTTCCCCATCGATGTTCATTGAGATTGCCTCAGATTTTTCTCTTTTACAATATTTTTTTTTTGTCTTTTTCCTTTTTATCGGTACCAGGGATCGAACTCATGACTGCCTGCTTGCAAGGCAGGCGCTTATGCTGCTGAGCTAAATCCCCAGCCCTGTATCCTTACCATATTTTTAAAAATTGAGCTTAAGTGCTTTTTATAAAGATAAGAGTTTACTAAGTTTTCACATCACTAACACTCATGTGCAAGAGAAAGTAATTGTTTTCTTAAGTTTTTAATTAGTACATGTTTGCAGTACTTAATGATTATATTCAAGGTACAGTAATTCTCACGCAATCCAGGGGACAGTAATTATCACACATTGCATCGCAGTCACCTATAAGTCACTTTTCATCATGTCCTTAGACCTGTAGGCAGCACTTTTAGTGAAAAAATATTATTGACTTCTAAGTAGTTTGTTTATATCTATTTCTGTTAAACTCTTCAAAAGATTTGTCTTAAAAAGTTATCAGTACATAATTTATTTGCATGCTTAAAATTACAAAAAACATTTGATGAAACACATTATTCATTATAGGGTTACATCTAAGAATATCACATGCAAATGGTAGACCTTTATAGTGGATGTATAATGTCTCTTTTATCATGCAGAGAGAAATATTACCTCTAAAAATGTCCTTCAGAAGTTTAATTTCATCTCTGAAGATCATTAACTTTAAAAAATTTTATCAAGTTTTAATTAGTTTGTGTTCATAAACCTTTATCTCATTGGTTTTTAAGTTGTTGAGAGATGTACTAAGGTTATGGGATTTATTGTCCAGTGAACAAGATGTCAAGTTCTGTGCTATGTACTGAGGACATAGCAGTGTACTTAATTTTGCGTGTATAGATAGACTTTTAAATTGTGGCTGGTAAATTGTACCCATAAGTTGAATACTATGTCATTGTTTTGTAGTTATGGTGAGTTCTAACTAATAACCAACCTGATGTTAGGGACAGCAGTAGTCATTATACTTGAATTTCAGAGTGTAATTTCCAGAGAGTAAGAGTACAATAGGGTGTTGATATGAGGTTGACATTTCATATGATAAAGGAAGTTTAAAAAAGTGTTTTTTGACCTTATATCCTAAAAGAATAAAATAAAACAATAACTTTAAATTCAGTAATCTTTTTGTGTGTTATTTTAACTCTCTTGTTTGTGTTTTTTTTTTTTTTTCTTTCTTGGTACCAGGGATCAAACACAGTCTTGAGCTTGCCAGCAGGCACTATGCTGCTGAGCTATATCCCTGGCCCCTTGGGTTTTGTTTTTTTCTTTTGCATTTTTGTTTGGCAACAGAATGGATTGTTGTTTGTTGTTTGTACTGATAACAATTATCTAATCTTTTAGTAATGCTAAGAGCAGTTAGTAATATTAATGATTTTGCCAACCAAATAATTAAGACTGCTCTTAAACATGTTTAGATATTTTCTGTAAAATGGGTCATTTTCCTCATGGTGTAAAGATAATGTACAGATAATTAGATGCCTGTTTCCTTGAGTAATTCATCAAGACCAAATAAAAATAAGTCCTGCCATACTGTTGTAGCTTAAAAGTTACCAATTTTTGTCATTTAAAGTTTAACGACAATTTCTTGGTTTTTTTTTTTTTTTGTTGTTGTTGTTGTTTTTGTGTTTATTTATTTATTTATTCTTTAGTTTTTGGTTTTTTGAGACAGGTCTTGCTTTGTAGTGCAGGCTGGCCTTGAACTCACTATGTAGCCTAGGCTGGCCTCAAACTCAAAAGACAGTCCTGGCATAGCCTACTGAGTGTTAGGATTATAAGCATGCACCACCACATCCGTCTGACAATCTTGTATTTAGTGCTAGCAATATTATTGTGAAATTCTAGTAACTTTTATATAATAATCTCAAAGTAGATATTCATTAAGTTAAGGTGGGATTGTATCATCTTTGCTTTGATGCTATAAATTTTGTCTACCTATATATTAGTATGTATTTTTTATTGTGTTTACTGAGAGAAGGAAAGGGTTTTCTTTTTTTAAATTATTATTATTATTATTTTTTGAGACTGAGTCTCATTGAGTAGTTTAGGGTAGCTTTGAACTTACTGTGTAGCCTAGGCTGGCCTTGAACTTGTGATTCTTTTGCCCCAGTCTCCAAGTGCTAGGATTACAGGCCTGTGCCACCAGAATGGGCAGAAAGTCTGCTTTCAAAATGTATTTATTTCTCATTTCTTCTTGGTTTTCTACTGCTCTGCCAAACATCTCTTCCATTAAAAGTAGTTTGTTATTTCTCATAGATTGTATTTCTCATAGTATTGTAGTAGGTTAGAATATAAATCTATATCAATTTTATAAAATATCTAGGAGTAAAAGCCGAGCATGGTGGCACATACTTGTAATCCTAGCACTTCGGAGGCAGTGGCAGGAGAATTATTGTAAGTTCCAGACCAGCCTGGGCTACAAAGTGAGCTCAAGATCAGCCTGACCTACATAGCCAGGCCCTGTCTCAAAAAAACCAACCCCCCCCAAAAAAGAGAGAGACAGACAGCGAGAGAATAGGAGTTCAATTGTTTATGCTCCTGTGCTCATGTTCACATAGAGAAACTAGGAAACAATGTATGGCCTAATAGGGCTGGGGATTTAGTTCAGCGGTATAAGTGCCTGCCTGGCAAGTGCGAGGTTACGGTATCAAAAAAAAAAAAAAAAAAAAAAAAATATATATATATATATATGGCCTGTTTCTTTTTTTTTTTGTGTGTGTGTGTGGGGGGGGAGACAGGCTGTTGCTATGTAGTTTAGATTGGCCTCAAACTCACAATGATCCTCTTGCCTCAGCCTCTCGAGTGCTGGGATTATAGGTGTGTGCCACCATGCCTGGCTTTTTTAAAAAATATTTTTTATTCGTAAACTTAAGATTTACTTTATATTGACAAATCTGCAATGAAAAATAAGATTCAAAAACAAAACGTCAAATGTGCAACTGTTCATCCATTATGATACTGTGCCTTTAATCCCAACACGTTAAAAGGCTGAGACAGGAGGATCACAAGTTTGAGCCCATCCTGTACAGTTTAGTGATTCAGCAAGATCTTGTCTCAAAATAGATGATAAAAAGGATCTGAGGCTATATCTTAGTGTGAAGGTCCTAGGTTCAGTTTCCTATACAACAATGACAAAAAAAAAAAAAAAAAAAAAAAAGAGAAAAAAATCTGTATGTCTTTATTACCTGAGACCTGGCAACCAGAACTTTATATATAAAGTTACCAAATAAGGAAGCTGAGGCACAAAGATTGCAAATTCTAGCCCAGCCCTGGGTGATTTTGGAGAGACCCTGTTTCAAAAAACAAATTATAAAGGGCTGGAAATTTCACTTAGTGCTAGTTAAGTGCAAAGGGCCTGGGTTCAATTCTCAGTACCGATAAACTGATTAGATAGACAGATCTGCTAAATGAATAGATGGATGGTTGGATGAATATACAGATATATCAACCAAATGAATAGGAATGCCAAAAAGTCTTTGTTTACCCTCATTAAATAGAATCAAAAGAAATTAAACACAATAATGCAGAAATACCAAGTATCTTGGATGTAAAGGATTGAAAATGGAATCATTAAACCAAATAAGAAAAATTTTGAATTTTGTAGCTGGTATGTGCAAAAAAATGGTGCTTCTGAGTTTCTTTTTAAAAGTATGTAAGCCGGGGCTGGGGATTTAGCTCAGTGGCATAAGTGCCTGCCTTGCAAGCAGGCAGTTGTGAGTTCGATCCCTGGTACCGATAAAATGGAAAAAGAAAAAAAAAAAAAAAGTATATAAGCCTAGTGGTAGTTTCATGCCTGTAATCCCAGGACTAAGGAGACTGAGGTAGGAGGACTGCCTAGAGTTCAGAGCCAGCCTAGGGGCATATAATGAGTTCAAGACCAGCCTAAATTACAGAGTGAGTTTGTTTTTTAAAAAAAAGTGCTTAATAACTAGAATTTACTTTAAATCAAACTTGGGTTAATAAAACAGCTGTTACTAAAGCAAGACTGATTTAGGTAGGACAGTAATACAGAGATACATTGACTTAAGTTGTTTTGTAAAAGAATTGACATATGTAGAGTTCCAGTTAATAAAAGCAAATTGTTGTTGCAATGGCAAAATTTTAAGTGTTTCCAAAGTAGATCTTTTTGCTTAAAATTCTTTTATTAAGTATAACAAAAATCACAAACATGTATAGTTTAGTTAATAATCACATTCATATAATAGCCATCCAGGTTAAGAAATAGAAAGTGGTTTATACTTCAGAAAACCTCTTAATGATACCCCTTCCAGTTATTACCAGCCCTACCCAAAGATTGCCACTGTTGTAACTTCATGCATGATAGCTCATTTTGCCTTTTATGATTTTCTTAATAGTTGTAGGACATAACGTGTTCTATTTTTCATTCCTGTTATTGGTAACGTATTCCTTCTTTTTCTCCTTGATAAGTCTCATTAGGGGTCTGTAGTTTTGTATTTAGTTTTTTCAAAGAACCAATTCTTGCCCTGATCATATTTCTCTGATGCTTTCATTTAACTTTTTGATGTTTTGTCCAGCTAGTTTACTTGTCCTTAGTGAGAGGATAGGGTATCTGAAATTACCTAACTCATGTATAATGCAAATAGATATATTAACTCTTTTAGATATATTAACTTTTAGATAAACTAACTCTTTTAGATATATTAACTCTTATTTATTTTTTGAGATAGAGGTTGGGGTGGGGTCTCCTTGTGTAGTTTAGGCTGGCTTTGAGTTCACCATGGATCTTAAGCTTGCCTGGAATCTTTAGCCTTCTGAGTGCTGACATCACAGGCATTTGCTGCCACACCTGGCAGCAGAGACTTGTTAGAGGAAGCACAACTAAGCTGAAACAAAGGGATTAGTAGGAGGCAGTTTATTGTAAGAATACAGTAGGTAGGTGGAATGCTGAATAGAAGAAAAGTCCAGAGTTGAAGAGAGCATGTTGAATTTCTGGAATTACCTGTGCAACTGGATCAAGGGATATATGAAGCATGTAAAAGAGGGAAAACAATGAGACCAGTCCATAAAAATGGACTTCAGTGTTGAGGATGGATGGGAAGGAAGAACAGAAGTGGGAGACTGTCAAATTAATAGATTTTTACACTAGTGAAGGACTAGAGTAGTAAGGACAGTAGTGATGAAATGGCATGTTTAGGAGGAAAAAACTTGATTGTGAAACATGAAAGAGAAAGAATAACTGGTCCAATACTTATTTTCTCAAGCAAAGAACACATGAACAACAAATTTGGTAAGAAAGTTAAAATTGATTTTGGATTTTGGTTTGAATACAGATGTGAAAACCTCGATGCAAGTAGTGAAAGAATAAGGGAGAGGACAGGCTGTTTCTGATGTGAGACTGGTGAGGTAGAGGAAAGGACTCCTGAGCAGCTTCTTGGAAGTAGGAATAGGACAGTCTGTCTAAGGCTCAGAGGGAGGTGACTGCAGAGCATGCATAGCAGTATGGTGAGGGATTTTTCTAAAGTGATATACTTGATCATCCGCTGAGAAGATATAAAGAATGGAAATTTATTTGGCACATTGTTCTGGAGGTTGGAACATCCAAGAGCGTGGTCACCAGTAGTAGCAGGGGTCTTGGTGCTGACCTGTGGTGTAAAGTGGAAGAGGGAGGAGGGAAGGGAAAAGAGGAGGGGAAGGGAGAGCAGTGGGGAAGTGTGTATATCCAAGAGGGGCTTTACTCTCAACTGATCCTTTTTGTCAAAAATCTGCTCCCCTGATAATCATATTAACACATTCACAAAGGCTAAGCTCTCATGATCTAATCACCTCACTACACCATCGCATTGGGGATTCAGTTTCCATTGGAAGAACTTTGTTGGGCACATTCAAACTATAGCATGTAGCATGGAGAAAGTTTGAAATAGTTGCTCTGAAGAATGCAAGACTGGGAAGAGCAGAGAAAAAAAAGATTTCTTAGATTCCTAGGCAGTAATGAGGATCCAGCTAAGACTGGAGATAATACATTTGTAATAACATCAAAATGAAAAATTTAGTAATTTTTGTGTAGCTTAGTCCTAGAAAATGTAGGCTGTTGGATTCATGAAATTCTGACTTACAGGATACATAAACTAGTAGAACAAACAATTGAAAATAATGGTGTAAATGATTTTTGGTTAGATTAGGTAGAAGAAAATAAAGATAGGAAGAGCCTGGTCAGATAGATGAAAATTGTGGGAAGGGTTAGCCAAGTTAAAGATGAAGAAGTGGGTGGGCCGGGAGAGCACAGTAGTATGTTGAAGATAGGGAGTTGGAGGGATGTTTACATTGATGGTTTCCAGAAGGTGTGCTGGAGAATTGGAGAAGGTTGGTGAAAGAGTAGCAGTAGGAAACTACCAAGTATGACTTCCTTTCTGTGTTTTACAAGGACTACTTATTTTCTTCTACTTCTTTGCACTTTTTATCAATACTTTTTTTTTTTTTTTTTTTGAGTTTGGCCTGTAGAATTTCTTAGCTTATCTCTTCTTATTCTATTGAAAATTGGTGCTGTGGTGGAGCTATAACTCAATGGCACTGCACCTGCCTGGCAAGCATGCCAATTCCTGATACTCTGCCTTCCGCAAAAAAACCCACAAAAAAGCCAAAAAAACAAAACTAGCTGAAAATTGGTTTACAGAGCCAAGTGTGGTGGTACATGCCTAGAATCCTAGCACTCAGGAGATTGAGGCAGGAGGAATGCTGTGACTTCAAAGTAGCCTGGCCTACATAGTGAGTTTGATAATAATGAGACCCTAAGAAAACAGGTAGAGAGTACATTAAAATGTACCTGTGTTTCTTGCTACAGTGTTCAAAGAATCAAAAATAATATTTAGCATGAACATTAATGAATTTAAAACTTTTTTTGGTGTTGGTGCTGGTGATTGAACCTAGGGACCTCTCATGCTGAACACGTATTCTACAAATGAGCTACATATTCAGATACACAGCCCTTCAGCAAACTTTCTGAAGTGTCTTATCATATGAAGTCAGATTCTCCTATGCAGTTTCAGCTTTTGTTAGTCTGATTCTTGTTCCTTTTTCCTATTTCCCCAATATTAAACACAGTCCTGTATTTCTGGCTCCTCCATTGCTATTCATTTTTACCCTTAGGGCTTATCTTCCTTTTCACTCTTCTGTTGGTAGGGCACAGCTCATTTCAGTTCAGTTTTACAGTGTTTACCATATTTGTGGCTGTTTATGTTTTTCTCTTGTTTCCCTACGATTGTTTAGTTCTCACAGTACAGACCACTCCATGATGAAAGAAGGAGCTTGTATCAAAATGTAAATCAACTGTCTGACCAAGCACACTTCTTTGTTTAGTACTCTCCCTGCCCCCACTTTGTACTATGTTAAATCTCTAGCCTTTTTTAAAAAGTTTGAGATAAGGTCTTGCTAAGTTGATAAGTTAGACAGGATGGGCTTAAACTCATGATTCTTGTGGAGTGCTGGGTTAACAGATGTGTGCCACCACACCCAGATTACTGTTTCTTTTAAATGCAGTATTTCCTTAATGTGGAAGCAGTGTATTGATTTGTCTCATTGGAGACCAAGTACTTCATTGCATTTATCTATATGATACAAGTTAACATTTTAATTCTGTCAGGCATATAGTAAGTGATGGGGACTGGGGCCGTAAGTAGGAGATGCCGTTGATTATAAAAGGACTCACTGTTTTTGACCTTGTAACATCTAAATTCAAATCCCTATCTTCCTCATTTCTGGTGGTAAGCAAAATCTACTTGTTACTATTTTAATTTCTTGCTTCCTCAGCCTCCATTTGCTAACTAAAATACATGAGCTTTAGTCTTTTTTTTTTTTTTTTTTTGTCTTTTTTGAGACAGGGTCTCCCTATGTAGTTCAGGCCGGCCTTGGGCTCACTTTATAGCTCAGGATGGTCTCTGAACTTGCAATAATCCTCCTGCTTCAGCCTCCCAAGTGCTGGAATTACAGGAATGCACCACCACGTTTGGCTATGAGCTTTAGTCTTGATCACGAAGATGTCTTCCTATGGATAGAGTGACTCAGGAGCTGGTGGCAGAGAAGAGGAACCGAGGGGACTGGTATAGTTTGTCTTCACAGGACCAGTGCTGCTGCACTTCAGGCTATTGGTCAAGTTCTTTGAAGATCACTGTCTACCTGGTATCTTTTCATAAATGTAGTTTACTTAAATTAGCCACAGTAGATTTTTTTTATTTTAAAGCAAGAACTCAGACTGGAAAAACAATTTTTAAAAAATCTTGTACTGTTATTACTACTTTAAGCAAACTGATCACTGACAAATTTTGTTTTAATTTATACAAGAAATTTTTAAATGCTTTTCCCTTACTTTGTAACTCATATTGTATACAGTAAAGGTTGTAAATAATCATTTTAATATTTGCATTTAAAATTTTCAGTTGCTTTGTGGACCATGTGCTGCTATGTATGCCTGAAGTACTTGAAATGCAAATTTGGAAAGGCTTTGGTATCTAAATGCTTGGCTGGATTAAGCGCCTGATGAGGATGGTTTTTCAGCAGGTTGGAGTAAGCATGCAGTCGGTGAGTGCTCAAAATTTATTTTAAAATCCAGACATTTAGATATTTTAGGAACTGTTCTGAGAAAATGAACTATGTGACCAACATTTGAATTCAGTGTTTATGTACTATTTTGCTTAGTATTTAAATCGCAAAAATGAACCTCTTCCTAGTGTTGTATGTAACGGGAGTAGCTGTCTGGGTTATCCGAAAATTTCTGTAATGTATTCATGTGATCACTAAAAGCAGTGTTATTAGAGAGGAAGAAATCATTGAATAAATATATTTGACTCACACTTAGTAACTTTGAATGTGGAATTACTAATACTAAATGCTGCAATGTGTTTTATCAAACAAGTAAAAGATGATTCATATCTCCTAAGATATGACAAATATAACTAGAAAGAAAAATATTTTAGTATTATGATTGTACTATGTCAGGGATGTTAGTTTTTATAAGTATTTTCTACTGATAAAGATTTTGTTTTGATCTACTTCCACTATAGTTATTAGAGTAGTTGTGTCAAGCACATTTGTACAATACTTGTTTTTCTTCTTTTTTTTGGAGGGACAGGACATAGTGGTACCAGAGAATGAACCAAGGGCCTTTTCTCTGAACTACATCTCCAGACCACTTATGTTTAATTTTTTGGAAACAGGATCTCTTTTAAGTTGCTAAGTTGCCAAGATGGTTTTGAATTTATAGTTCTTCCTCAGTCTCCCAAAGTGCTGGGATTATAGGCAAGTGCTACCACACCTGGCTTTGCATTTCATTTTCAAATTCAGTGTTCTAATATCTGTGACATGGAATTAAGTTTTTTTGTGTGTGTGCGTATGTGTGTGCGTGCACATTTGTGTGTTTTGAGATAGAGTTTTGTTATGTAGTTCAGGCTGTCCTTGCACTCACTAGGTAGCCTATGCTGTCCTCGAACTCCAAGTGATCCTCCTACTTCAGCTTTCTGAATACCATGCCTAGTGAATTAAATTTTATTAATGATATAGGCAAATTACATCATTTGAATATGTACTTTTTAGTGCACTATTTTCACTTTTTTTTTTTAACCACCATTTGGGTAAATTAACATTTTAGTAGTGATAGCAAAAGAGTTTCTTTTACTTCCAGAAAGAATGGAAGATTACCCTCAAAGTGGTGGAAGAGACTTCTCCAAAGCAGTGTATTTATTTATAATTTCAATATAAAGAATAGTTTAGGGGCAAGATTGTGGATCCTGGATTTAAAGAAACTTGGATCTGAGATTTGTCCCTGGTGTTTACTGTCTTCATCACAAAATAGGGATACATAAAATTGCTCCTGCAGAGTTAGCCTGTGATAGTAGGAAGAGCAACTAATATAGATAGTACCTTCCTTGAATATGGTTGACTACATTCAGTAATGATTGTTTTGCTACTCTTTTGTTTTTGAGACAAGGTCTTACTCTGAAGTTCACACTGGCCAGGTACTCAAAATGTGATGTTTTACTCATTCCCAAGTACTGGGATTATAGGCAGCTCTACCATACCTGACTTGGTTTCCTGTGTTTTTGTTTTGTCCTCTCTAAGTTAGGCTGATAATTACTGGTGCTAATTCAGGCATAAAGCAGAATTTTTCAGGCACATTTTATTTAGCTTTGTTCATTTTAAACTATAAAATGGGTTCCTTTCATCAGAGAATGAGCCAGCCCAAAACACTGAAAGCATCACTCAGGGAATTTCCTATTAATAAGAATAGCTCAGCAGCATAAGCACTTGCCATGCAAGCAGGCAGTCGTGAGTTTGATCCCCGGTACCGATTAAAAAAAAAAAAAAAAGATCACTTAAAAATATATGTAGGCTAGTATATATTCATCAGTTACTCAGTTTAATCAATTTGCTGAAAATCCCAGGGCCTTTGCACTGAGCTACATTCCCAATTCCTCCTCCCTCACACCTTTTTTTGAGGCAGGTTCTTGCTAAGTGGCTAAATTGCTTAGGCCGGCCTTAAGCTTGGGATCTTGCTGCCTCAGCTTCCCAGAGTGCTGGAATTACAGTTCCTACCGTCACATCTAGCTTTTTTGTTTTTGTTTGTTATGTGCAGTGATGGGAATTGAACTCAGGGGCACAACTTCCAGCCCTTTTTATTGTGGAGACAGGGTTTCTCTAAGTTGTGGAGGCTGGCTTTGACTTGTGATTTGCCTGCCCCAGCCTTCAGAGTAGCTGAGATTACAGGAGTGTACCATAGTACACAGTTTATATGTGCTTTGCTTTGTTTTGTTTTAATTTCTAAGGTATTTTTAATCTGGTGACTAAGAGTAAAAATAGAGATGTAGTACATCTAGATTATATCCTTGCACATCTGAAAATAAGAGTTTCATTTTTGCTTTCCTTCTTTGCTTCCTCTTTTATTTTTTTTCTTCCAGACAAGATCTTACTGTGTATTTCATGCTGACCTTGAAGTCACTATGTGGCTCAGGCTGGCCTTGAGCTTGTGGTGATCCTCCTGCCTTAGCCTCCTGAGTGCTGAGATCCCAGGCATGTGGCACCATTCCTGGCCCTAACAGAAAGTTTCTTAGCTCTACCTTTCTCTCTTTCTTTTTTTTTTTTAATTGAATGTATTTGTAGTACAAAATGATTATATTTATCGTGGGGAGTTGGTACATATAAATGATATTTTTTAATTCTTTTTTTTTTAACTTCATTTCTTTCCTCCCATCTTTTGAACTCCTTCATTTATTTATAGATATGTGTGTGTATGTATGTATATATATACATATATATATATATATGTTTGTATGTATAATACCTCTGTACTGCACGATGGTTTCCTCTTTTTTTTTTTTTTTTTAATATTACAGCTCTACCACTAAGTAATCCTTAACTTTGGTCACAATAGTCAAACATGGTAAACCTCAGGTTTCCTATCTGTAAAGAAGATTGTTCAACCAAATATTCATAGTTTATGCAAAACCACTGGGTACTATAAGCGTTAGTACAGTAAGCCAATCTGAGGTGGCTATTTTGGTGGTGTTGATATGTACAGTAAAACACAAAAAGCTAATTATCACTGGTATCCTAACAGTAAAAACAAAACAAAATCCTGATTTAAAAATTTACACTATTTTTTAAAAAGTAGATAAAGCCAGGCATGGTGGCACATACCTATAATTCTAGCACTCAAGAGGCTGAAGTAGGAGAATCACCATGAGTTTGAGGCCAGCTTAGAAGGTCTACAAAGTGAGTTCAAGGCCAGCCTGAACTACACAGCAACATCCTGTTTCAAAAAATGAAAAATTAAAAGCAGATAAAATGGGTGCAGGAAAAATTCTGTATTTCTATTCTTAGGGTACTTTCAAGCATAGTAATGAATTCATTTATATCTCAGATCCTCAGAAATACATATTATTAATCATAAGGTAGAGCTTATATGAAATAGCAAGATGGAGGGAGGGGAGAGCAAGAAGATTTAAAAGGGGGGCAGACTGTAATGTCCCACATATG
This sequence comes from Cavia porcellus, assembly GCF_034190915.1. Lineage (NCBI taxonomy): Eukaryota > Metazoa > Chordata > Mammalia > Rodentia > Caviidae > Cavia > Cavia porcellus. The sequence goes on from NW_026947493.1 coordinate 42,093,862, forward strand.
TGTACCAAGTTCCTATAAGGAATGAAATCATTGTGTATAGCCAGGGGTATAGCTCAGCAGTGTAAGTGCCTGCTTGGCAAACATGAGGTTGTGAGTTCAATATAATAATACTTAAGAATTATACCTTTATTTTCCTTTTGTGCTTTGGCAGAATAATATGAATGTGGCTAGGAATTCTGAGAAAAGAAGAGGATAACTAACAGAAGTCTTAATTTTTAGTTAGTGATTTTGAAAACGTTAACAAGTTTTATCTTTTTTTCTATTTCTTCTCTGACACTCATTAAGAATTAATACTTTACACTTTGGAATTAAGAATTTATACTTTGTGGCTCATAGACTCCTTAAAAACTTGACTATTGGAATGGACCTTCTCAGAAAACAGTTACATATTCTTATGTTTTCAGGAATTTGTGAATCAAATTGTATCACTTTGTTTCTTAAGGAAAATATATTTAATGTACTTAGAGTTAAATTTATAGTTTCTCTTACTAAATATTTTGTTCATAACAAATGAATTACCACATAAAACTTGAGTATGTTTATAGTGGACGAGATAGATGACAACTTCAGATTGTAACCTCACATAGCAGTCACTTCTACAGTATAGTTTCATGATGTCTAAAAAGAACAGACTGCTTCACTGTTGTCATCCTCCTCGCTGTCATCACTTTCAGACTCTTGCCCTGTGTTACAGACTGTCATTACTAGACACAGACAACTCATTAGATTATTTATAAATAGTTTTATAGATAAAGTGCTGGTTTTCTTTTTAGTTATTTCTTAAGGGAATTGAGGTATTTTATTTTCAATGAGATCAAATTTCCTGGTAGTGATAGCTTTTTCCCTACATTCTCTCCTATCTGAAGAAATATTATTGAAAGTTTAGAGGAAGTCTACCCTTCTCCAAATCAGTACTGATAAGACAGAGTTCAAGTTATGGTGGGAGCTGCACTTCGGTCATGCAGTTTCCCAGTTCACAGATGGTGACTTTTTGGTACCATCTGTTCACTGTTTCTTCACAGCCATTTACAGTTTCTTCCCCTCTATGAAGGATGAATAAATAAAGTATCAATACCTAGTTTTTTTTTAAAGTTCCTGAAAGTTAGCTACTCTTTCCTCTCACTTTTTTCTATTACTCAATAAAGATTGTGGCCCTTTCCAAATTTTCTCATCACTAGCTTACGGATTCTTGCTTCATATATCTTGGTGCTAAGTACTGTACAATTCACAGGTAACAGAACAACATTTTGTTAGTTGACTGTGTATACTTGGAAAAAAATCAAAAACTATTTTTTTCCTTTAACTTTGCAGACAAAACCTAAATAGTCTACTTTTTCCTTGTTGTTAAAATCCACTACTCTTGTAGAAAGCACCTGGTATTCTTTCTTCTTGAGATTAAACAGATGGAAAGATAATAGTTGAAATTTATCCCTGCTGCATGCAGAGTGAGAAATGCTAAAAGCTGGCAGAAACATTAGTTTCTGACCTTGGCAAATCCTTTTTAAATTTTCTTTGTGCGCTTTTTGACCTTTCCATCTTTGGGCAGGATCTTTGTTTCCTAGAGAGATGGGAAGATTCACTTTAGACTATGTGATTGTCACATTGTGATGTATAAATATTCCTAAGAGAGTTTTGACTTCTGACTAACTAGAAGATTCAAAAGTGAAAAGACTGAATGGTGTAATTACCATTGTCCTATGGGTTTATTTTTTGAAAGAGATCAAAACTATTAAAATATATAAATAAGTCAAATGTTTCCTTAAATACTGTATTTTAAAATTACTTGTCCATATTTCTTGGATGGGACTGTTTCACTGATTTTGTAGAACAGTGAAGTTTCTCATTTTCCGCTAGTCAGGTATTTTTTTCACCTCAGTCCTCATGTTATTACGAGTATGTTATGATCCCCTGAATGATCATTGCTGTGAAAGATGCTTTACTTTAAATTTCAGAGTAATTTTGCCGTGGTTGGGCATGGTCGTGCTCACCTGTAATCCCAGCGCTTAAAAGGTTGAGGCAGGAGGATCACCATAAGTTTGAGGTCAGCGTGTACTATGTAGTGAGTTCAAGGGGCTTAAAGGAATAACTTCTCTTTTAAATCTTTTATTTATTTATTTTTTTTGTAATGAGAGTTGAGCCTCAGGGTGCTCCAGCAATGATCTACATCCCCAATCCTTTTAAAATTCTATTTTGAGATAAAGTTTTACTGAGTGACTCAGGCTGGCCTCAGATTTATAGTCCTTTGCCTCATCTTTTGAGCAGCTGTGATTACAAGCATGAGCCATGATGTCTAGCTATAGTATTTGTATTTTAGCATTCATATCTGTGTGTGTGTGTGTATGTATGTATACTGGGAATTGAACTCAAAGCCTTCATACCAAACTACATTCCCAACCCTTCTTCTTTCTTATATTTTATTTTGAGACAGTGTCTCTACATTGCTAGCGCTAGGCTCAAACTTTTGATTCGCCTGCCTCAACCTTCCAAAATATTGGGATTATAGGCACAATTTTCACCCTGCATCAAGAAGTTTTTTTTGTTTGTTTGTTTTGTTTTTTAGTACTGGGGTTTGTCTATGTTAGGCAAGTACTCTACCCCTGAGCTACATCCTGCAGCCCCTCCTATATTTTATCTTGAGAGAGGACCTTGCTGAGTTGCTTAGGTTGGTCTCTAATGTTTAGTCCTCTTGCTTCAGCCTATGTGTAGCTGAGGTTATAGCATGTACTATTCTGCCCAGCTGTACCATCCATTTTATTTATATTTCCAAAGGAAGAATTACAGGTTCTGTTGATTATCAGTGTATATTATATTATATTTTGTGGAATTCTGCTAAGAGTCAGTGAATGTAAAAATGATAATAAATTATTTAAAAATTAAAGTAGATTGCCAAGGAATTTCATTCTTCCATAAATCTCACTTTGATTTCTATTACTATCCTTAAATTGAATTTGGTTGTTAAAATTTAAAAAATCAATTTTTTTTTCTCATTTTATAAATTGTGCATACTGTTAGAACAGCTAGAAGGTCTGGTTCTGAAGACCTAGTTTGGGTTAGGTATTGGAGTTACTGTTTGCTATGACTGATTACTTGATCATATGTGTGTGTGTGTGTATGTATGTATGTATATGTAATTTAAAAAATTTTTTTTGTCTTTTTGAGACAAGATCTCGCTATGTGGTTCAGGTTGGCCTTGGGCTCACTTTGTAGCCCTGGCTGGTCTGAAATTTATAAGAATCCATCTGCCTCAGCCTCCCAAGTGCTGGGATTACTGGAATGTGCCACCACGCCCATCAGTCATATTGTTTTTATTAGGGTAATTCCAGTCTTTAAATTAGAGTGGCTGTAAAGTAACCTTAAGAAGGGAATAATGTCCATTGTTCAGAATCTATATATAGCTGTGTTGATATTATTTAATCTTCAGAATATATAGGTGCATGTTAAAGTTTAATGACTGAGGTTAATAGTCATGGTATTCTCATTCTTTTCTTTTAAAAGTGCTTTTAATGGCATACTACTTTTCTTTACCTCTTCTGTCCAGGCTTTCAGGTGTAGCACTCAAAACGGATAGTTTTTCTCTTTAAGGGAAGATCATTTACTGGGGGAGAAATTCCAAGGTACAATTTGTAATGATTTAATATCGTACATGTGTGCGTTTTGTTTGCTTTTTGTTCTGGGGTTTTTGTTTTTTGCTTTAAGCATAGTGTAATGTCCCATGTGCATTATTGTATTGGGTAAATTCTGCTCATTAAGATACCATTAACTCATTTAATGCCTTTATGCAAATTAAAGATAAAGCCATTGAAGAAGATGTAATGCTTGCAGAGCAGTGCAACTGGATTTCACTCCTCCATACCCTCAATTCATGTGCAGCAAATGGCATGCATGGCTCAAATTCACATTCCAAACTTTGTACTAATTTGGATTTATTTTGAAAAGTTCATGTAGCAAAAGTAGCGCATATTAAAAAAATAAAAATTTTACTCTAAGTGCTATGTAGTATTTATATTTTTATATAATGTTATATATTAAACTTTATTAGTTTAATAACAACCAGTTATATATATTTTTTTCACTTTGAATTGAAAAATATTAGCTATTTGTATAACATTTAGAACATCTTGATGCCATAATTAAATATATTAGTGTGTTGCACAGTGAATAGTTCAACAATAATAAATCTGACTGTTCTGGGAGTCTTGTAATTAAACTGTTGTTTTTTCCCCTATTTCCTCAGGTACTTTGGTCAGGAAAGCCATATGGTTCATCTCGAAGTATCGTAAGGAAAATTGGCACTAACTTATCTGTGATCCAGTGTCCAAGAGTTCAGTTTCAGGTACTTTATTTTATGTATTCTAGGTTTTTTAAATTTCTTTTTTAAAAAAATCCATTTTATTCAAAGATAAAAGAAGAAAAAAAACTACAACAAAATTTAAAAGCACATCAATCAGGGGGCAACAATGGTATATACATTGCACATTGTCATCCCTAAATCATTCACCCAGAGCAAAAGACATCTGCATTCATTTGTCTGAACAATACCAGCACAAATCTTTCTCTTCAGTGAACTCAGAAAAGTCAGTAGTATAATTATCTTAACTAATTTTTTTATATACATATAAACATGTTTTTTTCTTTCAGCTTGTCACATTAATGAAACAAAATGATGTTTACACATGTGTCTTATTTCACAAATGAATATGGTCTCAAGGTGCATCCATTTACCTATAAAAGTGTCCAGCTTATCATTCTTTATGGATGAGTAGTACTCTATTGTATAAAAATACCACATCTTTTTTATCCATTTATTGGGTCTTGACTTAGATCTCTGTCTCCCAAATGAGGGTATGGAAGAGGTTTAAATAAAAAGAGACAAATTGTATGATTTTAGGGCTCCAGGAGGGTCAAAACCCTTTAGCTGAGCTTGAGACTCTGAGGGCTGTAACAAAGACTTTTCTGGATTAGCCCAGTTTTATTAGGACCAAGGACAAAAGGCAGGGAAACTGAGGAAAACGTAGGCAATGAGCAGAATCTTGGGAGTCACTTTAAGGATGTCTTCAAGTAAAGAATCAAGTCACTGTCTTATCATGAAGACATGGTAGAAGTGAGACTGTAGGAGTAATTTTTGTAGCTGTAGTTTTTACCTTTTTAATTGGGGTTGGAGCCAAGTGTCAGCTGTGGCCTTATCTTGCCCTTTGAGGCATCTGTGGCTTCACAAGCCACTATAGGCCTCAGCCAGGACCAGTGATTCATAGAGGTTTACTTACTGTGAATCAGCTCCCACCGCCAGGCAAGGGGCCAAGGCCTAGGACAGACTCACAGTAAACATAGAAAGCCAACTAGTAAAATTTAAATCCTGCTCAGAACTGCTTCGTAGTGGTCTCCAAAATCCATTCCTCAGCTGATGGGCATTTAGGTTATTTCTAAGATCTGTCTATTATAAAGTGTGCTGCTATAGGGGCTTGGGATTTAGCTCAGTAGCATAGTGTCTACCTTACAAACATGCAGTCGTGAGTTTGTGGTATGATGTTATTAATTCTTTTGGGGAGATACCTAGAAGGGGAATAACTGGGGTGAATGGTACCTCCAATCCTAGTTTTTTTGAGGAATCTCCACACTGACTTCCACAGTTGTTGCACTAGTCTGCACTCCCACCAACAGTGGAGAAGGGTTCCTTTTTCCCATAGCCCCTTCTGTATTTGATTTCTTGATACTAGCCCTTCTTTCTGGGGTGAGGTGAAATCTCAGTGTTGTTTTAATTTGCATCTCTTGAATGACGAGTGATAGTGAATGTTTTTTCACATTATTTGCTCTTTGTATTTCCTCATCTGAGAAGTGTGTATTCATTTCAGACACTCGTGTTTGGCCTGAGTCTTTAAATCTGGGAGGACTGATTTTTTTTGAGTTCTTTATATCTTCTCAATAGTACTCCTTTGTCTGAGGAACAATTGGCAAACATTTTCTCCCAGATTGCGGGGTTGTCTCTTAGTTACTGTGTTTGTGGTTTCTCTTGCTGTGCAAAAGCTTTTCAGTAGGATGAGATCCCAGTTGTTGATTCTTTGTGATAGTTCCTTTGCAATCTGGGTTTTGTTCATAAAGTCTTTGCTATACCAGTGTCTTCAAGAGTTTTACCTACTCTGTCTTCCAACCAGATTTAAAGTTTCTGTTTTAATATTGAGATCTTCGATCTATTCTGATTTTAGTTAGTACATGGTGAAAGATGTGGGTCCAGTTTTAATCTTTGGCATATGTAGAGCCAGTTTTTCCAGCAACATTTATTAAAGAAGCTATCTTTCTTCCAGTGAATGTGCTTGGCACCTTTGTCAAAGATAGAGTGGCTTAGTGTGACTGCAGTTGTTTTTTCATCTTCTAATGTATCACATTGATCTTTGGTTCCATTTTTGTTTTTGTTTTTTTTTTTCCCAGTACCACACTGGTTGTTTTGTTTTTTTAATCACAGTAGCTTTTTAATGTAATTTCAAGTCAGTAGTTGTGATGTCCCCTGTCTTGTCCTTGTTGCCCAGGATTGCCTTTTGCTATTTTAGGTCTCTTCTGGTTCCAGATGAAGTTTAGGGTTGTTTTCTCTAATTTTGGAGATATGCTATTGAAATTTTGATTGGGATTTTATTGAATTTGTATAACACTTTTGAAAGTATGGCCATTTTCACTTTATTAGTTCTTCCTACCTAAGAGCATAGGATAGCTCTCCATTTTCTAATATCCTCTTCAATCTCCTTTTTCAGAGTACTGTAGTTTTCAATGTAGAGGTCTTTTACATCCTTTGGTAGATTGATTCCTAGGTATTTAATTTTTTTGGATGCTGTTGTAAAAGGTATTATTTCCCTGATTTCTTTCTCAGTGAGTTTGTTATTCGTGTACAAGAAGGCTATTGATTTTTGAGTGTTGACTTTGTAACCAGCTACATTACTGAAATTGCTTATTAAATCTTAGAAGTCTTATGGTCATGTTTTTGAACAGCATCATGTACAGCATCATGTCATCTGCAAATACTGATAGTTTAACTTCTTCCTTTCCTATCTTTATTCCTTTTCTTTCTCTTGTCTAATTGCTCCAGCTAAAGTTTCCAGGATTATATTGAATAAGAATAGAGACAGTGGTCATCCTTGTCTTGTTCCTGATTTTAGAGAGAAAGCTTTCAGTTTTTGTCCATTTAGTATGATGTTGGCTTTTGGTTTGTCATAGATGGCCTTTTTCATGTATTCTAGATTTTAATATTAATATTTACAAGATAGTTTTAAAAGTACTTTGCTGATTCTCAACCTTTTTCCATATTCATGCCATTACTAATCAAATAAGAGTAACAAACGAGAGTCAAGTCTAATTTTAGTGCCTTTGTGATTATTTCAGATCTTTAAGACACTTACCCTTCTTAAAAATACTTCTGTGAAGATTTAGAAGCGTATAATAGACTAAGCCATTGTTAATTATCAGGTGACCTCAAATACAGGCCTTTGGGTACTGAAGGTAATTTTTTTTTTTTAATATCACATCGTTCTTCTTGGGACAGCCACTTTGCTTCTCTGGTTTGTTTTTAGATGTCTGGGGATGATGCATAAGTTTTCTCCAACACTGGTTTCAAACTCAGCATTAAATGTAATATCCATTGCCTTATGTGTCAGTACCAAAACTAAAAGTAATTGTAGTTATCTGAATGAAGTGAGAGTCAACAACTAAATTACAGTACTTCTGAAGGCTCAAGGCTTAGTATCAAGGCTCTTTTAGTATCAAGAGTAACTCTACTCTTTGCTTAGAGACATTACAATTTTCTTTTTTGTGCTTTTGTTCCTTATTATAGTTAGACATCATATGGTTTTGTTCTTTTTTATTAATTCTCTGTGACAACAATAGGACAACATATTTCAGTTCACCCTTTAATAATGTAAAATTCAACAGAGGTCTCTACCAGCTTTAATTAATAGATTAGCTCACAGAGATCTGGAAGATGTACAATATTTAACTCATTATTTAGAAGCACACATATGCTGTGCTTGCTTATTTGTTAGCACATCGTACTCATAAATCATTCCTTATAGATGAAGGTGAAGATGTTTTTCTAAATAAGGAGTTGAAATATAGCTTTTTTTTTTTTTTTTTTTTTTTAAATATAGCTTTTTGTTTTAGATTAACAAAGTTGTTCACTGCTGTGTTCGTAGTCCTGCTTGCAAATTTGGCTGGCTAAATCTTTGTGAGTCAGTGTAGAAATCCATAGATTGGAGTCCAAGAAGTAATTTTTTTTTTTTATCCAATGCCAGACTTTTTTTTTTTGGTCTTTTTCGTTTTTTTTTAATCAGTACCAGGGATCGAACTCACGACTGCCTGCTTGCAAGGCAGCTGCTTATGCCGCTGAGCTAAATCCCCAGCCCCCGAGGCAGGATTTTTAATATGTAGTCTTAGATGGGATTACAGATGTGTGCCACCATGCCTGTAAGGATACTCTGTAAATGTATTTTCAGTTGTTTAATGAACAACAGAGTATAAGAGATAGCACAGGGTTGCATTAAAAAAGAGATGGACTAACGAGAATAGCAAGGTCAGAGAAACATTGGTTACTTATTTGAAAATGCAGTAGAAGATGGGGGTCATTTGTTCATAGTGAGATTTTTATTTCCAGGTATACTCTTAAAATTCAGTAGTAAAGTAAGTGTTTTATCTGTTACTTGATATTTTAAATCCTCTATTTACATATCTACATTTCTATTTTTTACTATTTTTTTCTTTTTGTATGTATCAGAAATACAAATTTAGAGCCTTCAAAAAATATAGAGGCTTCAGTTGAAAGTAATCAAGTTGAAAATGTTTGTTTGTTTGTTTTTATGTTTCTCTGATTTATCGAGGGACCAATTGATGAGAAGTATATCTAGACTGCCTAGGAGTAAATACATACATAATACAGGACTGGGGAACCTCCTTGGGGCCCAAGGAGAGTAGGTAACATTGTAATAAAGGCCATATTTAGGAAACAAAAGTTGAAATAAATTAAATTGAGAATAGGCCATTCATAGGATCATTAGAAATAGGAGTAGGTAGTCAATACCATTTTCTTGTCCTAGATGATTTCAGTGTCTTTTGGAGTATCTGCAGGAAATGTCTTACTGTTGAGTTGTTCATTTAGTTACTTTTCTCTTGCTGAGACAAAAATACCTGATGCCCAGAGTTAAAGAAAGAAGGGTATATTTAGCCTAAATTTTGCAGAGGTTTCAGTTCATAATCCACTGGCTCCAAAGCACTGTCATGGCAGTGAAAGAGAACAAAAGCAACAAGTGAGTTTAACAGTGTCTTTCTGTGCCTTTTATACTCTATTTAGGTTGTTGGGATCAGGGCAATGCCAAAACAATCGGTGAACTGATTACTCACCTTTAATCCCAGCATCATACACCTCTGAAAAGACCCTCCACATGGTCAAAAAAAGACTACCATGTAAACATTAAGCCAGATGAGAATGTTACTTTGGGTTGTGTTGAATGAGATAATAATGAAAGACCTGGGTATAATAACAAGTGATGAATAGTGAGTGCTCAATAAAAGTACCACTACTGGTGATGATTTTGTTGTTACTGCCATCTTATAGTTGCAGAGCAAAATTTTTTATTTGGTTTTCTCATTTAACTTCCTGTTACTACAGAGTTGATTTCTGTATATTCATAGGGTCACAAATCAGAACACAGACCAACAAATTTAGTTAAAATTTCTAGTAGACAATGTCATGTTGGAAAACAATTATTATTAATTTTTTTTTCTGGTACCAGGGATTGAACTCATGACCTCACGCTTGCCATGTGGCACTTACGCTGCTGAGCTAAACCCCCAGCTCCAGAAAATTATTAATAAATGTAAAAAGCGTATTAGAGACAGTCTTATGACTTGTGTCTAGATGTCTGCCCAAAGCCTCATGCTTTTGGGAGGTGGCTGGATGTAGGGTGTATAGTACTGGGATCAAGGATGTGATGCTAGGACTGATGCGTGGTGTGATTAAGACTGCCACACCTTGGGTATGAGTGCTACCTGGCGGATCGCCTGGAGAGTGTTGCTTGTCACTTGCTGCTGGTACTGCTTTGCTGTATGGCTGCTTTCTTCACATCACAAACTGTTTCTCTGTGATGCCTCTCTACACTGCTATGGAGCCAGCCAACTGTGGACCGAAAGCTCTACAAACTGTGAGCTAAATAAACCTTTCCATCTTTAACTTTAGATATCGCCTATTTTCTGTCATCAATGAAAAACTAAGACACCCAGTAAATATTATCACAAGACTTATTAGTAACCTCATAGGTTTTATTGTCTTCCTTTGTACTTTATTAGAGAGTAATAGGTATGAGTTAGCTACGTTACATTCAACACAATATCTCCAGGCTTTTTCCATTTATTTTAAAGGAAAATAATTTTCCCTAGACCTTTCATAGCTTTTATGTATGTGCATTTCAGCTTTGGGTCACAACTAAACACTTCAAATATACACTTTTGTATATTTGAATATTGTGATCCTCTTGAAGGTAGAAATTCAAATAAAGACAAATTGGAACATGTCCTTTTTCTTTCCTTGTATGTTTGTGAAACCAAAAGAAAATTCAGATCATGGAGGTACTTGCAGAAATAGTAAGCTCGGGGGATTGGGAGAGATGAGATGCACTGGTCTAAAGGCATATTCAAATCACTAGATTTTAAAAAAAATGCCTACAATGAGGCCTTAGTTTTCCAGGGTGGCTCTATGTGCCTTTCCTGCTTTCATGCAAAAATACATCAGGAATTTTTTAATAAACACAATCCCATTCAAACCTTACTAGATCTGAATTTTACACATGTTTTTAAAAATTTCTTGAGCTTCTTATGTAGATAAGATTGCAAACTTGAACATACTGTATTTTAGTATTTTTGTTTAAAATTGGTTGACCAATGGTGGTGCTAGAGATTGGACTCAGGGCCTTGTGATCAACCAAGTGTTCTCCTACTGAGCGCTACATTCCAGCTCTAAAAGAAAGCATTCTTTAAAGCAGTAAGATAATGATAATTGGCAGTTGTGGAAATAATTATTAAAGCATTTTTCAGACACTTTTTAAAGACATTTAAATTGTTGGGGAAAAACATAGAGTGTAAATATGTTTTATTATTATTTCTGGGGATTGAACCCAGGGCCTCACACTTGGTAAGCTTGTGTTCTACCTAATACATCTTTGGCCTTTTTTTTTGAGACAAAGTTTTACTAAATTGCCTTGAGCTTGAGCTTGAGCTTGAACTTGAGATCTTCCTGTTTCCAACTCATAAGTAACTGGAATTACAGGAATGTGTTGTTGTGCCCAGCTACTGGGAATTTTAAATACTACACTTAGAAAGTTTAAGGCACATGAGTGCACACATACATACACGCACAAAGTGATCCAGAGTACTAACAGATAAGTAGTTAGATTAACCTGAGTTGGAGGCTTGGCTGTGTGGTATAGTAATTTGAATCCCACATCTGGGTCATTTATCTTAGATTACTTTTTTTTTCCCTCTGTGATAGCCCTACCTTAGCTAGTTTTCTTAGATTGTGAGAAGTGACTGTTGGAATTGATGGCAAAATAGAATATTCTATAACTAAACAAGCAGTGAACAAAATTCTCACTAAAGTTCACACACCATGATGAAATCTGGACATATAAAATGGTCACTGGTTACAGCTGATTTTTATTTAACAAATAAGCTTGAAATCTGTACTTTTTTTGTTAATTATATGCTGGTATTTAGTGGTAAATAAAACAAGCATGTGAATGTTCTTACAATTTGAATGATTGATGTGATTTGTTTGGAGAGATATTAAACAACTAAATATCCTAATAAATGTATATTCCCCACTTGTAATCAGTGCCAAGTAAATAAATTAGGTGTGGGACAGAAAAGGGAAATAACTGCAGGGAAGGCTTCTCAGGAACTGTCAATTAAAAATTAGAGCAAGCCAGCTTTGTAGAGTTCCGAAGAAAGGAGTCTGGGGAATTATTGTGGATCAAAAGAATAGCTGATGCTCCTGTCCCAAGACAGGAGAGAAAACTGTCAGCAGCTGGTCAGGTGGTAGACTAAGTGTTGTGGTCTGGTGATCTGTGATGTCTATGTTTTCTAAATACCTGGATTAAAAGTTTAATTCTGTTTCTCCAGGTATTCTTTGATGATATGGACACTATTGTGGCTATTGTGTGACACTATACCATATATGATGTTCATTTCTTTATTAGCTACAAAATGACTATTAAGATAACTGACTTAACTACAAATGTTATGTTTTAAAAATTTTGGACTAGTGACTTGAAGACTGAGTTGATAACTAACAAGTGTTTGTGGACATTTTATTGATCGTTAATAATTGACATTTATTTATGTTTTGGTCTTTTTTTGAGGCAGAGTTTCTGTGTATTGGTTCAGACTGGCCTTAAATTCATTTTTGGAGCCCACGCTGGCCTTGAGCTCACTATGATCCTCCTGCCTCAGCCTCCTGAGTGCTGGGATTACAAGCATGTACCACCATGTCTGGCTAGTAATGACTCTTTTTTTTTTTTTTTTTAATTTTTTTTTTAAATTTTATTTAAGGAGAAAAGAAAAAAAGCAGAGAAAGGGTACAAGTTATACAGATTTGCAGAAAAAAAAATGAACAGTAGGAAATTACTAGTTAATGGATTACATATTGTCATCTTAGAAATAATTGTTCAAGTCACAAAATTAAAGCTTGTAAAGTGGACATTCCATCAATGATACTGCAAACAGTTCTGTTCAATGATCCAATAAAACTCTGTGATATCATTTTCTATCTTATACACTTAAATATACATGCAGTTATATAGTACAGAGCACTTTCTTTTCCTCTCTTTTGTACAATGACTATTACACATTTTGGGTTTCATTGCTCCCATGGTTCTTATTACTTTTTTGGAAGAGAGTAAAACCAAATGTGACATAACAGAACAGAATCGGTCAAGTCAAAAGGGTGGACATAATAGATAATGTGAAAACATAATACAAGGTGATCAACAATGGTTACCATAATGCCTCCCGCTATCTCTAATAGAATTGCCTATATTGTTAGTTACAATACAATTGAACAAAACTGTAAAGAATAAAACCGGGGGCTGGGTATTTAGCTCAGCGGCATAAGCACCTGCCTTGCAAGCAGGCAGTCATGAGTTCGATCCCTGGTACCGTTAAAAAATGAAAAAAAAAAAAAAAAAAAAAAAAAAAGAAAAAAAAAAAGAATAAAACCGACAAAACCAAAACATTGGAGACATTGTAGGTCTTCAAAAATAGATAAAAGTCAATGAGAATGGGCGTCATAATGAATCTCATTATCTTCACAGCTGATGCCTAAATTTTCGAACCTGATACTATCCAGCAAAACAGAATGGGGGAACATCAGTTAAAAACCAGATGGTGAGAGTAATACAGGGCTTTAAATCGAGGTAATGGAAAGTCAAAGTGGGTTACTATAATATATCCTGCTATTTTTTTCCTTTAATTAAAAGGATAAAAATAAAAAAGTAAATAATGGAGTGGAGATTGAGATAAAAGAGGGCATAACAACGAAACAGCACAGATCAAAACATAACCATTTAAGCAGAATAGTGTTTCACCACCAGATAATCCTGACCTAAAAGTAGTTACCATATTATCTCTTTCCTTGAAATCCTTGAGTACAACTTCGTATACTGTAGCATTAAGTATATCAAAACAATGTAAAACCATTCAAGAGAATGTCAGCATTACAGAGTATTTAGAATCGACTAACAGAAAATGAACAATGGTTTCTGTATAATCTCCTTGTCTTTAAAAGGTTTTTGCTTATACTATCATACATAATAAAATCCAGTAAGATACAACCTATTTGGACCATTGGAGACAGAAGGACAAAAGCTAAATGAGACTTCAAAACAAGATGATACTAAATTAGTATTACCTATTAAGATGTCATTTTCTCCAAAATAGCTGTTCCTATCATCCAATCTTCTCTGCCTCATTTCTGTTGAGCTCTTATTCTGTCAGTAGCTGTCAGTTTGTCTTCTTCACTTTGTTCTCTGCTCCATTCGTTGTGGCCTCCATTATTTCTGGATTCTTTGTATTTTTCTTTTTCTAGAATATCCTGCAATACTCTCTGTAGAGTTGAATTAGTGGTTGCAAATTCCCCCAGTTCCTCTTTATCCTGGAAGCACCTTGTTTTTCCATCAATTTCCAGGGACAGTTGTGCAGGATATCTCAATCTTGGCTGGAGATTATTATCTTTCAAAGCTTGAATTATTTCCCCCCAAGCTCTTCGTGATTTGATGGTTTGTGCAGAGAAATCTGCTGTAATTCTGATGGGTGCTCCCTTGTAAGTGGTCTGCTTCTTGTCTCTGACAGCTTTTAATATTCTGTTCTTGTATTGAATTTCTGGAATTTTTATTATTATATGCCTGGGTGTTGCTCTGTTTGGGTTGTAGGTAGCTGGGGTCCTGTATGCCTCATACATCTGAGTATCTTTACCTTTTGCTAAATTAGGAAAATTCTCCTGGATTATTTCTGTGAGTAGCTTTTGTAGTTCATTTGTTTGTGTCCCTACTTCTTCTTTTATGTTCTTAATCCTTAAGTTATGGCTCCTCTTATCATCTTCTTGTCTTTGTATTATTGCTGTTTGTTTCTTTGTTATTTTTAAGAAGTTTTTCATTTCATTCTCCCATATTACAATTCTGCCCTCCAGTTCAGATAGTCTGTCCTTAGTTTCTTTCAAGCTGTTATGCCAGTCTTCGATAGACTTCTTAGTTTCTTTGTAGTCCCTTTGAACCTGCTTCACGTATTCTATGCTTTCCCTGTTTTCTCCATCAAACACTTCTCCCCTCTTTTTCTGTTCTTCCATTCCACCATCTGTTTTTTCTTGGGTGGTGCTTAGTATTTCTCTAACTATTTTGCATACTTCTAGCTTCAGGTCGTTGATAACTTCATTCCTGAATTGGTCTATGAGGCTCTCTATATGGCGCCTTATGTGTAATGGTGCGGTGTCTGTTATTGCCTGTTTCTCAGAATTGGGGGCCGAGGAGCCTTTCTTGTTGCTGCCTCTTCCCATATTCTCTGTTCCTTATGTATGCAAGCTTATATGAGAGGCCTAGCTTCTCTCTCTGTCAGCCACAGCCTGATCGAATTGCGCCGGTTAGGTGTTTCCACTCACTGCTGCACACCAGGCAGCCTACGCGGGGGCCCGCCCCTCCCGGCCTCCGTCAGGCTCTGGGATCTGGGTTGGGCCAGCCTACGGGGTCCGCTGGCAGCGTCACGCAGGCCAGGCACTTTTCACCAATCCCGCCCGACAGGGGAATGTGTGGCTGGAGTCGCCAGCGCGCCCTGCTCCCGCAGGACTGCCCGGGCCCAGAAAGTCCGCTGGAGTCAAACTGTGGTGGAGTGTCAGTTTCTCTCACTCACCTCGCCACAAGTCAGAACATGCCTCCCTGCCCGTCCTGTTTTCGACTCCGTTCACAGACTCCCGTTCTCAGAGTTTCCGCGCGTCTCTCTCCTTGCCGAGCCGATGTAGAGGCAGCCAGCCACCGCGCGGCGGGAAACCCAAATGGCGTGGGGTCCAGCCTCAGCAGCGAGGCTTTTCTGTTCCTGTTTTAGCACCAGGACTGCATTCCGAGTTGGTTTCTCTCAGCCGAGTTCGTTCCTGAGTCAGCAGAGCATAACTCCACCTGCTTATGTCTCTTTAGTCCGCACCATACCTGGCTTCTGAGCCTAGTTTTCAGAGAGCCTCCGGTAGTTGCTGTTATCTGTCCGCCATGTTCTCCCGGAAGTCTGGCTAGTAATGACTCTTACAGGTGAATTTCTCCCTAGAGATACTGTTACCAAGGTTATTTTCAGAGACAGGCACATTTTCCTTCCTATTTTCACTTGTCGCTTGCTGCCTTTTTCTATCATCACTGTCCCTCTCTGTCATCACTGTCTCACTTTGTGTATGGAAATGTCTAATAAATATTTGACAAAAAAAGTGATTACAAAGAGATCTACTGTACAACATAGTGACTATAAGGCCTAGGGATTTAGCTCAGCAGCATAAGCACCTACCTCACAAGTGCAAAGTGTGTTTGAGTCCCTGTACAAAGAAAAAAAGAAAAAAGAAAGCTACATGATGACTATAGGTAATGGTGGATTGTATTTTGAAAATCATTATGAGATTTCAAGTATTCTCATAAAAAATAAATATGTGAGGTAATACACCTGTTAAATAGCTCATTTCACAATACACACATATTTTAAAACACATTCTGCATGGTAAACTATGTAACTTTTATTTTGTCTGTTTAAAAAGATTAAAACTAATTTATTTACCTTTTTTTGCAGTGCTAGGGATATATTTTCTTTCTTTTTAATTTTATTTAAAAGGAAAAAGAGAAAAACACAGAACAAAACAAAGTGGTGTAAGGGTACACGTAATACAGAACTACAAAAAAAAAAAGTAAGAAATCACCAGTTAATAGATTACATATTATCATCTTAGAAATAGTTGCTCAAATCACAGTATCAAAGAATACAAAGTGGACATTCAAACAGTGAGACTGCAAACAGTTGTGTTCAATGATCCAACCAAAAACATTAATATGGTCAGCTATTTAACACCCCTAAACACACTTGCTGTTGTATCCTTTAGAGCTCTTTTTTTCCCTCTCTTTTTTACAACAAAATTTACACATTTTGGGTTTTATTACTCCTTTGTTCTTATTGCTTTTTTTGGGGGGAGAGAGTAAAGTCAAATATGGCAAAACAAAGCTGTCAGTCAAAACCAAGGATAGACATAGCACATGATGTAAAACAGAGTACAAGGTTATCAACAGTGGTTATCAACAGTGTCTCTTGTTTCCTTAAAAAGAATTGTCTATCTCATTAGATATTATAAAGTTGAACAAAACAGTAGAGAACAAGACCAATAAAACTTAGGCATTGTAAACATTACAGGACTTCCAAAGGAGACAATAGTCAAACCAGCATGGGCATCTTAGTGAATCTTACTGCCTTCAAAGTAGTTTCCTATACCTCAAACTTGATATTATCATACAGAATGGAACAGAGTCTAATCAGTGAAAACAAGATCGTGGGAGTATTACAGGATATATTTTCTTAGTATAGTTTTACATTAATCAGACTGTTTGTCTTTTTTTTTTTTTTGTGGTACTAGGGATTGAATTTATGACCTTAATTTGCAAAGCAGGTGTTTATGCCACTGAGCTAAATCCTAATCAGACTTTTATGAGTTAAGTAAATCTTGATGTAGTAAGATTTATAAAGTAAAATTTTAGGTAAATTTTTCCAATGTTAAAGTGAACTTTTGAAAACAAGTAAAAATAAAATGCTACACTAAATTTTCTATGTCTACTTTTTTTCCCCTTTCCTACTGAACCATAGCTGTAGTAATAGGATAACACTTTGCTGTAAACAGGCAGTAAATGGCTCTTTTCTGCACATTTCCCATCAGTCATCCGTGTGTATTAGGGGAGAATTCTAAATTGTACTCCCAGGAGCCTCTCATTTTCACACCCCTTGTCACAGCTGACTTCACTCTGGCTTGGACTGCATTGAATGGATTGTCCTGGAAATTGTCCTTCACATTTTATGTTTCCATTACTTGATGAATATTCTCCTCAGCAACAGCCAGGAGGGCTGTAAACTTTTTTTTGCCAGTTTCACTTTTTTGTATGAATTTGATTTAAATGACAAAACTACTAGTTTGGTGGAGGAAGGTTATTCACTAGCAGTGGTACTGGTGGATCTTGACAGTGCATATTATTACTAGTTTCATCTCATTGAGCAAATGTTCAGTTTATAGTGTTCTAAGTGTATTTAATGCTTGTATAAGATTGCAAACTAATAGTTGGAGGTTTTTTCTTTAAGCTTGTGCAAAAAACAACATTCATAGTTAATATTTAGGGTACAGATGTAAAATTGAGAAACATGTTTGATCCTTAATTATTATTTAAGAGACCCTGAAAATTGGTTAACTTATATACCTTTTGACTTTTTTTTTGACAGGTGGGGGTACTGGGGATTGAACTAGGGCCTCTGCACTAAGCTACATCTCTTTTTTAATTTTGAAATAGGATCTTACTAAGTTACTAAAGGCTGGGCTCAAACTTTCAGTCCTCTTACTTCAGCCTCAGAGGGGTAGGATTATAGGCATGTGCCGTCATACCCAGTTTGAGTGTGTACTGATAAAGAAGTGCATTGGTTCCTTTTATAAATATTTTAGAAGAAACTAGCAAGTTTTGTAACCATAGGAAAGAGTCAGAATTGTACTTTATCTTATATGCGACTACATCCCTGTCAGATAGTAATTGTTCTGGAACAGAATTTTGTAAACAGAGTTCATCAGAGTGATCATCATGAAGTAGCCCCTTTGGAAGGCACCATTCAGATTTTAACCTTGTGCGCACTTTGTAGCCCAGGTTGGTCTTGAATTTGTGAGGAACTCCCTGTGTCAGCCTCCTGAGTACTGGGATTACAAGCATGTGCCACCATGCCCAACTAAATCTCTACTTCTGATATAACATATTCTCCTTACTGGTTCTCCCCGAAGCCTACGTTTGTTTTGTTTTTGTTTTTGTTGTTTTTTTGAGACAGAGTCTCCTTATGTAATTCAGGCTGTTCTTGAACTCACTATACAGGCCAGGCTGGCTTTGAGCTCCTGGTATTCTTTCTGCCTGAATCTCCCAAATGCTGAGATTACAGGCATAAGCTACCACATCCCACCTAAAGCTATATTTTACGACTTTTTTGTGTACTTGATATCTTTAGTACATTACTATTAAAATTTCATTCTTAATCTATTTACATTGAGTATATCAACTAATGATGCCAGAATAAATCCATATGCCAGTAGCTGATATAGTTTCTTAAATTTTTACTTATAAAGTAAGTAAAATACTTACTTATAGTATAAGTAAGTATAAGTAAGTAAAATACTTATAGTAAAATACTTACAGTATTTTAAAGGTATTTTAAACTTTCAATTCTGTTAGTTTTTATATGTTTGTGTGTTGTATTTTGCATTTAAGGAAAAGGGATTATTGAACTGTGACTTTCAGAAACTTGATTTGGCAATAGTGTCATTGAAAAGGTTGTAAATAAAAGAGTATGCATGTGGCCCAGTAGTAGAAGTGCCTAGCATGCATAAGCCTTTAGGTTAAAGTAAAAAGATTTGAATAGTATGAGAGCCAGTAGAACTTTTTTGATAAATATGTTAATGAAAAATTTCTATGACCTTTTACATACTTTTTCCCAATTTAGTAAATTAAATAGTGAAAAATTTTTTTTAACCTCTAACCTTTGGAAGTATATTAACTTCCTGACTTTATTTTAAAATTGTTACTCATTGATTTTCTAACTCTTGTAGCATTATAAGTATGATGTCACCTAAATTCAGTTAAATTATCTTTCCACTTTTAAAGATAAATTTTAGTCCATGCGTGCTTTTTCTTTCTTTTTTATTGAGTTTTTGAGACAGTCTCCATCTGTAGGTAAGGGTGGCCTTGAACTCAGTATGTAGTCCAGGCTTGCCTTGAACTCACAATGATCTTTCTGCCTTAAACTCCCAAGTTCTGCAATTACAATTGTATGCCACCATTTCTGGCTTGCATGCTTTTTCTTGTATTTATTTCAAAATACTGTTTCCTTCATCTATGTGTTAAGTTTTAGGCTGCTAAATTCTGCTCTACTGTTCTTTATTATTTTTGTTCTTTAATACTGTTGAAAAGAGATTTAGGGAGTTCATAATTTTTTTGCTGGTCATGATGGTACATAACTATAATTCCAGCACTCAGGAAGCTGAGGCAGGAGGATTGCCATGAGTTTGAGGATAGCCTGGGCCTACATAGTGAATTCAAGGTCAATCTGTATTACACAGCAAGACCCTATCTCCAAAACAAACAAAAAAAAAAAAAAAAAAGAAAGAAAGAAAGAAAAGAAAAAAACTAAGTTAAATTGTAGTTCAGATGTTGTTGTACACTATTAGACAGCAGCATAGGACTTGTAATTTCTTTCACAGAAACTTGCAGTGGAGCTAGTAGAAAATTCCCAGGTGTTTGTACCACCAAAGCTTGCTAGTTTTTTAGGTGAGTAAAAATGTTTTGATGTCAGAAAAAGGAGTTTCCCTGTTTGTAATTGACAGCTTACTAGCCATGTGACGGAGTGGACTTCTAGTCACCCAAGAGAGGATGCAGTGGCGTCATTTGCTGATGTTGCCTGGGTAGCCACAGAAGGAGGAGAGAACTCAACGAGACTCAGGTAAGTTTAGAAGAGTTGAGCAATGTCTGCTGCATTAAAGCTTTTGAGGGTAATTTGCAATGCTTCTTTTTAATAGCTTGGTTTTGAGCTGTGGTAAGTAACCCCTTTTTCTTGATCAATGTCTTTCTTTTCACTTTAACATTCAGTTATGTTTCTGGGGACATATAATTGTGTCTTGAGGCATTATGAATCATATATCCAGCCCTTTAGAAGTTTATGTTCTAGTAGGAGGGTCCAGAAAGGACTGTCATAATATGTTAAGTACAGTAATTATTATAGTTTCCTTGGAGCAGAAAAATCAAACTAGGTTGCAGTAGAACTCTTATAGAATGTTTCCTAAAAATTATGAATTAAGATGAGTTGTGAGTCAAAGGAAATAAGGGTATAAGAGTTAAGTGCTTCCATTTATTTGAAAGAACTTGAATAAAGTATTGATGAGGAAAGTTTAGTGTGCTAGAGGGAGATTAAAAGGATATTCAACATTATTGATATTGGGAAGTCTACTGAATAATTATAGAAGGCCATGTAGGGTGAGAGGTTCAGTAAAGCTTCTCAGAGAAGGGGATGGTACAACTAGATTACAGGGGGTTAGTAGGAGTCAATCACATGGGAAAGCTCTTTTCTTTTTCTTCCCCTTTTTCCTCTTTCTCCTCCTCCTTCTTCTTCTTGCTCTTTTTCCTCTTCCTCTTTCTGTTCTCTTCTTCCTGTTTATCTTTTCTTCCTCTTCTTTTTCTTCTTCTTCTTTCTCCTCACCTTCCTCTTCTTCCTGTTGGTCTTCTGCTTCCACTTCCTCCATCACTACTGTACTGGGCAGTTGAGTTTGGGTCTAAGTCACTAAATTGCTTAGGTAGACCTTGAGTTTGCCATAACCTCCAGAGTAGCTGAGGTTACAGCATTGTGCCACAATACCCAGCTAAGAACCTGTTTAAGGTACAGTCAAGATACAAGGTGGCATGTTTGGGACATACCAAATGGTTCAGTGAGACTACATAATCCCAGAGAAGTTTGAGCTACAGATTAGGATGGAAAGTAGATAGAATTTCAAAGGCCAGAGATGTTACTCTAAGAAAGCAGTGTGGGTTCAAGAAAGGAGTTTAAACACTACAGTAATATGATCAGATTTGTATTTTTGTACAATTAATCTGTAAATAGTATGAAGAATAAAGGGAAGACATCAGGAGATAGATCAGTAGATTGTCAAAATTTGATAAGAAACTAGCAGAAGAAAAAATCAAAGCCAAGAGAGATCAGCGGGTTGAAAAAACAGAAATCCATTCTTTGTTTTTTTAAGGGACAGAATTTAAGATAGGAAATGTCCTTGGAGATGCAGGCCAGGAAAATTTGATTGCAGAAAATAGGAGAAAATGGATAAGTATTTACTTTGACAGTTGAAAAGAAATCTGAATTTTATTCTCAAATCCAGAGGATTTCCATTTGCAAATTTTTGTTGTATATGTCTAAAAGAAAAATTTTATATTCAAATGAAAATAAGACCATCTATGGAATTACTACACAGCTCAATTATAATGATTCCTTTGATCTTTCACTTCCTTTTTCTTCTCTTGAACTGTATTTAACCAACATTGTCATGCATGTCTTGCAATTTGATGTGTTGTGTACATAGGAAGCACTGACATTGATTAATATGCAGAAGCTAAAACCCTGAAAAGGATCTGATTTTGTGGTCAAATATAGTTTACCATTTTGAAATGCATTTTAAAAATGTCTTATTTTATGCACAAACAAAACCTGAGTCAGCAGACCATTTGTCGGAATACTAGAACAGGTTACACCTGTTGATAATGTTGGTAGAGATTAGGATTAAGAATGGTGACAGTGAAAGCCCCAGGTGTGGTATATAGTTAATGAAGTTGACAAGTACTTTGCTGTTGTTAACACTTACAGGAGATCTGTTTAAGATCTCTACCTGAAAAGTGGTTTGTGGATGTTATGCTGTGGTACTCCTTATTGGGTAGTGATTTCTCATAATGCCTTACAAAGTCTGTGAAAACCACCCTTTCCTTGCAGGACAGAGGTCAGATCCAGCCTGCCACTTCAGGATGACCTTTTGTTTGAGAAGCCCCCAACCAGGCATATTTCCTTACCAAATTTGTCCCAAGAAGAGCCTCCACCGAAGACTACAGTCCTGGCAAATGAAGAAGCATTACAGAAGATCTGTGCACTTGAAAATGAACTTGCTGCTCTCCGAGCTCAGATTGCTAAAATTGTGACCCTGCAAGAGCAGCAAAATCTTACTGCAGGTCTGTATGCTTTGTATTTGTCTTAACTAGAAACTAGAAATTAGGAGAATGCCATTTAATTCATGATTTATTAGGAAAGTAATAGCTCTTACAGTTTGAAAATCAGATGTCATGCTCTTGCCTGTCCAGTGCAGAACCTGGTAAAGATTAGGGAGATCTTTTTTTTTTTTTTTGTATTTTAAACAATCTTAATGCTGTCAGAGAGGATGAATAGGAAATCTCTTTGGAAAACACTAGAATTATTGAGCTGCTACTGTTGTGAATGTTTTCCTTATGAAGAACTTAGCTGTCTGTAATAATCACCCCACCTCTGTTAACATGAGCTCATCCCGTGGATTTCTGTCTAGTGAAAGGAGCCTGGGATTATGGCAAGACTTGGGCCACATGCTATGTACTGTGTGCGTGTCCTGAGGAAGCATTTGATCTTTCACTTCCTTTTCTCTAAAATGGGCATAGTAGTACCTGTGTTACTGAGTTACAGTGTGAGGGCAGGGGATAAAGTATCTAAAATGTGCTTTGCACCCAGAAGCTACTTTTGATTGTGCCTTGTCCTTTTGTGGAGAGTGAAAACTAAATACAGGTCTTCTCATTGTTGGTCTAATACTGTTACTTTAATTAGCATTATTTCTTCTTTGGGAAAGAAAGTATAGACTTGAAATCCTAGCCTGCTAACCTGTTGGCAGATAGCAGTTGTTTTTCCTGTTGTTCCCAAGTTCTGGATAGTCTCATTATTAATTAATTATCAAAAGGATGAGAATGATTAGGTATCCTGCTTCTGGGTCACTCTGCTCATGCTATCTTGGAATCCTCATTCAACCGGGACAAGATGGTGTGTGAAAGCATTGTGGACACTGGGCAGTGGAGAGATAATAGGTATTCCTTCAATAAACTGCATGAACCTTGAAATATGAAAGTTTGTTTTTTATTTTTTGGTACTGGGAATCAAACTCATGACCTTGTGCTTACCAAACAGGTGCTTGTATCGCTGAGCTAAATCCTCAGCCCAAGTTTTTTTTTTCCCCTTCTCTTTAAATTGCTGTTTTCTTTTGCTTCATCTCCCTCTTCTGGCAGACTAGGAAAAATCCTATAAATAGTTATTTTGGAATTTATGTTTAGGTGATCTTTTTGTTTGAGTCTTTTGATTAAAACTATTGCATTTCTGCTATTTCCTTTGTTCCTCCATCAATACAGTTCATGTAGTAACTCTCCAACTTCTAATTATGCAGGCAGATTAATTTTAGGTCCTTATTTAATAGCATTTTAACTCTAAATTTCTTTTTATTTCTTTTTTATTTTAGTAGTAGAATTATTGAGGAATAGGAATAGCTCTTCAGAGACAGGAGGGTGTCCCAAGAGCATTGCCTATTTTATTTTTTGGCTTTTTGAGGCAGAGTTTGGCTATATAGTTCAGCCAAGACTTGAACTCACCATGTAGCAAAGGCTGGCCTCAAACTCACGGCGATTCTCCTATCTCAGCCTCCTGAGTGCTGGGATTACTTCTGGTTTTGAAAATTAGGCATAACACTTTTTTCTCCTTCTGCAAGTTTGTTCAATAATGAATCTAAAAATCTTCCATACATACAGTCAGTATAAACTTTCAATGCTTAATGCATCTTACATGAACATAACCTTTTTGTTTTGTTTGTTTTTGTCTTTTTGAGCCAGGGTCTCACTATTGCAGTTCAGGCTGGTTTTGAGCTCACTTTGTAGTGCAGGGTGACCTAGAACTCACAATGATCCTGCTACCTCATCCTCCCGCATGCTGAAATTACAAATGTGCATCACAAAATCCTGCCATAGGAACATGAACTTTAAATGAAACAAAACTTAGTAGTTTTTTTCTGATAGTTGTAGTAGTGCTAAATTGTCAAACTATGAATTAGAGATGTTTGTGTGGTAAAAACTGCTTTATGTTTTCTGATGAAAGTGATCATGTACTGTGTTACAGTCAAACTTGAGAATTTGAGGCCACAAAAACACTCCTGTTAAATGGGACTTTTCCATTGAAGAGTTAGATTGCTCAGACATTTGATACAATAGCTCAGATTATGCATTTCTCACAAAGTAACTGAAAACTGCTTTTTTATGACATAACTGAGATTCTTTTTAAGAATAGTCTTTAACATTGTTTGCTTTTTTAAAAGACTGTGTTTTGCTTGTCCATTACCAGCAGGATTGTTTATTTTTCCTTACTCTGTAGGTTACTTAGATTCTACCACATCTACTACAGCACCATCTCCTCCACCTCCACCTCCACCACCACCACCCCTTCCAGTGGGGCTCCACCAAAGTGTATCTGCTATTGATCTGATTAAAGAACGTAGAGAGCAAAAAGGCAGTTCTGGAAAGACTTTGGCTAAGAACAACCCAAAGAAATCTGACATGCCAAATATGCTAGAGATCCTTAAAGATATGAACAGTGTAAAGCTTCGGTCAGTCAAGAGGTAAGGGTGTTTCTTGCTCTTCTCCACTTGTGTTTTATGAAACTAAAGCACCAGGCTTCTTGACTGCCATGAGTAATTTTTAATTGAACCCAAGGCCTTATGCATAGTAGGTAAGCACTGTACCACTGAGTTTGTCCCCAGCCTAGCATTTTTTAATTAAAAAAAAAAAGTGGACCTTATTGGTTCCTCCTATGCATAGTAGCTAATAGTAGTAAAACAAGCAATTCAGGTCATTTTTTATTTTTCCCATTTAAGTATTACCCTTTCATATAAAGTCTATATTATGACTGCTTAGTAGTTCAGTAAAGGTGTTTTATGCATCCAAGTGTGGGTAGACACTGAACACACATGTAAGGTAGAACCCTAATTGCCCTGAAGGAGACCACAGGCAAGTGGTGGGCTAGATCGCCTTTTATCAGACTCCTTGCTAGCAATGCTTGTGAGTGAGTGTTATTATTGACTGTGGTGCTAGAGGTGTTTTGTCCACTAGATAAAGACCAACAGAGTGCTTCCCTGAGAGATGCCAGCATATCTACTTGTCTCTTTGTTCACTTCTCTAAGGTCAGAGCAAGATGGAAAGCCCAAGCCAGTGGATACTACTGACCCTGCTGCTCTCATAGCAGAGGCTCTGAAAAAGAAGTTTGCTTATCGGTATGAAAGCAGTGGCCAAGGTGAAGCTGAAAAAGGAGTTCCGAAGTCTGAATCAGAGACCACCTCAAAGACTGCTTTGGTGTGTATTAGCTGAGATTCTTTACTGTTATGTGGCAGTGCACCCCATAAGTGAGCCTCTACATTTGCTAGTCATTGGATGTGTCCTCTGCAAGATTCATTGGGATGTGTGATTTAGTCCCTACCTACAAGTAGACTGCAGTTAGCTGCAGGATGACATTTTTTTTAACAGTTATACTTTTATTTTCCTGACTATAATGGTGATAGCTGTTTATTTGAGAATTTAAAGAACATGAAGAAAGTTTAACTTTGGATCTCACTGGATGGATATCAATCTCCACTGTTTTCTAATATGCAGGGTTCATTTACATGTATGGTTAATGACGTGAAAGTCAGTATAATAGGGTTTTTATCATAGAACTGTGTATGTGTTGTGGTATGTAAACTCAAAGCAAGATCACTTTCTTTGGCCTGGGTGTTGTGGTGCACACCGGTAATCCCAGCATTTGGGAGCTGAGGCAGGAGAATTACTGTGAGTTTGAGGCCAGCCCAAACTGCATAGTAAGACTATGTCTCAAAAAATGAAAACAAAGCAATAATCATTTTCTTTGGGCGTTCTGAAGACAGTCTGAAGGGGGTGAGAGCTGAGATGTGGGCGTTGAAGATGTGCATCAAATCATGGGTGAAGATTTAGCGCATTGCATAGGGGCTTTCATATGGTAATTTCTACACTCCCATTATGCATATTAACTTTCATAGGGGTATATTGTGCTTAACTATTCCAGAGAGGTAGACATCAAATTGTGGTTCCCTTGAAACTCTTTATACATTGCAAGGGAAACTTTGTACTTCTGTTGAGAAAATTGGACTGAAATAAGAGTGTTATTGAGATGATTATAATTTTCTTTTCTAGGAAGAAATTTGGTTACCTCACTGCCTTTCATTTTGTTTGTATGTCTTGTGTTTATAATAATCTATCCATAAAGCTTTCTTTTTTTTTTTTTTTTTATCGGTACCAGGGATCGAACTCACGACTGCCTACTTGCAAGGCAGGTGCTTATGCTGCTGAGCTAAATCCCCAGCCCCTAAAGCTTTTACTATTACTGAGAGCTGCTTGGTTTTTTTCAAATGTAGAACATATTTAGTTCTGTGATCTGGTTTTTGGAGGGGGGCACAGCATTACTGTTGCAAGCACTAATATCTGTCTTTATACCTTCTATTTGTTTCTTTTTCAGTTTGGGCCACATATGTTGAAGTCTACAGGAAAAATGAAGGCTCTAATTGAAAATGTTTCTAACTCCTGATGAACAGTGAACTGAGAGAGACTATCCTGGTTCAGCTGCTGTTTTGTGAGGGCTGAGTTTGGGTAGTAGGAATCGGCACTATTTAGTAAATACCTTTAGTATTCATTGGTTTCTTTTTTAACCTAGAGGATTAAGCAATAATGAGTGCACTATAAGTTTGGTTCTGATGTTTTTGATACATAGCTATGGTGTTCAGATTGAAAACATTTGTAAGACTTCAGAACATAGAAAAAGACATTTGTGGTGTTACACATTTTAAACTCTTAACACTAATTGATCTTATAAATGTTTTATATTTATATATCTGGATATAAAACAGTTCATGTAAAAATTAATGATGGCAGTGAGGTACTATTATCATCATTCATTTTCAAGTATCGTTTACTGTTCAGCGATGGAACAGTTGGTATAACCCAAGTTGTTGAAGTGAAATATCTGAAATTGGACTCTTTTTACCTTGAGTAGAATTCCATCTTAGATGTGCGCCCATGGTTTGAAGGTGGGCTTCGCATAGGAGCTGAGTAGTGTTTGCTGCAGAGACCCTGAAATGCTTTCCAGTAGAGCAAAGGTGAGGACAAGGAAGGCTGGCTTGCCCCTTGTTGCCACCCAGTGCTGAGGTGACAAATATAGTTTACAGGCAGTGACAGATGATTGAATTAATTACTTTTTAGGTAGAAACCAGAATGTACTATGTTCTTTCTTTTCAGTTTAATAAATGGCATCATTAAGTGACGTACTGCTGAGTTAATATTTCTGGAGACATCAGCATAGTGGAGTTCAATTTTTTAAAATATTGGTGAAAATATTAATGTTATTTGTAAGGAAATTTTATTAAGTAGGTGCATGACTTTCCTATGAATTACTGTTATTGGTCCCTGTGCTGTTCTAGAAATTGTATTTCACCATATAAAACCTTAGGTGCTATTAGAAAGTGGAAGCTGGATGTGGTGGTACATGCCTATTAGCCTGTCACTTGGGAGGCTGAGGCAAGGGGACCACTATAAATTTGACACTACCCTGGGCTACATAGTGAGTTCAGTCAACTTGAACTACATAATGAGATCTTGTCTTGCAAAAAAAAAAAAAAAATAAAGTGGAGAATTAGAATCTGAGCAGCTTAATGAGGATTTGTCTCAAAGTGAAAACTGTTTTCCCTTAGGGCCTGTAAGAACTTAGTACAAGTGACCATTTTAAAATGCTTAGTACATTTTCATGACTCTGATAAACTCAGCCATAGTTAATCTCTACATAGGTAAATATTTGAATTTGTTGTTTAAATTTATGGAAAAGTTGTACTTCCTGGGAGGATGAAGAGATGGTAAATTATAGATAGACATTTTAAGTTATTGAAATATATTGTTTTTTTAATGTTATTTTTTATTGTGATAAAATACACCTGGCGTAAAATTTCCCGTTTTGGCCCTGAGCCCCTCCGTACTGTGTGCAGTCTGTACCACTGGCCCACCTCTGCCTTCCTCATCCTTGCTCTGTTAGACAACCCCTTACCCCTCGCCCACCCCTGTCCCCTGGCATCTCTGAATCTCCTGTGAGTGGGGTCCTCAGGGACTGGCTGGTTTTAGTGCAGTATCAAATTTGTCTAGGCTGTAGCAGTGTCAGGCCTTCCTCCCCTTCCAGGGTAAATGATATTCTACTACATGGCAGGAATTGCACCACTTCTGTTCATCAGTTTGTGTGGCTTTCTCTTCTTGTGAATCACGTGGCTATGAACATGGGTCTACAGATCCCTGTCTGCGTCCAGGTTTTATGCTTTCGGGCCTGGACCTGTCATAGAAGTCTGGACCCTGTGTAGTTCTGTTGTCAGCTTCGAGGAGCTGCATGGTCCTTTCAGCTCTGCCCCACTTCTCTCAACTTCACCCTTGCTTGAAATCTTTTGGTGGCTGGTGGCCTTTAGGGCCCTTGAGGCGTACAGGCCAGGCCTTTGTATGTGCTTGACACCCGTCATCTCCTCTGGGGAGCCCTGGCTGTGCCAAGGGATCCAAGTGTCCAGACCATGCTGCGAGGTTTGGGGGTCTCCCCTGACTCGAGTCTTGATAGGCTCAGGTCTCTGGCCCTACATCCCCATGCCCACTCAGGGCCCTGTCCTCCCCTGTATGATTATAGTAAAGGCTGCTGTGGGGTGGGACATGGGTCACGGCCTGGTGTGTTCTAAGTAGTTCAAAAGTTATTTGAAGCAATTGATATGGTTTGGTTATGTAGCCTAAATGCGAATGTTTGGAATGTTGACGTCAATGTATATTGTTGCTAATTTTTTAAAATGGCTTAAAAATTCTGTCTCTAAGAAATTAAAAACATTTGCCTGACATATTTTGGCCTCCTAAGAAATTTGTATTTGTATTAGTATTGAATTTTGGCTAGTGCTCCAATATAAGGAAGTAACTATTTTAAAATAAAGCAGACTATTTTTTAATTCTCCATGGACCACACTGCCTGTGTATTTTTCTTTTAAACAGAGAAGACTTACATTGCATATGTTGCTTCTTTCGAGTGGAAATATAGTTCTTAAAATGAGTTGGATCACTTCTCATTCACTATTTGTCTTAAAGAGATCTCAGCATTAACACAGGAAATACCTGAGTTTCTTTAGAATTCTGAAACCCAGAACCGTTTTTGGGATTGGTGAGACCTGTTTTCTCTCTTCCCACCTCTACCTTATTCACTTTGCAGTGCTCCTGCTTAACATAATATCTGAGTAAGAGCTCTTCTACATTTTATAGTGAAAGCACACAGAGGTAACTGACTTGGTGTGATGTTTTGTCCACTGTCTAGTTTGTCGACCCTCATTTTATAGAAAGAGATACTAAGAGTCAGCGCTGGACCTGGAGGCCTATGTGATCCTGGCAAAGTGACATCCTCTTTTTAAAAAGAGTAATAGCTCAAAAATAACTGAGGACTGAATGTAAATAATTCTGGACTCATTCAATGAATATTAAAGTACTAAGTTATTGTTGCCTTATTTTACATAATGTCTTTGATTTCTAATAGGATCTTTTTTCCTGCAACATGTGATCTCTAGCTCCCTAGAAAGAATGTCATCTTATGCTTTCACTTTCACATGTCTGGTGTGGGACAGGCAGAACTTTGCGCCTTTCACTCTGGCTGCCTCCTCAGTGACAGGCCCTTCCTTCTTCATAAGACACATCTTACTATGCTAAGAAATCTTATGAGTCTGTGTCTCAGAAGTGAAGAGGAAGACAGAAGATAGTAGCTACCAGAAACACACTTTGGAAAACCCAGTTTGTAACTTCTCCAAAAACTCTGTGTATGATAGTCTCTGACAGACAGAAGTTTAAATTTTGTTTACTCTATAAATTCAACTCAGAATTGTTGAGCAGAATGACACTGGGTCTCATGAGCCTTCATCCTTTCCTAGGGCCTGTCACTGTCCTCCTTCCTCCTGTAGAGACCAGCCTTCTGAGTTACTTCTTGAACCTATGCCTTAGATTCATCTTAGACTTCTTTAAAAACTATGTGCAGGCTAAGCTTTCCATTGGTTTTGATGCTAGCCCTGGAGATCAGATGGGAGAATAAAACTAGCATGACCAAGTAAGGACCCAGAAATCCTACATTTCCTTCTGAGACTGTTGACCTTAGTTCACGATGTTGCACAGCTGTACCTTCTCAGCTTTTCTCTTTTGGTAAGATTCTTCATACTTCCTTACAAAGGTCAGAGGGCTCTTTCCATTAGGTTAATAGAAGTAAAAAAAAAACGAAAAACAAAAACATGAGTAATTCTTAGGAGAGTAAATGGTTGTCTTAAGGCAATCTTTAGTTGCCTTAATCTGAGGAGACAGGACAGGCTCTTCACAATAGGAATTTTATCAAGTTTCTGTTAATGTTGCCTAGTGGCCATTGTTCCTCATTAGCCAGACATGGCTTTTATCAAAGGATGAAGAAAGTGTACTTTCAGGGAATTACGTTGTGGAAGCTGGTATCATCTTAAGAGTAAAATGGATGAGGTGCAGTTGGGAAGTCATTGTGAAGTAATAGCATTAACAGCAGGGCTACATCAGTACATAAGGTGCTCACCTTGGAAATCAGGTGGCCCAGGCAGTCTTTTATTCTTGGCCTACCCTACTGCAAGAACAACCACTGGTAATGCAGACTGTGGCACTCTGCTACACAGCCTTGATGAGCTGTTTCAATTATTCTCCAGGAATCCGAATAAGGAAACCTGAAAAATGAGGCTGTTACTATCAGGAGCTAGTATGGATGTCACGCGGTACAACTGAGTCCATGAATTGATACATGTATTATGAGGAAATGAATTAAAAGTACTCACAGTAGACACTGATTTAGCACTTAGTGCCAGTACATACTTTTACTAAGAGGCATTTTGCAGGTTAGGAAGCCGCTCAAAAATGGGTTAACTTGCTGAAAGTTAAGAGAATATGTTTTTTAAAAACCATATTATAACATCTACACAGAAATTGCAGGATAGAGAAGAGATGAGCCAAGAGCCAAGTGTGGAAGAAAACAGCGATGCAGCAAGTAACTTCCTCATCATGTCTGGATCCTGGCCCTGCTCCTGAGGCTGACCTCACAAGAGTGGTCACCATGATCACACCAGAGCAAGTCTCTGACCCCCATGATAGAGAAACCTAACTTCTATTTTGTGGTGACTTTTAGAAATTCAAAAGCTGTGATGGCACACGCCTAAGCAATCTGGAGGCTAAGGCAGGAGGCTTGCCACCAGTTCAAGATCAGCCTAGGCTGCAAGGTCAAGCATAGTGAGAGTCTGTTTCAAAAAAAAAGAAAAACTCAACAAAAAACAACAAAAACTATATAAATTTTTATCTAGTATTTCATTTATCTAGTATGTTTTGGTGGTGGCAGTGGGGCTAGGGAACAAACCCAGGGTCTCAAGATGCTAGGCAAGCACTAAACTACATGTACAGTTCTATACCTAGGAATTTTAACCACTGGAATTAAATGGTTGTATAACACCCTCTCCCTGCTCGTTGTTGAAACCCAAACTCCTAATAGGATGGTATTAGGCCTTTGCAAGGTAATTAGGCCTGAAATTGGAGGCTCCATGATAGGATTGTTTTCATAAAGAGCTAATCCTCTTTCCACCAGCCACATGAGAATGCAATCTGAATTGGCAAAATTTGCAACTTGGCAGGTCTTCTCATAGCACAACTGTCCTGGCACACTGATCTCTGGCTTCCAGGCCTCCAGAGCTGTGAAAGAGAAACAGCCTTTGTTTTCTTTGTTTTAGCTATAGCAACCTGAGCAAATGAAACCTTTATTGTCTTCAAAATTTATATAATTTTCACAAATTTCAGCTAAGATAAACAACACGTAAGTTAGGAATAGCCTCCTAACTTTTTCATAGGACACATCAGTAATGTAGAAATACTTCAAATTTAAATTTAAAAAACTCAGATGCACAGCTTGAAGTACAAGATGGAATTTATTAACAAACACTGTTGATGGGGTTAAAAGGCTGAGATAGACTAAGCCAGTGTTTTCAGGCTTACATAACAGCCAATAAGAAGTCTAATACCAAAAACTCTGCCATCCTACCAAGCTTTGGACAACTTCCACATTATAGGTATAACATTTTAGAAGGTTACTGATAAAAATTAGTATTTTACTTTTAAAAGTATCATACTGAATATTTAAAACATAATCAAATTTGAAAGCTAAAAGTATTAAATATTTTAAAAAATATAACAGTGTCTAGAAATGGCATCCTTTTCATTATTAACCAAACTGGTTCATTCTCCTAAATAGCACTCCAATGCTTTAGTCATTTTGTACAGCATGAAATCAGCCAGTGTTATATAATACTTTGCAAACACTTTTAAGCACATAGACCATGGTTAGTAATCTTCAATGCCCTTTTGTGTCCAGTGCCATGCTCTGTGCACACCAGGAACTCACCTATTGTTTACCACATGACTTCAGCACAAATAGTTTCAAAATAATTTCTTTAAAAGGGGAACACATTAACTCTACATTTGTTCAACAAACATTTATTGATGGCCCAATTTATACCAGCCCTATATGGAACACAGGAACCAGGAAGACAGATTACCCAATATGCGCCCTTTGTCAGTTCACCCCCAAGTAGTGATCCCTCTTCCTACAGACTATGGGCTCCGGGTCTTCCAAATCATATGTGCTATAGGTCCTTAGCAAGGAATGCCTGCAGGTTAAGTCTTGTCTATATTTACCCTGTTTCAAACGTATGTTGATGCTGTGGTCACTAGCATGTACATTTCTTTTAATAAAGGCAGTATATTATTGATCAATATGTATTTTGTCAATTGGCAGACACAACTGGAAGGGAATTTAAACAATATACATTAAAATATTTATATATGCTTGAAGATACTGGAAACTCGATGTGAAAATTTTAAAATTTTAAGAAAATAGTTTAATAAAAGCCAAGAAAGCACTGAGGAAATTTTAAGAGACCATTTTTGGAATCTGAAGGAATTATTAGCACCTCTTAACATGTACCTCAGGTACAAGGATATTTTTCAGGTTTCTAAAGACATAAAATGTAGCTTTTGCTTCTTTTATACAAAGAGGACCATTAGAAACTGAATTTACAGTGAATACAAATAATGACAGGGAACCAGTTTTTATCACTGTTGAACTGGGACTTGTCAGAACTCTCTCCAAGGATTTTTACCCCTAAAGCAGATATCCTCCCCACTAAAATGTTGGACAGGGAGACCAAAGGGGCTTCTACATGCTCACCAGTTCTCTGAAATCTCGTTTTATCTTGAAAATTTGTGTGGATTTTGTATTCTGTTCAGTAATATTTGCTTAAAGAAAAAATGAAACCAAAATATTTCTAGAAAAGTCAGTTCAAGGAATATAAGTTACGTCTAAGAAACAGGGCAACAGAAGAAGGTGATCCCCATATATGTGCATATATATACATATGCACATATATATACATATATATAGCAAGTTTTCATTGAGTTTATTATATGTTTAAGCAGAAAGATGAAAGCAACACTGAGGTGTCCCTGAGAATGTGCAAATAGGAAACTGGTTATTAAACTGTAAGACAAACAATCAGAACAAGAAGTAAGCAATCATACAGGCAGAATGGAGCCTAGACAAACTCAACTGAAATACAGCTGAAAGTGATGTTGTATCTAATGGAGCTGCCCATCAGAAGCTAGTGTGGAGAAGCAACTGGCAGAGCATCTCTAGCATCATCGGGGAAGAGGCAACCTGGGTCCACAGAGGTGATGACAACAGACGCATCCCATACGGAGATAGACATATGAGGCAACTTGCTTCCCTTGCTCAGAATCCACGCTCACCCAGTTCACAGTTTGGCTTCTCAAGAAGATTTGCCTAAAAGGAGAGAATGACTGATAGTTACATTTCTCATTATAAATTGTTGAGACTGTCTTTTAAAAAATACATTACTTTGAGCTTGGTTAATATGAATATGCCCTGAGTTCTACTCTCCATGTACTACTGACAAATGATGTGTGAGCCTGTAAAACTTATCAGATCTTTAACAAATCAGATTTGCCAAGGTGATAATCACTTCAGATCATAAAGCTGGTTTTCCTCAGATAACAACTCAGCTCTGTTCCCTTCAGACCTCTGTACCCACACTGTCTGATATGGCTGCTGCTAACTACATGTGCATACTTGACACGTGGTCACTTAACTACATGACACTTAACTACATGTGGGTACTTGACACGTGGTCACTACAAATTGAGATGTGCTGGAAGTGTGAAATAGACACTTGATCTCAAATACCTTGTACCAAAACAAAACAAAACAAACTCATGTTTTTTTTAAACTACCTGTTGAAATGATTGTTTTTGCTATATTGCAATAAAATGTTATTAAAATTCCATGTATTCCTTTTTTATGTAGTTACTAGAAAACTGAAAATTATTTAAGTGGCTTTTATTATATTTCTACTGGACATTTGCTTTTCTGTTCAGTGAAGAATATGTTTGACCTTAAAGTTTATACTATATCCCTTCTATTTAATTAGACCTGGGAAAATAAATACAGGAGAAGCCTGGTGGTACTGTTCCTACATCGATGTCAATCCAGAATTAAATGGTTGTTTCATATTATCTTTAAAAAAGCCAATGACAGTGTACTAGCCAATGACTAATATTCTAGTGCTTGCAAAGGTGGTGATTTACTCAGTTCCCAACTGTGGGAATCAGTGGCTATGGAATCAAGGGCCTGACTCAGAGCTGACCTCTGCTATGTACTAGTCAGGACTGTGCAAACTATGTACACAGGGCTGCGTGCATACTTGGAAGGTACAGAAAACAGCAGATAACCCCAAAGACGGTACCTGCACATAACTATGGTTGGATAAACCTCTGATGAGTCTCTGAGAGCCTAACAGCTAACTTGGACTTACTTGTAATTAAGCACTGTGATTTCCAAAGGATTGAAGTTTTTCTTCCCAAAGAATTGAGTTTTAAGGTAAATATCAAAGATAAAAATGTGAAAAGATAGGTTTTTATTCATCAAAAGTTAACAGCAACAGGCACATATTAAAATGAGTCTGGCAAAGCCTTTTACAAATGGCTTTACACTCAAGCTTTCTCCCAAGAAATGGCTGTTGCAACAAACTGTAAACATAATTAATAAACAGTCTTTTACAGTAACAAGGGAAATACAAATGAACTAAAAGCACCGATTTCTCTTAAAACTAGATTACAGTTGTGCTCACTATACATAAAACAATTTAAAACAAATTACAAAAGTGGAATGTTTTAAGTTTAAAATTAGTCCTTAAATTTTGTCCTAGAAAACGTTTGTTCACATCAAAAGGCCCATTCAGAGGGTAATGTTTCATCAAAGAGGGACAAGAAAACAATGCACTTTTTCAAATCAAAATGAGGAGTTTGGTCACTTAGCTTTGTGCATAGTTTAAGGCAACTGGAGCAATCTGGTACAGCTTACCTCCCGTCCCCTCCCCCAAGTGAGGCTGCTTATTATGTCACATTCTAAAATAAATAAAAGCATACATTTCCAATCTTTTCCCACATGGATAAACATGACACATGCATAGTCACACATGCACAAACATATGCAAACACACATCCATACATTCACACACAACATACCTCTCACTCACTGCAGCGAAAGGGACTTTAGTACCCTTGATCTGAAGGACACACTTCCCCATCCCACTTTATTTCAGATTGGCAAATACCCTGAGCTGATTATGGTGTTTTAAACATTCCACCTGTTTCTTGCATGTGCAGGTCAAGTGTACAGTAGTGAAAACAACATGCAATGTCTTCACTGCAGAGTCATAATACAGCTAGGACATTGGTGTTCTTCCCCTCCCGCCCCAAATTAAAAACTTAACAGTTAAAAAAATTTGCATTGCCAAATAGCACTGGATTGAAAGCTTGGCGGTACTCTATGGTAAATGCTCAGTTTCCAGTGCACAAAATAAAATATAGCAAATGAGAGGCTTTGGTGGCATCCAAAGGAAGGGGGAAAAAGGCAAACCAGGGGGAAGAGCTGCAGTCTAAGGTCTGATCTTTAAATTTTTTAGTGGTTCCTTCACAATCATGCTCCAAGGCAATTTAGAACCGAGATTTTCAGAGTTGATTTGTAAACATTGAGTCTTGCCAGAGGCAGCAGAGGCGGGGCACTTCACATTTCCGCTTTCTCAGAGAACTTAGTGGAAGATACAGACACACACTGTTGCATCAGACTGGCTGGATTCCAAGAGATTGCTGCTGAAATATTCAGTTCAAGTTTCACAGTTTGAAGAACGAGTTTGAAGAATGAATATTTTGAAAAGCACATGGCACAACTTGAGAAACTTCCTTTGTTATTCCTTTCAGGTTCTCCTGCTGGGCTTTGCATATTCAAGGTTTCACACAAAAGCCAAATGCATATTGCTGTTATGTTCAGGTCTTATAATTAAAAAGAAGGTTCAAATGATCCAACAGAAGGAATCTTGGAAATAAATAATGCTGGCATCATTCACTTGGAAACCTTGGCAGTCAAGAGTAAGTTCTCTCACCTCAAGACCCCATTTCACATTTCTAAAAACTTCCAGGAGGCAGTTTGTCCCACTGGGGCAGGGGTTATGATAACCGATTTTCCTGAGGTAATAACTGTGAGTTCAACTGAAATGCAGCATCAGTGTCCTCACTGCTGGACTGCTCTCTCTGCAGTCCTTTCCAGCTGGCTTTATTCAGCCCCACATGTCCAAGCATTGTCTGAGACAGTCGTGTATCTGAAAACCTGGCCCATTCTGTAAATAAAGGCTCCACTAGGTAAGTCATAAAACCTTGAGAAAGTGAGAGAAAATAACTATTAACATATGCTTTGAAACTTTAAAAAGCACTTAGTGTTAATCTTAAGTCTTATTCCAATATTTACATCTTACTTTTCAAAAGATATGTATGTATAATGTACATGTCTTCTATAAAGAATTTGTTTAACTCAACGGGACTATAAAGGTAGACTGGTAAACATTATCAAATCCTTTTTAATTATTTCAGCTGAACAACCACATTTTTCTACTTAAGCAGACATACAGTGGTCACATCAATTCTTCAAGGATACTAAGAACCTAATTCAAGGGACAGTTCCAGTAAGACAAGTGGAAGGAAGGACAGGCTGTACTCTAGCATTGAAGTGAGCTGCTAGCTAGGATGCACAGTCTGTCCCCTCAGGGACCCAAGGCTCACTCCTGGTCAGGACTATGTTGAATGTTTTTTTAACTCACAATTTATAAAGCCAAATCTCCTGAGAAGAATTAAACTAAAAATAAAGGAAATCGGTTTACAAAATTGTTGAAGTTAACACTAAAATTGTATTAAGATTCTATTTTACAAACAACTCATTTAACTGATTCACTTAATCCAAGGTCAAAAAGGAAAACCAGTCATTTCAGGATTATGTCTGTCTTTAGGTTTATAAACCACTATTCTTCATAAAGCACTCTGGTGCATATTTTATCTCACTTAACTCAGGGCCCAAAAGAAGCAACCTAGAAAACAGCTGACCAAATCATAATGTATACTGAGAACAAATATGTCACCTTCCTAAAATTCTTATCACTGCTTATTTATCAGTTTTTAAGTCTTCACATTTAAGACTTTTCTTACAGCAAAAGATCATTGGATCACAGACAACCTGGATGCCATTCAGTCAACATAAAATGCAAATACCACTGGATTTAAAGCAACTAGCTCACACTATTTTTAGTTATGAAAGTGTCATAGTCTGATGGTTAAATTTTTTAAAAATATATAATTATAGCATCTGAATATCTGATATCTGCCATACATCTTTCTTTCTTTGATTCATTCCTTACGCACACGTTAGGTAGAGGACCAATAAGCTAGGCACTGTTCTAAGGAAGCTGAAATACGGCAGTGAAAAGATCTCAAAATCTCTACCCTCAAGCAGCTTGTGATCTAGTGAAGAGAAAGACACAACCAATATAGATGTCATTATTGCAGTCAAAGAATAGAGCAGCCTTTGGCAGTCTTCCTTATACATGCAGGTCCCGGTGAGCTGGTAACCTGAAGTCCTATGTTTCCAGTGCTCCTCACACATCCAAGTCCTAGTAAGTTAGTAATCTGAAGTCCTGTCTTTTCAGTGTGCCACAGTTAAGTCATGAACTGCTGATGTTCTGCACTGAAACGCAGAATCATTATAGATTTTACATGGCTCATCTTTCTTAATTCTTACTGCTGTCCCAACTGGTTGAAATCTTTGGGGATTGCCTGTTACCTCCAACAAATTAGCTGTCACTTTTTGTTCTATGTCAATCTTCGATTTCATTTAGGTCTCATAAACTTAATAAAAATGCATGAGCCATGGCTGCAGACCCAGCTGTATGGGGTAACTCTACCTAGGACGGCAGGCATAGCTGCTCAACCACTTGTGGATCATCTGTACCAGCCTTACATGATTTGGTTTGCACAAAAATCACAGTATGTTTTACCCATCGATGCCTTACTCTTATTCAGTACTTGTTCAATAAAACCAGTACTCATATCAAAGAAGTAAATATTAAACATGACTTGCATTTACTGACAATATCCTGCCTCTGAGTAACCACTGTTTAGTTGCACTATACTAGTTAAGAGGCTCGGATTGGATGTTAGAAAGACCTGTCTAAAGCCAGCCCTCAGACTTGTTAATTGAAACTGAAACTTTGTGAAATTGAAAAAGGAATACTTAAAATAGCACTTGCCTCCTAGGGTGGTTGTAGAGTCAGTACATGTCAAGTGCCATCATCATTTACCTTATTCCTGTCCCTCTGACAATCCACTCTAGAAATGTCCAACTCTGACAGAACCATAATCTCAAGAGGATCAGTTTCATAAAGGGCCAAGCTTTTGCTATATAAACTATATACATATATATATATATATATATATATATATATATATATATATTTAAAGCTCACTTGCAAGTTCTTATATTAAACTAGGGAGTAATTTACTCAGGCAAAAAGACATTTATGTAAAGAAGCTCGAGTGAGTATACATACTACCCATTCATCTATCTTCAGTTCAATTTCCTTTCAGCCACATTTCATCTATTCTTTTGTATTTAAAAATCATCCTACTTAACAATCAAGACAGAGCAGATCTGTCTGTGAACTGATTTATTTTCCCAAAAAGAATCTCAGCATCCTGCACCAGTCTGGGCATTCCTGAGGGTGTGACCTCCCTGCAGCTTCTGTACCTGTGTGTCACTCTCTCCTGCTTCCACCTCCTCATCTGCTGCAGTCAATCAGTCATGACCTGCTTTCCTCCCCGAAAGGATCTTTGCAATCACAACATGAGAATTATGACTCTGAGCATGGTCTCCTTTCTGAGTGTTATGACACAGGATTGTACCATCTTCTGATGTTCTAGAAACTATCTTTCTGAAGTTTGTGTACACATTTCACCAAGCTCAACCCAATGCTCAAAGGCTCCCTCAACACTAGGAACCAAAACTACATTCTTCTCTTGGGCTATTTCTCCTTACTGTTCTCTGCTTTACAATCGAGTCCTGGTACATATAATAGTAATTGATCTTTTGTACATTTTCCTACAAGCTTCAATCCTGCCATCACAGGGCATTTCACTGTGCTTTCTATCAGCTATTAGTTCATTCAACAAACAGTTCTCAAGTGCTGCTTCCAGGTGCATGCAAGGCCTTAAAATGTACAACCAAAGAAGAGGCAAGGGTCTGAGAGTCATCTAACCACTGCAGAAGAAGCCTGAAAGAGGAAGACCTAACTGCCTCCGCAGGAGGACAAGAGATGGCAGTCTAGGGGACAGATGGGAAGGGCAGGCAGGGCATAGACTGAAGGAGTCAGAACAAAGGAAAACAAAGGTAAATTTTCTTAAATTATTTTAAAAAGAAATGAGTGTGATTTTAGTATTTCATATTTTAAATGTATTTTACTTCTTGATAAAATGAGTGGCATCTTTATAACAAACTATATCTAAGTATGTATAGTTACCAATCTGAATGTTGGCAATAGATTCAGTCTGACGATCACAAAGTGGACTCACACTCAAATGGTACTTTTTTTCTATATCTCCTACAAATAAAAAAAAAAGAATTGTTAAAATGGAACATATCTATTGGTTAAATATACAACTAATGTGTTTGTTACACCTGTTACTCCTTT
The DNA here is from genome assembly GCF_034190915.1 of Cavia porcellus. Lineage (NCBI taxonomy): Eukaryota > Metazoa > Chordata > Mammalia > Rodentia > Caviidae > Cavia > Cavia porcellus. The sequence goes on from NW_026947493.1 coordinate 42,134,453, forward strand.
TTTTTTTTTTTTTGTCTTTTTCCTTTTTATCGGTACCGGGGATAGAACTCACGACTACCTGCTTACAAGGCAGGCACTTATGCCGCTGAGCTAAATCCCCAGCCCCACACCTGTTATTCCTTAGAATAAATTTAATTCTCATGAGAGGATGGCTTCTCAATTATTTCTTTTTTAAAGTTTAAGGTTGCCAAATTGATATATTTATTTAAATGGAGGAAATAAAAACTTTTATTTGGTATTACTCCTCCCTCCAACTGTAATCTCTCAGCAGATTAGTTTAAAACTTAGATTTTTAAAAAGGAAGGTGGCATGAAATGACCACACTAGCTCTGAATCACAGAGCAGTGTTTATTTGGCCAAGACCCCCACACATGACAAGGGATGGAGCAGGTTCAGAGAAAGCTTTCCGGGCAGCACATTTTCTAGCCTACTCTACGCATGCTAATAAATAAATATACATATATCTGATCATTCCAAAAGGGGACCATTAATTTTCAAAACATGCTCCATTTGTACATTACTGACTACATGAACATCTACTGTGAATTGCTGCTTAATATATCAAGTACTCCAAGACTCTTATGAATGGCTGAGTTCTTATTTTATTCATATGAGGCAAAAGTATGAACTGAAAAATTATCACTTGATCCTGCAACTTGCCTTGGTGGAAGAATTCCTCTGTTACTTTTTCACTCCACTGCTTACTTAATTCCCAGGTCCGGCATGGGTTACAAATATCAGCACATTTCAAAGCCATCTAGCGAACAAAATATTAACATTGTGTTAGGAAAAAAAGTAGTATCTCAGTTGTACTACATTGTGGTATACTCTAATAAAGGGGAAAAGAACACTTTAAAAAGAGCAGAGCTGGAATATCGCTCAGTAGTAAAATATAGTTCATTCTTAGCACGCATGAAATACTTGGTTCACTCCCCTGAACCAAACAAATTTAAAAGAAAGAAAGAAAAAGCAAGTACTTTAACAGAAAATCATTGTCTTTTATACTAATTGTATGACACTACTGGGTCTGCCCATTATTTTTCCAGCAATGCTGACAAAGATACTATAAGGTTGCTAGCCTGTGCTATCCATGCTTGGAAATCTCGAACGGCCAGCCACTATGACGGGATTATCCATAAGTATAAATTAATAAGCTAGAAAAAAATAACCTATTTCCTTATCCATTTTTCACATGTGGAAATATATTAGAAATTTTCTTTTTCATCAAAAATCTTTTATTTATTTATTTATTTTTTGAGACAGAGTCTCACTGTATAATTCAGGCTGGCCTTGAACTCACAGTGATCCTGCTTCCTCAGCCTCCTGAGTGCTGGGATTACAAATGTATGCTATCATGCTCGGCTTTATAAGAAACCTTAAGCATGAAAAATACCAAAACACTAACACTGGTTTCTCGGTAGGTTTGTCAGTGATGTTCTAGAAAGCATGAACACTAATTGAAAGAAACTCTTCAGTTTTCCCTCCAGATTCAACCACTCTGAAAAAATATGCTGTAATATTTCATTTTTATTCTAATATTCTCATGATAACCCTGGAAATACAATCTTTCCAAGCTCCAGTTTACCTGTAAAACCAAATGCCTATGTCTGGCATCTTCCAGGCATAAGTCACCTCTATCCAAATGGGATCTAAACAAAGACAGGTACTCGTTCTGGCGACTGATGTCTGTGGCTAGGATCAAAGCACCTATCTGAGTCTCCATTTGTTGCCTAGAATTAGAGATATATAAAGAAAAATATAATAATTTTAATTAAATAATTGTTGTTTTTTCTTGTAAATTTACAGAATGTATAATTCCAAGGGGCCTAAAATACTGTAACTGCCATTTAATTTACAATCTATCACAAAAGATGTATTTTAAAGATTGCATTAAATAACTATCATAGTAATCAAAACTAAAACCAAGAGAGTTTGTACCAATATGCAAACATTCCAAAAGGAGTACCTTTATCCTGCTAGCCAAGATGGAATTATTTGTTTAAAAAAAATCAATATTGTATGTTGTCTGAAAAAATTATTTGCTAGGGTTTTTTTGCTGGAAAAGTCTGCTGAAGGTAAACGACTTTGGTTTCTCTTTTTGGGGTCTGAGATCTGAAAGGCAGAAAGGAGACTGAAAATGGAGAGAATACTAGCTTGTTCAATACCTGACCACTTTAGACTAAGTTCTGACGAAAATTTGATTACGATATCTGCTGAAATTTTAATGAAATTCCAACTAAACAATTTAGTAACATTTATATTTGACTAAATTTTCAATGTCAAACTCAAGAATCAGTTATCTATATGAACACCCAAATTTTCTACCTGTAAGGAAAAAGGTAACATGTTAACCCAAATAACAAATATATTATGTCATTTAAAAAACTGCCCATGTCAAGTAACAGGAGAAACACATTTAAAAAATTCCTCTCTTGGGCTGGGGATTTAGCTCAGTGGCAAAGGGGCCTGCTTTGCAAGCATGCATTCCTGAGTTCAATCCCCGGTCCCAAAACCAAAAAAACAACAAAAAAATTTCCTGTCTTTTGTTTTAACAGGCTATAGTAGCAAATCTTTCTGTAACTAAAGAGCTGTCAAATATATTAAAGCACAATATTGGTTAAGTAAAAGCCCCATATGAAAAAAACATAAAATATGCTATTAAGTAGTATTTTTAAAGTTTTTATTTTTATTAAGTCTATGAATTACACAAGGTTAATCAACAGGACAAAAACTGAATGTTGAAGCAGCATTTAAATCTGCCTTAAAAAAATATAATTTAAATATCCAAATGCTAGTTGGTTTATATCTGTACTATGGCAAGAAATTGTTTTACTTAAGTATTGTCATACTCCAAATGGTAACTATAAATAAAGAGTTAAAAAAATAAAAAAATAAAGTCCAGTTTTTTCCTTATAGTCATTATACAAAACAGTTTTAAGTAGTTTTAAATTATGAAAGGGAAGAGGAAAGAAAAGTGTAAATTTTAATATCTGAACATCAATTTGTATCCTTCACCCTTTTGCTTGACTTGGAGCATGACCCACATGTTGGTCTGTCTGTCTTCATTCCCTTTCTCTCTCTCCCTTTTTTTCTTCATGAGGTGGTGTTTCACTATGCAGTTCTGGCTGGCCTCAAACTCACAGTGATTCTCCTGCCTCAGCCTTAGTGCTGAGATTACAGGTGTGCGCCACCATGCCCAGCTGTCATTTTCTACAATGAGTCTTCTCTCAACATGTCACCTGGAAAAGCTCTGGTTTGTGGACAATGCTATGGCAGTGGGGTGAGATATCTGCATCCCCATCATGTTAGGCTAGTTTATATTAATGCTTTGGATAGTCTCCCCAAATGGCCTATTTAACATTATTTTAAAAAATATTTTATTATTCTGTTGATTCATTATTTTGTCCTATAGCTCCAAAAATGTCTTTAAGACTATGTTTTCAAGGATATAAACATTATGTTTACTTTCTTATCCACTTTGAAAGTTTCCAAAGATAGATTTTAATCAATCTACTTATTATGGAGAATGTTTACCTCCTGTGCATTTTACCCTATGGGTTTATTCAGCTAAGTATAAAGTGGAAAAATGTACTATCTATCGATATACAAAAATACTAAATGATCATTGAACCGATGTATATTTAGAGTACCGATGTAAATTTACAGTACTAAAATTCATGGAATGGTCTTTCATTTAAAAATCTATTAAAATATTACTGACTGAACAACTGAATAGGGTTAAATAATTAAAACTGACATTTTAAAAATTATTTTATATATAACAACTTATAATTACATTTATAATTTGTAATTTATTGATTAAATTTAACAACCTGGAAACTGTGGAACAGTTTAACATAACACTATAGTTATAAAAACTATAAATTGCTCTGCCAACTTAATTTCCATAGTTGACTACAAATTCAATTTGTGTTAATCCAACCTACCTGCTTTCTAATGGTAGATGTGAGAATAAACCAGATTCTCTCAATAAGCCCACTGCAGATCTCCAGTGGTGATTTTCCAGTACTGAGGTATTCTACAAGAAACATTTCTTAGTTATTTAATGGCAAGCATCTTTCTGAACATGAAGAATTATGGGTCAGTAATATTAATCTGATAAAATTCTAACATTTATTGAGAATTTATTTTCACTATTTTCATTTCTTTAAAGCATGAAACATTTATTCTAGAACAAAAAAAACATTAAATGTAGATGGTAAGGTTGTACTAACCTTGTATAAAGTTGCCAAGTAATGGTTAGTTTTAATAAGGAAGGGCTGATTAACACCTGGGTGATCCAGATCATGAGTGGCAGCTGCAATTAAGCTCAGCAAGATGTCCCAAGGGGTTACAGAATTGGCAAGCTGAAGTATGACAAAAGAGTAATTAATTGCAAACATACTTAAACCCTACGCTATGAGAACAATGTTATGCTACTGACTCTTCTCCCATCTCATGTTGGTTTTTTGCCCAGGCAGACTGTTCATTAACTAACCATCAAGTACCTTCCTGAAACGGTCAGTCCCCCATCTGACACCCAGATATCAGTGTCCCTGCCTGTAAGGAGTTTACAGAGCTCATCCTTAGATTCCTTTATTTTAGTATATTTACTAAAATGGCAGCTAAAGTATAAATTATTATTCTTGAGAAACAGTGGCCTCAAAATAACAAAGGCTTGTGTATTTTTTATTACTGTAGCCATTACCAAACAGAAGACTGTAATTTTGAGGGTGTTTATCTATTAACAAATTGGTCACTGTATTTCAGTGATCCAATCTAAAAGGCAAGGTTACGGCATCATGCTTAAGAAAGCTGCTCGGGATCCTGCAAGCAACTCCATCACCACGTTCCTTGTGCTCTGCAGCCCCTTGCCCAGCAAAGGAATGGTGTGAATTCCTACAGCACTTCATGGTCCTGCCAGGACAGCAGTCATCTGAGCATATTTTGATTTAGGCTTATTTTTGGGTAACACTCTCCAAATGTTTACATCCTACACCCTGAAGGTGAAAATTTTGAGCATGTATCACTAAGACAGGTAATTTATTTATACATTCTGATACTGACCTAACATATATTACATATTATAAAGCAAAGATGAAAACTGAAAAAAGTTTACATGAGAGGAAAGTAAATTTAGATGCAAATTTAATTATTTCTTTCTGTTAAAATAAATCATTTCTTCATAACTCCATGTTAAGCTTATCTCAGAAGTCACTAATGGCATGAATTTTCTCAGATGCTGTAAGTTGTTTGAAGATAGAAAATATGTACTATTTAATTTTATATAGAGTTGGTACATGGAAAACAAGCTCAATAATAAATACAGAGAAGATGGTGAAGAAAATGCATATCTCATGAAAAAGTATTTTAAAACAGATTTTTTAAAAGCACTGTTTACTAATAAAGATGACCAAAGGCCCACGGTGTATCTGGTAATCCTCTTCTGATACATAAACAGTGGGCAGGTGGGTGTGTACATCTAATATACATGCAATTTTTTTTTTTTTTGGTACCGGGGATTGAACTCATGACTTTATGCTTGCCAGGCAGGCGTTTATGCTGCTGAGCTAAATCCCCAGCCCCTATAAATGCAATTTATTAAGCCAGGTGTAAAAAGTGTGCTAGTCTAGTGATAACTAGGAGTGGAAGTGGAGGGAACCATATATGCCATTAGAAGTGAATACAATAATCCAGAATCAGATTTATTATAAAACTGTTTGATTTCACAAAATATCACATAAACAGTTAGCCAATAAAAGCAGAAACATGAGAAGCAGCAACTGAAGTTTTAAACATTCTGTGGAAATAAAGTTTGAAAACAAACCACATAGGCAAAGTATAAGAAAGTGGCTATAAAAATAGAGTAACTATTGTGCTTGTAAAAAACAATCTTTCAGGGGCCTGGGAGTTAGCTCAGCAGCATAGCACCTGCCTGGCAAGCATGAGGTTGTGAGTTCAATCCCTGGTACCGAAAACAAAACAAAACAAAACAAAACAAAACACAATCTTTCAGAAGAAAGAAACTATTATAACAAAGAAAATTAAATGATGGTAATACAACTTTTTAGAGTGGATTTTAGAAAAGCAAATGTTATTTTTATTCTGTTCTAATACCTGGTAGTACCTGATCTGATAATAAAAGTCTTGTGAAGAAGACATTGTGAATCAGTTAATCTGATAATGAATATGAAAGTCAAATTTCACTTGTAGGTACAAAGCTATCATCAAGATCCACTTTCAATAAAATAGGAAACCTGTATGAGTTTTCCTTTATTCAACAAAAATAATCTATTTTAATAGTTTGCTAGCATTGTGCTGATTCTCCACTGTAATGGTTATTATAAGTACCTAAATCTAACACAAGACTTTAGTTGATTTCAAAATAACTTCAGCAGCTATGATGTAAGGAAACAGGAAAAATAACCCATATTTGAAGTTAAAACCCCATACGCTACAGAAAATACTTCTAGGAAACAACGAAGGCCTAAACAGGCATTAGCCCAAAGAGGAATTACAAAGAAAAAAATCCTAAACTCAAAAAAAGTGCAGCCATGTGTGGTGGTGCACGCCTGTAATCCCAGCACTCTGGAGGTTGAGGCAGGATGATCATGTTGAGTTTGAGATCAGCCTGGGCTACAAGGCCAGCCTGAAGTACACAGTGAGACCCTGTCTCAAAAAAAGAAAGAAAAGAAAAGAAAGAAAGAAAGAAAGAAAAAAAGAAAGAAAGAAAGAAAGAAAGACAACAACAACAAAAAAGGTACAGTGAATTTTTTTTTCTTTTTTTTTTTTCTTTTCATTTCTAAGTCTAAAAACAAAAAAATCTGATGCCCAAAAGAAGGTAACAGATATTGATGCCTTGCTAAGGGAAAAAAATAAGTGATGCTTTCACCAAGGAGAATATTTATTTATAAAGTATCTAGGTGCTTTATTATGATTTTTGATGGTATTGGAGATTGAGCCAGGGCTTTACATATGCTAGGCCAAGTGCTTCACCACTGAATTACATTCCCAGCGTATTTCATTTTATTATGCTTTCCTTTGAGGTAGAGTCTTGCTGTGTTGCTCAGATTGGCCTCGAATTTAACAATCCTCCGGCCTCAGCCTCCTAAGTAGCTGGGTTAGAGGTGTGTACCATAGCTCATGTCCAGACTGTCATATGTCAGTCTGGAGAATTTACTGAAAGAAAAGCACAGGGAGGCTTCTGTCTTGAAAGCTGTCACAGTAAAATCAGGTACAATCTACAGGTCTAAAACCAGAGAAAACAGTTACAGTAAAGCCAGTCAATTCTAAAGACCATACAGAAACACCTTTTTGTTAATGAAATAACTGAGTTGTACACCATGAGCTGGCATTGTTTTAGTGAACAGACGGGGGTGGGGGTGGTGGCGCTGACATTCTTGTGGTTTCTACAGTAAGTTTCAACATGCTCCACAATTAACATTTCAGAGGTCCAAATTCCTATCTGATTCACATTTTTTGTGAATAAGACTAGCAACTAGCATGTTATTTGACACATATTCACTTGGTGCATGGATAAATGCACATCTACAGTAAAAACAATTCAATTATCACCAGACTTGCTAAAATGAAAGAGGGGTAGGGTGGAAGTGGTGAGATGGGCTCTTAGGTCAACTGCCAGGGACAAGCAGAGCAATATTTAAAGATCTCATATGCAAGCTGGTTTGCTTATCTCTGGAACGTGTGGGCAGAGGATACCGAGACTCAAATGTAGCACTTCATGCTGGCCAGGCAGGCACTGCATCACTCAGCCAAATCCCTGGCTCATATATAAAATGGTTTATCTAGGCCTATTTTCAGTGTGTATTAATTAGGAACAGTTGGTCCTCCATATCTGCAGGATCTGCATCTATAAATTCAATAACCATGGATCTACCATATTTGGGGGGAAAACTGCGTCCCTACTAAATACTTACTAGTTTTGTTGCCTGAATAGGAGAATATGATACTTATTTAAATAGCGTTCATTAGATATTATAAGCAATCTAGACTTGATTTAATGTATGTACATGGGAGAAAGCGTGTAGGTTACATGCAAATGTAATGCCATTTGATGTAAAGACTAGAGAACTAATGGTGGGAAGAAGGGGTTCTGGAACCAACTTTACAAGAATACTGTGCGGTGAATACACAACAGCTAACTTCAAACTATGTGTAAGCATGAAGATAAACATTGAAGTAGGAAACTGAAAAATTGCAATTTCTTCAGCTGACAACTACGAAATCACAGGGACACTAGGTTCAACCAATAGAAATGTATAAACCATGTAAATTCAGCCTTGACATCAAACACTAAGCAGTGGCGATGCACACAATGAGAGAAGGGTTTTCTTCATGTTTCTAGTAATTTCTCTGGCTTAAAATATTTCTTTTTTTTTTCCACTCAGGTAAGAGTACAACATTTAGTGTTTCTCTCTCTCTCTCTCTCTCTGTCTCTCTCTCTCTCTCTGTTTTCGGTACCAGGATTGAACTCATGACCTCATGCTTGCCAAGCAAGCACTGTGCCGCTGACCTAAACCCCCGGCTCCTAAACTCTCTCATATAAATCACAAGGTATAAAAGCTAATGACCAAGTTTTCACTAAACATACCTATTTAAGCTTTTCTGATTCCTACTTCCTCTGCACCTGGCTTTTTCTATGGCTGACTCCTCCATTTAAGGGGTTTCTGATCATTTCATCTAAAATTGTAAGTTCCTGTACTTGACACAGTCACTCTCCACAACACCGTATGTTTTGCTTTGTCCAGAGCAGTAATTACTAGAGGCTATGTCAAAATCATATGTATTTGTTTAATGACTGCTCATGGAGACAAGTGTCTTTCCTGCTTTGTCCCCAGGTCAGTGCCTAGCATGCAGCAGATGCTCCAGTGGATACGTACTGATAACTAATGAAAACATTTAAAAAACTGTGATGCCAAATAAAAGCCCAGGATATAAAAGAGATATAATTGGTTTTTCTTTTGTTTTTTTTTTTTGAGACAGGGTCTCACTTTATAGTGCAGACTGGCCTCAAACTTTCAAGTGGCCCAGGCTAGCCTTGAACTCAAGGCAATCCTGCTGCCCTAGATTCCTAAGTGGCATGTCACCTAGCGCTCACACACACAATCTTAAAGCCTCCAAACTTTAGGGTTCACTTTAAAAACGTTGAGTAACTGGCCAGATGTGGTGGTGGGCACCTGTAATCCCAGCACTTGGGAGGCTGAAGCAAGATGACTGCATTTTGAGGCCAGCCTGGGCTACATAGTGAGTTCAAGGCCAGCCTGAACTATGAGACCCTGTCTCAAAAAACAAAACAAAACAAAACAAAATAAAGCAACAAAACAAAACACCTTCACTTTGAGTAACCATTTTAAAATGTGAACATACGGAAGGAAAAGAGTTGCTGAATTTAGGACTCAGTGATTTATCTATACCCTGCATTAAAGTTTTGATTAGAGTTTGCTGAATTTGTTAATGGTGGTAAGTGTTTAACATTATCGGAGTTATAGAGCACTTGGCAGAAAGTGTTGAAAACCATGTTTGGATCATTTATACACAGATCTCCCTTACCCTGGTCAATGGCATCACCCCGCTTTCCTGTTGCCCTTGCCTCATTTGGGCTGGCTCATGGGAGAAGCCCTTCTTGTCCAGTCCCCCTCCTCTGAGCCCCACAGAAATCTTCTATTTCATTTCCCAAACTGCATCGTGATTCCTTATCAATTTCTTCCATAACATTCTTGAGCAGAGGTCTCAGGCTTGGCACATAGATTTTTAAAAATTTGATTAAAAAATTAGGGCACTTATGAGTACACTTTTGTTAAAACTGTGACATAAAATGTGTAAGTTTTGTTTTGTACATAACATCACAATAAAGATTGTTTTTTAAATGTCATGACACATATATTTTAAAAACTGAGATATTTTCATATCCACCATTGTCTCTCAAAAGATGAAATGACTGGCTCTGTTCTCATGTCAGCATCAGCTGGTATGATCCAGTTTCATCAGCGTACTTTCCTCGGAACACCCAGCCAGATGGGAGATCCAGGGAGAGAATGGTACTAAACAGTGCCAGGAGTGGTCAGATGCAATTTTAGGGCCTTACAGAATAGAACAGAAGACCTCTATGGGCAGATGGCTTTTAATAACTTCTACAGTTGATGATTCCCAAATCTGTACCTCAGCTGTGATTCTCTTCTTTGGATTCTTATCCACCTAGGAGACATTTTATCTGCATACAGATCCCTTTCACTTCGCCCTAGTTCTACATTCCTCCTGCTACTGAAGACTACTACCTTCTACTCACCTGCCCAAACCAGTCTTCACTGACTTCTCTTTTTCCTTCCTGGAGATGCATTCACACACCACACCCTGTTCTACTAATTCTAGACAAACCACCGACTTCTCTCCTCCTCCAAGGCTACCAGGCTCTCTTGAGTGAATGAAATGAAGCCACTGAAATGGCTCCTGGCAGATTCATGCTTCTGGTCTTGTCTGCTTTATTTTCACACCACAGCCAGGTTAGTTTCTAGTCCCCCGAAGCCTTTCCTTAGCTTCCTGTTCATTTCCTGCCCTCGTGGCACTCACTGTAAAAGTGAGTGTCTTCACTGCTCAAGGTTTCAAGGATATGGTCTTGCCTGAGATTCTTTAGCCTCTTTCAACAACCACCCCAATTCTCTACTTGTTGCAGTTACAAATATGGCCACATTTAGAAGCTCAAACTAGATCTCATCTTTATGAAGGAAGAGTTTCTGATTTTGAGTAACTAACTTAAGATAAAGTATACCCAAAGAAATCTTCTAGTACTATTCACCTAAAGTAAAAGTCAACTTCTTACCTTAGGTTCTTTTAAGTAACAGTGCATGGCCTGAGTAACATCTGCAGCATGGACTGCATTATGGTAAGGATTCTGACTGTGGTAATCTTCTTGAATCATAACTACATCAAAGAAAAAAAAATGACCCCAACTTTATAATGGGCAAGATTATAAATGAGCAATGATTCCAATTTTACAATGGATCACACATACACATTAAAAAACTGTGATAATTATGTTACCCTCTCATTTTCCATGTCGCTGTCAACTAAGATTGTTCAGAATCAAAATTGTTCACCTTACAATTCATATGCATAGTCTTTCATCACTAAACACTAGAAAGCATCCTGAGATGTGCAATTAGGTGATTTCATTGTGCAAAAGTCACAGAATGTACCTATACAAATTAAGATGGGTATGTGACGCAACTAGAGGATATATTCTGAGACAACCACCATGACATGTGCAGTTGGTCACTGATCAAAATGTCATGTGGTTGCCAATTGTAAATGTGTGTTTGAAGCCTCTGAATTTGATTTTAATAGAGCAGTGGCTACCTTATAAAATTGATAAGTTAAATAAGTTCTTTATAAATCTTTTTACTGTTAGGTAGGTTTGAATCACTTACCTAAAAACCTACGAAGTTTCATCATATCTAAATGGAAGTATTCTATTAGTCCATGAAGACTAAATAAATGAAAGGTTAAACTTACTAGACTATTTCCTAAAAAGAAAACAGAAATATTACATTAGTAGGAAATACACTGATTACACCGTGCTCTTAAACATAGGTTTTGAACACTGGGTATGGTGGCACACAACTGTAAACCTAGAATTTGAGAGGCTGAGACAGGAGGATTGCCATGAGTTCAAGGCCGCCCTGGGCTACATAGTGAGTTCAAGGCTAGACTGAACTACATAGCCAAGCACTGTATTAAAACAGAAAAACAACACAACAATAAAAAAAAAAAAAGATTTTGAATAAACAACATGGAAAAACAGTACTAATTCCTACTTTTGTCTACCTAAAACGTGTATATTCTTATTTTATCAGTTATGAACTTTAAATGTTTTTTAATCTAAGAAAAAAATGTTTTGTTGTTTAAGTTTTCCATAATCAAGGAACTGAAATATAAATATTGTTTTAAAGAGGCTGATTTTCTAAGACACCAAAATAACTTGAATTGGGGCTGGGGATTTAGCTCAACGGCATAAGCACCTGCCTTGCAAGCAGGCGGTCATGAATTCGATCCCTGGTACCGATAAAAAAAAAAATAACTTGAATCAATAGTAGAAAATTTTGAAAATGGCCCAACACTGAATATTAACTCAACTTTCCAAAGCACTTAAAACATGGTTGCATTTATCCTTTTCTATCCTCTTCTAAGAAAAAAAAGAAAATCAATGTTAAGATGCATTCAAGTCCTGCTGTCACTTCTGGAACAAACAGGAGCCCACATGGTTTGAGAACCACTCTGAAGAATTGAGCTGTTGTAATGGTTTCTACTATAATAGCCAACCTTTTGTTGGTGGGTTAGTTAACTGTGTCAGCTTGAGTAAGAAATGTCCAACTAAACTGGATCAGCATAGTCCTAGGTATGGAAGAGTGACCATTGGGTAGCTTGTTGCCTGAATGGTATAAAACAGAAATGAAGAAGACTCGCTTTTGTTTCTTCAGAGGAGCTCCAGTCTCCACCTTCACCCCGGACATCATCTCTTGGCCTCCAGTGTACCCTCTTCAGCCCCTAGAACAGACTCTGCACCTTTCTATCACAGACCCTTGGGCCTTCTAATACAGAGTCACATGGGTCACTGCCTGAGTGCCGGGCCTTGGACTGGAGCCTTTCAATTTCAAGTGGGCAGGCACAGTTTGCATTTTCCCACCTCTGACTCCGTGGGAGGGTACTGTAAGTAAGTCTTGTAAACTCTTACATATTTGTATAACTTACATTAAATCTGCTTTTCCAGGAAGCACTGACTGATACAGATTTTGGCACCAGTAGTAGTTCTTGAGAAGCAGAACTGTAAAGATGAAACTCTTTAATGGCCTTAAACGTTTTGGACTTGGCTCTCTAATTTGATGGGACCTAAAGAAGCCATGGTCTCTCCTGATACTGTGAGGTATACTAATAGTCCGTGGTACAATGCAGACCTGTTAGATTATGCTAATTCACTACTTGTGAAATACAAGGAATTTAGCAACTTTGTATTTTATTTCTGTCAGAGTGGGAAATATAATGATACTGGCTGGCTGTTCTCAGCACCTCTGGACAAAATAATGAAGTTACAAGTCAAAACATTCATAGGAAATATGAAATCTTCTAACAACAAATTAATAAAGGAAAATAAATAGCTCAAAGACTCAAATTCCCAGCTCCAGAAACACACATAAAAAATTTACAAGTTTCTAAGTGTCTCCTGAAAGACAATCTCCTGTCCTTCGGCCACTGGGCCAAAACTGCAGAAACCAGACACAGGCCTTCACAACTCAGTTTGCTGAAGCATGGAGTAAGGTTAATGCTCAGCCTTGAACATTACCTGAAGTGAAGTGGGGGCACGTACTGGAAAAGAGTGGGATCCCAAAACTGGGATGGAGGTGTTCAGGAAGAGCCTATTGAGGCTGAGGATATTCAGCTCCTACACTCTGAGATTATTTTTCTGGAGGAAGCTATTTCCCTACACAGTAGCGGAGGCATCCCCCCCCCCCCCGGCCCCGGCCCCCTCGTGCGTTGGCCTTTCCCCATAGACCTCACAGAGGCAACCAGTCCTGTGTCGACCAAGTGTGATAACACTGGCACTCCTCAGGACCCACTCTACCACCCACTTTTGCCTCTAGGTTATAACCAGGCTCAAATCACAGAAGGGCCCTAAGAGTGAGGTAGTCAGTGTGCCCCATGAGGAGATCTATTACTCTCCCAACGAACTCCTTGAGTTTTCTAACTCTTAAAAATAGAGGCTTGATGAGCAAGTGTGAGATTGGACTTTATGGATGTGAAATAATGGTGAAGAAAACAAACCTGGAACAGGCTGAGTTTGTCAATATGAGCCTATAAGCAGCTCGTGAAGTAAAAAAAAGGTGTTAATAGTTTGGCTTATTGGCAGAAGTAAGGCTCAAAAGATGGCCCAGTGTGAATGAGTTTCAGATGCCCGATAGTCCATGGTTTACTGTTGATTCAGGGCCTTAGGCAAATGAAAATGCTAGAGTGGATTTTTCATGTCAAACCTAATCTGCCATAGTAGAATGATCCAGAAAATGTACACCGCTAAGGGGAGGACCAGCGTCCCTGAAAGAGTCCCATCATTGCTCTTCCTCTGTATGCCAGACCTTACAGTAGGGACAGCAGTAAACTTAAGGGCAATGGGATTGTGGAGTGGCAGCGGTTAAGTGGCACCACTTAATCTTCAAAGGCAAGGTGTACACACTTACTGTAATGCACAGAACGAGCAGAAAAATGATCAGAATGGTCTGACATGCATGTGTTTCCAAAAGTGAAGTACACAGGAAGTCTACATAATTTTTACAAAAAAAATAAGAGCAAAGGAACAAAAACCTGCTTCAAATCATAGTAACAGTGAATCATGGTCCTTTGATCAGTTCTCACACTTGAGCCAGTTTACAAACCTAGAACCCTGTGAATGAAGGGGAGGATGGGTCGGTCCCCTTGAACAAAGACCCTGGTATACCACAAAAAATCTTTCTCCCCTTTCGCCAAAGGCTTTTTGCCAGAATGACTGTACACTGGGGGAAAGATAATGATCAGACATTTCAGGGATACTGAATATTGGTTCTGAACTAATGCTGATTCCAGTGGAATGTTATGGCCCTCTAGTAAAAGAAGAGGCCTATGGAAGTCAGCTGGTCAATGGAGTTTTAGCAGAAGTCTGACTCAGTGGGTCCATCTGGTCCTCAATGCCTTCTGTAGTCATTTTCCGTTCTGTAAATGTATATACTTCATACTTAGCAGAATCTTCACACTGCTTCCTTCACTTGTAGTGTGAGGACTATCATGGTTGGAAAGGCCAAATGAAAGATGCTGCGAATTGCCTGGTAAAATAGTAAACCAAAAACAGTATTGCGTCCCTGGGACTGCAGCGGTTAGTGTCACTCTCAAGGACTTGAAGGATACAGGAGTGGTGGTTCTCATGATATCTGGCATGATAAATGGCAGATTCTATTTAATCTGCCATTTGGCCTGTGCAGAAGGATGGGTGTTGGAGAATGACAATACATTATTGTAAACGAAATCAAGTGGTGGCTGCAATTACAGCTGCTGTACCCGTTGTGCTGTCCCTGCTTGAGCAGATTAACACATTTCCCTATACGTGATATGCAGTCTACGGCTAGACAAATGCCTTCTTTGTACCTGCAGATAAGGCTCATCCGAAACAATGTGCTTTAAGCTGGCAAGGCCAGCAATACAGCTTTACCGTCCCACCTCAGGGTTATATTATGTCTCCAGCTCTGTGTATAATTTAGTTTTCAAGGATCTTGATAGCGTTTCTTTCCTACAAGGTGTAACACTGGTTCAGTACATTGATGACATTATGCTGAAGGACCAAGTGAGCAGGAGGTAGCAACCATTCTACTTGTTAGTAAAGCATTTGAGAAACTGGGTATGGGAAATAAATCTAACTAAAATTTAAGATCTTTTTTCCTCAGTGAAATTTCTAGGAGCGCCATAGTGTGGGGGCATGTAGAGATATCTTGTCTAAAGTAAAAGATAAGTTGTTGTATCTGGTTCTTCCACAACTAAAAAAGAGATGCAATGCTTAGGCCTATTTGGATTTTGGAGGCAACACATTCCTCACTTCGGTGTTTTATTCTGGCCTGTTTACCAAGTGACTTAGAAAGCTGCTGGTTTTGAGTGAGGCCAAGAACAAGAAAAGGCTCTGCAACAGGGTCAGTCTCCTCTGCTCTGCCCCTGGGGCCTTATGATCCAGGAGGCCAGTGGTACTCATAAGTGTCAAGAGCAGGTAGAGATGCCGTGTGCAGTGTGTGGCAGGCCCTTAAAGATCAATTGCAGAGATATTTAAGGTTTTGCAGCAAATGCTACTATTATCTGCAGAGACTACAGCTCTTGGCCTGCTACTGGGCCTTTCTGGAAACAGGACACCAGGTTACCACATGACTTGAGTGGTATCATGAGCTGGGTATTATCTGATCCACTGAGTCATAAGATTGGACGTGCTGAGAAACAGTCCACATGTGATTGAACTGGAGTAGGTCTAAAAGTACAAGTAAATTACATGAAGAACTTGCCCAAATGTCCATGGCTCCTACTCTTGCTATCCTGTCTTCTTTCCCAGCATGCACCAGTGGCCTTGTGGGTTGTACCATATGATCAGCTGTCAGAGGAAGAGTAAGTTAGGGCCTAGTTTATGGATGGCTCTGCACATTATCCAGGCACCACCTGCTAGTGGACAGCTGTAGCACTGCATAGCCCCTTTCAAAGACATCCCTGATGCAGTATGGACAGTGGTGAAAGGAAATCTTTACAGGGGCAAAATTTGGGCAGTACACCTGGTAGTACATTTTGCCTGAAAGGAAAAATGGCTACATGTGTGATTATATACTGATTCATGGGCTGATGTCAATAGCCTGGTGGGATGGTCAGGAATTTGGAAGGGACATAACCGGAATATTGGTGATAAAGGTATCTATGGAAGAGGTATGTGTACAGACCTCTCTATATGGGCAGAGGATGTGAAAACATCTCTGTAAATGTTCACCAAAAAGTGACCTCAGCAGAACAGAACTTTTAACAATCAAGTGGATAAGATGACCTGTTCTGTACATAGCGGTCAACCTCTTTTTGCAGCCACTCCTGTCATTCTCCAATGTGCTCATGAACAAAGTGGCCACAGTGGCAGGAATGGAGGTTATGCATGGGCTTAGCAAGTGGACTCCTTCTCACCAAGGCTTATCTGGCTATAGCCACTGCTAAATGCCCAATATACCACAGCAGAGACCAACACTGAGTCCCCGATATGGTAGTATTCCCTGGGGTGGTCAGCCTGTGAGTTGGTGGCAGATTGATTATACTAGACTACCTCAATCATGGCAAGGACTGTGCTTTGTCTTTACTGGTATAGTTACTTATTTTGGATATGGATTTTCCTTTTCTGCACACAATGCTTCTGGCAAAACTACCATCTGTGGACTCAGAGAATGCTTTGTCCACTGTCATAGAATTCCATGCAACACTGCCTTTCACTAAGGAACACATTTTATGGCCAAAGAAGGCAGTGGTCTCAGGCTCATGGAATTCACTGGTGTTACCATGTTCCTTACCAACTAGAAGTGGCTGAATTCAGAGGAAGGTGGAATGGTTTTCTGAAGTACTGGATACATTGCTGGCTGGGTGGAAACAGCTTGTAGGGCTGAGGTAAGGTTCTTCAAAAGGCTATATATATTTTGAATCAGTGTTCACTATATGGTAACTGTGTCTTCTTCCATAACCAGGATTCATTAGTTCAGGAATCAAGCGGTGGAAGTAGGAATGATACCACTCAGAATTACCTGAAGTGATCCACCAGCAAAATTTTTGTTTCTTGTTCTCACGCCCTTATGCTCTGCTGCCTTAGAAGTCTTAGTTTCAGAGTGAGGAAGGCTTGTATCAAGAAGCACAACAACGATACCACTAAACTGGATGCTTAAACTTCTTTGTGGTCTTTTTGATCTCCTCATGCCTCTTGGTAAACAAGCTAAAAAGGCAATTACAGCTTTAACAGACCATCAAAAGGAAATTAGACTGTTACTGCACAATGGAGGGAAGGAAGAATATGCGTGGAGTGTAAGGCTCTCAGAGGGCACCTCCTGTTATGATCATTCCCTATTACTAAAGTCAATGAGAAACTATGATGATCCAACCTAGGCAGAAGGACAAATGGTCCAGGGCCTTCAGAATGAAAGCATGGGTCACTCCATTCAGGGGAAAATAATGACCTTCTGAGATGCTTTCTGAAGGCCAAGGAAGTACAAAATGATCCACGCCCACAACCCCTTACTTTGTAAATTGTGATATGTACAAAAAGGGCTGAAAAGTTTCAAGAGGACACACAGTTTTTGCAAACTCCAACCGCTGGGCCCAGGATAAAATAAATCAGCGCTGCTTTTTAAAATATGTTTTTGCCCCATTTTTTGAACTCGAGTTTGGGGGCTCGTTTGTGGATTACAAGAGGTAGCACAGGAAGGTAGTTCTAAATACCAGCTAAGACCCCATGATCGTCTACAGAAACAGGGACTGTAATCTTAACAGTTCTTTTCTAATATGCTTCCTTTGTAATATAATTTTGATAGACTTAATATTGATTCTTTTTTTAGAATTTTATTTATTTATTTTTTTGGTAGCAAGAATCGAACCCAGGGCCACATGCTTGCAAGGCAGGCGCTTATGCTGTTGAGCTAAATTTCCAGTCCCTTAAAATTGACTCTTAAGTATTGTTAAACCTATGCTATAATATTCAAGTTATGAGTATTAGGTGTAAACATCACCCAAAGGAAACGTACTTCTATTCTGAGGAGGGAATTACTGCATTTGGATTGTATGCAGGGTAATTATGAATTTGTCACTCTTACTCTCTTTTTCTTTGGTTATTAGTTTTTTTTTTTTTTTTTTTTTGGTGAGACATGGTCTCACTATATAGATTAGGCTGATTTTGAGCTCATTTTGTAGCTCAGGCTGATCTTGAACTTGCAATGATCCCTCTTGCCTCAGCCTCCTGAGTGCTGAGATTACAGGTGCACAACACCACACCTGGCTTTTTTTTTTTTTTTTTTTTTTTTTGGTGGGAAGGAATTTGAGACAGGGTCTTGCTATGTAGTCCAGGCTGGCCTTGAACTTACAGTGATCCTCATTCCTCAGCCTTCCAAGTACTGGGATTTCAAATGTGTAGTGCACATCTGGCTATGAACTTGCCTTTGTGTCTAGAGACTGGTTTAAAGAAAGGTATCTGGTTGTCAAGCTGACAAGCAGTGAACTGTGACAATTAATTAACTTGAGTAAGAAACACCCACTTCAACTGGATCAGTATAGTTCTGGGTATGGAAGGCCATCTGAAGGAGACTTGTCACCAGAATGGTATAAAGGGAAATGCAGGAAGGCTTGCTTATGTTTTTTGAAGGAGTCTTAACCTTCACCCTGGATGTAATCTCCTGCGCCAGCACAGACCTTTGGCCTCTTAATATGGAATCACATGGACACTGCAGTGAACTCCAGGGCTTTGACTGGACTCTCCAGCAAGCAGACAGACCTTTTGCACCCTTCCATATCTGACTCTGTGGGCAGCTGCTATAAAGCCAATCTTGTAAATTCTTACATATTTGTATATCTTGCATTAATTTTTTTCTCTAGTAAACTACAACTAATGTTATATATTAATTTTATATATATATTGGGTTCTTTCAAAATTATTTTTCAAACCTATGAAAACAAATGACCAAGCCAGACATGGTGGCACAAGTCTGTAATGCCAGCACTTGGAAGGCTGAGGCACAAAGATTATTGTGAGTGCGAGACCATTCTAGACTACAAAAATGAGTTCAAGGCCAGCCTGAACTGCACAGCGAGTCTCTGTCTCAAAAAGACAAGGAAAAAAAAAAAGGACAGATTTTCAGTGTCTAGAATAAGTTATGAAAGCTATCACCTACTGGGAAAACAGCCTCTTTCAGAACTCAGGCAAATGGTATACAAGATGCACATAATGCCCTTCCTTAAAAAATTAAGAGATAAGTACCAAGAACTAATATATTAAAGTGTACTCAAATCATTAAAAAAAAAAAAAAAACCACATGCAACATTCCTTGTCTCCTGTGAGTTCACAGAATATTAAATATTTTAATATCGGTGAATAAGAACACAAGTCAGTAAAACTTTCCAAAACAAGAGATGCTTAATTGTGTTAAAAGGCAAAGAACTTTTAAAAATGGAAATGGAACACTTTCTTAAAAATGAAAACTGTATTTATAGAAAAGCTACCATACACACAAAAATACTGAAATACAGTACTGCCTGACAAAGTGGCCCTTGATAATTTTTAGAAAATGATCCTTGACAAGAGCTATCACCTCAGCACAGGCTGGCACAAGTTGTATCCTGCTCTCACATTACCTCATCTCATCACCATAAAAGGATCGTCAAATGTATCTACAAGACAATAACGACAAAGGAAGGGGCTTCTGCAGGCTGGCTCTCTATTTGCCGAAAACTAAAGCTAGACCCATGTCTATCACCATGTACTAAATTAAAATCTAAATGGGTCAAAGATCTGAATATTAAAACAGAAACGCTAAATCTATTGGAAGACAAATTGGGTAGAAACCTTGGAGACATAGGAGTAGGTAGAGAATTCATGAATAGGACTCAAACTGCACGGGAAATACTTCCCAGAATCAATAACTGGGACCACTTCTTATTAAAAAGTTTTTGCATGTCAAAAGAAATCTCCAGCATAGTGAAAAGAAAACCCACAAACTGGGAAAAGATTTTAGTGAACTCTCTCTCAGACAAGGGACTCTTGTCTAAAACATATAAAGAATTAAAAAAACTCAGACCTCCAAAATTCAAAGATCCAATCCAAAAATGGGCATCTGAGATGAATACGCAATTCTCAGATGAAGAAATGCAAATGGCAAATAAATACATGAAAAAATGCTCATCATCATTGGTCATTAGAGAAATGCAAATTAAAACCACACTGAGATACCATCTCACTCCTGAAAGAATGGCCAGGATCAAGAAAACCAACAACAACAAATGCTGGAGAGGCTGTGGGAAAAAAGGAACTCTCCTGCACTGTTGGTGGGAGTGTAGACTGGTACAGCCTTTGTGGAGGTCTGTCTGGAGGTTTCTCAAAAAGTTGGGATTGGAAATCCCATTTATTCCAGCTATTCCACTTCTAGGCATATTCCCAGAAGAACTGAAAGCATCATACCACAGGGATATATGTGCACCTATGTTTATAGCAGCACAATTTGTAATCGCCAGATCTTGGAAACAACCCAAGTGTCCATCAACTGAGGAATGGATAAAAAAGTTGTGGTATTTCTATACAATGGAGTATTATTCAGCTATAAAGAAGGATCGCATTGAGATATTTATCAATAAATGGGCGCAGCTTGAGACCATACTCATACGTGAAATAAATCAATCTCGCATGTATGAATACCGAATAGTTTCCCTAATGTAAGTAATGATTCAAATATATAAAAATATGTGATAATCATGATTCCCCATATGTGGCCTTGAAGCCTTATAAAATTTTCACTTATTAATTAGAAAGGCTTTATTCTGGGCTTTTTGATATGGAAATATTTGAAGCTATAGTATATGAAGTTTTATCCAAATATTTTAAGGAAAAAGACAGACACTATGGTAACTACTATTCTTTAAAAAAATTATTTAGCTATTTCTTATGTTTATTTTAATTAAGGGAAAAATTAAAAAAATTAGGATATATAATAGTAACTCTTTTCGATCTCCTATTAACTTGTTTTGAAGTCCTGTAATACTCCCAAGATCTTGTTTTGACGATTAGACTCTGTTCCATTCTGTGCGATAGTAGCAAGTCTGAGGGTATAGGCAACTAATTTGAAGGCAATAAGATTCACAAAGATTCCCATTCTGGTTTGACTATTGTCTCCTTTGGAAGTCCTGTAATGTTCACAATGCCTAAGTTTTATTGGTCTTGTTCTCCACTGTTTTGTCCAACTTTATAATATCTAATGAGATAGACAATTCCTTTTAAGGAAACAAGAGACAATGTTGATAACCATTGTTAATAACCTTGTACTCTGTTCTACATCATGTGCTATGTCTATCCTTGGTTTTGACTTACAGCTTTGTTTTGCCATATTTGACTTTATTCTCTCCCCCCCAAAAAAGTAATAAGAACTAAGGAGTAATAAAATCCAAAATGTGTAAATTTTGTTGTAAAAAAGAGAGGGAGGAAAAAAAAAAAGAGCTCTAACGGATATAACAGCAAGTGTGTTTAGGTGTATTAAATAGCTGACTATATTAATGTTTTTGGATCATTGAACACAGCTGTTTGCAGTCTCTCTGTTTGAATGTCTACTTTGTATTCTTTGATACTGTGATTTGAGCAACTATTTCCAAGATGATAATATGTACTCTATTAACAGGTGATTTCTTACTGTTATGTTTTTTTTTTTGTAGTTCTGTATTATGTGTAACCTTACACTGCTTTGTTTTGTTTTGTGTTTTTCTCTTTTTCCTCTTAAATTAAAAAAAAAAACAAAAAACAAAAAAACAATAACGATCTTGCTCTCTGGGCAGAGGTAAAGACCACGGCTCTCTGCCATGAATTGTTGACTTCTCCTCCTCCCACCTCTCCTCTCCCAGTATAATCTCTGAAACCTTACTGCTGGGTCAGTAAGAGAGAAGGCAACACTACGCACTTAGATAGAATGTGTCATCTATAATTAATTGCAGGCTGAGAAGCTATTAAAGAAATGCATTCTATTACATAATGCAAGTTGAAAGAATTGTTTTGCCCTTTTTTCAGTAATATCTCTTCAAGTAAAGAATGCTGTATTTAAATAAATGTTTATGTTACTTCCTATGAAATCAAAGGTGGGGAATTAACTATCAGTGGAACTTTACTAACTCTAATGATTTGGAATCAACTCTAAGAGGAAACCATTCTATCACCCTGTCCAAGAACCTAGTTCAAACAGTGAGGTGATCAAAGGGAAAGCAGTTAAGTAACACAGATGACAGTCACTACCTCTGCATTTCTGACCTTCTTACATACTACAATCCTCATTCCTCTTTCACACTAACACTGACTGGCAGGGCCTGCAGTTTTTATTTTATTTTAAAAAGCAAAACAGAAAAAAAGAATAGAAATGACACAGAGTTTTTAAAAAAAATAGGAAATTAACACTCGTTCATATACTACATCTAGTTATCTTAGAAGTAGTTGTTCAGGTTATAATGAAAGGGAAAGAAAGTGCACAAAAGGAGAACAACTGGGATAGGGGAAAGGAGAAAAGGAAGCAAGGAAAAGATTATATGTAGGTAGGTATACATATATAACTGTATGTATGCATATGTATGCAAGATAGGTAGCCACACTACTAATCTCTGTTAGTTCATCGCGAAGGGCCTTCATTTTAAAAATCTAGAGAACAATGAACTATTTCAATGAGTGATACGTGACTGAGAAGCCTAATGACGTCTGAGTGGTGAGAGTTTATTCAAGGCTAAACCTTGAAGGTACTAAGGTAGCATTAACTTAATCTGTACCTTAAGTAGCAGCTGAAGGAATATTTGCGTCATTAGGAAAAAGAGCATTTCTGAGATCTAGAAGGAGCTGGGTTACCTGATGTTTTACCACCTGTACCTTTAACAGAAGGCCCAGGGGAAAGTCAACTGTATGACAGCATTTGAGCCTTTCCCACAGGCCTTGGGGGCAGAGAGGGGAACAGGCACCTCATCACCAAATGGCAAAAAGAAGCTGGAAAGAAAAAAACAAGGGCGTGGGGGGAAGGCAGGGAAATGGGCAGTGAGGAATCTTTGCTAACAAGAAAAACCTCGCTGTTTTCACTATTTTGGTGATGATCAGTCCAGGCCACTTCCTGTCCACAACGCATGCACAAGTAAAAGTTGCCTACAGTGGTTCTTTCTCTATGTAGTGGCTTACAGCCTACAGGAAATAAATAATGGAGTGACACTGAAAGACTCTACTGCTCAAGATAAATAAAGTTGTGTTCACTTGTACATTTTACATACTATATTGGCTTCCTTATGAAAGAAGTCTTATCCTAAAGTAAAAAAAAAAAAAAAAAAAAGACAGGTGATATCAAAGTATAACAGTAGGTCACATATTTACTCATCATTCCAAATAGGCAGATGAGGCATTTTCTCTGCATACGTTCCAGGGTTTCACTTTATTAAAAAGCAGTTTAGACAAAAGGGGCAAAGGCCAGTTGATTACTGGGTGTGTGCGCGCCCCAGGAAACCACTGCACTGACTGGAACACGTTAGGTCTCTCAAGTGCTCCGGGGCAAGGAAAAGTATCTTGCAGAAGGTGGCCAATCCACCCCTCATCTGTGCTGGTCACGCACAGGATCGACCTGAGAGTATCACTATAGATAGCACAATATGAAAGAACCAAAATGGAAACTCAAGACCATAATGAGATAATAACGTTCACTTGGGATATTAACAATACCAGCATTAACTGCCAATCAGTCATATTCTGAGGATGATGACTTTTTTTTTGGTTTGGTACTGGGCTTGAACTCAAGTGCCTCACCCAAAGCAAGTGCTCTATCTCTGAGTGACATTTCTGGCCCTTTTGATTTTTAATTTTATTTACGACACTGTCTCACTAATTTGCTCTGGCTGGCCTGCCTCCCTCAGCCTCCTAGAATTGCTGGATTATAGATGGGTGCCACCATACTTGGTTATAATGACTTTTGATTACTGCTATGGTTAGTAATAAGAATATAGAATTGTGAGAATTCTGTTAGCTTTTAGAAAAGTCACTAAAAAAGGGACAATACGATGTTTTCTCTGATAACAGATGGCTTAGAACCTAAGAAAGTAACAACCCACCAATGGCTATACCAACATTGTACAATCTACAGGCTAGATTAACTTCAGTAAGTCAAATTCTTCACTTACCATTTGTTAGTCTATCAAATAGAAAGATATCAAAATTCCAATTTCCAACTTTTTCCAGCATACACTGAAATAAAAACCAAACATTTCTACTGTAACTTATTTTCAATAACATTTTTAGATAGTTCATTAACGAAAATGGAAAATGACTAATTTATTTTTAAAAACGCCAATTACCATTCTCCTTTTAATCATGACTTTTCCAATGAGCTATAAAAAATGATCAAAGAAATAAACTCCATTGGAAAAATTAAATTATTATTTTGTCTTTCAATTAGTGAATGTACAGGTCAGATTAATCTTTCAACTTATTCAATTGTTCTAAAAATTTTCAATAATTCTGAAATAATTTAGCATCACAGAAGTTTGACTTGTATGTTACATGATCTAAAACTAGATTTGTAAACCTAGTAAACATGAGTTAGAATAGCTCTGTACTGAGAACTTACTAAACACAAGTACTAGCATAAGTACTTTACACTTACAACAACACTATCCAAGCAGGCACTGTTTTCAATCTTCATTTCATAGATGAGGGAACTTATGTTAATAACTTATTTGTGAAGCCAGAAAATGAGAGAGCTGGGGTCTAAAAATCAGGAATCTGGTTTTGGAACTCAAGCCCCTGACACTGTTACTATACCATGCTTACATTATTTGTTATTAAGTTTTTAAAGAATACCCCCATTGGAAAATTTATTTATAAACTTTAAATACTATTATAGAGTAAATAATCGATTATATTACCTTTTAGAATGTTATGTATTTTTCCAAAAGAAAATAAATACAACAAAAATTCTAAAAACTAAGTATTTTTATACCACATATTCTTTATCCTTTTTTTTTTTTTTTTTAAAACCAGGTCTCACTATGCAATTTGGGCTGGCTTTGAACTCACTATGTAGCCCAGGCTGACCTCAAACTCAAAGCAATCCTCCTGCCTAAAGCCTGCCCAGCTGAGATTATGTGTGTGTACCACCATGCCCGGATTTGCATTATATATTCTTCTTTTTATTTTGGTTCTGGGAGCATTATATATTCCTAATCTAAACATTTTATGCACTTTCTCAAGAAAACTTATTTTTGTATCTACAAGTTTATTATGGTGTACACTTATGGATAGACACGAGCAACACTAACATACTAGTAGAGATCGTCAATCATGATAATACAAATAACAATAATACCTGTATCAATACACTCAGTTTAACAAGCAGAGCTTGAGTCTTTCTGCAAGTTTAAAGTACAACGATTTTTTAGCAATACTGTTTATCAAACAAAAAAGCAAAGTTTTTCAGTATAATGTAACTGTTAAACATGTACCCCAGCCTATTCTACACAAATTTCCAAAAACTGGCCTATAAATATTATATCAAGATTATTTAAATCATTATTTGGTCAAAAACAGGTTTATTTAACTTCAACTTAAGATGTTTCTTTTAAAGTATTTGTTTTTTGGAATTTTTTGAGACAGGGTCTCTGTGCAGTTCAGGCTGGCCTTGAGCTCACTTTGTAGCCCAGGCTGATCTCGAACACTCTACGGTCCTCCTGCCTCAGCCTCCCGAGTGCTGGGATTACAAGCATGAGCCACCATGCCCGGCTCTTTTAAAGTATTTGAAGATGAGTTAGGCTTACTTAAAACATGTCTAAAACCTCAAAATCTCTCTTTAATGCAAGAGTCTACACAAAATGCATTTGACTGAAAGTCACAAAACTTTGTGTGCTGCTGGGTTTACCTTTAACTAGCTGGGTGAACCGAAGCCCCTCATGCCCTCGAGGTCTCAGTTTTCTTACTGACAGACTAGAGAGATATTAGACTGGCTATCAGACTCTAGTATTCTTCTCCACATTAAGATTTGGGTGACCTTTGTAAATTGTATTTAATGTTTTATTGATCTACTCATTACTTAATGTTGCAACAAATGAAAACATTTTCACTACTTTAGTTATTTTTCATATCTCCTTTGTGCTGCCACACCTAAACATAAACCAAGCAGCTGCTCTAAAGAAAACCATCTGAAAAACTAGTCCAATTTGTTTTTCAAAGACAGAAAAACAATGTGCAAGTTAGTACAATATGGAGAAAAAAGGCCTGCAGAAAACTTATCAAACATTTTCTTGAAAAAGCTTGACAGACCTTGGCTTGTCCATTGTAATCGTCGTCTAAAATGTTAAGAGAACTGGAAACCGTAGTACCACGGAAAAAGCGCGAGGATCTGAGATACCGCTGGAAACTGAGCAGCCTTCTAATATTCCTTGCAGAGACAGAAACTTCGATTTCGGACTGAGCTGAAATAAAAGGAGTCAGAGGTAAGTAGAAGAACTCAAACAGAGCGCATGCTACATCTCAACTCAGCTTCTAGTTATATATAAGTATTTTTGAAAGACTACTCAAACCTTTATATTTACTTTTATATCCAAAGGTACGGACTTACTTTCTATCCTACTGCAATTCAGAAGTGTTAAACAAAGATGGCAGTAAGCTAGAATTATTACTTCTTTTTAGTACACATTTGTAGTATATATTTGCACTCACTGTAGGGAGTGGATGCACGTACTTAACCTACCTTAATTCTTTTTACTCCTCAATCTCTAGATTTCCTTCCCAGTTGCAAAAGACTTACCATCCTGTTTCCTAATATCTTTTAGTTTTAAAAATTTATTTATACTTTGGGTTTCTTATTTCACTCAATATTATGATCCCAAGGTGCTTCCATTTTCTGACAAGTGACTCAAATTTGTCAGTAGTGCCCCATTGTGTATAAATATCACTATCCTTTACTCATTCATTGTTGATATGTATACACTAGGTTAGTGTGTGTTGTAGTTACAAACATAGGCATGAATAT
This sequence comes from Cavia porcellus, assembly GCF_034190915.1. Lineage (NCBI taxonomy): Eukaryota > Metazoa > Chordata > Mammalia > Rodentia > Caviidae > Cavia > Cavia porcellus. Next base: position 42,161,764 of record NW_026947493.1, read on the forward strand.
CACTTTGGTAAGATCTCTTTAATGCTTCTGGGAAGATATCTAGAAGAGGAATAGCTGGGTTGAGTGGAATTCTATTTTTATTTTCTCGAGGAATCTCTAAGATTCCTGATACTGATTTCCAAGTATTTTTAAAAATTCTTTAATCATCATAGTACATTTCTAGAGAAGAGAGTTCTATTTTTAATTGGAGAAATAAGAATGAAAGGGTAAATGAAATGGTAGCTGATCAAACATTCTCTCATTTGTCTACCTACTTATTTCAACTGCTATGAGTCTGTTTTCTCATGTGTAAAACAGGTGACAATATCTAAAGAGTGCTGAATTGAATATATACATGAGTTACATATATAGCAGGTATTAAAAACGGTAGTGATGCAGATTACAATGAAATTGACACTGATCCCATTGCTTGGAGGTATAGCGCCAGGTAATTATCTGAAATGTCAAATCTATTTATGCTTCTCTAAACAAAAACACTCAGTGGCTCCATATCATCCTAGCATGAACTCCACCTCCTTAGCCTGACGCTCCCTGTTCCAGGTTCTGGCTCTCCAGATCTGACTGAGGTGCCACATTCCTGGGATGCACACCTCCATCTCAAAAAGGCAGGAGGCCACCACTCTGAGTCCCAAAGCTCTCTTTGCATTCCCCTATGACAGTTTTCTGATACTGCATTATAGTTGCTTATTTATCTGTTTCATCAACAACCACAAGCTTTAATAGAATTCCAAACTATTTTTATCTTCAGATTCTAAAATCTAACCATAGTACCAGATATTTAGTAGGTAATTATAAAACCCTGAATGAATTCTTGACTGTTTTTGAGAAATCTGATGAGCACTGAGGTTCCCCCACACACAAAAAGTAAAATAATTACACTATTATATAGCTTCTTTCTTACATTTTTCATTTCAGTATAAAGTACATGAAAGAATTGTGAAGTTCATGAATTTTCAATGTAATTTATATAAATAGGACTATAACCCAAATATAATGTTTAAATTAAAATTAGTATGTTTGAGAAAATAAGGGTAGAATAAGTTCTGAAAAGCAAGATTCCAAGTGCTTTCAAAAAATTACTGACTCAGTAACGTTGAAAGATAAATATTATCCCCTTTAAACAGGAGAACACTGGTCTTACAAGAAATTTAAGTTCTTTAGCCAATGTCACACAGTCAATGTAGGGTAACATGTTAATTTAAAAAAACAGATTATCTGTTTACAAAGCCTCCATTTGCATTATTATTCATAAACTTAAAAATTACATATCTAAATTTTCATTTAATATTATAAAAAGTCTGTACACAAAAGTACTCAACATAGTCCTTACTTCATATGAAGGCATGTACAGAAAGAATCATGTAAAAGTAATACTTAAGAATATTCTAGGTATGTAACATGGTCCTTTTCACCCTGCTGCTCAGTACAGAGTGGCTATGGAGAAGCAACACAGCATGGCATGCGTATGTGAGAACAGGGAAGACCGAATCCACATGACACTGACTCTCTGTAAGATACTTCCCAGTTCTATAAAAGCTTTCCCAGTTAGTACCGCGATCCTGTGATGATGACAAGGGTTATCCTCAATTTACAGACACAGCATTAGAAATCAAGCTAGAAATACAGTAGTACAGTGATACATTAGAGCTCACTGCTTTGACTATTTTTAGAAAATACTGTAGTAGATACAGTTTCTATTCATTATAAAAAGTAACATAGGACCCTGGGAAAGGTAGTGCATTTCTATAATCCTAGCACTTTGGAGGCTGAGGCAGAAGGATCACCGTGAGTTTGAAACCAGCTTGGGCTACAAAAAAGTAAAAAAATCTCAGGCCATGAGAGTATGACTTTACGAGTATTCACTTTGATTTATCTTAAATTATACAAAATTTGCCAATTTTGTTATTGGCAACTGTACTGCACTGTGTATATGTGTATGTGTATATACTAACAGCAGGATCACTGCTTTCCCATTATACACTCATACTAACGCATCCTTAGAGAAAATCTGAGAATCTCTTTACAAGGGTAATTGCAGTACAGTTCAAAAAACCAACTTTGCTTGAGGGGGAAAAATCCTAACAACTTGGGTTAATGCACTCTCAACGGTTAAGGCAATCTGCACTGTTCTGTCCATAAAATGGCTACATCCTTATCTCCCTCTTTATTCTCCGAATGACTCTGACAAAACACAATCTCACGATTTTATTTTTCTTACCTGAGGAAAACTAATTCTAATTCACATCTTTCTTCTTATTTCACAAGGCCCAAAGTTAGATTTCATTATCAAGACTTCCGTTATGGCCATACGAAGTGGGGAATAAACATTAGACGCCACTCAAGGGGAAATGCTCACCCACAACAGGAACCCCGTGCCCTCCGGTGAGACTAATCCCATACATCAGGTTAGACGAAAGGAAAAGAAATGGATCTTTATTTAGTGATATGGAATCTGCCTTAACAGTTATGATTTCACAAGCTAAGAAAGGAAAAAGAGGTTGCCTAGATGAAATGGCAGTCATTTGGAAAATGATCTTAACTGATGATGGTACAAAGAATTATTCAAAGCCTATTATATGATGCTCTTAGAGTTCTCTACTTTGAAGGCCTGAGAATTTCACACATCAGGAAAGGCCGGAAAATTCCATGATATCTGGCAGAGATGCCAACTAAAATTATATCAGTTTTGTCTAAAAATTAATATGGGATCAGAACTTGGGGAAATGACTGGTGATATGTATCATTTATCTAACCATTTTTCTCAAATCCATTTTATTTCAAGAAAAAAAAACAAAAACAAAATTTGAAAACATCAATCAGGAGTAATACACACATTGCTTACCTAACTTTTGAATATGTAATACATTCACGTGATTTGAAGGAAGAGATGGGAGAGGGGGGAATGGAAGAAGGAAAAGTGAAAACCTCATGCCAACTCTGTTCTCCATTCAACCAGCTCTGAAAACTTATTCCCAAATGATAGTTTTTCTCTTACTTTCTAGTGTAGCCTTCTTGAGTCTTAAAAATTCAACACAACAGAAAACACCACTATGCATTATTTTCTACTTCTTTTATATAAATACCTATGTATTTATGCTACTTACATAACAGCATATTTAAAAACTTGTTCTGCACCTTGCTTTTTAATGTTACTGGAGCTTTCTATCTCACTACATATTTTCCTCATTGTTTTATAAGGCTTTAAGTACTTTTTCATATAGCTAAATCATAATCTACTTAAAAAGTCCCATGTTAAAGGGCATTATCACAATTTTTACAGAGTAAAAAATTCTTGATTTGTTAAATATGCTTTAGGAACTACCATCCCATTTTCAGTTATCACATATGAGAAGTTATTCTATACCGCATTTTCTTTTCCTGTCCTCTTGTAATGCTGTTTTGTTAATGTTCACCATCTAGTAGTTTCATTAAGGGCTCATGAAAACAACAGTATCTCACAGCAATCTACCTTATATACAACATATTCTTACATGCTCAAAATATTTTGCGTCATCTTTGTACTTAAGAACAAGCAGAGTGATTACACAAATCCTGGCTCTTATTTTCCTTCCTTGGGCTTCTTTGAAAATTCACTATCTTTTGGCATTGAGTTTGCAAAATTTGAGGCAAGGCCATTATTTTCTCTCTTATAAGCAACTTAGCCTATTTGTGCAGTCACGCACAGAATTCCCTCTTTAAAATCCAGTGACTTTTCTAAGATATATCTCAAGTATAAACCATTCTGGATGATTTTTCTGTGATATGTGGGGGTTTTTGTTTGTTTGTTTTCTGGTACCAGGAATTAAACTCATGAACTTGCACTTGCCAGTGCCACTGAGTTATGAGTTATGTCCCTGGGCCCGTATGCTCTTTGACTAGGCAAATATAAAGCTGCTGTTACTTCCTTAAAGCTTTCTTAAACTGTACCTCTATGATTGCGTTCCACCACCTCAGGGTTTTTATGCAGAGACTCCAAGCTGTCTATGTTGAAACACCCCGCCTTATAAGTGTCTATGTTAATTTTTCTTTCTTTTTTTTTTTTTTTTACCGGTACCAGGGATCGAACTCACGACCACGCGCTTGCAAGGCAGGTGCTTATGCTGCTGAGCTAAATCCCCAGCCCCATGTTAATTTTTCTTAACCACTGCCAATTCTTTTTTCTTTTTCTGCACCAGGAATTGAACTGAGGACCTTGCACTTGCCAGGCAGGTGTTTGTGCCCCATTTCCAATTCTTTTTAACTATTCATTTGTTCCACCTGCTCCTCTAATTTCCCCCATATCCACTGATTTAGTATAGACACAGATGGCAAACCTCTCAGAGCTTTCAATGGTAACAGCCCTGTGTGGCACATATGCCACTGGTTCACCACCACTCGTGCAGGCTCTATCTTGTTGAACTCCCACGTCTCTTCTTTTCTGTGGTACATTTGACATCTTGTTTCTACTCTTTCCTGACTGAATATATGTGTTCCAGCTCTTTTTGTTGTCTTACCTCGTTCCTGAGGTCTTGACTTTGTACTTCATAGTCAAGTTATTCCTTCATTTAGTTTTTAAGTCAGTCTACTACTGACTAGTAGAAAGTTTGATTACAATTATCATTAGTTCTATGGTAACGTTTCCTACTAAGTGCTTTTCAATTGTTAAGTCCTCATGTTTTCTTCCTCTATTTTACTTAATGAAATTATCTGATACACCAGGTTTTTAAAAGTCTCCTTTCTCCCCAGTACTGGATATTAAACCCAGGGCCTTCACACATCTCCAGTATTTTTTTTTTTTTTTTGTCTTTTTCCTTTTTATCGGTACCAGGGATCGAACTCACGACTGCCTGCTTGCAAGGCAGGCGCTTATGCCGCTGAGCTAAATCCCCAGCCCACCCCCCTCCTTTTTTTGAGTGGGTTTCACTTGTGATCTTCCTGCCTCCGCTGTCAGAGTGCTGGAATTATACTAGCAAGAGTCATTATTGAACTAAATTTTCCTGGTGTATATCTATTTATCATTGTTATATTTTCTTGCTGAGTTGAAAATGTTATCAATATATAATATCTCTGTCTCTTGTAACCTTTTTTAATTAAACACCTATTTTACCTGACAAAGCTGCCCCAGATCTGCTGGTTACTATGTGTGTGGTAGGTCCATTCCTAGCCTTTAATCTACAGCCATGCTGTGTTCTTACGTATAATGTGAATCTCTTCTAGATAGCAGGTGAACTTAGTCCATTTTGTTCTGTTATAACAAAATACTTGAGGCTGAATAACTTATAAAGAATAGGGTTTATATTATTATTCTGGAGGCTGGGAAAGGTAAGAATAGGAAATCTATTTAGTGAGGCCCTTCTTGCAGTATCATCCCACTGCAGAAGTTAAAAGGACAAGAGGGCAGGTATGTTGGGGAATTTCACCCTCTTATCAGGAAGTCATTTCCACAACAACCAATTTACTCTAGGTAACTGCATTAACCCATGCAGGAGAGCAAAGCCTTTGTGACTTAGTCAGCTCTAAAAGCTCCCATCTCTTAACACTGTCACACTGAAGATTAAGCTTCCAACCCATGAACTTTGAAAGACTGATTCAAATCATATGAGGCTATATGTTTAAAATCCAATCTGTTCAATCTCTGCCTTTAAAGGGAAACTTCTAATCCATTTATATTTAATGTAATTACTGAAAAGAACTTAATTCTGCCATTTGTTTCTTGAATGTCTCCTGTTTAATTCCTTAATTCCTCCATTACGTTTAAAAATCTAGGCAATTTTTAACGAAGTATACCATTTTGATTTCTTTCTGTGTATTTTGTAGGATTTTTAGTGTTATCTTTAGTATTACAATAAACATCCTACGTTTGTAACAACTTTGTCTGAATTCTGACTGAGTTTCAATGGTATACAAATAAATACTTGCTCCTGCTCATCTCCGTATTTCCTCCGTATTGTTATTTTCACAGATTACATCTATATAAAGTGTATGTTCATTAATACTGACTAAACCAATCATTGTTACATGCATTTAAAAAACCATATAGGAAAAAACAGGTGCCATCCAGAAATGTAGTAATACTGGCTTTTAAACTTACCTACATAGTTACCCTTACCAATTTCCTGTATTTGTTCTTACGGTGTTCAGCAACTCTCCTGTGTCCTTTCATTTCAGGCTAAAGGATTCCAATAGCTCTTCTTATATGACACGACTGTTGGTAACAAACTTCCCCGCCTTTTACTTGTGTGCAAATGTTAATTTTTTACTTTTGAAAGTATTTTACTGGATATAGAATTTATTAACAGTTTGTGCTGCTCTGTCTGTCTGTCTATCTTTTCTGTTTTTTGACTCTCAGTCATCCCACCGCCTTCCTGGACTTCCAATACTTCTCACTGAAGAGCCCTTGTATGACACGAATGGCTTCTGTCTTGTTGCTCTCAGAATTCTCTTATTTTTAAAATTTGACTATGCTGTGTTGCAGTGTGGATTTCTTTGAGTTTATCCTGACTGGAGTTCAGTATGCTTCTTAGATGGGTATATTCACACCTTTGTCAGGTTTGAGAAGTTTATTTTTGCAAATGTACATATAAATATATAGGTATCTCAATCACCCTGGGAAAGTACAAGAAATAGATTGCCAGAGCTGCTCCCGTATGTTCTGTATTTGCCCGTTTCTCATCCTCTGAGACCCCAGTGACTCATACACTGCTCTCCTTTGTGGTGTACGCCAATCTCTCAGGCTCTGTTTCTCTTCCCACTCCACAGAACGGATACTTTCACTTGTTTCACTTTTAAGCCCACTGATTTTATTTTGCCTACTTAAATCTGCTGAAAAGCCTCTTATGAATTTTTCACTTCAGTTATTATACTTCTCAGTTTCAGAATTTGTTTGGCTTCCTTTTACAATTCATTGAGATTCTCATGCATTGTTTTCCTAACTTCTTTTAGTTAACTGCCCATGTTTTCATTTAGTGCATGGAGCATGTTTAAAATAATTTAACATTATTAACTGGTAATTCCTATGCATGTGCATCTTCTAGGATGGTTTCAATCAGATTCTTTTTTTTCCTGGGGATGGCATGCTATTATTTCCGTTTTGTAGTTTTTAAATTAAGGACCACACAGTGTGAGCCGCACTGGAGATGGTCTGGAAATTTCAAACTTTTGCTCTCTTGGGATTGCTCGCTCTTGCTGGTTGTTGGCTACAGTCATCCATGTTAGGCCTTTTCCAAGCTATTTTTGCCTTTGCTTGTTTATCTGCCTTTGTCCACTCCTCATGTGTAGTTTATCAAATTTTCTATTTTCTTATTTCTGTAATTAGTCAGTGACCTGACATAGATTTTCTTACATATCAGGCTCCAAAACAGAAAGTGGTGGTGAGATGTACTCCTTCTTTCCATCTGACAGGCGAGCAAGGTGGGCGGAAGGGGATGTAAAAAGAACTAAGATGTGTAACGTACCTGTACCAACTCCTCATGATGAATGCAATCATCGCACACTGCAAATATGTACTAATAAAAATAAAGATTAAAAAAATTCTGACAGATGCCACTGGAAAGTCACTAGAGCAAACAGTAGAAATTAAGGAAAATATCTGCACCAGGGACCCACCAGAGTGACTAAAACATGCATCTCCAAGTTTACGGAGAACAAGTTCTGCACTACCCACTCTGGTTTCTGCCAGCTACTCTAGTTATCTGGGCTGCTTCTCTCACAGGTCATGGGCTAAGTATTGGATGCTGTTTACTGGTTTTTTGCTCAGGAGTCCTGCCAAAACCCAGCAGCTTCACTCATTTTGAGCACTTCCCTGGTGACTCTGAGTCCCTCGGGATCCAGAGTCCTGAAATAGTTTATTCTAGTCACACACACACACACACACACCCTCTGCCAATTTAGAGCTCATTTCAGTTGAGACACCAACCCCTGGAACTTCTTACCCTATTATTTTGAGTGACTTTCACATCTTCCCTTTTAACAATATGCTTTTCTTGGTCTTCTGTCAGATTAGCCACCCCAAGCCCTCTCTTCTGCTTAGCCTAGGTTTAAGAATGGGACAAGTTGCAAAAAGATGTAACTGTCCAGAAACAACAACTCTTAATACTCTGGAATGCTAGAAAGTATTTTAAATTATTTTCTACACGCATGTATGAACAGTTTTTTTTTTCCATCTAAGAAAGTTCAAAGTATGTTTCTAAATTTGGTAATTAGTGGACATCTTTTCATGTCAATACACATATGAAACAATTTTTACTAGTTATATATTATTCTAAAATATGAAGTGTTTACTCAATCTTTCATTGTTAAATTGTTTCTTTCACTTTTTTAACAAATAATTCTGCAATTAGCAACCTTGAACTAAATCCTTTCACACAGTGTAACTGACTGCCTGAGAATAAGTCCTCTGAAGTACAAGGAACACATTTCAATGATGTCTAAAACATATGCTAAACTGGAGAATAAATTTTATAAAAGAAAATTAGAGAAGTTTCCTAGAACAGTTTCTAAAGTATGATCTAAGAAGATAAAGAACTACAAATTAAGAATGAAACAAGATTAATTTTAAGATTGTTTCTCAAGTTTGCTCATTTCCCCTCTTCTTACCACACACCCATACAATTTCATGATAGGGATTAGAAGTAAAATTCTTTTTTTTTGGTCCTGGAGATCGAACTCATGACCTTGTACTTGCCGGGCACAACCTTGCCCTTGCCAGGGAGGCACTTGTGCCACTGAGCTAAACCTCTGGCTCCTAGAAATAAAAGTCTTATGCTGGAAGACCCCATAGATGTATCTTCCGGGGTAATAAGACAGGGTAAGAGTTGGGAAGACTGCACCACCTTTTCTTCTCTTGACTATCCTAGATGTAAACCCAAGGCCTCATGCATGCAGGTGCTCTAGCGCTGAGCAACATCCCCAGCCACTGTACCCAACTCCATTAGAGAGGAAGTGAGCACACAGGTCACGCAAACAGGGAAAGGATACCAAGCTCAATAGTAGGTATCCTTTAAGGAATATAGAAGAGAGGGTACATGAGGAAGTGGGCACAGGAGAGAGCGACAGTGAGAATTTAATACCCTTTCATTTGGATATTTACTAAAAAGCTACACTCTAGCCAAGTTACACAAAAATCTGACTATTACTGATATGCTCATGAACTCATTCTTAAGCATGATGCAAGTCATTATTTCACAGCAGAATATACAATCTGTTAAACTTTATTAAAGCACAGCTTCCATCAAGCTTGGACTATTTAAGTTCCAGGCTTGTTCTAGTTTACATGGTTACCTACATTCCAATCCAGCTTAGAAAGCCAGGAGGCTCAGTGAATTAATCAAGTTACTATTAAAGAGCATTTGGCATTGCTAGCTGTCTTCTAAAATGTTGCATTACCTCACTATGAGACCATGAGGAAATTAGTCAGTTTTCACCAAAACTAAATGAACACTGAATGTGGGCATTATATCTAGTCGTTAATTCTTAGCTTCTCCAAGCCAATGAAACGTATGCTAGCAGGCAGTTTAACTGCTCTTGTTTTTCTTTCTTCATATTAGAAAGTAAGTAGAAAATATAATACATAAAGAGGGAAAGAGGCTGTAAAATTAACACACCTTGAGGAATATTACCCGTACCTGTCATTCAAAGTGCATATCAAAGGTTATGACAGGAATTCAGTAATCTTCAGATATTTAGTAATGAGACAAAAGAGGTCTTTAACAGAAAATTTCGATCTTGGATCTCGAACCCTGTCTACTGTTTGCTTCCATTGGCCACAAGAGGGAGCACTGTAGTCAGTATTATCTGCCAAAGAAAGCCAGGAAGATCGGGGAGGTGGTGGTTTACTGTTGAAAGAGACTACTTTATTATAAACGCCTCCCCTTTTTTTCCTCTTTGTTACTCTCAAAAAGAGTAACAGTCATATCTAAGAGCCAACTGTTAATACTGAGAGATCACATTTATCCTACATCTATGGGGCGAGTTTTCCTGGAAGAACTTTACACTTAGCAGGCAGGGACAGATGAGAAACGGCACTAGGCTCTTAGAGCAAAGGTCTTCAGCAGACGCCTATGCTTATAAGAGAGGACCAAGAGTGTGTAGAGATGGGCCTAAGAGGTAAACACATGTGAGTTTCAGCCCCAGCTCTGTCCCTAATTTTGTGATATTAAAGCAAGTTATTTAAAGTTTCTGATCCCTAATTTCTTGATCTGTAAAACAGACCCCACAAGACAGTTGTATGGATTAAATGAGATAATACATGCCGCATTTTTACACATTTTTTTTGCCCAAAACAAAGTTAATGAATATAATTATTTCATTATTAAATATAGCAAATATTTAAACATGACCTCACACTCATAACAAACCAGATTTCTCATGACTACACAGCTTCATTCTAAAACACACTGAATATAAGAACTGTAGGAATAATTGCACACATTTTAAAGATTTCAAAGTTCCCATAGTCTCATCACCTTAAAATGAATATATAGATATAGATTTAATTATAGATAAAAAACCAAGCTACTCATAATCTAAAATTAGATCACAATTAACGAGAATAAAATACATAACCAGTATGTTGCCTATAAGCAATTTGTATAACCTTAGTTCACGAAAAACCAATCTCTACTTTGAAAAGTTCTCCCCAAACTACTCTTATTGTTGAAAATTAGGCGTTTTTCACACTTCAGAGCTGGGATCCATGGTATCCGAGTCCCTCTTATGTCTATACTCAGGGCTGGAACTTAGCTCCTTATTCACTGAAACCTTAATTCCCTTACTAATGGGCAGAGAAGAAAGGGAGAAAGAAAGGAGAAGGCAGGCAGCCAGAAAAGAGAAACACGCAGGGTTTAAAATACCACTTCTTTCAAAATGTAACACATACAATAAAGCTGTACACTGAATCCCATTTCACCAATCTACCTTTGCACAAGTAGCATTCAACCCTTAAAATCCAGCTAGTTTGAGTCATCAGCGGTACACACATGACTGTTCCACTGCGAATACCATGCATGCACAGCTCTGCTGTGAACATGTTAAATGGGATTAAGGGAAATGGCCAATACATGTCAATTTTGCTAAAATTAGAGATGGTATCTACAAAATAGAACATTCTGTTCTTACATCTTTGGGACAAGAAAAAACAAAAACCAGTTATTTTCAAATGTAGGCATTTCAGAACCACCTGGAAACTAAATATATTTTAAACACAGACACGTGGGGTCAGAACGCTCTGAATGCTAATGTAGTTCAACACAGCAGTGCTAATCTCAACAACATGTGATGTTAGTCATGGAGAAGACAGGAAGGGGAGCACGAGTCTCAGAAATTAGGGTTTTCAAGAACATCTCCATGAACTCAAAGAATTACTGGTTTTTTAAACAATCATATATAATTTCAAGACAAATAAATGGTTGGGAATAAACTAACAGAAACGGCAAACAAAATATGATCACAGTCCACAATGCCACACTTACATGTACAGGCTGGCATGCTTGTGAGAAAGTAATTAGAAATATGTAGCCATTCCAGCAGACCAAAAAATAATCACTGGAAAAGAATATCCATAGGAAAATAAAAATAATGACCAGGCAGTACAGTACAAAGGTTAAGAGAAAATTAACAAAGTGCAGGGCAGAGAAAAATTCCAGGCAAAAACTCCATGTCTGATGTGAACAAGGCACTGAAAGTTTCCAAATCTAATAGAAATTACTCCTGTAAGGGAGTTAATGATGTACTGAAGACTAAGATAATCTCAGACAACAAAACCAATATGATCCTAATGTTAAAGTTCAAGACATAAGTGTTAACAGAGGCACTTTATTATCACATAATGAACGATGAAACAAACAATTCAAGTCCAACACAGTCTTATTAGACAGATAAAAGGCAACCCCAAATCAAATGCATGTGAGGAAATTTAGGGAGAATTTTACATGTTTTCACAGTGTCTCACTATAATAAAGACAACATGTGACAGACACTTGACACATTAGAAAGGCAGCAACCAGCTTAACAGTTCAAACAGATTATATTTAGAGAACTACAGAGACCTTATAAAATTTAACTGGTCAGGCTGGGGATTTAGCACAGTGGCTCAAGTGCTTGCCTGGCAGCACAAGGTCGCAAGTTCAATCCCTGGTACCAAAAAACAAAAACAAAAAAATAAATAAAATTTACCTGGTAGAAGATATATAGTTTTAGGCCCGACATGGTGGCACACACCTATAATCCCAGCACTCAGGAGGCTGAGTAAGAAGGATCACCATGAATTTGAGGCCAGCCTGGGTTACATAAATGAGTTCAAGGCCAGCCTGCACTACATAGTGAGACACTGTCTCAAGGTAATAGCTTTCAAGCTACAGTGTAAATATTCTGAAAGTTCCTGCTGGCCTAGCATAGGGTGGGGTACAGTATTAAAAAGCATAAAGAGCTCAAGATAATGGGCAAGACACAAGTACTGGCACTGGAACATTACTATGTGCCAAGAATAAAAAAAATTTTTATAACATGCATTCTGTGGACACGAAATATAAAAAAACCGTATCTCTTGTATTCCATCTTGTCAGATCCTGGCAGAGACTATGTCCTTCAGTTTGGATGTCATCAAAGAACTTTGGTAGATTTCATGAAGAGAACTGTCAGGATGATAATTTCCATTATTAGTTAATAAGCATGCCCAAATTTCTAAGTGGGTTCATGGGAAGGGATTATAATAATTCTTTCATGTCTATAGATTCTAGTATTTGTTATTATACAAGCTAATGTGTAACTGAACAAATGAATAAACTTTGAAACACTACGTTTAGAGCAAATAAAAGTTTTTCACAAAAACCCCATGGAATTCATTTTATTATGTCCAGCTCATTTAAGACTGTAACTACTTTAATTCAGGCAATCAGATACATGGTCAACAGAGCAGAGAAAATCTGGGGTTTTTATCTCAACTTCTTGAATTTAAGCAACTTATTCAAGTGATGGGAATGAAAGTGGGTCTCGATTCTTTTCCTAGTTGTGTGAAAGCCCAGGTAGGGGAAGCTATCATAAGTGTCTTAGTTACTCTTCTCCTTGCTAAGACAAAATAGTGTCACCCACAAGTTAAAGGAAGAAAGGGTAAATTTCGTCTTTTGTAGAGGTCTCAGCGCATAGCTGTCTGGCTCCCGGGCAGGTGGCACAGCAGAGGGGCATCAGAGGAGAAATAGTTTATGGAGTGGCAGGCAGCAAGGCAGCACAAAGCAAGATGCAGTCCTGCCTTCTGTCCCTTCATATTGCATCCAGGCTACATGACCATGGGTTGGCTCCAGTCCCACCCACAACAGGACTTCCATTATCCACACTCAGAACTATGCCAACCCCATTTAACTATCACGCACTCTTAATCCCAGTATCCTACACCCTAATCTGTGATGGCAAACTTTTTAGAGTTTTCAGTGATACAAACAGCAGGCTGCAGCAAGTGTGCCACAGGTTAGCCACCACTGCCCTAGATCTAGCCATTTCCAAAAAGCCCCATCTATGACGGCATGAGGCTTTGCAGGACATTGATATAAATTGTAACATTCCATTCTTGACCCCCCCAAAATTCATGAGCATCCCTTTATGCAAAAAGCATTTAGTCCATCTCTAAGAGTTGCCAAAATCCTAATGGTTTCAGAATTGCTGAAAAGTCCAAGTCCAAATCTCCTCTGAGATTTAAGGCAAACTATGAGTTGCTAGCCTCTATAAAAATGAAAAAAAAGTTAAAAACTTGCAACATACAATGGCACAGTATAAACATTTCTATACCAAAAGGTACAAATAGGGGCATAGAAAGAAACTGGCCCACAGCAATACCAAAATCTGACTGGCCGAACATTAAAGCCCACTGTTCCATGTCCAGTATCTACTGCAATCTGTGGCAAGATGTGAACTCCAAAGGGCTTGGGTGGCTCTGCCCCTACAGCACTTCTGGTGGTCATAGCTCCCCTGGCTTCTTCTTGGGCTGGCTTTGCTCAGCCCTTCAGAGTTTCTTTATATGATCCACGTGCCTGGCTTCTCCAGTCTCCTGGGTCTTCACTGCACTCCCAGCTTCATCCTCACAGCTTAACATACTGCCTTCCCTCTCGGGGGCACACTGTTGGTCCCTCAGGTTTTCTTCTGAGGTCTGAGTGGAAACAATCTTGCATTTTGTATGCACCTAAGACCAGCACTATGTAGATGATGCCAAGGTCTGGCACCAGCTGGAACAGTAGTAGCCAGTTTCCCCTTTCTTGGAGACAGCGATTGAGTGCCTGGATTGCTAAGTACTGTGAACTTGATCTTGATGATCAAATTCTGGAACATGGTGTTCTGGGGCTTTCTTTCATCAGTGGTAGAACTTGTGAATGAGATAGATGAAGGCACATAATAGTATTGTTATAAGCCTGGTTTTCCATTGGATGGCACTTAGCAGTATAACGTTTACTGTATTTATCACATCTCATTAACATATCATGAAAGAGGACTTCCATAACTATTTTAGAACACGGCAAGAACAATGTGATAAGAGTGTTTGAAGCAAGGGGAGTATTTTAAAAGGGATTAATGGCAATGTGTCTTTTATTGTAATACATTTTAAAAATTTAAACATTCACTGTACACTTTTGGCATATCTTATAAATATCTTTCCTGTTATAATAGAAAGATACAGCTCATAAAAATACAAATAATGGTCAAATAATGCTTCAGAAAACTTCCTGAGTGAGAGGTATCTGGGGAAATGTTTCATTTTAACATGAAGACAATACTAACAGTAGCAAACATACAGCAAAAAAGTAAAAGTTCAGAGTGAAAGATTTTCTATGATCTAGCTATCTCAGACAATATGTAACTTAAACGTTACAGACATTATTAATTAAAGCAGAATTATTGCAGCAAAGCTTTGAGGCTAGCCCTGACTTCAGATTTATACTAGATCTTTGGGAAACATGTCTTGCAAACAGGACTCATGATCATCAAAATCTCTTCCAACTCCTGTAGCCATGAGAACAAGTCAGTCCCAAAATGTCTTCTCCGAGTTTGAACTCTCATAGTTCACAAAAACCACGGGACTGGTCTAGCAACGAACAAATAGATGATCTGAATATAAGCCCATAATTTTTAATAAGTAACTAGTTTTATAATATAAGTAGAAATAGTACAAAGAACACCCTTCTATTCAAATTTGCCATTGTCAATGCCTGCTTTACTTTTGCTATGTGTGTAGACACCTACTTCCTTTTCTAAACATTGAGGTTATTCATGTTCATCCTTAAATGCTTTAGTGAACAACATTATAATTTATTTTCATTTTATAGGCAAAGCCAAGGTAAATGCATCTTTATATTTTTAGTGAAGAAATCAAAGAGGATAAAGTTTAAAGTTCTTGATGCACATTGCCAAACTCCCTTCTCAAGAGTCTGTAACAACCTAAATTCATACCATGTAAAGCTTAACCTATCATCTGTTTAACTTTCTAAATCTGATACAAATGTGTTTGTTTACTAGTAGTAAGATTAATTGTTTTGGGGGTTTTAACATGTTTCTCTGTTTAACTAATTTTCTTCTCTTGCCTTTCTGTTTCCTTTTAGAAAAACTTCTAAGAGTTAAAACTTGCTGGATAATATAATCTATGGCAAAGTCCACCATGAAGGTACATGTATAGTCCTCACAGAATAAAGATTTTGACAAAAGGACAAGTCAAACCACAAAAAATCATGGCAGAACATACTGTGCTGACTACATGACAAAATTATTGTTATGATCCTTCTTGTTAACTTTGGAGCCTATAATTGTTCCCTAATGGGCAAGCTACATTGGCACTCCGGTTCACAGGAGAATGAAATCTGTACAGTGAAAGCCCAAATGTTGCTTGTAATAAACTACATTAAAAAATCTTAGCCAAGCATGGAGGCAATACCTTATCCTGCAAACTCAGCATTTTGGGAGGCTGAGGCAGGAGTATTACAAGTTTAAAGCCAACCTGGGTAATAGTAAGACACTGTTTCAAAACAAAATATAAAGGCTGGCATGTATCTTAGTTGGAGAACATGTTCTGGGCTGAATCTCTAGTACTGCTGAGTGAATGAATCCTAAAAATCGAAGTATGAATGTTTAATTTCCAGGTAAACTTAATAAAAATTTATTTTTATTGTTATTATTATTATTGAGACAGGGTCTTGCTATGTAGCTCAGGCTGGCCTGGACTCACTACATAACCCCCTGGCCTCAAACTCATAGGGATCCTTCTGCCTCAGCCTCCCAAAGTGCTGGAATTACAGGCATGCATTACCATACCCAGTGCAAAAACCATTATTATGATCAACATAGAGAAAATCACAATCCAGAAATAAGTTAAAACTACTTCAGTATCTCACAACCAGTCAGCAGCACCTCAGACATGAAGCACATGTAAAAAAAAGACAAAATTATAATTTTAACAAACATACAATAGTTAACTATATTTCTTTAATCTGTTATTTTCTCTTACATTTTAAGGGAAAATATATTATACTCTTGAGAAAGACTTGACCCTGAGTACAGAGAAGGGGAGGAAACAAGGCACCAAAATCCTAAAAGTAAGGACAATGGTCTGGAGAATGCTAGAGTAATTCCAGACAATGATGCTAAGGGTCATGTTAAAGAGTATAAAAGACAAGGAAGATGGTGATGAGATAAACCAGCCATTTTAGAGATGGCAACTATTTAGAATGCAAAAAATACATGGGATTTAGTGACAGATTGAATTTAAGCAATGAAAGTACAAAAACAAGAATTTTATAACAAAGAAATTAATAATGGGGTTGGACTAAAAAGTAAATAGGTACACAAAGTAAGCTGAAGAATTAGAGGCAGAGAAAATTCTAGCCTCACTAAATTTAATATACTGATATCCAGAATTCTGCAAACAAAACACCTAGTAATTATTTTATTTCAGCACATATGCAAGATTTTGACATTGTGAAAAAGAGTACTAGTTTCAATTACATAAATAAGGGAAAAGGCTCATTAGAATCTTTTCAGTACTTCCCTGCCCCTGAAAGTTTAAAGCCAGCCTGTAGAGTTGCTTACGTGCAGCACTTCATGAGGTCTGAGATTACTGAAGCTGAATGGCAACGTGACCTAAGTCACAGGTGCTCTAATGCAAGGACACTGCACAGGGAAGTAGAGATACTGAAGATCAACCTGCCTCCTCCACAAAAACAAGCTCTTGGTATCTTTCTTCAACTAATGGGAAAAGAAATGAAATATTCCATAAGGAAGAAACCTTGAGATTCACAGCTGGGAAGAAATGAATGACAGTCCTTGCTGGGCTTGCAGTCAGAGGCAGCGCACAACCAGCATTAGATAATTCAAGTCTGGGGTTAAAATAAGGAAAAGCTTTATAAGCTGACTCCCACAGAGAACAAGTTCAGGCAAACCCGTAGGACGTTCAGAGAATTCGGCGTATGAGAAAGTCTGAAGATGGCTAACAGGTTTTAGTCATAGCAGGAGCACACAGTCATTCCCAGATTAGATCACATCTCACAAAACTCACTGGACTAAAGGTTTTAAAAAGTTTTGAGCTGTGTGGTAAGCAGAACCTACTGTACCAGTAGGGGGAAAATATAGTATGGCTGGAGCATTATTTTGAGCAATTGGAATACTTCTTGTTAAAAGTTTTAGAAGGTTTTCTAAACTGATATTTGTGGTAAACATACTTCTAAAATGATATATTTGATTTATAAAATTATCTTAAATTTCTCTTTTTTATAATCTGCAAGCAAGTAAGAGCTGTAATAATCTCTGGCCTGCAGGTTTTCAGAGAGGAAAACCTTATGCAGCTTTTTTTAACATACTGGTTTTCAGGACTCCTTTGCACTCAAAAGTTATTGACCACACCAACAAACTGGCTATTGGTATTTACCATGATAGTAACTGAAATTTTAATATTATTCAAATATTCATTTAAAAATACAAAATGTAGATAATTCATATTTAAATATGTGAATATTACATAAGTATTATTTTAAAATTTTTTGACATGGATTTACAATCATTAATATTTTTTTTTCAATTTTTTTTTCTTTTTCTCTTTTTATCGGTATCAGGGATCGAACTCAGGACCGCCTGCTTGCAATGCAGGTGCCTATGCCGCTGAGCAAAATCCCCAGCCCCCAATCATTAATATTTTAATGGCAACTTGTAGGTACTACTTATAAGTACTTCTTATAGTATTTTTTATAAGTCATACTTACAAAGTACTTTTTTTTTTTTTTATCAGTACCAGGGATTGAACTCACTACTGTGTGCTTGCAAGGCAGGTGCTTATGCTGCCGAGCTAAATCCCCAGCCCACAAAGTACTTTTTTAAAAATTCATTTTATTCAAAGACAAAAAGAAAGGAAAAAAAGAAGAAAAATAACTACAAAATTGCAAAGCATGTCAGTCTGGGGGTAACAATGTTACACATATTGTGCATTGTCATTCCCAAATCATTCACCCAGAACACAAGACATCTGCATTCAACTGTCCAAATGATATCAGCACAAATCTTTCTCTTCAGAGAAATCAGAAGTATAACTATCTTAACTAGCTTTTTAATATACATACACATATACATGTTTTTTCTTTCAGTTAATGAACTAATATGATGTTTATGCATGCATGTCTTCTTTATTTTACTAATGAGTATGGTCTCAAAGTGCATCCATTTACTTATACAAGTGTCCAGCTTATCATTCTTTATGGATGAGTAGTACTCTATTATATAAAAATACCACATTTTTTTTATCCATTCCTCAGCTGATGGGCATTTAGTTTGTTTCCAAGATCTATTATAAACTGTGTTGCTATAAACATGGGTGTACATATATCACTGAGGTATGATGTTTTTAATTCTTTTGGGAAAATATCCAGAAGGGAAATAGCTGGGTTGGGTGGGACCTCCTATCCTAGTTTTTGAGGAATTTCCACAGTGGTTGTACCAGTCTATATTCCTACCAACAGTGGAGAAGAGTTCCTCTTTCCCCATAGCCCCTCTAGGATTTGCTATTGGTTAACTTCTTGATACTAGTCATTCTTTCTGGGGCGAGGTGGAATCTCAGTGTTGTTTTAATTTGCATTTCTTGAATAACCAGTGAGTTGAGGTTGAATATTTTTTCACGTATTAATTTGCTGTTCGTATTTCCTCATCTGAGAAATGTATATTCATCTCAGATGCCCATTTTTGGATTGGGTCTTTAAATCTGGGAGGACTGATTTTTTAAAATTCTTTGTATGTTCTCAATAATAATCCTTTATCTAAGGAACACTTGACAAACATTTTTTCCCACATAGTGGATTGTCTCTACTATGTTGGTGGTTTCTCTTGCTGTGCAAAAGCTTTTCAGTAGGATGAGATCCCAGTTGATTCTTTGTGATAGTTCCTGTACCCAATCCTGGGTTTTGTTCATAAAGTCTCTGCCTATACCAGTGTCTTCAAGAGTTTTACTTACTCTGTCTTTCAGCAGATTTAATGTTTCTGTTTTAATATTGAGATCTTTGATCTATTCTGATTTTAGCTTAGTACATGGTGAAAGATATGGGTCCAGTTTTAATCTTTGGCATCTGTAGAGCCAATTTTTCCAGCACCATTCATTAAAGAAGCTAGCTTTCTTCCAGTGAATGTGTTTGGCACCTTTGTCAAAGATACAATGGCTTAGTGTGACTGTGTTGTTTCTGCATGTTCCGTTTATTCCACTGATCTTTGGTTCTGGTTTTTTTTTTTTTTTTTTTTGCCAGTAACACACTGTTGTTGTTGTTGTTTTTAATCACAGTAGCTTTATAGTATAATTTCAAGTCAGGAATTGTGATGCCTCCTGTCTTGTCTTTATTGCCCAGGATCACCTTTGCTATGTTCTAGGTCTCTTCCGGTTCTCGATGAAGTTTAGGATTGCTTTCTCTAATTCTGTGAGATATGCTATTTGAATTTGATACGGATTGCCCTGAATCTGTGTACAGTTTTGGAAGTATGGCCATTTTCACTTTATTGGTTCTTCCTACCCAAGAGCATATCTCTCCATTTTCTAATATTCTCTTCAATCTCCTTTTTCAGAGTACTGTAGTTTTCACTGTAGAGGTCTTTTACATCTTTTGGTAGATTGATTCCTAGGTATTTAATTTTTTTGGATGCTGTTGTAAAAGGTATTGTTTCCCTGATTTCTCTCTCAGTGAGTTTGTTATTTGTGTACAAGAAGGCTATCGATCTTTGAGTGCTGACTTTGTAACCAACTACATTACTGAATTTGTTTATTAAATCTAGAAGTCTTTTGGTGGAGTTTTTGGGGTCTTCTACATAGAGTATCATGACATCTGCAAATAATGATAGCTTGGACTTCTTCCTTTCCTATCTTTATTTCTTTTCTTTCTCTTGTCTCACTGCTCCAGCTACAACTTCTAGGACTATGGTGAATAAGAGTGGAAACAGTGGCCATCCTTGTTTTATTCCTGATTTTAGAGAGAAAGCTTTCAGTTTTTGTCCATTTAGTATAACGTTGGCTATTGGTTTGTCATAGATGGCCTTTACCAGATTGAGAGAAAAACCATCTATTCCAATTTTCTGTAGGGCTTTTATCATGAATGGGCGCTGGACTTTTTCAAAAGCGTTTTCTGCATCTACTATAATAAACACATGATTTTTGTCCTTGACTCTGTTAATATGGTATATTACATTTATAGATTTACATATGTTGAACCATCTTTGCATCTCTGGGATGAAGTATTTCTTATAATTTTTTGAAAGTATTACTTATAAGTATTGCTTTTAAATTTCTCCCTAATTGTTATTTCAACTTTATTATCAATTATATGAGGGAAAATTTCTATTTCATATGTTAGCTTTTCATTGTAGCTTTAAAACATATTTTTTGGTTAATGAATGATGTTTGGTGCTTTTCTAATTAATTTTGTATATTAAAGGTATTTTGTGCTATGTTTACAACAGATACTTTTGAAAAATGCAGAATGTTTAGAAAAATATTGACATCTTGCCAAATTCACAGTAAAATAATATTAATCAGGTGTAATCGAATAAATGTGAGGCAACGCTGAATCTTAGCTGTTATCAAATAAATATAAAGCAGGAGGGGCTGGGGATTTAGCTCAGCGGCATAAGTACCTGCCTTGCAAGGAGGCAGTCGTGAGTTCGATCCCCGGTACCGATAAAAATGAAAAAGACAAAAAAAAAAAAAAAGCAGGAGAGTAAATTTGCTGTAAGTTTGAACTTGGTTTTTTATTTACTTTTTGGTTTCTGTTAACCTTTTGAGAATTTTAATTTTGTGAAATTAAATATAGAATTGTTAAATAAAACTGTAAAATATTTATTATTTCACTTAAAAATAAGAATACATCTGGGAGGATGAAGTAGGAAGACTGCAAATTCAAGCCTACCTTGGACAAATTAGTGACTCAGAGGCTCTGTCTCAAAATAAAAAATAGAAGGGCAAAGGTGTATCTTAGTGTGAAGGCCATAGGTTCTATTCCCAGTATTGTAACAATAAATAACAATAAAGCAAGACATCTGTAATATGTTTGTGTACCACCACACCTGGTAACATGAAATAAAAGATTTTTATAAAAAAGATGTTTTCCAAAACAACAAAAAAATGTAGCAAAAATCAAGAACGTGGCACATGTTTGTAATCCCAGCTACTTGGGAGACTGAGGCAAGAGGGTGCCTGAGTCCAGGAGTTCCAAAGCCAGGCTGGAAAACATAACAAGTCTCAACCTTGGTGGGTGGGCGCGGGGGATAACTGGGGGTGGGGGGCCTAACAAGAAGATGGCACTGTTTCATATTTTTATAAATCCATTGTTCAGCTATTTCTCATATCTGCTAATATGCTTTGATGTGAATGCCACATTATGCAGCCTCACACTGTATTCCACTCTGCCCTTGAGAGAATAAAAGTGAAAAAACAAGTAATATGTTAATGTTAATATGAAAATACAGTTTTAACTTCATGAATGCCCCCAGGGTCTTGAGACCCCATTTTTATATTGCTAGCTTAGTTTATTCATATTTTCTTCATTTGGTTTTGATAAACTGCAAGTTTCAAGAAAATTTTTAGGATCTTGTGGTTGTTCAAATGTATTTTAAGGTTACAAAAAGGAATCGGGTTTTTTAATTCTCTGTCTATGGGGATTACCTCCTCTAGTATTATGTATTTAGCTTCTCTTAATTGTTTCTTAAACTATCAATTTATTCTAAATAATCAACTCTTAGTTTATTTCATAGTTCTATTTTTATTTTAGTTTTCTAATATATTTTTATTTTTTATCTTTAATATATTTTTTTCACCTTTTCTTGTTATACCTTATTTTTTTCTAACTTCTTGATTGGACTACTTATTTGACTTATTTTATTCTTTTTAATTTTTGAATACAAGCATTTCAAGGCTATATATTTTCCTACAAGTACTACTTTAGCTAAACTTCAGAGTTTTTTTTATGTAGTCTTTAACTGTCTTATAGCTTTGCTATTAATTTCTAGCTTTGATTTTCTTCCCTTTTGCAGCAAAACTCTTAAGAGAGTTGGCTCTACTCACCATATCTAATTCCTGCTCTCTTAAATCTATTTTAATCTCAGGCTTCTGCTACTACCACCTTCACACAACTAAATTAATTCTCATTCCTCATCTTATCTCACTTATCAGCATAACTTGACAAAGTTAATCCACATAAATTTGACTTTTTTCATGTCTGGTATAAAGACGAGCCAGGATTTATTTTCTTCCATATGGATAATCATTTGACTAAGCACCATTTATCTTTACCCATCTCATTTCTACCACTTGTCACAAATCAAGTGCCACATATGTGTACATGTTTCTGTACTCTATAAAGTGCCATTATCTGTCAGTCTTGAACCACTATTATACTTTGAGTTTTGATATCTGGAAATAAATTTCATAATTTGTTTTTCTCGATTGTCTTAGCTAGTTTCAGCTTTTTCAGTCCTTATATAAGTGTTAGAATCAGCTTGTTGATTATACTTTGAAAAGTCAGTTTTTCACTGTGATTTCACTAATTAATGTGAGAAAAACTAACATATAAATAATTTTATCTTGAAATCCATGAATGCAAGTTTATGCTTCCATTCATTTAGGTCCTTTTTTAAGCTTTATTTTTCTTTATTAATTCATGTTTGCAGTACATAATGTTCACATTCATCATGGGGAATTTGTAAATGTATAAAACATATCTCAATTATATTTTTTTATCTCTCTCCTCTCACTCATTTACCTTTTCTTTGTAAAGACTTAGGAGTCTTCTATGTTGTCATGCGTGTATTAGATTTTTGTCCCTACATATGTGATTTGTTGACAGAAATCTAAATTACATATTATCTCAATTTTGTCAGTCTTGCGTTATAGAAAGACAATTATATATTGACTTTGGTCCTGGCTAAACTCACTGCTTCATCCTAGTAACTTCCTGGGTATATAACTGTAACATCCATAAATAATAGCACTTTCTAAGCTTTATCCTTTCATTTCTTTTTCTTACATTATTGTGTTGGCTAGGCCTTTCTTCTCATTAAGAAAGTTCTAATATTGTACCATTAAATATGATGTTTGCTGCAGGTTTTGCAGATACCGTTCTTCAGATTACTTAACTTATTGTTCTAATTCATAATTTGTTTAAAATTTTGACACAGAATGTTGAATTTCATGAGAAGTTTTTTTTTCTTTAGCATTTGGTTTTATTGGCATAGAGCACTATCATTTTAGCATTTAGCACACTGTTCTACCCATATTTTTCCTTTATTCTATTAATGTAATGAATTACAGTTTTTTCTATATTATAACCAAACTTATATTTCCTAAAATAATACAAATTGGATCAAAATATATTCTAACATATTGCAAATTTAATTAATAATATATTATTTAGGATACTTCATCTGTACTCATGAGGGATCTGGCTGTGATTTTTCTGTTCTTGTCCTCACCACATCAGAGCGCAGTGTCAAAATTATGCTGGCCTTACCCAAATAACCTGACATGTGTTCCATTTCCTCTGTCCCCTAAAGAATTTGTAGATGAAATTTTACTTTGACAGCTATTTTTTTCCCCTAGCACATCAGAGCTATCTTTCTACTGTCTTCTAGCTTCTTGGTTTCTGCCCCAAATGAAACACCTCTGCCTCAGCACTACCTCACGGTACAGTCCCTCGGACCCCCCTCTGCAGCCTGCAGGCACAGCCCTGCTCTCATTGCTGTCCCAGGATGCTGAGAATGAAGCTGCTTCTGAAGCCAGTGCTTCCTGTGGAGTTACTGACCAAGCAGGAGGAACGAGAGGAAAAAATTAAATGTTTCAGTCAATCTCAGAACTGTTCCTTTGACAGTATATATTTTTCCTTTACTTTTTGTACCACGAGTTGAACTCAGGACATTGAGTTTGCTAGGCAGGCACTTACACCGCTGAGCTAAATCCCTGGCTTGATGGTATTTGTTTTCTATCTCTCAAAGATTAATTTTTTTTAACCTTACTCCTTTTGATACCTAGGTTCATATCCTTCTCCATAAGTTCAAGCAAGCTGTCAGACAAGACTGATTAGCAAAGTACAGAAACATGATGTTATGCCAGGGTCCAGGCCCACACCATCGGTGACTGACAGTGTCTACATACACTGCTTCTCTCTTGAAATGCACCCTGAAACTACTGTTGACAGAGAGAGACAGAGAGAGAGAGAGAGAGAGAAACAGACAGACAGAGACAGAAATAGACTGGACAACTACAGAGATGCTAGTCCTCTCTGTTTTAGCATCGGACCTCAGAGTGCAGAAGCCATTCTAGAAGTCCCTGCCCCAGGTGATGATGAGAAAAACTACGGCCCTAGACATGGACTCAGTGAAGCCATCCCTGTCATCTCTGCTTTTTAAACCATCCCAAATGAAGACCAATATATTGTACAGCACAAGCAAGTCAAATCTAACAGAATCTAAGTGAATTCCTGACTCGTAGAACCACATACACACAAAAGGTGGTTGTTTTATACTGATAACCTGGGAGTTACTACAATTGGAAGAAGAATCCTCCATGGAGGTCCTGAGTATTCCTGCACATTTTTACTATGCATTTCAAGAATGTAAAACCTCACCAGTTTTTACCTGGGCTATTTCTCTGGGCTAAGGATACTGCTAGCAACTTGAAGGATAAGCACATCTCTTTTCCACCCATGGCTACAAGTATTACAGTGACAGACCAACTTAATATAATCACTGAATGAGATACTTCAAAGCTGGGATTAATTTCTAAGATGATGCAGGTGGCAATTTGGGGTTCCAATCTAAGCACAGAGGGTTTACCAACACTAACCCTTCAACTGTAGTGGGTTCTAAATAACTGTTTTTGTTTCCCTAAACTTAAGTGCCCATCAAAACTCTGCTCAGTTTCTTACTCATTTTTCTTTGAATCAGCACAATACTTAAGGAAAAGGTGGTTTGAAATGCTAGGGTCATCTCTTTCTGTCTTTCTGCCTTACTAGTATTCTGGTATATTCAAATACATGTCTTCCATATTTTGTCCACTTTTCTCAATTTTTAGAGTGCTCATTCTCCAACATTACCAGAAGTCCACTCCTTAATGTATTTAATATTAAGGGGGTTAACAATTCATTTTTTTTCCCTTTCTCTTCATGATAGTCTAGACACACATCAAATGTTTTCTTTTAAAGTGTGCATTCTTCTAGTATCTTTAAAGGTGATATGTATTTTCAAATAAACCAAAAAAACCTTGTTAATTTTATAAATATCATTTGCACAAAAACATTTTGTTTGAAGCAAGGAAAACAAACCATTTGTAATGAACTGATTTTTAAAAATTCTTTGAAAGATTTTTCTATTACATTTTCACAACTTCCAAGTTCAGCCCCAACCATGTTTTTACAATTCTGCCTAGAAGGCTTTCCTGCTTACTTTTCGTTTCTCTAAGATCAACTCTTCTTAATTTAAGAAGAATTTACCAAAGTAATTTTATAATTAAATTAGAAAAGAGAAGAAAAACTATTTTGGCTATTAACATTTTAATTATGTGATTACTTACTGATAATTAAACTATCAATATTTTTAATACTCTCCTTTTCTAATCATCTCTAAAAATTTATTAACATCATCTAGAAATACAGTGACACTTATGACCTAAATATTCTAACATGAAATAGTTTTTTCTTGTCTTCCTTTTGCCTTTATGAAGACCTGAAGTTTAATTTTGAAAGTCTGAAGGAAACATTGTGATTGCCAACACTTACAGTGAAAAATACGAAAATCAATGTATGGGTGAGAGCCTCTTCTTTCTGATTCAAATCCTGCTCGGCTCCTTACACGTACATCTCCTGGAAGAACACAATGTAAGTTTAGAAGCCTATCATTTGTGAAGAAGTTTATACATGCATAGGAGGCCTATGGGGTATTATTTAAATAATGGCCTATTAATGATATAATAGCAAGGAGTTCTTTTTTTTGGTACCGGGGATCGAACTCATGACTTCGCGCTTGCCAGGCAGGCACTTATGTCACTGAGCTAAATCCCCAGCCCCATAGCAAGGAGTTCTATTGAAGGGGTTCACAAATTTTCAGTACTGAATTACAAGGCTGGATAATAATCTTTTTTAAAAAATTTACTACCATGAATAATAATTATTATTATTGTCTTTGGCGAGGCAATTCACATGCATGATAATCCAACCTAACATCACATGGAGTTAAAAGGGAAAATAAAATCTACTTTATAGGTGCCAGATAATCCTCAGAACAAAACCTTCAAAAACCACAGCAAGAAATAAATATCTATTAAGTGCCTGTTCTGTGTCTAGCACTATACTATGAACTATAAGGGACACAAAAAATAGAAAAGTACATTATTCACTTTCAAGCACAGTTAAAAATTCCATAAATATGTGGCAAATTAAGTTACAGACTTTGTCATATGCAGCTGATTAATCTTCTCTTATCTCACTGTCAGTGATATACTCAAGGCTTTTAGCTGGTTTAAAGTTTGGTTTTTATAAGCTTAGTGCTTACATGTACGTACATGACATAAAGATTTATTTCTCTATTTCACAACATGACCATAGCAGCCATATACCAAGCACTCTTTTTGTCTTACAGGAATGGCCTTACTAAATTCTCTAATAAAATTCAGGAAATTTTTTTAATTTTAATTTTTGGTATTGGGAATTGAACCCCTGATCTTGTGTTTGCCAGGCAGGCCCTGTGCCACTGAGCTATACGCCTGGCAGTTCAGGCAATTTTAATCTCCATTTTATAGACACAGAAGCTGGCCTCTGAGAAGTTAAACAGCAGGCTCCAGGCCACAAAGCACAATCTAGTTCTAGGAGTTTCAAAAAAAGCACTTTTTTCATTACATTTTGACAGCCTCCAAGTTCATATTCCCAATTCTGCAGCCCCAGTCCCCATACTCTGGCATTTCTGTCTGGAAGGCCTTCCTGGAAGAGCACCCCTTCCTTCCAGGCTCATTTTGTCTCACATGACTCTGTTCCACAATGGCTGCCTGCTTCTTCCACGTGTTCCTCTCACACGGCGACAATCATTTACTAAACACCTATATGTAGTAGGCGCTGGACACACAGCAGTGACCAACATAGCCAAGTCCTTGCTCATGAAGTTTATCTTCTCATTGAATGAGACAAAAACAGAGAATATGTAACTTCATTCTATGGAAAATGGCAAGAAGCCATTGAGAAATCCAAATAAGGTAAGAGGAGTAGGGAGGGTAAAACAGGGAGGTGAGGTCTGAAAAGGATGTGTACGAGGACAGACATGAGGGAAAGGCGACAGTAAGCCGTATGTATCAGGAGGAAGCAGTTTCCAAGGATGAAGGACAGAGGTACAAACGCCCTGAGACAGCGGTACACTTGGTAGGTTCAAAGACAGACAAAGAGGTCAGTGTGGCGGGAGTAAGGTGAGGGAAAGAACTGGTAGGGGCTGAGGTCAGAGAGCCACACACTGGGCCTGTGTGGTCATTATAGCAGCTCTGGTTATTACAGTAACATAAAACACCACGAGCGGATTTGAAACAGACAGTAAGAAGACTTAACATGCCTAAAAAGGTTTCTTCTGACTGCTACAAGACCGGTGGATACAATATCAGGTATTTTATGGCCTCACAGGACAGACAGGACCAGCTAGCTAACAAATAGAAGCAATAGATGTGGTTTATATTGGGGCGAAACGTCAGCTGATGAGATTCTACGTGTATATTGGTGGTGTGCACCATAACAGGGGTTAGCCGATGAGTTAGACATGAAGTGTAGAAGACAGAAAAGTCAGGAATCGGAAAACTACAGTTACAGTTAAATTTACCAGCATGGCAAAAAGATTACCAAACAAAGACACCTAGCAAACATAAATCTTTTTTTTTTTAAGACATGCTAAATTTGAGATATCCAAACATACCCATGTGGAGCTGTTTTGAAAAATTAAGGACAACAGGTGATCAAAATGTATGGTAAATTTTAAATTTCAAAACATTCAGTATGTGCAAGTACAAATTATCATTAATCCCTCTTACTTCAGACAGACTTACCTGTCATTCTTGTCATTTTGTGAAGCAGTTCTAGAATTCTTCTTTGTCTCTTTGTAAGATGTAATAAAAAAACACGGTAAATGCTGCTGCCAAGTACCAGTCAACAGAAAGGCAGGCTCATAAAAGCACTAAGGTGTGTCCTCATATTTACCTTATTCACGGGATTGGGCACTGCACAACTCTGGCTCTTCCCCAAGGTCAAAATGTCCACGAAAGGTAAGTATTTTAAGCTTATTCAAGATACTAAGCAGACATGATAGCACAACTGAAGACACACGTGAAATAGGGACTTCCAGAACTGCTTCAGACACTGGCAAGAATGACACACGTAAAGGGAGGAGAATATTTTGAGGAGCATAAATTGCCATGTGTTTTTCACTCTAATAATTTTTTAAAAAAAATTTAAATATTCACTTTATTTATCCATCACACTCTCTATTAAAATACCTAGTGCTGTTTTCAGGATAAGAAAATCCTAAACATGTTCATAGAATGAGATACAACAGGTAAAGAGGAAAAAGCTGAACTAGAACTGAGGCAGGTAAGACACAGAAGGTACACTAAAAGGAAAAAAGCAAAATCAAAACCTTGCATAATATTTACGCTTAAAAAATACTGAGGTATGTGAAAAATAAAGATGGCTCAATATAAAGACAGAAGAATTCTAAGCATGAGGAAAGGAGCCCCAGGAGACTCCTCTAACAAAAGCTGAGTAAATCTGCCTCCTGGACCCTCGATAGACATATAGTTCAATAATATGAAAGGGGTCACTGAGTGCATGGAGGAAGAGACAGCCCTGGCAAAGAAAGGAAAAGACATGTCAAGCATGTGTTTACACATCAGTCAACTGAGAACAAAGTATCTCCAGATACAGGTCTATCAGATCAGGTATTTTATGGTCTCATCTTCATCCATGCTGGCACTCATCTCCTTCATTTAGCAACTCTACAAACCTATTTTCAACAAAAAATATTCAAAGTTGGTATAAAATTGTATACTAATAAGGTGGGCATGTGGTCTACTCCAGTAATCCCAGCACTCTGGCAGGCTGAGGCAGGAGGATCACAAGGTTGAGCCTAACCTGGTAACTCAGTGATTTAGTGAAAACCTGTCTCAAAACAAAACAGAACAAAACAAAACAAAACAGCATTAATGAAAGCATCCTAGTTATTAAGTTAGTGATTTCTCAATTACCTATAAATCTAAAATGCCTTTCTTTGTTCATATCACATTCAACATTGGTTTTTAGACTCTAAATTTTAATGCAATAGGTTATTTCTTCTACAAATAGTTATGAAAAACTACCCAATGAAAGACATATGAACCTCAAATAGTAATATATGATAATCAAATTAATTGAAGACAGTGAAAACCGAACAGGGCTTACCTAGCATACGAATGTACAATGCAGTCTGATCAGAACTGTCATAGGAAATAGCTCCACGCCTCTAGAAAAAAACAAAACAAAACCCATTTTAATATACGATAATGAAATGTAATATGAAATCACTTCAGAGAAGTATGGTTTTATTATATATTACTTGTGAAGCATTGATCAAGAGAAGCTGGACATATAAAAGGGAATTACATGTGGTATCTGCTCTGGAAATGTCTAATTGAAGGACAAATACTTTTAATACAATAAAAAATAGTACCACAGAACTAGATTCAGAATGGAAATGAACTGTGAGTGATCCAAACTGATTTTTTTTTGCGGGGGGAGGGGGGGTTACTAGGAATTAGACTCAGGGCCTCTGTACTGCACCTACATTCCCAGGCCTTCCCTTTATTTTTATTTGAGACAAGGTCTCACTGAGTCACTAAATTGCCCATGTCGTGCCCATGATCCTTAACAAAACTGAACAAATGTCTCATTAGATTCTAAGCTCTGTGGAGGCAAGGGCTCAGTTCACTGCTGTATCACCAGCTCTAAGGCAAATTCCAACATTCAGAACAGAGCCTGGCACAATGGTAGGAATCAATAAAAGTAGTTTAATTAAAAGGTCAAAGAATTTTTAAAAAGCAGTAATAAACGAAACTGTAACTATGAGATCAATATATAAAAAAGAAAGGAATTGCAAAGAAATGAGGAAAACAAAAGAGAATCTAGAAACAACTTAAAGAATATACAGTAATACTTAATGTGATAAATGTAAGACTTAAAACCTGTAGGTCAAATTATTCATTAATAAGTGCAAAGAAAAGTATTCAACCTCTTTCAAAAGAGAAATACACATTAAAAGCATAATTTGCATTTTGACTGTTGGATTAATGATCTTCAAAAACTCTGGCATGGGGCTTACAGCCCCTCAACAAATATTTACAAATCTCAAGGGAACCATAAAGTTTTTAAATTATAAAGATTTAGTATGCAAAAACAATTCCTTGAACCTTAAATTATATCCTTAATACTTAGGATTTAAGATAAAAATATCAATTAGAATTGTGCATGACTTCATGTATTCTTTTTTTTTAAGTTCATGAAATGTAAGAGAAACAGACATTTCAAACAAAAATAAATTCTATCTATCAACACTGGTTGTCTCTAAGGGTGAGGGACAGATGTAGGTGGGATCCTTTCAATGTACAGCTTTATACTTTGTTTTTGTAGAAAGTAGAGTCATTATATAATCACAAAATAAAATTAAAAGTAAAATAACAGTCCTTTACAAAGTAAAGCCTGATCACAGACTCCAAGTGACTGAAATATACAGAACACATCTCCAGCAGCCTACTTAGCATGACTTCTAACAATAGAAAAAATGAGTAATGAAAATCATGTAGATTAGCAGTTATGGCACACTAAATTTATTTTAAGGTAATCACTTAGACTTACTTAGAGAATCACTAATTTAGATATTTGAAAGGTAGGCCCTATATTAACATTAGCAAAACTCTACCAAAAAAAACATTTAAGTATGTATTAACAAATTACTTAAGGATATACAAGTTACTCAAATCCTCCCATTAATTGAAGAGTATTAAGCAAGGCTGGTCTACAGATATTTAGCTTACATGCTATACTGAAGAACAAGACATAGTTATTACTAAATAAATCCAACAGAGACAATTTTTTAAAAAAGAATAAACTTTAAAAATTAAGTCTGAGCCCATCAATGAATACAATCTGGGTAAATCATTTACCTCTTTTAAGGATTAAGAGCACAATGAGTATTTTATTAAATTCAGTAAGCAATTTTGGTAGAAAACAAAATAACTCATTTTAGAAAAATACACTACAAATCGTGAATTGGGACAACACAATTTTGCTTCTATGTTAGAATCATTGTTTTAAAAATTTGTGCTTTATATACTAAGCCTGTTGCATACACTTAATATATAGTACTCTGAAGATTATCATTTTAAAAACTATGCATTAGAATTTTTTTATTTTTTGTTTAGAATTTTATTCTTAATAAAAACAGTTAAATAAATTTCATTAAACTCCTGTCACCAACTACCCTGAGCTCACATCCACACTCCCACCTCAACGAACCAGTGAATGGAAATAACTGAGGCTCCTAATTTAGCCATCCTGGGAACAGCTTGTAAAGCAAACTAGTATAGGTCAAAACATGGGCGAGGCTGAGCTAACCAGAAACTGACAGCCACAGCATAAACAAGTTAAACTGTAAGGTTCCAAAGCCTCCACACTGTCTGTGCTCACAGGCATTCTGAGTTCTGATAAGATACTCACCTTGAATCTGGGTGAATCATTCTTGCATAAAGATTTGACTTGAAGGCAAATGATAAAATGCATAAAAGTTGTTCACTGTATTAGTTAATAACTTGCACTGACAGACATGTTTTAAATTGCAGTGAACACATCTAGGGTACTACTATTTATTTTGCTCAAGTTTTCTATTAGATGATCTAGTACACAAAAACAAGTATATTTTTCCTACAAAGTAAACCAATAACAGAAAATGTTGTAAGTGCCTTCATACAAAATTTCATTTTGCCCAAATAACTCTGTAAGGTAGGCTTTAGTTTGTTCCATTTGTTCAAGTGAATTAATGACTAAAGGGTTTAAACACGGTAGCACTAAATAAAATTTCTGGTAATAATACCAAAAAACAGTACCATATCAGCAGTACCATAAGCACAGCTGAAGTTCCCAACCAGTTCTCTCTGATACATACAATAAGCTTTCTATGAATATATATACCTTACATGTTAGAAAAATACACTTGTGCTTGACTGCCTGAAGTATTCAAATACTGCACTTGTCCATTTCCTATTCTTCCTCTAACATTATTTTTAAAAAAATAAGACATTAGCATTCTTTTGTTTAAAAATTTAGTTTTTGATGGGCCACTTAAAAATCCACAATTCAACTAGTGCATTATTAATATTAACTTGACCTTCATTCCATAACTTGGCAAGCCAATCCTTAAAAAAATAAAAACCAAGTAAATAGCTGCCAGTAGGACACAATTAATCCTTAACTTTTAAAACAGTAGATTTTTTTGTTATGTTTTGTTTCTTAAAGAGATTTCTTCAATTATATTCATTAAGAGGACTACTTCAAGTAAGAGATCGCATGCTTAAAACATACCAAAATGTGCAAATACATAGCAGAGATTAAAATATTGCTTGAAAAAACAAATTAAGTTTTCAGGAGCTTTATGTTGCTTAGCAAAGTGGTGCTTAGCAAATAGTGATGGTCTCATTTTAATTGACTCACTGACTCACACATTTTAATTTAATACTCTTCAATATTTTAACATGGAAAGAAAAAAGATGGATGGTAGATGACAGATATCATTTTTATGTAAGTGCAGAAAAAGTAATTTAAAATAGTATAATGTTAAATATTTCTTTAGTTTTAAGCACTTGTCCAAATGGCAATTGGGCAGTTAGCATTCTATCAAGCATTTCTTAAGCCTGATGTTTACTATTAAACAATCAAAAGCAAGACGTATATAACCTTATATTTTCATCAATATATTATAGGTAAGGAACACATTTATTATTAGCAAGATCTTAAAAGGGAAATATGACATAGGGTGGAGCTTTAGTTTTTAAAAAGTTTATCATTGTTTAGAAATACTCAATAATTATAATTTTAAAATACAAGCAACAGTAAATTTTCTTTCTCCAAAAGAGAATATTTAAAAAGAGTATACCCAAAGTCCACATTAATTTTATAATAATAAAAGTTGGACTTCTTAATCATAAAAATTTCTTCAAGGGATTGATACTAAGAAAAGCTACTTTGATAGTGAGGAATGATACCATAAAAAGCCCTTGACAAGGAATAAAGTGAGGTAAAAATAAAAATTACAAGTAGTAATTTTAAGCATTTTAGCTGATAGAACTCATAGCTCCTTTAATTAATAAAATAAAAACTGATGAAAAAGACAATTATGTAGTTACTTCATTCCTATCAAATATGCAAATAAATGATTAATGTCACAATCCTCAAAATAAAAATGGCCTACCTTAGACGTGATCCACTTGATAAGAACTAAGGCCAGACACCAGATCAATGTAATTCCCATTGGATCAATCAAAAGCCTGCTGCATAATCTCTCTCCTCCCCCGGGGAGCAATGAGCAAGAAAGACTTCTCAGGAGTCTGAAAATAAGCAGCTGTCAGAGCAGAAGAGAGGGCCACTGCCTGCCATAAGCCTCAGGCAGCTGCTTTCCAACAGCGATCAGCTGACCCCTGTGGGAATGCAGAGCCCAGCCAGCCTTCTTGCCCAGTGCATGCCTAATGCCACAATCCTACTGCTGGGGCAGAAGGGCTTAAGTACTTTTGGAAGAGGGGAAACTTTCCTGTGTGACCCAACAATCTCACAAAATAGGGAGAAAAGAGATCTCAGGTTGCAAATGATTTTCAAAGGATATTTAGCAAGACAAAAAATTTCCTCCTTCTTTCCACATAGACCTGTTTCACAGGTGTGACACTCTTGTATTTAGAAATATTAATGTATTTTACTGTTTTTAATTTTTAATAACAAATTTCTTCAAATTTTTATTTCCTTTGGATTACTTTGTGAATGCCAGAGGTTATCATAAATATTGTCTGTGCTACTTTATAATTCATTCACTTTGGGTTTATTGAAAAAGGTCGGTCTAATAGGGCATTTTCAAATAATTAAAAAGTATATTGTTTTCTAAAGCACTCAACAATCTAGTTTATAATATTTTGGTGTA
This sequence comes from Cavia porcellus, assembly GCF_034190915.1. Lineage (NCBI taxonomy): Eukaryota > Metazoa > Chordata > Mammalia > Rodentia > Caviidae > Cavia > Cavia porcellus. The sequence continues at coordinate 42,196,456 of NW_026947493.1, forward strand.
TGTTATACTTTCACAACTGTCTAAAAGTGTATTTCTACTCACTTATCTTCATGACTTCCCTTTGCAGCTACCAGTATACAGGTAGTATTGCTGAACAAAAGAATTCCATCAAATTTTCAAGTAGTCAGCATATATTTACTGAACTGTTACTATGTGCAGAACTATGCCAAATAGTAAGGCTGAGTAAACGTAGACATGACTTCTGACCTTGTGGCACAGTTCATAGTCTGCATTAACACAATTATGCAGATAAACATAAAATTGCCACTGTAACAAGTCTCATGAAGGAACTGCCAAGAAAGCCTGAGTCTGACCTAGTTAAGAACAGGAACATCTTTCCAGTCACAGAAATGTCCCTGAGCTGAACATGACGGGGTGAGATCATGGACTAGAGGAGGTACAATCCTGCGGCCAGAAGAGCAGGTCCCAGGGCCAAGGAGTGAGGCCAAACCGAACAGGGCAAGTACCAGAGGAAGAAAGCAAGCCCAGTGGGTAATCAGAGGGCACAAGGGGTCCTGATGGAGCTACAGTAGGGAACAGAGGGTAAGCCTGCAGGGCCTCCTAGAAGCCTTGTGAAAGTGTCTTGTTTCTATCCTGCTAAAAACGTTCAGCAGATACTGATTTCAGAAAGAATACTCTGTTCAGGGTTGGGCTGATGTGCACGGAGGCTGCCACTGCAGAGGTTGTGGAGAGGTGACGGAGTCTGGACTGACTGAAGAAACGACTATGTGGGAGATGACAGGCTGCAGGCTGCAGTCCAGAGGAGGCAAAGCATCTGCATACCCACAGTAGACAAATGATGGCTCTAAAATATTTAAAAAGAGTCCAAATACTTTAAATAGTAATGTTACTTTCATTACCCAATCCTCAGCACTAGGAGTTTACTTATAAGAATTCCGCATGTCGAAACGAAGTACAGATTAACATACACATCTAAATATTTTCCTACAATGAAATCATTCGTAACACATGGTCACAAAATTTTTACTTCTTGCATACAACTAACAAACTATAATATTTTAATCCCTGCATGAAACAAGATGTTATTTTTATTTTCTCATAGAGTGGGTTTGACATGATAATACTGGAGCCTTTGATTACTCTCTGTTCCAATAAGGTTCAGACAATCAAACACCCAAGATATTCAAGAATGGAGAGAAACAGAGTATATTTTAGCCAGATTCTCATAGGTGGGAGTGTTATGTGCAGCCAGGGACAGTGGCTAGCAAGGATTTCAAGGTTACTCCCTGCCACTCTAGCATGAGTTGCATACTACAAATCAACTTATTACCGTATTATGATGCTGGGGCTAGGGACATAGCTCAGGGGCACAGTGCCTGCCTGACAAATGTAAGGCTGTGAGTTTGATTCCTGGTACAAAAAAAAAAAAAAAGAAAAAAATCCATATCATGAGGCTTAGCCCAGAGATGGTTCCCTTTTCATACTTCTAATTAGCTGCTTGAACAGTGTCAGATTTTGGGAAGCAAATATGAGACTACTGCACTGTTTTTTATGTAATACTGAAATATTTTTATAAAAGTCTTTTTGGTTTTACAGAAGCACAAGAAACTATATTTTCTTCTAGTCTAACTGAAAGACTGAAAGGGGAAGAAAGAAATAAAGTAAGTCCCCAGTGGTTCTCTCATTTAAATGAATTTCTGTTGATATTATGTTTTTACTATCTCAAAACTCTACGGGTCTTAGAGATGAGAGCATACAGCCTATTTCTTTGCTGCCATGAGCTGAGTGACCCTAGGAAAATTTACCTCATTGTGCTGTATTTTTCTCTCTTTCATGGTAATTAAATTCTCTTTCTCTCTCTCTGAATAGCTGGCTCACAGTGGAGTTTTTATAAATTTTAGCAAATTTCTTTAAAACACCTGAAAGATGATCGAAAGATGATAATGTCCTCACTGCTGAGCTTCACCTTACCTCTGAGCCTCACTGAACTCCACAGTGTCTTCTGGGCAAGCTTGCACTGGGCTTGAGTGCCTGGGAAACCTTTCATTCCTGGTAGTACTAGATTTTTGACCTCCATTTCTCACACTAGCTAGTAAGTTCATTTCCTAGTACTATTATTCCAGCTTCTGCTTCTTGTTTCTACTGTATCTCTCACACTGTAACACAGAGATAACCAAGACGATCCTCTCAGATCAGAAAATATGCTATTTGAATAAAACTAGCTATTGAGTTTACACCTAAAATCAGAGTCCTCATTGCTAATGACACGTTTACATTACTCAAATCTCACAAGAATCTCAGTCAAAACATTTCCCTCAAAATAGTACATTTAACTTTTTCAATGTCATGAATCTAATGGCTTTAACTTTTTAATATACAATAATATTAATTTATCTGTGTAATTTATAATGCTTTTCTCAATAAAACATTTTTAATAAGATAAAACAAAGGTTGTTATCAAATTAGTTGCCTCTTACACTAATAATAAATGTACTTTTATATTAACTATTTTCTTAAGAGTCTCAAAGTCTTAGTAAAACATGACAGGCTTACAATAAATTGACTATTCTATTTTAAACAATAAATTGAAAGATCAGTATTTAGTACTGATTTTTCATAAATAAGAATAAAAGAATAAAATATAAATCTTTGTCTTTCTGGGACTATATAAGGCTAATACAGTATTTGAAAATCTACATTAAAAATAGACCTTATCATTTTGAGTGTGAACAGCAGAAAAAAAGGTATGACTTTGGTAATTGTTTCTTAGGAAAGTAATCCAAGAGCAAATTTTATCCTCAGGACTCCCTGCCATCCACCTGTCAATCTTGGCAATAACCTTTAGCTATCCATATAGAGACTCAGCATGTCCCTATTGGTTGACCAAATTAGGTTAACCTCATCTGCATTGACATCAGTGTCTATAATTTTGGAATCCCATGGACAGAAATAGCCTATCACAGCTCTTTATACAATGTAGTGTCTATAGAAAACTATAACCAAATTTATGATACAAAAAATGTGAACACTTCAGTAAAACCATTTCAATTGTACTTTTATCACCTTGAATCCCAACCTACTTTAATAACAAACCAGACTGGTATTCTGGTTTGGTTCTTTTTCTAAAAACCAGGGGTTATTTTTCAAATGAATTTCAAGAAATAAAATTAAGAATGAATTCTAAGAGATACAAAATTGAGGAAAAAAAAACCCTACTAGGCTTCCATTAGCAACAACAACCACAAAGATTATTTAAAAGCTATGGTAATAGAAGAATTTTACTACCCCATGACGCTTCTGTCATGTAGATTTCGAGTCCTGAATTATGCTTTTATTTTAAATGGTATCTCAACATTTGATGGAAACAGCCCCGTGATTCCTCCTGGCATGCAAGAAATAATAAAGCACCTTGTCATTTTACAAATATTTGTCTTCTTTCAAAACAAAACACCGTCCTATGATACCAAGAGAATTTAAGAGCTTGCTTATTTAACTATAACATATTAAAAAGTATAGGAAAGTAGAAAATTGTCACAAAACATACTAGCAAAGGTTGCCACAAACTGTAAAAAGAAAAACACAGTAGCATAGTCCCAACAACTGCTGACTCTGGACATAGAAAAGGAACATTCAACAAATACTCTGTAAGCTCTGCTACTGGTATACTGGACAAGGAAAATGTCACAGATAGGGCACTTTAATTTCAGCCAGGATGCACATAAAGCCTCTGGTGACATCCTCAAGAAGAGCAAGGTGAATTCCGCAATACAGTTAGGAGGATTCCTAGCTGACCAAAGAAGAATACCCAGAGATAATGGTATGTGATGTTAAACAAGTAAAACAATTCTGGAGATAACTAAAAGAATGCTAAATTTGACCTTTTTTTAATTCACAATTTATTTTCTGGCATGGAGAACAGACAAAAATATACCAAATCTACAAATAAAAAACAAAGAATAAACCAGCATGCTGAATTAAAAACTAGAAGAAAAACAGCTTAAATTTTAGCATAAAATAATGTATGGATATGGCAAAGAAAATAGGTGTTTAAAAAAATTTTTTAAAAGTTGTGTATGTGTTAAGAGACAGTCTTACTATGCTGCCCTAGGCTGGCCTTGAAGACATGGGCTCAGGGATAGTCCTGCCTCAGTTAGAACTATGGATGTGCACCATATGCCTCACTGAAATTTTAAGATTTTAAATTTTCTGGAGAGAAAGTAAGCCAGCATGTCTAAATTCGGGTCAATAATCTTAGAAGGCATGAAGAATGAGACAAATACATAAATCAGGAATGTAACAACGTCCTTAATATAAGCCACATTTAGAACACTAGATTCATGTCTGTAGAGCACACTATAAGATGCATACATACTGGACAGATAAAAATGAAGAAGAGTTTTACAACAGATGCATGAGATGAAAAAGAAAAAAAATTTTTTTTTGGTACTGGGGATGGAACTCATGACCTCACATTTGCCAGGCAGGCATTTACACTGCTGAGCTAAATACATGGCCTTAAAAAATATATATATATGGGAATCAAACTCAGGACCTTGCACTTGCCAGGCAGGCACTATGCCACTGAGCTATATCACCGGCCCCCCAATTTTTTTTTTAAAGCAGGACAAAACAGGTATTAAACTGCTATATAATGAAATACTCTGACAAGTAGTTTAAATCTGTAAATTTATAGAAGGCAGAAGTGGGAACTCTAAGAGAAATTTATAGAAAATAAGATTTGACCCATTATTACTGCCTAAGAACTTACATTTTCTAACAACTCTGTTCAGTTAAAACCATCTCAACTAAAAGGAGCTGCCAGTAACTGGCCTCTGTCAAGGAGCTCAAGGGGCAGGCTAGAACAAATGACCTTCAAGGTCATTTCACCTTGTCAATTGTCAAATGACCTTCACAATTCTAAGATCTGCAGTACTATAAATGAACAGTTTATAATTGCTTATGGGCCAACAATTTCAATTTTAAATTTAAAGCAAACCTGAACTAAATTTATGACAAATCTTTCTAAACAAGTAAAATGAGAACTAGAAATATTTTTTTATAAAAAAGATAAAACTATTATATAATTATATTTTCTTGAATTTAATAATTAAAGATGTCTTTTTCTGCAAGTATTTTTTTTTTCCGTACCAGGAATCAAACTCATGACATTGCGCTTGCCAGATAGGCACTTATGCCACTGAGCTCAATCCTCAGCCCTAAAGATGTCTTTTAAAGAAAGGTACTGTTATTAAAAGCTCTTCAAAGGCCGGGGATTTAGCTCAGCAGCATAAGCGCCTGCCTGGCAAGTGCAAGGTGCTGAGTTCAATCCCCGGTACCAAAAAAAAAAAGCTCTTCAGTGGAAAGGTATATCTCCAACCACATCCCACATGAGACTTTGCCACACTGATTTCCTCAAAGCCACCAAAACAAGGAGGTGGTTACTGGTGCTTATCTTGAAAGATATATTTTAATAAGACCTATTTGTATGTTGGGGAGTGGGGGAGTTCTCCTCTAAAAATAGTATTATTTACTGACTGCTATTTGTGGTTAACTATGTATTATGTTTATAACACAGACACTAAAGAAGCAAATTACTAATCTGTACATATAGGACCAATTTAAAAAGAAGACAATACAGGTGGCAACTGCTTCACTTTCCAAACTAATCAGAGAAGCCCCCAAAATTCTGAAATATACTTGAGGCACACTGAATTGAATAACACATTTTGTTTCCACACAAAATAGTTGAAAGAAGAGAGATTGATTTTTGAGATCTTTATTGTTAGGCCCTGAGGATACAATGTACACCACCTAATTACAGGTACAAACAAATTTAAGGTGCTATGAGAATTTCAAATACCACCCCAGATCTGGTAACCTCAAAGAAAACTATCAGGAAAAAGTGATGTGAAACATGACTCTTAAAGAGCAAGTTTCACAGATGCAAAAGGTAGGGAAAAGGCTCCGGGCAGAAAAACCAGTGTGTGTAAATTGTAAGAGGTTAGCTAGATGTTGGCCAACTAAAATATAAACAAGGTTCAATAAATTATAGGAACCTAGTACAGGACTAATGCTCCCCTCATGAATTAACTAGAAAGTTGGGCTTTTAATATGAAACTATGGAACAATGTTTTCAGAAGTTAAACAGGAATTGGTGGTGCATGGCTCTGATACTTAAGAGAAGGGATAAAAAAATCCCCAAGATGAGTCCTATGATTTCCCAGATTTCTTCCTGTAAGAGTCACAACTCTTTTATTTTTTTGTCTTTTTTGTTTTTACTGGTACCAGGGATCGAACTCACGACTGCCTGCTTGCAAGGCAGGCACTTATGCCGCTGAGCTAAATCCCCAGCCCCAAGAGTCACAACTCTTGATGTGGAGCAAGAAATCTTGCAGTGTACAGAAGTTTCACAATGCTGAAGTAGAAACTAGAGTTCACTGAGGCTGAGGCACCTGGAATTGGCAGGGTTGAGTAAGAGAGAAGAGAGAGAGCTATGGAGACAATAAGTTCTACAAGTCGGAAGGTGGGTCTTCTAGTCTGTGGCTGAATATTAAGCAGGGCATGCCCACAGTAGACTCGATGAGACCAGAAAAGGATAACTACCAGGCAAAGGACAACCAGAGAAAGGGCAACGATGAATTCCAGCCAACTATGAAAAAAGACCTCTCAGAACATCTAAAACATTCCATGGAGACCCAGAAGTGCCCATCTGTGTAGTTCCATCACACAGCATCACTGGAGATACACACTAAGAAGCTTATAAATATAGAAGAATCCGCTAGATTTGCAAGTAATTGCTTGCTTGCCAGATCAAAATTTAATATAATTTTGAAAATGATGAAACAAAATATATAATAAAGAAAATAATCTCAAGCTGCAAGAGGAAAACAAGTAAAAACGCAAAACAAGATAATAGAGTTAGAAGAAGATTAAAAATGATGCTATAATAGACCTGGAGTTTATTGCTACTACTTGTTATACAAAGGTTTATACTGTTGTCATATTTGTTTATTTACATGACTACCTCTGCAATATATTCTTCAGACACAAGATTTCTATCTTATGGAATATTAGCTAGATCTCTGGCCCTTAATATTCAGCTAACAGGAAGTGCTCAAAAATTAAGTGTAGAATAAATCTCTGGCTTATGAACAAGTTCCATTCTGAGTGTTTCAAAGTCAGATTCATTCATAATCTGACAGAGTGCTGTACACTACACCTGTGAATCTTACACAGCAGAAAGTTCACAACTTGAATGTTCGTAATTGTATAAATATTGTATTTATATTTCTCTAAATAATAAGTTAAATTAGACTTTTACTTGAAAACCTGTTATAGAACCTTAATATTTTAACTACACATAGAAAGTTTTATAGCATTAATGATTTCTGCTTTTTTCTTACATTTCTTGTGTATATTTCATCACAAAGTTATAAAGACATAAAAATATAGTGAACTATAATTCTTTTAAAAATCAGCATTGTTAAGGTATAACTTACACACTAAAACTGAGAATCTAATTCAGCAAATTCTGACAAATGTGTATAGTCTACCAATAATCATGATAGAAAAACTTCCATCACTTTGTACTCTTGGCAGCCCAACCCTTCTCTTGTTCCCAAGTCTAGCAAACATCAACCTTCTTTTTGTCATTGAAATTTTGCCACTTATAGAATTTAATAAAATTAGAATCATATGCAAGTAGTTGAACATCTGGTTTCTTTCATTCAACAGAATGCTCTTAAGATTAACTCAGTGTCCCACACCAACTGTTTATTATTTTGGCATTTTGTGATGTTTTATTGAGTGCATATGGAAGACTTTGCTCATTCATTCATTCACCAACTTTTGATTACTGTAAATGAAGTAAATGTAAATATTATTTTAAATAATAAGAAATACATTCAAAGATTTAAAGGAAAACATGCACACAATGAAAAAAGTCCTGTAACTTAAAAACAATAGATCAGCAAGACAAAGATATCAATTTTAACTACTACTGTACAACACACTTTTCAAAACACTAACCAGAGCAAGAGAAACAACTAAAAGAGGTACACATAGGAAAGGAAGAAGTCCAAGTATCATTCTTAGCACATGCTGATTCTATATAAGATACAAAATATCACTAACATAGGCTTAAAATAACTAAATTCAGAAATATACCAGGATACAAAATCAAACTCGGTTAATAGCATTCCTACACAATAATAATAAACTCAGTAAGAAAGAGATTAGGAAAATAATACCATCCATGGTAGCATCAAGAAAAATTTCACACTTAATAATTAACCTAACCAAAGAAGTGAAAGACCTCTACAAAAAAAACTACATCACTCTGAAAAAGACGGAGGAGGTAATCAGAAAACGGGAAGAAATCCCCTGGTCCTACATACATAGAATTAATGCAGTCAAAATTGTCATACTTCCAAAACTGACACACAGATTTAACACAATCCCAATCAAAATATCAATAGTATACTTCTCAAATCTAAAGAAAACAATCCAAAAATTCATATGGAGCTGGAGAGACTCAAAAACAGTTCTAACCAACAGCAAAACAGGAGGCATCATAATCTCTGATTTGAAGTTACATTACAATGTTACAGTGATAAAAACATCATGATTTTGGTACAGAAACAAACAAGTACATCAATGGAATGGAACAGATGATTCAGAAACAACACCAGACACATTCAGCTATTATGTACAGTGGAAAGATAGCAGGGAAAACTGGATAACTACATGCAGAAGATTAAATATAGACCCATATAACTCACCATGTACTAAACTAAAATCAATATGGATCAAAGTTCTAAAGTATTAAAACAGAAACAATCTTCTAGAAGATAAAATAAAACCCTTGAAAACAAAAGCATAAGCAAGGACTTTCTGAACAGAACTTTGGTGCAAGAAATAATACCAAGAACAATTGGATCACATGAAATTAAAAAGCTCTACACAGGAGAAGAAACAGCCAACAGAGTAAAGCGACATCCTACAAAATGGAAAAAAACATTCGCTAACTCACAACAAGATAGAGGACTCACAAGAAGAATATATAAAGAACTAAAAATAGCAGATTCTCCAAAATAAAAGACCCAATCAAAAAGTGTGCAAGCAAAATGAATAGACACTTCGAAAAAGTACAGAAGGCCAATAAATACAAGAAAAAATGTTTAACATCACTGACCATCAGAGAAATGCAAATTAAAATACTGAAATAGCACCTTACTTCAGAAAGAATGGCTATCATCAAGAAATCAAATAATAACAAATGTGCTTAAGAAATCAAACATTAACAAATGCTGGCAAGATTTTTGGCAAAAAAAGAACCCTTCTATACTGTTAACAGTATAAACTAGTAGAACCTCCAAGGAGATCAGTATACTGATTCCTCAAAAACCTGAAAACAGAAAATCCATTTGATACACCTATTCAAATTCCCTCTAAATATCTTCCTGAGAGTTAAAGTCATCTTATTACAGTGATACATGCATACCCATGTTTAAAAGAGAACAATTTGTAATAGCTAAATGTTGAAAATAGACTATATAACAGCAGATACCCACTAACAGATGAATGGATAAAGAAAATACGGTATTTATACATGATTGAGGACTATGCTGCCATACAGAAGGATAAACCTGAGGTATATACAGGCAAACAGGTGCATCTCAAGAACACTGTTATGTCAAATAAATCAGACACACAAGATTAAATACGTGATTTATATAAAAAATCCAAAATATAATTAAAGAGCAAAATAAAATATAAATAATATAAAGTAGGGAGATCTTTTTTTTAATTTAAGAAGAAAAAGAAAAAAACAGAGAAAGGGTACAAGTAATACAAAATTTAAAAAATATACAGTAAGAAATCACTAGTTAATAGATTACATATTCTCATCTTAGAAATAGTTGTTCAAGTTACAAAATTGAAGCATATAAAGTGGACTTTCAAACAGTGAGAGTGCAAACAGTTTTGTTCAATGATCCAAAAACACTCAGTAATATGGTTATCCATCTTATACACTCAAACATATATGTAGTTATAACCTTCAGAGCACCTTCTTTTCTTTTCTTTTATACAATGACAATTACACATTTTGGGTTTTATTACTTCCACAGTTCTTATTACTTTTTTTGAAGAGAGTAAAACCAAATGCGACGTATCAGAACAGAGTCAATCAAATCAAAAGGATGGACATAACAGATAATGTAAAAACAAAATACAAGGTGATCAACAATGGTTACCATACTGCCTCTTGCTATCTTAAGAAGAATTGCCTATATCAGTTATAATAAAATTGAACAAAACAGTAAAGAATACAACCAAAACATTGGAGACTTTACAGGACTTTAAGAGAAGATAATAGTCAACAAGAATGGGTGCCATAATGGATCTTATTGTCTTCACAGTTGTTGCCTATACTTTCGAATTTGGTACTATCTAACAAAGCAGAATAGGGGAAAATCAGTCAAAGCAAGATGGTGAGGGCAATACAGGGTTTCAAATCAAGTTAACAGGAAATCAAAGTAGGTTACTATAATGTCTCCGGCTATTTTTAAAATTTATTTTTCCCTTAATTGAAAAGATAAAAATAAAGAAGTAAATAATTTTTAAAAAAAAAGAAAAAAAAGGGGGTTGAGATAAAAGAGGGCATAACAACAGAACAGTGCAGGTCAAAACATAACCATTTAAGCAAAATAGTGTTTCACCTCAAGATATCCTGACATAAAAGTAGTCATACTGACTTTTTCCTTGAAATCTTTGAATATAACTTTGTATATTGTAGCACCAAACATATCAAGACACTGTAAAACCATTCAACATTACATGGTATTTAGAACCAGCTAACAGAAAATGAACAATGGTTTCTGTATAATCTCCTTGTCTATACAAGTTTTTACTTATATTATCACATATAATAAAATCCAATAAGATACAACCTGTTAAGACCGATGGAGACAGAAGAATAAAAGCTTGATGGGACTTCAAAACAAGATGATACAAAATTGGCACTACCTATTATGATGTCCTATTTTCTCCAAAATAGCTGTTCCTATCATCCGATCTTCTCTGCCTCATTTCTGTTGAGATCTTTTTCTGTCGTTTGTTGTCAGTTTGTCTTCTTCATTTCGCTTTCTGCTCCATTCATTGTGGCCTCTCTGCCACTGTTTCTGGAATCTTGGTATTTTCCTTTTTTAGAATATACTGCAGTATTCTCTGTAGAGTTGAATTGGTGGTTGCAAATTCCCCGAATTCCTCTTTATCCTGAAAATACCTTGTTTTTCCGTCAATTTCCAGGGACAGTTGTGCAGGACATTTCAATCTTGGCTGGAGGTTATTATCTTTCAAAGCTTGAATTATTTCCCCCCATGCTCTTCGTGATTTGATGGTTTGTGCCGAGAAGTCTGCTCTAATTCTGATGGGTGTTCCCTTGTAAGTGATCTGTTTCTTGTCTCTGACGACTTTTAAAATTCTGTTCTTATATTGGATTTCTGGAATTTTGATCATTATATGCTTGGGTGTAGCTCTATTTGGGTTGTAGGTGGCTGGGGTCCTGTATGCCTCATACATCTGAGTATCTTTACCTTTTGCTAAATTAGGGAAATTCTCTTGGATTATTTCTGTGAATAGCTTTTTTAGTCCATTTGTTTGTCCCTACTTCTTCTTTTATGTTCTTAATTCTTAAGTTATAGATCCTCTTATCATCTTCTAGCCTTTGTATTATTGCTGTTTGTTTTTTTGTTATTTTTAAGAAGTTCTTCAGGGCTGGGAGTTTAGCTCAGCAGCATAAGCACCTGCCTTGGAAGCAGGCAGTTGTGAGTTCGATCCCTGGTACCAATAAAAATGAAAAAGACCAAAAAAAAAAAAAAAGAAGTTTTTCATTTCATGCTCATTATTACATGGTAATTACAAATCTACCCTCCAGTTCAGATAATCTATCCTTAGTTTCTTTCAAGCTGTTATGCCAGCTTTCAATAGAGTTTTTAGTTTCCTGGTAATCTCTTTGAACCTGATTCATGTATTCTATGTTTTCTCTATTTTCTCCATCAAACAATTCTCCCCTTTTTTTCTGTTCTTCCATTCCACCATCTGTTTTTTCTTGGGCGGTGCTTAGCATTTCTCTAACTATTCTACTTATATCTTGCTTTAGGTTGTTAATAACTTCATTCCTAAACTCGTCTATGAGGTTCTTGAGATATCACTTTACGTCTATTGGTGCCGTGTCTGCTATTGCATGTTTCTCAGGATTGGGGGCCAAGGACCCTTTCTTGTTACTCCCTCTTCCCATATTTTTGGTTCCTGCTATACAAGTGTATATAGGAGGCCCAGTTTCTTTCTTTATCGGTTATACTTTGTTTGAATTGAGCCGGCTAGGTATTCCCACCCACTGCAGTGTACCAGGGAGACACAGACCTGGGCAGCCTCTGCTGGGCCCGCCCCTCCAGGTCAACCTACTGGAGGCTTCACTGGTAGGGTACACCTCCAGGCACTGGGACCTGGTTTGGGCTAGCCTACTGGGTCTTAAGTCAGTGGCGTCACCCAGGCCAGGCACTCCCCACCAATCCTGCTTGAGAGGGGAATATATGCCCAAGGACACTGCAGCGTCTTGTTCTGGCTAATCTGCCCGCTCCCAGTATGTCCTTTGCTGAAGCCTCCTACTCTGTGGAAGGGTCTCTGATTCGCTCACTCACCGCAGGTTGATGCAGGGATCCTGGCCAGTCCCGCTCTCAACTCCATTCACCGCTTCCCACTCTCAGAGCTTTCGCACCTCTCTCCTTGCTGTGCTGATTGGGATGCAGCAGCAGCTGCAGGAAATTCAAATCAGAGCTTCCAGTGGCGCGGGCTCCAGCTTCCGCACTGAGACTTTATCTGTTCCTGTTATATCATCAGGATTGCATTTCCAGTTGGTTTCTCTTAGTTTAGTCTGTTCCTGGGTCGGCAGGGTGTATCTCCCCTTGCTTAGGACTTCTCGCCTGGCACCATTCCTGGATTTTAAGTGTGGTTGCTCAGAGAGCCTCCAAAGCTGCTGCTATCTATCCGCCATGTTCTCCCGGAAGTTGGGAGATCTTTTTCAAATGGGAAGGGAAACGAGTTGGAAAGCAGGGAGGGATAAAGAGGGGAGGTAATGAGAAATGAAATAAGATATGATATGTACAGGTACAAACTCCCCCATGAAAATGTTAGCATTATGTACTCAAACATGTACTAGTTAAAAAAATTAAAATAAATAAAAAAGGATCATCTATAGCTAAAAGATGTAACTAAAATTTTAAAAATTGCCAGTGTGGTATAAAAGCAGATAAAATGGAACATAATTAGAAATCACCTAGGCTGAAACATACAGAAGAAAGGAAGGAAAAGAGGAAGGAAGGAAGGAAGGAACAGAAGGAAAGAAAAAAAAAGAGAGGACGAGAAGGAGAAAAAACTAAAAACAGTTCTTATCAAGTGATCTCATTTACAGTAATTGGACTTTCAAAATGAAAAGGAAGCAAACATAGTTAAAGCAATAATGGTCAAAAATTTTCAAATCTGATGACAATTACCAATCCATATGTCAAAGTAGCTCAATAAAGTCAACAGGGAAAATACATAGAAAAAGAAAACTATACAAAGATAGGTAACAATCAAATTGCTGAAAACTAGCTAACACCAAAAAATGAGAAATGACAACTGAAAGAAAACCAGACCAATATCCCTTTTAAGGATCCACAAAAAGCTAGGTGTGTAGCTCAGTGGTAGAACTTGTCTAGCATGGACGAGGACCAAAGTTTAATCTCCAGAAGCGGATAACAAAAGAAAACAAAACAGCAACAAAAGTGGAACAACAATAATTTTTAAAAAGAAAATTAAACAATAATTTTAAAAAAGACTTCCAGGGAGATGGCAGAGCAATAAGCAGATAAAATAAGCTCGCCAAGATTCAGAACTCTGATACTGGAAAATGATCACTTGAAAATAAAAGGAGGTGAGGGAGGTGGATCCCCAGGACACCAGAGGATTCTGAGGAGAAAACTGGAGCCCACAGAGAAAGTGAAGAGACGACCAAAACACAGAAAAAGGAGGAGGCAATAATCTGCACATCCTCTTTGGGTCCTGGCTCTTAGCTTCTGGCCTGTAGTGACAGAAAAGAAAATCAAAGTGAAAGTGGGTGACACTGTAGAGGCCTTTAGCAGCACTGGACGTTGTGCTCTACAACAAGTGGTGAAGACTCCAGTCCTCGTCACTACAGTGTCCCCTGGAGACAGTGCCTATTTGATACTATTCCAGGGAGAAGCCAACTGAACCCCGGGCTCAGAGCAGCTGGGGGATGGCGTCATCTTAGGATGCTCAGTGTTAAACTCCAACCAAGACTGGCTGAGGAACAAACCTGAGAGACATCTGGGGTCATGAAGCTGCGGTCAGGCAGGCAAAAGACACCAAAGTGTTAGAGACTCAGCCTGCTGTAGGTTTGCTGCAATTGTCTATCACTGATCCGTAATCTTGCTACCTCCTTTCTTTACCACTGAGAACAGAGTCAGGCACAGAATTAGAAACTGCCACAAAACTGTACACCTCAGAAGATAACTACAGGCTTGAAGTCACAGAGAAAAATTTTTTTCTATTCATTTATTTTTTTTTTAGTGTGACACTGCTTTTAGATTTTTTGTTTGTTTTGTTTTCTTTTTTCTTTCTTTCTTCATGTCTTCACTAGTTTCCCAATGCTTGGGTAGTGCTCTTGTGTCCCTCAACCTTGCATCTAATCTCTTTCTCTTTTATTTCTCTATTTTTCCCACTTATCCCTTTTAAAAGTTTTCCCCTGAAGGTAACAGCACTCTAGTGAGTGGATATCTAATGTATATAATTTTCTGATGTGTCTTAGATTTTGTTGTAGAACTATAAATGTACCTTTTGTTAAAGGTGATAAATTAATAGTTAATCAGTTTATCATTTTCCAGTCTGCTTGGTGCTGTTGTTATTACTGATGGTACCACTTTAGCCAAGATGACATAGTTCTCCTGATTAATTAATCATCCTTCTATGCCAATACCTAGATTGTCTGGGGATCGTAAATAATACTATAGTCCAGTATCAAAGAACTAAGTACCAGGACAAACAGTCTGGAATCTTTCATCTCTAATAAACTGACGAGCAGACTCTGGAACAAATTCAAAAGCTACCAGCCAGCTACGACTAAGAGACATTTCTGAAAAGTAGTCATTTCCATAAGAGATCTCAGCAGTAGTAATAGAGCTGTCCACCATAAGCAATTTAAATTGCAGAGACAAACAAGAAAAATAGAAAGTGAAAAAACAGAAGATGCAATTCATAAATCCTAACTCACTCAAGGCAATCAAGGGAGCACTGAGATGAAAGCTTAGGAATGACATAGAAACCATGAATGCCCAAAACAGAAAAGGATTCTATAAAACAGGCTCAAATACAAATCCAGCAGATTAAAAAAAATACAGAGTAGAGTCAATCAATGTGAAGACAGACTATCAGACTTACAGACAAGGTTGTAGTTAGCAATCAAATGAAAGACAATTTAGAAATACCAAAGGACCATTAAAAATCAATCCACAAACTGTTAGATTATACAAAGAAGACTAACATAAGATTAACTGGAATTGATTAAGAATTAGAAGATAGCACAAAGGGCATAAAAACCTATTCACAGAAGTAACAGCAGAAAGCATCCTAACATTAAAAAATAATTTGAGAAAGTAAGTTGAGATAAGTAAGGCATATGCCATTAACAAGGTTCAAAAAAACTACATCAAGGCATATAATTGTCAAGATTTCAGAAATTCAACACAAGAACAGAATACTAAAAGCTGTTAGAGAAAAGAAACAAATCATCAATAAAAGAAAAGCCAAAAGAATCACAGCAGATTTGTCAACAAAACACTTAAGTTAAGGAGGGGTTGGATGGAAGTATTTCAGGTCCTAAAACAAAACAACCTTGAACCCAGATTGATGTACCCCACAAAATTATCTTTCAAAATTGATGGAGAAATAAGATACTTCCATGATAAAGAATTCATGAAGAAATTCATGAGCATCAAACCAGCATACCAGAATATTCTGGAAGACAAAGAAGACAACAATTTTATGAATCCCTATGAAAGAAGCCTACTAGGCAAGGAAAGCCATTAAATAAAAGGGAAGGAAAGGGAAAACAATGCCAGGAAAATAATATAATGAGAGTAAGTCAATATATAACAGTTATAACTGTTATATATTGTGAATGGTCTCAATTTATTATTCAAGAGACAGATGGTAGATGGATCAAGAAACCCAATCCAACAATATGCTGCATATAAGAAACACATTTAATTAAAAAAGAAACTCACAGAATGAAGGTAAAAGAATGGAAAACAATACTAAATGCAAGAGGAACAAAGAAAAAAAGAAGAGGCTATTCTTTTTTTGGGTCCATATTCTATTTGCAGACAAAAGAGAGACAAAGAAGGTCACTATATACTTGTTAAGGGAATAATGAACTACGTAAAATAAACACTTATGGACAGGAAAAAACAGATTAGCAGTAAGACAGCTGCAGTGAGGGGCCACAATACTCCCACTGTCACAAACAGATCAACAAGACAGAAATATCAACAAAGAAATATATATCAGAGCTGACTCAAACCTTTGAAAAACATGGATGTAGATGTCTACAGTGTTCTGTCCCACAACAGAACACACATTCTTCTCAGCAGCACATGGAACTTTTTGCAAAAGACGGTTTGCAGACCGTCTACTAGCTCATAGAGCATGCTTAAATAATTGCAAAAAGAAAAAAAAAAACCTGAAATTACACTAGGCATATAATGACCAAAATGCAATGAAATTGGAACTCAATGGCAAAAGAAATCACAAAAATGGGATAAACATAAAGAAATTAAATAATACCCTACTAAACAACCAATAGGTCAGAGATGAAATTAAAGAAGAAATTAAGCTGTTTGTACAATGAAACAAGAACCCCAGTACAACATACAGGAACTTACGGAATGCACTGAAAGCAGTTTTATGAAGGAAATTTATGATGGAGAAACCCCACATCAGGCAAACAGCAAAGTCAAATAAATAAGCTAATGTTAAATCTTAAGGTTCTAAGAAAAGAAGAGCAAGTTAAACTCAAAGCACAAAGGAGGAAATTATAAAGATCAGAGCAGAAATTAATGTGACTAAAAAATACCAAGAATCAATGAATTAATGAGTTGGTTCTTTTACAAATTAAATAAAATTGAAAAGCCCTTAGCCAATCTTATTTAAAAGGGGAACCTAAACCCATGAAATTAGGAATAAAAAGAGTAAAGTCACTATAAATCCTACACAAATATGGAAGACTATCAAAATCTATAGAAGCTGTACTCTAAAAACATGGAAAACTCAGAAGACAGATTCCTAGATAACTGGGAATTATCAATGCTGAATCAAGAACATATAAAAATTCTAAATAATCCAGTGTCAGTTACTGAAACTGAAAAGTAATAATAATAATAATAACAAAACTACAACAAAGAAAATTCCAAGTTCTAACAGTGTCACTGCTGAATTCTACAAAAAATCTGGAGATCATCTAATGCCACTACTTCTCAAACACTAATGAAATTGAAAAGGTAGTAATACTTCTAAACTCACTGCTGGAAGCAAGCATTACCCAATACAAAATCAGAGAAGGATCCAGCAAAAAACAAAACTATAGGTCAGTCTCCTTAATGAATATAGATGTGGAAATCCCCAATAAGCCAGTGGCAAACAGAAGCCTGCAAATTATTAAGAAGATTGCACAAAATGACCAAGTAAGATTCATCCCAGTGATGCACAGATATTCAACATATGCAAATCAATAAATGTAATATACCACATAAACAGAACAAAGAACAAAAATCACACAATCACCTCAACAGAATCAGAAAAAGCAACTGATAAAGACCAACACCCAGGAGGAGTCTGGGAAGATGGTGGAACAGTAAGCAGCAGAGTAGAAAGCCTCTCTGAGAGAAACAGCCCAGATGCTGGAATATGGCATTCTGGAGAAGAAAAGCAGGAAAGACATAGGTCCACCCAGGAAGAAAATAAAGTGAGAAACAAAGCCCACAGAAAGAATTTTAAAAAAAGAAAAAGTGGAACAGAGGAAGGTGGTAGCTGGTAGCACTTTCACCAGAGCCAGTCCCACTGAGCCAGAAGCACTGTTGGAACCCGGAGATGCACGGGCACAGTTAAGTTGGTGGCAGGCAAGCCTGAAGACCTTGGTGGGGAGGTAAGGGCAAAAGGGAGCAACAAACCAGAGAACTGCACTGGCTGGTGTGCATGAACTCGCGCAGCTGCTACTCAACAGGCTGACCAGGTTCCCACTGCTTTGACTCCCTGGAACCCATTGCACTGAAGTGCAGGTGCTCTGAAGTCAGAGATCAGCGAGACCAGCAGAGAGCAGAGCCAGCCAGGGACCTGCAGCGGCCTGCAGTGCGGCGCACACTAACACAGTGAAGGCCTTAGCAAGTTGACTGACCCAGAGGGGAGGGGTCAGCATACACCGCCCTTGTCTACACCATAATAGCACCCTGGAGGGGGCAGGATCACCTGGCCAGTGCGCTTCAGAGAACCGTAACCAACAAGGAAAGAGACCGAGGCCTCCTACATATACCTGTATGGAAGAAACAAAAAATATGAGAAGAGGAAGCAACAAGAAAAAGCCCCTATTCCCCAACCCTGAGAACATTGATCCAGGAAAAGTAAATACAAAAGAGACTGAGGACAGCAAACATGCAATATCAGAAGTGGCATCAGTGGACATAAAGAGATATCTTCGGGACCTCATAGACGAGTTCAAAAGGGAAATATTTAACCAAGTAAAGCAAGCTATAAATAGATAGATTAATAAAAGATGTGCTAAGCACCTCTCAAGAAGACACAGATGGAAGAATGGAGGAACACACAAGAAGGGGAGAATCGTTTGATGAAGAATATAAAGAAAACATAGAATACATGAAGCAGGTTCAAAGAGATTACCAGGAAATTAAAAACTCCATTGAAAGCTGGCAAAACTGCTTGAAAGAAACTAAGGATAGTTTATCCAAACTGGAGGACAGGTTTGCGATGTGGGAACATAGAGGAAAAATTTCTTAAAAATAACAAGGAAGGGGCTGGGGATTTAGCTCAGCGGCATAAGTACCTGCCTTGCTAGCAGGCGGTCGTGAGTTCAATCCCCGGTACTGATAAAAATGAAAAAGACAAAAAAAAAAAAACAAAAAACAAAAAAAAAAACAAGGAAACAAGCAGTAACAATACAAAGGCTAGAAGATGACAAGAGGATCTATAACTTAAGAATAAAGAATGAATGAAGAAGCAGGGGCACAAACAAAGCAACTGCAAAGGCTATTCACAGAAATAATTAAGGAAAACTTCCCAAACATAGGAAAAGGAAAAGATATTCAGATGTATGAGGCATACAGAACTCCAGCCACCTACAACCAAAACAGACCCATATCCAGGCATGTAATAATCAAGATCCCAGAAATTCAATATAAGAACAGAATATTAAAAGCTGTTAGAGATAAGAAACAGATCACCTATAAAAGAAGGCCCATCAGAATTACGGGCAGACTTCTCAACACAGACCATCAAGTCAAGAAGAGCATGGAGCGAAATATTCCAAGCCCTGAAAGAAAATAACCTGCAGCCCAGATTGATCTACTCTGAAAAACTGTCTCTAGAAATTAATGGAGAAACAAGATGCTTCCAAGACAAAGAGGAACTGGGGAAATTCGTGACCACCAACCCAACTCTACAGAGGATACTGCAGGACATTCTAGAGAGAGAAAAGTACCAGGATTCCAGGAATAGTGGCAGAGAGGCCTCAATGAATGGAGCAGAAAACAGAGTGAAGACAAGCAGACAACTAATGGCAGAAAAAGAGTACAATAGAAATGAGGCAGAGAGAGTTGGTTATAATCTCTAATATAGATGGCCTTGATACACTTAATTAAAAAAAAGAAATAATCACAGGCAGAGTAGATCAGGAGGTAGGGTCCACCAAGACGCTCTTTATAGGAAATATAATTAATCTGAAAAAGGGTGTATGGACTGAAAATCAAATATGAGAAAACAATGCTCTATGTGACAGGGAACCAGAGAGTAATAGGGGCAACTAGACCAGTATTTGTGGATAGGTTGGAAAGACAGGCTTTAATGGGTAAGGGAATACAACTAGAGATCAAGTCCAGGATGGAGAAGGTTCAGAACCACTTAGGTAAACAGCAGGTTTCCCCTCTACCCCAATTTAAAACCGAGAGTTTTGTTGAGACCCAAAAAAGCACAGTGCACCCTGGGGAAGTGAAAGAGGAGTAGTCTTAAAAGAGACAGCAGAAGATATTGTTAATAGTATATCAAGAATTAAAACCCATATTACTTGTACCACTCTTATTAGATAGATTTTATTCTGTTCCAGTTGATCTACTTGCATTAGATTTGAGGACACAGACAGCTACCTCAAAAACATCAGGATATAGCACAGTAACCATCTTTAATTTCCTATTAACTTAATGTGGAACCCTTATGACTTATAATGTTTTATCATGACTGATCTTAGTTAAATCTGGTTTGTTTGATTGCTGTTTGGTATCAACAGATTTTATTCAAAACTGTTATGATTGATAGTATCAAGTCTGAAAGTATAGGCAACTACACTGAAGATGACAAGACTCACTACAATAGCCATTATGATTTGATTACTACCTGTTTTTGACACTATTTACAAAGTTGTGTTTTTATTAATACTGTTATACACTGATATATTCAATTCTACTATGTCTGATGATATAGCCAATTCTATTGAAGAGACAACACAGTAACCATGGTAGAACTCCTTGTATAGTGATTTTATATGTCTTTTTTGTTTCATGTGTTTATAGGAATATGTGTTGTTTCGTCTTGCTTTGTTTTGTTTCTCCATTTAATATAGAAAAGACAGAAATACATGTCTATACGTATAATGTATAAACAGCTTATGAGAACTGATCTTATGACACAGGATGAAATGAATACTATGAAGAAAAAGACACACTACGGTACCTGGTGCTGATCCCAGAGTGCCATGATGTGAAACCCCGCAAATAATATTCTTTGTTCAGAGTAATTTTATCCTGCTTGGGTTTGTTTAATCTCAACTAAATGAAACTATGGATAATTGCATGTATGTTTAAGTATATAGGATTGATAACCATATTACTAAGTTTTTATTTAATAGTTGAACAGAACTGTTTGCAGTCTCGCTGTTTGAATTCCCACTTTTGTATCTTGAATAACTATTGTAAGAGGACAATATGTAAACATTAACTAGTGATTTCTTATTGTTTATTTTTTTTCTTTGAAAGTATGTATTATTTCTACCCATTGTATGTTTTGTTTAGTCTCTTTAAATAAAATTTTTAAAAAGACCAACACCCATTTGTAATTAAAAAAAAAAAACCCTTCAGAAAAGTGGGATAGATGGTCTTTATGTCAATCTGCTAATAGCTATCTATGACAAATCAACAGCCAACATCATACTAAATAGACAAAAACTAAAGGATTTCACTCTAAAATGAGGAATAAGACAAGGAGGTACACATCACCAACGTTATTCAATTAGTTCTGGAACTTTAGCCAGAATGATTGATTAGAGAAGAAAAATAAACCAAAGGAATAACAATAGGAAAGGAAGAGGTTAAATTATCATTATTTGAAGATGACATAATATGTTACAAAGAAAACCCCAAAACCTCCACCAAAAGACTTCTAGATTAATAATCAAACTCAGTAGCATAGCTGGACATAAAGTCAACACTCAAAAATCAATAGCCTTCCTGTACACAAATAGCAGTCACTAGGAAATATACTTTCACAGTAGCATCAAGTAAAATGAAATATTTAGGAATCAATCTAACAAAGGAAGTCAAAGACCTAAGCAATGAAAACTGCAGTATGCTTAAAAGGGAGATCAAAGAGGATATCAGAAAATGGAAAGATCCCCAATTCTTGGAGAGAGAGAATCAACATATTCCTGCACATCTATTGCTGTGGTAGGATGTTTTTAATTCTTCTGGGAAGATACTCAAAGGGCGAATAGCTGGGTCAAACTGAAATCTCCAATTCTAGTTTTTAAAGGAATCTCCACACTCACACTGGTTTCCACAGTGGCTGCACCAGTCTACATTCCCACCAACAGTGGAGAAGGGTTCTTTTTTCCCCACAGTTCCTTCCTTGAGAATAGCCATTCTTTCTGGGATGAGATGAAATCTCAATGTTGTTTTAATTTGCACCTCTCAAATGACCAGTTATGTTGAACATTTTTTCCCATATATCTACTTGTTGTTTGTATTTCTTCATCTGAGAAGTGTGTATTCATCTCAGATGCCCATTTTTGGATTGGATCTTTGAATTTGGGAGGTCTGATGTTTTTTAATTCTTTATATGTTCTCAATAGTAACCCTTTGTCTGAGGATCAGCTGGTAAACATTTTTTTCTCACATTGTGGGTTGTCTCATCACTTTGTTGGTAGTTTCTCTTGCTATCCAAAAACTTTTTAATAAGATGAGATCCCAGTTGTTGATTCTTTGTGATAGGTTCTGTGCAATCAGAGTTTTATTCACAAAGTCTTTGCCTACAATGATATCTTCAAGAGTTTTATGTACTTTCTCTTCCAACAGACTTAATGTTCCTGTCTTATTACTTAGATATTTGATCCAGTTCAAATTTAGTTTAATGTATAGTGATGGCTAAGGATTCAGTGTTAATCTTCAACATGTGCAAAGCCAGTTTTTCCAGCAACATTTATTAAAGAAGCTTTTTTTTTTTGTACCAGGATTCAAACTCATGACCTAGGTTTGCCAAGCAGGTGCTTAGACCACTGAGCTAAATTCCCAGCCCTAAAGAGACTTTCTTCCAGTGAATATGTTTAGCACCTTGACAAAGATAAGATGGCTGAGTATGTCTGGAATTGTTTCACTATCTAGTGATCAGTTTCCTTGATCTTTGTTTTTTTTCCCCCCCAGCACCATGCAGTTTTTGTCACGTAGCTTTATATTATAGTTTCAAGTCAGGGATTGTGATGCCTCTTGCCTGGTCTTTGATGCCTACAACTGCCTTTGCTATTGTTATTCTTTGCTATTCTAACCAGTTTGAAAATGAATTTTAGGGTTGTTATCTCCAACTCTGTGAGATATGTGCTTAGAATTTTGATTGGAATTGCTTTAAATCTGTATAACAGTTTTGGAAACACGGTCATTTTCACTATATTGGTTCTTTCTACCCAAGAGCAAGCAATACTTTTCTATTTTCTGAAATCTTCAATTTCTTTTTTTTTTTTTAAAGAGTACTGTAGTTTTCAATATAGAGGTTTTTTACATCCTTCCTTAGATTGATTCCTAGGTATTTCATCTTTTTGGATGCTATTGTGAAAGGTGCTGTTTCCCTAATTTTACTCTCAGTGAGTTTGTTACTAATGTATAGGAAGGCTATTGATTTCTGAATGTTAACTTTAGATCCAGCTACACTACTGAATTTGCTTATTAAATCTACCAGTTTTTTTTTTAGTGGAGTTTTTGTGGTCTTCCATGTAAAGTATCATGTCATCTACAGATAATAATTTAACTTCTTTCTTTCCTATTTTTATTCTTTCAGTTTCTTTTTTTTTGTCTAATTGCTCGGGCTGACATTTCTACGACTATGTTGAAGGAGAGTGGGACAGTGGACATGCTTATTTTGTTTCTGATTTTAGAAAGCTTTCTATGGTTTTCCATTTAGTATGATGTTGGCTATTGGTTTGTCATAGATGGCCTTTATCAGATTGAGATAAAGACCATCTATTCCAATTTTCTCTAGATTTTTATCATGAATGGGTGGTGGACTTTTTCAAAAGCTTTTTCTGTACCTATTGAGCTGATCATATGATTTCTGTCTCTGGCTCTGTTAATATGGTGATTTACATATGGCGAACCATCTTTGCATACCTGGTATGAATCCCACTTGGTTGTGGTATATAATCTTCGTAATGATTTGCTGCATTCTCTTTTCTAGTATCTTATTGTGGATGTTTGCATCAACGTTCATTAGAGCAATTGGCCTGTAATTCTCTTTCTTAGTTGGGTCTTTTTCCGGTTTTAGTAGTAGGGTAATGTTTGCCACCTATATAAGAAACTTCTACAAACTGTTGGCTAAATAAACCTTTCCTCCTTTAACTTTGTTGCTAACTTGTTGCATTTTATATCAGTAATGAAAAAAGTAACTAAAACATATTTGTAGGAAAATGGATGCATCTTGAGACCATAAACTTTAGTGAAATAAATCAGACATACAAATTTAAATATCACATTGTTTTTCTAGTGTGAGAAACTCAAAAGGTAAATAAATAACATAATGGAGGATAGGTATTGGGAAATAGGAAGAAAATGTTCAAATGGTCAAACAAGGGAAGGGGTGGGGGAAGAGGAAGGGAAGAAAGTGGAAAAAAAAAGAAAATGGAATGAAATGGAAAGAAAGCTTTTGTAAGTAGGAATGGAAAGAAAGGTTAAAGGGAAGGGAATGTGAAAAAAAGAATTAAGATATGTACAGAAGGGCTGGGAATTTAACTCAGCAGTATAAGCACTGGCGTGGCAAGTGGGAGATCGTGAATTCAGTCCCCAGTACTAAAAAAATAAAATAAAATAAAAGATGACAAGCATTTAGGGCTGGGGTTTAGCTCAGTGATGTAAGTGCTTGCAACCATGAGGTCGTGAGCTCAATCCCCAGAACCAAAAAAAAAAAAGATATGTACAGGTACAAATTCTATAGGTTAAATGTTATCATTATGCATGAAAAATTTTAAACTTATGTACTAATTTTAAAAAAATAAAGATACAAAAATTTTTGACAATATTGTAACAATATTTAAAAAGAAATGTATTATCACTAGTGCAGATCATCCTGGGAATCCAAAATTAATGTAACAAGCAAATGAGCAATATATGTTATTCAATACTAATACAATTTAAAAAATCATAAACTCAGTTTAACTGATTAAAATAAAGCATTTGAAAAATTTTGATAATCATTTATAATAAACACTGTTACTAAACTTGGAGTAGAAGGAAACTTCCTTACCTAAGAAGGTATTTTACAACTATATTTATCAATTAAAGACTAAATGCTTTTGCTATAAGGTTATGAACAAGATGAGAATATATACTCCACCACTTCAACATAGTATTGAAACTCAAAGACTGAGCATTGAGGCAGGAAAAAGAAACATAACTAGATACTGCCTTTATTCAGAGACAATATAATTTTGTAGAAAATCCTAAAGACTACGGTCAAGGGACTTTTTTTTTTTTTTTTTTTTTTTTTTTTTTTTGTCTTTTTCATTTTTATCGGTACCGGGGATCGAACTCACGACCGCCTGCTTGCAAGGCAGTGAGCTAAACCCCCAGCCCCCTCTTTTCTGTTTTTGAGATAAGAGTTACATGATGCAGTTCAGGTTGGCCTGGAACTCACTTTGTAGCCCAGGCTGGCCTCAACTCACAGCAATATTCCTCTCTCAACCTCCAAAGTGCTGAAATTATAGGCATGCATCACCATGCCCAGCTTGATTGTATTTTTTACACTAATAAGAAATAAGTGGAAAATAAAATTTTAAAGATCTCATCTGCAAAAGCAGGCACAAATATAAAATACTTATGTGTATAGTAAATTTAATAGGACACGTGTAAGATCAGCAAAATAAAAATTATAAAACCTTTTTTAGGAAAATTAATGTCCTAAATAAATGGGAAAATATACCATATTGTTTCCATAAAAGATGATGTCAAAATCCTAACCCTGAGATATCTATCAAAAAGAACTTATTTGGAGAAAGCAATGGACTTGAATAAACAGAAAGTGTGCAAATAAGCCAATACATATATGAAAAATGTCTAACACATTTAATCATTAGATAAATGTAAAGTAAAAACTGCAAGATACTACTATACACCTAGAACTACAGTCAAATTTAAAAAAACAGATCGATAATAGCTAGTGATGTGGAGTGTGGAGCACTGAGAACTCTTATGGAAATGAAAATGTACACAAAAATTGACTTAAATATTAAAGTTCAGTATACATTCACCGATGACTGGATAAATTAAGGCATGTACATAGAGCAGAACATATTTAGCAGTAAAATGGAACCAACCACTGATACATTCAGGAAATAAATCTCACAAGCACTCTGTTAAGAGAAAGAATACAGGAAAAGAATATATTCTGTATAATCAATTTAAATGAAGTCCTACGACAGGCAAAACTCATCAACAGTGCTGGGAGTCAGGTATGGTAGGCTAGAGCTGAGGCCAGGCGTAGGAGACTGACTGCAAAGGGGCCCAGAGGACATTTCTAGGGTGACTGACTGGTACAATATCCTGATTAGATATGGCACATGGATGCTCACACATTCATCAAATTGTGTGTAAATTACACTTCAATAAAACTGAGTTCCAAAGGAAGTGTAATATAAATATAAACTTAAATTGGAAGTGAGGAGGGGGCGGAGACTAGAGAAATAATAAAGATTGTGTCAGTCATGTAAAGAAATATGAATTATATACAAAACAGAACTCCCAAGAGTTTTTTCCAAGAGAAGTAATAAATTGCATTTTGGGAAAAATATTCTGGGTCCTAGCATCGTAGAAGACTTCAGTCTTCAGGGAGATGTATAAGGCTATCACTTTAATCCAGAAATGAGGTTCCCTAGTTCAAAAGATAGTGGCTGTGAGGACAGAGAAAAGTGAGGGGAGTTAAGAGGCGAATTTGTTTTAAAGTCTTAGCAGGGTAAGTGTCTTTGGATACCAATGTGCATTCAGTAGTTAGGCATGTGGGTCTCAAGGCCTGGAAGCACAGTAGGATTGGAGAGAGGGATTTGGGAGAAGACCTCTATTAATTAAGACCCTATATAAGATTAGTAGAAGGGAGAACAAAGATGGAAACACCCAAATCCATCAGGGTCACAAAAAAGATGACCAGAGGGTAAAAGGCCAAAATTCACAAATGGTAATTAGTCAAACTAGCAACCGCCATCTATTTTGTATGTTATACACACAGAGATTAATATACCTTGCCTTTCCACACCTCAGTAACGGTGAAGCCAAAAAAAGAAACTTTTAATACAATACAAATAACAAATGACAAGGGTCAACAAATACCAAATTGAATCACTTTTGGACCAGAGGACAGAAAGATTTGATTCAAACATTCCCTACTCACAATCACTGCTCTTTTAGTACTTTAAAATGAAAGCAAGCTATATTGACTAATACCGAAAATTCTTTCACCTGATTATGAAACAGACACTAATTTAGAAGAAAATAAGAAAATAGTGGCTAACCAAGACAAAATCTGTTTTCCTATCATTACTATATCCTAGGCAGGATCACTGCATCTGTGTAGCAAAGTCTCTAAGAATATTTCTTTTGCAAACAGTGAGCTAACTTGAAAGAACTGAGTATGCCCTGAAAACAGCAGAAAATGCAGTAACGTTGAATGTATCTTTTGAAATGACTTCATGAATACGTAATAAATAAGGAACACTCAGTAAAAAAGAAACCTAAGGAAAGTCAAGATTAGAACAAGATAAGCAGAGTTCTATACTGGCTTTCACCTCAAGGTCAAAATAAAGTAGATAGACCCGAGTTTTAGGTTTTTCAGACCCCCATGAGTAAAGGAAAAACAACAACAACAAAATGACAAAGTCTGGATCTTCCAAGTATAAAGCCACTGCCAATAACTACTAATGGGATACAACGAACAATAATAATTATAATCCACATTTGTTTTTAAAGCTTGAATCAAATAATGAGCATTTGGGTAACTATTAGCCAGGAGAACATGATATAAATTTATGCAAGTTGGCAAAAACACGGTCTCTCTTGGATTTGCTACCATTTTGAGAATTTACTTATAAAGGAAATTAAGACTAATGCAATTTAAGGAGCTTTAACTAGAACAATATATAAAAACAGTTTAGTGAGGTTCAAAAAAAGAATTATTTTCTCTTGAATTAACATCATTTGCTTACATTTAATAAAGTGAAGAGAACAGGAAGTCTTCTGTATTTAGTATATATAATTACAATGCTTTGTTTAAAATATAGTGAAGAACTAAGAGGGCAAAAATAACTTTTAATTGGCATTGAAGTACATGGTACTTCTTGTTCAAAAGAACTGTATTTATAATTAGCACTCTATGAAGGAATTTAAAAGTTAACATATATCATCTAACACCAACAAAACTTTCTGATTAAAAAATGTTTTCTTCCTAGAGACAAAAAAAATATTATAGCAGTTGCCAATGGCTGTGGAAGGGAAAAACACTGCGTTACTGTTTAGGGTGCAGTTTCATTTTGGGATGATGAAAAATCCAAAAAATAGATAGCAGTGATGATCATACAACACTCTGAATGTACTTAGTGACAGCAAATTTTATTCTTTTGTGGTGTTTTTGAAACAGGGACTTGTGATGCAATTAGGCTGACCTTGAACTCACTAGTAACTGGCTGGCCTTGAATTCACAGTGATCCTCCTGCCTCAATCTCTGGAGTGCTCAGATTACAAGTGTGTACCACCATGCCTGACCCAGATTTTATTCTTTGTTTTGTTTTTTGTTTACTTTTATTATTTTTTTGCGATCCCAGATTTTATTCTTATAGTTAAAATGATAGCTCTTGTATTAGTTATGTTTTACCACTGTTAAAAAATGCAAGGAAAAAATATTTGCATACCATTTTTTAAAGTCTGGAATTCTTTTAGGTATAAAATTCATGTAAATAATCTATTAAAATTAGAAGAGAGCACTAGACTTGATTCATCTGATGACAGTTCAAATTTAAGATTTACTCTTTTTATCTCCATAGTCTCAATGCAAGTTAAACCCTAAACCTCAGTTTTCACTACCAGGATAATGGGAGTACGTGGACACACAGTCATAA
The DNA here is from genome assembly GCF_034190915.1 of Cavia porcellus. NCBI lineage: Eukaryota > Metazoa > Chordata > Mammalia > Rodentia > Caviidae > Cavia > Cavia porcellus. The sequence goes on from NW_026947493.1 coordinate 42,225,392, forward strand.
GAAATAAGGCATTTGTAAAGATACAGGAAATTAACCAAGATGCTCTTATTCTCTGGTACAGTGCAAATAAAGACTTATTCACTAAATTTGCAGACCTTTAAAAATCACCTAACTCCTTTTAATCAATGGTGTGATAATATATTCAAACTCATAAAAGACTTGACTCAAATTCTTTAAAATGGCTTCCCCTCTCTCCTAAGCAGCCATTAGTTAATCTTCTTCTTTAAACTGCCAACTTTCTCTAAATTGTGGTAAGAGATAGAAGAATATTTTAAAGTACATAACATTATCATTATGTAGGAGTTTGACCACAATGCTCCCCTTTTCAAATTTCTGTTAGCTAATACTCATGGCATCCAACAGTAATAGTCAATTTTCTGCTGTCTGCATAAGTAACCAGGTGTGCAGTTAACAATTTTAAAAGTCAAAAATTTGTCCAAGTACTTCATAGTCTGAATTACAATTTTACTCTTTCAAGAGTTGAGATATATGTGTTCAACCTGAAATATGGTAACTCCTATTTAATGTCAAAATACTACAATGCTCTACATAAAAGGTCTTATTCTAGATCTAATGACTGAGAAAGTTCAAAAAAGAAATATTACTATGAATTTGGTATTTATATTTAAATGAATTTCATTTAAGCACGACAGTATCTATGGCAGTTATATTTGGAAAACACTTATCCATGTGTGTATTTTTTAATTCATGTTTGAAATAAATGTATATACATTCTTGAATCCCCTGCAAATTTCCAATCTCCTGGAATTTGCTGCCATAAACTGAGAACCACTGCTGAGAGTACCTGCTCACTCCTACAGGCCTGCTAGAGTACAGATATGGACTGATCAGTGCACTAGTATATCATTTTTCTAAAAAGCTGATATAACTCAAACTGCCAAGAAATATCTCTAGGATCAAAGTTTAAAAAAAGGTATATATCATAGAGTAAAATATAATTCTCATCAAACTGCATATACAGTGCCTTACATTTATCATTCCCTACCTTACAACATACTTTCTATTGCCAAAAAAGACAAAGAATACCATTTTAAAATTCTTTCTCCTGGTACAAATTTAACCCTATCATTTCATGTTTACCTGGTATTTATTCCTGATTCCAAACACAATTTCCTGAAGACAGCTTTGGTGTTATCAGTGTCACATTATCCAACTTATTTTTCTCAATTCAGAATGAATTCCTTCCTGCCCCAAAAAGTTCTATCAATTTTAACAGCTTCAACACATGGGCATAAAGAGAAAAATAAAATTTATTCATTTTTGGTTATTAGAATTGGTTGTTTCCCATACTCATAGGTGAAATAAATCAAACTCACGTGTAAACACCATACAGTCTCTCTGTGTGAGAAACTGAAAGAATAAATAAGCTCTAAGCTGTATAACAGATATTGTGAAATGGGAAGGAATTGTTCAAAAGGAAAAAGGAACTAGGATGTGTAAAAGGGGAAAGGGCAGTAGGGGAAAGAAAAAAATGCAAACTAGTTATACTATTAGTGTCTCTTAGTTCATTAAAAAAGGTTTGTGCTAACAGCTATGGCAGAAAATTGTATGCCCATGTCTTGCATCCTGAGTAACTACTTTAAAAATAACATGTAGTTTACTAGCTGTCATTATTCTATTATTCTGATATAAAATTTTGTTTTACCTTTTATCCATAAAAAAAAGGAATTGGTTGTTTCAAGATTTACTGGAGAAGCTTTAAAAAACAAAACTAGGAATTTTTTTTTTTTTTTTTTTTTCTTTCTGAGACAGGATTCAGGCTGGCCTTGAACTCACAGCGATCCTCCTGTCTACCTCTCAAGTACTGGGATTATAGGCCTGCGCCACCAAGCCCAGTCATAAAAACTAGGAAATTTGATAAAGATGAAAAGTTTGATTCATTCTGTGGATAATCCAGTACGGAACAGGCAGTTAACAACTGAAAAATAATACATATTTAAAGAATACCTTGTTTGGTACCTAGAAGCTGGTACCAATAGCTTTATTTCATATTTTATTTATTACTGTTTTAAGCATATTTGATTTTAAAACGACTGTGTTAAAATTTCTAAAGTGTTGAACAAAAAGCATTTTTTTCAAAATTATTCAAAGAAACATTTACCTGGGAATTATATTAAATATAATCAAAACAAAATAGTTATTCACAGCATCACTATAATTTAAAATACATACAAGTATATATTACATTATTGAATGAAAATTGGTACAAACTTCACAAAAGATAATCTGGAAATGTTTCTCCAAAGAATTAAAACTGCACCTAATATTCCAATGAGCTATAGTATTTATAAGAATTAATCTTAATGAAATATCATGGATGAGCCTGAAGACTTAGCTACAAAGATGTTCATTACAGCATTAATAGTAAAACTGTAAACATTTTAAATATCCAACAAGGACCAATTATCTGATTTATATTACACAGAAATATAGAATATCTAAAATCATTTAAAGTACATGCTGTAAAACAAATGTTCACACATTTCCCAACTGATTAAATTTGATTATTAAATACTTCTAATTATTTCAAGTTTGTATTAAAAGAAACACATACATATAATATGTAAATATGTAGACACAGAATAGACTACTAAGAAGAGTGGGGAGAAACGGGAGTAAGGAATGACTGCTAAATAATGGAGTTTCTGTTTTGAAGTGATGAAACTGGTCTGAATTAGGTATGAGTAAAAATTCAACTTAGCAAACATACTAAAAACTACTTAATTATATACTTTAAAAGGCCAAATTTTACAGTATGCAAATTTTTCCATAATTATACATATTCAAACATCTTAAAAGTTAAATCTTCATAAAGTCCTACCATAATATTAATTTATATTGCCAGATGAATGTGTTTATACAAATCTTCAATGAAGCTGTCTCGAGGCGCCTCTCTGCATGAACCTGCTTGTGCATGGACTGGACATTTTATACCTGTGTTATCAGTTACCAAAGTCGGGGCTCTGACTGCCTCCACCCCAGTTGTAGCATGTTCAGAAACTCACTCCACTCTGGTATGAGAAACTCAAAGTGTGAATAACAACCAAAATGTATAACCGATCCTGGGAAATGGAAAGAAAATAAGGGGGGGGGGAATGGAAACAAACCTTTTGTAAATTAAGAGGGAGAGGGGAATACGAAAAAAGAATCAATATATGTTATGTACAGGTACAAATTCCCTATGATGAATGCTATCACTATGCATACCTACAATGTTCCAATAAAAATAAACTTACTGAAGAAACAAAAACCTCTTCTTTCTACATGTGGCTGTCCAGTTGTTCAACACAATCTCTTCAGTAGACTTATTCTTTCCCTCACCGACGACCTTGGCACCCTTGTTAAGAATCCTTTGACCATAGACACATCAGTTTATTTCTGGACTCTCAACTTTATTTATTCCATTGATTTACACCTATTTTTATGCCAGTACCACACTGTCTAGACTACTGTCACGCTTGTAGTAAGTTTGGAAATAAGCAAGTGTGAGCCTTTACACTTTGTTCTCCTTTTTTGAAGATTGTTTTTGTTATTCTGAATTCCTTGCTATTCCACATAACTTTTCAAATAAGCGTATCAATTTCTATAAAGAAGTCAGCTGGGATCTTCTATCCACAGGGATTTTACAGAATCTGTTGCTCAATTTGAGAAGCACTGCCACCTTAACAATATTAATTCATGAATATAGGACATTTTGTCATTTATTTTAATCTTCAATCTTAACAATATTTTACAATTTTCAGAATACATTTTAGACCCCTTTTGTTAAATCTATTTCTAAATATTCTATTCTTTTTGATACTATTAAAAGTAAAGTTGTTTTGACTTCATGTTAAAGTTGTTCAGGTACATAGAATGAAACTGAATATGCATATTAATCATGCATCCTGAAACTTTGGTGAATTCACTACTTCCAATAATTCTTTGGCAGATTCCTTAGCAGTTTCTCTATGACAACCACGGCGTTTATGATACATTTACTTCTTCCTTTCCAGTCTGGATGTTTTTCCCCCTTGCCTATCTGATCGAGCTTGGGTCTTAATATTCAATAGAAATCTGCAAGCAGACATACTGATCTTGCTTGTGATATCATGAGAGCACCCAATCTTCACCATCGAGTACAATGTTAACTGCCTGTCTTTTGTAGACACTTTCATCAGGTAAGGAAGTTTCCTTCTTTTCCTAGTTTTCTGTGTAGTTTTATAATGAAATGGTACTGAATTCTGTCAAAGACTTCTTCTGTATCTATTAAGGTAACTGTGTGGCTTTATTTTCTATTCTTTTTAGGTAGAATGTTATATTAATTGATTTTTGATGGTAGATCAATCTTTCACTCGGGGTAAATCCTACTTAGTCATGATGTGAAATTCTACATTACTGGATTTGTTTGCCAGCATTTTGCTTCAAATTTCTGTATTACTAAACTATACAGTGGACAGCCTGTTCTTTGTGATGTCTTTGTTGGGTTTTAGTACAAGGCTAATATTGGCCTCAAAGAATGAGCTGTGAAGAACACTGTCGTCCTTTGCAATTTTTTTCTAGATAAATGAAAAAAACTAGTGACACATTATCAAAATTAAAAAGTTAAATATTAAAGCTAGTAATATGATTAGAAATATCATCTCTAGCCCCTGTACGGCAAAACTGCTGGCTGTGTAAGCCTTCTTTAGAGAAAGAAGTAAACTGTGGCTCTGGCGTCTGGGCGTCCACCTGTTTGAAGGAATAGTAGTACGGCTGCAGCCTCAGTTCTGAACAGTGGGGCCCTAACTGGTCCAACAGAATAATCTAAACAGGTTTAGAAATGGTTACATGAAATAGGTGTGGGGAAGTCTACTGAGAGCTCTACAAATTACACAAAAGACAGAGAACCTTTCTCTTCCCCTGGAAGTTCACATGTGAGTACATGGGATTGCTAAAGCCACAGTCACTTTGTAACATGTTGGAGTTAGTGTGGACACAATTCCAATAGACTAAAAGGAGCAAAACAAAAAGAAAGACAAGGGGTTACAATGATTCTGAGCTGCTGAGTTAACCACATCCAGGAGTTGTTTCAGTTTTCTTGGTAAATCAGTTTTCTACAACTAAAAAACTTCTAGCTGATACAGCCAACAGTTTGTGGGAGCCTGCTCACACTAGTTCAGGAGAGCCAAGGTTGGATTTCTTCTCAACTCCTCACTTACTAACATTATGTTTGTTCTTTCAAATCAATTATGTGTGTATACTAAAGTAACTAACAAAAACTACAAATCAGGGTTTTTATTTCAAGATACTCTTAAAGAGAAAAAAAGGCAGGTGATGGGAAACAGGAAAGCAGACCTTTTGCAGATAAGAATGGAATCTAGAGATAGGGTGGGCGGTAAAAATAAGATGCTGTATACTATGGACCAACTCCCCAGGATAAATATATTCATCATGTATTACAAACGTACTAATATGAGCAAATAAAATGGTCAGTACACAATTACACATATCACTAGGTATAAAGCCCATTTCAAACTTAACTTTTCATCAAATTTACCTTTCTATTCCCATAATAGTTGTTTATTAAAATTAAAATGTTACCAATAAAATACTAGATACATTCCAAAATTTTAGAAAAAGCCTCCAGAATTTTTCATTATGAATATTTAATATGCAAAAGTATTGATAATTTTTGAAGACTTTATAAAATATTACGTACAGTAAGAGAAAAAAATATGTTTAGATGGATAGATACTGAAACTGTTAAGCTAAATACCAGTATCTCTTCATGGTAAAATTACAAATGTTTTATGTATTTTTGTCTGTTCTTCCCTTTAATTTTTCATTATGATCATTTTCATTGTTATTATCACTTAGTAATAAGGGAAAAATTGATCTTTTTTTAGAAAAGAAATTCAGTACTGTATATTTTGTTCATGAGCACATGAAGATACTATCTTTTTCTTTCATTTGTATCAAGGAAAAACCTATTCCATTCCCAGGTAGAAAAATAGTTAGTTTTTAAACTGAATGATTCTGTGTTGCTGTCTGTAGTATGAAGATATAAACATGCCATCTAAATACCTCAAGATACTGTGGTCATAAACTGAATTATAATATACTTTCCACGTGCTAACTTCTTCACATACAATTGCTATAATGTGAGCCAAGGTCTCTATTTTGAAACATGCGTTTTAATTCATAAAATAGCATTCACTGTATTCCAAAATAATAATACAGATACTCCTGTTTAATGAGTTCCAGGTCTATGACTAGGTCACTAGTTCAGTAGGCTCCTAAATGAGAAACTATATATAGTATGTATATTGCAATATTCAGAACAAAACAAAATGGTCAAAGGAAACTCCCAATTTAATGACTCTTTTTTATTTGCATAACTCCTTCATGTGGTACTATATGTATGTAAGAGTATGTACATTTTATGTAATATGTAATGGAATACAAAACTGAAACACTGTACTGTGCAGTACAATCCTCGAAAACTGCAGTATTGCATAAACCAGGTATGTTGCACACAAAATAAAAACGCTGAAGCTCTATCAAGATGTATAGAATTGTTACAAAAAACAGGTCATAAGTCTTAACAGTGTACCTTTGTCTTAGGTCCAAACTTTCATTAAACAGGTCACTAAATGAGGAATATCTGTATTAAACATCATATTATCAAAATAGTTCAATGAAAATGATTTGTTTTTCTCAAGAACATATACTGTCCAATAACCTTTCAAGTAAAATACAGCAGTCACCAACAAATCATCACATCAGGTGGGTTCAGGCAATGCTGATCCTTCACATGTCAGAAAAGGTAAAGGTGAAAATTATTCAGAAAATGTAGAGTATCTTATGATATAACGTGCTCATCAATAATGACTATAAGGCAGATGCAAACAGGATACAATCTTTCTTTCTTTCTTTTTTGTACCGGGGATTGAACTCACAACCACGTGCTTGCAAGGCAGGTGCATATGCCGCTGAGCTAAATCCCCAGCCCTGCAAGATGTAATCTTTAGCAAATTAATAAAGCATCTAATCCTATCACTTTCTCATATGACCTCTTATGGCATCTTAGCAGCTTCCATGAATTCTTCAAGTTTACGTTAATCACACAGTTGATAATGCTGAAAGCTGTGTTTTGAATCTGCAATTTTGGCTCATTAATGATGGGGCTTCTGCAGGTCACTGCAAGGGACCAATAAAACTAAATACTACTACTAAGATTACACAGAACCATGAACCTGCTTGACTCTGCAAAAATGACTGGAAATGCCAAATATCCTGACAGTGGACCAGTATTGATGGAGGCACTGCTCTGTCTACAGTAAGTATCTTGGAGGGTAGAACGATATACAAAGTACATAGTAAAGAAGCTTCCTAGCCAGGAGCATAAGACAAAATTTAAACAGATAAAACAATCACAGAGTCAAGAATAACAGTGATAGTTAACTGTTCAATTATTTGGAAGTGTACCTGTAACACTTGAGAAAATATGTGCACCCTTCTGAGATAAGACATTTCTAGGGCTGGGGATACAGCTCAGTGGCATAAGCACCTACCTATCAAGGTCCTGTGTTTGAGTCCCAGTATTAAAAAAAAAAAGACATTTCTATACATCAAAAAGTTTCAAAGGCAACATGATGCCAAGTATCTGAGCATTTATTTAACTCCAAGTGAATCTGCTTTTTATCATCTGAGGAACTATCAGAAGCAAACAGCCCTTAAAAAGTGAATTCAATAGAAAGAGTGCACTGATGAAGTTTTCCGGCCCTTTGGTACAGCTGTTCTGCCTACCTCATGTGATCAACAGGTCTCAGATGACCATCCTCCAAATCACTCCCTTCTGCATCACAACAGGCAAACTACGTATTTTTTGGTTATTGAGGCAAAAAAGCAAATTCTTACTCAAAAGGTATCAGGTAGCTTAGTTTTCCCCATTATCAGACAATACAGAAATACAAATTTGGAAAATATATTTCTTTTTATGTATGCTTTTTATCTGCACAGCATGCTCAGTGAATGTACCTGAAAGTACAATAGCCTGCAGACACTTTTCATTTCTGCATGACAAATGTACAGAACTGTACCAAAAAAGGTAAGGATTGTAAAGCTGAGTCGCAGGTCATAAATACAGTGTGCCTTGGTATTAAGTCTTAGTCATTAAACAAGTAGGTCATTAAATGAGGCATGGAGCACGGAAGCATGGGGCAGACTTGTGTTCTAGCTCTCGAGCTAAACGGTACTGGCCATGTTCGTTACTCTATCAAGCAGTAATCTCTTTGACCCTAAATCTTCTCATGCAGCTAACAACACCTAATCACTACTCTTCATATGGTGAGATAAAGTAGGTGAAGCAATCAAGTGAAGTGACGTATGTCAGTACGTCATTGCATACATATTTTCAGTCGTGACCAGCTGTACTTTTTTCTACCGTGATACAAAGGATAGCTTGATAAGGGCAATGTTACCAGTTTCACTGGTTTACAAGTTAACTTGCTAATTGCTTTGAACATGTATCTGAAGGAAAAAAAAGCTAAATCTCTTTTCTTCACTGCTTTTCTGTTTTTAACTTACGTCAAAAACAAGACACACAAAATAATAAGAGAAACTCAAACAAAAAGTCAAAAACAATGTCAACAGAGTTCTATTACCAGAACTTGACACCAAGTAGAAACAAATCTACAAATCATTTTCAGTAATTTTGTTTACAAATTCTAATAAAATATTAGGAAGAAAAATCATTAAAATAATATCCAACTAAGTAAGACTCACTCAAGGAATATAAGGATGAATTTTGAGACAATCTACTAAGACAGTTTACTGTAGGTATTACGGCAAAGGTGAAAGAAAATGTTAAGCTTTTAATAGATGTCCCCAAATTTCTGAATACATTAAGCACCATTCCCAAATGAATACTTCCTAAACAAAAAAGGAAAATTATCATTGTTTGCAGATGATCAAGTAAAAGGTATTGGAAAACAGAGACAAATTCAGTACACAGCTGATTTATAAAATTAACACACGAAGATCAATAGTGTGCTTACATACAACAAACAGAGAATATAATGAATGATTCCATTTAAAATTGCAACCAAATAAAAATAAATTTGGGTATAAATGGCCAAAACTATAAAGGACATTATAAAGAAAATTTTAATCTTTATATAAAGGATCCCAAACAAGACTAGAATACGATGAGCACAATTCTAATTCTTAGTTTAATAATGCTAATTTATCAAAAATTACAAATTCAAACAGTCCTGGTAAAAATACCAATGTAATAGTTTGTAAGCAGTGAGAAGGAAGAGTGTTTGACTTGTAATCTTTATGTCAAAATACAACAGTGATAAACAGGTAAAATCAAATAGGGAAAAAGAGTAGTCCTACCAAATAATTAAAGTACTAAGCTGTAGTAATTTAAAATGCTTGATGGTGGCACATATCTACGTCAACTGAACACGGAAAATTCATGAATGGACCAAAATAAATGCAAGAATTTCACTTTAACAGAGGTGGCATTTCAAATAAATGAGGAAAGGGTGCACTATCCACTAAAGGATATAGAGGAAGTCAGCTAATAAGTAGAGGGGGAAAAAAAGCTGGATCTCTCCTTCATTCCTTATACCACAACAAATTCCAGATAAGACAAGGATCAAACTATAAAAATATAATCATAAAGAATAATGTTTAAAAAACTTGTAGTACACCAGAATGAATATCTTGAAGCTGAAAAGATAACAGATAACATTTTAAACATGACACAAACAGAAGCTTTAGGGATGTAGTTCAGAGATAGAGGGCTTGATTAACATGTACAAGGCCTAGTCCTTAAAAAAACAAAACACCAGTATGTTTAGAGGGGAGAACAACACAATGACCCAGGAAAAAGGTATTACAAAAAGAACATCATAAAAACTCAAGCAATTAAACAAAACATCACCATAGAAGCTTATTCCTTAATACCGTAATATTAAGCTTGTGATGCAATAACTGCTAATTAAAAACTATCACATATTAAATAGAAGCATCCCATATTAAATAGAAGCAAAACAAAGGTAACAAGACAACTTTTAATGTATCACACTGACAAAAATAAAATTCATAATTCATAATACCTTAGTGCTATTGAACATATACATGTGAGATGGTAAAGAAATAGCTACCTAATTATTCAAATTCTCAGTAGCCAACTCAGGTTCCAAAACCACTACATAAAATTTCAAGTGGACCCATCATTATGTGAACTGCCCCTACTCTGGCTATCCAAACCCCAAGGACTAAATAGATTCAGATAACACCATACACCCCTCTATTCGTACTCAGTGTGTTAATTCAAAGGGAGAGAAAAAAAAAAGACCTAGACAATAGGGAGTCATTATGAAAGTATTTGTAGCATATATGTAAATAAGGTATACGTAAAAATATGTAAAAAAAAGAAAAAGAAAATATGTGTAAATAAGGACCAAAATGTATAACAGACATTGTGAAACAGGAATTAAATGTTCAAATGAGAAGAGGAATAAGAAAGGGGTGAGGGGGAAGGGAAAGAAAGGGAAGAAAAAAAATGGTAAGGAAAAAATGCAAACAAAGCTTTTATAGCTGGGGATTTGGCTCAGTGTCTTAAGAGCTTGCCTGGTAAGCACAAGGTCATGAGTTTGATCCCCGGTACCAAAACAAACAAACAAACAAAAAACCTAAGTCTTTTATAAATAAGAAGGGAAAGAGGGGTTAAAGGGAGGGTAGCGGAAGGGCGAGAGAGAATTAAATTATATTATATACAAGTACAAATTTCTTATAGTGAATGTAATCATTATGTATTTACACCTAAAACATACCAATAAGTTTAATAAAAAAGTCGAAAAATAAAAGTTTTGCAGTGAGAATGTAATTTTGTGTAAATATTTTAGAGACAACAAAATTGTAAATGTATTCAGCTTCTGATTCAAAGTATTTCACCTCTAGACTTCTATAAATGTATACCACAAATACATTTGCATGGGAATGTACAGATATATACAAAGATATTCACTGCACAAAAGTTTTTGAGTGCTACCAAAGAGGGTTAAACTCTAACTCTCTTGACCAGTAGAGATCTGATCGTATTACATTCACATGACAGAAGTCATGAGATTCCAGTTTTGCAAAGATGACTGGTACTAGGAAAAGACCTAGTGAATCCTCTTGGACTAGGGACCAAAATATAATTGTAAATATGAAAATTATAGTTGATTTTCAAGATTTGGACTTTTTAAAGCAACATTTAATTCAATCCTACACAAACTCTTACAATAAAAGAACGAATCTGGGGCTGGAGTGTAGCTCACTGACAGCACTTACCCAGCTAGCATGCTTGAGGGCCTGAGTTCATTCCTTACACACACACACACACACACACACATACAGCAAGTTTATTTTTGGTGCAACTTTTAAAAACAATAATAGTTTTGTAAAAAGAGAAGAGTCTCATCATTTTTTCTTGAAAGGTCTCTCTTTAATTATTTGGTAGACAAACAGGCTGGTACCTGCCTGCTAAAGGATCTGGTACCTCATCATCTTTGATAATTTTCTCTTCAATTGACAATCTGTAAGTATCTTTGAGCTCTTTAGTATCACATCCATTTGTAACTTCTCATAAAAACCTGCATGGTTTATAAGCTATGAAGTTTCAGTTTAAAACTAATTTTACTGTTTTGTATTTAAAAATGTTCATAAAGGATCATGAACAATTTGAGTGGGAACTAATTTTAAAAGTGCTTTCATTACTAATAAACATTTCTTTAAATGATCTTTACACAATCAACTTTGTAACAGATACTAAACTATATTAAATAAGAATGACACATATACTATACTGATAATAGATGTGCCAGATGTATGTATTAACAAAACTATATTGTATGATTCCATTTGTTTAAAACATAACCATAAGCATGCACATAATACAAATATATATAACATTTATAAGTATAGGAGAATAAATTTTCAGGATAAGTATTCAAACAACCTTAAATATTGCTTAATTCTTGAAGTGATATGAAATTTTCTTTAACTACATTTTATATCCTTCTAAATTATTTAACTTTATAAGAAGTATAAAACAATATTTAAAATAATGAAAAGTCTCCAGTTTAGCCTTCTTTCTGGCTGAGTAGTACTCCTTTGTAGAAAATGATCACAATTTTGTTATCCATTCCTTGGTTGATAAGCATTTAGGTTGTTTCCAATATGTGGCTATTACATATTGTGTTGCTATAAACATGGGTGCACATATATCCCTGTGGTATGATGTTCTTCTGGGCAGATACCCAGAAGGGGAACAGCTGGGTCAAGTGAGACTTCAAATACTAGGTTTCTGAGGAATCTACACACTGATTTCCTCAGTGGTTGCACCAGTCTATGTTGCACCAGCAGTAGAGGAGGGTTCCTTATTTCTTACAACCTGGCAGTATTTGTTATTGGTTGATTAAGTTCTAACTTACATTAGGAATTAAATTTAGAAATCTCAAATACTAATTAAAAGCTGTTTCAAGATACTCCTATGTGATACTCAACAGTCCTAACAAGACTTTTTGTTATTGTTTTCAAATCTACTTTAGACAGAAAATTGTATCTCATTATCCACTAGTGATAAATAGGACCTAAACTTAAGATATCAAGTATAAAATAAAATTTTATATTTTATTTTATATTTTATTTTAGGGAAAAATAAGCAAAAGTAACTCTTTAAGTATAAAACAAATACCTATACTCACGGAAGGAACTTTGTGTCCTAAAATCTTTTTACTTAAAAAGTTATGTTCATTTTGTACTCCAGTGAAAGTTAAAAATGATAAAACAGTCCCATACTGTCAAACAGTATCCCAGGAATGCAGATCCTTTCACTAATTCCAAGAGATAAAATTATACATTGTTAAAAGACCCATCAGAATGGATGACAGAATGACAGACCTTAACATAATATATAAAAATTTACTGATGTTTCACATTCCACATTGCAAATAACCCTTTCAATACTCACACTTGAGTTTCAGTGTAGCATGGAACTTTATGGCTAGATGAAAAGGTTTCTAAAATACACCTTTCTGGCACGTGTGGTGGCCCATTCCTGTAATCCCAGCACTCTGGGAAGCTGAGGCAGGGGCATGTTTGAGCCCTAAGTGGGCAACTTCATGACTTAGCATAATTAGGTCTCATAACGTAAAAATTTTATAAATGACAGAGATGTAACTCAGTGGCAAGACCATGATTTTGATCCCTGACACTGAAAACTAAAATAAAAAACCTTCCTTTTCCAGTTATAGCTGCCTGAGGCCAGATTTTCTTCATATGCTTCAGTCACAGCAGCATGCTGCAACAGGTTCAGTGCAGTGGCCTGTGTGACAATTTAATCGTCTATGATGGCAGACACAAACAGAATGTGAAAATGAAAATCAACCCACTCTCCTATTTTGCTTGGGAAAATGCATTTTTTCTGATAAAAATTGGTATTTGTTAATATGCATTGGCACTGCTATTTTAAAGTAAACTTCTCTTTTAACTTCTAATATATTGAACATCAATACATAAAATCCAGTTACAATTTCCACCTAAAATTATTGCTCAAAGTCTCACGTGTCTACAGGAAGGTCCTGTTCAGAACAGACAAACACTGCGGGGTGTGAACTGGAGAGACTCACTCTTGTCCCCGCTTCCTCCCTTCTCTCTCTGCGTCCTAACAGCCTCCTTCCCTACGCCCTTGCAACATGCTGTTTGTGCATTGCAGCTAACAGATTTTGGATTGAACCCGCTGGAAACTATAAACCAAATAAACCTCTCATCTTCTAAGCTGTGGATGTTGAGTATTTTGCCCCAGCAACAGAAGAGACTAAAACACACAAAGGAAAAGTGCACTGGAGTCTTAAACAAAGAGTGGAAAAACCTGAAACTAAAGATTCTGACAACCATTATTATCAGTCTTATCTTATAGACCAAGAAAGGAAAACGTGAAAAATAGATGAACACAGGAAAGAAGTGAAATGTTACAGACATCATTACATTTGTTTTTTTGATAGAATTCAATTCTTTTTAAGGAAGACATGAAGAGAGATGTATTTCTAGCCTTTAATATTAACTTTCGGGCTGGGGATTTAGCTCAGCGGCATAAGCACCTGCCTTGCAAGCAGGCAGTCGTGAGTTCGGTCCCTGGTACCAATAAAAAGGAAAAAGACAAAAAAAAAAAAAAAAATCACAAAAATACTGTCTAGAAATTCTTCCAATCTTAATGCAAGAACATATTTATTTCATTTGTATACTTTAGATACAAGTAATGACTGCATCCATCATATGGGATTTGTACCTATACATACTGTATCTTGATTCTTTTTTAATTACTTCCCCTCCCTTCAAACTGTCTTCCTCTCCTTAGTGCTAAAACTTTTGTTTCCATTTTTCCCCTTTTAAGCTTTATTCCTCTTTCCTTTCTCCCCACAACTTGTCCCCTTCTATTTGAACTTTTCTTCCTATTTTCCAATTACCTATTAGTTTGTTCCTTAGTTACTCTTTTAGTTTCTTACACCAGAGAAAGAAGATACTTAAACTTGTGTCAGCTTTATGTCCCTTAAGTATGATCTCAAGATGCATCCATTTATCTAGAAATGTCTCAAGATTATCCTTTTTATGACAGAGTAGTAGTCCATTATATAAAAACATCATATCTTCTTTACTCATTCATCTATTGATTGGTATCTGGGCTGTTTCCAAGATCTAGCTACTATAAATCGTGCCACTATAAACATGGGTGTGCATGTATCACCATGGAATGTTTTAATTTCTTTCTGAGGGGAAGATACCAACAAGGGGGAATAGCTAAGTCAAATAGGATGTCTAGTCTTAATTTGTTGAGGAATCTCCACACTGATTTCCATAGTGGTTGCACCAGTCTATACTCAAACCAACAGAGCAGAAGGGTTACTTTTTCCTCACAGCCAGCATTTGTAGCTGGTTGATTTCTTGATAATAGCCATTCTTTGTGGAAACAGAATCTCAGCATTGTTTAAATTGCCATTTCTTGAATGACCAGTGATGCTGAATGTTTTTCATATATTTGTTTGTACTTTATGTGAGAATTGTATATTCATGTCATATGCCCATTTTTGCATTGTGTCTTTAAATTGGGACGGGACTGTCTGATCTTTTTTGATTTATATATTCTAGATTCTCTTTGAATAAGAAACATTTGGCAAGTTTTTTACCATTCTGTGGGAGGTCTTTTCAAACTGTTGGTGGTTTCTTTTGCTGTCAAAGCTTTTTAATATGAGATGATTCTTCATAATATGTCCGGTACAACTGGAGTTTTAGAGTCTTTGCCGACAACTATGTCTTGAGTTCTCCCTATTCTATCTTCTAGTAGATTACGTGTTTAATATCTTTGATTCACTTCAGGTTTTATCTAGTGCATGCATGGTAAGAAGTATGGATCTAGGTCTAATCTTTGACAGGTAGAAAGCCAGTATTTCCAGCACCATTTACTACAAAGACTTTCTTCCAGTGAAGGTATGTGGCCTCTTTGTCAAAGATAAAGTGGCTAAGTATGTTTGAGCTTGTTTCAGCATTTTTTAATCTGTTCCACTGAACCTTGGGTCTGTTTTTTATTTTTGCCAGTGTCATGCTGTTTTTATCATGGTAGCTTTGTAGTACAATTCCAAAGCAGGGATTGTGATGTCCCCTGCCTTGCCGTGGCTGCACATTGTTTTTGCTATTCTAAACTCCTCTGACTCCAAATGAATTTTAGGATTGTTTTTGCTAATTCTGTCAGGTATGCTGTTGGTACACTGATTGAGATTGCTTTAAATCTGTAAGTTTGGAATTATGGCCATTATCACTATATTGGTTCTTCCTACCCAAGAATGGGAGATATCTTTGCATTTCCTGATATTCTCTTCGATCTCCTTTTTCAGAGTAGTATTCAGTAGGTAAGATTTTGAAGTACTTCATGGTTTTCCTGATGCTATTATAAAAGTCGTGATTTCCTAATTTCTCTCACTGAGATTGTTATTTATGTACAGGAATGCCACTGATCTGTGAGTGTTGCCTTTTTATCCAAGTATGCTACTGAATTTGCTTATTAAATCTAGAAATCTTTTAAGGGAGTTTTTGTGGTCTTTTAAGACCATCATATCTGCAAATAGTGATAATTTAACTTCTTCCTCTCCTATACTTATTCTTTTTCTTTCTCTTGTCTAAACGCTCTGGAAAATGTTTTCAGAACTGTATTGAAAAGGAGCAGTGATAAAGGACATCCTCAGCATGATCCTGATTGTAAACTGGAAGCTTTCACTTTTTGTCCATTTAGTATGATGTTGGCTGTTGGTCTTATATTTTAGTATATGTGCTACCAAAGCGAACTCTGTTGGTTTGTCACAGATAGCTTTTATCAGATTGAGATAAAGACCACATGTTTACTGGTATTGCTTTTACAAAATGCTTTTTCTGTGTCTATTGAGATGATCATGTGATCTTTTACTGTCTTTGGTTCTGTTAATATGGTAAATTACACTTACTGATTTGCATACATAGAACCATCCCAGGATCTCTGGGATGAATACTAGTTGATCATGGTATATAATCTGCTTAATGATTTGATGCCTTCTGTTTACAAGTATTTTATTGAGGATTTTTACATCTATGTTCATGAGGGAGATTGACTTTTAATTCTCTTTTTTAGTTGGTTCTTCTCTGGCCTTGGTATCAGGGCAATGCTCAGTTCCAGGAATGAGGTTAGAACTATTACTTCCTTTTCAATTTCATTAAAGAGTTTGAGAAGTAGTGACACTAGGTCTTCTCGAAATTTCTTGTAGAATTCGGCCTAGGTTTTTCTTTGTTGGTTTTTAATTACATCTTCAACTTCAATCACTGACAATGACAATGAATTATTTAGAATTTTTGTATTTTATTAATTCAGCTTTGGCAATTCATTTAGGAATCTGTCCATTTCTGTGACTTCCATATTATTATAGATTCTCAAAGTAAGTTCTCAAAGTAGATTTCTGTAGGGTGTCTTGTGATTTTACCCCGTTCATTCCTAATTGCTTGGACTTGAGTCTTTTCTTAGCTTCTTAAAAATAAGGTTTAGGGCTTATCTATTTTATTGCTCAAAGTACCAACTGTTCCAGTCATTGTTTCTCTGTATTGTTTTCTTAGTCTTGATCACATTAATTTCGCTCAGAGTCTTGTAAGTTCCCCGTGTGCATGCTTTGGACTTAATTTCCGTTTCTTGGTGCTTGACATTCAACATTAGGTATTTGAACTTAACTTTTGTGACATAGAAATTCAGTGCTATAAATCTTCCTTGTAAAGCTATTTTTATTATGGCCTATAAGCTTTGGCATGCTGTACTGGCACTTAACTGCAGAAACTAATTTCTTCTCTAATTTGATCTATGATCTACTGGTCATTCAGGAGAGTATTACTTAATTTCCATGTGTTTATGTCATTTTTGTGGTTTCTTTTGTCACTGACTGTCAATTTCATTGCACTATGGTAAGATAATATGGATGGTATAATTTCAATTCCTATGCATTTATTTAAGAATATTCTATGAGCTAGTTTGTGGTCTACTTTAGAGAAAATTCCATGTACTGCTGAAAAGAATGTGTAGTCTGATGATGTGGGGTGGAACACTATAGATCTACTAAGTCAATCTGTTCAAAAGTATAGGTCAACTCTGATATTACTTTTTTCTGTCTAGATGACCTACTTGTAACAGTGGGGTACTGAGGTCCCCCACTGCAACAGTCTTAATACTAATCTTTCATATCCATTAGGGTTTGTTTTACATAGTTCATTTTGCTGGTACTTTGTACATGTATATTCAGGTTTGCTATTTCATTCTTTTGGGTTGTTTCCCTAACAAGTATATAGTGACTTTTTTTGTCTCGGTCTGCAAATAGAATAGCTACCCCTGCTTTTTTCTTGGTTCCTCTTGCATTGAATATTGTTTTTCATCCTTAGACTTTCAGTCTATGAATTTTTGTATTAAATGTGCTTTTGTATGCAGCTTATTGTTGGATCTGGTTTCTTGATCCACAGTGGAAATTTGTTTCTTCTGATTAGTGAACTGGGGTCATTTAGATTGATGTTTATAACTGATATGTGTTGATTTATTCTTGTCATATTTTTTTTTTTCCTGTTGTTGGTCTCCTTTCCTTTCCTTGTTTGATTGCCTGCTTTGCCTGGAGCATTCATTGTATCGGGGATTAAAAACACTGTAGTCTTCATTATCTTTTTCTAGAATACCTTTCAGAACATTTTGAAGGACTGATTTGGTGGCCATTAATTTCTTCAGGTAATATGTATGAATGAAATATCCTATTTCTCCATCAATTTTGAAAGATAATTCAAAATTGTGGGGGTACATTAACCTATGCTGAAGGTCTTTTTCTTCTAGGGATTGAAATAATTCACATCAAGTTCACCCTGACTTAAGGATTTGTGTTGAAAAGTCTTCTGTGATTCTGACGGGCTTTCCTTAAGGGGTGATTTGTTTCTTTTTTTTAACAGTTTTGTCTGCTATATGCATTGGTGCAGTGTTTTTTTTTTTTTTTTTTTTTTTTTCTAATCATGGTTAGTTGGTACTTTGTATGCCTCACTTATCTGTATGTCAATTTCTTTTTCCATGGTTATGAAGTTTTTCTGTCATTACTTCAGTGAACAGTTTTTAGAATGTCTTTTGCACTGACTCTTGACTTTTTAATGGATTCTGAGCAATCTTATGTTATTCTTTGCATTGTCTAGCAGTTCGATTGATTGTCCTTTGCTATTTTTAAGAATTCTTTAATTATCACTAATGACAAACCTGTCTTCTAGAGCTAATGTTGTCCTCACATTGATGGTTCTGCTCTGCATATTTTTTTTTTTTTCTGTTGTTTCCTTTTTATTGGTACCGGGGATCGAACTCACGACTGCCTGCTTGCAAGGCAGGCGCTTATGCCGCTGAGCTAAATCCCCAGCCCCACTCTGCGTATTTTCAATACAATTTTTAAAGCTCCTAGATATCTGTATGAATCTGTTGCATGGATTCCATTTTTTCTCTATGTTGGGCATTCATGATTTCCATCATTTTCCTAAGCTCCTCTATATGTTTACCTTTATGTATTCTAGGTTCACTAACCATGTCCTTCATTATGGCCATCATCTCTCTGGTCAGCTGAGAAATTATTTTAGATTTTTCTTTCTTTTTCTAGACCCTCATTCCTCTGCTGTAACTTCCACTGTTACTATTTCAGAACCCAACTGGATGGTTTTGGTGTGATCTACTTGATAGACTCCTGAGTTTACCATTGGTAAGCTGGAGATTTGGGGGTGCATCGTTGCTTCTACATCTTCTCATTTTCTATTCTTTAAAAAATTTCTCTTCTATATTAATGCTTATAAATTGCTTATGGTAGGTAGCTTTATTACTAGTACGAGAACTCCTTAGGAAACCACTATTTTTCAGAGACGTCTTCTGGAAGTATTAGCTTTTGCCTTTTGAGTCTGTTAGATGGTATTACCTCTTCAATTTATTAGGGAAAAGAAATTGCTGTATATTGGCATAGGCCCTGGTCCTTTTATTCTAGACTAATGTTATTATTTATAACCCTCAGAACTTCTTGCTTTTGTCTTATAAGGAAGAACAACTATGCCACCTTGGCTCAGATCAAACAATGAGTAATAACAACAGGAAGAAGCATGGCCTAGAAAATGACAAACTGTGGTAACTATCAATTTGGCCCCTCTAACTATACGAACAAGATTTATAGTTACATGACAAAATCTAAAACAGATAATTATATATAGTAAATAGCCATTTAACTGAGCAATTTTACCCTCTGGGGAGAAGATTTAAAAGGTATAGCAAGAAAAAGAGAAATAAAAAAAGACAAAGACCAGAAGCAAGGTGACCTCTTTTGTCTTTCAGCAGGTAGAAGACAGGAGGGAAACAAGAAAGAAAACAAACCACACCAACCTAACCTAAAAACAATGTGAACACTCATGAGAAAACAACAACATATGATAAAAGTGAGAGAGTTCTCTGTGACTTCAAGCCTCTCATTATCTTCTTGTGTCCACAGATTTGTGGTAGTGTCCACTTCAGTGTGTGTCTCTGCTGTTACTAGTAGAAAAAAGAGGCAGGCAGAGCTTAGATCTGTACTGAATGACTCCAGCAAGCTTGCAGTAGGATCAGTAGGATGCTGTATAATCCTAGGAAGCTCGCATAGGAATAGGGTGGGGTGCCAATTCAACTCCACAGACATTCAGGTTGATCTTGGAGGGTGGTTGTGGGTTGGTGACCTGAATTATTCAGGTCACAATACTATGAGTATTTTTTGCTGGCTTGACCTTGGTTCCTCGATCACTGGTGTCTCTTAGGGTAGGGTCTCATCCCAATACTGGAAGCCTTGAGATGAAGACAACTCATGGCTGCTTGAGTACCCGGTTCAGCAATCCCCCTCTAAAAGGGCATCCAGACAATTACCCTTTTCTGGGGACATCAATCACCAGCTGTTAACATCGACTGCCCCACTCTTATTTCTCTATGGAAGTCTCCTGGAGCCCCTGCCACCACTGAATCTCTGTAGGTTTGAGACTCCTCTCTTATACCACAAGCTGGGAGTCAGGGAGATCTGCAGTCTGCCAGTGAGCTGGAAGTCAAGGAGTAAGCAGTTTGCCACCTCCCTCTTCTGCCACAAAGCCCAACACTCTCTCTCCCTGTGGGCTCCAATTCTCCCTTCAGAACTTTCCTGGGTCTCAGGGATCCACCACCTACCTTTTCCTCTTCCCAAAGCTACTATACTCCGATGTCTGGTCTCTCAATCTCAGAGCGTGATTTGCGGTTGCTCACCAAGCCATTATCTTCCTAATTCATCTTCATTTTTAGGACAGTTTTCCTAAATATAGCAGACCCTTGATTTATGAACTCAATTAGTTCATGAGGGCCGCTGAATTCAAATTGGTTGTAAATCAAGACTATTTTTCCGATAAAAAATGATGTAAATACCTATAATGCATTCCAAATTTCCCAAAGCAATCCTTAACTAACCTTTTCATTAAAAAAAAGTGTGATATGTGTAATTTATCAGAAACACCAATAATTTTCCTTGTATATTCATCAATAAGTTATGGAAGGTAGTTATTGTTTGAAAGGAAAGTTTCTTTCCATAAAAACATCAGGAATCTGGGCACAGACAGACACTTACATTCACTTACAGACACTTTTCTGGCACCATGAGTCTTTTTTACAACCATACAAGTGACCGGCAGTCAGGTGTGACTCAAGACTTTATAAGTTAAACTTAAGTTCTGTTCATAACCCAAGTTGTTCGTATGTGAAGTCAGTCATAACTCAAGGGTCCACTGTATAGAATTCTCTATACAGCTATTCTCTTAAATACTTTGGATATCATTGCACAGCATTATGGCCTTCATTGAGTCCAACAAGAAATCAATCATTCGCCACTATCATTCAACAGAAAAAGAAACAAAAATGATACACACAGAAAAAGGAGAAGTGAAACTATCCTTATTTGCAGAAGACATGATTCTCTAAATGGAAGACTCAGAGAATTATACCCAAAGACTCCTAAAACTAATAAACTCAGCAAGGTATCTGAATAAAAAAAAAATCAACAAATAAAAATCAATAAATTCCTGCTCAAAAGTAATAAACCTATTGAAAAAACAATTAGGAAAATACCATGCACAGCTTCCATTGTTTGACTGTTTGATCCTTTTTTTTCACACTTGTATCTTGTAATCTGAACAACTACTTTGAAGATAACAATACACAATATTTTTTTCAAATCCATTTTATTTCAAAGAGAAAAAAAAAAACAAAATTTCAAACCATGACAATTCAGGGCAACAATGGTACATACATTGAGTACAAATATGCAATATACTAATCAGTGTTAATCTCCTATTATTTTGTTTTGAAATTCTGTATGATTTTTATTCCCTTTTTTTGTTTTTAAAGTAAAAAAAAAATACCATGAATAACTTTAAGAAAAATTAAATACTTAGGAATTAACCTAACAAAAAAGTGAAAGACTTCCTTAATTAAAAAAAAAAGTACTCTAAACATGGAGTTTATGATCTAAATACTACTTAAAGTTCAGGATTTCTGAGATAAACCACTAGTCCTGCCTCACCTCTAAAAACTTACAGACAGTGCAACTGGGTATCAACAATTTGTCTGAAAACAAGTCTCTTAAAATTGAGGCCTTTATTTCCTATTTAACATTGGCAGAACATACATACCAAACAACCTGGGACAGACTGGAATGTAAGTAGTCTCAGGTTAGAATGTCATCTGTTTCCATTGTTCTACTCTCAATAGCATTTTTCAAAGTTGTCTTTAGTCACTCTCTTGAGCAATAAAATGATTGGTTCAGAAAACTATCATTGACATAAAAATTCATTTAAAATATTCAGATTGTTTAATCCAGTAATTCTCTCTTTTTTTTTTTTTTTTGGTCTTTTTCCTTTTTATCGGTACCGGGGATCGAACTCACGACTGCCTGCTTGCAAGGCAGGTGCTTATGCCACTGAGCTAAGTCCCCAGCCCCCCAGTAATTCTATTTCTACAAAATCTATTCTTTGGGAAACAACTCAAAATATAAAGAAAGTTGTGTTTAGTATGTTCTTATAAGTAGTACAGTAAAATATTTAAATCACTGTAAACTCAGCAAAGTGGAGTATCAATTAAACTAATATATACACATCTGATAAATTATATAATCCTTAATACTTAAAATAAAAAAAAATTATTCACTGTAATCATAATCTTTTCCTTTGACAAAAGTTGTTAAGACCAATTTATGTAACTTCTGCATAAACCACTAGTTGTCTCACAAAAATCTATTCTCATATTCTTTCTGAACATATTACTAGCCACTTAGGTCCCATTTTCCAGAGTCAAAGCTGTGTGTGACCATGAGACTGAATTCTCAGTACTTAAAAGTAAGCAAAAACAAAACAAAAAAATGGCTTAACTTCCTGCTCACTAACCTTGCCGCACAAATCCCAGTATTACTTCATAGAACAGAATTGTTTTACCAGCCTATATACACTCCCAAGACATTATGAGACAGTAAAATGCAGCACTAGTATAAAGACCAACTAACACTACACATCCACATTCAAAAAGTGTTACATTGCAAAGCACTAGAAAATTACATGTATCACAACTATTTTAAATATGCATACAAACAGAGTAAACACATAAAAATAGAATTATGGCAGAGGGACTATGAATAGACATTTTCCAGATTTTTAATATTGCTTACTTTAACAATTTTTAACATTAAAACTGGTAAACAATTACAAACCAGCCACTGCGTTCCACTGAAGTTTCTCAGAAGCACTAGTATAGCTTTAATCAAATAAGACTAGATCCATATAACTAGGTCTTCTCTACGTTTTAAAGAGCCCTTTTGCTTTGTTTTGCATATGTATGCTTAGTAAAAACAAAATTTCAATGCAATGAGATACAGTATATGAAAACTTGACCCTAAAAAAGCTTTATGCCTTTTCTCAGCCAGCAGTTAGCTTCCCTCAACCTAAAAATCTGTTTGAAGAAGGATGAGAACAGCAATTTAAGGTTAACGTTTCCTCCTCCCAAAGCCAAACCCCAAACCAAGAAAACTGAAACAGTCAAACCAAAAGAAAACAGCATTCAGTTTTCTTATCCACTCACATTTGAAACATTTTCTCTATAACAATGCAACCAATGTATACAGAATCTTGATATCACCATGCCTAATAATTGAATTTAACACATGTGGTAATGTGCATAACCCCATTATATCCTACTACTAGTACTATTACAGATTTATCTAATTAAAGAGATTTCTGATTTCCTAGTATCTACCATAAAATGTCATGATTTATAAAGTTCTGCTGTCACGTTAACAATCACTAGCCCTGTGATTAGTGCATTTAAAATACTGCTAGTTAAAACCGAGTGCTCCAAATATAAAATACAATAATGGATTTTGAAGACTTAATATCTCAAATCTGAAAAATAAATCATTAATGTGTTTAGAATATTGATTATATGTTTAATGTTTTGGATAGAGTTAAATAAGATATATATTAAATTTTAATTATTTTATTTGTAAGAATATGACTATAAGAAAACAAAATTACATATGTGGCTCATACTATGTATTTCTACAGGATATCAAATGAAGCTGATCCAGTTCCTAATGAGCAAAAATTTTATTAATTTCCTTTTGTTGTAGTACTCTCTAGTTCTGTAGCCACACAAAAACAAAGCCAGAGTGTTGGCTTGGGATTATATCCTAAAAGTGACTGAAGATAAGGGCTGCCATTAGTCATTCAGTTACTCAATGATCGGTCAGCTTATTCCAACAACCAAGACTCCAGGAGAAATCCAGAGACCTTTTATTAAATCTTAAGGTTTATAAATCTGATCTTCATTCTAACTCCATCATATACTACATTTCTGATATAGAGGACATTTGAATGCTAATGCCACCTAAGAGCCTTACCAGATGTCCTTTAGTCATCATTCTAAGAATTAACAGATGTCTTGAGATGACATAAAGACTTGATGCTATGGCAGGAATGGGGAAGCTTAGAAAAAGGGGGAAGTGGTGGGTACAAGAGTGAGCTAGAGTCTCAGTAGAACTAGGACACCAACACAACTAGTAAGTTTGTTGTACTTTAAATTTGCTGAATATCCACTTGGGTAAACACTGAGATGAACAGAGCTAAATAAGCTGTCTGCATTTAAGGAGTTCATCTTGTAGGCTAACCAAGGTAACTGAACTCAGGGCGGACTAATGGACAAGGGCAATGGTGCTAAGAGTTAATCCTGAGCTGTAATCTTAATGACTAAAACCAAAGTTAATTAAGAAACTTAAAATAGCAGTCAAAAGCTGAGAGTAAGGACTCAGGAAGCAAGGATTATGTTTAAGGGGTCTTGGTATTTCAGGAGCAGACACTAAGAACCTTTTGAAATGTTATATACCTTTTTATATGAACTCCTTCCACCATTTATGTGCGTGTGTGAAAAAACATTACAGCTATCAACTTTCTTAATGCACACATTTATAAGTTAAATGCCCAGCACACACACCTTATATGTTCCATGAAACATAAAAGTAGGATATAAAAAATTAAAAACACAAAATCATATTTTTATATTTCCAAATATGATGGTACAGCCCAAGTAGATCCTGCACTAAGTCTAACATTAAAATAAGAAATTTTAAAACACTGTACATAAGAGAAAGAGGTATTAAAATGATCTCAAATGGAAATGCACTGAGGCCTGCCACAAAAATCCTCAGTTACTTCCCGAGTTTCCTTAAAATGAGTTTAGTATATTTTCATTGTGATATAAAAGAAAAACAAATGAAACAGAAAACACATTTTAAGTAATCTATGTTCTGCTTTCATCTTCAGTTGTTGAATTCTACATAATAAACTACTAAAAAGTACAAATTCTCTTTTAAAATTTAAAGACTTAAGTTGTTTCAAATTATAAGTACCAAAAATGAAAAACATGTGCTTGCAGGGGAGCCTGCATGATGACTGCCTTACCCGTGAAAAGGTTTCAGCAATACATGTGCTTCTCAAATAGTTAAGTTTTCAATACACTACCCAAGCATAAAATTTTTCCTGCAGTTCCATGTACTGAGCTACAGAAAACAAATTTATACTGCCACTTTCCTTTTATCATATATTGAAAATATAAGGAGATAACTAGCCAATAATGTGTTGCAATGATTAAAATGAAAAAAAAAAAAAGATCGTTATCAGACTTATAAGTAGATGGTAAAGTTACATTATTGAAAATTTTTAAATACTGAAAATTTGGGCCCGGGAATTTAGCTCAGTGGCACAAGCGCTAAGTCATGAGTTTGATCCATAAAACAACCCCATTTTTACATCATTAAGTAGATGATTTACTAAATAAAAGTTAACAGTATAAATTGACACTTTTATTAAAATTAAGGCAAAAATGACACAGGTATTACATAAATATGATGTAAATATGACAAAATATCCATTTTCCCTTCTTGGTATAATTCAGAAGTTGATTTAATTGATTAAATTGCCCACAGAAAAACAGGCAACAGACATAATTTATGGATGACACACGGCAGCTAATTAATAATAAACATGTAAGTTTATTAGCAAAAACAGAAACTAAACACAATGAAAAAGGACAAGAAAGTACTTACTTGGCTATGCTATTCATTCTAGAAAACCTGACAGTATCTTTTAATTTAGGATTTACAATAGGAAATTATTTCAAAAATTAAAGATTCATAAAAATTATCAGCACAATATTTCATTTCTGCATAGCAAAACTAGTGGATAAAAATGTTCTAAGATGTTAGTTAATCTCTAGGGGCCAGGACTACAGATGATGTTCCCTCTATTTCTGGCATATTCCCTGTATTTTATAACAAGCATATATTAACACTAGTCCAAAAAAATTCTTCAAGTTACTTTTTAAAGTTCCTTTTAACAAATATAACCCAGTTCTTCTTATAGAAACAAACAATAAGTGCTATTTCTATTCCAAAGGAACAGGCTTCTATTCTAATTCTAGAGTTATACCTCCCACTCACCCAAAGCATCAGCCTCCACACTAGCACAGCACAGAGGCGCTCTAGTTAGAAAGAGATCTAAGTTCAGATCCTAGAAATACCACTAACACTTGTGTCCCTGTGAACAATTTACTTTTCTAAATCTGAGTGTATTCTTAAAAGAGACTTCTATAAATTTAGAGATTGAGAGTTTCAGTTCCTCAGAAGATAATTCAGAAGAGGAATAATGATGAAGGCAGAATTATAATATGAAATTATGGGTACAATTTGGGATTCATCCAAAGGAAACATGGTGGCATGCGTCCTCCAACGAGAAGAATGAAACTAAAAAAGTTTTCCTTCATTTTTCTGTATAAAAACCTTGTTTTGTTTTGCACACAAGGAACACAGGAACAAATATAAGAAGTAAGTTCCACTTCCAGACCACATATTCTATGGCAGATGAGGCTAGCAAGAGGAAGAAAGTTAAAGTTAAAGGTGTGTGCCATATTAAAAAAACGTTCGGGCTGGGGATTTAGCTCAGTGGCATAAGCACCTGCCTTGCAAGCAGGTGGTCATGAGTTCGATCCCTGGTACCGATAAAAAGGAAAAAGACAAAAAAAAAAAAAAAAAAACCAACAGATGGAGAAGGGCTGCTATTTTATTTGGGACACAAAAGGTTCTTCTACAAATACTGGGCTGATAATTGCACATGGAGTCATGGGAAAAGCCTGAGTCTGAGGGAATAGGACAAGCAAAGTCAAAGATAAAAACAAGGCTGGTATATTCATAGGTAGCCGTGAAAAGAAATGAGATTGAAGACACAGCAGGGGCCCAGGAACCACATTATGTGGGGGTCACAGCACAAAAAAGGAGTTTGGATTTTATCTTAACTATGATAAGAACTCACTGGTATTTTTAGCAGAATGACATGATCGGAGTGCATTTTAGAAATTACTTCAGCCATCTGTGCAGACAAGAGTGACAGCACTAGAGGTGGCAGGATAAAATTCCCACATTAGTTGAGTTCCAGTGTCTTCAAATTCTAGCACAAAGATCTCACCTTGTAAAAGCTGCCCTAGTTCTCCTTCTCCAGTACCACCCCTCCGAACTTTATAAACTATCCAGTGAATAAGTATCAGAATGTATTGTAATTATGGATTTCCATTACTACTATTCCTACAGGACTGAGCACCAACCATGAAAACAGAAACTATTTTCACAATACTGGCACATTAAGAGTGCTCCGTAAACACCTGCCAATTCAAAGAAGGAACATAAAAATTAAAACAGCCATTATATTCTATAGGGCTGCTGTAAAACAGTACTATATACCGGTGGCTTACTTTCTCACAGTTCTGGAGACTGAATATAAAAAAACCAAGGTATGGAAAAGCGTATGTCTCTTTTGAAAGCTTTAGATGAGAATATTCTTTGCCTCTTCCTTGTTTCTGTTGTCTCCTGGCAATCTTTGGAGTGGCTGGCATACAGCTGCACTACTACAATCTTTGCCTCCAGAGTTTTCTCTGAAACATGTTCAGACCATTTCTTCCTTGTGTATCTGAGTGAATTTAGGTCCTTTCCTAATCCTTACTCTCATCTAACTTCATTACATCTGCAAAGACCCTTACTCCAAATAAAGCTTCATCCTGAGGTTCTTGCTGGATATGAATTCTTGAATTCATTAAACTATTCAACACCACAACAGATTGTTTTATAAACTAGTCATCCCATTCTAAAAATATTCAAGTAAGGTTGAAGAGCCAAAATCACATATACAGCACAGAAGAGATTTCTGTATTGCCTTGGTGTGTCTTAACCTATTACTCATCTGCATGTTAAGGGGATGAGCTCTAATGCCTGTTCTAACACTAATATTCTAAGATTTTAACCTGTAAGTTTTTCTTGTGGACGTTTTAGATTTAATAAATATGAGTTAAACATACAGAGACCTTCAAATATTTGAATTAAACTGCAGTAAAAAGCTTAATTTCTAAGTTCTGAAGTAGGCAAAAAATATTTTTGTAATATAGCCACTATTATACCCACTCTGTCTTCATTTTTCACTAATACAGTGCATTCTTTCATACATAAAAAATATACACTTTCATTTTAATAAACTATACTTCTGAACACATACTATATGCCAGGCATATAGGAATATAGCAGAGTAAATAACCAACTTCTAACTATACCTTACTCTCTTCATATATTAAAATTCTACATAAATGATAGTTTAACAGGTACAAATTATTTCTTTACTGCAAAGGTTTTTTTTTTTTTTTTTTTTTTTTTTTTTTTTTTTTTTTTTTTTTTTTTTTTGTCTTTTTCCTTTCTATGGGTACCAGGGATCGAACTCACGACTGCCTGCTTGCAAGGCAGATGCTTATGCCGCTGAGCTAAATCCCCAGCCCCTACTGCAAAGGTTTTTAAAAATAGCTTTGTTGGTTTCTGATTATAAAACGGTATGTTTTTATTAACAAAAATCACAAATATAAAAAGATAATAAACATTACCAGAAATCTCATGCCTCAGTGATAACTATTATTAACATTATACACATATTGGTATACAGTATCCCCCATGATTTATCTAGAAATACGTATGTTCTGTAGGAAGGTCTATTAACATGCTAATGCATCATGCCATATTGTCATTATTTTCTCCCCACACTCAGTGTTATTACATTTTTCTACAACAAACTTGGCTATATAGCTTCAATTAACTGCAACTTTCTGTCAAATTAGCATTAATTTAACCATAGATGAGCACTGAAATAAAACCAAATATTCACCATTACAAGGTTATAAATAGAACCAAAAAAATTTATTTACATGTATCTTAGAAAATTTTTTAAAATGCCCCTTTGGAACCTGCACGCCTCCCTGGTAAGTAGCTGTGGCTGGAGCCAGCAGCAGGCGACCCAGGGAGAGAACCAGGCAGCCAGCATCTCCCTAGATCCGCACCATGTTGGAACTTAGGCCGCTGGGAAAGAAAGCAACCCAGTGAGCCTTGAGGGGTGGTGGGAGCTGAGAAACAAACAACCGCCTTCCTCCCCTAATTAGCAAATGGGACCAGAGATCTGAGCATCTCTTGGGAGGTTGACCATACGCAATATAGTAAATATCGGGGATTTCCTTCTACCATCTCTTTGAAGGCAAACATTGTTGTCACTATTTTGCTTTGATTTGATTAATTGTATTGCTCGATTCAATATTGTTTTGATAGGTTTTAGGATATTCTATATTTGGCTTGATTTTGCTATATCTGATTGAAAAGGACAACTATGGTGAAGATAATGAGATATACTGTGGCACTTGTTACTGGTATTCCGGTATCCTGCACTGAAGTTCTGTCCCAATTTCACTGCACTGTCTCGACTGGCTTTATTCTATCTTGTTCTGCTGTATTTTACTAACTTCAAAATAATAATAATAATAATAATAAATACCCCTTTGGACAAATTCCAGGATTGCAGAAAATTTTTGTATTCACATTTAAAATTTTCATTTGGGCAATACAGCTCTCAAAAGGTTGAATCAAATGATATACTGTCTCCACATAAGAATACTCATTTTCTCACAACCTTTGCCACATTAGGTTTTTTCAGTCTTCACCAATAAGATAGTCATCCCAGGACCTCCTCCCAAAATCTTTTATTTACATTTCCTTTGTTATGAGGTGTTGTGTATTTGCTTCTTCTTAGAATCGAGTTTTCTAATAATACGTAGTTTTATTTTCTTAAAATTTGTACTGTTCTTATTAATAGTAATGTCTTTCTATACTACTTTTAAGAATTTTATTGTTTTCCTTAAAATACATGTTCATTATGTTCAAGAATTCACACAAAAATTAAAAGAAAAATTTTAAAAATTCCAACACATACCACTTCATAAAAACAAAATATATAAAACTCTAAAGCGTGAGCTCTTTGTATACCAGGAACATTCTCTTTTATTCTCCAAAGTGAAAAAGTGTTGATTATAAGTTCACTCTAAAGTATAAGTTAGCTAGGTGTGGTGGCCAATGTTTGTAATCCTAGCACTGTGGAGACTGATACAGGACAACTTTAGGCCAAGCCTGGATAACTTAGTGATTCCGGGGGTGGGGGAGGACTGGGGATGCAGCACAGTGCAAAAGACCTGGGTTTAGTCCCCTTTACCACATAAACAAAGGAAGAAATGAATGAATGAATTGGGATATAGTAAGAAAAGCAACAGATTAAAAATTGGCTGAGCAAAATTTACAGTCCTAACTTCTCTACTAATTATGTGACTTTAGACAAAATTATGCAATCTGTCACTAACCTTTAAAATGATGGAATGCAATTATATTTATATGGTTCCATTCAAACATTAATATTTTGACATTCCTAAGGAAAAGTAAATATAACAGTTCAATACTGGGAGTTATCAAAAACCAGGCCACAAAATTGAGAGCTATAGCCATATAAAACTGAAATAAACCAGCAGATTACAAACTGTGTCATGCATGTTCTTGGAAGTCATGAGCATAGTGTTTCAGGAAATTAGTAGGTCCTCAATTTCCACATGTACAGTTTTTAGAACCATTCTGTTGACAACATATGCTGATTTTCTTTTTCCTCCCCATCCTGTGCCACTTTCTAAAAGAAAATCTTACCTGTCATACTTCTTGAAACTTACTACAGAATACTGCCCTGGGGCCTAGCAACACCTGGCCTGTCAAATGGATAGTTCAAAATATTCATCTTGAAAATGGTAGCGAATCAGATCCAGTTGCTCCATGACACCATTAATTTTAATTATGGATTACTTTTAAGCATACAATTTAGAAAAGTGGGTAACACTACTAATGAATTTATATTACCATCTTTTAAATTCAAAAATAGGTTTTCTCAGTATTTTCTGTTATATCTTGGATCTTAACTGTCCCCCAAAGGTAAATGGTTGGACCCCAGAAAAAGGTCAGATTCCAATTTCCTGTTGGTGATTTTGCTCTGTATATGCTCTCAATACAACACCCTGCTTCACCATAAGTCAAAAGCAATGTTAGCAGCTGATCATAAACTGAAAGCTCCAAAATTAGGATCCAAAATAAGCCTTTTTCCTCTATAAAATACTTAACTCGGTTTTCTCTGATAGTGACAGAAAGCTAACACATTTTCAATATTAACAAAATCAAGGCAAGACCCCTTCTTTTTACTGATAAAATTTGCAAAAAAAAGATAATAATCGAAAAAATCAGCCTTATGTGGGTGTGGTAGCATGTGTTGTAACCCCAGCTATTTGGGAGGTTGAGGCAAGGGAATTATAAATTTAAGGCCAGCCAGGGAAAGCATCTCAAAATTTAAAGGAAAAATAAAAAGGGCTACAGATACAGTCCTTGGTACAGCACGCCTAGTTTCAATCCCCAGTATTGAGAAAAAAAATCAGCCCATCTGTACCACTAAAAATGCATTCCTTACAAAATTTTACGTTACTATTTACTTAAAATGTCATAATTCAGGCTGGGGATTTAGCTCAGCAGCATAAAGCACCTGCCTTGCAAGCAGGCAGCCGTGAGTTCGATCCCCGGTACTAGTAAAAAAAAAGTCATAATTCATGCTATTTTGACTGTCTACTGGCCATAAGTGCATTAGTAAATCAGTCCAAAATACATGAAATTTTGTATTTCTAAATTATAATTGTGTCCATCGAATTCCAAAAAACAGGGTGCTAAAATAAAACACTTTTCATTCCTACCTACTGAATTCATTAATGAATTTACTTAAATTGTTGCTGAAAAATATAACATGACTGATAAAAATGTTTTCAAATATAAAAGAATACATTGGGGCAATAATATGTAGAAAAGCTAAAATGAAAATAAGAGAAAAAGAAATACTTAAAAGAGCTTGCTCATACATTTTTTTGAAATAGACAATGGAAGATGTTGAATTGTTAACCATACTTAAATTTTAACAACATACATTTAAAAATTGAGATTTAAACAATACATCAGAAATCACATCACTTACAAATATTCAAAGTTAGAAGAAAAATTCAAAGAGTGAGAGAAGGTATGACTTTTATTTCCTAAATTCTTTTGAAGGGATATAGAAAAAATGTTTTTTAAACCCTTGTAATAAATTTCAGAATCTGCTCTTAGCCCTAAACTTCCTCTTAAAGACACTACTTAATGTATTCTCCACTTGCTTGTTCCCTGACATAAGAACTCAACATACTCACAGTAAACTTCTTATACAGCTCCTTCTGCACCAAGGAAGAAGAGAGAAACACAGAGAGAAGGAAAGAAAAAAGGAAAGGCAGGTGGAAGACAGACCCTTTCTCCTCTTCCCCTCTAAATGTAGTGTCTAGTTTCATCATCTACATGGTCTCCCAAGCTAAAAAAGACATTTTCTTCTACCCTCCTGAAGGAAATAAACTCCTAAGACCTAACATCCTATCTCTTTTCCTTTTGCCACTTCCATTGTTCAACACCTCTTTATTAGCTGTTAATTTATAGCTTGTTATGATTTGTGTTTAAATGTCCCCCCTCATGTGGTCATGGGAGTGGGTTTCGAAGGTGAAAAGTTTGGCATTTGTAATTGGTTCATTACAAGTGTTTGAGTTTGGCATTTGTAATTGGTTCATTGTCTAGCACTAGGACTGGCAGTTTGAGTGTTGCACCTCCCAGGGACAGGAAGCCAGCATACAAAGGAGGGAAAGAGATCTTTTACCCTGTTCTCTCTTGTGGATTGTGGCTGCCATGAACAGATGCCCCTTAGCCATCCAACCCTGCCTTGGAACCAGCTGAGTATGGACTGAAACCTTCAAGAACTGTAAGCTAAATAAACCTTTCCTTCCTTCATTTTAGATGTCAGGTATTTTGTCCTAGCATCAAGAGAAAAGTAACCAGACATAGCCTTTCTTCAAAACAAAAACTACCATTTTACTTCCCAGCATCTCCCACAAAGGGTGAAACCACAATCATCAGAGCTATATAGACATACCCACATGCATATAAATGAATTACCCAAATGATTTAAGAATGGTGAAGTTGAAAGAAACCGGAACAGTCAATTCTTGATACTATCCTCATCCAAGTATCTTCCAAGCTATCATTTTGTCACTGAGAATTTATAATCTTATGGAGCAGCCATAGGATCCATATAATCTTATGGATCTACCAAAGATCTCAGTCCAAATACAACTGGCTTGACTTTTTTAGTCCTACAGTAGTTTGGTTAAAAACCAGAATTATGTGAATACGAAAATACTGACATTACATAAAATTGTAAATAAAAAGTCAAAAATCATTTATATTTTCACCACCTAGAGAGCTTCAGTTAACAGATTAGAATACATTTAGCTTTTGTTTTTTTTTTCTGCAAGCATGCAATAGTATGTACATATGCATATAGTAAGATTTTCTTCTTTGTTTTGCTTTGTTTGTTTTTGCATAAAAACCTGATGCTGAAGCCACAAAGACCTTGGTGTGGGTTTTTACAAGATAGTCAGTGAATTTCTTGTAGGGAGACTTGGCAAACATGATCTCCTTCCAGAAGTTGAGCATCAGGTACCTGTAGGTCTTGGGATGGCATCAAAAGTGGCCCTAGTAGTTACCCAGTGTGGTTGGTAGTGCAGCCCCTGGCAGAGGTGTCACAATCTATGACACTAGCCATCTGCAGCAGCTTTTTTGAAATGGGTTAAGACAATACCACTGCCTCTGGGGCAGAAATAAGGCAAACCAGCAGAGAGGCACAGTGTCCTACCATCCTACAAGGGATATGTGGAAGAACCTGCCAAGCTTGTTCCTGGAGTAGCCTCTCTGTGCAGGGACAATGTACAGCATGGTCATGATGATGGCCCTTTAGGTGGCAGTGGCTACTTTCCTGAAGCACTGGAGACTGACACGACCCATGTGGTCCTCAATGGCAATAAATGCCTTGAATGTGACTCACTGGTCAGTTTCTGCACTGGAATGATCTTCCAAATTTCATTCTTGAGAGAGATCCTTTAAAAGTCAACGATCTCAGATTCCTTGATAGGCAAGGAAAAGAGCAAGCTCTCCTTCAGAGATGTGCTCTTTAGGACCTTGATCAGTGGCTAGCTTGGTGATATGGATCCATTCATGGTCCTCAGCCTTGCCTCTGCCAGCCCTGCGGCCTCAGCCAAGCCCCTGCTGTAGCCTCACAAGAATGGCATCTCTAGGAGGCACCGCCCACTACACCTGTGTCACGCTGCACTGGTGGTATCATCTGCCAGTTGGTATTTTCCCAAGGAAAAAGTTATTGTGTCTTATTGTAAAACAAAAAAACAACACAAAACAAAACTGGGATAATCATTAGATACCCTGGGGCTTTTCCCTCACTGAATAATACTGGAAGCATTTCTCCTGTGTGAGTCAATACTGTTCCAATTATTCAAAGCATTTTAGTAGTTACACAATACAGAATAAAAAATGCTAACATTTCTTTAGCTATTTTTAAACTACATTGCTATAAATTCTTGAAATTCATCAAAGCATCTAAGTTGTTAAACACAGAAATAAAACTGAATTCCGTAAGATTTGTGAATTATTTTTGTTTTCCAATTTTTCAGAACTATAAATAATAATGGGTTGAATATTCTGAAAGGTTAATCTTTACCAACATTTCTAGCCATTTACTGAGGACAGATTTCCAAAACTTATCAAGCAAAAGTATTTATTTTCAAAGTACTGATTTTTTTATTCAATTATCAAATTATTTTCAAAATTTACAATTTACAATCATACTAACATTGTACAAATGTAACCTGTTACATTCACTTCCTAAAAATCCATGAATTTGAAAGCAAAAAAGGCTGGTGAGGAAACCGCAACAGGACAAGCCTTCCTCAAAGTCTGTGTATTGATGTCTGGAAGCCCAGGATACTGCTTGGTAAAATAGGAGTAATGTCATCTAGCTTAAGAAAATTTTTGTTAAGGATTAAAAACACCACTTAAAACATCTAATACACTTTAATACTTTATGAAGTCTTTCCTTTAGCATCCATTTTTTTAATTACTAGTGTGGTCAAACACAAATTCCTTTTCTATTCCCCAAACATAGCTACTGGTCCTTACTCTATGTTCTAAGACAACACTCTTCACATGTGACAACAGGAAATAGAAGAGAATGCACAGGTTTTAGAGTGATCTCAAGTTTAACTCATTTTTATTTAGTGCTACTTTGCACAAATAACTTTAAATTTGTCTCTTCTCTAAGTTAGAGCTCACGTGACTTCGGGAAAAGGTGCAGTAATTGAAAACACATGAGAAACCAACATCTGTATTGCCCTACATCTCCTCATTAGTGTAGTGGTGCTTTACATCTCAGAAGAAAGCAATATTCTATCATCTTTCACTGTCAACTCCCCATCTCCATCCACTCCCCTCCTGAAATCTGAGTTATTTCCCTTCAAGTTAAATAAATGTGTCTATAATTTATTCAGTCACTCTTCAAAGTAGTTTCAAATCACCTTACCAATCTAGACACTATCTTCAGAGGAGGACTTAATATAGTTATATCTTCCAGAAAACAGAATCTAGAACAGAATGCTCCAGATATGATCTGAAAAGGCCAGAGTGAAAGTAGCCATTTCAAATGATCACCTCAGTCAGTTTCTCTTACCCCATCAGCCAATGAAATCCGTAATATATGAATTTACCATTTTAACTATACTACCCACCACTGAGGCAGACCAGATTAAAAGTGAGGGAGATCAAACATGATAGGACTTTCCGAAGGCTCCTGTGATGCGAAAGATAAGTTACTGTCTCAAAACTTATTTTAACCCTTGGTAGAAATCTGAGCCATACCATCTATCTTAATTTTTATAAAGATTAAGAACAAAATTTAAAGTATCCTGCAATGCAGAAGTTACTCCAAAACCAGAAATGACTTATCACTAAAGCAAGACTACTACTGGGTCTTT
The DNA here is from genome assembly GCF_034190915.1 of Cavia porcellus. Taxonomy (NCBI): domain Eukaryota; kingdom Metazoa; phylum Chordata; class Mammalia; order Rodentia; family Caviidae; genus Cavia; species Cavia porcellus. Next base: position 42,261,891 of record NW_026947493.1, read on the forward strand.
AGTAAGCACCCTTTGCCAAGTACTTTATATGGTTCTAAGCTGGAGTTCAGTTTATTCAAAACTCTTATTTTGGCTCTGCTGAATTTCAGTTATCGAATTAACAATTTTATTTTCTTTATCATACTCTGTCCTGTTTCAATTATCTCCTCCCCCTCCTTACCCATCATCTTCTGAAATGAAGAGCTATTTCTGCCAGTAGGTGGAGGCATGGAGCAGCAATTCAAAAATCCCAAAGAAATTAACTATAAACCAGAGACACTTTTGATATCAACCACAAAATCCTTGGCACAGGTCCCTTACAAAGGGAACCACTAATGGCCTACATTATCCCTTGTATCAGCTCCCAAATGTAGGTTTTGAGAAGCTACTATACTTATACCATCAACTTGGAATAAAGTATATTTACAAACTTTTGTTGGATATATATGAATGAGTAATGAAAATAAAATTTCACAGAAGAAATGCAAAAAGTATAAACCTCTTGTTCACTATAATTTACATAACTCAGGTACCACAGTGCATCCAATACAGTAGCAAAATGTCTATGATTGGATATTAAAGGGTTATGATCATTTACCCTAGCATAGTCAAAGCATAGTGTTTTGATTAAGCCTAAAAATGTTCTTACCGTTTGACTGAACCTAGTGATTCTATAAACTTTATCAAAAATGCATTATGGAATTTATTAAATGAAGTTTTGTGTACAAGAAAAACTTGAAAATAAATGGTTGACATTTGGAGAACATGTTGATGCCAGATCAAACTGTTGTCCTTCTGACCTATAGAGTAATGATCTATACATCTGCTCTGCTATTGCAGTAGCCACTGGTGATGTGCAGTTACTTAATTAAAACAACTAAAAATTCATTCTCTCAGTTATATAATCTACATTTCAAGTGACCAATACCTACATATGGCTAACTACTATCATCCTGGATGGTGAAGACAACATGTTCAACATTACAAATAGTTCTACAGGACAGTGCTGGTCTACATGTTGTGTATCTGAATAAATGGAACCCCTCTGACCTCTTCCCCCGACACTCACCAATTTATCTAGAAACACCTGTTTAACACGTAATACTTTGCCTAAGCCTCTACAGCTAAATGAAGCTACCCTGATTTATCCCAGCCATTTAGGTGTTCCTTCCTTGGGGTCTCAGCACACCCTGATAAATCTAACGCAATAACCACACCACATATAACCTTCGCTTTTCTCCCACCACAACCCTGCAGATATCTAGAAGGAGGAACTAGCTTTGATCCAAGAGGCTCTAAACTATTCTGGCACAGACAGGGCCTTGAAAACGTGTGATATACTATGAACACTGTTAAAAAAAGAAAGAATGGACAGAGATTATAACTGGAAATTGTTAATGTTCAGTAAGGTAAGAAGACAAAAGAAAATGTGGCTGAGACAGGGTCACAAGGAATTTTTTTAACTATGAATTTTTTACTTTTTAATACTAACTACAAGCAGCCTCATAGGTATTTTGTGAGTAAATATTAGTAAAATAGTTTTTTTGTGCCTCTTTTTTCTTTTCTTTTCTTTCTTTTTCTTTTTTTTTTTCAGCACTAGGGCTTAAACCCTGGGCCTTCACACAGAGACATCCCCAGCTCGTCTTGTTTTTGAGACAATTTTACTAGGCTGGGTTTAAACTTATAATGCTCTTGCCTTGGCCTCCCAGAGGGATGGGATTAGGGGTGTGCTGAATCATGCCTAAGAATATAGTATCTCAAGAAAAAGGAGAAAACAGGTGTGGTAGCACATGCCTATAAAAAAAGATGGGGCTGTGGTTCAATGTGAAGGCCTTGGGTTCAGTTCTTATTACTGGAAAAAAAAAGGCAAGATGCTAAATTTGGCTTATTATGGTATTAAAAGCACGCTATGTGTTAGATCCCAATAATTTGTCCAATGACATTTTTATGATATATTTTAAAAATTAAACCACAAAATTCTAAAACTGGATGTTTCCAGCAGATATAAAATCTTGACTGATCCCTCACCCCATTCGACCCCAGCAGTGCTTTGGCATTAGTATCAACACACTAACCCAACTTCCACATTTCTGAGCCCCTATCTAAGGAAAGCATCTGTGGTGAGTAAGAACTTTCTACTGAAAGATAAATGTTTAAAGTCAGCTAGATATCCAAATACAGCAGGGAACGGGTTTTATTCATATTCAAATAATTAAAAGAAACATCAACTATTTGAAAAGGTAGTATACAACCTGGTTTAAAATAAAAAGTTAATGTTCTTGTACTTGCCGTCCTTAAAAAAGCTACAGCTCCCCGGGCTGGGGATTTAGCTCAACGGCATAAGCGCCTGCCTTGCAAGCAGGCAGTTGTGAGTTCAATCCCTGGTACCAATAAAAAGGAAAAAGAAAAAAAAAAAAAAAAAAAAAAAAAAAAAGCTACAGCTCCAATAAAAGAATTTTGCAGATAATTCAAGCTTGTCCACTTAACCAACATTTAAACTGGCACGGAAATCTTAAAAAATAAAAATAACAAAAAGTACAAATCTTCCAACTTGTAAAACCAGAACCTATTAACATCACTATAACTAATAATTGTGTTGTCCAATACCCAAGTGCCTAAAAGTCCCCAGGTTGCCGAGTTGGAAGGGTTTTTCTTCCCATTCCCAGGTTTGGTGTGTCAGCTATCAATTTCTACCCTGTGAATAGCTGGTAGCTGCCTCTCATTCCACTTCAAATTTCTTGCTACTTAGAAAATTTTGTCTCAGTTTCACATGCCTTCAGAGGATCTCCCAATCTATTTTGGTTGCTCAGTCTTTTCTGCTTATTTCCCGGGTCTGTTGGCCTGCAATTACCAGTTCTAAACCAAATTTTAGATAAATGTATCTCTGTTCTACTATGATGTCCTTACACCATTATTTAGAACTGATGTTCAGTCAAAGATAATTTCATTTCCTGTTCAATCATGCAAGATATTTATTAAATTCTTAGTATAAGCTACACTCCACCATGATAAAAAGAAAGAACTGAAAAGTCTAGTTTTAGCCAGATGGCATACACCTGTAATCCCAACACCTGGGGAGGCTGAACAAGGAGGATCACAGAGAGTTTGAGGTCAGTGTGAACTATAGTGAGTACAAGGAGAGCCTTAATTGCATAGTGATAGCCTGTTTAAAAAAAAAAAATCAAAAAAGAGAAAGTTTTGAATATGTGTTTTTTTTGAATATATTTTAAAATTGGAAAAACTGAAGTATTTTACTTAAGCTGTTAAAAAGTTTAAGTCTCAAGTAAAATTGTAAGCTGTTTATAAATTACAAACTCTTTACAATTTCTATAACTTTCATGCTTAACTTTATTCAGGGGTAAAGGAAGCTTCTGATTTAAGCAAATGTTTATTTTATAGTACTCTGAATAAGTCTTTTTTTAAACTCCTTTTCCTATTACAAATTCCCATCCCCAAACAACTCCACAATAGGCTTTATTATTTTTTTTTCTTTTTTCTTTTTTGGTGGTACTGAAGATCGAACTCAAGACCTAGGCAAGCGCTTATGCCAGTGAGCTAAATGCCTATATGCCCTATTATTAAACACTATGTAAAGTCTTCATAATAGTAAATATACTCATTTCAGCATCCTGTTAAGTTTAACATCACTGTAACACTGAGCAATGTTGAGCAGAGAAAAAGTGTCAATTTAGGAAAATTTCTGTTCAAAGTATAACAAGTACTTATATATTTTGGGTTTTTTTCCCCATTTTTATATTTCAAGGGTTAGTAAACATAGAGTAATTCTACAGTATTTGCTTTTTTTTTGCCACAATCATACTTTTAAATTTTCATAACTCATTTACATCTAAGTCTAGGAAATGAGTCAAAAAAAAGAGTAGAACTTAAATTTGGTCCCTGTAGACTAATTAAGACATCTTGGCATCAGCCTTGTTTTAAATCCCTTGGAATCTTCCTTCTCATTCATTTTCTCCTAAGGGAGCAGAAAAATTTTGAAGCATTTTATAATTTATAAATGACCTGTGAATCCATTATTTAGACGTAATTAGAAATAGGCATAATCATGTGCCTGCTGATCTGAGGAAATAAAATAATATTTAGAAATAAAGTTTCTATCAGTAAAGAACTTTAATTACCACTATTAAAAACCTTTTTTAGTTGTGTATTAATACCTATTCAACATTAATTCTGTAACCTGAAATACTTTAGCAGTACTAAAAATGCAGATCGCAGAACCAACCTTCATAGTAGGTAACAGTGTAATATTACTTGAAATGCCACTTAACATTTTAGTAATTTTTACAAGCCTACACTGATTTTGTAAGCATCCTATCTTGTGCTCTGAAAGAAGTCTGATTTCAAATAAAAAGAATTTAGAAAACAACTAGTATGGCTCTTGCTCTTTCTACAAGGAACTCAGGTGGATGACAAGTGATATTTACTAGACAATTATAAAAGAAAATCTCTAAAAGGTGTTGTGCACACTACTTGAAAAAAAAAATACTGACCTTGCTCAAGATACCTACAACATAACTGGAGAGAGAAATTTCATCAAATAAGCAATTTGATTAACAAGTGACCAGGACCACATAATTTCTGAGAGAAAGCGGTGAGGGCACTCAGTTCATAAACAAAGCAAAATTATTTTTGTCTTCCATTCTAAATCTTGCCATTAAAACCAGCCAGTAATAAGCTGGGACACAGGTATCACCATAGGAAAAATTTAAGTTCTCAGGAGCAATTGGTATTGAGCCATTCAAAATGTATTCCTGTGAGTACACCTCAGTGGTTTCCTCTCCAAAAATCGCATCAAATTAAAAACAAAGCCGATTTGTAGCTATCAACTTCGCAGACTTGTACCTCTGACACCACTTTAGGCCCATCTGTAGAAACGCAGGAATAGGGGAGAAAGGGCAACAGGGTATCTGGGCCTATTGTTCATTGAGAACCGCAGCACAAGAGCACCGCCGAGTGCGCGCGAGAGCTGGAGGGGCGTGAGCTTGGCACAGGTGTGCGGGGTGAGGGGAACAGAGGTGAACAGGTGTGCTCCAGGGCTGCTGCTAAAGAAGGGGCCCAACTTTCGAAAGGAGACATCGAGAAAACCTTAAAGGGCAAAATTATGCTGAGGCTTAAACTGCTGGGCACAATGATGGCCTGGGAGGGGTTGCGAGGTCCCCAGGGGTACAGGTCTGAGAAGGCCGTCGAACTGAAGGTGGACAGCAGCAGCAATGAAAAAGAAAGGCTCTCAATTCGAAGCCCCAGTCTAGGAATCCCCCAACAATAGATAAGCTGGGGTCAGGTTAGGCGGCAAGAGCTGGGGTGTAGGGAGATGAAGCCGGTGGGCACTGGAAACAAAAGCGAGGAGCCCCCCGGTGTGGGCCCCAGCGCTTCGGCAGAGGCGATTACCTGTGAGAGCTGCCGCGGGTTGGGACAGCCGAAAAGCGCGGAGCTGGAGCTGAAGCTGATGGCTCCTCGGCGGCTGAGGACGTGCTGGGGTACCGGCCTGTCCAGGGGCAGCACCGGCAGCTGGTAACATACTTCCATTGAATAAGCCCGCCCTGCCTCCGCGCGGCGCCCGCCCTGCCGCGGCCGCCGGCCCCTGCGCTGGGAGGGGGCAGCGGCTCGGGGGCGCCGGGCCAAGAACCGGGCAGGGCGGGCGCGCGCTGACCCCGGGCCGCCGAGTCGCGCTCACGCCTCCTCCTCTCGGGCCGCCGCAGCGCCAGTCACCGGGACCCGCGCGCGTCCTGCTCAGGGCTGGTGGGGACGGTGCGCCAGCCCAGGCAGCACAGGCACAGTCGGGAGTGCAGATCGCGCCGCCGCAGGGCTCCTCGGCCGAAAGGAGAGGGTCGGAGTCAGCCCAGCACGAGCGGAGCACAGCGGTGCAGGAAAGGACGGCTGGAGCCAGCAGCAGGACGCGCGCGGCTTGGGACCAGCAAGCAGCTCGGGCCACGCCGCCACCGCCGCCGGAGCCCTGCCCCTCCCCTCGCCTCCCCCGGAGCCTGACTTCACTCCGCCGCCGGCGCGAGCCCGGCGTAATTCACACTTTGCAGCCGCGGACCCTGCGCCAACCACCGCCGCCGCCACTGTGACGTCACGACGCCGCGCCGCAGGCCCGCGCCCCGCGCCGCCGCAGCGCCCAGGGAGCGGGGAGCAGGACTGGAGGCGAGGCGCTGCCCCTTTCGTCCTGCGCCGCACCCTGCGCTTCGGCCAGGTCCGTTCCCGTCGCGCGCATCCTTTCCCCCTTCCCCTGACGCGCCCCGCAGCTCCCGCCTCCGTCTCCCCGCAGCCAATCGCGCGTGCGCGGGCAGCCCCGCGGTTCGGGGCTTCGTAGTCAGTGCTGCGTTCTGGCGTTGGAGCGCGCTGAAAGTGTAGGTTGCTCCGGCCTGCGCAAGAGACACCGTTTCGGTCGGGCGACCCCAGAAAGTCAAAGCACTTGGCGTTCTTGGCGTGCTCAGCCCTGGCCGCGGGGGCGCAGCCTCCTTTGCCTCCCTAAAGTCTCATTCTTGGGTTTTGCTCGTGACCGCTGCGGCAGTGACGTCAGCGGACTTCGCGAGCCCCGTCTACCCCGCTACGTCACTGCCTGGACCTTGGTGGAGCAGGTCGCCAGGGCTTCGCTGGCAGGTGAGGCCCGAAGCCATGCAGTCTAGTGGGGTGGAGAAGGGAATGGAGAACCCCAAAGTGAGGAGGGGGGTCTCTGCATGGTGGAGAAAGAAACAAGGTTAAAGAAAAAACGGGGAGCATGCAATGAAGGAACAATGAGAAAGGATGGTGTTTAGAAGACAAAGGGGGGCGGGAAGCGTTCTCCTAACGACAAGTGGTTTTTGTTTTTAGCTTTTGATGTTAGGAAGTGAAAGAAGTGAAGAGCTTCTAAATTGTTTGGTAAGCTAGTTATGTAACCGCCCTGTTCATTTTGGATGCATTTCTCTTCAAACCGTCAGTTTTTCAGCAGCAGTTGATGGTTCCTAACGCTTTCCTGCTTGTTACTTCAACCTAAACAAACACCTGCTGTCAAAGGCCGATTTGGCTCAGTTCTCAAAGTATTCAGTCTTGCACTTATTTGGGATGATTGGCACTGGCAAGATAGCACACTTTTGATCGTGTTGCACAACCTCTGCCTGATGATGAGATCCGGTACCAAATGGTCCGCAAAATGAGACATCTGAGAGATCTTTTATCATCTTCTCATGACATCTCTTTATTTTATATTACTTAAACCAAAACTCCTCTGTTTTCCTGCTTGTGTGCCTTCTTCATTAAAAGAGATATAACTCTGTAGTGGTGGTGTCCTCTTTTGTCTTCACTAGGTGATGAAGCTTTCAGTGGGACAATCAATATGACATAATATCTGGTAAATCTATTGAGCATCTGCTATATGCTTGGAATTATACTTAGCATGTTCTGGTTATCACTTTTAATTCGCACAACTCGTAAGGCAGTTATTGATATCTAAATTGAAAATAGGCCCCGGTAACAAATTGGCTCCATTGCGGCTGGAGATTTAGCTGAGCGGCATAAGCTCGTGCCTTGCAAGCGCGCAGTCGTGAGTTTGATCCCTGGTACCGAGTAAAAAAACAAAAAAGAAAGAAAACTAAACAAATTTGCCCCACAGCTTATATAGTTAGGTGGCAGGAGCTAGCGTCAAGTAATGTTTAAGTTCTGTGTACACATAACTACCCAGAAGATGGAGTTAGTGTGGTATTAGTGTAGCCATATTGCATGTAATAGCATCTAAGAGACTTAGTTTGATAAAATCACTTAACAAAACTCAGAACACTAAGTAGGAACTAAACAGTATATCTTCTGTCACCATAATAAGTTACTGTACATTTGGTGTGAGTCAGAAATCATGGTAGATATCCTAGGCATGTTGTTTACCTTTATGGAATAGCTATATAAGTTGAGTAATTTTATCCCAATTCTATGCATAAGGAATGAGCTTCCAAAAGCAGAAGTTACTTTCTTTTTTCATTGGTGCTGGGAATCGAACTCACTACTGCCTGCTTGCAGGCAGGTGCTTGTGTCGCTGAGCTAAAACCCCAGCCCCTCCCTACATAAGTTATTTTCCACAATGAATTGTCTGTTCAATGCTGGGCACTTCCCACATTATTATGTAGTATCTCAAGACCAAAATGCCATCTGTTTTCAGTGTTCTTTATTGTGCTTGAAAGTATTGGTTAGGGCTCATCAGATAACCTATAATATAAAACATATCTCATATACGTTTTATGTATTACACAGAGAAAGAGAGATTTAAGGAATCGTCTTGTAATTGAGGACCCTGGCAAGTCTGAAATCTGTAAGGCTGGAAGTTAAAGTAAGAGTTGATGTTACACTTTTGAGTCTGAACCCTGAAGGGCAAACTACAAACCAAAAACTCAAATACAGTTTTTGTATCAAAGCACAGGGTACAATTGCTGCTTCTTCCCAAAATCTGAGTCTTTGACGAGGCCTTCAACTGATTGGATGGAACCACCCAACTTTAATGAGGGTAATCTATGCTTGAAGTCACCAGGTTATAAATGCAATTTGTATCCAAAAAATACCTTTACAGTACATCTTGAAGGGTTTGACTAAACAGTTGAACATTATAACATAGCTGACTTTTACATAAAATTGATGATCATAGAGAGCAAGCTCTAACTAATGGAAGAAATTGTATTAAAGCTATAAAACCAGAAGTGCTTAAGAATAACTTAAGACACAAGAGTCATACAACGGGAACTTATATGTGAGAAGTACAAAAGTGAACTTGAATGTTTAGAAAAAAATGAATACCAAACCCTTGAATTGGAAGACAACCTGCTAAAAATAAAAATCAGTTTCACACTAAATTAATCTATACTTTTAACATGACTGGTACATAGTATCAAACATTTTTAACTAGATAAGCTGATTCTATGATCATATGGGAAAAAGGATATAAAATTGTAAAGTTATCCAGGAAAATTATGAACAATAACAAAAACCCAAAATGAGTATCTATTAGGGTTGATTCTGAGAATCAGAATTGCTAAAGGTGATACAGAATATGGCTGGGGATATAGCTCAGCAGCACAGTGCCTGCCTGGCAAGTACAAGGTCCTGCGTTCAGTTCCCATTACCAAAAAAACAAAAATGATATAGAATAAAGGATTTATTGCAGGGATTTCTTGTTTATTAAAATATTATAGAGAAAGTGGGATGATAAAGGTCAGGAAGGTATGATTATGGTATCACAAAATCAGGACCATAAAGGGGAATTCATGTAAGAAAGACTTGCCTTACTGTCTGTTAGTGGGTTTGAAGACAGGTGTAAGCCAGCATTGCAGGCAATGGGAAGGAAAGCTGGGTGCAAAGTGAAATGAAGCTTAAGCAAGTTAGAAACTGTGAGAAAAACTGGAACCAATCTCTTTCACTGTGCCCTACATGACATAATATGCAGAAGAGTGCATTCTTTAGTACCTCAGCTGATAGACTGGAGAATAAGAGACTTGATAGAAGGAACCGGTGCCTTGACCTGAGGAGTTGCACATGCCTACCTCTGAATGCAGAAAAACTGGAGAAGCTGCAGGCCCTGCTACTGCTCCTTGGCAGTGAGATGAGTCAGATCAGTGAATATATATAAGTTGTAAAGGTGTGTGGGACCCGCATAGATCTTCCCTGGATAATTACTCCACATCCACTTTTCAAATCTTGCAAATTTTTCTTGGGGCCAAGCCATAAAAGAGAGTTCTGGGAAATGTAGTTTCAGCTTCGCACAGTTAACAGTATAAAACCACTGAGTCCTCTTGTTACCTGGACCTTCATACACATTAATTTTGATTAAATTTTCAAATAAAGCCCATAGCATGATCATACTTATGCCTGTAAGCTGTGACTTTTTTCTCATACAACCAAAATCAGCTCACTACTCCTACTCCCAATGAGGATGTACAGTTCCTGGAGTGATCTAGGAATCCTCTTGATGAGTACCTTCAATTTAAGTACTAAGCCATAGGTCTGCCTACCTTTAAATGATGAACTATAATAATGTGAACGATGAACACATTAGGACAATGAGAGAAAATAATGGTTAATATATTTACACAAATATATCAAAGAAAACTCATAACTGCTACAGTCCTTGTGTCTGCAACTGGTAATATAGTGATTACTAATAACTACCTTCTTTCTTTTCCATTACCTGCTTTATATTCCTTTTGTCATCAGCAAAAATTTTAGCTGGTTTCTTGTCTTATGGTATGACCTAAACCTCTATTCCTGAAGAGTTTGAGCCATTAGCATAGAAACTATCAGATTGGGGCTTTGGGGCTGGGGATTTAGCTCAGCGGTATAAGTGCCTGCCTTGCAAGCAGGCAGTCGTGAGCTCGATCCCTGGTACTGATAAAAATGAAAAAAAGATAAAAAAAAAAAATTAAGAAAAGAAACTATCAGATTGTTATAGTTTCCAATTAACTCGTATGTTGCAAGACTGCTAAATACCAAGTAGTATCCCCAAAGAACTGCTTGCACTGTGTTCTATGCATATTCTTCCTTTCTCCTAGTGTGTAGTAGATGGATAGGATCCACCAAATTCTATTTGATAAAATTAATCATTCCAGGTATGACAATAATCTCCTTTTTGGTAAGTTGATTAAAATAGTACAGGGGTTCCAAAACTATCAAGTGTCAGTCTCAGCTTCCAGTTTACTTGAATTCAGACTTGGTGCAGTCTTTGGGAGGTGCCCAAAATTGTAAGAGTGTAAAACAAAACTTTTGGACTTGTTTCACTTGGAACCAAGCCTATACCTGGAATCCTGGGTCATGACTACATATCGGTCACCTATTTAGAACACATACTGAAGCTTGAAAAACATCTGGCCTTTTAAGATGTTGCCAGCTGTACAAGTGTCATGATTATTGAGTCTTTAAAAAGCCATTGCAATTCCACAATATAGATAAGCTCTAAAAACCTGGTAAGAAAAGCTACAGACAAAAGTTTATATAATGATACTTTTATTTATGTGAAATATCACATGGCCAAATCATGGAGACTGAAGACTAACTGTAGTTGATAGAGGTTGGAGAAGGTAGAGAGGTTAGGGAGGACTGCTTAGTATGTATGGAGTTTCATCTAGAAATGATGAAAAATTCTGGAGGCAGATGATGATAGTTACAAAACATTGTAAATGAGTTTAATGCCGTAGAATTATATACTCTAAAATAGTTAAAATGACAATTTTTTAATAATGTGATTCTAACCACAGTAGAAAGAAAAAGGCCAATTCTATCATATCAGACCAGCTACTACTGTGGGCAAGATAGTAAAATCAGTGAATTATAATGAGCATTAAACCCATTTTTGCTTTGTTAGAAGGAGTTTCTTGTAATAGCAAGATGGTGACTAAAGCACTCTGTAAGTCTATAGATGATTTTAGTAGAAGTATTGCAAACAAAGAAATTCATGATTAAGTGTTTAGTGAAAAAAAAGGACTACAGTTATGTTGCCCAATGTAATATGCTTGCTGACTAGAGGTTTTGACTTGATTTTTGTTGCTAGAAAATTGGCTACTCAATAATACCGGTAGCCAAACTGGCCTTTTAGAGTGAAAATCCAAGGTCTGGACCCATGTCAAACCTCCATCCTGCTGCAATGCCCTTTCTTCATTAGTCCATTAGGCAAAGGTAGAAATAAAGGGGAGTAGAGGTGAGGATACAGAATAAATCATTTCACCAACTTGGTTTTTACAATTGTCCTCTCATAAGGTTCCTCTTTGGTCAGTATTCACTAAGATACAAATATCTTCCTTTTTGGTAAGTTGATTAAAATAGCACAGGGGACCGGAAAGTGTCAAGTGTCAGTCTCAACTTCCTATTTACCCTATCCACATGTCCTCTTTTCTAGACCTCCTTGTCATCAATTTTCTAATCATCAGCTTTCTAAATTCAAGCTCATCTAGCCAAACAGGTATTGCCTGTGAATCAATAGAGTTGTATTTCTTTCTTTTTGTTCAGAGAGCAAGACTAGTAAAAACATTGCACCAAGTTCTGTCACCGTGTTTCTCTTTACCATCTTCAGGATCTCCCCATAAATGAGCTATCATACTATAGCTATCTACTTTCTGTACCTTAAAATACAGAAATACCTGTAATTGAGTCCCCAATAACTTTCTCAACAGGTTATAGGGATTTGTGGCCTTGGACCTGAATTGAAAGGAAACAATAATCGTAGGGATTATGAGTAGCTGGGCTGCATATTCATACAATGTACTTGTGTCTTTAAAGACATGTTTGAGCCTGATTTTAAGTATGTTGCTTCCTTTGTATGTGGAGCTACATCCCCAACCTTTTTCTTTTTCTTTTTTATTTTGAGACGGGATCTTGCTAAGTTGCCCAGACTGAGCTAAAACTTGCAGTCCTTCTGTCTCAGCCTCCCTGAGTGTTGGGATTACAGATGTGAGCCATCACACCCAGAAAATACTTACTTTAAATGATAAGAGTAAAGTTTAAACATTTAATAAATATGTTAGAAAACAAAGCTGAAGATATTTTCCCTAATGATACAAATAATATTAAAAAGGTACCAAAATTAGAGTTCCAACTCAATGAACTTAACATCCTAATAAGAGTGGATTCAGAAAGAAAAGAACTAAAAAAAACATTTTGAGAAGAAAATAAGAAAACTTAGGAAAAACTGTGATGCTCGTTTCTCAGATGGTGACAGCTAAATTCGTGCCTAGCATAACAAATCACACCAAAACATAGTGAAATTTAGAACAATCAGTAAAAAATTAAAATTTAAAATCTTGCAGAGAGTAACAGTAAAAGCAGGTCAATACAACAGATCATGAATCAGCATGGCAAAAGCAATTTCAGCAGCAAATGAAAAGCTAGTCAACAATGAAATAAAGCCTTCAAAATTCTCAGGAATGGATTTTCTGGCTAGGGATCTGGATAGCTGACCATACTAGTAGTGAGAGAGCAACAAAGTTATTTTTCAGATATTGAAGAAATCAAGCATTTGCCTACCAATGTACTTTTTCTCAAAAAAGTATTAGAAATTTGTAGTGTAAAAAGAAAAGGGGATGATACCAGGAGAGAAATAGAATGGAGTAAACAGAAACTTCAAGGCAAGAGTGAAGGGAGTCCGCAGAATGATAGTTCCTAGGTGATAGCTACTAAGAAAACTTGGAAAACAGCAGCATTATGTAAGAGCAGGGTAGAAGGGGGATATGAGAAAGAATGAAACTAACCCACGACCTTACGTGGCCAAACAGTGAGAGACACTCTGGCAAAGAATTTGAGACTAAGCAAATTCCTGTACAGAAGTTTATGAAAAAAAATTCAATTATTAACCCTGAGAAAAAGTTGTAAAAGGACTTTAACCATCATATATTATATGACCATTCTTTAAATAATAGTTACATATTTATAATGTAATCACTGAATATTGATTTTTAAATGTGTTATAGCTATATTGGGAAGCAGATGAATATGTGTGTGTGTGTGTGTGTGTGTGTGTGTGTGTGTGTGTGTGTGTGTGTGTGTGTGTTGGGAAGATGGGAATGATATAGGGGAATGAAACTCCCAACCTACTATGTCAGGTACGAGCTCATGTTCTCTAAAATTGAAGAATGAATTTTAGGAACAACAGAGGTTAAGAGCAAAATATATTTATTGAAAGAAATCTTCCATCTGAAGAGGGACAGAAGGGGTCCCGAGTGGGTTACCAAGGACTCTGTCTTTTCCAAGGACTTTTATAGAGTAAACCCATGGGTTCAAAGTGGGGGAAGGCTGGGAGCTCACAAGGCAGATGGGCATGAGGTGGGACATAACTATAGTTAGCCAGGGGCTGGGGATTTAGCTCAGTGGCATAAGCACCTGCCTTGCAAGCAGGCGGTCGTGAGTTCGATCCCTGGTACCGATAAAAATGAAAAAGACAAAAAAAAAATAAATAAATAAATAAAAAAAAAAAAACTATAGTTAGCCAACAAGATCAATAGTTCAGGTAAAATTGATTACATTAGGGACAAATGAAACCAGTCATGTAGAAAGCGGGCATTCCTAAGGAGCAGTGACTCTTCCCTAGGGGGATGGGAACTATTTAGGGTATCAATCCTCAGGATATGGGTGCATTTGTTTGGTCTTTTGTCTTGAGGCCTGGCCCACAGCAGGAGGCGTCAGTCTCCCCCTGCAGTTGCCAGGTATCCATTGAGGACCTAGCCCTGTCTTACTAACTCGGCTGCCTGCAACAGTATGAGCAAAGTTCCTAACTTCACAGTAGACTATTAATTGATAATATAAAACATTAGATATGATTTAATAATACAGTAAAATAATCATGAAACAACTAGAAGCAGTGAAGCAACATTTTTGCCTCAGCAGTGAAAAAATTGGTATAGAAATGTGATTAGTAGAACTATTGAACTCTAGAAAGTATGTGCAAAACATGCAGATAAAAAGCAGTGTGTTGAATTGTGTCTGGCAAAGGATACAGTATATTGAAATCCTAGCTTCTAAATAGAGTCTTGCAGATGGAGCCAAGTTAAGATTAGATCATATAGGATTAGGCTGGGCCTGCAATTTAATGACAGATATCCTTATAAGAAAAGGGAATGTTGGAGGCATACGTACACAAAGGGAATAAGGCCATTGGAGATAAAGGCAGAAATTGGTGTGTTTTGTGTACAAACCAGTGAACCCCAAGAACTGCCAGCAACCCATCAAAAACTGGGAGACAAGAATGAAACAGATTGTTTTATACAGTAATCAGCAGGGATATGACACTGCCAGCATCTCAACTTTGTTCTTGCTGTGACCAGAACTGTAAAAGAATAAATTTCTAATGGTTAAGCTCACAGTTTATAGTCATTTGTTATGATATCCTTAGGAGCCAGTACAGTAACTAACCCCTCCAAGCATAACAGAGGGTATCACATATACACCTCTTTTCTATTGTAAATTTTTACTTTAGCATAATAGTAGCTGGGTGTGTGTCTCAGTACCTTTCCCTGAGGAACACAAGAACTAAATCTTTGTGTTTACCTAGTTGGTATGACAAAATGCAAGATGTGTGCATGTGTGCAAAAGTGTCAAGCCAGGGTTTACACTTCCATTATCCTCCAGAGAACAGTTTTTGCGTATGTTTACCTGAGCATCACAAAGGGTCCAACAGACCCATTGTACTCCAGGATTTGTTAAAAAAAAGTTTTCCTTTAGTTTCTTTGGTAGAAGTAACCCAGCTTGGTACTATGGCACATGAAAAACCAGATTTGCAGGTTTTGGAGACAGTTAAAAGTGAATCATCAGATTACTCATGTATGAATTATGAAGATGATCCATTGTGGTAAAATAGACCCTTTCATAGTAGAAGAATGGTGTGAGTGTATGATGATGATGATGGGCAATGATGACTTCGACGTTGGTCCTGGGAATTAAATAAACTTCAGTGAAGTGGAGCAAATGATATAGACACAGGGAATGCAAATCTCCTTGGTTCAGATGACAAAACAGCAAAGTGAGTACACGTTTGACTAGTCGACATGTTGCAAACTAGCCATGCAGCCCAGTGGAACAATTCAATGTTAGAACTAGGTCCAAAAATAAAATGAGGGTCTCAGCAAGGGTGAAAGATGTTTGACAGAATACCAGCACTACTATTCAGTGTTGGAAATTGTAACAGATAGAATACCTCAGACTCTGTGAAATACATAAAAACTGAATGCAAGTAAAATGTTCCGTTTGCACCAATAGCCATATTAAAAAGTGTATTTATTATGGATACCTCACTAGCTGTACTGAAAGCATTCATAAGTCTGTTGTTCTTAGCAGGCATTTTTCATGGCAATTACTGGAATGTAAGACTTATGGAAAAGCAATGGTTCAAAACATGGTATAAAAATTTATTACCTTGTGGATGTGAAGACTTAAGTTTTCAAGTTAGACATTTATCCTGGAACTCAGCCATCAGGTTCTTATTCATATAGTAATAAACCAAATGATGTTGTGAACAACATCAAACTAATCAGAATATGGCATTTGACATTTGGTTTCCAACTGATGTCACACTTACTAACAGAGCACAAGTTGGCTGTACACACTTGCTAACAGAGCACAGGAACTGTACACAGAAATCAGAAATTCCAAATGAAATGTTGCAATTTAGAATTGTGTAGTACGATGTTTGGATTTCAGAAAGATGTACATTGGCCTCGTATATGGGCAAAGAAAAACTGTTGATGTCAACATTGCACCATGATGGAAATAATGATAGGGAAACATCAAAAAAGGCAACCCTGACTGAGATGGACATTTTCTACAACGAAACCAAAGGTGGAGCACATGTTGTTGATGAGTTATGTAGCAACTATGATGTCATTTGAAACACAGAGAATTGGCCAATGGTTGTGTTTTACTTGAACTTTAACATATGTGGCATAAGTAGTTTGATAGTTTACAAAGAAAATAACCAGTGCATAAAAAGTTGTAGAAATTTTCTTAGAGGATTGGACTGGAACTCATCAGAGATCATTTACAGTGGAGGAAAAACTATGCAAAAAAAAAAATTGTGGATCACACTGGTGAGCTGACAGGTGAATAGGCAGATGCAGCATTCCAAAGACCTAGTATGACCACATGAAAACCAAAAAGATGTCAACTGTGCGCTACAAGAAAGGATAGGAAAACAAAACATATGTGCTATCAGTGTAAGTGATACTTGTATATGGAGCATGCAGTTTTCTTTTTCTTTTTTTTTTTTTTTTTGTCTTTTTCCTTTTTATCGGTACCAGGGATCGAACTCACGACTGCCTGCTTGCAAGGCAGGTGCTTATGCCGCTGAGCTAAATCCCCAGCCCCCAAGCATGCAGTTTTCATGTGTGAAGACTGCCTTGGTTTTAATAATTGAAACAAAGATCTTTTTGTTGTAGAGTTCCAGTGTTATTTTCATTATAGTTCACATAGGTTTTTATTTCTGAGGATCTCTCAGGCTTTGTAAGCAAGCTAACAGCTGATATGAAAATTTCAGTGTTTATGCTAAGCTCTCATCACACATTTGATATTTTATTTTGTTGATATCTTGCTAAATGCATATTATACAACATAGTAGGAGGCTCCTAAGAAAATAGAAAAAAGTGACAAGAGTGGCTGCCATACAGGAAAGGAAAGCCACACACATGTGCTGTCAGTGTGAGATGTGTTCATGGAACATACGAGTGTCATGTGAACACTGCCTTGGGTGTTACAGTTGAAGCACAGATTCTTTTGTTTGTGTTTACACTGCAGCTCACATAGGTTTTTATTTGTGATGTTATATCTTAGATTTTGTAAATGAGCAAACGACTCATGTGAAGATGTTAATGTCTATTCTAAGCACTTGTTACACATCTGATATTTTATTTTGTTGACATCTATTTTCTTATTATCTAGGTGTGATAATTGAAGTAAAGATTTTTTGGTAGAGTGCTACTGGTGTTTTCATTTTAATTCATAGAGAAATTTATTTCCAACATTATCTTTCAGGTTTTGTAAGTAATTCACAACTGATGTGAAAATGTTGTTTATTCTAAACATGCTATTTATATTCAAAGTTTAATATTTCATTTTATTGATATTTTATGTTCCTGTTAACTACACATTGCATAATATAATAAGAACCTGTTGACAAGGCCAGCCACATGTCAAGTATGTCCTACGAAAAGGTCAGGAAAGTAAAATATATGTGCTGTCAGTGTAAGTGATACGTATGTATAAATGTGCTATTGTCATGTGTGAAGACAGCCTTAGATGTGATAATTGAAATAGTTTTTTTTGTAGAGTACCAGAATACTAGTGGTATTTTCATTATAGTAGATATAAGAATTTATTTCTGTTGTTCTTTTTTAAACTTTGTACACCAAAAACCAATGTTGAAATGTTGCTTTTATATAAACAATAAATATTAAAAACTCAACATTTTTGTGATTTTTCCTGTTCGACAATCATTGTTTAATATGGTAAAACTCATAGAATTAAAATTAATAATTCATCTAGAAACTTATTCTAAAGAATAAACATGGGTGGGACACGTCCAGGTTCTCCCTGAAGTGACAAAAAGTATGCTAGGCTGTGAGGTGTCACTCAGTCCTTTGTACCTGAAACAAGGAGATGTTTCATGAAGGATCGGTTCTTCTAAGTTTGTTTTCACACTTAAGGACTACAAAGTAACAATAACAACAAATCAAATTACTTTGGGGGTACAGTAAAATCTCTTTATTAAAAAGATATGGGAGGACTAGCAAACATGGAATCACAAATTTTAGTTTCTAGTGGTAAATATTGAAGTGATTACTTGACTGAAATGTACTTTCCATTTTTAAAAACACTATTCTCTACTGATATCTCTATAGAAGAATAATTACAAAAACAAGTACCCTTTTCTTCACTTCCCATGAATAATAATTTAAAATGCTGAACAGAATGAATCTTACTTAGAACTGCAAAATATTTTACATGAACCTGAAAATCATTTACTAAACAGTTTTTTCCACTAAGGGTCTCTGAACTTGTTAACTATTGTTTTTATATAAAATAATACTAGATTTAAAGAAGGTAGTGTGTTATTTACATCGCTTCTTGTTTCCAGTGTGCCATTTTTGGGTCAAATAGATGTTTATTTCAAATAGTGAACTATTTAAGATCCTAAAGCAGTTGGCTATAGGGTGCTATAGACTGAGTTATGTCTGTACCCTTACCTTTCCAAAATAAAAAATACGTTGAAGTCGTAGTGCCCAGTTATTCTTTTTTTTTTAAGGCTAGTCAAGTGAAGCAGTGGGAGTGGAGAAGGAACAAAGAAATCTGTAACTGGTTGTGATCAATTAGATGTAAACACCACTGCACTCGGACCAGCCCGCCCAGTTATTCATAACGTGACCTTGTTTAGAAATAGGATTATTGTACTTGAAACTATTAAAATAAAAGTGCGAACAGACTGCTCTAAGTTGGTTCTTAATACAGTCTGTTGAAGTGTCCATATAAGAAGATAGAAATACAAAGGTATTAAAATGAGGAAAACTCCAAGTGAGAATGGAAGCAGAAATTGGATTGATGTATCTACAAGTCATGTAACATCAAATATTGCCAGCCATCACCAGAAATTAGGAGAGAGACATGGAACAGATTGTCAGTGAACTGCTGGAAGGAAACAACCCATTGACACCTTGGTTTTGGACTTTTGGCACCATGAGAGAATAAATTTCTATTGTTTGAAATCACTCAGTTTTTAGTCCCTTGTTACACAAGCCATAAGAAACTAAAATACAGATTTTTCATCAAAATTCTAATAGGAGGGAGGAAGTCCTTTTTTTTCAATGCCAGTATTTTCCATGTGTGTATTTACCAAATATTTTCTGACTAAATACCATGCATTCATTACATATTCTGCTAGGTCCTGGGAATAAAATCACATAAAGTCTCTGTCCTATATTCTAATGTGAAAATAAATACATAATATGATACTATTAAATGCTATAGTAGTCAGCTTTCTGTCACTATAAAAAATACTTGAGATGAAGCAACATAAAAAGTGGAAATGTTTGGTTTATCCTTTTGGGGTTTTGCAGGTGGTGGTTGGCTTTTGGGCCTGTAGTAAAGCAACAATAGCGAGAGCGCCTTGTAGGGGTAGCAGTGCACGGGATAGTTGTCAGAAGGTGAAAGAGGAAGAGGAAGAGCTGGGGTTGTAGGACATACCACCAAAACTCTCATTTCTTCCAGTTAAGACCCGCCTCCTAAAGATTCCACACCTCCTAAGAGCTGTCAGCCCAGGACCAAACCTTTAGGGCCAGGGATTTAGCTCAAGCGTGGTAAGCGTGAGGTTGTGAGTTCAATCCCAGATACCAAAATAAATAAATAAATAAGCCTTTAGGGAACACTTACCCAAACCACAGCAGTGCAGTGAAAAAAAAAAAAAAAAAAGCAGCGACATTGTACTACAGTGTCATACACAGAGATCAGGAAATCCATCTTTGAGAATATGACATTTGAACAAATAGCTGAATGCATCAAGGGAGTAAGGTTTGGGAATGAGAGAGCTTCCTGATAGAACCAGTACAGGTAACTAGTGCATGAATAAGTCCAGTACAGAGGGAGACAGTGATTTACAAGCAGGATGAAAAGATCAAACTGATGGAAGTCCTTGTAGATTTGAATTGAATTAAGTGTGATGGAAAGCCATTGGTTTCGGTTTTGGTTTTGCTTAACAAAGTAACATTCATATGTATTTTATATGATTTAAAGATCTGTCTAGCTTCTAATAGACAATAGTTTAGAGATGAAGAGTAGAAGCAAAGAAATCAAAGTAACATCTTTTAAATAGTTTCAAGTAAAGATGGTGATGCCTTCCAGTGTTTATGAAGGCAGTGCTATGCACGTTTATATAATGAAAATTTTTAGGTAATCTAAACTTACAAATGTCATGTCTTTTTAAGTTAAAATTATAACAATTATCAGATTCTTACACATTCTCTGAAATTCATTAGATTACAAAAGTAGGAAATTCTCTCTAAACAAGATGACATCCATTTAAATCTCTATTCTTAGATCAAATACAAAAAATAACTTTGAAGTTGATGGATACAGTAAAATAACTCTTGAAAAATGTCACAACAATTTTTTTGTGGTACAGGGGATTGAATCCAGGGCTTCTGCACTGAGCTACATTCCCAGCTGTTTTTTAAAAATTTTGAGGCAGGATCTCATGAAGTTGACAACTTGAACTTGAACTTGCAATCTGCCAACCTCATCCTCCCTCAGTGCTGGGATTACAGACATATGCCACTGTGCCCAATAAAATGAATTTACTTTTAAGGTAAAAAACTCAATAATATAAAAATTTTATAAGATATACTAAAATAAGTTATATGTGATATTTAACAATAATAAAATTTTAAAATTTAACTAAAATAATTTTTCTACTTAGAAACATCAACATTGTCTAAGAGCTAGTAAAGTCCAAAATTATTATAGGAATCAATGTTCAAAATTCAATTTAGTTTACAGTGAAATTTATTCACTTGGGGAAAAAGAAATACAACAAACATTAGTGGTCACTGACTTTAGAAAATGGAATAATTAAATGTCTAAAGTCAAAGTTTTAAATCATTTTCCTGAGACCAAAAACAGAACAAAGTCAAACTGTTCAAAAATGGGCAAAAGAACTGAGCAGATATTTTTCCAAATATTTGAGTGATCAGTTAGCACTTGGAAAGATAAACATCATATGCCATTAGGATAAAGCAAGTCAAAACCACAACAACAGAACATTTTATTTATACCCATAAGGATTTAAAAAATATGTATCTATAGCCATCAATCTACACATACAAAACAGGAAATAACTGATGTTGGTGAGGATATGAAGATATTGTAAACTTTAGACATCACTTGCAGAAATATAGAATAGTTCATTTGATGTGGAAAATAGTTTGGCAATTTATACATAGAATTCCCATGTGATTCAGTAACTGCACTCTGATATTATACTCAAAAGATCTAAACCTGGGGTGTAAACAGATACTCTACACCAATGTTTATAGTAGCACTGTTCACAAAGAGTAAAAACCCAAAAGTCCATCAACGGATCAATAATAAAATGTCTCAGATGTCCATCAACAGATGATAAATGTGATGAATACATGCATGGAATATTATTCCATCTTTAAAATGAAAGAAATTTAGATATAGCTTATAGTGTGAAGGAACTAATACCCCATTGTATTAAATGAAATAAGCCACACTTAAAACAACAAATACAGTATGATTTGACTTACATGAGGTAACTAGAATAATCAAATCCAAAGAAAGAAAAAGTAGGCTAGAAGTTACCAGAAACTGAGGACAGTGAATGTTTTCAGTCCATTTTCACTTGCTATAACGAAATACTTGAAGCTAGGAAATTGATAAATAAAAGAGACTCATTTATCTCACAGTTCCAGAAGTCCAAGAGTGTGGCATCTGCAACTTCTAAGTTTCTGGTGAGGATCTGATTCTGTGTCACAACATGGCTAATACATGGAACAAGAAACAAGCATTTGCAAAGAGGTTGTACCCATGCAAGAGAGAAGAGGCAGGAAGTGAGAGGTGACCTTGCTTTATGATGACCTGTTGTCAAGATAACTAGTCCAGAGCAAGAATGTGCTTCCATGAGAAAACATTAATCCCCCCTAAAAGACCAAAGAACCTCCTAAAGCCCTACAAACCTCTAAATACCATTACTTAGCAATTATATTTCAATATGAGTTTTGATGGAGACAAGCTATATCCAAACCATGGCAGAGAGGAATGCAATTGGGTACAGAGTTTAAGTTTGGAATGAAAAATCTGGAAATTTTGGTAATGATTGCACAGCACTGATTGTACTTAATGCCACTGAATTCCATACTTTGAAATGTAAATTTCATGTTAGACATTTTTATCACAACATCTTCTCTACCTCACCCAGGACATGTACAAAAGATAGAGACAGGTATTTGCTACAAGATTTCATTGCCAAACACCTTTGCTTGAGCTCTTGAATGAAACACCTATGGAGTCAGGCTGCCAACTGTGTGGGAAGTGTGTTACATTCCTGGAGCACAGTAACAGCTTTCCCTCACTACAGGTACTGTAGTCTATCTGTCTCACTGGAGTTCCTACTGTACACTTACTTGTCTATTGTTTTTTCCCAGAAAGCCTTTTAAAAACTTTTCTGAAAGTATGTGGTGCTTACTTTCTCTTTTTATTTCTAATATACTAAGTTGATCAAAAAAATGGAAGTTGTTTACCAAGTTGAACTTTGTATGTTTATAATTTTTCTTGATACTTTGTACATGTTGGTTCTTTAATTCAGATTGGGCCTAAAGAAAATGACATGAATGTTGTCAATAGTACATATTTACTTTGTTGACAATAATATGCTTTTACAACTTAGCTCTTGTATATGTTTCCTTGGATTGAGCAATTTATCCAGTCCTAGTCGCAAAATAATATAATTGCCATGTAACTGCTGATAATTAAGATGAACCAAACAGACTACAATTCAGAAGTACAAGAAAAATTAGTACACACTAGAGGAGAGGGAGCAACAAAGGAATACATAAGCCAAAAAGTAAACTAAAACATTAACAAAAATTTAAATGAAAATAATTTATAAGTAGATTCATTTTTTAAAATACAAAATCACACATTGTCCGGCGCCGCGTCTGTCCCGCAGAATGAGGCACACGAACACTTTGTCTCTGCAGGCTCCTTTATTGACTGGGCTACAACCTCAATACACGTCCGTCCTTGACGGCTTCCTACGTGTTGTGCGTCAGGCACTTCCTATACTTGGGCTTATATAGCTAATGTTATCCAATCATGGGATTACACGTGGGGACAGGCGATTGGGCGGCAACAAGGAAGCAATCAATCATTACCATATATGGCGGGGACAGTAAGCCGAGCAAGAACCAGGAAGCAGGATGTGTGCGCCATCTTGGGCACACGATGGGCGGGGGAGCAGCGAGGCGGTAGGCGGACGCCATCTTGTGGCTATATTCTCATGGGTAATACGGCAGGCTCCCAACAACACATCATTAAAATCCTCTAGAAAAAATTACAAGAGACACTTTACTTTTACCTTAGACAAATTTTAGTTACATAAAAGAAATGTTTTTCTTAATCTGAAAAATTTCATCTGCCAAAGAATCGTCAGATGACCTTCCATTACTCCATCACATTTAAGTGGAATCCCAAACCCTTTTATAAATGTACTAGTGGTGACATTCCCTAAGGAAATAGGAATAAATGTTCCCATATTCATAAATAAAAGTTATCAATGAAAAAATATACGAGTTCTTCTGGAGAATAAATAACTCAAATGGAGCAAGGGAGGGTGAGGGCTCTGGTCTGGGACAAGTTTTTTAACATCTGAATCTTTGAAGCCACTTGTATCCTCAGACCTCTCACTCTGACATCTAAAACTTCTAGTAAGTCTTCCCAGTCTTTCTTCAAGCCTTTGTTCATACTCCTTCCTCTAAACTGAATACCTACTCCTTTCCACTGAGCCTCTAGCCCCTCTGAGATTGAATCCTATGTCATATGATGCAGTCTAAATGTCACATTTCAATGAAGCCTTTCCTGAGCTCCTCAGCTGAAAGCAATCTGTCTCTTAAGTACTGTAAAACCAACTATCTTAACGCACTTGTGAATGGCGATATATATTTCATAGGACTTTATTAATAGGCATTTCCCCAAGATGGGTGGTGGAGTATTAGTCACTTTCCAGTCATTAAGACAAAATACCTACCACCTGCAATTTAAAAGGAGAGAAATTTATTTTGGCTTCTAGATTGGGAGAGTTCAGTCCATGGCCAGCAAGCTCCAAGGCAAGAAAAGCATGGAAGAAGGTGTACAGAAGAAAGCTGGTCAACCAATAGGAATCAGAGAGGGACAAAGGAGCCAAGGACAATAATACAACTTTCCAGGTCACACACTGGTGACCCACTTCCAACTAGCACCCACCTCATCACTGCAGGTTAGCTATGAACTAATCAGTCTAATTAGTAAATTAAACTATTGATGAGTATGCCACATCCATGATCCAAACATGTGAGACTCTGGGGGATATTTTGTATCTAAATCATAATACAGTATACCTGCCCCACAAAAGGTTCATGTGTTTGCAAGGCAAATTTTAGATTATTATGCAAAAGGCATTTAATTCATCTCTAAGAATTTCTCTTGTCCTAACAGTTCTAATTGCTGAAACCTACACGTCCAGAGTCTCCTCTGAGTTTCAAGTCAAACTCTTATCTGTGGGCCCCTATTTTTTAAAAAAATGTTAAATATTTTTAACATACAGTGGCATAGGATAAACATTTGCATTTCAAAAGATCAGCAAAAGACAGAAAATAATTGGATCAAACAGAACCAAAACCAGAAAAGCAAACATTAAAGTATGTAGCTCCGTGTCCAGCATCCAAGGCAGGTTATGGTAAGATATGAGCTCCAAAGGAATTGGAAAGTCCTGTTGCCTGGCCTTGTTGGTTGTAGTTCTCATGGCTTTTGTCTTGGGCAGCTTCTATGCACTGCTAGTGGTTTTTCCAAGTAAGTATTTCACATTTCTGGCACTCCAATTTCCTGGAGTCTCCACTGAACTTTTGGCTTCATTTTCCTAGCATCATACATTGCCCTCTCAGGGGCATATTGTCTGGCCTCCTACGTCTTCCTCTGAAATGTGGAAGCCTTCATAACCCTACAACTCTTGTATTTTGCGTGCCTGAAAAAACAGTATCACATTGATGATGCCAAGGTCTATAGCCAACTCAAGCAGTAGGCTGACCCTTTGATCATGGCTCTGAGGATCTGAAAGGCTAAATTTGGCTAACCTCAACTGAGAGAAAGGATTCTCTTCTCAAAGCAAAATATTTGAAAAGAATTTACCCTTTTGCGGGCTGGGGATTTAGCTCGGCAGCATAAGCACTTGCCTTCAAGCAGGCGGTCATGAGTTCGATCCCTGGTACTGATAAAAAATAAAAAAAAAGAATTTACCCTTTTATACCCTTGTGCTTCTGAAGGATAAGGCCCGGCCAATTTCTAAGATGCTTTTAAGACTGATGCAAAATAGTTATCTTTTTAAAAATAATCAATATTTTCAGCAACTAAGATTTTCTTGGCTTCTACTTTATAGGCACTTCCCTTCTTTAGTAAAATTTTTCAAATCATTCAACTGCTTTTTATCCCCCTGGTTCTTAGTATAGATCAGGCTAAAAGCAGCCAAAAGTACCAATACCACAGTCTGAAAGTTGGCTACTGTGGAATTTTCTCTACCAGTTCAATTGTCACCTTTCATTTCAGCCTTTTTCAAGTCTTAGGGCATAGTCAAACTGGAGATGAATTCCTTGCCAGAATTTAACATGCATGGTTTTTTGCCCAGTTTCCAATAGAATCCCCATTTTCATCTGAAACTATGTGTTTGACTTTATTTTCTATATTCTTGTCACCACTTTGACAGCTTGATCTGAGACTAAAGGAAAATTCACTTGTGAGTGCATACACACACATATACACACTAGTTACATATGTCCAAGATACAGTGGTGGGCAACACAAGGAAACATTTCTATTCCAAAATTGTGTACCAGTGGGATAGGACAATAGTAAGGAGGGAGCAAAATGAAGACCAAACCCTGAAGGCAGAGATTAAATACAAAATGTTCATGTCCAGCCCAAAGGCTCTACTTTGTAGGATGAACTCCCAAAGGCTTGACAACCCGATCCTTATGGCTTTGCTACTTGCACTCTATGTGAAATCTCGGGGCAGATTTTTGTATACCGTCTACAGTTTCTCTCAGCTTGTGTTGCAAGTTGCAGGCACCTGTGCTTTCCTGGGGTTTCCAATGTAGCTTCAATGTCACTTACATAGATATATTATGCATTGCACCACTGCAAGATTCTTGTAAGGACTCTAACCCTGACATATACTGCCTGATCTTCCAAGGTTTATTTTGAAATTTTAGTGAAAAACCTCCATGGATCCATCACTCTTGCATTCTGCATACCTGTAAAACTAGAATCATATGAAGCATGGCAGCATCTGTTACCAGCATGGGCTTATACCTGTGCCCATGCAGATCACGGCTACAGTGGTCTCTTGAGTATCATGTCAACATAACAGCAATGACCTCACTCCTCTGGTGCCAATTTCTGTTGTAGTCAGGGGTTGTACAAAGAGAACAACTAGAATTAGGACATGGAGTTTATAATATTTTTATAATGGTCACCAGAAGTTAACACAGGAAAATGCAGGAAATCTACATGCAACACCAAAGACATAGATTATTTAGTCAAGAGCCTAACCCCACGGCAATGTTCCACATGAGTCCAGATAAAAACCCAGAGCTCAGGATGATGCCTTCACGAGTCCAACTGGAGGTCCAGAGCCCACAAGAAGGAATCACACCTGTCTCTTTTATGGATCCGTGCCGGGATGACCCAAGGGTCAGCGGTGGAAGCCAGAAAGTCTATGCCAGAAGGATGAAGGAACTGTGCTAGTGGGATGAGGGGTTTACGCTGAGCCGAGAAGTCACACTCACAAAAGACCAGGGCTATCCTGAAAGGCACCACAGCTGTCCCCAGTGACACAGAGGCCCCGAGCTTCTCCAAGGACAAGCACAGTCGGGTATGTGCCAGGAAGCAGCATGATGAGTTCATCCTGGAGACCAAGCAGCACATGTCTTCCCCTCCAGAGCCAGGAAGCAATGCTCCATGTGAGGACCAAAGCTTCTCCAGGAGAACCAACAGCTCAGACAGAAACTTGTAGGAAAACCAACAATGCCTCCTTAATGCCTCAACCCTCCACACCTCTCTTCTCCACGTATTTATCCTGGCAACTATCCTCAGGTGGAGCATCTTCTCTCAATGCCATGCTGATGTAATCCAGCTGGCATTAAGTTGACCACCAGTTCTCAATCCATAACACATGTCAACTGAACAAAAGAAAACAAACTTGGGGAAATAATTTGTTGGGCAATCCTTGGTGGGCGTAGTGTTTTCCTTGAGATGTTTCTTCATTTCATCAGTTTGTGGGAGAGTAAAGCTGTTCACCTCATAAGTAGTAAGCAAAACGAAGAAAGAGGAAGAGACTGAGATCCCACTATCCTCTCCAAGGTCCTATCCCCCGTGACGTAAATGCCTTGCACTAGGTCCCATCTCTCAAAGCTTCCCCCATCTTCCAATAGCAACAACATAAAAAACCTTTGGGGACATTCAGAATCCAAACCATTAGTAACATATATTAACTCACTGACTTTTAAAATCAGATTATAAATTATTTTTCATTGTGACATTTAATACAATTGTATAAAGATCTAAATTTTGTTCTGGACGAGATATCAGTTCCCCACTTCAAGTTTTTTCTTATCTACTCTCAGTTTCAGAATCTGAGCAGATTTTCTTTGTAATCTTTTTCTTTCAAATGTGGTGCTCGAGAAGCAACCTTATGATGTTGTTGTATGCTGAGTTTGATGGGAGATTCTGATTGGAGCTCAGAAGACCAGAATGTCAATAAAAAGGCAGACGATAAGGACCAGGCTAAAGGATTTCAATTAGGCAAGATTGCTCTGTTGGTAACTGGATGCCAGACCACGTGTGTTGTATGCTGGCAAAAAATTTGTCTGCATTTGCTCAGGAGCTGAGAACAAGAGAAGTGAACTAATTAATCTGACAGGGCAGATTTTAAGACAGCTTAATGTTCAGGCCATACCGTGCATACTGTTCACTGCCGTTAGTCAGGCTTATATTCAAAATAAGAGAAAAAATCCATAAAGTTTTCAGTTTCCCCAGAAAAGTAAGCCTGGCATAGTTGGACCAGAGGCAAGTTTAGTTGCTGAGAAGAGTAGCATTAAAAAGAAGCTAAGTACTTTACATCAGGACAATAGGAAAGATGTCTTAAGGGCACATGATAGACTAGCAAGTCCTCACTCTTTGATTGATGGCCTAAGGAATTAGTTCCCTGGGACTCAGTTTACAGTGCTCAATCACCCAAGCACTCAGGATCTCTACTACTGTGATACCAGGGAGCCCATCCACTAATCACGCTGGTGATAGATCTTGGCATTATCCATATGGTGCTGAGTATATATAGTCACGCAGAATGCAAGAGTTTTGGGGTCAAGAAACGTTAAACCCAGATTTCAGAAGAAGGCTTGAAAGGCCAGGCAGTGTGCCCCTGAGAGAGTAGTGCATGAAGCTGAGAGAGTGAAGCCAGAGTTACAGTGGAGGCCCCAAGAACATTAGGGAGGGCATAAATGAGGAACAGCTGAGGACAGCTGCAAGCAGTGAGCAAATTCAGCCCAAGAGAGAGGCCATGAGAGCTACATCTACCACCAATGCAATAGATTTGAAACTAAGTCCTTCGGCGGTCACATCTCACTGCAGCTTGCCCTAGGTGCTGGACATTGAGTTACATGATTGAATATTTGCCCTTTTAAATTTGTTTTTTTTAATTAATTAATTAATTAATTATTTTTTTCCTAGCGCTCGCTCCGCTCGGGCCCAGCCTCGCCCTCCCCTGGCTGAATGCACTTTTAAATTTGGATTTTGACTTGCTTTTGTTCCATTCCTTTCTATTCCCCTATTCCTCTTTTTTGGAATGGAAATGTTTGGCCTGTGCCATTGTATATTGGAAGTGTTTAACTTTCTTTTGATAGGGTTCATGGTTATGTGTTTGCTTTGAGTCTTAAAGGAGTAATTGAACTTTTCAGTTATGTTGAAACTGTTAAAAATTTTGGTGACTCTTAGAGGTGGACTGACTACATTTTGCATAGAGATGTGTAGAGAGAGTTTTTTGAAACCCAGGGAGGAATGTTATGGTTTAGACTTAAAATGACCCCCAAAGTTTCATGTTTTTAGAAAATATGTTAGGGGACAATATAACTGCTATAGGTATGTAGGGTTTGACTGGAAGAAGCCTGTCACCATAAGTGTGACCTGGAAGTATCTCTCTTCATTTCTGGTTGTTCCTTTTATACTCTCTGCTTCCTGGTAGCCATGAGATGAGCATCTTTCCTCCACAGCAGACCCATCTACCATGCTACTTTTGCCTCGCTGGCCATAGTTTGAAGCTTCTACAATCTGTGACCCAAAATAAACTCTTCTTTAAGTTACAGGTGCTGGATAGTGTGTCTTAGTGATGAGAACAGTAACTAAGACAAATACCTAACATGCAAAAACTATATGTTGAATAAAATGATTAATAATAAATGAACAGTGGCACATCTTAAGAAATTAAATATATGCCTGAGACAAGCATATCAATGGTAGCAATTATATTCATTATACCCTTAATAATAAAGTGTGATTCAATGGTTCTCAAAGTGTGGTCCATAATCTCCCTTTCAGGGGAGGGTGGGTGTATATAAGATGTAAATTATTTTTATATGAGTACAAAGATATTTGTCTTTTTCACTATGTTTATGTTTGCAATGGTGGCATAACAGAAATGATCAAAAAATTGTTGACTCCCAACATACCTCAATGTACACATTCCAAAAATGCCACTTTTGATTTATGCATGTCATTAGGGTAAAAAATATTATTTTGCAATATATCAACTCTTAAGTCCACTTCCAAATATATTGCACAATGAAATGAGACATGTGTAAAATCCTTGTACTGCTCGATGGTTGTTGCAAGGAAAACAGTTGTGCCAGTGCTGGGAATTTATGCAGCTGAGGTTTTTATGAAGCACTGCTTTACTTGAAAGAAGGATTAGCTGACAATTTATGGTTATTAAAATGTCAGTATCTGATAGATATCTTCTCTAAAATGAAGTAATATCCAGTTACCTCAAGATAAATACCTCACCATATTTATTGTCCATGATAAATATAAACTTCAAAGGAAATATTAGGATTTTGAGAATTGTGACCCACTGCCATGAATTTAATTCTCAAATAATTTTATGTAATCATCAGTGATAGTAATAAGGGTAATTTTTCTATTGTGTGATAAAATATATTTGAAAAATCTATGTAACAAAATGAATCAATATTTCACAAATGACTAATTTTTGATTTACAAAAAATATGCTATATTGGGGCTGGGGATTTAGCTCAGTGGCATAAGTACCTGCCTTGCAAGCAGGCAGTTGTGAGTTTGATCCCCGGTACCGATAAAAAGAAAAAAAAATATGCTATATGGTAAAAGGATCTACTTAGAGTTTAAGAAAGCCCAGTAGATTTTAATGTAATCAATATGAAAAGTCCCTGGAGGGCCCTAGTTCCACACTGCATTATTCCTTAACAAATTACCATTCATTAAGTTTGGGTGTCACATCAAAGAATATCAAAAACTGTCTCCAAAGCCTATTAAATTACAACTCCCGGGGCTGGGGATTTAGCTCAGCAGGCATAAGTGCCTGCCTTGCAAAAGGCAGTCATGAGTTCAATCCCTGGTACAGATTTAAAAAAAAAAAATTATAACGCCCCTTCCCAAATGCACATGTATGTGAGGTCAGATTTTCTTCATATACTTCAAACAACATAATGCAGGAGTTTGAATGGAAAAGCAAATATAAGAATCTGATTGTCTTCTATTAATTCAAATATTTAAAAGATTTGCAAAAATGTGAAAAAACACAAAACTTCACTATTTTTGTTTTGGAAAATATAATTCTTTTTCATAAATCTTATTTATGCTAACTTGTAATAGATTTATTATAGTTATTTTTAGGTAAATATATCTAAAATGTAAATTTATAATATAGTAAATATTGCTAGATGTAACACATAAACAAACACTCTTGAGGTCCACAAAGTTTTTTTTTTATTACTGAATGTAACTTTTTAAAAACATTTTTTAAGTTAATAAACTTGATTTTTGTGGAGCAATTCTGTATGTATAGAAAAACAGAATAAAATAAATAAATCTCCTCTCTTGGGGTGCACTCCCACACTCACAATGGCTTTCTATGTATTAGAAGGCTGCATAGCTATAGTACGTTTGTTTTTTTTTTTTTTTTTTTTTTTGGTCTTTTTCGTTTTTATCGGTACCAGGGATCAAACTCACGACTGGCTGCTTGCAAGGCAGGCGCTTATGCCGCTGAGCTAAATCCCCAGCCCCTCTATAGTACGTTTGTTACAGCTCATGGACCAATATTAATAGACTCTTATAACAATACTCCGTAGTTTACGCTAGGATTCGCTTTTTGTTGTTCATTTCACATGTTTTTGATAATGTATAATGACATATGGCGAGGCATAGAGTGATATAGATTAGTCTCACTCTCTGAACATCTGTGCTTCACCCAGTCACTCTTGGTTCTCTCTCTTCCTCCTGAACTCCTGGCAACTACTAATCCTTGTACTGTGTCCCTACTCCTACCTTCTCCAGAGTGTCCTGTAGTTGAAATCTGGACTGTGTATCCTTTTAAAATTGGTTTCTTTGACTTAGCCATATGCATTTAAATTTCCTTTATGTTTTTCCTGACATTATAGCTTTTTATTTTTATTTATTTATTAGCATGAATGATATGTCAATGTATGAATTTTACATGTTTGTTCACCCATTTAGTGAAGGAAAATTTGGTTGCTTCCAAGTAATTATGAATAAAGCTGTTATAAACATTGATAGGCAAGTATTTATGTGGACATGAGTTTTCAATTTATTTGAGTAAATCCAAAATGTGTCAATGCTAGATTGTACGGCAAGAGTGTGTTTAGTTTTGTCAGAAACTGCCACGTTCTCTACTGTGTTGCTGTACCATTTTGGCTGGGGGTTTAGCTCAGTGGCATAAGCACCTGCTTTGCAAGCAGGCAGTCCTGAGTTTGATCCCCGGTACCAATTAAAAAACAAACAAACAAACAAAAAAACCTGATGGTCTTGCTGTACCATTTTGCATTTTGACCTGCAATGAAAGAGAGTGTCTCTTGCTTCGTATCTTCACCAGCGCTTGCATTTGTTAATGTTTTGGAGTTAATATTCTCAGAGAAGTACAGGGAAATCTAATTGTTTCAGTTGATGATTCTCTAATGATACATGAAGTAGAATTTCTTTTCCTGTGCTTATTGCCATCTGAATATTTTTTGGTGGTATGTCTGTTCAGATCTTTTTTCCTTTTACAATTGGGTTGTTTAATCTTTTTTGGGTTAAGTTTTAAGAGTTCTTTACATTTTTTGTATACCAATCCAATATCAAATGTGTGTTTTCCAAAGATTTTTTCTCCTAGTCTATGGTTTTGCTTTTCATTCTCTTAACATTGACTTTGTTTTGTTTTGTTTTTTTGTCTTTTTCGTTTTTATCGGTACCAGGTTAACATTGACTTTGATGGAGCAGCTTTTAATTTTAATGAAGCACAGCTTGCTTGTTTTTCTTTCATGAATCATGCCTTTGATATTGTATCTAAAAAGTCATTGCCAAACACAAGGTCACTTGGATTTTTATTCTTTGTTACCTTCTTGGAGTTTTTTTAGTTTTTCATTTACAAATGTCTATTTTCAGTTAATTTTTGTGAGTCGTGTAAATCCTGTATCTAGATTTATTTATTTACTTATTTTCCATGTGATTGTCCAATTATAGCACCATTTGTTGCAAAAACTATCTTTTCTCCATTGTATTATCATTGCTCTCTCAGCAAAGATCAGTTAACTACATTTGTTTTTGTTTGTTTGTTATTTTTGCTTTTTCACCACTGTGGACTCAAGCCCAGGACCTTGTGCATGCTGGACAAGAGCTCTAGTCCTGATCTATATCCCTGGCCCTTCATTAATTATATTTTTAAGAGGCTATTCTATTCCATTGATCTATGTATTCTACCAGTAGTACACTAACTTGATTACTGTAACTTTATAGCAAGCCTTTAAGTCAGGTAGTGTCACTTCTTCCTTCTTCTCCTTCAACAGTATTGGCTATTGTAGTTTTATTTTTTTTAACCTTTCCTTACCAATTTAGAATCAGCTGTTGATGGCTATAAAATAAACTTCATGGATGGAATTGCATTGAGGCCAAAGATCAAATTGGGAAGAACTGATATACTGAAAACATTAAGACTTTGTATTCAGATACATGAACTATTTCTCCCTTTATTTGGGTCTTCTTGGATTTCTTAATCTGTGCTTTAAACCTTTCCTTATATTTCTTGCAAGTATTTTATTAAATTATAACCAAAGTATTTTACTGTTTTTGGTGTTTATATAAATGATATTATGATTTTAATTTCAAATTCCAGTTGCTGTTATTGTTGGCAATTGAATATGATCATTTTATTTGAATCTTCATTTTTATTTTCTAGAACTTCTTTTCTTACTTCAATAATTTTTAAGTGTGTGAAGGAGACCTGAGATAACAAAGGTTAAGAATGACTAATATTTTGTAATGTGCATGGTCTTTGGAGCAACGTGGAACAAAGTTTCAAGTCTGGTTCTCACATTTATTTTCTGTATCACCATGGGTAAATTGTTCAACTGCTCTTAGTTTCAGTATAACAAAATAGGTTAAAGATAATCACTGTCTCACAGGGTGTCTTTAGGATAACTGTGATAATATCTACGGTACATAAAATGAACACCATGAATGTTAGCTATTGTTATTCACATATTGTTTTGAATTAGTAATTGTAAATTAAAGAATACACTTCATGGAAATAACTCCAAAGGTGGCCTTAGGTGGAGGACATTTAAACCAAAACATTTCTGTTAGCACTTAAAATGGTAATACAAAGCAGGAAGCAAGGAACAAGATGAACACATTAGTTAGGTATTAATACTTTGCCAGCATTTGTAATCATTAAGATTCGCAAGTATATAGATTGGGCTGATTTGTGAAAACCAACGTATGAAACAAATTTAAAGAAAATTAATATTAAATATGGTATAAACACATTATATCAATAATTTAATTGTATGTATCAACACACTTTAGATGTTGATAGAGATTGAAAGTTAATTTCAAGAGTGCATTTTGTATGATGGTAAAGATTGAAAGTTAATTTTAAGAATAATAAGGCAATTTAAGATTTATTAGTTTTTTCTGTAAAATTGCTTACATTAATGGTCTTAAATTGTAATGAATTCCTTATTGTTTAGTATTTTGGACATGTATATAGTTGTCCTAAAGTGTTTTATATATTAAATATCTTCTGTTATTTACATATTTTTATGTCCATCATTTACACAGAGATTATTATAAAGTTATCAATTTAAGCCCATTATATATAACAAGTGTACATTTGCTTTTGGATATCTGCTATTGTTGTGAATCTCTCTTTGAAATATTTTTAAAAAATTGTTTATGGGTGTATAATGATCACATTCATGATAGGGACTTCGTACCTGTACATGATATATCTTGATTCTTCTTTTTTCCTTTATTCCCTACCCTCCTTTCAACCCCGCTTCCCCTCAATATTTACAAAAGCTTTGTTTTCATTTTTCCTTTTTTCCCCTTCTCTCCTCCCTAATTCTGCTTCTCATTTGAAGTTTCTTCCTATTTCACAATATCTGTTATACATTTTTTTCCTTATTTACATTTTCATTTTCTCACAGCAGAGAAACAATGTGATATTTACACATGTGTGATTTATTTCATTTAAGAGTATGGTCTCAAGGAGCATCCATTTACCTAGAAATGTCTTGAATTTATCCCTCTTTAAGGCTGAGTAGTACTCCACTGTATATAAAAAAACCCACAAGACATTTTTCACATGCTCTTGACTTTCATAAGAAAAAATTCCAAAGAAATTAATTGTTTTCTACATGAATGCTTTCTACTGTCCAGTCTTCTGGGTTTTTTTCATCTTTTTCCTAATAGCATTTTGGACATTTCTAAACTTTTTTTTTGAGCCAGGGTCTCACCATATAGTTCAGGCTGGCTTCAAACTCACAGTGATCCTCTTACCTCAGCCTCCCAAACATTGGGGTTACTGTCATGCACCACCACACCTGGCTTGGACATTTCTAAACTTCTCATGAAGATTTAATCAATTTTATGTGACAGATAGTATTGAGTCATGGGGGTAAAGAACTATTGTAGAAAGCAGCCATTTTATGTTCCACTGTTGTCACTGTGTACTTTTTGAAAAGCTTTTGTCTCCCTAGCCTTTAGTTTCTTTGTGTAAAAAATAAAATTGGGTAAGTTATCTCTTTCAGTTTCCTTCCTGACTTAAAAAATCCCTGAAACCTATATTCAAAATACGGATTTTGTCAGTCATTGATTAGCAAAATGTAGTTATGAGCTCTGAAAATATTCAGGATGGCTTCCCCCACCCTCCTTTCTCTTGTTCCGATGTAAGTATCATTGTTTCTATTAAATTATTCTAGTCAGAGACTTCATCATCACAGCAACAGCTTGGCTCTGCTCTGTGGGTTTCTCTCCCTGATTTATATTGCCATCTGCCAAAAACTACCCTCAGAACAGTCCTGTAAATCAGGAGTGAGTTGGGGCTGGGGATTTAGCTCAATGGCATAAGTGCCTGCCTAACAAGCATGTGGTCGTGAGTTCAATCCCTGGTACTGATAAAAAAGAAAAGAAAAGATAAAGCAGGAGTGAGTTACATGTCATTATTCATGTACTGTGGTTACTCATCATTGGAGCTATTTCTATGTGCTAGACATATTTTGTAAACATTATTTCACTTATTTCTCATGGAGATGGCTATTGGAATTCACATTTTATGGATGAGAAAACAATTCTCAGAGCTATAGCAAATTTCTCAAGACCATGTAGGTTGATTTACCTGTTAACATTATTTAAATTGGACGTAAACAACTGAGAATACAAGCCATCTTTCCATGTTATGCTGCTCAGTAGCACTTGCCTACCTAACATATTTTGACATTTCAGAGTCCAATTGTGACCACATGAAATGTCTAAGGCTTGCTTTACAAGCCAAACTAGTTTCCCTTTTTGCCTCAAGGAAAAATTGCAGTATTGCTGATAATAGTAAGATGATAATGACAGATCAAGGCATCTGTTTTCATCAGACTGCCTTTCACTTTAAATTCCAGTAAAGGGGTAAAGATTGGTATATCTTAGATGCTGCCTTTAAAATGGAAGCTTCTAGTTATGATGTAGCAAAATTCTGAGGAGCAATTTCTTCCAACTCATTTCAATTGCTGATTTTCCAGGTCTATGTTTTAGTGGCAAGTCTGTCAAAGAGGGTTTTGATTTGGTTATTTATTTATTCATTAATTTTTAAAATTTAAGATAAAAAGACACAGAAAAGAAAAAAAAAGCAATATAGACCGACAAATAACAAGAAACCAAATATAATAGCAGTATAGGTTTACAAAATGACAGGAACTTGACAATGATTGTAATATTGTATACTGTTATCTTCAAAAAGGTTGCTTAAATTAACAGATATATAGACACACAAAATTGATCTAAACATGAGTATTAACTGTTCTTTTCCAATAACTAATACAATTAGTAATATAGTGGATTTACTTATCTTGTATATATATACACACAAATTTATGTCTTTTTCCTTTTCTCTTCCTTTTTTCCTCTTTTCCCTTATTCAAATTACTTTTCTTCCTTGAGCAGTTTTTTACCCTTACACAGTATTTATTGTAGAGTTTGGGACATATATAATTTTTCAGTTTCTTACACTAGGGAGACAATACGTTATTTACACATGTGAGTTTGATTCATTTTACTTATGAGTATGGTCTCAAGTTGTGTCCATTTACTTATAAGTGTCTCAGTGCAATCTTTCTTTATAGCTGAGTAGTACTCCATTGTATAAAATTACCACATTTTTAATCTATTATTTATTTGAAGGTCATTTGGGTTGTTTCCAAGATTTGGCTATTACAATTGTGTTGCTATAAACATGGGTGCACACATATCACTGTGGTCTGATGTTTTCAGTTGGTTTGGTTTTGATAAATGCACTTTGTTTTAATTTCTGAGTTTTACTTTCTGGATATAATTTACATTTTGTTCTTCTAAGATATATTTGGCAAAGTCCCATTTGAAGGAATTATCCATTAAAAGTATTGTTTGAGTAATTTGGACTTACTGCTTTCTAGAGGCAAGCTCAATGCCATAATCACTTTAGTAAAAAATAAACATTATTGAAATTATCCCTTTTATTAATCAACCTTAAAATTCTTATTCCAAACTAAAATGAATTTTCCTCAACAAAAGTTAAGATACCTTGTACTGCATGCAGCAGTGTAATTCTATGCAGGAGAATCTGTGAAGATAGACTTTCTAGGATTATATTATATTTGTTGCAAAACTATTATAAAAATACCACACCTTTTTCATCCACTCTGTGGTTGATGGGCATCTTGGTTGTTTTCAAGATTTAACTATTAACAAATTGTGCTGTATGAACATGGGTGCACATGTATCACTGTGATATGACCTTTTCAGTTTTTCTGGGAAAATACCCAGGAGGGGAATAGCTAGGTTGAATAGAACTTCCAGTCCTAGTCTTCTGAGAATTCTCCATACTGATTTCCATAGTGGTTGCACCAGTCTACACTCCCACCAACAGTGGAGAAGTGTTCCTTCACAGCCTCGCCAACATTTGTTATCAGTTGATTTCTTGATGGCAGCTATTCTTTCCAGAGTGAGATGAAATCTACATGCTGTTTTAATTTGCATTTCTTGAATGACCAGTGATGGTGAACACTTCTCCATGTACTTATTTGTCATTTGTATATCTTGATCTGAGAACTATGTGTTCATCTCAGATGACCATTTTTGGAGAGGGTCTTTGAATTTGGGGCTTTGATGTTTTTCAATTCTTTATATGTTCTGGATATAAGTCCTTTGTCTGAAGGGTTGCTGGCTAAAATTCTTTCCCATTCTGTGAGTTTTCTTTCCACTCTATTGGTGATTTCTTTTTAAGTGCAGAAACTTTTCAATACTATGAGATCCCAGTTGTTGATTCCTTGAAGTGTTTCCCTTGCAGTTTGCATTTTGTTCATGAATTCTCTGCCTACCTCTGTGTCTCCAAGAATTCTACCTATCTTGTCTTCCAGTAGATTTAGTGTTTCTGTTTTAAAATTTAGGTCTTTGATCCATTTTGACTTTAGTTTTGTTTATGGTGATAGGCATGGATCTAGTTTCAATCTTTGACATGTGGAGAGCCAATTTTTCTAATACCATTTATTAAAGAGGCTATCCTTCTTCCAGTGAACATGTTTACCCCCTTTGTCAAATATCAGGTGGCTGAGTGTCTTTGTAATCGCGCTTGCATCTTCTAATCTGTTTCATTGATCCTCAGGTCTATTTCTTTGCCAGTACCATGCTGATTTTATCACTGTGGCTTTGTAGGATAGTTTCAAATCAGGAATTGAGATGCCTCCTGTCTTGCCTTTGTTGCCCAGAATTGCCTTTGCTATTCTATTTTCTGTTTCCAAATGAATTTTAGGAGTGTTTTCTCTAGATCTGTGAAGTATATTAATGGTATTTTGATTGGAATTGCATTAAATCTGTATAACAGTTTTGGGAGTATGGCCATTTTCACAATGTTGGTTCATCCTAACCAAGAGCAAGGAATAGCCTTCCATTTTCTAATATCCTCTTCAATATCCTTTTTTAGTGGAGCCTAATTTTCAGTATAGAGGTCTTGTATATTCTTAGTTAGGTTGATTCCTAAGTATTTCATTTTTTAATTTGCTATTGTGAAGGGTGATATTTCCATAATTTCTCTCTCAGTGAGTTTTTTGTTTGTGTACAGGAATGCTATTGATTTTTGAGAGTTGACTTTGTATCCAGCTACACTGCTGAAGTGTTTATTACTTCTATCAGTCTTTTAATGGAGGTTTTTGGATCTTCTATATAGAGTATCATGTCATCTGCAAGTAGTGATAATTTAACTTCTTCCTTTCCTATCTTTATTCCTTTTATTTCTCTCTCTTGTCTGATTGCTCTGGTTAGTGTTTCCAGAACTATATTGAGTAGAACTGGTGATGGTGGACATCCTTGTCTTGTTCCTGATTTTAAAGTGAAAGCTTTCAGTTTTTGTCCATTTAATATGTTGGTTGTTGGTTTTTCATAGATGACTTTTATAAGATTGAGATAGACACTGTGTATTCCGATTTTTTGAAGGGTTTTTTTTTTTTTTTTATCATGGATGTGTGTTGGACTTTACCGAAAACTTTTTCTGCATCTATTGAGATGACCATGTAGTTTTTGTTTTTGGCTCTGTTGATATGGTGTATTACATTTATTGATTTGCATATGTTAAACCATCCTGCATTTCTGAGACAAATCCCACTTGCTCATGATGTATAATCTTCTTGATGATTTGCTACATTCTATTTACCAGTATTTTCTTGAGAATCTTTGCATCGATGTTCATTAGTGCAATTGTATAGTTCTCCTTTTTGGTTGGGTCTTTCTCTAGTTTGGGTATCAGAGTAATACTTGCCTACAGGAATGATTTAGGGAGAATTGCTTCCTTTTCAACTTCATTGAACAGTTTAAGGAGTACTGGCATCTAATCTTCTCTAAATTTCTTGTAGAATTCAGCTGTGAATCCATACGGACTTAGGCTTTTCTTTGTTGGTAAATTTTTAATTATGCTTTCAATTTCAATAGCTGATATTGGGTTATTCAAAATTGCTGTATCTTCTTGGTTGAGCTTTGGTTAATTCACATGTTTCTAGAAATCTGTCTATTTCCTCTGAGTTTTTCACTCTATGTAAGTAGATTTTCAAAGTAGGTATTCATGATCTTTTGAATTTTCATGGAATCTGTAATAATTTCCCCCTTTTCAGTACTTATTGCATGAATTTGGGCTTTTTCTTTCTTTTTCTTGATAAGCCTAGGTAGAAGCTTGTCAATTTTGTTTATTCTCTCAAAAAACCAGCCTTTTGATTCATTAATTCTTTTTTTTTGTTTGTTTCAATTACATTGATTTCTGCTGTAATCTTTACAATTTCCTGTCTTTTATGAGCTTTGGGTTTAACTTGCTCTTATTTTTCTAGAAGCTTGAGATGAAGCATTAGGTTGTTTATTTGTGCTCATTCTGTTTTCTTGATATGACAATTTATTGCTATATATTTCCCTCTTAAGGCCATTTTCATTTGCATCCCAAAGACTGCAGTATTTTGTTTCTGCATTTTCATTGAATTGTAGGTATCGCTTTATTTCTTCTTTAATTTCATTTGTAGCCCACTGGTTGTTCTAAAGGTTGCTATTCAGTTTCCATGGATTTATGCAGGTTTTGCAATTTCTTTTGCCATTAATTTCCAATTTCACTGTGCTATGGTCAAATATGCATGGGATAACTTCAATATCTTTGCAGTTACTTGAGAATGTTTTATAGGATATTATATGGTCTATTTTGGAGAATGTCCCATGCACAGCTGAGAAGAATGTGTATTCCAATGTGGTTGGGTGGAACACTCTTCAAACATCTACTAAGTCCAATTGCTTGCAGATATGATTCAGTTTTGTTATTTCTTTGCTGACTTTTTGTCTAGTTTATCTATCTCTTTGTGACAATGGGTGTTAGGTTCCCTGTTGTAATTGTGTTCTTGTGTATTTGGTTTTTCATGTCCATTAGTATCTGTCTTATATAGGTGTGTGCACCTGCATTTGGTGCATATATATTTATAATTGTTAGTTCTTCTTGTTGAATTTTTCCACTAACAAGTATGTAGTGACCTTCTTTATCTCTTTTAATCATTTTAGGTTTGAAGTTTACATTATCTGCAAATAGAATATTTATTCCTTCGTTTTTCTGGGTTCCTGTTGCATGGAATACTGTTTTCCATCCTTTGACTTTTAATGTATGAGTTTCCTTTTGGGTCAGATATGTTTCTTGTATACAGCATGTTGTGGGATCTTGTTTCTTGATCCATTCTGCCAGCCTATTTCTTTAGATAGGTCAATTGAGGCCATTTACATTTATGGATATCACTGATATGTACTGGCTTGAGTTTGCCATGCTATGTTCCAGTTATTTGCTTTCTGTTTTTTCCCATGGTTTAATTGCTTGCCCTACCTCGTGGTTTCTTTCTGTTTTTCTGGGGATTGTGGTCATTTTTATCTCTATCTAGTATGTCTTTCAGTACTCTTGCTAGGGTTAGTTTGGTGGACATGAATTTCTTCGATTGTTCTTTGTTATGGAAGTATCTTTTTTCTGCATTAAATTTGAATGAAAGTTTTTCTGGGTACATCAGGCTGGGTTGAAAGTTGTTTTCTATCAGGGCTTGAAACACCTCACTCAAAGCTCAATCCAAAGCCTGAGGGTTTCTGCTGAAAAGTCTGCCACAATTCTAATGGGCTTTCCTTATAGGTGAGTTGTGTCTTTTCTCTAACAGCTTATAGTATTCTGTTTTTATGCTGTATGTCTGAGATCTTAATCATTATATGCCTGGGTGTAGATTTATGTTGGTTGCGACTGTTTGGCATTCTATATGCCTCACTTATCTGCATATCAGATTTTTTTCTCCAGGTTTTGGAAATTTTCCACTATTTCTTCTGTGAATATTTTAGATATATGATTTGCATTGACTCCTAAATCTTCACTGATGCCTATTAATCTTATATTGTTGTTCTTGGCATCATCTTGCAGCTGCTGGTTTGTCATTTCATTCTGTTTTGTTATTTTTAAAAGTTCTATCCTTTCATGATTGCTAATTGCAATCTTGCCCTCAAGGTCCAAAATCCTATCCTCAGCTTCATTTAAATGGTTTTGCCAGCTCTGAATAGAATTTTTTGTTTCTTTTGTTTCATGAATTCTGCTTGCTTTCTCTAAAGATTAAAGATTTCTCTAAAAATTAAAGATTTCCCGTGCTCCTGTACTTTTTTCTCTATTTCTTTTTTAGCTGTACTCAGCAACTCCTTTACTAAGGTGTTAGTTCTATCTTTACATGGGAAAGTACTTCTAAGTTGATTTCCTCTATAACCTCATGGAGTTTTTTTTTTTTTTTATTTCACTTGCTATCTTTTCAGAGATTTCCAGTGTGTTACTTTTGAAGTCCTCTATTTCAATGTTTCTTGTACTTGCTCCTGGTGGACTAGATGTTTGAGATTGCATTTTCCTTTTTCCTTTTGTCATTTTCCCCTTTCGAATTTGTATTTGGTCCTTCAATCCCACTAGTGCCAACTGTTGGTAGTGTGTATCTTGAGGTCTTAATGTAAGGTTGATGTTTGTCCAATTGCTGGCTCCCTCATTGAAGAGGTGGGCCAGTCACCTGACTTTCCACTGCAGGGCTTGTTGGGAGAGTCCTATATTCTTCCTAGGCTGACAAGCCTAGTAGTATTGAGGTAGGTCAACTTTTAGTTCCTTCAGTTACTTTATCTTTAGGTTATTCTAGGTCACCAAATCTCCCTGTCTATAGTGTTTGTGTCAGCTGAGGCTCTACTGTGTCCCTTTTGTGTGCCTGTGTGTCTCAAGAGCCTTTTAGATTTTCTCCAAGTTGGGAGGGGGGTCATTGTTGGCATATTCCTCACCCTGCCTGATGCGTTCTGTGTGCAGGCAGGGGTTACCCACACTTTTGCCAGACTCACCAAGGTCTTACAGTTAGTTGGAGGCAGCTTTATTACTAACCCTATTTACCCACTATACCCTCTATTTTAGGGGCATGCTCACCACAATAACCAGAGCCTGCTGAGATCTTCTGTGTGGGTGAGGCAGTTACTGAATTTCCCTTCAAGCTAGCACAGTTAACTTGCTGTAGTCCAAGGTTCTGGGAGAAAAGATGGGAGCTGAAGATGAATAGCAGTATTAGGTCCAAGAGGTAGGGAGTGTCTCCAAGGGGCCAGCAGATGTCCTGGGCCTGGGTGCCCACCGGGCGCGGGTCAAGGTACTAGGAGAGCCTGGCGTTCTTTAGCGCTGACTGAAGTCACTCAGGAAGTGGGTGACTGCATGCAAAGGTCCCAGGGCAGCAGGTGTTCCCCAGGGTCTGCGGAGGTTGTGCAGGAAGCTGCGGCCGCCTGGGTCAAGTTCCTAGCATGGTGTGGCACTCCTCAGTGCAGGCTGGACTCACACCTATTTCTGGGTTTGAGTGATGTTTTAAAGCTTCCTCAGTGTACTTGGAATCACCTGGCCCACTTTTGGCTCCCGGGCAGACTGCTGGTAACTGCTTGCCAC
The DNA here is from genome assembly GCF_034190915.1 of Cavia porcellus. Lineage (NCBI taxonomy): Eukaryota > Metazoa > Chordata > Mammalia > Rodentia > Caviidae > Cavia > Cavia porcellus. The sequence continues at coordinate 42,305,385 of NW_026947493.1, forward strand.
TTGGAGCTCACTGGGTGTGGGCCAGTTGGGCCTGTGGGGAATCCATGTGTCCTCTGGTGATTTCAGACACGGAGCATGGTCTTACTGCCTTGGAGCAAAGTTCTAAGGCTTCCCTGTGCACTGGAATTCAACCCACATGTGGTCAGGGCCCGGAACAGGATTCTGGGCCCTGCTTATTGCTTGGAGTTCATTGGGCATGGCCCAGTTAGGCCTGCTGGTACCTCCTGTGCATCTTAGGGTGATTTCAGATGCAGGGCATGGTCTTACAGCCTGCGAGCAAATTTCCAAGTTTTCCCCTTGTGCTGGAATTCAATCCACACAAGATCAGGGGCCCGGACTCTACAAGTTTTTAATCTATTCCTCATTTGAAGGGCATTTGGATTGTTTACAAGATTTGGCTGTGGCAAATTGTGCAGCTAAAAGCATGGGTGCACATATATCACTGTGGTATGATGTTTTCAGTTCTTCTGGGAGTATGCCCAGACATAGAATAGCTGGGTCAAATGGAACCTCTAATCCTAGTTTTTTGAGGAAACTCCACACTGATTTCCACAGTGGGTGCACCAGTCTACACTCCCCAGCCATGTCCTAGTCTCTCCACCATTTGTTAGTGGTTGATTTCTTGATCTTGGCCATTCTTTGTGGAGTAAAGTGTAGTATTGGTGTTGCTCTAATTTGCATTTCTTGTAAAAACAATGATACTGAGCATTTTTTATACATTTATTTGCCATTTGTATGTTTTCATCTGAGAACTGTGTATTCACCCTCAGATACCCATTTTTGGGTTGGATGTTTGAATTTTGGAGGCCTGAGGGTTTTTTTTTTTTTTTTAATTCTTTATGTGTTTTAGATACAAGTCTTTTGTCTGAGGGAAATTTGTCTGAGAACTTTTCCAGTTTGTGGGATTTCTTTTCTCTGTTGAAGATATCTCTTGACATGAAAAACTTTTTAATGAGACAAAATCCCAGTTGTTGATTCTGGGAAATATTTTCTATGTAGTTTGATTTTTGTTCATGAACTCTGTGCCTACACCTATGTCTTCAAGATTTCTACCTACTTTGTCTTCCAGCAGATTTAGTGTTTCTGTTTTAATATTTAAATCTTTGATCCATTTTGAGTTAGCTTAGTGTATGGTGATAAACATGGGTCTAGTTTTAGTTGTTGGCATGAGGAAAGCCAGTGTTTTTAGCACCACTTATTAAAGAGGCTATCTTTCTTCCAGTGAACATGTTTGATCCTTTTAGGTTGAAGATAAGGTGGCTGAGAGGGTGTTTGTAGGTGTGGTTATATCTTCTAATCTATTCTATTGATCTTTAGGTCTGTTTTTATTCCAGTACCATATTGGTTTTATCACAGTAGCTTTGTAGTATAATTTCAAATCAGGGATTGTGATGCCTCCTGCCCTGCCTTTGTTGCCCCAGAATTGCCTTTGCTATTTTGGTCTGATTTGAATGAGTTCTCTAGATCTTTAAGATATGCTAATGGTATTTTGATTGGAATTGAATTAAATCTGTATAACAATTTTGGGTGAATGGCTATTTTCACAAGGTTTGTTCTTCCTATCCATGAACAAGAAATGTCTTTCCACTTTCTGAAATTCTCTTTGAATTCTTTTTTCAAAGTCTTGTAATTTTCAATGTATAGATCTTTTACTTCCTTTTTAAAGATTGATTCCTAAGTATTTGTTTCTGTTTTTTTTTTTTTTATGTTACTGTGAAGGGTGTGATTTTTCTTATTTCTCTCTCAGTTTGTTGTTTGTATACAGGAATGTTATTGATTTTTGAATGTTGACTTTGTATCCAGCTACAATTTGATTATTACATCTATAGATCTTTCAATGGAGTTTTGGGAATCTTCTATGTAGAGTATCATGTCATCTGCAAATAGTAATAATTTCTGTTCTTCCTTTCTTATCCTTATTCCTTTAGTTTTTTTTCTCTTGCCTAATTGCTCTGGTTAATGTTTCCAGAACTATCTTGAATAGGAGTGATAATAATGGGCATCTTTTTTTTGTTTCTCATTTTAAGTTGAAAGTTTTCAATTTCTGTCCATTTAGTAAGATGTTGAATGTTGGTTTATCATTTATCGCTTTTATCAAATTGAGGTAAAGACCATTTAATCCAATTCTCTGTAGGTTTTTTTTTTTTATCATGAATGAGTGTTGGATTTTGTCAAAAGCTCTTTCTGCATCTATTGAGATGATTATGTGATTCTTGTCTTTTACTCTGTTGATATGGTTTATTATATTTGTGGATTTGCATATGGTGAAGCACCCCTGCATTCCTAGGATGAATACCACTCGATCATAGTATATAATATTCTTGATGATTGCTGCATTCTGTTTGCCAGTATTTTATTGAGGATTTTTGCATCTATGTTCATTAGGGAGATTTCCTTGTAATTCCTTTTTTGGTTGGTTGTTTCTCTGATTTTGGTATTTGGGTAATATTAGCTTCCAGGAGTGAGTTAACGAGACTTGCTTCCCTTTCAATTTCATTGGAGAGTTTAAGAAGCATTGGCATTAAGTCTTCCCTAAATGTCTTGTAGAATTCAGCAGTAAATCCACCAGGACGTGGGCTTTCCTTTGTTGATAAGGGTTTAATTACATTTTCAATTTCATTAGGTGAAACTGGGTTACTCCAGCAGTTTTGCATCTTCTTGATTCAGCTTTGGTAATTCATATGTTTCTAGGAAACTATTTCTTCTGTGTTATCAAACCTATGAGAATAAAAGTTTTTGAATAGATATTGATAATCTGTATTTAAATAGATTCTGTAGTGATTTCATCCTTTTCATTTCTTATTGCATGGATTTGAGTTTTTTCTTTCCTCTTTTTGATAAGTTTGGCTAGGGTTTTTTCCATTTTATTTATTCTTTCCAAGAGCCAACTCTTTGATTCATTAATTCTTTGTATTGCTTTCTTAGTTTCATTGCATTGATTTCTGCTCTGATCGTTATAATTTCCTCCCTTCTTTGGCTTTGGGCTTGACTTGCTCTTCTTTTTCTAGAAGTTTGAGGTGCAAGGTTAGATTCTTTGTTTTCTTTTCATTTTCCTGATGTGGAAAGCACTCTGAGGACTGCTTTCATTGTGTCCCGCAGGTTCTGGTAAGTTTTATTTGCATTTTTTTCAATTGTAGGTATTGTTTAAATTCTTCTGTAATTTCTTCTGTGACACATTGGTTGCTTAGGAGAGTGTTATTTAATTTTCATGTGTTCATGGGGTTCTTGTGAGTTTTTTGTCACTGATTTCCAATTTTATTGTGCTGTGGTCAGATAACACATATTGGATTATTTCAATTCCTTTGAATTTACTTAAACATGTTCTGTGGGCTAGTATATGGTCTATTTTAGAGAATGACCATGTTCAGCTGAAAAGAATGTGTATTCTGATGCTGGGTGGGACACTCTGGAAGCATCTACTGGTTCATTTGATCACAAGTTTGATTCAGTGCTGTTATTTCTTTGCTGATGTTTTGTTTTGTTGATCTGTCTTTTGTGACAATGAGGTGTTAAGATTGCCCATTACAACTGTATTATTGCTTGGTTTTTCATTTCTTTTAAAATTTGTCTTACATAATTAGGTGCTCCCATATTTGGTGCATATATATGTACAATTGTAATCTCTTCCTCTTGAAATTTTCCCTTAACAAGTATGTAGTGACCTTCTTTATTTCTTTAGATCATTCTTGGTATTAAATTCACATATTCTGCAAATAGAATAGGTATCCCCCCTTTTTCTGGGTTCTTGTCACATGGAATATTGTTTCCCATCCTTTGACTTTTAGTGTATGAATTTTATTTTGTGTTTAATTTGTTTTTTTGTATACAGCATTTTGTTGGATTTTGTTTCTTACTCCACTCTGCTAGTCTGTTTCTTTTTATTGGTGACTTGAAGCCATTTACATTGATTAATATAATTAATATGTACTGTCTTATCTTTGTCATGTTATCTTTTTGTTGGTGGTTGTCCACTTTTTTTCTCTGTTTACTTGTTTGCCCTGCTTAGTGGTTTCTTTCTGCTATTGTTCTTGGAAGCGTAGTCATCCTTTTCTCCTTCTAGAATATCTTTCAGTACTCTGTAGTATTGGTTTGGTGGTCACAAATTTTTTCAATTGTTCTTTGTCATGGAAAAATATTATTTCTCCAACAATTTTCAAAGACGGTTTTCCAGAGAAAATAAATCTTGTTTTCACTGAGGTCTTGAAATACTTCACTGCAAGCTCCTCTTGAAGGTTTGTGTTGAGAAGTCTGCCATGATACTGATAGGTTTTCATTCATAGGTGATCTGTTTCTTTTCTCTGACAGTGTTTAGTGTTCTCTTCTTGTACTGAATTTCTGGGATCTTAATTATTGTATGTCTGGGTGAAGATTTATTTTGGTTATGAATAATGGGATATTATATTCCTCACTTTCTATATGTCAGATTCTGTTTGCATGTTTGGGAAAATTTATGCTATTTTTTCTGCAGTATTTTTATGTCATTTGTGTTGACCCCTGCTATTTGTTGACACAAGTCTTGTATTGTTTATCTTTGTATCATCTTGCAGCTGTTGAATTATTGTTTCCTGGTTCCTTGTTATTTTTCTTTCATGAGCATAAGCTTTCACCCTGTCTTCAAGGTCTGAGAGTCTATCTTCAGCTTCATTCAAGTGGTTTTGCCAATTTGCAATGGAAGTTTTAATTTATTGAATATTCTTTTGAATCTGTTTCATGCATTCTAATTCTGTCTTATATTGTTCATTCAAAGTTTCCATCATTTTCTTGTTTTTCTCTATTTTTTAATCTACATCTTCTTTAGATACACTCAATATTTCTTTTAAAATATTTGTCATTTCTTGTTTTACCTGAATAATTATATCTGACATGATTTCCTCCACAGCTTCATGAAATTGTTTCTTTGCTTCAGTTGCTACCATTTCAAAAAGTTCAGTTTTGTGGTTTCCAATGTCTTTCATGTCAGTGTCTCCTGGGTTTATTCTCAGTGGGCTGGAGGACTGAGACTGCATCTTGCTGTTTCATTTTGTCATTTTCCTTTGGGACCTATATGGTTGGCCAGGAACCCCCTTGATAGATTGCACTGGGACACTGGACTAGACAGAACTTTGATCCTCTGATACCCATATGACTAGCCAGGGCACCCCAAACTATAGTGCCAGGGTCTTGTGATGTAGGTCTTGTGCTGGGTCTTTGGGTCCTGTCAGTTAGGCTGGTTACTCCCTGATGGATGGGTATGGAGCTCTGGGTTGGGCAGGGCTTGTACCTCTGGGACCTGTGTGGCTGGTTGGGTGTTCTCCTGATGAATTGTTCTGGAATGTTGAGCTGGGCAGAGCTTGGATCCCCTGGGATCTATGCAGCTAGCAAGATGCAAGCCCAGAATCTGGTCCTGGGGACTTGTGACTGATTGGTTGGAGTTCAGAACCTCCAGCACCCAGGTGGCTAGATGGGGTGCACCCCTGGAGTGTAATGCTGGGGTTTTATGCCTGGTTTGGTAGAGTTTAGAATCTCTGGGCACCACTGCAGCTAGCCAGGATGCACCCCCAGAGGGTGGCACCAGGGCTAGCATCTAATAGGTTTATGAATCTCCTGAAGCCCTCTTATAAACTCTAGTCCTTTTCACGAATATTTTATATTGTTTTGATTAGATCTACTATCTTTTAATTACTATCTTCTTTAGACTCATTGATAATTTTATTCAATATCTTTTTACTTATATCTTCTGAGAGCTTGATAATAACTTTGTTTAACTGTTTAACAACTCCTGATGCCAATTCAAATAATTTGGATGTGACGCTTTTCATTTCTTCTCTTTGAAGTCTCCTGGATTGGCTTTGGGGGAGTTGGGAGTTTTAGAGGCATTTTTTGGCTTGTCTTCTTATATTTCTATTTTGGTGGATTCTTTTCTTTGTGTTGAGGCTTATGGATTTACTGTAGTAGAAAGTTTTATTTTTAGTAGGAAGCCTCTTTTAGTTAATCTGTACTTTTCAATTGTGTCCTCTGGGCATGGCTAACTACTTGTGTTTGCTTCTGCCCCAGGATCCAACCACTTCTGGTTGCTTGAAATGAGAATTTGTAGCCTATTTAGCTCAGTTACCATTTCTCCCAATATTGTTAATATTGTTAATGGCCTCTAAGCAATTGTGATATTAGCATCTAAACCAATGAGTATCAACAACTATAACACCTGGTTATAGTAACTAAGTCAGCATCAATTATAGAATTAAATAAAAAATGAATATGATCAAACCCTAAAGACCAATAAAGTAGCACATTTATTTATAGAAGAGATCCATAATTATAGTATGAACATTAAGATATACCAAATATTGACCTATGTACTAAATGAAACAACTTTGTCTCTACTAACAACAGCACAGTAGTCAATAGCAGTAAATAGTGTAAGTATAACTTTTATCTGTAGATTCATAAAGCTTTCAGTTATGCAAATTAAAGGTGAAAGGAATAGAAAACTAGAGAATAAAAAAAGCAAAATTTGAAAAATTATTTGATAGATTGTGAGGAGATAAAAGTAACAAAGTGGTCCTGACAAGGATTAAAAGGAAATGAATAGTGGTAGAGAACAGTCAACATAAAAAAGAAAAATTAGAAAGAGATAATCAGCAAAAAACAAGACATAAAGAAAGAAAAAAGCAGAAACAATGTTGAAAGGGAAAAAAGATAAAAGGAAAAAGAAGGTAGCTGTTAGAACTTGGCATGAAGGCTCACATAGAAAATAACCCAATGAAGCAAAGATAAGAATAGCACAAAATAGGAAAATAAAACAAGATTGAGTAAAAAAAAAAAAAAAAAAAAAAAAATTCCTGTGTTATTGGATGAGTGGTTCATTTCCACAATCCTCAGCCTTGGGATCCAGCCAGACATGATTTTCTGTGACTAGAGGTACAACTCATGGGTCTTTGAAGAGCCCATATACACACAGGCCTGTTTGTTTGCTTTCCGGGTCTGTGGTTACCACTCAAGCCAAGGCATATTTTTGCTCCCTTTGGTAAATGAGGAGCATGATCAGCCCTCTGTTTTTCCCTGAATGTAGGTCACAAGGCAAGGGTTCAGGTGGGATGATGGGCTTACTTCTAACAGTCTAAGATACGGTTGCTCCCTTGTCTCCTGAGTTTTGTTCAGAAACAGTTATTCTTTGCATCTGCTGCCCCTTATTATGCCCTTCTGGGAGCAGGAAGACATTCCTCTTCAGGTGTCTGCTCTCTCATATTGGGGGAGGGTGCTGCTCCCCTGGTGTGGGTCTGTTTTCTTGTGAGGGTTCACTTGGGGTCAACTCTCTCATGGGAGCGACGCTGCTCTGGGTCGGTCCTCTCACTTGGGGATACCACTCTGAATGGGATCTCTTCTGAGGGCATGGAGCTCACTTCTTCAGTATGAGTCTAGCTTTTCACGTATGGGAGTAGCACCACTGCATGTTGGCTCTATCATATCAGATGGAGGCCCTGATTCTTCTGTGCAAATATGCTGTCTTATGTAGGGGAGCATCACCCTTGATCTGCTCTCCTCATGTCAGGCACACCTCTCTGGGCCAGCTTTCTCACATGGGGCTCCTCCAACTCTGTTCTCTCAAGGTAGGAGGGGTATGCTCTGGTTTGGCTCTCTTAAATGTAATGGCTCTACTGTGGGTCAGATTTCTCATTGGAGAAGGGCTACTCCTCTGGGACATGGGGTATGTATGTGTCTCTAAGGTAGGTCTGCTGTCTGGGGTGGCACTCTGCATTAGATCCCTTCAACACTGCATTTCTCAAATTCAAAATTAGACACATACTTCAGTAAAGTGATACAATACTATTTTTACTTCTTCATGCCGATCTCTTCTTTAAAATAATGTGATTAATCACTTATTAATTGATCCATTCCCTGAGTTTGTAGGTGGCTGTTAGAACTTGGCATGAAGGCTCACATGGCCTATTGTAGGTGGTTATTTCTGGGATAGACTCAGTCTTTCTCTTTCATAGCTACCAAGTAAATGAAGCTTGTGGGGCTCTTGAGAAGAGAGGACTCACCTGTTTATTTTCTATCCTTTTTCCTTGAGGGGTGTTAATCTTATGCAATAACTTGTTACTGCTTCCCTCCTACTGAGCTATTGAGATAAATTTCCAGATTTAGTTGTTCCTTTGAGGGTGTAGCCCCATTCTGTGGGTTCCCTAATGCTCAGGTCTAAAAAATTAGACAGGCACATCCTCTGTCGGGAGCCAGACTATTTGCCTTGCCTTTTCCAACAAGATAGCTCACCCATTGTCAGATTGTTGTTATAGAGGTACTACAAGAACAAGACTAAAAACTTTTTTGAGACAATATATCACTCTGTCATCCCAGAATATCTCTTTCTTTTCATTACTGTATACTACTTTCTAGTCCTGCCAATAGGTCAATATGTTTTTATGTAGTTGTACTTTCAAATCTTCTTTCTTAAAATAGTGACATTATTTGAAAGTTTTTCTTTCCAAAATTACTGTTTCTTTTTACCTTTGCAGGTGATTTCTGTGTTCATAACTGTAAAGCATGTCATTAAGTAGTCTTTCTTTTTTTGTCTTTTTTGAAACAGGGTTTCGTTATGCAGTTCAGACTGGCCATGAGCTCACTTTGTAACCCAGGCTAGTCTTGAACTTACAACAATCTTCCTGCCTCGGTCTCCCAAGAGCTGGGATTGCAGGCATATGCCACCATGCCCGGTTTTGGCACTGGTTTCTAAAATCTGTACCATGTTATCTGGCCTTACTAGATTTACCTAAATTTCATTTTATGCTCCTGCTTTAAGATGTCACTGCCTGGGATGGGGAAGTAGGTTAGCCGTAGAGCACATCTAGCATGTGTAAGGCAGGCAGATATTGCCTTCAGCATTTCGTTTTACTTTGAATATCACATCTGAAATTTTAAGTAGCTATAAAATAGTATACATTTATAAAACAAAACTCAACCTAGAATTGTTTTAGCCTATTTACAATAGAATCTCAAAGGTGCTTCTGGACAGTGATGATGTGACATCACCAAGACAATGAGTATGAGAAGTTTGTCTGCACAGTCACATTTTCAAAAGTGAATAAAAAGGGAAGGAAGGGAAACTTTCTTTTGCCAGGAGATTCTTTTTTTTTTTTTTTTTATTGGTACCGGGGATCAAACTCACAATCACCTGCATGCAAGGCAGGTGCTTATGCCGCTGAGCTAAATCCCCAGCCCCTTGCCAGGAGATCTTAACAGCCTAGGAAAATAAATATTGGGAGCAGTCAGATATCCATGATTTTTCTTAGTTAGTGTTCTAAGGATCATTAAAGTGTAATTTTTAATCTCAAGAAGTTTTGCTTTTCCTAGCTTAATTGCCTGTAGGAGTTCAGAGTTGTAAAATTACTTTAGCTTGCTTGAAAAATTCTATTTTATTCCTACTTACATGGAAATGGAAAAATTACTCAAAAAGAACATATTAGGGAATAATATTTTGGAGATTTTTCTGGGTTTTTCTAAGGTACATTTGAAGCTCACAATTTCTGTTTTCTTAGGGATTGAAAGACTTTAAATAGCCTACATAGTTTGTAAAGAACGTTCAAAGAGCAGCCCTCAGATCTGCACTATCTGTGACTCGTCTTTCCCTCTGAATGCATTTCCAGCATTCTCTCATAGTGTATCACAGACTGGTGAGTAACGTGGTAAGAAGACATCTAATCACTGCTCTATCTTCATATACAAGTATGTCTTGATTAATCTGGAGGAAATATATTGTATTACATATTATATTTTATCTCAGGAGTTCAAACACTTTTGTAACACTGCCCGCTTTTTTTGTTTGTTTTTGTTTTCTATACGTATAAATCCAGCTTGCTGACTCTCCACTTAGATTTATGTTAGGGCACGCAGTAGCTCTGTCCTGTGCGTTAACATAGTGTCAAGACAGTAGCAGGTTATCTTTGGTATTTCCCGTTTCCCCTATTGAGGCCTCTTCTTCCAGGCCCCGCCTGCTGCTCCGACTGCCAGGGGTGGGCAGGCCCTGTGTGGGCAGGCCAGCCAGCATACAGAGCATTTGTCCCCTTTTTCTTTCAACTAGATACTTTTTCTTAACTGCCCCAAGATCATTTTATTGAGGATTCCTGAAGACTCAGAAGGACATATCTCCAATTGTAAAATTTACTTGTTGTAATGAAAAGTGAAAACTATTTTTTCTCTTCTAGAGAGACAGCCTGGATTCCTTTTAGATCATGTGGTCTATGTTTATGTGGAGATGGAAATATCTGTATGTATTGCTCACCACGTACACATGTTGCAAGTGAGGCTAGATGCAATCAGGAGCACACTGGTTGAAGCTGATGATGCAGAAGGTTCAGGTCTCTGTGAGACAGATCTTTATAAAATCTGAGACAGATATGAACACTGAATTCACACTTCATACATTTTTATAGGAAGCCCTTCCAGCCCTCATTGCAGTCTGGTGGAGTTTATATTTGTAATCCCAGGGAAAAGTTATTAGAATTCCAATCTACCAATTCCAGTGCAACCCAAAGCAAGAATAAAAAGGTAAACATATATTTGAAACTGTGGGGAGCCAATGGGGTCCTATGTCTAGTTAGAACATTGGCTAACCAGAATGGAGGCTTTGACCTAGGGCCCAAACGTGAGCTTTATTAATTCAGGAAGAGAGAAGTGGCTTGGGGATGAGCCACTGTGAGAATGGTGGGAAGTATATGAGTGCTTGAGCTGGGCCAGGTAGGAGGTGAGATAGCATCTCTGCAATATGCAGAGAGGTGTGTGTGTGTGTGTGTGTGTGTGTGTGGTAGAGGAGAGGCAGAAACAGTAATTTGCATAACACAGTTTGAGGAGTATCTTTGGTTTTGGGATCAGTGCTTCAACTTTGATGTGTAATTATTCATGCTCTGAGATGTCATGGCCTTTTTCTCAAGGCCCAACCTCAGCCAACAGCACATCACTCCGCCTAGCTCAGGCATACTAATTGGAAGCTATAGGCAAGGCATCACTGACCTGTATTGCTTTAAGGACTAGACATCAGCACCTCAGCTAGACCCATTTGCATTGTTTAAAGTCAACTGAGAAGCTGTGTACCAGCTGTGTACACATCCGTACATTGAGTCAGGGCCAACTTTAGCCAAAATAGAGACAAATGCTCTGTTTTCAGTGAGAGCTGTCTGCGTGGGCTTCCACATTATTTTCATAAAATTTGCTAAGGGAAGATACTTTAGGCTCTGTCAGTTAACAGTACTCTCTCAGCCCTTTGACTTCCCTTCTCTCTCACTCAACTTACGTTTTGTGATGCTGGATAGATGTATTTTAGATTCCTGATAAGGAGAGATTAAATTGGTAATACATTTAAGTTTCATGGGATATAGAACCATCACTTAGAATCTGCAATCCAGATTAAATCCAAGACTCCTGAGGATACCAAACTATGTGGTAAAGAACCTTATATAAAATGATGTAGTATTTGCATATAATCTATCTATATCCTCCTGTATTCTTTAAACCATCTCTAAATTACTTATGCCTAAGGAAATGTAAATTCTATGTAAGTTTTTTATTATTTAGGAAATGATTTTTAAAAGTGTACATGTTCAATACAGGTAAAATTTCTTTTAGAATATTTTCTAACTTTGGTTAGTTGAGTCAGCAGATATAGAACATTCAGACACAGAGGGCCAAATGTATTTATGTGTTTTATAGTCATTTGCAGGATAAAGTTATAACCAGAAGTTCTGCTAAAGAATGTATACAATAATATGTCTACTACTTACTATGCTGAGACTCCCAGCCTTGACATAAGGGGAAAAAGCCAATGTTCAGACTTTGTGAATGTGTCCTGTTATACTTCTTGCAATGACTATATAGATAAGTGAGAGAAACATATTTGAAATATCTTAAGCTTATGTATGGAAAAATGTTCCAATTGTCAGATGTACACAGTTGCAAGCACAGGATTCAGTATGTGTTGAATTCTAGGCATATGTATAGTTTTGTAATGAGAATACATAGGATGATGCAATATCTATAATTCTCAACATACCAATACATATTTTTTTTTTTTGTGATGAGAATTGTGTGTCACAGTGGTGATTTGAATCTTTTAGGTTCGATCACAAAACTATGCCATAGAAAATCAGCAAATATAACTGTATATGAGACTGGGTGATTCATGCACTACAAACGTCAGTACCTAAATAAATATGGTTCAAATACACTGCAAAATAGGGTGAAATGTTTTTCTAATCCTTGTAGAAAATGATATGATAAAATAGCTATTATATAAAGAAGCTATCAAAAGTATTGTATCAAAAAATGTGGAAGGAAATTAATATAAGGACATGTTAAACAATTAATAAAGATAAATAATTTTTTCCAGAGTTTGTAATATTTATAGAATTCATCAGCATTTAAAACCTTTGGCTTAGAATTTTTTTACTAGAATATTTTTGTAGTATGTAATGGTTACATTCATCATGGAAGTTGGTACATGTTCATAACACATCTTAATTCTTCTTTACCCCTTCCACCCCTCTCCCTATTTGACAGAAATTATAGTAAATATCAATGAGAAGTGATCATAAAATATGGTGATTATTTAAATTAAAAAATGTACTACAGTTAAGGCACATTGCAATTAGGCCCCATCAAAATACTTAAAACACTCTCATTTTGAATGCACTTATCTCTCATTCTTGGCAGTGCATCTTTAGATATAATGAATTTTTTTAAAAAATTATTTAATTTTAAAGGTTTATTTTATTAGTAATACATTTGTGCAGTTATATTTCTCATGGGAAGTTGGTAGATGCATATAACACATAGCAATTCTTTTATTACCCAATTTCTCACTTGAATCTGGCTCTCCCTCTCCAGCCCCACCCTCCATCTCTAGGTCCTCATCCCATTTGCATTTATCTTCCTATTTCTTATTGCAGTAAGCCCCCAACAATGAATGAAGTCCATTTTGGGGGAATGTTCCTAAGTCAAACTCAATCATAAGCCTGACAAACTGAATATTATACACCTTTGACACAAATATACAATGTAAAGCATAAAAAAATCAAACACACACATAAAAGTACTGTAAACAAACTATGTTTACTTTTAAGCACAGTAAGCCCAGTGATAATGTCTGGCAGACACCCGAGATTCTGCTGTGATTTGCTCATATCTATGAATGTTCCTAATGCAAAGTTCATTGATGTATTAGTTACTTCTCTCATTGCTGAGCCAAAATACACAACACTCAAAGTTAATGAAGGAAAGGTTTCTTTGGCTCACAGTTTGTAGAAGTTTCAGTTCATAATCACCTGGCTCCAAGGCAGGATGGTATGGCAGACAGCACTGCAGAGGAGAAACAGTTCATGTTGCACGGAAGGTAGAAAAGCAAGCAAGGGCTAACCACACCTCTTTCTAGCCCTCATGTTTTATCCAGGCTACCTAGGGTGGGTAGCATTCACACCCTTAATCCTAGTGCCTTTGAGTTTAGCATTGCACTGTGAATCAATCCCAGCGTCACATTCTGGATTCCAGCCACCTCTGAAAAAGCTCCATTGACTGCATGAGGCTTTGAGGGCACATCTAGACACAAGTTATAATAATCGCTATCTGTGAAAGTTCACAACTCATGTTTGTAAGTCAGGTCTTTACTGTATCTGTGTTCTATTTTGATTTTTATTTCTGATTTAGGATTATCATACAAGAAATAATCCAGTACTTAAGCTTGTGTGTATATATATGTGTGTGATTTATTTCACTTAATATTTACTCAAAGTGCATCCATTTTCCTATAAATGACTCATTTATCCCTTTTATAGCAGAGTAGCACTCCACTGTATATAAATATCACATTTTCATTATCAAATCACTTGCTTCTTGGTGGACATATAATCTGCTTTCAAAAGTTAGCCATTATGAATTGTGCCACTATAAATAGGGTATGGATGTATCAGTGTAATATGATGTCTGTAACACTTTTAGGAAGATGCCTGGAAGAATAGCTGGATAGAATGGAATTTCTAGTTTTAGATTTTGAGGAATCTCCATACTGACTTCCATAGGGATTTTAGTACTTTTCATTTCCATCAACACTGTTTAAGAGTTTCATTTTTCTTGCAGGCTTGCCAGCATTTATTATTGTTTGATTTCTTGGTGACAGCCATTTATTCAAGGAGATGAATTCTCAGAGTTATAGTTTGCATTGTTAATGGTCAGATGAGACACTGGATATTTTTTCACATATATTGACTATTGAACATCTTTGAGAAGTGTCCATTTATTTAAGTTGCTCATTTTTTGGTTGGCTCTTTTATCTTGGGCAGTCTGTTATTTTGCATTTTTATATATCCTATATTTTATATATCCTGTATCCTATATTTTTGCCATTCTATATGTTGTCCACTCTGTTGGTTGTTTCCCTTGCTACACAAATTTTTTAATCTGATATGATCTCATTTGTTGATTCTCAACATTATTTCTTGTGCAGTTGGGGTTCTTTTCAAAAGTGCTGGCCTGTGCCTATGTCTTCAAGAGTGTTATCTATTTTATCTTTCTCTAAATTTTTCCTGTTTTAATATTTATATCTTTAATACATTTTTATTTTAGTTTAGTTCATGAACAGATATATAGGTTGATTTTCATTTTTTGCCATGTGGATAGCCAGTTTTCTCAGCACCATTTATTAAGTAGATTGTATTTCCTCCAGTGTGTGGTTTTAACCTCTTTGCCAAAGATCAAATCAGCATATGTGCCTGGGATTCTTTCTTTGTTCTGTTTTGTTGATCTACATGGAACTGTTTTTGTGCAATATTATGCTGTTTTATCATTGTAGCTTCATAATATAATTTGAAATCCACGATTATGATGCCTCTTGCATTGTTCTTGTTTTCTAGGATTGCTTTTGCTACTGTGGGTCTCTTCTGGTTCAACACGAATATTTATATTGTTTTCTCTAGTTATGTGAGGAATGCTGTTGGTATTTTGGTTGGGATTTCATTAAATTAAAAAATTAGTTTTGGAAGCATGACCATTTTGACAACATTGTTCTATTTACCTAGGAATAGGGGATGTTTTATATTTTCTGATGTCATCTTTGATCTCTCTTAAAGTACTACAGTTTTGTAGTAGAGGTCTTTTATTTCCTTATTTAGATTGATACTTAAGGTTTTTTCTTGAAATTATTATTAGTGGTATTGTTTACCAAATTTCTTTCTTTGCTCTTTTTTTTTTTTTTAACTTTTTATCGGTACCAGGGATCGAACTAACAACTGCCTGCTTGCAAGGCAGGTGCTTATGCCGCTGAGCTAACTCCCCAGCCCTAAATTTCTTTCTTGATGTGTTTATTATTGGTGCACAGAAATTCTATTGATTTTTGTGTGTTGATTTTGTATCCTGCTACATTGCTGAATTTCATCATTTTTTTCTAGGAGTCTTTTGGGGAAACTTTTTTGAGTAACTTATGTAGAGAATCACATCATTTGCAAATAATGATAATTTCTTTTCTTGCTTATATGTAATACCCTTTATTTCTTTCTCTTGCCTGATTGCTGTGGTGAATGTTTCAAGTACTATATTGAATTTGAGTAATGACAGTGGACAGTGGACAGTGGATAAAGGGAAAGCTGCCAGATTTTTCTCCATTTAATATTATGCCTGCTATTATTTTGTCATAAATGGCTTTTAGTAAGTTGAGATAAGGTCCTCCCTATCATCTGTTTTCTGCAGGTTTCTTTTTTATCATTAAAGGATATTGGATTTTATCTATTTTTCTACATTTATTGAGATGACCATATGAGTTTTGTCCTTTCTCCTATTTGTGTAGTGCATTATATTTATTAATTTGTGTATGTTGAACTATCCTTGAATTCTGGGATGACACCTACTTCATCATGTTGTATGATCTTTTTAATGATTTGTTGCATTCTTTGCCATTATCTTGACAATGTTTTGCATCTATGTTTGTTAAAGAGATTGGCCTAGAGTAGAGTTTCTTCATTGGATTCTTGTCTGGTTTTGTAATGAAGGTAATACTAGCTTCCAGAAATGATTTTAGGAATCTCCTTCCCTTTCTGATCTTTAACAAGTTTGAGGAGCAGTGGTGTTAAATTTTCCCTGAAATTCTACAGTTCAGCAGTGAATCCACCAGAACTTGGGCTTTTTTTATTATAGGATTTTTATTACTGATTCAATTTCATTGCCCATTATTAGATTGTTCAGTACTTTGTCTTCTTGGTTTGGTTTTTGTAATCTACCCATTTTTTCTGAATTCTCCAATTTATTGAAGTACACTTGTTTAAAGTAGTGACTAATCTTATGAATTTTGATAGTGTCTTCTTTAATTTCACCTTTTCATTTCTATAATTATATTGATCTGGGGTTTTTCTTCCTCCTTTTAGGGGATCAGATTGGCTAAAGTTTGTCTATTTTGTTTATATTTTTTAAAGAACCAGCTAGTCAAATCATTTGCTCTTTGTATTGTTATTTTAGTTTTGATTTCATTAATTTCTGCTATGACCTTTATAATTTCCTTGTACTATATTTGAATCTGGATTGTTCCTTGATGTGCATTATTAGATTAAATATTTTGGTGACATTTTTCTGATTTGGGCATTTTCAGGTATAAACTTCTCTTTTCGTTGTTTATAATTACCTTTCCTTGTTAAATTGTTCTTGTAACCAATATGTAGTGACTTTCTTCGTGTGTGTGTGTGTGTGTGTGTGTGTGTGTGTGTGTGGTACCGGGAATCAAGCTCATGACCTTGTGCTTGCCAGGCAGGCACTTAAGCCAATGAGTTAAATCCCCAGCCCCTATGTAATGACTTTTTTTGGCTCTTCTGGGTCAGTTTTGACTTGAAGAACACTTCATCTGATAATAGAATAGTTACTTCAGCTTATTTTCAGGATCCTGTTGAATAGAATATTGTTTTCCTTCCTTTGATTTTGAGTCCATGAATTTCCTTTTGGAATAAATATGTTTCTTATATACAACTGTGATGGATTAATGGTCAACTTGTAACACCTGGATGAACTGAGTCAGCTTGGTGCTGGGTGTGGAAAGCCCTCTTGAGGATTGTTGCCAACAGCATAAAAGGAGAACCCGAGGGAAAGATGGTGTACTTTTGATTCTCCTTTAGCTTGTTGTGTTGTTTTCCTGATATGAACTCAGTGTTCTCATTGTCAAAAGAGCTTGGGATCTTGTTGCTGAGGATGGCTGAAGTTCTTTTCAGGGTAGCTCGGATCCTTACCTTGAGCTTCCCTTCGTGGCTCAGTGCCCATCCTTCAGTCTGCTGGATCCTTCATCCCACTGGCCCAGACTTTCTAGCTTCCACCACTGACCTTTGGGCCTTCCCAGTGAAAATCCTTGATACAGATTTGCATGAGACATTGTCATGAACTCTAGGCTTCCAGCTGGACTTGTGGAGGACATTGCTGTGGGCTCCTTGTCTTTAGGTGGACTCATGAAGGATGTTTCTCTGGGATCCAGGCCCCCAGGTAGATTCTTTGGGTCTCTAGTATGTGTACAGATTTCCTGCACTATTTTGCATTTAACTTTCTGGGTAAATATTGTAAAAATAATTCTATATATTATACTCCTTTATTAAATTTTTTCCCTTGTAAACCATGATTACAACAACTATGACAAGGGGAGGATTATAATGATCAATTGATTGTGTCAATTTGAGAAGTTTAGAAGCTTAATTAAATTGGCTCAGCAACTCTACATCCTAGGATGTCTGGAACCCACCGTAGGGCAGCTCATCACCTGGAAGGTATAAAAGGGAAGTGAGAAGGGATGAAGGAACTCTACTCTTTGCCTTCAATTTGGACATAATCTCCGGGCTTCTAGAGCAGACTCTTTGGCTTCTTTGGATCCTTCAACTTTCCAGCCTAGACCCTTCAGCCTTATGTCACAGACCTGTTGGCCTCCTGATATGGACTTGCATGGACACTTCTGTAAGCTGGACCCTCACCCGAGACCCTCAGCCTCAGTGTGTGGACACCCTCTACAAGCCTCCTTACTTAACCCTGTGGCTGACCATTGTAAGCCAATGTTATAATTTCTTGTACACTTGCATGACTTGTGCTATATCTGTTTCTCTAATAAAACACTGAGTGATGCAACAGCATACAGCTGTTTTCTGTTTCTTGATTCATTCTGCCAATCTGTGTCCTTTGCTTGGAAGTTAAGACTATTCACAATAAGTTATTTCTCAAAGTTATTAATTTATTTGTCATTACATTACATTACATAAATCACTTTTGTGATTTCTCTTCTGGTTAAAAGCTCACTCTTCCTGATGTATTCATTGTATTAGACATTTTACATTGTTAGCTTCATTGTATCTAGTATATCTGTTTGAGAATTTTTGAAGTGCTGTTTTGGTGGTCATGACATTGCTTAGGTGCTTTTTGTCTTTGAATTACTTTATTTCTCCATCATATTTGTAAAATAATTTTGCAGGATATGCCAGTCTGGTTTGGAAATTGTTTTTTGTTTTAGGTCTTGAAACACTTCACTCTAAGCTCTGCTGACCTTTAAAATTTGTGTTTAGAAGTCTTGTATAATTCTAATGGGATTTAGAAGTGCTTTGTTGCTTTTCTCTAACAGCTGTTAAGATTTTGTCCTTGTGTGGACTTCTAAGAGTTTGACTATGATGTATCACAGAGAGGTTCTGTTTTGATTGTGGCCATTCTGTGCACATCAATTTTGTTGTTGTTAAATTGTTTCACCATATTTGGGAAGTTTTCTGCTATTTTTTCTCCAAACTGATTTTTTATATCATCTTCTGATTTTTCAGTAATTCTAATGAACCCTAGAACTCTAGTCTTCTTATCATCAAGCACATTGGATATGTTTTTTATGTTCTCTTATTGTTTTGAAGGTGTCTCTGCACAGTTGGTCTCTGACAGCAGCCCTATCTGCTAGTTCCTAGTCTCCTGAATTTCTGTGTGGTATTTTTTCAGGAACTGTAATATTTTGCTGAACAGGTCACTCATATTTTGTTTTCTTTTCTTTAGCTCAGCTCGCTTTTTGTTAGTGTTGTCTGTGAACTCACTGATCATTTTGTTAAGTCCCTTATCTGCTTAGTTATATCATCATTGAACTCACTGAACATCTTATTGATCTTGTTTTTTTTTTTCAATCTCTTTTATTCTTTGGAATGATTTATCTGTGTGGCTTTTGTTTTCTTTCCCTTCAGTCATCCATGGATTAGCTGTGGAGATTTTGAGACTTCTTGGAGACATTTTGTTATCTTGTTTTATTATTTATTTATTTATTTACTGGATGAATTTCCTAGTGTGGATGCCTCTTAGTGTCTGTTTTTCAATTGTGTACCCCCAGTGTGGTTAGTTTAGATCTTTGCCTCTCTCCCAAGATCCAGCTACCTCTGCTTATTTGGTTGGGGAGGTGCAGTGTATTTGATCTAGCATCTCGTTCTCTGTATTATTAACGACTAAAATCTAACAAGATGTTGGCATATGGAAAAAACCAATTAATAACAACTATGCCATCTTATCAATAGCATTAAAATCAGCAAAATAGTAGTATCAAGGGCAAACTACATATTAACATAACCTGAAAACCAATAATGTACCACCTTTAGCCACAGGAAACGGACCTATGGTTATAGTACAAACACTAAGAGAAACCAAATATTGACATTCAGTAAATGTTTTCTAAGTGCAACAACTTTACCTCTCCCAACAGTAGAACAATTTTTAACAGTTGTAACACAGAGTTAACTATCTAAAGATTAACAAAGTTTAATGGTTATACCAGTAAAGATACAGAGGGTGGTGTCTTAGTTATTTTTTCTCATTGCTAAGACAGAATATCTGGCATTCAAAATTAAGGAAGGGAATTTATTCAGCTCAGTTTGTGGAGGATTCAGTTTGTAGGCAACTGGCTGCAGTGAAGGATGGCATGACACAGGGGTGACAGTTCAAGCGAGCAGAAGAAATCTACAACGGCAACAGCCAAAAAGGAGGGACGAACATGCCTCTTATCCTCCCTTATATTGTAGGCACCCACCCTTGGGTGGGTGTAGCACTCACACCATCTCCTTGCCCTAATTTGTAAACTTCTCAAATTGACATAATGAACAACATTCTAGAGTGATAAGGGCATGTCCTCTACTCACTAGAATGTAGAACTGCTGAATTACTTAGTTAAGCTTCTAGATTTCTCAGGCTGACACTATATATCAACCATTACAAGTGGTGAACCAGAGAATGAAAAAAGTAAAATTTAAAAAATTAATCAATTGTTGAAACAGAGATCAGAAGGAGGAGAGAAAAGTGAGATAAAGGATCCTATTGAGGAGTAAAGGAAATTAATAGTGTTAGATAAAAGTAAAAAAAAGAATAAGAACAAGAAAAATAAAGGGAAAATAGTAAAATGAAGGAAAAAATAAACGAAAGAAAAAAGGAGAAGGGACAAAAGGAGAAAAATGTGGGAAAAAAACCTTCCCTCAAAATGAAGGGAGAAAAAAAAAGAAAAAATTTGAGTCAAGAGAGAAATTCATCTGTATTTTTTGTGTGTCTTTTGAGACAAGGTCTCACTACGTAATTCAGGTTGACCTTGAACTCACTTTGTAGCCAGGCTGGTTTTGAACTCGCAATAATCCTCCTGCCTTAGCCTTCTGAGTGCTGGTATTACCTGGCTCACCTGTATCTTTTAATGTATGTTTTTTTCTAGGTTCTGTTGTTTTAGAACCTGTTGTTTTCTTTCCTTGTTTTATAGCCTGTGAGTTTGTGAAGTGTCCGTCCTACTCCAGAGGCCCCTCTGCTCATACACCCCAGTCCATGGCAACTGGCTAAGCTGAGGTGTGTCCTTGCTTATGTTGGTAGATGGGAGGAGCATTCACACCACTGGTCTCTGCTGGATGTAGGCAGCAGGGTGGGGGGATTAGGAGACAGACAGACTTGCTGCTAGTCATTTCACATCCAGCCACCTCTGAAAGCAACTCTCCCTGGGCCTGGTTTCTTATGATGAAGAGTGTGGCCCATGTTCTTTTGCACCTGAGTTTGAACTTCTCAGAGGATCTGTATTTAACTTACACCCATCCTGTGGCTCTCTGCCATGATCACCTTTCATCCAGCCACTGTGGGAGGACAACATTGAAATTCCTGAACTACAGTTGTTCAGATAGTTGTTCTGTGGCAGTCTTAATCCCTTCCCCAAACAATGTCAGATTAAACACTGTCTGGCAGTATGGCAAGCTTTTTGCTGAGTTTCTTCTCCAATTCTATCCTATCATGTAGGAGTCACTTTTAAAGTAAAAGCCACACTGATTCTGTAGTTTCAATACTTGTGGGCTTTTCTTGGGGGCTAGCATGCTGGCCAGGTTTGTAATTTCTCCCTGAATCTGCCAGCCCTCTGGGCTCACCTTTTTTGCCTAGGTGAGGCCTCTTCTACAGTCAGGTCAGTCAGTCAGTTGGTTCATGCCTCTGCTGTCTTCTTCTGAGAGTGAAGCAAAATGCAGAGCCTGCTCAGATTTGGCTGGTGTCGGTGGCCAGGATCCACAGTTGGTTAGGGGCCAATGTGCATGTCCATCCAGAGTGAGCTTTTAAATTTTTTTTTTTTTTAAATGTCTTTTTTCTCTTTATCGGTACCGGGGATCGAGCTCACGACTGCCTGCTTTCAAGGCAGGCGCTTATGCTGCTGAGCTAAACCCCCAGCCCCGAGCTTTTAAATTTTTAAATTTCTATTATCATTTAGATTTTTAATGTAAGTTTTCATTTTGCACTCCTTTCTTTGAAGAAGGCCTCCAAATTGCATAAGCTCCTATCTCTACAAAACATGCCTCAGCCTCTAAATGAGTCAAGATAAGCTAAGTCAAACTGATCCTAGTTATCTAACATGAGTTAATCAATAAGAAATGAAATTGATAAAACAAGGTAAATACTGTCAAAAGTATTTTAAACTATGTAAGGAGCATAAGGTGTAGTTTAAAGCAAATAATAACACATATCCTGATGATGGATGTAACTGGTAAATGTGTAGGTGGGATTACTTCAGGGGAAGAATGTGAGTTGATTGTATACTATAATTTTTACAATGTTTATTTGGTTCTACTTCCTTTCTCCATTCTGTAATATTTGCTGCTTAATAATGGAGGAATATTAAAGCTAAAATATGTTTTCTGAAGCCTATAAATTTTTAAAAATTTGATTTTTAATGTAGATTCTATTTTTATTAGTGAGATTTTGGTTAAGCTATATGACCATAAAACTTACATGTTTTAACTATATAGTTAAAATTCAATGGATTATTAAATCGAATTGTCTTCCCTACTTAGTTATCCAGGATTCTGTCTAGGACAGCATAATTTTCATCCTAAATATATTTACAAATTCAACTTCTTTCTTTACTTTAACCCACTGTGAGCCATTTTGAGTTAACTTTTGGATGTCCTAAGAAATTTTTGATGTGCTCTAAGGTTTGTTTTTTTTTTGCATGTGGATATCCAATTGTTCCAGGATATTTATTGAAGGTACAGTCCTTTCTCTACTTAATTGCTTTTGCATCTTTGCCAGAAATCAATTGTCTGTTATGTGGGCATCTATTTTGGGACTTCATATTGGTACCTTGGTGGTTTTTCTATCTTGATATTAATGCCATTTTGTCATGATTGGTGTAACCTGATGATAAGTCATGGGAATTGGGGAGGGTTGGAGCTCTAATTTTGGTCCTCTATCAAAGTTATTTAGATTATTCTGAGTCTTTTGTATTTCTACAGAAATGTAAGAATCAAAATGTTAACTTTTATGAAAAATGATGTTGGCATTTTGATAAGGGATTGTGTTTTTTGGTCTTTATTATTTTCTTATATTTGTTTTTAATTTTATTCTGTCTCTTCTTTATAATTTTTAAGGGAAAGATATGAGGATATTTCATAACTATCTTCTTTTCTAATAAATGTACTTGCTGTTAAAAGAGTCTAGCTTCTTTCACAATGTAATGAAGTGTTACAGCCATGTAAAGCTGTAGATCATTACAAATCCTAGAACAATTAAGGAGCGCTGTCTCTATAAATGCTTTTTATGATGGTTAGTTACATTGCACTCTTCATTCCAAAGTTCTGGCCTTCTGGGGCAAGCAAAAGCACATTGCTAATTGTAGATTCTTATCTCTGGAATTTGCTTTCTTTATTAGCCTTGTGAGATCAGGGGTGCTGATCCTATCTAACCCAGGCTGAAGCCTGGATTAAGTGCCACCCATTCTAGACGGTTTCTAGATGGCCTTTTATTTTGAGACAGGGTCTCACTCTGTGGTTCAGCCTGGCCTTTAACTCACTGTGTGGCCAGAGCTGGCCTCAAACTCATGTCAGTGCCACTACGCTTCCTTCACTGTGGTATGATATTTTTAATTCTTCCAGAATATATGCTCATATATAGCTCGGTCAAATGGGACCTCTAAATCCTAGGTTTTTGAGGACTCTTTACACTAATTTCACAGTGGTTGCCCCAGTCTACACTCTCACCAACAGCAGAGAAGGATCCCACCCCCACCCCACCCCCCCACCCCCCCTCACCCCCCCCCCCCGCCCCCTGCACAACCTCTGCAGCATTTGTTACTGATTGATTTCTTGATGAGTCATTCTTTCTGGGGTGAGGTGTAATCTCAGCACGGTTTCAATTTTCATCTCTCTAATAACCAGTAACGCTGAACACTGTTTACTCTAGGATGTATAAAGAACTGGAAAAAAAATTATACAAGACCCAATCCAAAATTGAGCATCTGAAATAAACACACACTTCTCAAATGAAAAAATACTATGCTGTTCTTGTCACCACAGCTTTTTAGTATAACTTAAAATTGGGAATTGTGATGCTTCCCTGCCTTGCCCTTGTTTCCCAGAATTGCTTTTGTTACTATAGGTCTCTTCTGATTCCATACAAATTGTAGGATTGTTTTCTATAGTTCTGTAGATATTCTCTTTACATTTTGATTGGGGTTGCATTAAATCTGTATAAGTTTTAAAAGTATGACCACTTTTAGCATATTGATTCTGCCTCTCCAAGAAGAGAGATTATCTTTCCATCTCCTTTTTTCAGAGTACTATAGTTTTCAAAGTATATGTCTTTTACTTACTCTGTTAAATTGATTGCTTAATATTTCATTTTTTCTTGATGCTATTTTTAAAGCTGTTGCTTCCCTAATTTCTTTCTTGAATGTGTTACTTATATTCAGGAATCCTATTGATCTTTAATGTTGATTTTGAATTCTAATATGCTTCTAAATTGTTATTAATTCTAGGAGTCTTTTGAGATCTTCTATGTACAGTATGATGTGATCAGTAAATAATTACAATTTAAGTTCTTCCTTCCCTATCCATATTCATTTTACCTCTTTCTCTTGTCTAATTGCTCTAGTTAATGTTTCCTATTCAACTATGTTGAATAGGAATGGTGATAGTGGACACCCTTATCTTGTTCCAGATTTTAGAGCGAAAGCTGACCATTTAGTGTGATGCTGATTTGTCGTAGATGGCTTTTTATCACATTGACATAAAGGTCTGCTATTCTAATTATCTGTAGGGTTTTTATCATGAATGGACATTAGGCTTTGTTAAATGCTTTTTCTGTGTCTAGTGAGATGATCATATGTTTTTTTACCCTTGGTTCTGTTAATGTGGCTTATTACCTTTATTGATTTGCATATGTTGAACCATCTCTGTATGCCTGTCATGAATCCTATTTGATCATGTTGTATAATTCTTGATAATTTGGTGCATATTGAGGACTTCTGCATCTTTGTCCATCAAGGATATTAACTTGTAGTTCTATTTTTTGGTAGGTTCCTTCTCTGGTTTTGGCATTAGGGTAATCATTGCTTTCAAGAACGAGCTTGGTTCTTTCCCTTTTGGTTTCATTAAAGTGTTTGAGGAATGGTAAGATTAGATCTTTTATAAATTTCTTATAGAATTCATCTGTAAATTCATCGATATCTGAGTTCTTTGTGCTAGGCTTTTTTTTTTTTTTTAAAATTAAGGCTTTGATTTCACTGAGTTATTTAGAATTTTTATGTTTTCTAGATTCAGCCTTAGTATTGTATGTATATCTAGGAAAATATCCATTTCTTCTTAGTTTTCCATCTTATTAGAGTACAGATTCTCAAAGTAGGTATTGATGATCAGCTGGAGTTCCTCAAGATCCATTGTGATTTCATCCTTTTGATTCCAATTGTATGAATCTGGGTCTTTTCCTCCTTTTTTGGTAAGGTTGGCTAAGAGTTCATTTATTTTATTTAATCTTTCAAAAAGCCAACCTTGGGGCTGGGGATTTAGCTCAGCGGCATAAGCACCTGCCTTGCAAGCAGGCGGTCGTGAGTTTGATCCCTGGTACCGATAAAAATGAAAAAGACAAAAAAACAAAACAAAACAAAACAAAAAGCCAACCTTTTTAGTAATTGATTCTTTGTATTTTTTTTAGTCTCAATTCCATTAATTTCTATTCTAATCTTTAAAATTTTCTCCCTCATACATGTTTTGGGTTAAATTTGCTGTTCTTTTACTGTAACTTTGAGGTTCGAGAGTAGGTTATTTATTTAAGGTTGCTCAGTTTTTCTGATATGGCAATTCAATCCTATAAATTTCTCTCATAGGACTGCTTTCATTGCATCCCTTAAGCTTCTTCAAGTCATATTGGCATTGTCATTTACTGTAGAAACTGACTAAATTTTTCTTTAATTTCCGCTGCTAACCATTGGTTGTTCAGGAGTATAGAAAACCCTTCTAGACCTCATTGCAGTCCAGAAGAATCTGCATTTGTAATCCCATGGAAAAGTTATGGAAATTCTAGCAAGTTAATTCCTATCTATTACTTTGAGAGCAAAACATGGCAAAAATAGATACTATGGCATATTTGTAGTCGTGAGAAACCAAAAAGGTCCTAAATCCAGGTAGTATGATGGTTAACTGGAACAAAGGCCTCGACTTGGGACCAAACCCAAATTTTATTAAATTGTGAAGAAGGAAGTGGCTCAGGGTTGAGTGACTGAGAGAAAAGCAGGAAGTTATGAGTGCCATGAACTGGGCTAGGTAGGAGGCCTGAAATCACTTCTGCAAATATGCAGAGAAAGAGAGAGAGAGAGAGAGAGAGAGAGAGAGAGAGAGAGAGAGAAAGAGAAAGAGAGAGAGGCAGAAAGAGTAATCTGTATAACAATCTGGAGTAATATCTAGTGTTTTGGGGTTGGTGCTTCAGCTTTGATGTGTGATTGTTTATGCCCTGAGAAGTCATAGCCTCTCATCTTGAGGCTTGGTCTCAGCTGACAGTATGGCTATCTCATTCGACTCATTTATACTTCTTGGGAGCTATGGACAGGGTAACACTAACATATCATCTTACTTCAAAGACTACACATCATGACCCATTTGCATTGCTTAAAGTCAATTGAAGGCATAAGGACAAAACTTAGCTAGCTCTGTACTTACATGGAAATAAGGGCCAGGTTTAGCAAAAATGAAGATGATTTTGTGGAGTCATCCAGGTGGTCCTCCACACAGGAGGGTGTTATTTAATTTCCATGTGTGTTTTGTTTGTTTGTTTGGTTAGTTTTTGTTTGTTTGTTTGTTTAGGTTTTTTTGCTATTGATTGCTAATTTCATTACATGTGGTATGATAGGTATGATAGGTGTGGGATAATTTGAGTTTCTTTATATTTATTTAAGCATGCTTTATGAACTGCTATATGGTCTATTTTTTAATATAGTCTCATATGCTGTTGAGAAAAATGTGTATTCTGCTGCTGCTGGGTTGAACACTGTAGACATCTCCTAGGTCCATTTGCACAAAGGTTTATGTTAGCTCTGACATTGCTTTCTTGTTTTTTTGTATAGTTGTATTTGTGGCAGTAGAGCACTGGAGTGCCCCATCATAACTGTATATATGTTAATGTGATTTTTCATATCCTCTGCCATTTGTTTTATATAGTTAGATATGATGATATTTGATGCTTATGTAAATTTATGAGTATTACCACTTTTTCTTGGGTTGTTCCTTAAGAAGTACGTAATGACTATTTTTATCTCTTTGGGTGTCTTGGTGTGAACTCCATTTTATCTACAAGTAGAAAGCCATTCCTGATTTTTTTTTTTTTTTTGGTGGGGGAAGGGCTTCTATTACATGGAGAATTGTTTTCCGTCCATTGGCTATCAGTCTATGAGGTTTTTTTTTTTTTGAGTAAAATGTGTTTCTTGTATGTGGCATGTGTTGAATCTGGTCTCTTGATCCATTCTGCCAATATGTTTCTTTTGAATGGTGAATTGATATCACTCACATTGACTTGTGTATTGTATTGACTTCTCCTTATCGTTATACTATTTTCCTGTTATTGGTTCCCTGTTCATTCTAGTTAATGGCTTTCCTTGACTAACAGGCTCATTCTATTGGGATGTTGTCTTTGTCTTTTTCTAGAATAGCCTTCAGAACTTTTTGGAGTGCTAATTTGGTGATCATGAATTTCTTCCATTTTTTTAAAATCTAGGAATATCTTATTTCTCTATCAATTTTGAAAAATAATTTTGTGGGTGTACATCAATATGGGTTGGAGAGTGTTTTCTTTAGGACTTGAAATACTTTCCTTAAGTTTTTGAGTTGAGAAGTCTGCTATGATTCTGATGTGCCTTCCTTCGTAGGTGATTTGTTTCTTTTCTCTATTAACTTTAATATTCTGTTCTTTTGTTGTATTTCTGGAATCTTTGCCATTATAAGCTTTGGTGTAGTTTTTTCTGATCATGACTTTTGGAGTTATATATGCCCCAATTATCTGTGTCTCAAGTTCTTGTTCCATTTCTGGAATGTTTTCTACTATTACATTTGTGAACAGGTTTTTTTTTTTTTTATGTCTTTTGTGTTGTCCTTTGATTGATCACTGATTCCAGTTAACACTATGTTAATCTTCTTTGCCTTACCCAGCAGTTATCAGGTAAATTTTCATGCTATTTTAAAGAGACTTTTCATATAATGATTACCAATCAAAAGCCTAACTCTGACTGTGGGATTTCAACACTAGGAACCCTGAGATGAAGCTAGCTAATCACTGCTCTGAGTCCTGGATTCAGCTGACCCCTCCATGAACTGGACTCTGACTAAGCACTGTTTGCAAGGGCTACAGGAGTCACTTACTGACTGTTGTAGTATCCAACAGCTCTGCTCCACTCCACTGCTCTATTGTCTACCAGCAAGAGCAGGGCCATGCCATAAATTGGACACTACCACAAAACCGTAGACCCCCAAAATAACTATAAGCTTGAAAGCACAGGAAAATGGATTTTTTCCCTATTTGGTTTTGAGCATTGCTATTGTTCATTTGGTTTTGTTAATTGGGAGCGGGGGTTGTGTGAGTATGAATATGAACATTTTTATTAGTTTTTTGTTTTGTTCTTGATTTTTCCTTTTGTCTTACCTTCCTGTCTTCATCAGTTTTCCAAGACTTAGGTGATCCTCATTTCCCTTTTAACCTCACTTCTAATTTCTTTTTCTTCATTTAGTTCTCTATTTGTTTCTCTTATCTCTTTTCAATTTTCTCCCTTTACAATAAAATCACTGGGAAAAGGAAGCAGTCAGAGCCCAAATTCATGCTGGATAATCCCAGCAAGTCTGCAGTATGATTAGGACTGTCAAATTCACAGAAATTAAGGGTGATCCTGGCTTCTCTGTGGAGCTGGGATCTGAGTAGTTCAGCCTACAGTACTCTGGATAGCTCTTGCTGGCCTGAGCATGGCTTCCTGACCCTGGATGTCTCCTGTGGTTATTCCTCACCCGGTCACTGTGGGATTTCAATACTAGGAGCCCTGAGATGAAGCCAGCTAATCACTGCTCTGAGTCCTGGATTCAGCTGACCCCTCCATGAACTGGACTCTGACTAAGCACTACAGGAGTCACTTACTGACTGTTGTAGTATCCAACAGCTCTGCCCCACTCCACTGCTGTATTTCTCCCTAAAGTCACCTTCTTTCCCTGTAGTCATCTGTTTTCACTGTGTCTCCACACATTTGATCCTCCTTTTTCATGCTATGAGTCTAGAAGCTGGGAAGTAGTACAAACTGCTCTCTCCTTTTGTCACATTGAGATCTGTCTGTCTTTTCACCTTCTCTGTGGGCTCCAATTTTTCCTTCACACTGTTTCTGAGTTCCGGGTATTCACCTCCTGCCTTCTTTTATTTACAGATTGTTATTTTCTAGTGTCTGGATTCTGAATCTTGGAGATGTTGATTTCTATCTACTTATGCTCTGCTTTATTCTTAGAAGTCCTCATTTTGGTTTTTGATATTTTTATTTTATTAAAGTAATACATATTCAGATAATACTGATTTTAACAAGAGATGAATATAAAAGAAAAGAGCTAATAACGGTTTTCCCTTTTACTTCCTTTAATCCTTAATCCTTTCCCTTTTACTTCCTTTAATCCTTTCAGTAAACAAGAGTACCAGTTATTTAGATATCTTTCATTTCTCTCTCTCCATTATAACACATCTTTGTAAGTAAGATTTTGCTCAGAACTAGCTGGGACATAAGGAATGATACTCAATGTTTCAGTTTTTGGCTCAGGATGACCAAAACCTATAGTAAAAAACCCCACTTTATATTAATTTGGGTGAGTAAAATAAAAAGATAGACACTAACAATCATTGGCAAGGATGTGAGGGGAACTCTCGAGTATTGCTGATAGGAATATAAAATGCTGAAATCATTTTGGAAAGGGTTTAGCAGCTCCTCAAAATGTTAAACATACCGTTAACATATGACCCAGCAATTCCACTCCTGGGTATATCCAAGAAAAATGAAAACATATGTTCATGTTTAAACATATGTTCATAGCAACATTACTCATAATTTCCAAGAAATAGGAAAAGCCCAAATGTCTAACAGTTGTTTAATGAATACAAAAATTGTGGGTTAGTCATACAATGGAGCATTATTAGCCGTAAAAAAGAATGAAGTAATGATATATATCATGAGTGAACCTCAAGATGCTAAATGAAAAAAAAATCCAATCACAAAAGCTTACATATTGTATGATTTTAGGCATGTGAAATGTTCAGAACAGAAAAATCCTTAGAAAAAGAAAGTAGGCTCATAGTTGTCAGGGTCTGAGGAATGGTGGCTAATGGTTCTTTTCTTGGAGTGAGTAAAAAAATCTATAATTACATTTTGGTGGTGGTTGCTTAACTCTGTGAGTATATGAAAAACCATTGACCTGCACGCTTTACATGGATGAATTTTGTGGTTACGTGAAATGTATCTAAATATATCCATAAAAATATTTAAATTAGATATCCTCCAAAATCTAGTCAGAGAATTTTTTTCTTTGACACTATGTGAAGATTATTTCTGTGTTCATTTCTTATTTTTTGCAAATTCCTTTTAATATTGAGTTCTTATCCTTTTTATTAGTTCTATTTTAATCTCTTAGAACAATTCTTTGTATTTATACTAAATTTCAATATTTATTCTATGACATAATTATCTACTTTAAATCTACACAAAATACTCTAGTAAATATATATATATGTGTGTGTGTATATATATACCTGCTTCTAAACCTGTGTCATTCTGACTTCATAGTATACAATAGGATCTGTTATTCATTCAAATAATTTACAAAAGAGTCAAGGAATCAAACTGTTGGACCAATCCTATATATATGAGACATCCCTTTGGCTTTTAAAATTTTAGATTTATTGCTATATGTTATCACTTCAGAACAAATATTCAAATAAAGCAACACAAATTGGCTGTCTTTTTGGCCATGGTCGAAGTCCAACAAATTTGTCATCCCTGCATGAATCTTCATTATCTGGTGCAGCATTTCCCAGAAGACAGCAGATGTACCGACTGCATAGATATGGGAAGAGAATATATTCACATAAATTTAGGACAACCATGCACTCATTTATGTGCAGATACATTAAGGGAAGCCGGAAGATAATTAGTTGGGTGTGGGAGAGGCCAAAGCCTCCCTAATCACTCTTGGTACTGCTAATAACTTAGCATTTTCTTAGTACCAGAAATAATTTTCTCCTTGCTTGTATCCTTTCATAGAAAAATGCTCTTTTGTATTCAGAAAAATCATACTTGAGCATAACCCTGGCTTCCAGATTATGGTCCACTAGAGTGAGGTGGGCCTTTGATTCAAAGTGAGCTTGTAATAAACATTTAGAATTCTCAGTTCTTAAAACTGGGAAAAGATATTGAGTCAGTTAACATAAAAATAAAACTTATCTCTAGTTTCTCTATACTTTCACTCAACAACACACTTTGACGTCACGTGAGTGGAGATTTCTCCCGCCCAACAAGGAACCAGCGCTGCCCTAACCCTAACCCTAACCCTAACTGTATTCTTTAATTGAATTCATTGCTAACCCTATCTGTCTGGAGACAGAACTCCCCAATCCCAGGCTGATGGTTCAGTTTCCAAGACTTCTCTCCACTAATTCTGACATCATTTGAAAACCCCAGGACGTTTCATCCATACTTTGGACCAACCAGCCATAAATCAGGTTCTCAAAATCCTTGCTGAATGGCTCAGATAACTCAGAGAAACACATTTGTTGGGTTGCTATGAAGGATACTTCAGTAAAGAGATGCATAGAATGAAGTGTGGGGAAAATGGGATGGAGTGTCTCTGCTCTCGGCACTATACCCTCCAAGACCTTCCATGTGTTCAGTTATTCAGAAACTGTGAACCCCATTCTTTTGGGTTTTATGGAGGCCTCGTTACATAGGCATTTTGATTATATCCTTAGCCATTGGTGGTCAGTTTAATCCTCAGCTCTTCTCTTCTCCTTGGAGGTTGGGAGAAGGGGCTAAAAGTCTGATCCTCTGATCTTCTTGGTCTTTCTGGTGACCAGCCATTATCTTTTTCTTATTTTAAAGAGAAAAAACAATGGTGCAAAATTTCAAAACAAACTTGTAGGAGAGTAACACCGGTTAACACATTGCATATTGTCACCTTCAAAATCTTTACTCATATTACAAGATATAAGCATGAAAAAATAATAAAACAATATAGGCACAAACCTTTCTTTTCAATCAACTAATAGAAATTAGTAGGATAGCTATCTTAACTAAATTGTATATATGTATATTTTTTCTTCTTTTTCTTTCTCCTTTCCCCACCAAAGTTTCTCTTTCCATTTGAACAGTTTCTTCCCATTTCACATTAACAATATGTATTGTACATTTTGGATCTTATTTATACTTTTCGTTTCTTACGCTACAAAAACAATACAATGTTTACATATGTGAGTTTGGTTTGTTTCACTTATGAGTATGGCCTCAAATTACATCTATTTACCTCAAGTTCATCCTTCTTTATGACTGAGGAGTACTCCATTACATGAAAAGACCATGTCCTTTTTATCCATTCCTCAGTTGATGGAAATTGTCTCCAAGACTTAGCTATTAAAAATTGTGTTACTATATACATGGATGCACACATATCACTGTGGTTTGATGCTTTCAGTTCTTATGGGGAAATATCCAGAAGGGGACTAGCTGGATCAAATAAGACCTCCAATCCTAGTTTTTGAGGAATCACCACAGTGATTTCCACAGTGGTTGCAACAGCCTATACTCCCAACAACGTTTGTATTTCTTCATCTGAGAAATGCACATTCATCTCCAATGACCAGTTTTTGTTTGAGTCTTTGAATTTGGGGGACCTGATTTTTTTCAATTCCTTATATGCTCTACATAGCAGTCCTATGTCTGAAGGATAATTGGCTGTAATTTTTCCCATTCTGTGTGTTATCTTTTCACTCTGTTGGTGATTTATTTTGATGTGCAAAAGCTTTTTAATTAGATGAGATCCCAGTTGTTGATTCTTTGAAGTATTTTCCATGCAGTTTGGGTTTTGTTCATGAACTTTGACTACCCTAATGTCTTCAAGATTTCTACCTACCTTGTCTTCAAATAGATTTAG
The DNA here is from genome assembly GCF_034190915.1 of Cavia porcellus. Taxonomy (NCBI): domain Eukaryota; kingdom Metazoa; phylum Chordata; class Mammalia; order Rodentia; family Caviidae; genus Cavia; species Cavia porcellus. Next base: position 42,338,294 of record NW_026947493.1, read on the forward strand.
TGCTTCTGTTTTAATATTTAGATCTTTGGTCCATTATGATATTAGTGCATGGCAATAGAAAACCAGTTTTTCCAGCACCATTTACTATCTGGATTCTTGTTAGCTTTAAATATTGTTTGATTTGTTTCTTAATTTCATCTGTGACCCATTAGTTGTTCAAGAAGATGTCATTTAATTTCCATGTGTTTATGGAGCTTTTGCAGTTTCTTTTGCCATTTTTTTCCAATTTCATTGCATTATGGTCAGATAGTATGCATGAGAAATTTTCAGTTACTTTGTACTGACTTAATCATGTTCTGTGGACTCAAATGTGGTCTATTTTATAGAATGTCCCTTGCACAGAAAAGAATGTGCATTCTGATGGTGTTAGATGGAATTATCTAGGAAATCTAGTAAATATATTTGTTCACAGCTTTGGTTCAGTTCTAATTTTTTTTGCTGATATTTTGTGTAGTTGATGCATCTCTTTGAGACAATGGGGCATTAAGGTCTGCTGTTACAATTGTTTTTGCTTGCTTAATTTTTCATGTTTATTAATAATTGCCTTATACAGTTGAGTGCTCCTGTATTTGGTGCTATGTATTTATGATTGTTATCTCTCCTTCTTACAGTTTTCCTCTAATGAGCATGTAGTGACTTCTTTATCTCTTTTGATCATTGTTGGTTTGAAGTTTACATTGCCTGCAACAGAATAGCTACCCCTGCTTTTTTATGGGTTCCTGTGAATGGAAAATTGTTTTCCATCCCTTGACTTTCAGCCCATGAATTTCTTTTTGAGTTAAATGTTTCTTGTATACATCATATTGTTGGATCCTGTTTCTTGATCCATTCTGCCTACCTGTTTCTTTTGTTTGTGAATTGAGGCCATTACATTGTTTGTTATAACTGATATATACTGGCTTATTTTCATCTTGATATTTTTCTACTGTTAATGCCCTCCTTTTCCTTCTGTTTAATTGTTAGCCTTGCCTGGTGGTTTCTCTTTGTTGTTGTTCTTTGAATTGTGGTCATTTTTTATCTGTGTCTGGACTATCTTTCAATACTCCATCTAGGATATCTTTCAGTATTTTTTTTTTATTTTGAAAAAAATAAAACCAAATGAGAAAAAACAAAATGGAGTCATTCAAAACAAAAGGGTGGACATAGTACATGACTTAAAAACAAAATACAAGGTAATCTACAAATGTCTTTTGTTATCTTCAATATAATTGCCCATATCATCAGGCACAGTAAAATTGAACATAGCAGTGCAGAACAAAATCAATAAAAACAAAACCTTGTAGACATTATAGGACTTCAAAAGAGCGTAATGGTCAAACCAGAATGGGAATCACAGTGAATCTTATTATCATCAGAGTAGTTGCCTATACTCTCAGACTTGATACTATCAAACAACAGATTCAAATAAAATCAGTCAAGACAAGACAGTGATCAAACAAAACAGATTTAAATAAAATCAGTCAAAATAAGTCAGTGAAAGCAATACAGGGCTTCAGATTAAGTTAATAGGAAATTAAAAATGGTTACTGTAGTATATCTTGCTATCTTTGGAATAGCTGTCTATGCCCTCAAGTCTAGTACAAGTAGACAAACTGGAACAGAGTATAACCAAACTAAACAGAGCAATGAAAACAAAATGGGTTTCAAATCATGATACAAGATTAACAATGTCCACTGCCTTCCCTTTTTTAGACAGCTCCTTTCCTTTCACTTTCACAGGGTACATTGTACATTTTGTATCCCACTAACTCTTTTAGTTTTTAGATTAGGGAGGCAACCTGCTATTTACCTAAGGGATTCTGAAACTTTTCTGAGCTTGATCTCAAGTTGAATCGATTTACCTACAACAGCCTCAAGGTTTTCTTTCTTTATAGCTGAGTAGTTCTCCATTGTGTAAAAGTGTTATGTCTTTCCAAACAATCTACAGCTGATTCTTTCAGTATTTGTCTCTGTCTAGAAGCCTTTTCAGAATTGGTTTGATGATCATGAATTTCTTCAGTTGTTCTTAGTCATGGATATATCTTATTTCATCATTAATTTTGAAAGATAGCTTTGCAGGATACATTTTTCTTTTAGGGCTTGAAATACTTCACTCCAAACTCTTCTTGACTTGAGGGTTTGTGTTGAGAGTCAGTCATGATTCTAATGGGTTTTCCTTGATATGTCATGTTTGTTTCCTCTAATAGCTTTCACTATTCTGTTCTTGTGCTGAACTTCTGGGATGTTAATTATTACATCTGGGTATAGATTTATATTGGTTATGGCTCTTTGGAATTATATATGCCTCAGCTATCTGTAAATCAGATTTTGTTCATATGCTTAGGAAATTTCCTATTATCACTTCTGCAAATAGTTTTTTATGTCTCTTATATTTTCGTTGACATCTATTAGACTTACATTGTTTTTCTTTGCATCAAATTGGAGATGTTGAATTGTTATTTCTTGGTTCCTTGTTATTTTTAAATTTTTATTTTTTTACTGCATTTATTCCTCGTTATTTCTTTTTTTAAATTTTATTTTGAAAGTAGTAAAAATACAACAGAACAAGACAGAACAGAGTTAATCAAGTGAAACTGGTACAGAACTTCACAGTAGGATACTGGGATGGGAGTAATAGTTACTACAGTATATCTTGTTATCTTCACAATAGTTGTCCAGTCAGTTAGGTATAGTGAAATCAAACCAAAAACAGAACATTATAAAACCAATTGAGAGTATTGAATAGAGCAAAAGACACATAACAAAACAAAACAGTGAAAACAGCCTTTGCCCTCAAACAGAAGATAGAAGGAAATCCCCCATATTAGCTATAGTGCATATGATCATCCTGCCAAGAGATGCTGAGACATCTATCCCCAGTAGCTACAGGAGGTGGGGCGGGGGTTGATTCTCAGCCCTTGTGCTGGTAGGCTCACAGGAGCTGCTGGTTCTTCTCCTGGTGCACGCTAGGGGCACTTACCAAGAGAAGTGGAAGAATAAGCTGCCTAAGTCCCACCATGGCCAGATCTCTTTTATCATTTTTATTCAATAGTTGTGATCCTGTCTTCAAGGTCTGAAAGTCTATTTTCAGTTTCATTCAAGGGGTTTTGCTAGCTTGCTAGCTTTCAATAGAATTTTTAATTTCCTCAATATTTTTTGAACCTGTTTTGTGCACTCTATTTCTTTTCTATATTGTTCATTCAAAGTTCCCATCATTTTCCTATGCTTTTGTGTATTTTTTTAATCTATGTCTTCTCTAGCTATGCTGAGTAGTTCTTTCATAAAGGTTTTCATTTCTTTTTTTTATATGAGAGATTATTTTTGATTTGATTTTCTGTATAGCATCATGGATTTGTTTCTTTATTTTGCTTGCAATCTTTTCAGAAATTTCAGGTGTTCAACTTCCATTCTCTTCTATGTCAGTGTCTCCTGAACTTGTTCCAAATGGACTGGGGCTTTGAGATTGTATTTTGCTTTTTGTTTTGTTATTTTCACCTCTTTGGTAATATTTAGAGCTTTTCATTCCTACTAGTTCCACTTCCCATCATGTGTTTCTTAGGGATCTACTGTGTGACTGATGTTTACCCAATTGCTGGGTTCCACAGTGTAGGAGAAAAACCAATCACTTGAATTTCTCCTTCAGGGCCAGTTGAGTGAGTCCTAGATTCTTCCCAGGTTGACTAGCCTATGAATATTGGTATAAACCAGCCCTTAGCTCATATTTTGACTGTGGCTTCAAACTGTTTCAAGCTGCCAGACCTACATATCCATTTTGTGCCCCAGCTGGGGTCCTACTGTGTGTGTCACTGGGGTTCTTGCAGGCAAAGCCACGTTCCTTTGGGCGGGAACAGACCTCACTGGCATTCTCACTGGCCCACTAAGTTCCTCCAGTGAGGGAAAGACTCACTCATACCCTTGCATGCCACCAGAGTTCTTTAGGTGGGGGAAAGGGTCACCAAGACTCCTACTAACCTACTGAGACCCTGTGGCTATGGCAGGGGGTGACTCACCTGTGCTCTTGCCTACCCACTGAGGTCCTCTGGATGGGGGAATGGGTCACCCAGGCTCCTGCTGGACCACTAAAGTCCTCCAGTAGGGGTAGGGTTTACCAATGCTCCCACCAGCCCACTGAGGTAATGCAGAGGGGGAGATGGATCACTCCTACCAGATTTTGAGGAACTCTGGGTGGGGCGTGGTTGCCAGCACTCCTGCTAGGTGCCAAGGTCCTCCAGGTGGGGTGAGGGATGGCCAATACTCTAACAAGTTTCTGAGGCCCTCTAGGTGGGGGGAGGTGTAACTAACACAACCACTAGCTGCTGTAGTTCTCCAGGTGGTAGGAGGGATGTCTTTTCTCTTTTGTTTTGTTTTCTATGTTGATGTTTGCCAATTTCTTACGATAGATAGCTTTATCTCGAGTTTTGAGGCATCCCTAAGAGATGTCTGTTTTTCAAAGATGTCCTCTAAATGTAGGTGCTTCTTTATAGCTATGCCAAGAACCTATCTTCATTATTTATAAAGGATGAAAAGTTACTATTTGGCTCAGCGTTCAATTCTTTGGACTGTGGTGATGATTATGATGCCATACAATCACAGTGTTCTCATATAGGGGAGAAAAACTGATTATAACCTCCTGACTAGAGTATACTTAGTAATAACAATAGTTTCAAGTACAGTTTAACTACTGACAAACTACAGTAACCATTAACCTGCTACCTCTGACCACAGGAGCAAACTCTTAAGTTACATAACTAAGTCAAGCATATATCACATACTTGTATGCTGTGATTTCCCCTTAGTGAAGTAATTTCATCCTTCTGTATGGGGCAGGAGGTTACAATGGGTAATGGACTGGATAAAATGATGAATGAGGTCAAATATAGTAAAGACTGGAGGTCAAAGGATGATCACCTGGGTGTTGGAAAACTGGAGGACACAGGTGGGAAAGAGTGAAATACAACGTAAAGGAGTAATCAGAAAGGGGAGAAGCAATGTTTACTAACTTTAAAGTTTAAATTCAACAAGTAATTGAGGAAATAGAGAAAGAGGATCAATAGAAGAAAGTGAGAAAGAAAGGTAAGAAACCTAAACAGTGAAAAAAGAAGAAAGAATGAGGAGAATGAAAAAAAGAAAAGAAAAAGAAAGGAGACCAGTGATAGAGTGGAGAAAAAAATGAGCCCCCAAACAAAAATAACCACAAAACACAAAACAAAACAAGATGACTTACTACCAGACAGGAAAAGAATAGCCAATTGGGCAAATAAGGGAGAATAAAAGTAATAAAATACCTCTGGTGTTTACAGTTCTGTAATAGTGGACATGTTAGATCCCAGAAATGTGCTGGGTATTGAGCTCTGGATACGGGGCTAGAACTGGTTTTTGGTACTCAGAGTTCTCCAAGGCCTACCTGATGGTTCCTTGCTGTTCCTTCAGACACTGCTGTGTTTCTGGTTTCACTGATTACTATGCCTCCAAAGGTATGTGTGCCCCTGCACACCTCGGGCCCAGCCGGGCCCAGCCGTCCTGGGGCTCGGGGTTCTGATCAGTCCATCTGCCGAAGGTGTGTGTGCACCTGTGTGCTCAGGGCTTGGCTATCCTAGGTTTCTGACCAAGATGATGATCTTGAAGCTACTTAGTGTCTGCCAGCCATCAGTCAACTCACTACCATACTAAATGACTCTTATGACTTTGGATAGTCCAAGTATTTTAGGAGTTTTATAATAAGACATGAGAAGGAAGACTAAATACATATTTCAACATATATCACAGTCAGATTGTAGAAGATTTAGCATTTCAGATTAATAAATTGTATTTTAGAGGTAAATGCAAAGGATGAAATGTTTTTTAAGTGGAGATGGAGAAAAATTAGTAGTGCACAGAAAAATGGAACAGGTAGACACTAGAGATGTGTTCAGTTAGACAACTTGACAATAGTGCTATTAAAAGAGTCACATGAGTATGTTAGAGAAAGGAGTGGAGAAGGAGGAATAAATTTCAGGGACATGTAGGTGAATCAAAGCAGAGGCCAGAACACTTACTCTTTCCTTTTCCCTTATAGGTTTCTTGTATTTGTGGTAAGATGATAATGATGGCACAGGCACCTTTTTGGGTACCGTTCAGGTATGGGAGGAGTACGGTGACAACAACCATACTCCTTAGACAAGTATGAAGGTGATGTCTAATCATGGTACCTTTAGATTGCCAGTACCATAGGATAAATAGTAAATCTGAAGGTGGACTTTGGGACGACATTAATTATTTAAGTTATCAGTATTTACGGTTGTCAGACATCTAAAATGAAATGCCCTTTAGGTAATTTAAGCTTGTTATGGCAAGCAGACACCAAAACGACACCCAAGATTTAGAGGCAGGGAACAGCTGTATTTTACGGCAGTGATCCTGGCTGGAATCAGTTTCCACAACAAAGCCAGGCTCTCTGCACTTCTAGCTAGTATTTTTATATGAGGCATAAGCAGATGATATAAAGGCAAGACAGGGCAGCCTGGTAGTTCTCTGATTACCTTGCAGGGTGAGATCATTGGTTACAAGGCCAGATTAATGATCATGAAGCCTGGTACAATCAGACATCCTGCGTGTTTGGTTATGCTCTTGTGGTTATGGGGGTCAAGAAAGTAATTACAGAGTCATGAGACAATTACAGAGTCAGGCAATTTTTAAAGAACATAGTTTTAAAAAGAACAATTTATTTAGTGCAGTTTTTTACTTGCATTTCCCCCCTAGTTATTAATTAGAAAAATCTTTTTCAGTGTTGAGGCTGTTTCTCATATCTAAAACTGCACAAGAGAGGGTACTTAAGGCCACTTGAAAACTGTTGTTTATCTGTTCTGAAATAAAGCGAGCCATCGGATTAATCAGGCAGGGCCCTATTAGGATTATTAACATAAGGGATGTCAGGGGGCCCAGTCATGGTATCAAGTCAGACAGACCTTGGAACCATACCTGTTTCTGGTTTTGTTCTTGAGCCCAGTTGTTTAAACTCTTTTGTCATTATTGCAAACCATTTTGGATTATTTCAGACTTACTAGCACAGAAAGAGCAGTTTTTTCCTAGGGCATTACAAACTCTTCCCTCTTATAAAAAGACTCAATCTAAACTCCTATTTTGGAGAAAAACTTTAGCAAGACAGCCTATTTTGTCCTGTTACGGTGACATTGTATCATGTAGACTTTGGAGTTCCTGGTTGATGGCCTCAGCTAATTGGTTTAGTCCCACTGCCTAGACCCTCCAGCAGTTGTTCCCAGTCTAACCACATGGCCTAGGCTCGCTCCTGTTAGGTCTGGTATTATCTGGATGGCCCTCTTAAACCTGTGAGAGGCCAAGGGGGCCAGGACACTTACTCTTTCCTCTCCCTCACAGGCTTCTTATATTTGTGGTAGGATGATAATGAGGGCACAGGCCCCTTTTTGGGTGCTATTCAGGCATGTTTTTACCACATCAGGACAGGAGAAATGCATATTGTTAGGAGAAGTCAGGCTCCCGCCGTTTGACAGATGGCCAGAATACAGGGAGGCATGGGAGTACATGGTAGGAGAACACAAGTTACATTTCCATAAATGGAAAAAAACAGCAACTAGTTTTTACATTTGTGTGAGCCTTTTTGAGGATACACGTATGTAGGAGCTCCATAGAAAAGGGAGTACAGACCTAAGACAAAGCTAACAATCAGAAGCAACTAAACATCTGTGTAGTAAGTATATCGTGGGCAGACCGTAGCATAGGTTACATGTCTGGGGGAATCAGGCTGCCTCTTTATATCACTTTTGTCTTGCTCAGCTAATTGAGGGGTGACCTTAAGGTGGTCTGTTCCTATTATCTTGTGGATTGTAGGCAAAGATAATTGCTGGCTGGTAAAGCATCCTCTTAGATCTTTTCTAGTGGACCAGAGTCATATTTCCTAAGTTTGACCAGGATACCAGGAGTGGTCGTTAGTGTCACAGACAGGGAGACATCATATTGTATGAGCCTGCTACACATTTTTGTTTTCTCTTTGTTTCTGACCAAAATTGAAAGGCTCAATTGTCATTGCCCTCTGCCCTGAATAGGAGGCTATGGACACACATGCTCAGGAGGGACAGTTGAAGTCCATCCTGGATCTACAACCTGTCCCCAGGGCACAGATAGAAATCAAAGGCTGCCGGAGTGAATTCCCTATGGGTTCCTCTGGGCCCTTTTGGACAAAAGGGCATCCATGTGTCTGGAATGGTAATAATTTGGCAGAGATCAAATCCAAGAATTATTAGGCCATGTCTATCCCAGACTTTGGGCTGAATTATCTCCCAGTTGTCAGTATTTATCAGGTGAAACTCAGTGAGGCCTTAGATCATGACAATTTGATTTCCCATGGTTAAATTGAACAGATTCCAGACCCCCAAATTAAATGCCAACACATTAGTAACAAGAAACATTTTCTAATTATAACTGATAGCCCTAGGCTTTTTCTAAATGAGGGAGACAGTTTACAATAACAAGTCTGACTAACAAAACTGTATAAAGAGCCTTACTTGTTGCTTTCCACTTTTCTTGGGCAGCTGTCCACAGGCCAAGGCAAAGGTCATGGCCAGTAAAAGGGTAGGGAGCAAGAATCAAGCTAATAACCCAATATCAGGTACAAATGGGAGAAAACTGGGGCAAACAGTCACAACACTGTCCTCAAGCTTTGGCCATACATTGACCTGTCAGCACCCAGAGTGACAGGAGCAGGGTTCTGAGTGCATCCAGTGTTCAGAGTGAGCCCCAGAGGGGCCATCCAAGTAAATTTTTTGGCAGATCTAAGGCCAGATTTCTAAAAGTTGTGGAGGTAACTCATATGTATATGAGTTATATGTGTGTAGGAATGTATACATGTATAGCTGGTCTTTTAACTTGTTATGAGCTGTTTTTTGTAAGATTGTTTTATTTCTATGTAGAATCCATTATACTGTATGAAGTCAGGAACAGTGACACAGACATGGAAGCCTGAATTGGCTATAGAGGTACAAGTGTGAGCTCTGTGGCAGGAGTTTTTAGAACAAATGGTGAAGGTGTTTCCATTAGTTTTATCCCTGGAGGGGGCTTTGGTGTTGGCATCATTGGTGGATAGTTTCCAAATAGCATCAGGAAGCAACATCAGGACAGCTTTGGTCAAAATAACTTTGTCCAAAGAGACCACAGGGTAGCTAGCCCATGGGACTTCATTTTCAACAAATTGACTTCCATCCACAAACAGGGTATACGCAGCATCTGTCAGGAGGTTCAGTTTCTTCAGTCCAGTACAGCATGTGGCACTTAGACAGTTAGGTCCTGGCCAAAGGTGAGCTTGTCAGCTTTCTTTATCAGAAGGCCAGTGACTGGATGTGGAGGCAAAGTGGGTGGCAACCCTTAGCAACTGGATCCCAGTGTTTGCACAGGTAGGCCACTGGGTGCTCTCAGGGCCTGACAGTCTGAGTCAACATCACTGTTTTTGTGAACTCAAGGATCTACATTCTATAGAAACCAGAATCTCCCAGAGATTTGTGGAGTTTCTTTCTTGTAGCCAGTTTCTGCCAGACATTGCAGCAGAGTTTTTGTGTCTTTCCAGTAAGCAGGTTGGTGTCATCAATCAGAAGTGCAGTGATCAGCTGTGAGGGCTTTTCCAAAGAGTGTAAACAAGTTTTTGAGCCTCTGGCTGGTCGAGTCTAGGTCAGTTGGTGTTATGGATTAAGAACTGGTGGTCAACTTAATGCCAGCTGAATTATATCAGCATGGCACTGAGCGAAGATGTTCCACCTGAGGAAAGTTGCCAGCATAAATAGGTGGAGAAGGGAGGTGTTGAGACGTTAAGGCGTTAATGTGTTGTTGCATGGAGACATTGTGGGTTCTCCTATGTGTTGCTGTTTGAGCTGTTGGTTCTCCTGGAGAAGCTTTGGTCCTCACATTGAGCATTGCTTTCTGGATCCAGAGGGGAAGACATGTGCTACTTCGTCTCCAGGATGAACTTGTCACACTGGCTTCCTAGCACATACCAGACTGTGCTTGTTGTAGGAGGAGCTTGGAGCCTCCATGTTGCTGAGGGTGGCTGTGGTGTCATTCAGGACAGCCCTGGTCTTTGTTGTGAGTGTGACTTCTCAGCTCCAGCGTAGAACCTTCATCCCACCAGCACAGCTCCTTCACCCCGCTGGCATGGACTTTCTGGTTTCCACTGTTGACCTTTGGGCCTTCCCAGCACAGATTCGTAAAAGAGACAGGCATGATTCCTTCTTGTGGGCTCTGTACCTCCAGTTGGACTCATGGGAGGCATTGTCATGAGCCCTGGGTTTTTCACTGGACTCATGTGGGACATGCTGTGGAATTTAGGCCCTTGACTAAATATTCTATGTCTTTGTTATTGCAGATAGATTTCCTGCATTTTCTTGTGTTAACTCCCAGTGACCATTATAAAAATAATATTATAAACTCCATGTCCTGATTCTAATTGTTTTCTGCATAACCCCTAACTACAACAGTTGGCTTTTGTTTTTCTTTTAAAAACAAACAACAGGGCCAAGGATTTAGCTCAGCAGCATAAGTGCCTGCCTGGCAAATGCAAGGTCATGAGTTTGATCCTCGGTACCACCTCTCAAAAAAAAAAAAAACAAAAAAACAAACAACAACAACAAAAAAAAACAAAAGCTAATAATGATACAGAATTTCAAAAAAAATAATAGGAAATTAACACTAGTTAATTATTATTGTTATCTTAATAGTAGTTACAAGATTACAAGATTTAGGCATAAAAAATGGTGAGACAATCAGTGAAAACATAAACTGTTCTTTTTGATTAACTAATAGAGATTAGTAGTATAGTTATTTATCTGGTATTGGCTTTGGAGTCCAGACCTGGGGTCTTTTCATGTAAAAGTAAAGAGGGACACATTCACAGGAGCCAATCCAAGGCAGAAGAAGGCATTCTTTAGGATCAGGCAGGTGTACCAGTAAGCTGTTAATGGCAGAAGGCTGAGGCAGCACATGTGGAGGGCAATCATGGCAGCACTGGCACCGCAGAAGATCGTTACAGACAGGAGAGGTATATTTCAGTAGTTTGACAGTCTATAGACATTTTACAGTTTGGAAGCCTCATTTTTTCTTTCTTAGGGTACTGTGCTGAACCTGGAAGGGACAGAGAAACAGGATTCCTGGAGCCAGATCTATTGCTAGGGCTTTCCCCCAAACAGTGGAAGAGTTACTATATCCTTGAGGCAACTGAGTAACAGTTCAAAAAGGGTGTAAATGTTGGGAACCATAGCATGCAAGATGATGCTGTGCCAATGATGGCACAGAGATCCTCCCCAAGGTGATTAACAGTCTATTAGGCTGATGTGTGGCTGGGTGCCTTTTTGTGTTTCCCATGACATCAGACAGCCATGGGAGTTGTGGTGAGGTGGCATGGTTAATGGCCACGCCTATACCTCCGAGAGGAGAGTTCTTAGAATTTCAGAATTGGGGTTATCTGTCTTAAGCTGATGCAAGTCAAGCATCATCTTCCTTTGGAAAGTATAGGGTTAAACCAGGAGACTGAGTGGCTTGGTGACAGGAATTTATGTTTGGTGAGACGTCAACAGGACAGCCAATATTTCTGGCAATGTTGATGCCACGACAGTGTCAGTTTGGGGCTCAGGAGGTGCATCAGATGTTACTGGTGGAGAAGAAGACTGTGGTGCAGAGGACGGGGCTGTCAGTGGAGACACTGAGGCTGGATTTGGGTTAATGAATGTATGGAGGTCAGACTCAGAGTCGGCTGGCAGAATGGGATAAAGCTTTTCTGGCTTGGGCTTAATTTGAGAGTCTCTCAGATGACCTTGTGCGTTTGTTTTGATGACCAGCATGGTTTTTTTGTTATGCAGGATGCAAGTGTGGAGCCAAGCAGGGAGGCTGTGACATAGCCAGGAGGAAACTGGTCAGGATGGCCTCATTCTGTCACTTTGTTCCAACTTGAACAACTTCAACAAGTGTTCCTTCAGTTGGCCAATCAGGGCAAAGTTCTGACCATTCAATTTCACAAAAGGGACAGAGCTGCTTAGGTTTCATTTTCACCCCATAGTCATCAGAAAGTCCTCTTCTAAGGCTTTTCAGCATACAGTCAAGGACCATGGGTTTCCTTTGGCTTGCACTCACTCCATCTACTCTGGGTGTATGTTGTGTACCCTTGAACAATGGCACAACAGACAAAGGATGAGTGCTCCTCAAATGAAGAACCAAGTGTTCGTGTGTTCTGGCCACTCTTCCCATGGGAATTAGAGGTCATCTGGAAATGGGTGCACCTATATGATATCTGGGTCTGGTCAGACCCCATTACAGAGATTGGATCACTTTTTAGCCATATGATGAAACTATAGAACCACAGAAGACTGACCCACTCAAGCTCCATTGCTCTGGGGTCCCAAAGGGACCCTTCATTGTAGAGTACAGGCACAATGGTCTAGTACTTTCACTGTCCATTGCAAGCATTCACACAATTATTCAGCAGTCACTTGCAATCACAACATTTCAACCCTCCTTCCCCTGAGGATGGCCTCAACTAATGAGAGTTGATCAATCTCTTCTCCTGCTCAAACTGTGTCTTCCTCTCTTAGGGTTTGATGTAAGCCACTTGAGTGGAGAGCCAGGAATCCTCCTCCAGACCTCTGAGGGGATGCAAGAAATCTTGAAGGTGTATCTTCCCATTGGGACTTAGAGAGGCCCTTGCTCCATCTGCAAGGGCCAAGACTGGTGGACCAAAGAGGTCGTCAGCACAGTTGGCCTTCCGGGCCAACATACTAGATGTAACAGCAGGCAGAAACACTGAAATGACACCCAGGATTTGGAGGAAGTAAACAGCTATAGTTAAACCAATGATCCTGCCTGGGATCAGTTCTGACAGGAAAACCAGGTTTCCAGTGCTTGTGAGACGGTATTTTTATATGAGACATGAGCAGGTGACACAAAGGCAAGACAGAAAGCCTGGCAGTTCTCTGATTACCTATCAGAGTGAGATCATAGATTGCAAGGCCAGATTAATGGTCATGAAGCTTGGTACAGTCAGACATCCTGCATGTTTGTTTATGCTCTCATGGTTACAGGGATCAAGAAAGTGATTACAGAGCCATGAGACAGTTACAGAGCTTGGTAGTTTCAAAAGAACACAGTTTTAATAACCCAATATAAGTTAATGAAATTGAAGATGTAATTAAAAACTTACCAACAAAGAAAAGCATAGGTCCTGATGGATTCACAGCTGAATTGCACAAGAAATTTAGAGAAGATTGAATGCCAGTACTCCTCAAACTCTAATGAAATTGAAAAGGAAGAAATTCTCCATAACACATTCTTGGAGGCAAGTAATACTCTGATACCAAAACCAGAGAAAGAGCCAACCAAAAAAAGAAGTACAGGCCAGTCTCCCTGATGAATATAGATGCAAATATCCTTAATAAAATTCTAGCAAACAGAATGCAGCAAATCATCAAGAATGATGACCAAGTTGGCTTCATCCCAGGAATCCAGGAATAGTTCCACATATGCAAATCAAAATATGTATTATACCACATCAACAGAGCCAGAGATAAAAATCTCATGATCATCTCAATAGATTCAGAAAGTTTTTGATAATCTAACACTTATTCTTGAGAAAGATCCTAGTGAAAGTTGGAATAGAGGTCACTACTTCAATCTGATAAGAGCCATCTATGACAAACCAACAGCCAACATGTCACTAAACAGACAAAAACTGAAAACTTTAACTCTAAAATCAGGAATAAGACAAGGATGTCCACTATCACCACTCCTACTCAATATAGTTCTGGAAATATGAGCCAGAGATATTAGACAGGAGAGAGAGAGAAACAAAAAGGAATAAGAATAGAAAATGAACAAGTTAAATTATCATTATTTGACATGATATTTTACATAGAAGATCCCAAAAATTCCACTAAAAGACTGATAGAGTTAATAAGAAAATTCAGCAGCATAGCTACATACAAAGTCAACACTCAGAAGATAATAGCATTTCTAATACAGACAACAAACTCACTAACAAAGAAATTAGGGAAACCACACCCTTAATAATAGCACAAAAGATGAAGGACTTGGGAATCAATCTAACAAAGGTTGTAAAAGATCTATATGTATTGAAAATTAGAGTACTCTGAGAAAAGAGATTGAAGAGGTTATCAGAGAATGGAATGATATTCTTTGCTTCTAGATGAGGAAGAATCAACATTGTGAAAATGGTCATACTACCAAAACTGTTATGCAGATTTAATACAATTCCAATCAAAATAACACTAGCATAGTTCACAGATCTAGAGAAAACATTCCTAAAATTCATTTGGAAACTGAAAAGATCTAGAATAACAAAGGCTATCCTGGGCAACAAAGGCAAGGCAGGAGGCATCACAATTCCTGACTTGAAATTATACTACAAAACTACTATGATAAAATTAGTGTGGTACTGGCAGTAAAACAAACCTGAGGACAAGTGAAACAGATTAGAACATGCAGACCCAAATACAGAGACATTCTGCCACCTTATCTTTGACAAAGGGGCTAAACATGTTCACTGGATAAAAGATAGCCTCTTTAATAAATGAAATGGTTCTGGAAAAACTGGCTTTCCATATGCCAAAGAATCTCATCTAATTAAAAAGTTTTGCACATCAAAAGAAATCACCAGCAGAGTGAAAAGATAACACACACAGAATAGGGAAAATTTTTTAGCCAATTGTCCTTTAGACATAGGACTGCTATAGAAAAAATTGAAAAAAATTCAAAAACCCAAATGAAAAATGTGCATTTCTCAGATGAAGAAATACAATGGAAAATAAATGTATGAAAAATGTTCAACATCATTGTTCATTCAAGGAACGCAAATTAAAACAATACTGAGATTATATCTCATCCCAGAAAGAATGGCTATCATCAAGAAATCAACCAATAATACATATTGGAAGGATTGTGAGGTAAAAGAAACCCTTCTCCACTTTGGTGGGAGTATAGTTTGATACAACCACTGTGGAAATCAGTGTGGAGATTCCTCAAAAAACTGCTTGAAGGTTCCATTCAATCTGGCTATTCCCTTTCTGGGCATTTTCCCAGAAGAATTGAAAACATCATACCACAGTGATATTTGTGCACCCATACTCACAGCAGCAGAATTTGTAATAGCTAAATCTTGGAAACCATCCAAATTCTCATCAACGGAGGAATGGATAAAAGGGATGAGGTGTTTTTATATAACGGAGTACCACTTAGCTGTAAAGAAGGATGAACTTGAGACTTTAATAGGTAAGTGGATGCAACCTGAGAACTCATACTCATGAGTGACATGTCAGACTCACGTGTGTAAACATTGTATTGTCTCCCTAGAGTAAGAAATTGAAAGCATTAATAAGGTGCAAACTGTACAATAGACATTGTGAAAGTGAAAGGAGAATGAATAACTGGGATGAGGGAAAAGAGAAAAGAAAGACGGGAAAAGATCACTTATATATATCATACATGTATTATATATAGCTTGCACTTTCATTGATCATTTTATAATCTTATCAACTACCTTGAAGATAACAATACACAATATGTTAAGTGTTGTAAATCTACTATTATTTTGTTTTGAAAATCTGTATCAACATTTTTATCCTTTTTTCATTTTCAAGTATAAGAAGAACATAGTTTTAAGAAGAGCAATTTCTCTGATACAGCTTTTCTCTTTCAAGTTAAGTTATTGTCGATGGGGACAGATCCTGGCTGTACTTTAATTCTTCCTAGGTGATACTGAGCAGGGCTAAAGAGGAAAATGAGCAGACGGCTGAGCACTTATCCTGGAGAGGTCACCACTTTCCCAGGACAAGGAGAGTTAAGCAAGCAGTGGATGATGAGGTATGCAGAATCTCAATATTTCTCGGAAAAGTAGGGGGACAAAGTTTCAGAGGAAAGTAAGCTATGTCAAAAAATACTAAGAGAATGGAATTGAGTTTAGTGGTAAGGTGACTTCCATTACATAGTTACATGAGAAACCTCGGGTCAGAATATGAGACTAAAATGAGAGCTGTGGAAGAAAAAAGTAGGTATGTTAACCACCCCCTCAGGAGTTTACCAGTGAAAGAAAATTTTAAAAACTGATAGGCTACCTGAGAGGTACAAGAGGATGAAAATCAGAGTTGCCTTGTTTTGCCTTCTTCTTCATTAGGGAGCAGACCTCCATGTTTGAAGAAGGCCTGGAAGAGAGAGACAGACAGAGAGAGAGAAAGAGAGAGAGAGAGAGAGAGAGAGAGAGAGAGAGAGAGAGAGAGAGAGAGAGAGAGAGAGAGAGAGACAGAGAGACAGAGAGACAGACAGAGACAGACAGACAGAGACAGACAGACAGAGAGCAAGCCAGAGTGAGAGAGACAGAACCAGAGAAAGAGAAAGAAAGAAAGAGAAAAAGATAAGGGAAGAGAAAGAAAGGAAGGGAGAGAGGTAAGAAAGAAAGAAAGAAAGAAAGAAAGAAAGAAAGAAAGAAAGACTATGTAAGAGAGGTCAACATATTTCAGCAGTTTTCGATTTCTGTTAGCCATAAAAACTGTCTTTTCAAAACAATCTTACAGGGATGCCTAATACACAAAATGAATGAAAGTGAAGTTACTCTACCGAGGCTTCTGTGTGTGTGTGTGTGTGTGTGTGTGTGTGTGTGTGTGTGCACATGCAGACATTGGTGGTCACAAGTGCTGCGGGGAAAGCTGTTTTATGTTTCTTCATGCACTATCTCATTCGCTCTCTCTATCCATGGAGAAGGCATTCCTGTTCTTGGCTGACACTTGAGGATGCTGATTTATACTTTAGTGACATTTAAAGTCACATAATGAGGATAAGGCAGAGTCATGGCTACAAACAGGATCTTATCACCCAAACTCCCATTTTCTTTCTAGTACACCACTCAAAATGCCTTGCTCTTTCTGCTATAGTACAATATTATTTGTTTTCTAGAGGGATATCTTTCAAGAGACCATGAGCACCAAAAAGAAACAACTGGGAGCTGGTTATGGTGGTGTGCTTCCGTAATTCCAGGACTCTAGGAAAGTATGGCAGAGGATCATGAATTTGATGCCAGCTTGGACAACTTAGCTATGTAACAAGAACCAACCTCTAAACAATAAAATAAAATGAAATAAACAGCTAGGAGCTCAGTATGAAGGCTTGGGGTTCAATCTCCACTACTGCCTCAAATGGGGAAAATATACAGTACTTAAAAACTCAGGGAGACCAGTTCATTTATCTGACCAGAGGTTCCAAAAGGCAGTCTACCTAGAAATGGAGCCACAGGTCTACAGGAACTTCCAAACAATGATTCCTTATTACAAATATCATTTTTCTAGTTTTACAAAGAAAGGGCATTGCTGGTAAGGATGCCATCAAAAACCTGAAAGACTTTACACATAGAATTACCATATGATCCAATAATTCCATTTTGGGATATCTATATAAAAAGATTAGAAAACAGATACTCAAATAGATATTTGTACATTGATGTTCATAACGGCTTTAGAGGTAAAAATCACAGCAACATATAAATGGGCAAGCAAAATGTAGAATATGTATATGATGAAATATTATTAAGCCTTAAAACAGAAGGAAATTCAGGTATTTGCTAGAAATATGAATGAACCTTGAAAATATCATACAAAATGAAATAAGCCAAAGATAAAGGAACAAATTATAATTCTACTTAGAAGAGAAATTCAGAAAAATCAAATTCATAGAGGCAGAAAATAGAATAGTGACTACCAGGGGCTGGGTGGAGGGGGAATATAAGGAATTTTTAATGGTGATCAGTAATGGTGCTAACTGGACAACACTGTGTACTTACTGCCATTGAGTTGCACACTTAAAACTTACCAATTGCACACATGATAAATTTTGGGTAATGCATATTTGACCACACCAAAGAAAGAGGAAGAAGAGAGGAGGAGAGAGTGACGGAGAAAGAGAAAGAACTGGGGGGGAAGAAGAGGAGAAGAGAGGGAGTGTTGTCCTTGTCACCGTCATTCTGTGTTACATTTAGAGTAACTTCTTGGTTCTGAAATCACTGTTCTATTTGAAAAACAAGAGTCTGCTTTTGCTTGTGGCATAGAACCTTTGATTTTCCTTCTCTTTGTTCTTATTCATCTTTAGTTTTCCTTAACATTCCTGAGAGACCCTAGAATGAGTGATTATCAAAATTTCTATATTAAAAATGATTCTTAAGTGCTCACTGCAGCAGCAGATATGCTAAAACTGGAACAATACAGGGAAGATTAGCATGGCTCTTGTGCAAGGATGACTTGCATATTCATGAAGCATTTCATATTAAAAAAATAAAATAGTGATTCCTACTAGATTTTTTTCTACAGTAGAAATATGCTCCTTATTTGCAGGCCAAGAAATGTAAATGAAACCAAACAATAAGCAATCCCCAGCTTTACATCCTTTTCCCATGGACCATGGAGGTCTACTAAAATACTCCCATTATTAGCTAACTTTCCTAATATGGACAACAAGCTGATGGCATTAATGAAGTTCTTATATTATTTCTAAAATATGACCTACAGATCAGCTCTGACAACACCATCAGATAGCTTATTAGAAATGCTCGATTTTGGGCACAGTCACAGACTTGTAGGATCACTCTCTACATTTTCAAAAATCTCCACCCGTTTCCTATGCACATTGAAGTATGAAGCAGGCCAGGAAGTGCCAGGACTAGCATTTATTTCAGGTATTTCTGACTTCAGAGTTTTTTATATTATAATAATGTAACTTCCATGCATATGAAAGAAATCATGACAAAACCTTTTGGAATGAAAAAATTACTTGGGAATTTCACTAAGGAAAACACAACATGACTCAGAATCATAAAACTATCAACACTGAGTATTTTATCATTGCAAAGCGCATTCCTTTGTTAATCCTCACAATAACCAGGTGAGACAAAAATTATCTCCGTTCTGTAAACAAAAACCTGAAGCTCAGAGTAGCTAAAGGTTTGCCCAGTCATAAAGTGATGAGTCAGAACTAAAATTAAGCTGAGCCTGCTTAACTAGTAGCTGTAAATACTCTAATATTCTGCTCCCTGAAGTTATTTAGATACTTGGGGAGCCAAGGTAACTCTTTTTTACAGATGTTGATTGCTGTAGTCTGGAGCCAGCTGGGTTGATATTTGGGACATTCAACTTCTCTTAAAGTTCTGAGACTATCAACAAATACTCATTAGTGTGTGAGGTCCAGTGATCAAATCCTTAGAAAAGGGTGGTCTACAAAGCACATAATGTGGAGCATGGTCTTCCTGCCTCTTCTCTTTTATCTTATGTGACCCATCTCTCGGTTCTGAATGTCTACTCACATCAAAGATAGCCCATGTAGGAGGAAGGTGCAGTTCTAAAGCATCTTTTAAAAAATGAAGCCTCTTTACACAATATGGTTTTTCCCCTTTTAAGAGGAAAAGGGCAGTGCTGAACCAAATATAACATGGTGCAGTCAATGCAGAAAACAGTTTGGTGATTTTTCAAAAAATCGTAACATATTATTATGATACGATCTACAAATTCCACTCAGAATATATACCTAGGAAAATTAAACCAAATATTTTCTCATCATTTGCCAGAGTAGGCTGGATTCCTTCCCATCTCAGATTGTTTACACAAAATATTTCTTTGGCCTCTAATGCTCATTTTCCCCTTGGCTTGTCTAACATTCATTCATTCATTCCTCAGGTCAACCTTAACCACACTTCCAGAGGGAAACTTTCCCTGACCACTCTAGATCAGGCTGCTGCCTAGTTGGACACTCTCATAATCCATTGCACTTTTCTGCATTAGTTAGCTTGATATTGCTAAACAAAATATCTATGATAACTCACATGAAAAGTGAATGAAACTACTTTCCTTATAGCAGCTGAGGGTGCAAAAGGACAAGAACATGCCAGAATCCCAATGTCCTCTTCAAAGGCATGTCTACAGTGACCTAATTTCCTTCCCCTAGGCCTGAGTTCTTAAGTGTGCCTCCAATAGTGCTATGAACTGAGAATAGTACATGGGGTTTGGGTGACATTCAAGACCCTAACTGTAACATTTTCCATTGTGGCACTTATCACAGCTGTAACTGTGTAATTATTTGGGCAATTATTTCTTCCTGGTAGCACTTTCCCTGCAAAAGTGTAAATTTTATGAACCTAGTTGTATTTGATACTGGTCTCTTCTAACACATATGTCTACTACATCATTGATATCCAATAAATATTTGTTGAGTAAAAGAATAGTTTGATGCAATTTCTGTGAAAGTATTTTTAAACTGTAAAATGTTATACTGATGGTATAGCTATTATTACGTGATTACGTGAAGTTTATTGTGTACTTTGAAGATATTGGTAAATAATGAATTGGTGTGTTTAATTGTATTTACTCTTTGTAATAAATGAACCTAACTTTGGGTCACTTTATAATTTTATATGACATCCACAGGAAGGACCTGAATTAATGAAGACCAGAAGGAAGATTTTCACTTGAGTGTGACAGGAATTCTAAGTAGGTGGGAATGCCCTAAATTGCTCACCTGACCTTTGCCCGTATAAAGGATGAGTCAGTTCTAAGAAATTCACACTCAAACCACAAGAGTTTTGGCAATATTTCTGGTACTACTTGTTTCTAGGAGAAAGCATGTGTTTGTAGATGTATGTGTGTGTGCGTGTTCTGTGAAAAATGCAGACCACATTATGTAAAATGATTTCAGTTTGTGCCACAGTTACCAAGATGTTATAAAAAAATTCACTGTCCAATTTTAACTCCTTGAAGTCACTTTTCTGCAAAAATCTCTGTTCTTTTTTTTTGTGATTTTCTGTTTTATGTTGTATTATGAGTACTGAGTCCTTTTGGGCAGTAGGCATGATACACATCTTTAAAAAAATATTGCATGCCTTTTGGCTGAGCTATTAGCAATTCAAGAAGTAATCACACTGTGAAGGAAGATCTGGCAGAAACAAAACTATTATATCCTTATTACAGGAATTTAGACACAGTCGCATTTGGGTTTTATGAATATATTATGCATTAAGGTTTCTTTAGTGTTCCTTGAATTAAAATCATATATAGCTCCCTTTGTGATGAAAATGAAGCTATCTTCACATAGCCTCTCTTAGGCTAGCCACTATTTTTTAACTCATCATATACACTCAACAATGCATGGGCAAACAATTGCTAAAACATGTTGCAGTACTTAGTAAATATTCTACCTAAAGATAATTTCTATGACTGTAATTATTTTTCTCAAGTTACATAAAATAATTTTAGATTTCAAGTAGATCGATCTTCTGTATATGCATCTTGAGTATCTTAACTAGATTGTGCGCATGTTAAATTTATGCTTCAAGTTGAATCAAAATGCTATGTGTAGGACTGAGATAACTGGACAAAGCTGGAGTCTGTGATTAGTCTGGATGGAAACTGTGTTGGTTGGTTCTCTTATCTGACAAATATTTATGGAGCATATACTATACCCAACTCACAAAACTGGGATAAATTATAGTAGTATACTAAACAGACTCAGGCCCTGCCCTCAGGAACTTACATTGTAGCAAAATAATAACAACAATACTAATTTCTTGAGAGCTTATTGTGTGGAAGCTACTGTGTTTTGAAACTTATGCAAATTGTCTTATATAATCATCACGATTCACTGAATAGGATCCATTATTTTTTCCCCACTCATTGTAGTATAAGAAGAGAGGTTAAGAGATTTAAAGTCAAGTTTGAAGCTTGTAAGACATATACAAGAATGATGGTCAAAATCCTTAACAGCAAGTTTGACAAGAACACCCACTGAAGGGAAAGGACATTAACCATAGTCCTGTAGCAGGATTCAGGAAATCAGTAAATTTCCTCTACTTTCTGAGTTATAGAGAAGTCTAGGAGTTATGGGGAGCCATTAGATAGCAGAATTAGTCTATAGACTGAAAATCAGCCTTGAGCATAAAATGTGATGTTTGCAAGACCTTGGTAAATATTAGGCTAACAATTAAATTCAGTAGATACTTGACTCTGAATCAGATGTGGTGTAAGCCTCTCAGGGTGGACTAGGAAAGAGGGAGATACTATGCAGTTTTTTCTTGATTCTAATTTTAGGAGCTGGGTAACTCTGGGAAAGTCATTAGTTTCTTGACACTCCTTGGAAAACTGATTTTCCAATTATTAAAACTCACAAAGGCAGCAAAATAATTGATTTTAAGGAGCCTTAATCAATGGAAGTCAGTTCTAAAAGTACCTTCCATCATATGCAGGTTAGATGCTATTTTATTTCTCATGGCACTGTGGTAGTCTAAAAATTAAAATTCTACAATTTTGATTTAAATTCTTAAATAATTTGGACCAAGCAAATCCTGTATACAAATATATAATTAGATGAATTGCCATTATTGATGCTGAAATGTAGCTGTTCACCCAATAAAAGTGTTCTTGAATTAAAGTCTTTGAAATTCATGCTGATATTTGTGCAGCTGAGATGCCATAGTTATATTTAAATGAATTCTTGGTGGTTCAGGGAACATATGGCTATAGGAAAATAATATAATATTATATTACTAATATTAATATAATTAATTTTCAGTGTTTATTTAATGATACAGTGGTTTATGCGATGTTAATGTTTAGGTCAATGGATTGTTAGTGATACAGCTGTTGAAAACAAGTACATTATTTAAAAAATTCTCTGTGATTGAGAAATTCTTTTTTTTGTTGCTGTTTGCTAAAGCAATATTTTTTCACAAGTTAGATGGTTAGAGGACATTAGGTTTTTCTTGTCACAGGCAATTCATCCTATGGTGCTACAGTGTGGCCAAGTTGAGTGTCACAATCCAAAGTTAGGTGGGTTTAGGTCATGTTTCTGAAACATATTGGTTCTCACTTTGGTCAAGGTACTACCTTCTCTAATTCCCAGGCTTTTAAAAGAAAGTTTCTAAATGGCAGAATTATTGACATTTTTTATTAAATGATTTCTTTGCTGTATTAACATTTCTACCCACTAGATACTAGTAGCATTTTTCTAGTCATACCAACCAACAATATCTCTAGATATTGTACAATTTACTACAATGGATTTTACTTAGTTGAGGAATGTGCTAGATTATGGATAAAGAAACCCACTTCACAGATATGGTAGACAAAATAATGGCTCCTATAAAAATTACTGAGGTAAATCAATTGATAAAGAGAAAAGAATTTATTCTGGCTGACAGTTTTCCAGGACATCATGGTCAAATTCATAGAAGAGGGGGCCTGTTCACCTTATTACAGTGACAAGGAAATGAAAGACAGAAGAAGGAACTGGGGCCCCAATAATTTCCTTTAGGGATATTGCCCTGGGAGCCAACTTCCTCTACGTCAGCTCTACCTTCCGAAGTTTCCACCATGTTCCAGGACCACTACAGGCTACCAGTCTAGATCCAAACTATACCAGCCCCCCTCTCTAATGTTCACATTCCAATCTCTGGAACCTGTGAATATACTACTACTGTCTTATTAGTAAAGAGAAATTAAGGTTTTAGGTGGAACTAACATTGTTAGTCATTTGACTTTTCGCAAAAGGAGATTTTTCTAGATCATCTGGAAAGGCTAAATGTAATCACAAGAGTCTTAAAAATGAGAAAAAGAGAGGCAGAAGAGGCAGGATGCTGTGATGTGTGAGAAGAGCTTACTTGACTTTGCTGGCTTTAGGTGATGAAAGGGGCCCATAAGCAGAGCTTATAGAAGGTTGAAAAGGCAAGGAAACAAAATCCTACCAAGAATGTACAAGAAATAACACAGTCTTGTTGAAACCTTGATTTTATCTCTGTGATAGCCATGCTAGATTTCTTACCTACACAACTGCAAGGCAATAAATTTGTGTTGTTTCGAGACACCAAATTTGTGGTAACTTATTACAGCAGCAATAAAAAACACAATGGAGTTAGTATGAAAATTATAAGATAATGCTTACGTTACTATTGCCTAAAAATTGTAATTGTTTAAATAAATGTTAGTGATTTTTAAATTATTTTAGAAAAAATATTGGTTCCTAGGCATTCATCTACAAATTTTAATGGTGTTCTAGGTCTTTTAATTGAGTTCGTGGATTTCATGATGCTTCTGTCTTGACTTGTCATTTGTTCAGCTGTTAACAGGAAAGCTATCATTCTGCCTTGGTGTTCTTGCTTATGCGATTCAACAATTTTGTGCTGTATCTTTGATTTCACTTTCTTGGTAGTCCTTTTTTTCTGAAGTCACTGATTTAGGTATGCATGTTTGGCTCTGGCCCTTGGAATTTTCCCGCTGGTGTTATATTTCTGGTCTTGTTGCTTTTTACAGAGCAGCAGTGATAAGGCATGTAAGCCTTCATCCAAAGGTGTAGCCACTTGAGTTCTAGCTTACTAGTCAGCTCTCCACCTAGGATGGAGACAGGATAACTAGGGTAGCTTAGTTTCATGTATTTTGAAGCTTTATTGTTTGATCCTATTACATTAAGGATACTTACGTTTACTGGTAAAGCAATCCTGTTATCCTTATTAATTATCTCCCTTTGTCTCTGGTGATTTTATTTCCTTTGCAATTTACTTTATCTGCTATTAATGTAGTAATTATTGCTTTATAAAATTAATGGTTGCAATATAAATTTATTTTTACTCTTATAATCAACCTGTATTATTGTATCTACAGTAAGTTTCTTGTAGAAAGCATATTGTTGGATTATGGGTTTTTTTTTCTTGTTTTTGGGTGGAGGAGAATGGGGGAACAAGGTCTCATGTAGGTCTCAGGCTGGGCTTGAACCTCAGCCTCCCAAGTGCTGGGATTATAGACATGTGCCACCACACCCAGCTCTAGATTGTCTTTTATTGCACTCTGTTAATTTCTGAGCTTCAACTGGTATAATTAAACTATTCACATTTAAATTAATTGTCAATATATTTGGATTTAAACCTACTATTTCTTGTTTTCTTGTTTGTCATTACTCTGCTTCTCTCTTCTTACATTCCTGTGGGCTACTTAAAATAGTTTTAGAATTCCATCTTGGTTTATACATATTTCTTTTTAGTATTTTTATAGTTTTAATTATTGCCCTATGTATTACAATATACATATGCAACTTATCACAACCAAATGGTATTAATGTTTTACTACTTTGAATGAAGTATGCAAAATTTACTTGTATTTTTAGGTTCATGTATCCTCCCGCTTTTAAAATACAGATGTTCTAAGTATCATGTTATGCTGAGCAACGCATCAGATGATTAAAATTGTTTATGATTTTAAAATTGTTATTTTAAAGAGAATAAAACAAAAAAATAGAATAAAGTAAATCAGAACATAACAATACAAGCAATATAGGACTTCAAAACAAGACAACAGGAAATCAACAATGGCTACCATAATGTCTCTCATTTTCTTCAAAATAGCTGTCCATACCATCACACACAATAAAAGCAAACAAAACAAAACTAATCAAAACAAAAGAATGAAAGCATGACAGAATTTCAAAACAAGATAACAGTAAATGAACATGTCTTTTACTTTCTTCAAAATAGCTGTCCATACTATTATACATAATGAAATCAAATTAAGCAAAACAGAGTAAAACCAATAAAAACAAAAGAATGAAAGCATTATAGGACTTCAAGACAATGGCTACCATAATGTCTAGATGATTAAAACTTTGTATCAACCATCAAATATGATTTAAGAAATTCATGGTCTATGTTTTGCTTTCCAGAACCCCTCCTCCCAATCAACAAAAGAAGCATCAGGCTACAAGTTAATGTAAAATCACTGGAATAGAATTGAGAACTCATAAACTCTGACAATTGTGGCTAACTGATCTTCCACAGTGGTGCCAAGACAGTTCAGTGGGAAAAAATAGGCTTTTCAATAAATGGTGTTTGAATAATTGGATATTAAATATACAAAATGAAGCTAGACCCTTAACTCATATCATATACAAAAATTAACATTTTCCCAAAGAAGATATACAAATGACCAACAAGCACTGGAATAGATGCTCAACACTATCAGTCATTAGGAAAACGCAAATCAAAACCACATGAGATTCTACTTTATACTGACCACCCTGGCTATAATAAAATCAGATGATAGCAAATGTAGGTAAGGATGTGAAAAAACTGGATCCTTTTACACTGTCTATGGGAACATGAAATATTCAGTCACTTTGAAAAACAGTCTAGAAATTTCCTCAAGTGGTTAAACATAGAGCTACTAAGTAGTTCAGGAATTCCATTCTTAAGTATCTATCCAAGAGAAGTGAAAATATATGTCCATAAAAACTTGTATATGAGTATTCATAGCAGTATTTTCAGAACAGTAAAAAACATGGTAGTACACAAAGATCTAACTACTGGTACATGGATAAAAATAGGGGCTGGACATACTTACTGGAGGGGAAAAGAATTTACAAAGAGAGAGGTCAGCAGAACAATCCATAATGCCTATTAATTTCTAAAACCATTACTGATATTCCTTTAACCCATTCTTCCATAAGCCCATTTTCTATTTTGTTTTCTATTGGTGACTGCTTTACCCTTTCTGAATTTCTTTCTTGTGGTGGGGAGTAACCTTTACCTTCCTCTCTGAGGTCTTGGTATCCTTGCCCTTTTCAGGTCATTGTTACTATATCGACTTTTCTGCCATTCACTGGGAAGGGGACCACCAAAAGATGGCAACTCTTCATTTTACTCAGAGTAAATTACTCTTACCAGTAGAATAGCTCCATGGTTTACCTGCTTTCTAGTGAGCATGAGGAGTCTAAACTGACCAAGCAGTAGTAGTTGGTCTGGGTTCAGTGAAGCATTATTGCATCCCTTGTAAAAGTATTCCTCTCATTTGAGAACCAGGACCTCTAATATAGTAGGCCCAGAATTACAGAGATAGAAAATATAAGCTCTGCAAGTGGGCTTATGGGAGTCATGCTGAGAGTTTCCCATTTTATTTTTAACCCTTTGTTCCTGAGCCTGTGCAGTGTACTTGTTAGGAACAGGTATCATATATTATATATGTTTGGTTAGTGCTTCTATAACATCCTGAAGGACTATGGGGAACATTGCCACCTTTCCAGGACTTTTCCAAAGTTCTATTAGGTTAATGGTCTGGTGAACATGGTATGTGGTAGGAACAGTGAACTCCTGGACATATGCACTCTGTCACATACTGTTGTGCTATAAAAAATGTCTTTACTGGTCAGAGGCAGTGTCACACAGGATGCAGTGTCAATAAGGCACATTCTATGAGGTCTTAGGGATTAATATTATCAAAGGTACTTCAAGCAGGGCAGTCATCCTTTCTGTTACAGTAAGAATCAAAAGCTGATTGTACCCTTCCAGGATTGAAAGGATCTAGAATAATTCATTTATTCAAGATGCTAATTGAGATAGCTTGGATCCCGGAATAAAATCCAAGGAAGCAAGGAATCAAGAAATTTGGAGGAAAGGCTTTTATTTCAGGCCTGGCGACGAAGCCGCAGAGACTGAAGAAAGGGATTTTAAAGCAAGAGAGAGAAAAACACCCCACAAAAACCCACAGAGCTGTTAAGCAGTTGACTTAAGTCTGGAAACTGTAAAGCTGTCGACTTAGTTCTGATAACGTCTGGAGCTTTTGGTGCCTTTCATTACTCCCATTCTGTGGATAAACATTATCTCGGAATAGCACATCTGCAATAACATTCAGAGAAGAAAGTAGAAAGTTAATTATCTCGGGACAGCTCGTTAGCAATAACATGTGGAAGGGGGAGAAAGTTACAAAAGCTAAAAGTTAAGTTTTTACAAGGATTAGACACTTAACCCTATCAGCGCATACAGAACAAGAGGAGGCGCATTGGTTAGAGTTAAGCCATAACATTAATTGGTCTTTTATTTTACTACACTGAGAATACATTTGGGGGCCCTTTTGCTTGCAAGTTTGGCACAACCGGGCCAGGAACAATAGAAGAACTTGTGATATTGTGATATTATGGCTCTGCTGAATAGCACGTTACACAACTGCTTAGCTAAACAGAAACATCCTGGTTACGGAATCTCCTTTGTGATGGATGTTTTATGGATGATGTTAAAGCAAAACAAAAAGATCCCTTATTTTTTTTGCTCACTCTTTAAAGTCCACTTATATGCATCTTTCCCAGATCTTCTTGTCTCTGATTTTTCTATTTTTCTACTTCCAGACCCTGATTAATATGTTTGTGATGGGCCAGTAATTTGCCTCTCAGCTGGAGGCTCTAGTTTGAATTCCACCGTCTAACACTGGTGGTCCAAGCCGTGTGATGAGACAGTCATATATGTACCATGAGTGGTTCAAGTCAGCAGGAACGTTTTAATCTGTTAGGCCACTCATTTCTGTGCACTTCCATGATGGAGTTAGGAACAGCAATAAAGAAAACCTCTGGAGGGGTTTTCTAGGAAGGGGATTTGGGACTTCGGGAAATAGTTGGAAGACAAAAGGATCAGGATAAAATTTTTACGGTAAGAAATCTGAGTAGGTCAGTATACCAATGGAAATAATCCAAATGAAATAGAAAGTTATGATTTAGTACACAAAAATGGATTCTTGGAGATGAATTCTAGGATGACAATATATTATATGGAGACAAATATGACATTTTAATCATTTCTATATAAATCTAATGGGATTTTAAAAATTAAATATCTCACAAACATACATTAAGCATCTATTGGAAATGGAGAACATGGTATCTCTAGAGATGCAGAGATAAGCAAAAATTCATAATGAAGGAAATATTTGTGGAAAATGTTAATTGTAATTCAATATGAGAAATGGTCTAATAGAAACATGAGGGTACCATGTATCCCAAATACTCAAATATGGAACCTAACAAAACATAAAATATACACCACTAGTACTTTCTAGATTTTAAAATATCTTTTATCTGCTGTTCTTGTACTTACAGGGAAAAATCAAAAGAGAAACTACTTCTTTTTAATTTGCCCTGTTTTCTTACTTAAAAGGATGGTTAGAAAAGTGATGTAAATGTAAATGCGGTTATAAAAAGTTACAATTATGAATAATTGGTACTGTCAGTTACAGCTCCTGATAAGTGGCTGGTATGTCAAGTCATTAAAATAAATGGCAGAGGAATTGTGTAAAGCCACTTACTGCTTCCTTAGGAAATTATTAGGGGGAAAATACCATTAGAATAGAGAAAAAGAAGCTGATATTATTCACTATGTTCAACTAAACATGCATGATGTAAAACAGCATGGTATAGGTCAATTTCTGAAAGGTTTACTTTGAAGTAGAAAGGAAAGTACAACTCTAGGAAGAAAACTTTAAAGCAGAAAACACATTTACATTTTAAAGAGTTGATTTGTGTTTCTCATATCTATCCACTGAGATACAACATCTTCAGAAAGGAACATGGATAAGGGCCAAATACAGCTGGCTTTGGGGAGGAGACAATAGTGTCATCTGAAAGTAACTAGAGCTGCATGGAGCCGAACCAAAACTCCTCCCCACACCCAATCCAGTTCATTAAACTTCTCCCATGTCCTGCACAAACTTTTTAAAATAACCTTAAATATTGAAATTTTATGTTTCAGTTTTATTAGGTATTAACCACTATTTTATTTCCATAGTATAAGATTACATTGTAGTTATTGAATTTTCTAAACTCATTATTGAATGTCTTAAAACTTTGGAGGCAGTCAGAGAACCAAAAGAATGGAGTTCACAATCAGCAGCAAAATAGAGCCTAGTCAGGAGCCATTATCTAGACACCTAGAAAATAGCAGTGTGGCAGAAAGAAAACAAGGGGGAGATCTCTAGAAATCACCAGGGAACTGACAAAAAAATTAGAAGTTACAGAGAAGCTGGAGGAAAGGAATGCAATGGAGAGAAAAGAAAAAAGCAGTCCTGAAGCTCATCCTTGCTCCCAGGTAACATTCTCTGTAGACACAAAGTATAACCCTGAATTTGAGAGCTCAGGAAGAAACAATCAATTGGGCCAGCACCACTAGCCCTAAGAAAAGCTCTTGACTATTGTAAACTAAAAAACAGCATGATATTTATAAAAACAATTCCTTTTGTGTTGCAGGCAACAATTTGAGAAGCAATCAGGTGCAGTACCCACTGTGTTGCCAGAGTGTTTAACCAGGCACCAGTTAGGGAATGAGTCGATTACTTAAGATTGAGCTGAAAAACAACTACGAAACAACTTCACTTCAGGGTTCCCAATGTTACCCTCCCAAGGGACTGGCTGACAGATAACTATGAAAGACAGTTGAAAAGAAAATGCCTATTGGACGTCACTCCCTGAGAAGTTTAAAATCAGGCTGGGATGGACATGGGACATTGCCCTCTGTCCTGAGGAGTCAGGCCTGGCATATGTTTCAGAAGCCACTAAGTCTTAAAGTTCTGGCATTTAATGCAGCAGCCTGCTTGAACCTTGGCCCCAGTGCTTCCATCCAGCACAGATCAGAAGTCTTTTACTTAACCAACAACCAGTGTGAGGGAGGACATGTTTCAGCTCAGACAGTTGCCCCACCTTGGAATGAGCGGACAGAGGAGGTTCTAGAACAGGAAGTCACCTCACAACCCACAGTCAACAAAACTCAGTAAGAAAAATGGGACTTCCAAAACTATGGGTCCTTAGGAAACCATTCATTCAAAATACAGAAGGAAATGTGGATTCATTTCCCCCTCTTTCTTCTCTGGATTTTGGGGCTCAGAGGAATTTTGCTTTCTCCTTTTTCTTTAATTCATTTTTCTATCTTTTATTTTAAAGAGACTAAAACCAAGCAAAACAAAACAGAATGAAGCAAATCAGAACAAAACAATGCAAGTGGTACAGGACTTCATAATAAGACAATAGGAAATCAACAATGGTTACCATAAGGTCTCTTATTTTCTTCAAAATAGCTGTCCATACCATCACACCCAATAAATAAAATCAAACAAAACAGAACAGAACAAAACCTATCAAAACAAAAGAATTAAAGCCTTATAGCACTTCAAAATAAGGTAATAGGAAATCACCAATGGTTACCATAATATATCCTGTTATCTTCAGAATAGCTGCCCATACCATCAGACACAGCAAAATCTAACAAAACAAGACAGAGTAAAACCAAACCTAACAAAATTATGAAAATAATACAGGAGTTCAAGACAAGATAATAAGAAATTCACAGTGCTTACCATTTTGCATTCCTAAGTGTTTTCTCTCATATCACTTTCATAATATCCATTGTGTGTTTTGAATCCCACTAACTCCTTCAGTTTTTTTTTGCTAAGAAGATATCTCAGTGTTTAACCAAATGAGTCCAAACCATTTCACCCATGAGTATGATCACCAGTTCCATCTATTGACCTACAAGAGTCTTGAGATTATCCAATTTTATAGTTGAGTAGCTTTCCATTGTTTGACAATGCCATATCTTTTTTATCCATTCTGTGGTTGATTGGCAAGTTACTTTTGTTTTTTTCTGGTCTCCTGACATGTGGAACAATTGGTTTTGTCCCTTCAATTTTCAGTCTATAAATTTCCTTTTGAGTTAAATACGTTTCTTGTATGCAGTATATTGATGGATCCTGTTTCTTGATCCACTCTCTCTGTATGTCTTTTTATTGCTGAATTGAGGCCATCTACATTAATGGTTACAACCAACATGCATTGGTTTGTCTCTGCCCCGTTATCCTCCTGTTGCTGGCCCTCCCCTTTCCCCTTCATTCAGTTGCCTGTCCTGTTTGGCGATCCCCTCCACTGCTGTTCCTGGAATCATGATCATCCTCATCTTTCTTTAGGATATCTCTGTAGGGTTGGTTTGGTGGTCATGAATTTCTTCTGCTGTTCAATTTTGTTTTGATTTTGTGTGTGTGTGTGTGTGTGTGTGTGTGTGTGTGTGTGTGTGTGTTTCAGATAGGGTCTCACTATGTGATTCAGGGTGGCCTTTGGGCTCACTTTGTAGCCCAGGCTGGTCTCGAACTTGCAGCGATTCTCCTGCCTCAGCCTCCTAGGGGTTATAGAAGTACACCATCACCTTCGGCTTTCCATCAATTTTGAAAGACAGTTTTGCAGGGCACATCATTCTGGGTTGGAAGTTGTTTTCTTTCAGGATTTGAAACACTTCACTCTATAAAGTCTTTTTGACTTGATGATTTGTGTTGAGAAGTCTACCATGATTGTGATGGGTTTTCCTTTATAGTGACCTGTTTGTTTTCTCTAACAGCCTTTAATATTCTGTTTTTGTGATGAATTTCTGGGATCTGGGATCTGGATTATTATATGGATGTAGATTTATTTTGATTAGAGCTTGTTGGCGTTCCATATGCCTATTTATCTGCATGCCAGATCTTTTTTCCATGTTTGGGAAGTCTTCTGCTATTACTTCTATAAGTAGTCATTTGTGTTGACCCCTGCTTTTTTGCTGATATCTATAACTCTTAAATTATTTTTCTGCATTTCATCTTGCAGCCATTGAATTGTTATTTCCTGGTTCCTTATTTTTAAGAGATCTTTTCTTTCATGATTGCTAGCTGCAATCCTGTCTTCAATGTCTGAAAGTCTATCTTCAGTCTCTTTCAAGCTGTTTTGCCAGCTTTTGATTGATTTTTTAATTTCTTGGATCTCTCTTTGAATCTGTTTCATGCATTGTAATTCCTTCCTATATTGTTTATTAAAGGCTTCCATCATTTGTCTGTGCTCCTCTTTTTAAAAAAATCTATGTCTTTTTCAGATATTCCCTTCAGTTCTTTTATTATGTTTATGATTTCTTCTTTTACCTGAGACATTATTTCTGATTTTATTGCTTATACAGTCTCATGAAGTTGTTTGCTTACTTCTGTTGCTATCCTTTCAGATATTTCAGGTGTGTGACTTCCATTTTGTTCCATGTCTATACCTCCCAGACTTGTTCTGTGTGGGCTGGAGGTCTGAGTTTGCCTTTTGCTCCTTCATCTTGACGTTCTCCTGGGCTCTTTCCAGCAAGCCAGTTGTGGGGTCCCAGGCACTTACCATGTTGGTTACACCTGTGTGGTGCAGGGGAATGGGCCATGTCCTTGGGTTTCTCTGAACCCAGGTTCCCAGGGAGACAGCAGGGTGTGGGGTAGGCTTCTACAGACCCATGCAGTTTTACTAAGGCTTCCCCAATGGCTAGATGTGCATAGTGGTGGGGCGGCTTCTTCTCTTGGTCTGTGTATCTACACTGGGACTCCCTTGATGGCAGTAGGCACCCAGGAGTGTGTTTGTCTGATTTTCCCAGTAGATGCTGGCTGCCTGAAGGAATCAAGGGTCTCTAATGGTGGCCTGTGGGCACATGGGGGCATATCTAGCTTTTTTCCCCCTACCTGTACTGGTTACTTCAGGGAGGCACAGTTTCCAAAGGTGGTGGTGGGTGTTCAGGGGTAGATCTGGCTCGATCTCCCTGCCTGCACTGGCTGCTTGCAGGAAGCAAGCTTTACAATGATAGCCCATTTTTCTATTTCTTTCACTTTTAATTTTCCTTTAATTGTCTTTATTTTTTCTTTTTTCTTATTTATTCATTTTTTCCTTTTTGCTACTTTTTACCTAATTCTACTAATTTCTTTGTACACCTTAATAGAATCTTTGCTTTTTCTCCTCCTTCTCATTTTTCAAGTGTTTTCTTTAATTTTCTGGCCCCCCATCTTTACTAGCATGATGATTAAGATTCATTAATTTTTAGAAATTTAACTCTATTCCACTTCTGTATATTCTTTTCTATTGTCAGTGGATACATAAATGTAATGTTTAGTAGATATTTAGTATGTGTCAATATTTGGTTTATCCTAGTGTTTATATTATTATTATAGGCCTCTTTTCTGCAATTAAGAGTGTTACATCAATATTGTTTGTCTATATTCAATATTCTGTTTTCCGTTGATGCTATTATTGATGATTTAGTTACTATTCACAGGGTAGTTGTTGCTAATAACAGATTTTCTCTGTATGTCAATATCTAGATTTCCTTTGTATCATTAACAATACCAAGGTCCTGGATACCTGAATGCTGGGTCAGTTGCACTGTTCTCGCCTCTCCCAAATTAACAGAAGTGGTCAGATTTTGGACAGAGGCAAAGGCCTATAGTTAGCTATGTCCACAGTGCACTACTGAAAAGCAGACACTAAATAAAGAACTATCTATATTAGCAACAATATCTCCCACTACTTGCAAACCTCATCACAAAAAAATCAAATAACAACATCAACTTGCAAACCTCATCACAAAAAAATCAAATAACAAGAACAACAAAACCCCCAAAACAATAGAAACACGAGCAGACAATGCCTCCCAAAACTCCTGCCTCACCCAAAGCTTATTCATGGGGCATCAAAGGGGTGGGGGGAACAAACACCACACAGTAGAATTATTTAAAAGATAACAGAGGATATTTTTGAAAAGGTAGATCAATTAGGTGCCAGGTGAGCTCAAAGATGATACAACTAAACTAAAAGGATCTTTTTGTTTAGTTAAACAAAATGTTCTGTGAGTTTACAAAAAACACTAATAAAAAACAAATTGAACTAAACAAAATGATATAAAATATTAAGATCACTTTAGCAAAGAATGAAAGCCCATGAAAATGTACCAAACAGAAATTCAGGAAATTAAAACGTTTACTGAAAGTATGGGCAGCAGAAGCAACCAGGTGAGGACAGACTGCCAAAAACCAAAAGGTAGGGTTGCCATCAGAGACCATTAATTCAGAAACACTTGAAACTATAAGAGAACACAAAAAATGTATCCAACAGCTACTTCATGAAGACTAATCTAAGACTATTTAGAATTATTAAAAATTTAGCAGAGAGCAAAAATGGTATAAACTACTTAGAGAAATACTAACAGACCACTATCCAAAAACAGGGAAAATATTTTAATGTATAAATAAATGAAGCATATAGAACTAACAATTACCATAATAAAAAGAATAAAAACCTCTCCATGACAGATTGTAGTCAAAATCCCAAAAGTCCAATGCAAGGACAGAATCTAAAAAACAGAAAAGCAACAAATTACTTATAAAGATAAACCCATCAGAATTACAGCAGACTTCTCAATACAAACATTAAAGGCCAGGAAAATTTGGAGTGAAGTGTTTCAAGCTCTAAAGGAAAACAGTTCCAACCTAGACTGATAATATCTTGCAAAACTATTTTTCAAAATTATGGAGAAATAAGGTATTTCCATGACAAAGAACACTTTAAAAAATTCATGATCACAAAACTAGCATTTCAAAATATTCTCAAGGATACTCTAGAAAAACAGAATGAAGCCAACAATGCCACAAGGCCTAATAGGATGAATTCATGAGGCAGAGTTAGCAGTTAAACAAAAGGAGAGGAACAGGAAATCAGCAGCAGGCAATAGTATAATGATCAGAATAAATCAATACCTTTCAGTAATGTGAATAATCTCAAATGCCCAGTCAAAAGACACAGATTGGCACAATGATCAAGAAACAAAAGACAACAATATGCTGCTTTAAAAAAAAAATCACATTTATTTCAAAAATAAATCCACACCTGATTTGAACCCCAGTATTGCTCTCCCCATCTTGTTCTGTCTGATTTTACTATATTCTGTTTTGCTTGATAGTATCAAGTTTGAGGGTATAGGCAACCACTTTGAAGGCAATAAGATATACTATGATGCCCATTATGGTTTGACTATTATCTTCTTTTGAAGTCCTGTAAGGTCTCCAGTGTAGGTTTTATTGGTATTGTCTGTACTGTTTTGTTCACTTCTATTATACCTGATGATATAGGCAACTCTTTTCAAGATAGCAAGAGGCATAACGGTAATCATTTTTGATCACCTGGTATTCTATTTTGGCGTCATATGCTATGTCCATCCTTCTGTTCTGACTCTGTTTTGTTTTGTCACATTCGGTTTTATTCTCCTCCAAAAAAAGTAATAAGAACTATGAGAGTAATAAAACCCAAAAAGTGTCATTGTTATTGTAAAAAAGAGAGGAAAATAAAGTGGCCTAAAGGATATAACTGCATGTATATTTAAGTGTGTAGGATAGAAAACCATATTACTGAGTTTTTGTTGGATCATTGAACAGAACTGTCTGCAATCTCACTGTATGAATGTCCACTTCGTATGCTTTAATTTTGTAATTTGGACAACTGTTTCTAAGATGACAATATGTAATCTATTAACTAGTGATTTCTTACTGTATTTTTTTTCCTTGAAATTCTGTACTAATTGTACACTTTTACTGCCTTGTTTTTTTTCTCCTTTTTCTCTTTAAATAAAAAAACAAAACAAACAAAAACCCACAGACTTAAAATCAATGAATGGAAAACAATATTCATGCACAGAAACAAACAGATATGCTAGTTTTGTACCCATCTCACTTTCAGGGCAGATTGGACTTCAAGACAAAACTGAACAGATGAGGCAAAGAAAGTCACTAAGTATTGGTTTAGGGAACAGTTCAATAAGAAGTGATAACAATTACAAGCATAAATGTACCAAACACTGACATACTCAACTTCATAATATAAATACTCCTGTACATAGTAGATCAGATAAATATCAGCACAGTTATAGTGGTGGACCTTAGTTCCCCAATGTCATAAGTAGACATGACTACAGAAAAAGAATCAACAAAGAGATAGTAAAGAGCTTTGAATAAAACTTTAGAACAAATGTAGTTAATAAATTTATACAAAACATTCTACCCAGGGACAACAGAATACCCATTCTTCTTAACAGTACATGGAACTTTGCCCAAAACAGACTGCATGATAGTTCATGAAGCATGCTGAAGTAAATGTAAAGGCATAAAATTATAATATTTATATTATTAGATTCCAGTGCAGGGAAACTAGAAATCAGTAGCAAGCAAAACCACAGAAATTATGCAAATACATGGAAATTAAATAATACTCTCTTCAGTAATCAATGGGTCACAAAAGAAATCAAAGAGAAATTACATAATTCCCAGAATCAAATGATAATGCCAGTCCAACATACCAGAATGTATGGGAAACAATGAAACAGTCTTAAGAAGAAGGTTTCTAATGTGAACGCTCATAGAAAAACAAAGTGATCCAAAATAAATAGCTTAGTGATGTACCTGAAAGTTCTAGAAAAACAAAAGCAATCCAAATACAAAGCTAGTACAGGGAAGGACATTATAGAGATCAGAATGTAAAATTGAGAAAAAAAGTCAGTACAACGAATCAAAGAGCTGGTTCTTGAAAAGAATAAACAAGATAGACAAATATTTAGCTAATATTACCAAAAAGGAAAGAAAAGACCCACTTTAATGCATTTAGAAATGAAAAGGTGAAATCACAATAGATATCAATGAAATCCACAAGATTATTAGTAATAAATAAACATAATACATCACATAAAAAAAGCATGGACAAAAAATACATGATTATCTAAGTAGATGCAGAAAAAGCCTTTGACAAAGTCTAACACCCATTACTGATAAAACTCTGAAGAAAATAGGTTCAGAAGGATCTTATCTCAATATGTTAAAAGCCATTATTAGCCAACCAGTGGCCAACATCACATTAAATGGGAGAAGGTGAAGGCTTTTCTCTTAAAATAGGAACAGTTAAGGGTATCCAATTGTTACCACTCC
This sequence comes from Cavia porcellus, assembly GCF_034190915.1. Lineage (NCBI taxonomy): Eukaryota > Metazoa > Chordata > Mammalia > Rodentia > Caviidae > Cavia > Cavia porcellus. Next base: position 42,375,874 of record NW_026947493.1, read on the forward strand.
TGTTCAATACAGTTCTTGAAACAACCAGAGCTATCAGGGAAGAGAAAGATATATATATATATATATATATATATATATATATATATATATGGAAAAACTCAAATTACCATTATTTGCAGATGATATGATCCTCTACATAGAAGACCCAAAAAGTTCCACCAAGAATTCCTAAAATTAATGATCAAATTTAGTAAAATAGTAGGATATAAAGTCAGCATTTCTGCACATCAATAATGAACACACTGAGAAAGCAAACATGGAAAAAATACCATTTATAAATCTCTAAAAATTGAATACTTTGGAATTAACCTAATCAAAGAACTGAAAGATCTCTACAGTGAAAATTACAGGACCCTGACAAAGGATATCATAGAAGATATCAGAAAATGGAAAGATGTTCCTTTTCCTAGATAAACAGAAGCAATACTGTCAAAATGCTTATACTTGCAGAAGTGATGTACAGATGTAATGCAGTCCCAATCAAAATATCATTCCTCACAGCACTAGAGAAAACAATCCTAAAATTCATATTGAATAAGAAGAGGTCCAACATAGCAAAAATAATCCTGGATAATAAGAGCAAAGCAGGAAGCATCACACTCCCAGACTTCAAATTATAGCACAAAGCTATAGTGAAAAAAAACAGCATGGTATTGGTAAAAATAAAGCAAACAAAAACAAAAATGTGGATCAAGAGAATAGAATAAAGGATGCAGAAAGAAATCCAAGCACATTGAGCTATCTAGTCTTTGACAAAGAGACCAAAAACATATGCTGGAGGAAAAAGCCCCTCTTTAACAAATGATGCTGGGAAAATTAGCTGTATACCTGCAAAGATTTCTTCTAGATTCATGTCTCTCACCATGTACTAAATTATAATAAAAATGGATCAAAGATCTAAGTGTTAAAGTAGAAACAGAATAGATAGAAGGTAAAATAGGGAAAAGTCTTGAAGATATAAGCATGTGTAAGGACATAGTGAATGCAGCTCCAGTGGCACAAGAAATCATACCAAGAATAAATAAATAAGATCATATCAAATTTTAAAGTGTTCTGTACCACAAAAGATACAACCTACAGAGTGAAGGGACAACCTACAGAATAGGAATAATTTTTACAGCTATTTCTCAGATAGAGGATTAATATTGGACTATACAAACAACTCAAGACAATTAGAGCCCCCCAAAAGGCTAATCGAAAACTGGGCAACTGAAATGAATAGACACTTCTCAGGAGAAGTACAAATGACCAAAAAATATAGAGAAAAACCTATTCATCATCTCTTCCCATTAGAGAAATGCAAATTAAAACAACACTGAGATTCCAGAAAGAATAACTATTGTTAAGAAATCAAATAATAACAAATGCTGGCAAGTTTTTAGGGGAAAAGAACTCTTTTACATTGTTTGTGGGAATGTTAACTAGTACTATTGCTATAGAAATTCCTTAAAAACTAAAGATTCCATTTGACCCAGATATTCCTCTTTTGGATCTCTTTCCAAAAGGGTTAAAGACATCATATTACAGTGATACATGCATACCCATGCTGATAGCAGCATGATTCATAGTAACAATACCTTGGAAGAGACTTCTGTATAATCAACACGTGACTGAATAAAAAATGTAGCATTTATATGCAATGGAATATTACTCTGAAATAAAGGATACATTTGAGTAAGAAATGGATATATTTTGAAACTATACTGTTAAGTAAACTAAATCACATACGCAAATTTAAATATTATGTTTCTTCTTGTATAAGAAGCCAAAAATATAAATAAAGAACAAGATAAAAGATAGATAATAAGAATTAGGGAGATCAGTATTTTGAAAATGGGAAGGTCAACAGATGGAGGGAGGGGCAAGTTTAGACACAGGAAAGAGCTAAAAAATAAATTAGGATATGTTATGTATATGTGCCAACTCCCCACAATCATGTGCTGTAACCATGTGTTGATAAAAATTAAAAAAAAACCAAAATCCTGAGGATGTTCTATCTTTAAAAATTAGAATAAAAAATAAAATACAGGAAGCAGTATTATTTTTTTTTTCATTTCTAAAGCATCATGGGACTTTGATCACTTCCCCAGGTTCCTTGCCAATATTACCTGACAGATTAAATTTAAATGTTTCATGGAACATGGAATTTGTTTTCCTCCCCACTTATTCAGCAATTTATTGCCCATTTCAGGATTATAATGTTATTTGACATGTTCATTTAACTTATCAGGAACATTTGCCTATGATATAGAGATCTGCATCTAGTTAATAAATATCAAATTGCCTCTTGGTTGTTAGTGGAGCATTTTTCCAGGGATACGCTTAAGTTTGGAAAGCCATCTATTTAAACCATAGAGACAGGTCAGATTAGTGAAAAGAGGTTACATTTATAGGTTTGAAGGAAGTGATCTTCCTTTTCCCTTTGTGGAAAAATGTGTATGATTCAAAATGTTTTTATAGAACTGTATATGTTGTAAAGTTATATGACTGGAAGTGATGAGTATATTTAAGGAGATTGCTGCTGGGTGGCAAAAATCAAAGAAGTTTTAGGTAACAGAACAAATCTAGGAACCTGAGCCCATAAACTTTAGTTCCAAGATATTGAGGATCCACTCTTACAAGACAGCTCCAATTTACAAGCTGGTTTCCAATGGAAATTTCTTGGAGGAACACTAAGACTCCAGGTTAAAGTGTGTGCAAATCTGATTGTCAGCCCCAGAGCCAGTGAAGTGTTTTGTGTGGAAGGGGCCTGGCTGCTCAGAAAACAGGTGCAAAGCAGCAAGTAAATAGCTCCAGCTTCTTTGCAGGTCAGGTATTACTTTCAAAAGTGCTCAGCATAGAAGTCTCATGGTGGGAGGCAGGAATCCTACAGAATGTGAGACAGCAGAAGTCTTTCAGAGTGGCCACGGGTTTGCTGTGCCCTTGAACACCTCCCTTCAAATAGATGTTTCGTTATTCAATCTCTTCAAGCCTAAGGCTGGTTGAATGCCCTGCAATTGTTAGTACCTGAGTTCCTTCCATATTTCGTTGGTTTCTTTGCCATAATTTTATAAATAGACCTACTACTAAACTCTGTTCTATTTCCCAGTTGAGTGTTGGTGTTTCCTGCTAGGATCTAAGAGATGTATTAGTTCCATTCATTATCAAAATTCTAAACAGATGATTTTCCCTGCAGTCCTACGAGAGGAGTATGGGTCCGTACTCTGCTTTCTTTGAAGGCAGAGCATTTTGAGGTTCTGGCTTTATGGAGTAGGAATGACAATTAATGCGCTTTGAATAGAACCTCAGTTTTAACTGATTTCCTATACTCCAGAAGTCCTTGAAACCTGAAGGTCAAGCTCATGAAATTCAGCAAAGACCCTTGTAACTAAAGTCAGCTGCTTTGCTTACCTTTTAAGGGATGGCCTCCACTGAGGACCTATCCTGAGCACTACTGTTTTCCTCATCATCAGTTTGTTTCTTAAATTTTAGTTTTGAGAATTGAACTCAGCATCTTGCACACTTCAGTCAAATGTTCTTCTGCTAAGCTATACCCCAAACCCCTCTTGATGCTTTTAAGATATTTTATCTTTAATCTAGGACTTTCAATTTTTTTCAGCATACAACCTTCATATTAACAAAAATATACATTCGGTTATTTTCTGATTATGACAGATTAGGGCTTTTATCTCCTTACATACTTTTCCTCACGATCCTCTTGATACTGTATAACATGTCTTTATTTTCACTTTAGTTTAGTTGTTTTTTTTTGTCTATTCTATATTTAGTATTTCCTGTTTTGAGTCTGAATATGTTCCAGGTTGAGCCAAAACTGTGCTATGATTACTTTTTCTTTCCTATTTTCCCTGCAGTTTGTAGAGCTGCACTTAATTTTCTTATTTTCCTCTAGGGCTAAAACTTATCACTTTATGCCTTTCCTAAATATCTGTTGATACTTAATCTGGGTATAGAATTCATAGGTGAAAATTCTTTATTTAAAAATTATTAGGCCAGGGATTTAGCTCAGCGACATAAGCGCCTGCCTGTTAAGTGTGAGGTTGCCATTTCGATCCTCAGTACAAAAAAAAAAATTATTTAATGCAATATTGTATTATTTCCTTGTTTCTAATGTTGCTATGGAAACATTTGATGTCATTCTGACTCCTAGTTTTCTGTACACATCTGTTTTTTGCTCTTTCTGGTAAGTTTTAGGATCTACTTTTTATTCCCTATAGTTCAAAGAAATAAAGTTAACAATGCACATTTTAAAAAAATCTGTTCTACAAGGCATTCAGAGGCTCTAAAATCTGGAACTATTGTCTTTAAGTTTTGGATAACTTTTAAAATTGTTTAACAACATTTCCCTATTAGTTTTCCCTCTGGAACATGTTATGTCAGTCTTCTAAGATTTATACTTTAATATTCTCGTATTTTGTGTTGTTTTTGTTTTCTTGTTTTACATTTGCTAACATTTATGTCCTTTTTTCTTCTATCCTTCCTTTCAAAATTTTTTAAATTAGTCAAATGATTTTTTCCTAGTTTTTACATATTCTCTTCTTATTACCTAATATACTGTTCTGATTTAATATATAATATCTTTTGTTATCTGACTGGGGACATTAATTACAGTTTGTTTTAGTTTCCGTCTGTTCTGTGTTGAGACTAATCTCAAAGAATTGATAATACACTGTAATAAAGCTGATTAGAAACTGTGCAGAGCAGTAGCTTGCTAAGTGATGAGCTTCACCATATGGCCACAGTTCTCAACTTGAGGTGATTTTGCCCCCTTACCCACCCAAACGCTAGGGATATTTTTGTCATAAGAGCAAAAGAAACAACTACCGATAGCTACTGGGTAGAGGACAACAACACTGCTAAACACTCTGCAAGGCACAGGACAGCTTTCATTACAAATAACTAGTCGATCCAACATTTCAAGAATGTCAGGTAAGAAATTGTACTGTACAAGGATAGCTACCCTGCTTAATCTCTGTGGATGCCATGTGTCAATAGCAAAAGTACAGCATTTTTATCTGGTGTGTGTGGTCAGCTTCTCCAGGGAAGAATCTTCCGGTTTCCTGCTGGAAAAAATAAACTTGATCATTCATGATTCAAGCTGGACAAAAGAGTCAGGAGACTTTTGCTAAAATCCTGTTTTTACTCTAGCACTTCACCTTACCATGCCCTTTCTTAATACTCTCGCTGGTTCTGTTTTTCCCAGAGGCATGGTGAGGAAGCTGAGGACATGAGAATCCAATTTTCCCCCCTTTACAGATTTTCAAATTATCTCCTCTCATTAATATCTACATATCCACCCCTTTCAGTGTTGGGGCTTCTTTTGGAGCATTCTGGGGTCCTGTGGGTCAAATCACCTTGCTTTTAGCTAGTAGCACAACTACAGACACTTATATTTGACTTTACTTGATTCTACTAAGCCGTTTACCACTCCTGCATCTGATTTCCCTCCAGACAGTGTGTGGTTTGGGGTTACAGATGTTTCCTAGATTTACTGAAGATGGATTTAAGTTTCTGTTTCGTGTTCTTCTTGTGAGAGAGAAAGTATTAGAAATATCTTCAGAAAAGAAATAATCAAGAGCTTAATGCTCAATTGCAGAAACTTTTACTCTGTGTTTAGTTGTGTCAAGTTTAGATGTGTCAACATCTTAAACATAATTTGTGCTCCTTTGTTATATGCTAATAGAAGATCTTTTGTCCTCTGTTTCGAACCCTATACCTTCATCACAGCAGTGTAGCTATTCTTTTTTTCATGCAAAAAGACAAAGTAATGAATAAATGCTTTGGAGGTTGTCTTGGTTACTTTTTACTTGTTGTTGAGACAAAATACTCAACACCCAAAGTGAAGCAAGGAAAGGTTTGTTCTTACAATTTTGGGAGTTTCAGTCCATACTCAGCTGGTCCCAAAGCAAGATGGCATGGTGGGGCAGCTGTTCAATGGCCACCACAAACAGCAAGAGCCAACAGAGCAAAAAAGGAAGGACACTTACACTGTATGTTAGCTCTGCCCCTGGTTGGACATAGGACTCACACCACCAATCCCAGTGCTAGACAACGTACCAATCATAAACACCAGACTCAACGTGTCCATGATTACGTGAGTCTTTGGGGGTCCTGGGGTTGGAAGGTTATGGTTTATGTTTGGGTGTTGTTCCCAAGCCTTATGTCAGCATGGATGCAGCTGACTCTGGTGTTTGTGATTAGGTAGTTGTCTGGCCCTGGCATTGGTGGTCTGAGTGTTACACCCACCCATAGCAGAGCTGACATACAGTGTAAAGGTGGGAAGAAGGCCTGTCTTTCCTTTATTTCTCTTGCACTCTTGCTGTTTTCAGTGATTATGAATGGCTGGCCCACCATGTCATCCTGCCTTGGAGCGAGTTGCAGATGGACTGAAACCCCCAAACTGCAAGAAGTAAACCTGCCTTTGCTTCACTTTTGGCATCAGATATTTTGTTTCAACAATGAGAAAAGTAACCAAGACAGAATTTGGCACCAGAGGAGTGGGATCTTTGTTGTGACTGTACCTGACCTTGTGGTTCAACGGCCTTGGGAATGCTATGTTGCCTTAATGCATAGAGCTGGAACAGTTTAGGCTGCTCTGTAGGGGAAATTCTGATCAGAGCCCAGGAGATAAAAAGGCTGGCATAAAGCCTCTTGGTAGAGACGAGGGGTATGGAGGGGTCTGCTGGGAAGAAGGACTGTATTGGTTGTTGAACTCTACACGATGTGTGTTACTGCTTGGCCGAAAGTTTGTCTGCATTTTGCTCATGTCCAGAGACTTTGTCTGACACTAAGATTAAGGATGGCAGACTAATTAATCTGGCAAAAGAAATTTCAAGGCAATCAAATATTGAGGCAGTGGCATGAAAATTGTTGGAGTTTTTTACCCAGGTATATGTTGTGAATAAAGAGCAAAGAGCACAGCAGAGTGATTTAAAATGTGAGTTTGCCCAGAAAGCTGTGGACCATTAAGATAGAACTCAGACTTAGATTTCTGAGAAGGAACAGAGAAATAAAAAAGGTGGCCTGGGGGCATCCCAGGAAACAGCGGGTCTCTACCCTTTGCAGCCTGAAAACTAAAAAAATGAAAGACTTTGCTCAGAGGAAAAAGATGAAGACTGCTGAGTTCCAGAGTGGTGGCAGAGGCCACAGGACGTTCCAAAATGGCAGTGGCTGCACCAGATTCCAAAATGGCAGCAGCATAGAGAAGCTGTTCCTCACAATCAGGTTGAGAGTATTCAGCAATCCAGGCACTCAACCCTTACAGCCAAGAAAGAGGAAAGCCTACTACTACTCCAGCTGGTAGTGGACCTTGACAGCATCCACATGGCACTGGTTTTAAGTGAGTGGAGAATGCACAAGTTCTGAGGGTAAGGCAGCTTCCATCCCTATTTCAGAAGGCCTGGAGGCCAAGCAACATGCCCCTGAGAGGGCAATGTGTGAAGTTGTGAATGTGAAGTCAAAGGTTCAGTGGAGACTCCAGAAGTTTGAAAAAGCCAGGAATGTAGATCATCTAAGGAGAAAGCTCCAAGGACTGAACAGAGTGGGCTTAAGAGAGAAACTGTGGGAGCTGAAGCCCCTGGATGTGCTATGGAGGTGAGTCACTCAAACCTTTTGAAGCCTGCAATCAGATTGCTTCAGATACTGAATGTGAAATTCCAGGACTTAATGTTTGCTCTGCTGGATTTTGAACTTGCTTTGGTTCCAATGTTTTATATTCCCCTGTGTGTATCTTTTGGAATGGTAATGTTTATCTTGTGCCATTGTATGTTAGAAGTGTTTAACTTTGTTTTCATTTGTACAGGGGCTTGCAACTAAGAGTTTTGCCTTAGATATCAGGGGAAACTTGGAAGTTGGAGTTTTTAGCAATGCTGAAACTGTTAGGACTTTGGTAACTTTGGAGATGGACTAAATGTTTTTTGTATAAAAGATGTATATAAGTCTTGGAGGGGCAGAGGTGGAATGTTATGGTTTGTGTTTGGATGGACACTCCTCACCCCAAGCCTCATGCAATCATGGCCACAGCTGAATCTAGCATTTGTAATTGGTTTGTTGTCTAGCACTGGGATTGGAAATGTGAATGCTGCATCTGCCCAGGGGCAGAGCTGACATACAGTGCAAGGGCAGGATGAAAGTGTGTCTTTCCTCTTTTGCTCTGTTCATGTCATATACAGTACAAGGGAGTGAGTTAAGGGAGTTTCAGCAACTTGCCTAACATCCACTAGCTAGTTATTGACAAGTCAAGGAGGCAGACCCAGACATAGTTCTTAATGTCTTAATAGACAACACCAGACAATGCTTTGTTGAGAAATGTCTTTACCTAGATGCATGAATGCTAGGAGACCAACCAGGGAGGATGCTTGGAGCCAGCTTGTTAAAGGCTCCTGTAACAGACAAAAGTGTTTAGATTTTTATCAAAATCATCATATTTTTAGAACTCATTGGCTTATGTATCATAAGCCAGTTCAAACTAGTAGTCTATCTCTGTGTCCTTGTTCAGTTGTTCCCATTCATCAAAAGAAAAACCTTAACATTTCTTTTTTCTGAGATGTCTCCTAAATTCCAGGGCTGAAAGTTGTCTTTAGAACATCTGGATTGACCTAAACCATTTTTCTACTTTGCTTCTCCAAATGCCTCACCACCAAGTCCCTGACTTGTTGTGGCCTCTACCAATCAGCTGTACTGCTGGCGTTTTCTGTGTGGCTGATCTTTCTAAAAAAAGGGTCTCCGTCTGATTCTGTAATTTGAAACAATGTCACTTTTCCCCCTTAGTTAACCTTGGTAAAAATTTGGTGATTTTGCAAATCTTTTCAAAGAATTAGATTTTTCTTTTCATTAATCTTTTTAAAAAATTAAAAACATTTTATTTAGAATGTAATCAAAATACAACAGAACAAGATAAAGCCAATCAAGACAATATAGTGACATTGGTACAGAACTTCAAAGCAGGATACTGGGATAGTAGTAATAGGTAGTATAGTATATTTTATTATCTTCACTATAGTTGTCCAGTCAATTAGATATAGTGAAATAAAGCCAATAACAGACTATTATAAAACCAATTGAAGGAGAATTTTGAATAGAGCATAACAATCATTACAAAACATAACAGTGAAAATAACCTTTGCCTTCAAACAGAGCAAAGAAGAAAATCCCCCTTCTTTGCTATATTGCATATTGTCATGCTCTCAAGAGATGCCCAGAACTCTGTCCCAGTTGCGGATGGGGTGGGGATGTCTGATTCTCAGCCTGTGCACCAGTAGGCTCACAGAAACAGCTGACTGGTTCTTCTCCTAGCCGGCGCCAGAGGCGTTTACCAAGAGGGTGGGCAAATTGCTTTCTTGTGCAGCCACCTGTGTCCCAACATGGCCAGGTTCAGCCGCTTCTGGTTCTCCCAGCCGGCACCAGGGGCGCTTCTCATTAATCTTCTTTATTACTTTTATACATTGTTTTGCTAATTTTCATGAATTGCTTTGAATGTTTTAAGGTAGAACATAAGGTTCTTATTTTGAGAGCTTTTTTCTGAGTACAGGAATCTATCAATGTCCTTCTACATACTATTTTAACTGTATGTTATAGCATGTTATTTCATGGTATGGTATGGTGTATTATGGTATGTTATTTCATTTTTACCCATCTCAAAGAATTCATTTTCTTTGCAACTGCTTCTTTAACCCATTGATTATCTTTTTTTCTTTTACTGTCAACCTATTTATATTTTTTTATTCTAAAATATGTCTCTTTTACACAAAAAAGGGATTTTTTTTATTTAAGGAGAAAAAGAAAAAAACAGAAAAAGGTATAACTAATACAAAATTTAAAAAATAAACAGTAAGAAATCACTAGTTAATAGATTACATATTCTCATCTTAGAAACAGTTGTTCAAGTTACAAAATTGAAGCATATAAAGTGGACTTTCAAACAGTGAGAGTGCAAACAGTTTTGTTCAATGATTCAAAAAAAACTCAGTAATATGGTTATCTATCTTATACACTTAAACATATATGCAGTTATAACCTTTAGAGCACTTTCTTTTCTTTTCTTTTGTACAATGACAATTACATATTTTGGGTTTTATTACTCCCACAGTTCTTATTACTTTTTTTGAAGAGAGTAAAACCAAATGCGACATATCAGAACAGAGTCAGTCAAATCAAAAGGATGCACATAATAGATAATGTAAAAACAAAATACTAGGTGATCAACAATGGTTACCATACTGCCTCTTGCTATTTTAAGAAGAATTGCCAGTTATAATAAAATTGAACAAAACAGTAGAGAATAAAACCAAAGCCCTGGAGACATTACAGGACTTTAAAAGAAGATAATAGTCAACCGGAATGGGCATCATAATGATTCTTATTGTCTTCACAGTTTTGCCTATACTTTCAAACTTGGTACTACCAAGCAAAGCAGAATAGGGGAAAATCAGTCAAAACAAGATGGTGAGGGCAATACAGGATTTCAAATCAAATTAATAGGAAATCAAAGTAGGTTACTATACTGTATCCTGCTATTTTTTGTTTATTTTTCCCTTAATTAAAAAGATAAAAAGAAAAAAGTAAATAATTAAAAAGGTGGGATTGAGATAAAAGAGGGCATAACAACAGAACGCAGGTCAAAACATAACCATTTAAGCAAAATAGTGTTTCACCACAAGATATCCTGAGATAAAAATAGTTGCCATAGTGTCTCTTTCCTTGAAATTTTTGAGTATAACTTCATATACTGTAGCACCAAACATATCAAGACACTATAAAAAAAGAATGACATTATTACAGGGTATTTAGAACCAATTAACAGAAAATGAACAATGGTTTCTGTATAACCTCCTTGTCTATAAAAGTTTTTGCTTATACTATCACATATAATAAAATTCAATAAGATACAACCTTTTAAGACTGATGAAGACAGAAGAATACAAGGTTGATGGGACTTCCAAACAAGATGATACTAAATCAGCACTAGCTATTATGAGGTCTTGGTTTCTCCAAAATAGCTGTTCCTGCCATCGGATCTTCTCTGCCTCATTTCTGTGAGCTCTTTTTCTGTCGTTTGTTGTCAGTTTGTCTTCTTCATTTTGCTTTCTGTTCCATTCATTGTGGCCTCTCTGCCACTGTTTCTGGAATCTTGGTATTTTCCTTTTTTAGACTATCCTGCAGTATTCTCTGTAGAGTTGAATTGGTGGGTGCAAATTCCCCTAGTTTCTCTTTATCCTGGAAGCACCTTGTTTTCCCATCAATTTCTAGGGACAGTTGTGCAGGATATATCAATCTTGGCTGGAGGTTATTATCTTTCAAAGCTTGAATTATCCCCCCCCCCCATGCTCTTCGTGATTTGATGATTTGTGCCGAGAAGTCTGCTGTTCTGATGGGTGTTCCTTTGTAAGTGATCTGTTTCTTGTCTCTGACAGCTTTTAATATTCTGTTCTTATATTGGATTTCTGGAATTTTGATTATTATATGTCTGGGTGTAGCTCTGTTTGGGTTGTAGGTGGCTGGGGTCCCGTATGCCTCATAGATGTGAGTATCTTTACCTTTTGCTAAATTAGGGAAATTCTCCTGGATTATTTTTCTGAATAGCTTTTGTAGTCCATTTGTTTGTATCCCTAGTTCTTCTTTTATGTTCTTAATTCTTAAGTTATAGATTCTCTTATCATCTTCTAGCCTTTGTATTATTGCTGGGTTTTTTTTTTTTGTTGTTGTTGTTATTTTTAAGAAGTTTTTCATTTCATGCTCCCATATTACAAATCTGCCCTCCAGTTCAGATAATCTATGCTTAGTTTCTTTCAAGCTGTTGTGCCAGTTTTTGATAGAGTTTTTAGTTTCCTGGTAATCTCTTTGAACCTGCTTCACCTATTCTATGTTTTCTCTATTTTCTCCATCAAACAATTCTCCTCTTTTTTCTGTTCTTCCATTCCACCATCTTTTTTTTCTTGGGTGGTACTTAGCATTTCTCTAACTATTCTACTTATATCTTGCTCCAGGTCATTAATAACTTCATTCCTGAACTCATCTATGAAGCTTTGGAGATAGCTCTTTATGTCTATTGGTGCCATGTCTGCTATTGCATGTTTCTCAGGATTTGGGGCCGAGGACCCTTTGTTGCTCCCTCTTCCCATATTTTTTGTTCCTTTTATACAAGTGTATATAAGGGGCCCAGTTTCTTTCTTTGTCAGTTTGAATTGTGCCGGTTAGGTGTTCCCACCCACTGCAGTGTACCAGGTAGACACAGACCTGGGCAGCCTATGCTGGGCCCGCCCCTCCAGGTCAACCTACCAAAGGCTTCACTGCTAGGGTGCACCTCCAGGCGCTGGGACCTGGTGTGGGCTAGCCTACTGGGTCTTAGTCAGTGGCATCACGCAGGCCAGGCAATCCTTACCAATCCCGCTTGAGAGGGGAATATGTGACTGAAGCCACTGCAGCATCCTGTTCCGTGTAGTCTGCCCGGTCCCAGTATGTGCTTTGCTGAAGCCTCCTACTCTATGAAAGGGGCCCTGATCTGATCCGCTCACTCACCGCAGGTTGATACAGGGCTCCCGGCCAGTCCCGTTCTCAACTCCATTCACCACTTCCCACTCTCAGAGTTTTTGCGCCTCTTTCCTTGCCGTGCCAATTGGGATGCAGCAGCGGCTACAGGAAGTTCAAATCGCAGCTTCCAGTGGTGCAGGGTCCAGCTTCCATGCTGAGACCTTATCTATTCCTCTTATATCACCGGGATTGCATTTCCAGTTGGTTCCTCTTAGTTTAGTTCGTTCCTGGGTCGGCAAAGTATATCTCCCCTTGCTTAGGATTTCTCGCCCCTCACCATTCCCAGATTTTAAGTGCAATTTCTCAGAGAGCCTCTGAAGCTGCTGCTATCTATCCGCCGTGTTCTCCTGGAAGTCCAAAGGGATCTGTTTTTAAATTTAATATCACAATTTCTGTCTTGGAGTAATACATTTAATGTAGCCTTTTTATGTTTGTAATTTTAATTTTTTATATCTTTTGGCTCTTTATTCATTCTTTTTGCTGTCTTTTGCATTATGTGAATAATTTCTAGTACAGTATTTTAATCTCTTTAGTGATTTTTATTATTTTGAGTTATTTTCTTTGTAGTTGCTTTTGGCTTAACATATCGGAATCTATTCATTAATTCATTAATTCTAGAGAGATACAGAAATGTTACTTCTTTTTGGTTCTAGACCCTCTTCCCCTTTTGTTCTCTCATGGAGCTACCAGCGTTTTGTTACTACTGGACTCTCCATTTTTTTTTCAAGAGAACCCTTGTGTTCAAACTTTATAACACTCTTTATTTCAAATAAAGTCGGTTCCTTTGGGAAAAACTTCAGATCCTCTTCTCTTAGACTGCCTACCCCTTGCAAAATCTCTGACCTACTCTTCTGGAGATGAGGGCAGAGACACTGGTCCACTTCTCTCAAAACAACATCCATGATTTTTAAGTAGGATACTGAGACTGCAATAGCCTTTGGTAAGGACAAATGAAGTCCCAATATTCGCAGACTGCCATTTCTAGGGTGGGGTTTCCATCATATCAGTGAAGGAAGGAAAGGCACCACATACCTTGAACCATACTCGCCAAACGTTTAGCATCTATACCCAGAAGGAAATGCTGGTGGACTGGTTTCCTGGAGGGAGACACTGTGTCCTTGAGTTGTATCTGAGGGTGGCAAGTGGTCCATCTTAGCCACACCCACCTGGCTAAGAACGTCCATTGTGCTCCTTGCTGGACTAGAGTTGGGGAGTCAAGGAATGAATTACTGTTTAATTGTCCTAGATTGTTGCTTTTATGCAGAGTTAGCAGATTAGTTCTAGTTTTTCTTTATTTGTTTTATGTATGACAATTTCCAAGGTCTGTAAGTTATTGTTTATTCACTTCTTTTATAATTTTCACAACGTATGGCTACATGGCAGGGGAGCAAACCCATACAGCAATTCATTTCTCCATCCCAAGAGTGGAAATCCCAGCACTCACCACATTTTTTTGAAGAATTTAATTATATGAGAAAATTGTCATAACAATAGACAACAATACAATTTAAAACTATTTCCTCAATTTTTAAATTATGTATGTCAGTGATGGCAAACCTTTTAGAGCATTCAATGATAACATGTAGTACATGTGCCTTAGGGTTCATCACCACTGATATATATATATATATATATATATATATATATATATATATATGAGTTATTGAATATTTATATTTTACATATTAAAATATTAGAAGAAAGTAAAATATTAATACATGATCTTTATTTTCTTTACTGAATATATATTATTAACATAATAAAAAATAAAGTGAGAAACAATCTCAATAGTTTTAGCATAAGCGTGCTTTTACTGATACGTCATTATGACAAGCATAAGGGTTTAGCAACATTGTGGAAATGTTTGCACAACTCCATTATGTCCTGCAAAATACAAGATGGTTATACTTGTTATAATTGTTACATTTTTATGAATCAAATAACAGTGATCCAAATTTGGACTACTTCAACCTTTATGAAAGTATAATTATATTTTACAGAGTTTCCATATTTGTCTGTCTAAATCACAACTCTGAGCACTTACAGTGCAAAATTCTTTATATTTATTATTTTATATTTTACAATTTTATAAGGAAGATACTATTATTATCTTTATTTCATAGGCATAGACTAAGTTACTTGCCTGTTGAAATTAGGAATGTGATTGAGACTACAAACAGGAAACCTGATTAATACTGGTTTAAATGCTTAGGGTCCCTACCCCAATCCCTACTCTGCATATTCATAAAAATAAGGATTGTTGCTCCTAACGCCATGTAGCCAAAGGTCCTATAGCTAATCAACTGTGTAGGCTTAAATTCCTACCTGTGCTAGCAACCTGCTTGGAGGTATTCAGTGTCTATCTAGACTGTACTGATGAATTAGTGTAATAACTGACCATTAGTGTAATTTTTGAATTTGTCATTGTAGAACCACATGAAGGACTGAGAGGAATTTATGATGCAAAGGGTGACATTAAGAGAGCTTATGAACTGTGATCCAAGATCTAAAAAGAATGTACACTCAACCATGCAATAAGGGGATTAGTTTAATTCAGCTAGAGTTAAGAAAGGAGATATGAGGGGTTAGTTTTTACAATTACATCTACCAAAGTCAAACTATACTTGTGAGGGAAAAATAAGATAAAGATGAAATAAGCCCAGGGAAATGGTATAAAAGTCAACTGAAAGATATATGCTTAGAATTTTGTCTTGCTGTGGTAGTTCCCTTTGTAGGCATGTAGCTACAGGCCCGTGTCCTGCTTTGAACATCTGGTGCATTAAGAACCATGTCGTGAGTCATGGTTGACATAGTCACTTTAGCTAGTCTGGGATAGTAACAGTTCCACTTCTGTCCAGCAGTGCTTTCAAAACCATTTGTAATTTTCGAATTAAATTTGTATGTAATAAAATCAATCAAGCCACCAATAATACCTCCTTGTAAAGTACAGAAGTACACAGTGACTGGGATAGCTAATGTGTTACATTTTTTTTTTTTTGAACCAGTAATCAAACTCAGAACCTTGTAGTTGCCACGCAGACATTGTGCTGTTATGCATTTGTTCTTAAAAGTGTAATGCTTAAGAACTGACACATTAATCTTGAAATTTTGGTTTTATCTTCACTATTAATTTCAGACATATAATTTTAAGTTGATTTGGCTAATGCTATGAATAGTTCTTAAATTTTGGAAATAGCCTAAATACTTCATATCTGTGTATATATTTGATATTTTCTAATTTATTACATTATCAAACTGTTTTATATATTGTTTATCCTGCAAACATTGGAAGATGCTAAGCAAAGAACATTAGATATATGAGACTTGCAAATGTAGTTAAAAATATTGGAAGAACTGGCCAACTTGAGGAACTAAGTTTATACATGGGAATTATTATTGAAAAGAATTTACCTGTTTATCTTGAGTTAATAAAATATTAATAAAAGCATAAGTTAAAGTGATCCAAACTTTATTAGCATTTTAAATAAAATAACATGATTTTTAATCACATTGAAGATGTAAGGATGCTACAATTTAAATTTTGCAATGTCAAGTAAATATTAATTTAAAATTAGAGTAATTGTAAACAGTTCTTTCTTTGTACAAAACCCCCCCCTCCCCTTGGGCTTTAAATGGCTGCACATCGACACATTTTCATTCTGGATGAATAGAGGCTTTGTGCAGCTATTCACTGTTTACTCAGCTCGTAGCACTTGTCTAGACAAGGACAATAAACTGGTTAGTGCCAAATATGAAGAGAGAAGCAAGTTCCAAGAACTCGTGTTGTGCTGTGGTTGTTGGAAACGATCTCTGCAAAACATTCTTACTTAAAACCATGTTTTTCTTAGTAAAAAGTGAAATCTGCTCTTGAATTGGGGCAAACAAAGGATGTGCCGTTCAGCAGGTTTGGTTACTCTGTAAATGGAGCCGGACCTGCATTGCTCACAGGATCCTAACAAGGCCTGGGGCCTGTGTTCTCCTGGTAAGAAGAGACCACTCTACAGAAAAGGAAGGATCTTTTCTTTTCCATGTAACGTATTTGTTTTAGGCTGTGTGACATTCCTCAGGGCTGTGTTTAAGACAGACTGAAGTGCATGTCTCTCTCATTTGTTCCTGCCCTGACTGAGGAGTGGTGTGACTTGGCCAGTGACTGTCTGCCCCTCCTCCTTACTCCCCTTACCTCCCCCTGTATTTCAATGCACTGAGACAGTTTGATTCCTTGTCCTTTCTGACTATGTAGCAGAGTTCTACTTGGATACCAAACTGCCATTCTCCACTACCACATGAGTACAGTCAGGCCACATGGGGCTGCTTCTCCCTTCAGGAACATCTGTCAGTACTGTTGCACTTTTGAGAACAAAGAAGGCACCAAAGAAGGGAGGGGTCTGGGCCCTTATCTGCATGCCCAACATTCACAGCCAGCCTTTCAGAAGATTCCCTGGCTTCATACCTCGTAAGTAGCACTTTCTGGGGACTCCTTGAGTTTTAGTCTGGGAGGCTCCCTCTTGTGTACTAACCCTCCTGTGATGTAGCACAGGCCCTTAAAATAAAGACTCACTTTGATGTTTCTGTAAACCTGCTCATGATTTATTTTGCAGGTAGTTTGGACTCCAAAAGTCCTATAAATTTGTATCCTGAGTAATGTGAACAAAGTGAATGAACAGAGCTATTAACACTGAAGACCAACGATGGGCAGCCATGAAGAACAGCAGCTAATGAAGACCCAGTTCCTGGCAGAACTGACAAGGGGTCCAGCACAAGCTAACACTGGATGGTGATAACTGACCGTGGCAGTGACCAGCAGCTGGCTGTGTCAGTTGTGGTCATCTGGTAACATCAGTGCTGCTAGCTGAACTGCACTTTGCTGATTCACAATTTCCCTCTGAATTGAGCAAAAGAACCCTGTGCAGTCTGGCAACATATGAAAATTGCTAGGTTGCAAATTCAGCTGTTACTGCACCATTTTAATTCTTGTCCTCTATCAAGTTTCACCCTTTTGACATGTCTAGATGAATTACTCACAGAATGAAGTACTATCTTTGTGAGGGGTTTGGAAGACTTGTTTATTGTCATATCCTTATCTGCAGCTGCTAGAGAAGGTGTTTTGTATCCCAAGCTTTGTGAATTCAAGATTGGTCAGTAGGTGTGTGTCATGGAGGAGTCAGCAGTGGCTCTGTCCTTGATAGTCCATTGCTTACTCTTCTGTCATAGTCTGTTTTCCAAGTAGTGAAAGGCCCATCATATGCTCCTTGTTATCACATTTCCCTAAACATAAGATCTAACTAGAAAATAAGCTCCAGGATGATTTTTTCAGAGTGCTCATAATATACATTCTACCCCCGCAAAATAAGCTCCTGTTAGGATTATCAGGCAGACAGACACATTAACATGTCTATTGTAACATAAATAGATATATTGAATTATGAAATAATATTAATGTGTAAGTATAGATATTATTGACATTAATACTTAAAATAAATGTCTATGTAAGCAGATGAGCTCAAGATTTGTTGCTGAATGTCCAATTAAAGTATGAACATAACACAAATAATGTGTGCATTTGATTATGAGTGAATGTAGTTGTGTCTAGTATGAATCTTCATAATTCAATATATCATGTGTTATAATGGGTGTACATGCAAGATGAAAATGTTTTCTGAATCTTGGTGCCTGAAGTTTTTTGTTGCTTTCGCTGGACCATCATTCTTATCTGTCATCATTTTGTTGCCACTCCTGTTTTGTAAGTCTTCAACAAACATTTGACTGAATGAAAACTTCATGAGGCCTAGCTTGCAAGACACTGTGACATGGGTGAGAAGTTCATGGATAAAATAAATCACTGACTAGGAATCACATAGGGATCTTACAAGGTACGAGTGCTGAATTCACAGGTGTTGAGGGCAGGGTGTGTGGCCCACAGTCAAGCTTCCTGGGATGCTGTGGTTGAGTTCTTGGGCTAAAATTTGAATATGAAGAACTGAAAGATGTTTTCGGTTCTCTCTTCCTCCCTCCCTGCCTTCTTCTCTCCCTTCTCTATTCTTAGTAGGATTCCTATATTTGATTAAAGTCATGTGTTTTCTGTGTTTTCTCCAAACTTGATTTACACTACAAAATTCTCCCATCACACACTAGAATTTAGGTAAAAATATATGCAAAATATATAAGTGGTGGGCTGAAAATACCACTCGGTCATTCCACTGGCAGACCTTTAAAATGATATCAGGTCAAAAATTTCGGCCAGGTTTGTGATGTGTTGATTATGATTATGAATATATATATATATATTCATATCACCTTTCTTTCTTTTAAATTCACCTTTCTTTCTTTTAAATAATAGAGCTCATCTTGGGAGTGGGTATTGGGGACCAAATGCTGGCCCTCATGCATGCTAGCAAAGTATTCTACTATTGAACGATATCCCAAAATCTTTAGTATATTTTTAGAATTTTCTGCCTAGAAAAAAATAATTTTCTTATTACATTCTGGTGATGTTACTCCTATTGCCTCCCAAGATCCCAGTCGTTGTCATTCATAATGAAATTTATGTTCTGAGTAACTTACCTTTTATGCTGAATGGAGAAAAATTGTTCTGTATAACTGATAAAATTAATAAAATTGAAATGGAAAGATTTTAAACACCTAGTCTTTATTTTTGGGATTGAGAACACTAGTTTTTAAAAAATGTTATTTGTTCTGTGTATTCTCTGCCCCTCCTCTCATCTCCCTGCCTACCTCCCTCCTTCATGGGGTGGTTCTGAGGATTGAATCCAATACTTTTGCACTGAGCTACATCCTCGCCATTTCATTTTGTTTTATTTTATTTTATTTAAGATAGAGACTTGTGATATTGCTAAGCTTTCCAAAATTCACAATCTTCTTGCCCAGAGGCACTGTGGATCACTCTTTATCATGTATTAGGTAGAATTCTGACTATAAATCTCTTTACAATCCAGTCCCAGAGTGCTTAGATTATAGATGTATGCCACTGTGCCTGGTTTATTTATATTTCTATGTGAGTTTTTCTGTGCCTTCTTGTTATTTTTTTCTAGCTTTCATAGTATCAGCTAGTCACCAAAGGTTCTCAGCTTCCTTACTGTGTTGTCATTTCAGATGTGACCTATGTTATCGTGTACCTTGTAGGAACAAGTGAAATTTCCTTCTTGCTGCATAAACAGAAGCTGCTTCTGAGAATATTCTTTTCCATACAGAAAACTGAACTAAAAATTATTATTGTGCCTTACGTTTCCTTTCCCAGAGATGAAGGCCTAATAATTAAGTCTGGTTAAAGCACTCCACTCTCACTTTCATCTTTTGCCAAGATACCTGTAAGCAGATCAAAGTAGAGATAATGTTGCTGGATTGGGTGGCTCATTTTCCCCTTCAGGTACTTGGTACTTAGATGCTGTTTAAGGGACCACCTGGAGTCTCTTGGGCTTATCAGCTTGAAGGATGGGCAAGATGCTCTTGTGGAGTTGGCTGAATAGTAGAGGCAGAGGGATGAGCCTGACCTCATAAAACTGACATTCACCAAAGTGACATAGCAGGGCAAAAGAGCACACTGCACTTTTGTTATTCATTGTCAGAATTATCTCCTAAAATGATCCACTTATCACACTGCCAGTTTCTAGTTCTACCAACATTTTTTTTACTACTTTCCCGCCTTAATATCGGAGCACCTAAAATCATTTACACATGAGTACACAACAGTGCAAAGTGTTTACCATATGTCAAAGGGAGTTATTTAATTCTTTAAATAATTATTTGAGGAAATTCAAATTTTCATGTTGCAAGTAAGACAACTGAGGCTCTAGGAGTGAATTAACTTGTCCAGAGTCCAAGACAATACTAAGTAATGAGTATAGGTGTAGTTAGTCCCGAGTGCAGGCAGTAATGAGGTACATTCTATGCAGGGAATTTCAATATAATAATAAAATTGCCTAAAGTCTATCTTTTTTTTGCATTTAGACAATATTTGCCAAAATGTATATAACACAAAAACTTACCATATTAACCATTTTAAGTATGTAAGTTGGTTTCATCAAATACATTGATACTATTGTACAATCACTTATAATTTTTGGGAAAATTTGAAGCTCCTATTTTTTCTTTAAAAGCAAAATGGCTGTCAACTCTGAGCTCTAATCTTTTTGTCTAGTAAGTACAAATCTTAGTATATTTGTAAAATACGTGACAATTAAAGCTTCTGCATTTGATATGTACTTTCAAATATAGCTGTTTTAAAACTAAAGAATTAATTAGGATAATAATGATCATTTATTCATTATTACCTAATTAGACTGAAAATAAGCATTGAATAGAGGGGAAGTCATAAATATGATCCATTCTGATTCTCAGATATTTTAGGTGTTTCAGAGTGACAGGTGACAAGTTTTGGGACATGTGTTCAAGTCTAGGTTTGTCTAATGCTATCCTTTTTACTCTTACATGCTACTTAATTATTTTTAAGTTTTCTCATTTTCTAAAAACAGTTTGTTCTCTATTGTCAGTGTAATGGTTGTAATACTACTCTATTGCAGGCACAGTGTCAAGATGAATATGACATTTTCTTGCCCCTTAAGCTGGTCTATCTTTAGTGAGAAAGGAAAACAATGCAACCATTTGAGTAGTTTTAACATACTGACTGATACTTTTTGTATTGGTTTTGTTTTGCCAGTATAATTCACATGGTTTTGTTAGATAGGAGGTAATGGATGGAAGGGTGTGGACTAATGAGATTCAAGAGTTTTTCTAGTTTTTACTTTGTGGCAAACCCTACGTTGTGTCTACAGGGTCTGCTCAGCTTATATTCTCCCTATGTAAGTGGTAGCAAACTCCTTTTCTGCTTCTAGTGGCTTGAGGAGAGATACTCTATTTGGTTCAGTGCATGAGAAGACTTAAGTGGCAAAGACAGGAATGAATGGGGTAGGGAGAGGGCTCTATAGATGTAAATGAGGGTAAGAAATGTGAAGAGTTGCTGTATATGGTGGAGTAGATTTGTAAGGTGCAGTGAATCTCTGTCTTACTGGAAAGTCAATCTAGTCTGCAATACATGTTGAGCTGTGTAAGTTCTGTGGTTCCCTTGCAGCTGATGGAGTGTGTTACTGCGATGGGGATGAAGTGGTCCCCGAGTTTATCAGAGAACCAGGACTCAATAAGTCAGTGTGAAACTATAGTGTTGTGGTTATCTCTGCAGTGATTTCCTGGCCGTATGGGTAGGGAGGGAGCTTGCAGATTAAATTCTTATGAGTCAAGAGGGTAAGAATGAGGAGTACATTGTTTTAATTTTATAAATAATGGAATGTGACATTTTTCTGCACCTGAGCAGTGAAGGATAAAATTCTTGCTTGCTACACAAATAAACAAGGAATTGTAGCACAGAGTGATAAGTAATGTTGAAGAAAGCATCCAGTTCAGGGAGCACTCAGGCAGAGGGCAGAAGGCCTTCTGGGAGGAGATGTCTAAACCAAGAATGAAGAGCATTAGCCAGAAGAAGGGGAGAAGAATGCTCCAGGAAGAGTGAATGAAGGCACAGCAGCCAAATGATTGAAAAAGGAACGCCTGAAATGGTAGATGCAAGTTCAAGTAAACCAAGACAGATCAGGTACATGCCACACTAGGAAGTTAGGAATTTACCCTGAAGACAATGAGGGAAGCAATAGATATGTTTTATGCAAAACAGGATGAGAGATTTTAGAAGAATCACTCTGGTTTCCAACAGAAAAGGAGTGCGTGATAAGAAGGAAAGCTCTGTTTGTGATTTGTCTGCTGGAAGTTCATGGACTGGCTGCATCATACTATCGTTAGGGTTGTAGGAGAGAATCTATTCCATGTTTTTCTTCTAGTTTCTGGTATTGCTGACAATCATTAGTATTCCTTGGCTTGTAGATGCATCACTTCAATTTGTGCTTCTATCATCACAGGATGTTCTCTTAATGTGTCTGGGTATCTTCACATCATCTTGTCTCTGTGTCTATTTCTTTTGCCTCTTATAACGAAGGCACAGATTGGATTTAGGAAGTCCTACCTAGTATGACCTCATCTTACCCAGTTATATATATGGAGACCCTTTTCCAAATAGTCACTTGTTGTGACTTTGGGAAAGACATGAGACATGAGAGGAGGGATGATATTCCACCCCAAACAGTTTCGTGTGAGTATCCAAAGCTGGTCACCGCTGACAGCTCTATGGGACCAGCCACTGCCACATCAGTTATTTTCCTGCATTAAGTCTACCCCATATAAGGAGGGACCAAAATATTCTGAAATTATGATCCCTTGGGTTGTTTTTACATAGATTATTGTAGAGATCCACCTGGACTTTTTCAGATCTGGAAGCCATTATTGAGGTTCCAAAGAATAAAAAGTGCATGCCATGGTGTCCATGGAAACAATGGATATTTTCAATTTAACATAACCTAAAGGGTTTCAAGAAATAAAAGTCAAGGTTTAAAGACACAACGTTATGTAAATATCCGTATCAATTTTATGAAATGCTAAAGAAGTTGAGCAATTAACTGTTTTAGAAAGGGGAAATACTTTTATTATAAATTTGAAATCAAAATTTCTCTACAATTTGGAAGCTTATCAGAAAATTTTTTAAAAATCTCATATCATATCTACCAAAGTGTTAAAACCAGGCATCAATCTAGTTTCATTCTTAATATGTCACATACGATTTAGTCACCTACTATATGACTTAATGTGCTATCTCACAGTCTATAGAAAGAACAAATCTCTATACATCAACAACAATGGGCAGCTTAACATTTTCCCTACTTTTAGTAAATCATAAAAATAATTGTTCATTCCAAGATGATAATATGTAATCTATTAACAGGTGATTTCTTACTGTTATGCTTTTTTTTTGTAGTTCTGTATTATATGTAACCTTACACTGCTTTGTTTTGTTTTGTGTTTTTCTCTTTTTCCTCTTAAATAAAAAAAAATAATTGTTCATTCTGTAAGTTCAGAGTAGGTATCTTAAATAATTACCACTGTTTCAAAGATTACACAAGGAAATAATTCAGGTATTGCTTTGGGTTTTTTGGTCTTGAATGAGAGCTGAATCCATGATGAAACATATGACATGTTTTCAAAAGAGAAGTTGTAATCATTAGTGCTCTTTTCTAATTTGTTCATAAAACTGGAGGGCTAGCAAAATAACTCTATCCACTTACTCTCAGGTCTACTTCACTCTTTGGTAAAAGCAATCAACCACATGCAAGTCCTAATGGTTCTCTATCATCTCTCAACTGATTTCCTTCATGTTAACAGAGTGACTAAAGAGACTTTGTTGAGTATTGCTAAACAATATTGCTAAACAAATTGCTATAGTATTGCTAAAATACTAACATTTAGTGTACTTACCTTTCTAAGAGAAATCTGGCATGCTAGTAACTAGGCAAAGTGTTAACCATTTCAAAAAGAAAACAAGACTGATTTAATAGTTGAATTGTTAATAGATCTATGATAGCTTCTTTGTGGGAAATATGGTCACATTTTTCTTTTTGGATATTGAAAAAGCATTGACTATCATTTTTAGAATTTTCCTAGGATCAATGACAGCAATACATACTATACAGATATAACAAGAAATCCAACTAATACTATTTTATTGAGTACCTACTCTGTGCCAGGAATTGTGTTAAGTGCTTCCTTGCAAAATCTTACTCAATTTGTATGACAAGCCTCTGAGATCAATCTTATTCTCACCCAGAGAGCCACAGTTGTTTTAATCATTTTTCCAGATCCACATAGCCCGTGTCAACCCGAAGTCTATCCATTTTATATGTTCATGCTCATAACCATGGCTTTGGTCAGCTGAGGATATCCTACAAAAGTCATTTTTGTTGCTCTTTCCTAAGTCTTATGATATTATCTGTTAAATGTCTTGCTCCTTTTGGAAACTTGTCTTATTTCTCTGTTTATCGTCGCCAGTGATTTACACAGCATTTTTATATAGAGAGTTTTCAGTAATTTCTTTCTTAAATAAATATGTGAGAAACACCTTTCACTTATCCATGACCTGTGTGTGGAAGTTAGAATAACTTTCTGCCCACTCATCCAACACCAATTTTCCTATCCATGACAATTACAGAACACAGCTCAATTATATTGGTGTTGCTGGCAGCCAAGGGTTCTCACAGCAGTCTCTGTCATCCACTCTCAAGGGAAACCTTGGCTGACGGCTCTTTTTTCTCTTTTAGCCATTAACCTTTTACCAACTGCCAGGAATAAATTATATACGCTGTGCTGTTCGTCTTTGAATACAAATTTCTACTCTTATTGCCTATGGTCTTTTCTTTTATGAAAACATTCATATTTAAATCAATAATATATTTGAATAATATACTTAAAACTGAACATTCTCTTGACCTTAAATCTTATTTGTTAGTTCACTCAAGAAATCAAATTTTTTTTTTTTATTGGTACCGGGGATCGAACTCACGACCACCTGCTCGCAAGGCAGGTGCTTATCCCACTGAGCTAAATTCCCAGCCCCTAAGAAATCAAATTTTATGTATCATTTTAATACTGTTAGAAAAAATCCTGGAGCGAGAACAAGATAATTTTTTCTTAATACTTACAGAATTTTGAATTGTGTGTATATTCATGACAGTCTCAAAAAATGAGGACAAAGAAAGCAGAAGATGATTTTAGTCTTTAAAATTGTTATTTTATCGTGGTTTTGGTTGACATGAATCAATTCTACTCCTTCCTTCCTCTGCCTACACAGTACATACATACACACACGTACGCATGTATATGCGTACACACACACATTATCTCCCTAGCAAGGGAAATGGATAGTAACTAGATAAAAGAGATGGACTTAGTGAATGCCAAAATCAAAGTATAACTTAGAAAGACAGTCCTCTGCTGAGACCCATAGCGAGGAAAGAACAGGATAGAGTCTGTTCAAGTCAACCA
This sequence comes from Cavia porcellus, assembly GCF_034190915.1. Taxonomy (NCBI): domain Eukaryota; kingdom Metazoa; phylum Chordata; class Mammalia; order Rodentia; family Caviidae; genus Cavia; species Cavia porcellus. The sequence goes on from NW_026947493.1 coordinate 42,401,329, forward strand.
CTGAGAGGTTCTAGATGAGCCAGACCTAAAGCTGAAGGAGTGTCTGGTGTAAAGAATATACCACATGTAAGTAGAGATGTTTCTAGATGGGGATCTTTCCTTAATCCTGTCAAAGGTGTGTGTCTATTTTTTGTAATCTCCTTTGTGTTCATGCTATGTTTCTTAAAGTAATATATTTCGTTGTCTCTGAAGTATTATTTACACAGCTATTCAATTCATTTGATTAATTTGCTCACTAACCACCATATGACAGCATTGCTAGGTGTAAGGAATACAAAACACGATTCAAGTCAGTCTGTTTTCAAAACATCTAATGAAGCAATAAGGCCAAAGCACCAAGTGAAGCAAATCGGCACACTTGTTTTCCATCATAATGTAAAGAGACGCAAAGAGAAAATTCTATTTTTAAAATTCCCACAACAAGTTGGAGGAAAAGGGATACATTACTACACAGTAAGTGTGCTTTATCAAAATACCTCTGAATATGGAATTAAATATTATAAAAACATGAATATGTCCTTACCAGGATATATGTAAATAAAAATCTCCTTTTACAGTAAAATCACACTTTTTGTAATAAATTATTGCTCACTGAATCCTTATGATTATACTACTGTTCAGTGCCATGTTTGCTTTTTCTAAATCTCTTATATCCTTTTATATACACAATATGCACACAGAATTAACTCAGTTTTTTATTAAATATTTGAGAATAAGTTGAAAATCCTGACCTTTTACTCCTAAATAATTTTACAGACTAAAGACAACATAAATAACCACAATTCAAAAATGAAATTCATGAAATGTAATAGCAATATATATTCCTATTATCCAATTCCTATTTTATATAAAAACTTCACCAGTTATTCCAATAACTAGGTCCTGTACGACATTTATGTTTTTGATTCAGGAGCCAGTCCTAAATCATTCTATTCATTTGGTTGTTACCCTCTAGTCTTCTTGACTCTAGAGAACAGTTCTTCATTGTGCCTACAATGAAATGCACATTCTTCAGGGAGTAAATGTGGGTTGTTTGTAGATGTCCTTCAGCTTGGTTTGTCTGATTATTTCCCCATGTTATCTTTCAGAGATCTTCCCAAATGTCATGTGTGATCTGGAATAGGAGCCTTTGGTCTTTCTCTCAGGCTCTTGTCCTTCCTTTCCGTATGTCTGTCATTGCTCCAAATTATTCCTTGATTTAGAAGGAGGGTCTCCCTAGAATTATTGGTCTTAGGGACATTCATGCTCTTTACCTTAGTGTTATAACACCTCTAAGTAACTTGTTAGGTTTCTATGACCCAGCATCTTCCTAGATCACATTTTCTAAAGTTAGATTGTCTAGTCATAGATAATGCCACATTCAGGCCAATAAAAATCCAGGCTGGAAGTCCCACTCAAAGCCCAGATACAATTCTTGTACAGCCTTTTCTTTAATATGTGGTGCAGAGTAGAGTTCACAAGAATCTACTACAGCCCAGGTTTTTATGACCTCTTGTAAACAAATACTTGGACAAGAACATATAAATACATCTCTCAAGAACAACCAGCAATTTTCAGACAAATTCTAAATGTAGACTGATGAAAATATTATAATTTTGCAAGATTGTAACTGAGCTTAAGATGCACCCAATTTATATTACTAAATAGACCATACAGAAAACTGATACTTGGGTTACTTTATGAATTTTGGCATTCTTTAAGAAAAATAGTGAGTTCTTGCCCTTACACCTACACAATTAAAAGGCTCATTGAAATGATGTTTACAAAGACTGATTTAGTAGTTTGGCTCTAAAGACAGGTTCCATCCACTGCTTTAAAGGGAAAAACTGCTTTTAACTTTAAAATTGGATGGCTTTCCATGCACAACGATTTTTGCTGTTTTAAGGCAGATTTTATACACTGTACCTGGTTAGAAACAGCATCCTTCAAATATGTCCTATCGAAAAGTCTAATCCCAAAACCTGCCTTTAACATTTTATGATTTCTGCTGACCTCTAATTATACCCTTGGTTTGCATTTTAAATATTTCCCAAAGGCCATGTTAGAAGACTTGGTGCCCAGCTGACATCACTGCTGGAAGGTGATGGAAACTTTAAAAGGTGGGGGTGCCTAGTAGCAAGAAAATAGGTCATGGGGATGTGCTCTTACAAGTGGGTCTAGAAACTCATGCCCTTATTTTCTCTGTTTTTTTCTCCTAGCCTTCATGAGAGGAAAATGTCTCCCTCACCCGTGCTCCTGGTGTGATATATTGCCCTATCATAGGCCCCAAAGAAATGAACTAAGTGCTATACGCTGAAATCTCTGACATCATGTGCCAAAATTAATCTTTCTTCCTTTAAGTGATTTGTGTTATTTTGTCACAGCAAGGGAAGCTGACTAATACAGAAAATTGGTATCAAAAAGTGGGGTTATTATTATCATACCTCACAATGTGGTTCAGAAGACTTTGAAATTGGTTCTTGGAAGGAATTTGAATAAGTTTGGAAAAGTAGACTACCGAAGGCCTACAATGCTGTGATCAGAGCTTAACAGGGTGTTCTGGAGAGTCTCAGATCAGATCGCTGATCAAATTGCAGAGTGAAGGCTGTGTTGACAAGGTTTCAGTTGGAAATAAGGACTCTTGGGAATTGGACTAAAGGCCACTCCTATATCTTACAAATAACTTATCTTTGTTCACATCCCACAATTTTATGTGAGGCTGAGTTTACTTTAATGGGCTAGATTGTCTGGCAGAAACAACTTCAAGGCAACAAAGAATTTAAGTACTGGGATGGCTGCTTTTGGCCAAATTTAATTGAAAACTGGGAAGAAGGAGAAGAAAGATTTAGAAACTTGCAATTTGATCAGGAAATACACAAAGTTGTAGTCAAGTAGGGTGCAGTTAGTAAAGAATTTAGTACCATTAAATGGTGCCAGATTCATAAACGTGTGAGCATAAAAACTTTCTTTTGAGAAGACCGCCTTGAGTCACCCGATGACTTTGTTTCCTTGTGTTCAGGTACTTAGGCATTCAGAAGTTATTGTTCATGCTGGTGACAAACCTTGGCATTGTCCACATGATACTGGTTTTGCATGCATGCAAAATGAAAGAGTTGTGAGGTTACAGGGAGGCCAGTCTATGGAGATTGCAAAGGAAAGCCTAGAAAAGGCAAGCAGTGTGTGGCATTTTTGATGTCAATGCAAGCAGCCTCGGATAGGGTGATACATGAAGATGTGAAAGTAAAACCAAAAGCTACAACGGACCGTAGGAAGTTAGAGATATCAGGAAGGTGGGATGTATGCCATTGGAAGCCGCAGGCAAGCCAGGCCAAAAAAAGTGCTTACTTAGGCTGTGTCTGTCAAGGTCATAGAGGAAGGGTTCCTCATGCCTTCGGGAACCCACATATGTTTACTGTGTACCACAGATGAAGCTACAGGATTTCATACTTGCTCTGCTAGGATTCAGTCTTGCTGTGATCTAATTTTTCATTATTTTTCTGTTCTTCCCTTCTGGAATGAGAATATTTACTTACATGTGGCTTTGTCTTGGCAGTATACAGCTTTTCTTTTGATTTTTACAAAGCCAAGAGTTTGCTTCGAGTCTCAGAGGACTTTTAAACAATGTTGGAACAGTTAAGACATGGGAGTCTTTTGGAGATAGACTGTGTGGATTTTGGATTATGATATGGCTGTGAGCCTTTGGGAGCCAGTGACAGAATGTTATGGTTTGTGTTTTAAAAGTCTCCCAAGTGCCATGTATTCAAGGCTTAGCTGACAAGCTGTGATGTTAGGAGAAGTAACAGAACTTTTAAGAGATGGAGTTCAGTGGAAGGAAGTTAAATGATGGAGGGGGAGCCTGGGTACAGGCCCCTTACTCTCTCTTTCTCTTTGCCTTCTAGCCACACAAGGCAAACACACTTTTGCCACAATACACCTCTACCACTATGTACTGCATCACTACAGGTTCAAAAAGAATGGGGCCAAGCGACCATGGACTGAAATCATGGAACCTTTCTTCCTTTGTTTTTCTGAGGAATCATTGAACAGTGACAGAAAGCTGATTACATGTCTCATAACACATGTGCCTTTCTTTTTGATTGTCATTTATGTTCTTCCTTACAGTTATTTGTATGACCTTTTAGCGTTTTTCAAAGTCATTGACAGACACATATGCATCTTGATATCACTCCTATTATCTAGCATTGTGACTTGCAAATATTTTTCTAGTGGAACTAAAATCTAGTAAATATAAGATGTTATAGGAAATTTTAGTTCTGGCCTAAATTACATCTCAAGGTACATCTGAAAATGCTAGTTCAAAAATGAAAGAAGAGGACCATGGATTTAGCTCAGTGGCATAAGCACCTGCCTGGCAAGCGTGAGGTCGTGAGTTCAATCTCAGTATCAAAAATAAAAAAAAAAAAAGGAAGAAAAAATATATTAGTCTGTTGTTCATTTTCCAACTATAGCTTTGACTAAATATTAACAAACACAGACATTGTATACAGTGCATCCATTATGTTCAAACTTAATAAACATTTAATAACACTGAGTAGTACTAATTTACAAAATCACTCGAGCTACAGAATTTGAGGTTTATGAGAAATGTACAGTACCAGATAAATGAGAAATAAGAAATTGTTATTACTGTTTCTGCTAGTTAATTAACAACACTGGAAGGAAAACTGGAAAATAGAAACAAGAATTCAGTAAATCAAATGATGATACACGTCTGCGGATATTTTTATCATCGTATCATTGTTATCCAGTCTAGTCACTGTGACACTATTATATAGGGCTACCGATAAGTTAATTCTGTTGCAATATAATGAGGAGGAACAAACATAGTATTGTTAGAGACCCTTGTTAAAGGGAACTGAATTGTTCTTGTAGATAAAACCTTGAGATACCTGTTTTAAAAACAAACAACAACCTTGAGATACCTTGCGTCCCCATAAGGTATTCTTGTCAGATGGCTCAAAATTTTCTGAGCAAGGAAGAAAGACAAAAAGCAATATTTTTGCAATTGATTGGAGGAAGGAAAAGAGAGGAGAAACAGAACAAGGGACACGAGAGAAGGCTGAATTAGGTGTAATTCTACCAACTGTGTGAGTGACTTCTCCGGGATTCTGCACATTCGGAAAATTCACAAAAACGGTTTTGTTTTTGTTTTTGGTACCAGGGATCCAAAGCACAGAATATGCATTTTGATATCAGTCCTATTATCTGGCATTGTGCCCTGCAAATACTTTTCTAGCTGAACAAAAATGTGGTTGTTTTGTTTTGTTTTTGTGCTTGCCCAACAATTGTTGTGCCACTGAGTTAAGTGATTGGATTTCTTGTGAAAATCAGTGAAATAACCAAGATTCTGCATCAGAGGTTTTGTAGGAAACAAAATAGATGTCTGGGTCTGACACCCTTCTGTCTGTGTGATCTTGGTAGCCCACTTGACACTCTATATACCCGCTTTGTATTTGACAAAATGGAGATTTTCAAAGTTCCTGTGAGTGAAGAGTTTGATAAATCCTGTTAATCCTCTGAGAGATTCAAACACAGAAAAATAGCTGTTTTCTCCTGTTCAGCTAGAAAAAGTTGAAACGTTAACTATGTTCCTAGCACATATTTAAGGTAAAAATGAACCTTGATTCATAAATGTGCATCTGGATTGAGGGGAAAGACAAGTGACCTATAAATATGTCATGGGACAGGGGCTGGGGATTTAGCTTAGTGGCATAAAGCATCTGCCTTGCAAGCAGGCAGTCATGAGTTCAATCCCTGGTACCGGAAAAAAGAAAAAAAAAATGTCATGGGCTGCCACCCTTGAGGCTTCCATGAGTATGGACCTTGTAACTAGGTTTTCGCCTTATGGGATCCTCGTAACTATGCCTACAAAAGCTGTTCTTATGTATATATGCCTTTTTTATAGTAGTTTTTTAAAATTCAAAATATATGAATAGGAAAGGAAAAAATCTTAAAGGAGAGATCAACATATGTTCCAGCAATCACATACTTTGGTATTTTCCCAAATGAATTGAAACATTATAATCACTCAAAAGCTGCAGTTAGATCTTTAAGCAGCTTTATTCCTAGTGGTGCAAACTAGCAACAAAGCAACAAAGGTGTTCTTCAGGAGGCGAATGGGTGAAATTTAGAATATCCAAACAATGGAAAATTATTTGTCACTGAAAAGAACTGTAGACTGGGCGTAGTGATGTATGGCTGTAGTCCCAGCTACCCAGGAGGCAGGCCATGGTGGAAAGTTCAAGGCAATGTAGTGAAACCTCATCTGAAAAATGAGCTGTAAGATAAAATAAAATAAAATAAAATAAAATAAATAAAAAGTGAGCTATTAAGGATATGAAATAATGATAAATGCAGATCACTAAGGGAAAAAAGCTAATACAAAAAAGATTGTATTCTGTATGAATTCAACTACATGACTACAAAGATAGTGAAAAGATCAGCAAATCATGAATAGTGGTTGAGATCTGAGTGGGCAGAGAGATAAACAGGGCACAGGGGACTTTTAGGACAGTGAAACTATTCTATATGATCCTATAATGAGAGATACCTATCATTATACATTTGTCAAAATTTAATAATTATATCTCAAAATTATGAGAGTAGAATATGTACCACAAAGACTATAAACCGAGGACTTTAGTAATAATAATGTACAGTATTAATATTGTTTCATCAATGTAACAAATATGCAACCCTACTACAGAATATTAATGGTAGGGGGAACCTTGCACCCAGAGAGGGTTAAGAGGCATGTGGGAATTCTGTGTACTTTCCACTCACTTCTTCTGGAACCTGAAGCTGCTTTAAAATATAAACTCTGTTAAGCAAGAAAAACAAAAAGGCCTGTAGGATGGACGGGCTTTGGAGGAGAATGAGACATATATCTAAACCAGGGTAAATCCTGCACTTGACACATCTGGATCTCATTTCTCTGAACCTACTGGACTGCTGCAAGAATTTCCTCTGAAGGGAAATGTCTGAGACTGCCCTGCTGCTGAGCTGTCCTTGTCCTGTATCCTTCTGAGTAAGCTGGTGGTCTGCCACCACTTTCTGAGTCTGGGTGATCACTTTCACAGCAACCTCATGACAAGTAAATGAGTTAATATAGGCAAAGTGCTCAGGGCTTGGGACATAGAAGTGTTCTAATGTAATTGCTATAATTGTAGAAATATTTTTCTTTATATCTCAAAAAATAATGAGACATAAAGTGATTAGGGATAATGATATGTGCTGTAAATTTCTGAAGACTAGAAAAAAGGATTTTGAATGTTTTCATTCTATCTTTCCTTTTTTTTTTTTTTTTTCTTTTTGAGACAGTTTCACTATGAAGTTCAGACTAGCCTTGAATTCATGTTGCAGCCCAGGCTGGCCTCAATCTCAGTGATCCTCCTAACTTGGCCTCCAAGTGCTAGGATTACAGGCATGTAACACCATGTCTGGCCTTTGAATGTTTTCAATGCAAAGAAATAATACGTAGAATAAAGAACTGAAAAAAAAAAGTCCTAAAATGAAAGACCCAGTCGAGAAGTGGGCCAGAGAAGTGAACAGACACTTTACAGAGGAAGAAACACAAATGATCAACAAATACATGAAAAATCTGGGAAAAGAACTCAGAAGTCGGCCTGCCTTCCCCGTGAGCCAGCCGCCTTGCAGGCTGGGAGACAGGAAGAACCGCCTACCCTCCACCCCGTGGAAGGTGCCGGCTCATTGGGAGGAGCACATCCTGGAGTGACAGCAACCGAGGTACAAAAACAACTTACTCATTGTATTGACTGATTGGCTCTGCAGGCTGGGGACCCATAGTCTGAGCATCTGTTTCGAGGATAATGATATGCATTATAGCAACTGCGAGGGATTTCCTTTTGTCTTGTTTTTGAAATTCTATGTTGTTACCATTTTGTTTTGTTCCACTTTATTGTTTTGTTTTATTCCCTTCAAAAAAATGTTTAACATCTCTGGCCATTAGAGATGCAAACTAAAACACTAAGATTCCGTCTTACTCCGGAAACAATGTCAATCATTAGAAAATCAAACAATAACAAATATTGGAGTGGCTGTGGCAAAAAAAAAAGGAAGCCACTTTCATTGTTGATAGAATACAAATCACAACCATTACAGATATTAGTAAGAAAATTCTCAAAGTACTGAACTATACATTCAATATGACCCAACTATCTCCTTGCTAGGTAGCTTCCTCAGAAAGCTTAAGTCATCACACTACAGCAATACTTGCATCCTAATGTTTATAGTGGCACAATTCATAATAGCTAATTCCTGGAAGTGGTTTATATATCCATCAACAGGTGACTGGATAAACAAAATGCAGTACCTATATGTAATAGAATACTATTTGGCTATGAAGAATGACAAATTTGAGGCAATTGTAGAAAAATGTTTGAACCTGGAAAACAATGTTGAGCAAAACAAATTAAACACACAAGCTTTAATACCATATAGTATCCCTCATTTGAATGACGGAAATTACAAACAAAGGAAATGAAAAAAGATGGACAGAAAGGGACAGGGGACAGATTCCACACCATATGGAAATGGTCTAGGGAAAGGAGTCATGTTCAAGAACCTAACAACCCTACGCAACGTAAGCATTATCAGCCATAACATGAGCTAAGACAGAGAGTATCAACAGGTGCATAAAAGGTGATTTTGGAATTAGACAAGGAGATGAGAGGAGGGGGAAACCCAAGCTGTAATATGTACATGCAACCACTCCTTAAAATAATTGCAAACTGCATGAATTACAAACATGTACTAATAAAATAAACAAGAAAAAAGTCCTGACATGATACTCTATAGCTATGTGAAATTTTATGTGTCAATTGAAAATAAGGATTATATTAAAATTATGACTGCGATAAGGGAAAGGAGAGAAGAAAGGTGGGAAAAGATGTATATAGGTATATATACAAGATAGATAGCTATACTACTATGTTAGTTCACCCAAGAAAACAGTTTGTGCTTTCATTGTTTTATTGATCTTTTTGTGCCTAAATCATGTAACCTGAGCAACTACTTCTAAGATAAAAATGTGCGGTATATTAGTGTTAATTTCCTATTATTTTTGGAATTCAGTATCATTTCTATCTTCTTCTGTTTTGCTTTTTTAAATGAAAAAATAAATATATAAGATATAAAAATTATGAGTGATGTGCTATCTGCAATGTCAAATATATGCATTGCCTTGCAGATAATATGGTAGTCCTCAGGAAACTTCCCAAATTCTATTGTTTGAAAATGTTTAAATGATTACACCATGGAACTCAAATTAGTATTGTGTCCTTTAAAAGTTCAGCCTGCCATCTGCACAGTTGAACTCCTCCAAAGTGAACAAACTGATCCCTGACCTTTTCTGCTGAATTTATCTGCCTAAAATCTATGCTTTTCTTGCCATTGTGTCTAAGGACCTGGTATAATACCTTGTACATATTCAGTTGCCTATTCACATTTTGCAATGAATATGCCAAGTACTAGGCTACTAGTTGTTTTCCTTTTTAAATCCCAGTTAAAACTTGACCCTGTGTTGAACACCTTTTGTGTGCTACAGTAGATTCATCTGGTTTTACCTCCCTCCCTCTGACCCTCTGTCTCCACCAACTTATTGGTCTCACATTCTGCTGCTTGATACCAGTGTCCAGTCTTCAGCAAGTCCCACTGGTTCCTCCCATGTGCTTAGATGAAACACCACGTCAAGGGTTAGATGAATTTGGCTTCACCTACTGAAGGGATCTGGAGGCATCATAGAAGTCTAAAGGAATTAACACTCTGGGAGACAGCTGATGACTTGAGATGGCAGATAAATTTCTTCTCCATTCTTCCACGCAATACAGTGTTATGATACGTGAGTTCCACCACCGAGTGTCTGGAGATGGCTCCCTATAAAAGAGGTCGCTTCCTAAAGCAGCGATACCATCTCATGTTTCATTCTCATCCTTCCAGTCTTGCCTCTTTTCCTCTCTCACTTTTGCTGCCCTGGCATTTTACCTCTCAGTGAGACATAAACCATTAAGTTGCTCCACAGGTTTGCTTTCTAGAGAACTGAGCTAAGCCTTGCTTATAGATCCATGGCCCTAATTATCTCAACCTGTCTGCTTATTGTACCGTGGACCCCTTCCTTGTCACTTTTTCTCAACCCCCCTTTCCCTGGATCACCCCACAACTCTCCTGACTGTGTCTCTGTTTGGGTCCCACAGACTCACCTTGTTACCCCAGTGCTCTTGTTAGCTTGCATTGTTTTTGGTCTCCATCCTTCTACCACCTTATGGATATTAGTATTTTTCCTTTTTCTTTGGGCAATTATTTTTCTCTTACACTTAGCCCTCATGGTTCAGTGGGACTGAACTTCTTTCCTCCAGTGTCCAGGTTTTAACCAAGTATCTTCCACAGGGTCAGTCCTAAACACTGACTCGGAGGAGGCACAAAAATGAGTCAGTCCAAACAGCTGGTCTCAAAGTCTTTGTTGGAACTACTAAGAAAAAGTAGAAAGAGAAAGGAAGAGAACTGGAGCAGGAAGTCTGCCAGAAGACAAGGCCAAGCCCGATGGAGAGAGAAAGAGGCTGGCTTTGATGGGAGGCTTGAACCATGAATTTATGTCTAAATTTTCTACCCTCAAACCTTTCCCTTTTCTGAATGAATAAACTCTAGTTTTAGTTTTTCATCCCTGCAATGCAAGATGTGCACACTAATATTCTGTCTCCTCTCCCTTCCTCCTTTTCTCCTTCTCATTAACATTAATATAAAAGCATGGCAGCCAACCGAGCCCTAGAGCCCTTTGATCGCTCTCTACCTTCCTTGTTGGATGAGCTTCCTGAGTCATTTGGTAGAGTGAGGCTGCAGGCTACAGGCTTAGGGTTACTTGCTCAAGGCCAGACACTCACTGCCTGCTGTCCAAGTAGTCACGGCAGAGCACTGCCTGTTCTGCTGCATCTTGCTTCTTCATTTCCGCTCCTGATCTGTCTTTCTGTCTGAGTGCCTTGCTGGCAATCTGATGCAATTTCTCAAATTCTTTGTACTACGGGGAAATTTTATGACCACTTGGGCACACAGTTCTTAAGTAGAACAGTTCTTAGCTAGAACAAAACAGGTGGAATTTCTGGCATCTTATCAGCCTGGAAAGACAAAAGCAGTCCTGTGCTGTGGGATGAGGGGGAACTCTCAGAGGGACTTTCCAGTCTGACTACCTTGCGCCTCCCAAGCTTGGCTCTGCTTATTATTTTTACTTGACTTATGTTCCTTTCTTAAGCCTCCTCCCCATACACTTCACTTTAACACGTTGGCTCCACACAAGCTCATACTGTCCTAGGTCATATTTCTTCAGTCTCCCCGCAAACTTCAGAACTTCCCCCTTCCTCTAAGTTGCCCTAAAAGAAAGCAGATGTTTATCCGTGCTGTTTCAACCTGGTATACAGGATCTGTACACTGGTAAAATTTAACTATAGTCCTGTGTCACTAAAAGCACATGATGTTCTGAGAACTGTAGTTAGTTTTGTCATCGTGTGAATGTCACAGAGTGCTCGTACACAGACCTACACACTCTAGGTCGTCACTTGATGTGTGAGGACTCTTGATGTAACCAGGAAGCATGGAAGCATGAGCAATATGAGGTTGCTTCCTGCATACATACATGATTTGTTGTTGTTGTTGTTTTTATTTTTGTTTTTTGAAACAGGATCTCACTATGCAGTTCAGACTGGCCTTCCACCCACCTCAGCTTCCCAAGTGCTGGGATTACAGGTGTGCACCACTATGCTTGGCTCAGACATGATGTTTTGTAATAAATTTCTTTCTATAAATAAAAGGAATGCACTCTAAAATAATGATAAAAGTATAATGTCATAAATACACAAGCTAGTAATAGTCATTTGTCATTATCAAGCATTATTAATATAACAAATGAATAAATTAAATGTACTTTCATTTTATATAACTGACAGTGCAGTAGGTTTGTATACCTCCTATCACCACGAACGCCTGAGTAATGTGCAAGGATGTCACAATAACTATGATGTCATTAAGCAACAGAATTTTTCAGCTCCATTACAGATATATGGAATCACTGTCATACACTCAGCCCATTGTTGACTGAAATGTTGGTTATGCAGTGTGATTGGCATGCAAAGTGTGAAATAAAGCAGTTTGCTCTGATGAAAGTTCCTTCTGAGTGTGTCCCAGGCTAGCTCTAAGGACAATCTGAAGTCTCTTTCTCTCTCCTGCCAAGCATCCAGTAGAGCGCTAGAATTGATGCCTATCTCACTGTGTTCTGAGAGGAGTGTCCTCATGCAGTGAGTAGATGAGCACGGGTTGATCAAGTTCTAAGAACATGTAGAAATATCTTGCTTCCATGCTCAGTAAGTGGCTGATGGGTGACACCCAGATACATAGACCAAAAAATATTCTCTTCCAGGTAATTGGGCAATATTGTCAAATGTGATAATCCCAGCACAATCTTTAGATACTTGCTTGGTATGTCTTGCAGCAGTCATATGTCTCATCTACAGAGCAGAAACCAGTGGGCAGCCATTACACATGCAGAGTACAATCTGCATTATGCTTAGCCAAGGTTCTGGCTAAGAGCTAGGATTTAAACAGTAAAACATTAAATTAATATGTCATCACAGATTGTGAACTTTGTTTTGAGCAAAATGAACAAGAAGCAGAAACACACTATCAGGGAGAGTGACTATTCAGAAATGGCCTTTCCAAAAAGGTGTTATGAGGAGGAGCAAAAAGAAGGCAGAGGTCACACAAGCAATTGAAAGAAGGATGTTATACCAGGAAGGAACAGGGTGTGCAAACTCCCTGAAATATGTGTATTATAAAAACAGAAAGAAAATCAATGGAGCGGAAAGATAGAGAGCAGGGGGATGATGCAAGACTCAAGACACGGTCAGCACAGGATATAGGGCCTTTGATAGCTTAGATATAAACCTATATGAAAAATGAAGCCATGAAGTGAAAGAATGATGCAGATTAGTTGTAAGGTCATCCTTACTGCAATGGGAAGTGGGTTGTAGAAGCAGAAGAGGAAGGAACAGTAAGTAGGCTGCAGCCTGTTGGGGTGTATCCATGGTGAGCTATAGAGAATTTCTCCACCCACCAGGAAGGTGAATCAATATGACTTCCTATTGGATTACACAAAATAAGTAAGGAAAAGAGGAAGCAAATATGACTTCTAGTTTCTGATTTGAAAGAATAGTCATGGAGGCACCGCTAATTAAGGCAAAGAAGTCTACGAGGAGCATGTATTTGTAAGAGTGAGTGGGAATCCATTCAGTTTGGAATTAAGTTTCAGATGTTGGTGAGACAACCAAATGGTGACATCCAGTGGAAAGCTGGAATATGCACCTAGGACATGCGGGCAGAGGGTCCTGATCTGGAATCGGGGTGTGGGAGTTGTCAGCATACGGATGCAGGTAAACTCATGGGAACGGATGGAGCTCCAGGCAGGTGCAGTAGGAAAAGCAGAGGGCAGTCACGTGAAAAGATACACGTCTCTTCTCCTATCACATGAGGACTTGGTGGTCATCCTCTCAGAAAGCCTAGACCCTGGGCCAGGGATTTAGGTCAGTGGCACTAGCGCCTGTCTGGCAAGTGCAAAGGTCCTGAGTTTGATTTCTGGTTAAAAAAAAAAAAAGGAAAGGAGAGAGAGAGAGAGAGAGAGAGAGAGAGAGAGAGATCCCAGCCTAGACCCCATGCTTCCACCTTCTGCTCTGTTCTGATGAGTTTCCTTCCCTCACCCACAAGGTCAACAAATGATCTCTGTGTTAACATAAAAGGAAGAAACCACAGACAACACTAGCATCACCACCCCACCGAGCAACTCAACCAATAAACAAAAGTACAGCATGAGCTTTCAGAAGTTTGCCCCACTGCTCAAGTCTCAGGGGAGAATGTTCTGTTCCTCTACTGACCTTTGGATAAATCATGCTTCAGTCTCTTCTGCCTTGCCTTGACAGATTGCCAGCATGTGTACAGATTGCATGGAGAGTAGAAATCAGAGGATACAACTGGTTCTGGGCCAACCATGACCACTACTGGGTGAACATATGTTTCACTGAAAACTGGTCGTGAAACCAATGCGCACCTGTAAAGAAATATCTATTCTTTGATGTGGTCTGTGAGCTTCAAAGACCCCCACTGTGTAATCATTTGCTTGCTTATGTTAAACTATCAGATCAAGATAGTCTCTGACCTTGTGAATATTCTTTACTCCTAGCACATTCATCCTCTTACTTGCTTCCATCAGTAGCTCCCAGTAGAAGAAGCAAGGAGGCAATTCCTGTATGTTTCAGAAAGAAGCAAACAGGAAGTGTCCTTACTATGGCTGTAGGTTACCCACAATACTGAGGTTTCCTTTTAGTGTTTTGCACCTCTGCTTCTGTTCATTTCACCCTGCCCCTTTCCTTCCGGTGCAACATCATTTTTCTGGCCTTTTTCTGCAGTGCTTAAATTCTTTTTTTTTTTTTCATCTTCTATTTTCTCCTGAACAGACAATACCATGCTGTTCAGACAGGTGGTCTGATCCACATCTTTGCCCAGATGTACATCTGGGCTCCTGGATCCCTAGCAGGTTACAGACTTGCTGTGCAACCCAAATTTCTTAAGTTCTGCATGCTCTTTGCTCTTCAAGCCTCAGCTTCCTGTCTATCTGTATGCTGAGCCACCACCCACACAGTTTCTCTACTGACATAGAATGCATGCGTGCAAGGCTGCTTTTTGTTACAAAATTGCTTTAAATATCTGGATGCTGTGGTTGTACTTTCTTAATGATATATTTTGTGACATTTTGGCTGCCTCAAAACTACCCCATATCTGAACCCTTCCTCTTCAATAGGGTCTGTCTCCCTGTGGCCAGCATGTGTCACTGCTTGGTAAGCAGGATTGTCTTTGTTTTTTTTTTAATTTTATTTAAGGAGAAAAAGAAAAAAAAGCAGAGAAAGGGTATAAGTTATACAGAATTTCAGAAAAATAATAAACAGTAAGAAATCACTAGTTAATGGATTACATAATGTCATCTTAGAAATATTTGTTCAAGTTACAAAATTAAAGCTTATATAGTGGACATTCAAACAGTGAGACCAAATAGTTCTGTTCAATGATCCAACAAAACTCAGTAATATCATTGTCTATCTTATACACTTAAATATACATGCAGTTATATTGTTTAGAGCACTTTCTTTTCCTCTCTTTTGTACAATGACTATTACACATTTTGGGTTTTATTGCTCCCACAGTTCTTATTACTTTTTTTGGAAGAGAGTAAAACCAAATGTGACATAACAGAACAGAGTCGGTCAAATCAAAAGGGTGGACATAATAGATAATGTAAAAACATAATACTAGGTGATCAACAATGGTTACCAAATGCCTCCCGCTATCTCTAATAGAATTGCCTATATCACCAGTTATAATAAAATTGAACAAAATAGTAAAGAACGAAACCAACAAAACCAAAACATTGGAGACATTACAGGTCTTCAAAAGTAGGTAATAGTCAACCAGAATGGGCGTCATAATGAATCCCACTATCTTCACAGCTGTTGCCTATACTTTTGAACCTGGTACTATCAAGCAAAACAGAATAGAGGAACATCAGTCAAAACAAGATGGTGAGAGCAATACAAGGCTTCAAATCAAGTTAATAGTAAATCAAAGTGGGTTACTATAATATATCCTGCTACTTTTTTTATTTTTCCCTTAATTAAAAGGATAAAAATAAAAAAAGTAAATAATAAAATGGAGATTGAAATAAAAGAGGGCATAACAACAAAACAGCGCAGAAAAAACATAACCATTTAAGCAAAATAGTGTTTTACCACAAGATAATCCCGACATACAAGTAGTTACCATATTGTCTCTTTCCTTGAAATCTTTGAGTATAACTTCATATACTATAGCATCAAATATATCAAAACAATGTAAAACCATTCAAGAGAATGACAGTATTACAGGGTATTTAGAATCAACTAACAGAAAATGAACAATGGTTTCTGTATAATCTCCTTGTCTATAAAAGTTTTTGTTTATAGTATCACATATAATAAAATCCAATAAGATACAACATGCTAAGACCAATGGAGACAGAAGAACAAAAGCTTGATGAGACTTCAAAACAAGGTGATATTAAATCAGCATTACCTATTATGACGTCGTTTTCTCCAAAATAGCTGTTCCTATCATCCAGTCTTCTCTGCCTCATTTCTGTTGAGCTCTTTTTCTGTCATTAGTTGTCAGTTTGTCTTCTTCACTTTGTTTTCTGCTCCATTCATTGTGGCCTCTCTGCCACTATTTCTGGATTCTTTGTATTTTTCTTTTTTAGAATATCCTGTAGTATTCTCTGTAGAGTTGAATTGGTGGTTGCATATTCCCCTAGTTCCTCTTTATCCTAGAAGCACCTTGTTTTTTCCATCAATTTCCAGGGATAGTTGTGCAGGATATTTCAATCTTGGCTGGAGGTTATTATCTTTCAAAGCTTGAATTATTTCCCCCCACGCTTTTCGTGATTTGATGGTTTGTGCTGAGAAGTCTGCTGTAATTCTGATGGGTGTTCCCTTGTAAGTGATCTGTTTCTTGTCTCTGACGGCTTTTAATATTCTGTTCTTATATTGGATTTCTTGTATTTTGATTATTATATGTCTGGGTGTAGCTCTGTTTGGGTTGTAGGTGGCTGCGGTCCTGAATGCTTCATACATCTGAGTATCTTTACCTTTTGCTAAATTAGGAAAATTCTCCTGGATTATTTCTGCAAGTATCTTTTGTAGTTCATTTGTTTGTGTCCCTACTTCTTCTTTTATGTTCTTAATTCTTAAGTTATAGATCCTCTTAACATCTTCTAGTCTTTGTATTATTACTGTTTGTTTCTTTGTTATTTTTAAGAAGTTTTTCATTTCATGCTCCCATATTACAAATCTGGTCTCCAGTTCAGATAATCTATCCTTAGTTTCTTTCAAGCTGTTATGCCAGTTTTCGATAGAGTTTTTAGTTTCCTGGTAATCTCTTTGAACCTGCTTCACGTATTCTATGCTTTCTCTATTTTCTCCATCAAACAATTCTCCCCTCTTTTTCTGTTCTTCCATTCCACCATCTGTTTTTTCTTGGGTGGTACTTAGCATTTCTCTAACTATTCTGCCTATTTCTAGCTTCAGGTCATTAATAAGTTCATTCCTAAAGTCATCTATGAGGCTCTGGAGATAGCGCTTTATGTCTATTGGTGTGGTGTCCGCTATTGCCTGTTTCTCAGGATTGGGGGCTGAGGGGCCTTTCTTGTTGCTCCCTCTTCCCATATTTTTTGTTCCTTATATATGCAAGCGTATATAGGAGGCCCAGCTTCCTTCCCTGTTGGCTACAGTCTGATTGAATTGCACTGGCTAGGTGTTCCCACCCACCGCAGCGCACCAGGGAGATACCGACTGGGCAGCTTGTGCGGGGCCCGCCCCTCCAGGTCCTCCTTCAGGCACTGGGACCTGGGCTGTGCTAGCCTACTGGGTCTCAGCCAGCAGCATCACATAGGCTAGGCACTGCTCACCAGTCCCGCTTCAGAGGGGGTTATGTGACTGAAGTCACTACAGCACCCTGTTCCGGCAAGTCTGCCCTGTCCCAGAATGTCCTCGGTTGGAGCCTCCTAGATAGTGGAAGAGTCCCAGTTTCTCTCACTCACCACAGGTCGATGCACGGCTCCCTGCCCGTCCTGCTCTCAACTCCGTTCACTGATTCCCTTCTCAGAGCTTTCGTGCGTCTGTCTCCCTGCCGAGCTGATTCAGATGGAGCTGCGGCAGCAGGAAACCCAAATCACGGTTTCCAATGGCGCGGGCTCCAGCTTCCATACTGAGGCTTTATCTGTTTCTGTTATAGCACCAGGATTGCATTCCCAGTTGGTTTCTCTCAGCCCAGTTCGTTCTTGGGTCAGCAGGGAATATCTCCTCTCTTGCTTATGATTCCTCACTCCGCACCATTCCTGGATTCTAAGCTGGGTCTTTCAGAGAGCCTCCATAGCTGTTGCTATCTGTCCACCATGTTCTCCCAGAAGTCTCGCAGGATTGTCTTTGATTCTTAGATATGTTTCTTTTTCCTGTCTTGGGAAAATCTACTTTGTATTAGTTCATAAGCTGATAGTTTCCAGCCAGCATGTGGAAAGAGAAATGTAAAGGATAAGCAATGATAAATTGATGCAGGTTCAGTCTCTGTTGATGTTTAATACTGTCCATCTCATCAGCAGAACTAATGAAACTGCTTAAGGAAAGAATGTGTGATTGTCATTAATGATGTATTTTGGGTTTCCTGGGTAAATATACTTCAATTATATTTCCTGTCCCTTGTAAAGTTAAGCAGAACCTTGTGATTTATTTTGGATGGAAATATGAGCAGAATTTATATGTGCTACCTCTGAGTGAGAACCATCAAAATACTTCTTTTTTTTCTCTCAAGTCTTTCACTACCAAATAGATATAATGAAAGCTACAGATGTAATTTAAACATTTTAGTAGTCACATTGGAGGAACCAAAAAAGTAAAAATTAATTTTAATAATTATTTTATTTAACCTACTATATCAAATATATGTTAAAGTATATATTTTGAAAAGCTCAACCAGTTATCCATAAGTTATTTGTGAGATATTTTTCACATTTCAAGGACTCAGAAGCCTGATAGAGTTAGTAACTATAGCCACCCTGGATACCTAAGAGAAATTGGTGCCAGGACCTCCAGCAGACACTAAAATCTCTTCTATACAATGATGCAGTGTTTGCATATAATTGATGCCCACTGATCCTCCCATGTTTTTCAATTTATTCCTAGACTACTTATGATACCTAATATAAACGCTATGTAAGTAATTGTTATACTCCACTACCTTTTAACTCATATTCTCTTATAGTTGTTTTTTTCCAAATATTTTTGATCCATAGTTGGTTGAATCCACAGATTCAGAACCTAGAAAAAAGGACATGGAACCTGGCTCCTGGGAAGGGGAGGCTGCTGCTGCCACAAGAGATGCAAGTTTCCTCCATCTTACTAGTCTCTCTGTCTCCTCATCCCCATTGTTTAACTTTTCAAATTTTCTTTCTTTCATTCTCCCATCACCAATATCTACATCATTACTAATATTACATTTTACTAATCTTTAAATAGTTAACTATATGTTATTACTGCTTAATTCTTTTCTACTGCTAGTGGAGATATAGTCACATTTAGTCAATATTTGCTATATGTCAATATTTGGATTGTCTTAACATTTGTACTGTAATTACAGATATCTTTTCTAAGGCTACAATGATACACTATTGGTTCTTATAGTACGTCAATATGCAGTTTGTCGTGGATAATGGTATTGTTGCAAATTTACTTGTTATTGCTAGGTTGTATATTTCCTGTTATTAGTAGACTTTCTCTGTATGCTAATGACTGGATTACCTTTGTGTCACCGATTTCTGGAGAACTGCATGTTGGATCAATTACACTGCATCTTCCTTGCCCCAAATTAACTGAAGTAGTTGGATCTTGGGACAGAGGCAAAGGACTATAGTTTATCATACCCAGAGTACATTATTGAGGAAAAGACTCTAACATGATCTCCATACTACCAACAAAATTTTCCCACTATAATCTACAAACCTCTGTGCAAAACAAAATAAAACAAACAAAAAACAATAGAAACATGAGAGGACACGGCAACCAAATGCCTCCCAAAACTCTAACTCTCCCAGAGCTAATCCAGGAGTCACAGAAGGGAAGGAAGCAAAAGTCACACAGCTGAATTCTTCAAAAGAATAACGGAGACTAAAAAACAGATCAAAAAGGGCTTGACAGGCTCAAAGAAGATGTAACCAATAATAGAGAATAGTTGCAATAAACAAAATGACCAGGGAGCTTACAGAAAACACTAACAGAAGCTGGCTGAGTCAAACAAAAATGATATAAAACATGAATGACCAGTTTAGCAAAGAATTAGAGTCCAGGAAAAATGTTCCAAAAAGAAATTCAGGAGATTAAAAATTCTACTGAAGTATCAGCAGCAGAAATGACCAGTGTGAGGACAGGCTGCCAGAGCGGGAAGATAGAGTTCCTGTCCGAGCAAATATTTAGAGATATCTAAGATTAATTGAAATAAATGAAAAATCAGAAGACCAAATATATTAAACTAATGTCTTTACAGAAATAATAACAGAAAACTTTCCAAACACATGCAAAGAAATAAACATTTAGATAAGAGAGGCATATAGAACCCTAAATAGCTGTGATAAAAAAAGGATTCTCCGTGATACATAATGGTCAAAATCTCAGAAACCCAAGATAGAGACAGAATCTTTAAAGCTATTAAGGAAAAACAACACATTCTTTATAAAGATAAATCTATTAAAATTATGGTAAACTTCTTAACATAAACTTAAAGACCAAGAGTTCCAAACTGTAAAAGATAAAATCTTCCGATCCAGAAAGATATATCTTGAAAACTATCTTTCATTACTGATAGAGAAATGAGGTATTTCCATGACAAAGAACACTTCAAGAAATCTGTGACTATCAAACCAGTATTTTAAAAAAGTCTCTAGGATATCCTAGGAAGACACAACTAGGTCAACAATACCAATAGGTCAAACAGAATGAAAATACAAGTAGGGTGAGCAATTAAGCAGAAGGAAAGAAATGAAAATTAACAACAGAAAATAATGCAATAATAAGCATAGTCAATGCCTTTCAGTAATAAGTCTCAGTGTGAATGGTCTCATTCCCCAGCCAAAAGGCAAAGATTGGCAGAATGAATCAAGAAACAAAACCTAGAAGTATCCTATATCACACAACACATTTAATCCAAAGAGAAATTCACAGATTAAAAACCAGAGGGTAGAAACAATATCCTTACAATAGAAATCCAGCAAAAAGGAAAAGCTGAACTGTGGGAGTAATAAAACTCAAAATGTGTAATTGTCATTGTACAAAAGAGAGGAAAAGAAAGTGCTCTAAAGGACATAACTGCATGTATATTTAAGTGTATAAGATAGACAATGATATTACTGAGTTTTGTTGGATCATTAAACAGAACTGTTTGCAATCTCACTGTTTGAATGTCCACTTTATATGCTTTAATTTTGTAATTTAAACAACTATTTCTAAGATGACAATATGTAATCTATTAACTAATGATTTCCTGTTTTTTCTGAAATTCTGTATAACTTGTACCCTTTTTGTTTTTTTCTTTTTCTCCTTAAATAAAATTTAAAAAAAGGAAAAGCTAATTTAGTATCAGACAAGTGTATGTTAAACCAAAACTGATCAGAAGAGGTAAACAATGTCACTACATATTTTAAACATGTATGCAACCAATACCAGTGTACCCAAATTCATAAACCACACATAGCTGGATTAAAAAAATCAGATGAATGAAAAAATCAGAAGAATGAACACAATTAAAATTAGAGACCTCAATATCCCCAGTAACAAATAGACAGATCAACTAGACAACAAATGAAAAAAAAATCCAAATTAAATAAAACCTTGACACAAATGAATTTAATAGATATCTACACTGTTCCATACAATAAAAAATGTACACATTCTGCTCAGCAGCCCATGGGACTTTCTCCAAAATAGACCACATACTATCTCATAAAGCATGCTTCTGTAAATGCAAAAGAATCAAAATGATCTGATCATAGTTCAATGAAACAAGAACTCAATAGCAAAAGAATCCACATAAATTATGGAAACACATGGAAATGAAATACCATCTTGAACAATCAATGGGTCACAGAAGAAATCAAGGGACAAATTAGTTCCTAGAATCAATATATCAGTACCAATGTGACACAATGAAAGCAATCCTAAGAAGGAAGTTTATAGCTGTGAATGCATAAATCAGAAAAAGAGTGAGCCCAAATAAATAAACCAGTGATCCATTTCAACATCCTATCAAAATAAGGACAATCCACATACAAAACTAGTACAAGGAAGGAAATTACACTTATTAAAGCAGAAATTAATGAAATTGAATCTAAAAATACAAATAATCTATGAATCAAAGAGATATCTATTTAAAAGAATAAGCAAAATAGAAAAACCCTTAGCTAATCTTATGAAAAAAGATGTAGAAAGAACCAAGTCAATCCAATTATTAACAAAAAGGTTAAATCACAGTGAACATTGCCAAACTCCAAAGTACTATTAGTAACTACTTTGAGAAGCTATACTAAAATAAATTGGGGAATTCAGAAGAAATGGATAGTTTTGTAGATACATATGAACTATCAAAACTAAGAAAATATAAAATCCCCAAACAACTGAATAAAGGAACAAATTTGAAAAGCTAATTAAAAATTATCACCTAAGGAAAGCCTATTCTCAGTGGGTTCACTGCTTAATTCTATAAGAACTTTAGGAAAGATGTAAAAACTAGCATTTCTAATACTCCAAAAGTCATTTCTGATTCTATACCCTGATTTTAA
Organism: Cavia porcellus; assembly: GCF_034190915.1. Lineage (NCBI taxonomy): Eukaryota > Metazoa > Chordata > Mammalia > Rodentia > Caviidae > Cavia > Cavia porcellus. Next base: position 42,423,785 of record NW_026947493.1, read on the forward strand.
AATCAGACAAAGACCCAAATGAAAAAAGACAGCTATAGGCCAATCTTTTTAATGAACATAGATGCAAAAATTCTCAACAATACTGGCAAATGGAATGCAACAAACCATCAGAAAGATTGTACATCATGACAAAGTAAGATTCATTCCAGGGTTTCAGCGATGGTTCAACATGCCCTAATCAATAAATGTATCACATTATATAAACAGAATCAAGGACAAAAATCACATGAACATCTCAACTGATGCAGAAAAAGTCTTTGACAAAGTCTGATATTCATTTATAATAAAAACACTTTAAAAATATACATAGAAAGACCTGATCTTTTTCTGACAAATGCCATTCATGACAAATAAATTACACATTAAATGGTAAAAATCTGAAAGCTTTTCCTCTAAAATCAGGTACAAGACAAGGCTACCTGTCATCACTACTCTTACTCAATATAGTTCTCAAAACACTAGCCAGAGCAATTAGGCCAGAGAAATAAATAAAAAGGATTTGAATAAAGAAGTAAAATTAGAATTATTTGCAGATAATACGTAGAAAACCTAAAAAAATTTACCAACACTCCTAGAAGTAATAACCAAATTCAGTAGCATAACAAGACACAAAATCAACACATAGAAGTGACTAACATTTTTGTGCAGCAACAATGAATTTATTGAGAAAAAAATCAAAGTAACAACAGCATCTATGAAAAATTCAATACTTAGGGAGGAAGATGAACCACGGCTTCCCATGAGCCAGGCTCTATCATGGGGATGGAGAAGAGACTCAGCTAAAAGACAAACCAGGCCTTTCCACGAACTAGCTGGTATGCAGACTGGGAAACCAGAAGGGTACTCTTGCACCCCCATTAGCAACTGGCTGGTTCAGAGGACTAAGGATGAAATGTTAGCAACTGAGGTGAAAGGAATGTCTTGATACTTGTATTATTTGATTGACTCTGCAGACCTGGAGCTGGTGGTCTGGACATCTATTTAGAGGATGGCAGTGTGCACTGTGGCAACTGTGGAGGATTCCCTTCTGTCTGGTTTTTGAAATCCAATATTTTGTTCCACTTTACTGTTTCATTTTATTCCAGGTTGGTAACCTGAGCAACCATTTTGAAGATAACAATATGCAATATAACAACCATTGTTAAATTTCTTATCATCTTGTTTTGAAAACCTATATAGCTATTATTTTGTTGTTGTTGTCACTTTGCTTTGGCTATTGTTGTTTAGGTTTGTTTGTTTGTTGATTTTTATGTTCTTTCTTTTTTCTCTTTAATATAAAATTATAAATACTTAGGAATTAACCTATCTAAAGAAAATTAAAGATCTTTACAATGAAAACTACACTACTCTGGAAAAGGAGATTAAAGAAGATATCTGAAAAAAGTGATTGAAGAGAACATAAGAAAATAAAAAGATATACTCTGTTCCAGTATAGGTAAAAACAATATAGCTAAAATGACTATACTTCCAATACTGACATACAGATTTAACACAATTTCAAGTAAAATACCAATAGCACTTCTCACAGAACCAGAAAATAATCCTAAAATTCATATGGAACAAGAAGAGACCCAGAATAGCAAAATTATGTCTGGGTTAATAAGTACAAAGCAAAAGGCAACACAACCCCAGGCTTCAAGTGATACTACAGAGCCACAGTGATTTAAAAAAAAAAAAAAAAACAATGGCATAACCGAAAAGGACAGGTGGATCAGTGGCACAAAACAGAGGATGTAGAAGCAACTCCAGGCACAGTCACCCACCTGATTTTTGACAAAGGGAACAAAAATTTATGCAAGAGGAAAGATAACCTCTTTAACAAATGGTTCTGGGAAAATTAGCTATCCTGGTGCAGAAGATTGAATCTAGACCCATGTTTATAACTAGGTACTAAAGTAAAATAAAAATGAATCAGTGGCCCAAATGTTAAGACAGAGACACATAATCTGTTGGAATACAAAACAGCTAAAACTCTCAAAGACATAAGCATAACAAGAACTTTGAACTGAACTCCAATTCCACAAGACATAATATCAAGAATCCACAAGTGGAATCATATCAAATTAAAGTCTGCATTTAACAATTAACAGAAAGAAGAAACAACCTTCAGAATGGAAAAACAAAACAAAACAAAACAAAAAAACATTTGCCAGGTATTCCTTAGACACTGGATTACTACATTTAAAATATATAAAGAACTAAAAAAAAGTAGACCAGACTCCTACAAATGAAAGAACCAGTTAAAAATGGGCAACTTAAAGGATCAGAAATACCTCAGAAAAAGAAATATAAATGGCCAATAAATACATGAAAAAATGTTCAACAACTCTGGTCATTAGAGAAATGAAAATTAAAACAATATTGAGGTTCTTACTCCAGAAAAATGGCTATTATTAAGAAGTCAAAAATAACAAACACTGGTGAGGTTATGGAGAAAAAGCACCTTATACATATTGGTGAAAATATAAACTAGTACAACCATTATGGAAATAAATATAGAGATTCCTCAAAAAACTAAAACTAGAAATTCTGTTCAACCCATCTATTCCCCTTCTAAGTATCTTTCTGAAAGAGTTAAACAGATCATATCACAATGATCCTTGAATATCCATGCAACACAATTAACAATAGTTAAATCTTGAAAGCAACCTATGTGTATATTAATAAATGAATGGATTACAAAAATGTGATATTTGTGCACAATGGAGTGCTACTCTGCTGTAAAGATGATTAAGTTTGACTCATTTATAAGAAATATATGTGCATAACATAATATTGAGTAAAATAAATGAAAGGGAGTGGAAGGAGATGAAAATATTAATTAAGATGTGTTATGTACACGTACCAGCTCCTCATGAGGAATGAGATCATTATGTTCTACAAATGCATACTGACAAGAAAATCAGAAATTGTTCAGAAATTTGGGGACTCAAGTGGCAGAGGCCAGAGGCTTCTTATTAACCTCTAACAGTAAAACACAAACTTAGGAAATGCATTTTTAGGGCAAAGGGAAATTCAAACGCACTCTTACTGCAAGTATGAAATCAAAGTACAAACAAGAAAACCTCTGAATGGGTTAAATAAATTAATTTGGCCAAAAGTGCTTGAGGAAAAGACACTAAAAGCATGGCTCTTCCATGAAAGACTGTTGGACTGAGGGAGCCTGCATTAAACTATAAATGAAGCTATATAATATAAATATAGATTATCATGTGGTTGAAGTATCCATTTAAAGTCATTCAAATCATACTTAATTCTGAGGCCACGGTGCTTAGTGAACTTATCATCATCTATGTGTCACATTAACACATGAAGTAAAACCATTGAGAAGCTGAGGGCTCCCAGAGATAATAAAAATAAAAGGAGAAGTTACAGACCAGCAATTAGGTTTTCTTAGAATAGTTAAAAGACTTAGTTTGGAATTAGCCTTGGCTGCGCTGGCTGCTTGGCTGTTTTCCACACCATGGACTACTTTCAAGTGCTGCTCTCAGCAGGGTGAGCACTGCATGAGTTACAAATCAGGCCTGGTGTTGTTGATCTATTCCTGCTTGCCGTATTGATCGCCTATGCTTCAACCAGGCCAGTTTTCATGAATGTAAATCATTCTATCTTGTTATCCACTGAAACCCTTCGAAAGCTCCTCATGTTCTTTGAGATTAGAATTTAATTTCCCTTAACATGGTATGCAGTGTTCTTCAAGCTAGAACTCCTGTTTCACTTCATAGTATCATTTTTTACTATGCTTACTTTATTATGTTTTATGCTTTTGGAACATGAAAGTATTTTGATTTATTGCTTAGCAGATGCTTCTCTTCAGTTGCACTTCCCTGAAATACTTTTTCCTTTTTTTTTTTGGTCTCACATTTAATGCAAGAGGACCAGGGGTTTAGCTCAGTGACATAAGCACCTGACTGGCTTGAGGTCATGCGTGAAGTCATGAGTTTGATCCCCAGGACCACACACACACGCAAAAAGGACTAAGATTTAGTGCAAGTTCCTTCTCAGAGAACTCTGTGCAGACTACTAAAATTATTAGATGTTACTTAATCCACTTCAAGACCTTAACTATCACTAAGATTATTTTTTTACTTTGAAATAATATATTGATTTTTTTTTTTTTTTTGGTACCGGGAATCGAACTCCTTGCGCACTTGCAAGACGGGTGCTTATGGCGCTGAGCTAAGTCCCCAGCGGATGTTATCTTATTGTTAAGAGCTTTATAGATATTCAATAAGTATTTCTTAGGTAAATGTTTCTGAAATACAGAACCAGTGGCCAGAGAGAACAGATGAAGCTCTTCCTAGAGAGTAATGTATATGGAGGTTTAAGTCTCTTGAGCAAGTGGTAACTCATCAAATTGTTGCTGAAATAACAGAATCTGACTCTAATTTCCAGTCCATATTCCTGAGCCTTGAAGGAGTGCTTCTATCACGCCAATGGCTTACAGCTTCCAGATCCTCTTATTTCTTGCCTGATCAACTAAAATTATGATGGTAAAAATAACTTTTCTTTGCCAGCATATTAAAGAAAAGACCCAAATTCTGACCTTTGACCATAGCTCGCCAAAATTTCTGTCCTGGTGACCAAAAGATGGGGCAATAGTTCCTGTGGTGGAGGGAGCTGGTTATGTGATACTTGTGATGATTGTGCAATCATGGGTAAGGCCTTAATGTCCCTGATCCACACAACCGTCCCATACAGAATGCATTTTTGGATTAAGATTTGAAATAACAAACATTTGTTAGGGAACTTTTTATCAAATGTCAAGGTTATTGGAAATTTATGGTTCTATAATGGCCAGTGGTTTCCTGACCCAGGAACACTTACTTTATTTGTAACTTTCTTGTAACTTTCATTGTTTCTTCTTTGTAACTGCCTCAGATACTCACCATACCTTTATAGCTCCCAGGCCAAAGTGGATTGGTTTATGAATAGAAACATGAACCCAGCTGCATCAGTCATAAAACTCAATTCCAAATTATACTTGATTGCTGGAGAGATTGTCCCCTGACCAAGACTGGCAAATGAAACTCAACATTTTTGGTCTTGGTAAAAGAAAGGCTGGAACTAATAAGATATAAGTCTTGCTTCTTTTGGAGAAATCTAGGTATCTGTGATAGAAAACATAAGCAGCAAGCAAAAAAGAAAGAACTGTACATAGATGATTACACATTACCCTCAGAAGAAATGTAATTTAGGTAGATACCTAAATGAAATGATATATTATTTTGTATCATGAACTTTCAGGATAATTATAATACAGAAGCACAATCTGATACCACAGAATATTATGGCCCATTGTTCTTGTAGATAAGAAAACAATCAGAAAAGGAAAGTGACACCAAGATATTGAATGTCTTGTGGGAGGCTCTAGGATTAAGTTTCGGATCATATCAGCAAATCTGATTCTAAATCTTTTGGCTTGTTAAGTGCAGAAAGCAAAAGATTCATGGCTACATTGGTGGTAGAACTGTTGATTCATTTATCAAATATTGATAGCAATGTAGATGTAATTTTTACATAGAATGCATGATATAAAAAATGAGCAAAATTATTTTGAGCCACTGCGTTTGGGAAACTTCATTACATAATCATAGAGAAACTGAGTAGTTTCCACTTGCAATTGTTTAATGAAAAGCATTTACTCTTCCTTTCAAGGAAATTGTTAAACAAAATTTGAACCTGGCTGACCTTTTGACTTCTGGTGAAGTGATAGTACGGCTTGGATTCTGAGCCTCAGCCCCCAGGGTGCTTCTGCTGAGAAGTCCTGGAGCCTGAAAACATGAGTCATCTCTGCTGACTCCACGCTGACCAGAGATGTAAGAGCAAGCCCAGCTGAGATTAGCTAATCCCAGCCCAGTGCAGAAAAACCTGCCCTGTCGGATCCATACTAAATTGCCAACCTGCAAAATTATGAACTAGAGATGTTTTAAATTGTAAGTTTTGAAGTAGTTTGTTTTATAGCCATAGTTCCCAGGTACACCAGCCTTCTATTTTATTTACTGCCAACTGAAAACAAAATTGGAATCTATCCATTAACTTGTTCAGTTTTGAAGAGTTTACTTTCTTTTTTTCTTTATAATTTTGAAGATGAAACTAATAAACTAATTTTTGGTATTTCTCTAACAGAATATAGTGAAAACACACAATATTTCTATGACATTACTTCCCAAATTTCACATCTTGAAACAATGATAAGAAAATATCAGACAATCTAAATTGAAAGACATTCTTTAAAAGTGTCAGAGTTACAAAAAGGCCAAGAAACACCAAGAACCAGTACAGCTGGAAGGAGGTTAAAGAGCTGTGACAACAAAATGCAACATGTGATTCTTGACTGGATCTTTCTCCTATAGAGAATGCTATTAGGACACTAGACAAAATTTAGGTACAGTGCGTGGAGATGGTGGAAGTGCAGTCAATGTTACTATATCAATTTTGGTAGTTGTATTGTGTTTATAAGAACTAAGTATTAAAATATTTGATGGCTTTGTTGCATAATATAGACAGTCTGTTAACAGTTCAGTGAATAAAAGTTTAAAAAGAAAAACATTACGGAAAAGAATATTATCAGTAGGGTAGCTCTAGTCCCATAAGATGATAGCACTGAGCCACATTCCCAGCCCCCCTCCAATTTTTTTTTTTGCTCCTCAGGCTTACTGTCCAAAAAAGCTGCCTGGAAGCATATTTCTATCATGCTTTTCTTCATTATGTTAAATAAGAAAAGTCTATGTTGGTCATATCAAACCAAAGCACTCAACCAATTTCTTTAACTTGGACCAAACAGCGAAATTCCTGTATGTCAGCAATATGTTACCATGTATAGTGTTTCACCTCTTTCTCTCTCTTCTGGCCACCAAGTTATTAATATGGTTATTAACAAACTGTTGATTTGCATGTGACACCCCAAATATAATCCTCCTTGCTGTCATTTACTGTGCTTTTTAAACTAGCCTATGTATTACCATATAATGTGGTATGATTTGATAGCCCACCAGTTTTATTTGACAAAATATGCATTATTCTTGTATTATTCATAATCAAAGCCTTACCCTATCCACAGTTTTGTTAAATATGTGGTATTGAGTTTTAGGGGAAAAATGGAAAGTTTTTCTATGTAAGAAGTGATAAAAATTATACTAAAAACCAAGTATGTTTAATGAATTTTGCACAGTGAAATCCAAAAGATTTTGTAATGGAAAGAAGTAAACTATGGAAACATATGAATTGTGCCTATATATTATAAAGCTACAGTCATTTCAGCTGTTAATACTTAGTAGCTAGCTAGATTAGTAACAAAAGAGATTGACCCATATATACAGGAAGTATATCTATTACTTAATATAAATATTCAGCAAATGAATAACATTAATGATTAGCAACCAAGAAAATAATTTAGACCACACACCATTGTGAACATTAATTTTATATGATTTACTGACTTAAATATTTTGTAAAGCAAATCTAGATGAAAGTTGAATTGAAATTGTCCATTTTATGTTTGTGGAAGAGTTTCCCTAAGGTAGAAGCAACAATAATACAATAAAGGAAAAAAATCCCACAGAGTTAGCTATAATAAAAATTCAAAATTCTATATATGAGTTTAAAAGGAAAACAAATACCCCAAATACAAGACTAAAGCATTAAATAGGGAGTTCACACAAATAATTTTTTAAAAAATTAAGACTGATAGAGAATAATAAAGAAACTTATATAAGAAGAAATACAAATACTGAAATAAATTATGGGGAAATAACTTTGCTCATAGTCAAAGAAAATAAAATCATAACCTTGAGATAATAGCCTTCTATTACATTATAGAAGTCATCAAAAATATCAAAATGCCCCATAACAGTGAATAGTAGATATTCTGCATATATTAGTAACATGAAATATGAAGTAACGGAACACTTTTGGAAAGTAATTTGGCATGCTGACCAGAGAGCCATAAATATTAGTTTTTTTAAATCCATACTCTTACACAAAGATAATTATTACGATTGTTTGTAATAGGAAAAGAAAATGTCTGCGTTGGAATAGGAATGAAAGTAAAAACTAAATACTACAACTAATGGTTAAGGAAGTTACCGTACTGACACTTCATTTAATAGTAGGTGCATGTGAAAACAATGTTAGAAATGAGCAAAAGTAATGATATGATGTTGGAAAAAGTAGAACACAAAATCATGTACCTTGTGTAATTACACTATCTTGTCATATAAGAACCAATATTAATAAGTAAGCTGAAGATTATGCATATTATCAGTGGATATGAGGGCTGATGCGATGAAAGATTCTTTTTATTAAAAAGTCTTTCACTTATTTTACAAATTAAAAGATAGCATATATTATCTTTATCTTTGTTTTTGCTAAGAAACAAAGAAAAGAGAAGAAGTGGGGCTATGGAAATTGTAATCTACTGAGAAATTTTTCCTGTATAACTGATTAATAACCATTACTAAAAGTCTGTGAAATGATCATTCAAATGCTAAGTGTACACTCTGGAAAGCACAACTGGTAGACTGTAGACCACTAAAAAAAGCCAGTATCCTACTAGGAGCTGATGACAACTCTTCATAAGACTGAGGTCATGCGCCAACCTGCCCAAGGAGACTTTCCATGCAGTCATAGCTGCTGTAATCCATTACAAGGCTACACAAACACATCAAGTGTTTGCTGGTCAGGAAATCAGCATGGTAGTTAGATATTTTAGTTTATGTTCAACAGATAGTGTGTCTGTCTTTCAAGTCTTCATAAGGTTAAATTCACAGTGTTTTTCCATCAAATAATTGCTCTTGGGAGGAAAAAAAAAAACAGTAGTCTCACCATCCAGTGTGTTCATAATGTAGGAATTGATAAAAGTTAAGATCCATCACCCACCTCTTTAAGATCATTTTGAATGTTCGCATTGAATTTGTGCTAGTAGTACTTTAGGTCAAGAAAAAACTTGGGTGGTATCATTTTTTCTGTAGTTTTGCCACTTCTCTCACTCCTCTAGGCAGAGGGTGTATACAGTGAATTAGCACAGTAGGAGGTAATCTTCCATTTAGCTTTATAATTCTATCAGCAAAATGCCAGCAGAGAAAGAATATCATGTTCTCTTTGAATTGTTTTTGCAACCTGAGATTGAAGTTCAGATTTCTTGACACACCCCTGGGTATTGAATCTGAATTAGCTATTGTGCCCAATTTCCTCCACCTAGCCCCTAAGACAAGTACAAACAAGCCAGCAATGGTTACCCATGGCACTAGAGATCCTATCAGGGAAAGCCCAGAGCAGTACAAGGTTCTGGTATCCATTGTGAAGGACTTAAGGGAAAGTCAGGTTGGCCTAAATTGGAAACTATTGGACATACTTAATATCTTCCAGTTTAATTTAGATCTTCCAGGTACAGCTTCAAACACATCAAGGAAAGGTGTTTTTTTGTTTTTTGTTTTTTTTTTTAATAGTGGTTACAGAAGCAGTTCTTTCGTATTTTTTTTTTCCTTGTTTTTTCTCCTTCCTTCCTTTTTTACTCTAGGAGCAATGGGGAAGTTAGTGGAAGGCAGGATGTTTACCAGGTTGTATGCATCCTGTTCAGGTTGCCACCCATTCTTACTGGGAAAATTGTTTCTTATGATAGGTCTGAGATTGGTCATCAAAGACTGATTCATGAAAAAAGTTCTAGACCTTCCTGCAGCTGCCCCTTCCCCAGAATACTTTTAAAACCCTCAATAATGTTTTATGTCCTGTGCTATGTTCACAATAAATAATGATTTGACTAATAGAGGAATTTCATCATTTTGTAATTTCTGAGGTCATGTTTTTGTATCAACTACAATTATCCACAAAATGCCCTATCGAACTGTTATAAAGACTAACCATGAAAGGAGAGAAGGTAGAATTTTTCTTACTCTCATACATAATTCAAGACTTCCCTCCTCTTAATGAAGTTTTAGAGCAGAAATTTGAGAGTGACTTATAAATCACTTATGAAATTTAATTCTGTTCAAGTATCATTAAAATAAGCATAATACATATTAATAACAAATTGTCATCAATAACAACGAATGTTATCAGGCAGACTATACTATATTGTGGTTAGGATATGAATGAGAATCGGACCTGACTTAGAAACCTAAACTACTAATTGTCAAGACCAGGATACTAATGACACTTGAAAAGTTATTATTACTGGTGGGCAGTATTTTTTATATAATAGGCAGCAGGAATGGGGAGAAATGGTGAAATCCTGAATCTATGTAGAAATTAAAATCTATAAAGTGTAGAGATTGGTTTAAAGTGCCAAAAAAGAATAAATCTTACTTTCTGGTGTTCTATTAGTCCTTAGTGTCATTATTAAAAAAGTAAACCAATATTAAAATGAGGAAAGGTTTTTTTGGCATATGATTTCTAAAGTTTAGTTTTTCACGTGGTGGAAGAGGCCTGTTCACTTAATGGTGTCCAGGAAGCAAGCAGAAAGGAAAGGGCTAGAATTCCAATACCCTTCTCCAAAGGAATACCTCCAGTGACCTAACTTACTTGCAAAAGTCACCTGATAAAGGTTCCTCCAACTCCTGAAAGTGCCACAGGATTATACCTTGCATTTAACACATAGGCTGTTGGAGGACACTTAAATAAACCATACTAGAACATGTCAAAAGACTGATGTGTTACTTTGCTACTTTTGTGGTAGATATTGTATATTAACCCAGGCCATCTGTAACATGATAATTTTGTCCAAAAGAGTAATACATGTGGCTAACTCTATGCAGGATTTTTGGATAAGATCCCTTTAGGTTTCTTACTGATTTTGTAGCTCATTTTCCTACAGGGACAGCCATCAGCATACTTTCAGAGGATTCACACTTTCTATGAGCTTTGGACACCTACTTGAAAAATCTAAATCCTTCATGTTTCTCTTTAGCATGCAATAATAGGTTTTCTTTAATAAAATTGTTACTTAAATTTTCTTTGTTAAAAATCTATATTTCTATGTCAAGAAGGAAATTTTAGTGTGTTTAAAGTCTATATAAAGTTAAAGGGAGAGAATAGGTATAAAAAATAAAAAGAATGGAAAGAAACAAATAGAACATATAAAATATTTTATTAAGACAGTTTAAACATCTAGGTCAGTTATCACAGTTTTTGATTTACAGTAAGTCAAATTATTTTATATGTGTTATACTAGGGATTGAACCCAGAAACAATCTTTCACTGAGCAATACACTTAGTGATTTTTTGTTTTTTTTTTTCCTTTGAGGTAGAATCTTGATAAGTTGCGTAGGTGATATTCAACTAAAAACCCATATACCTCATCCTGTTTCAGTGCTAGGATTACATATGTGCACCACCATGCCTGGCTCAACATTGAAAGAAAAAGCAGGTGTTGAAACACTTGGTCTTTATAGAATTCAGAGCTCTGATAAGACTATGAAAACCATCATGCTGTGATTGTGTAGTATTTTACTAAATAAAATCAGAACTAACCAATATTCACTCAATTGTAGGATTTTTATGAATAATGATACATATTAAAAATCTGCTTGCCTTCCCCCAGGGACTAATTTTGTCTTTAATTAATTTTAATTTTTACATTGAGGAAGAGATTTTTTATTTTAAATAGAATAAAACCAAGGAAAATAAAATAGAATAAAGTCAATCAAACCAACCAGTGTAAGTGAATGATACAAGATTTCAAAACAATACAAAATCAACAATGGTTACTATTATGCCTCTTGTTGCCTTCAGAATATTTGTTGCAGATATCTTCAGACATAGTAAAATCAAACAGAATAGAATAGAACCAATAAAAACAAAATAATGAATATAATAAAATACTTCAAGACAACAGTAAATCCAAAAGGGCTACCATAATATATCTTGTTATCTTTGAAATAGCTGCTCATACCATCAGATATAACAAAATCAAATAAAACAGAACAAAACCCAATCCACAAACAATGAAAATGGTACAGGATTTCAAAACAATAAGGAATTAACAATGGCTACCGCCTTCAGAAGAAGATCCCCATAGATGTCACATTGTGTACACTATCCTTTGAATAGATGATCAGACCACCAGCCCTAGACCCACAAGGTCAATGAAACACCAAAGCACCACAAGCATCAAATTGCACTTCACTTCAATAGCTATCATCACAGTGGGTGTTTCTCCAGCAGCCAGTCGCTTATGGGGTGAGGGGTGGGGTGGGGGTCAGGGTGGGGGACTGGCTCTGTTGTTTGCCAGCCGGCACCCTGGCTAAGGCTGGGCTCTGGCTGATCCCCCACTGGTGGCAGCCTGCACATGGTGCTGGTTCGCAGGGAGGGTTTGCTGTTTGGTGAATCCTTGTTCTCTACCCCCATAGTCGATGAATGGTACAGACTCAACGGAAAGGCTTGAGTCTGGCTGTCTCCTGCCGGGCGCCAGAGGCTCAGGCATGGCACTGGTTCACAGAGAGGGCTTGCTTCTTGGTGAATCCGAGAAAGAATCTCTTAAATATGGAAACAATGTGTCAGTTGAAGTTTTCATATTGTTTTAATTTAACATATTTATTACTCAGGCAGTTTTCTTTCATGACAGTAAAACTATCCTAGTTTCTTTTTTGTAACAAAAATCTTTTACTATACCTATTTTTTTAACCTGTTAACATGTACCTCCAAGAGTTATGAGTTAGAATTTGTGATAGTAGTTTACTGATATCATTAATGAATTTATAAAGGTCAATAAGCAGTTAACAATGATAACGGCTTCCCTTGCAGTGTGCTGTGATTTACCAAGTGCCTGCTTTTATTTTATTTTAATCAGTATCAGGGATCGAACTCACAACCGCCTGCTCGCAAGGCAGGTGCTTATGCCGCTGAGCTAAATCCCCAGCCCCTCTTTTTATTTTCTTTATCATTTCAAATGGCCCAACATAAACCAACCAGGTAATTATTCTTTTTAATGTGGGAAAAAGACAGTTCCTGGATATAGCCCAGTGGCCTGGTGCCTGCCTGGCAAGTGTGAGGTCCTGAGTTTGATTCCCTGGGCCAAAAAAAAAAAAAAGACAGCTCCTGGGGACCATGCTAATAGTCAGGTTTCCAAACAAGTCTCTAAGTAGTGTAGTGCTTTTTCCTATAAAAAAACTATTGTGCTGGTCAGTTGTGAGTTAATATGACTGACAGTATTTTTTTACATATCTGACTCAAGTTGGGCTTCCCCATTTAGTCATGATCCCTCCTCTTGCAAATTGTGTTTCGAGAGTGCAGTCTATTTGCTGTTCCTTGGGAATAACCCCTGTAGCTGTGTCTGGCTTACTCCTTTTCTGGAATCCCCCACTCGTCTTAATCATTCCCAAATTCAAGAGTGTGCTCAAGTCTCACCATCTCCATCACCGCATTTCACCACATTCCCCCACCCCAAGGGAGTTTTCTGCTGTCAGTTCTTCTGCTATGCATCAGAAAGCTATTTACATATTCACCAAGGCCGGGTTTCCATCGGACTTCCTGACCTACCTCAGTCTCTCTCACCAGATCATGAGATCCTAAAGGTAAAATGTCACCCGCCATTGTCACACAAACCTCATACCTACGCTGTTTCCTAGCCTCAGCACTTACGTTTTTGAATTGAGAGGAGCCCTGAGAACTGAGGAGGGAATGGAGATCTGACTTGGGTTTTGCACCCTTCCCTCCCACTTCACATACCTTGCTTGCTTTCACCTGGCAATTCCTGTTTTCTGTTTTTGTTTTTTACTGGTTGGCTATAAATGTGGTCAATCTTCTTATCCACATAGGAAGTATTTAAGATTGCACTTTGGCTTTTAAAAGCATGAGCCTAAAACACTGAGTGGACAATGCTGATATAGTTAGGCATGTGGCAAGTGCTATAAAGCAAATGGGATTTTTTTTTGTTTTTTAGAAGCTGATGTTTCTTGTAAATGCCATAGTTGAAACCTTTTAGAGGATATTTTTATAAGAACTTCCAGAAAAGTACTGATTATTAAGAGAAACTGGTCAAATGTGCAAAGGAATCCAACGTCAGTCGCTCTGTCTAAAGAGAAGGCTTGGTCTGACCTACACAGCGCTTGCTGTGTTACTTCTTTTGTCCAAAAACACTTTACTTTGAAATTTATTTATATTTTACTGTTCGGAAACAGAAGTAAAACTGTCATGGAGTGGATTGAGGGCCACTGGGCTTTTCTTCCTCCTTTTTTGGTGTTAACCACAGATGTCTAACTGAGCATGGCCTTTTAAAATGACCTTTTCAGTTTCTACAGCAGCTATTCTGTGGACTAAAGTCAATAGTTTGTGGGTTGGATCATTTGACTTGGTAACCTCCTAAGCATATTCTACAAAAAAAGACAGTATCTTTGTGGAGAGATCTGCTGAAATTTACATAAACAAAAAGTCAAGAGTTTCATGACTACTAGTCAAGGGTGTATTTGTGTTGAGTCATGGTAATAAATTAAAATATAAAGTCACATTATTAAACAAAGTCACCATCTTGGTTTACCAAAAGAGGTAAAGGAAAGAAATTAAACCTTTTTGCTATCTCTGGAACATCAAATGTCACCTCTTGTCTCCATCAAACTAAAGAAGGAAGGACAGACAGAAGGGCAGAAGGGAAAGAAGAAAGAAGGGAGAAAGGGAAACTCAAACATTTTCAACTGTCAAACAAAGTAAAAACATCTTTTTAATAAAAGTGAACCTGAGTTTCTTAGATAACAATCCTTAACTTAGCTGAGTAATCCAGAAACTATATCATTATTTCTTTTTGGCTCTAAACCCTCTACTAACATTTCATTGAATCTACAGGTCTATACTAATTACTATACTTGTTCTATAATTACAATGGAACAACGGTACAATAAATGTGATGATATTTGAAGGGTTAGACTGTATTATAGTTTATACATTGTGTCAATTTGAGAAGTCTAGAAGCTTAACTGATTCAGCAGGTCTACATCCTGGAGTGTAGAGAACAAGCAGTTACCTCTAGGATGTTGTTCATTGTATCAATTTGAGAAGTCACAACTGTTAGGTGATTCAGCAGGGGGGCAGGGTCCCTAGTCTGTAACATCCTCAGCCTGTGCAGGAGGAGGGCAGGCAGACGGTGTGAGTGCTACAGCCACCCCAGGGGAGCAGCCTGCGCACAATAAAAGGAAGGGACTGACTTGACTGCTTCTTTTTGGGGGAGCTCCAGCCTTTGCCTTCAGTTTGGACATCATCTCCTGGCTTTTGGCACAGACTGTTCAGCTTATGCTTGGGACTTTTCAGCCTTTGTTGCAGACTCTTCAGCCCTCCATCATAGATTTTTCAGCCTTCCACTGTAGATTCTTTAGTATTCTGTCGTAGACCCATCATCTCTTGACATAGACTTTTATGGGACACTGCACATGCAGACATCCTCTGCACTCTCCCTTATTCAGCTTTGTGACTGACCATTGTAAGCCAATCTTGTGATTTCTTTTTTTTTTTTTTAAATTATTTTCCTCTCTCTTCTTCTCTTTCTCTGTTCCATTTCTGGGCACAAAACCTCCAGTCGAGGCCCAGGGCCCAGAACAGTGCCCTCCTCCTAGCCTCATAGATTTTGTTATATTGCTCTGACAAAAATGCTTGAAAAATACAATGAACCTTGATTCCAAATGGCAGAAACACGGATTTGCTGTGGGTATCTGCTGCAGTTATCCAGGCTCGTAGCTGCCCGCGAAGCTCTGCTAGGAGTCTTGCCTTCTAGAGCACCAGTCCTTTGCTTGGTGGATGACTGACCCTTGCCCTCAGTTTCCTCCATTGACTCCCTCTCCTTCCCATTTCAGAGTCTGTAAGAAGTCTTCCTACAAGGCTTTTTTGCTCCTTTATAGCATCTGACCTTTGCCTTCTTCAGAGATTCCTCATCCTTCTTTCTGGATTTCTCAACCCTGGCTGCTAAACCCACCCAAACTAAGTTATGAAAGTAAAGATCATGAGATACTGCAAATTATTCAGCACTATACACTCCTTCAAGGTAGAAACATGTCTTTTCTGTTTACTACTGTTTGCCCAGCACGTAGTGAGTCTCCACAAGCTAGCATAGGATAGACGTGAACACACACACACATACACACACACACACACACACACACACACACACACACACACGCACACACACGCGCGCACACACAATTAAACTAAGTATTGTGTAGTGTTTATTGAAAATAGGAAGAAGAAGAATTCTTAATGTGGGTTGAAATAAAATAATGTTTCATCTTAATGAGAAGATTAATGGAATGAAAAAGCATATGTATTTATAATCAACTGAAATTTAGAACCTCTGTGTTCCTTCCACAAAATCCTTCAAACATGCCAAACAGCCTTATACTTCAGGGACAGTCTTAACCCATTTTCTGGTGCTAAAATATAATACCATAGACAGATAACTTATAAAGAAAAGAAATTTATTTCTCAGAGTGCTGGAGGCTGGGAATGCCAGGCCATGATACTTCCATGTTGGAAGGCCTTTGTGTTGTATTATTTCATTATGGAAGGGAAAAGGACAAGTGAGCGCAGAGAGAGAACAGGGCTGAATTATCCTTTCCTTAAGAGCCCGCTCTCATGACAGCCAAATGACCCTATTTGTGTGGTGGACCTGTGTTATCTCTTACAGATCCTGTCTCTTTCTGTTATCAATAACAATCAAATCTCTTACATGAATTTTGGAGAGCGTATTCAAATAATAGCAGGACTTTTATAATCCTTGGTTCCAGGCATGGCTCATATTTTCACTTTTTTCAGGTCTCTGCCCAAAGCAGAGAGGTCTTCCCTATTCCCTGTCTAAAACAACACCATCCCACCACTCTAGGTGGTTTGCTGTTGCTGTTGTTACTGCTGCTTGTCGCTGCTGCTGCATTTTCTCCCCAACTTGGTAGTTATCAATCTATTTCTGTCTCTTCCCACTACAATTTGTCAGTTTCATGAGAAAATAACTTTTTTTCCCCTAGGGTATCCTCACTCCCTGGATGGTGCCTGACATGAAGTAGGTTAACTATTTCAATGAATGAATGATTCGAGCTAGAAATAAATGTAACTTTTAAATTCTGATATTCAAAACTATAGTCTTAAACAGTACCTCAGACCAACTGAGTAACCATTATTATTGAGCCACATAAAAAATTGTGAAACACAACTGTTTGCAGTCTCACTGTTTGAATGTCCACTTTGTATGCTTTGATCCTGTGACTTGAACAACTATCTCTAAGATGATAATGTGTAATCTATTAACTGGTGATTTCTTACTGGTTTTTTTTTTTTTTTGTAGTTCTGTATTACTTGTACCCTTACACTGTTTTGTTTTGTTTTTTCTCTTTTTCCTTTTAAATAAAATTTAAAAAAAAAGAAAAAAAATGCCAGTGTGAGAGGAATTAATGTGTAGGTGGGATCACCCACATTAAACAATCTGCGCCACACAGGCATCTATATTCAGCTCTAGTCAATACAGTGGGAAAACTGTGCCAAACTAAAAGCAGTTTTACTTCACCCCTGATAAGAGCGTGTCCTCCCATCGTTCTTGACCTTCCTGTTGAGACAGGAAGAGCAGAAAGGAAATGCAGCTGTGGCTATCTCATCTCTTCTGGCTTCATCTTCATTGACATGGGGTACATTTTTCTCATTTTAATTCATCCTTTTGATTCTCATTAACCTCTTCTAATATGTTACTTGGCCTGAAATATTTGTGTATAGGCTAAGTAAGACAGAAAGTCTTCCTCCTTGAAAGAATGAATCATAAAAGAGTGCATGGAGGATAGGCACAGCAAAAGTAGGGTTATTCAAATACAGTAAAACCTTGGATTGGGAGTAACTCGTTCTGCGAGTGTTCCACGAGAAAAGCAAACATTTCTAATAAATTTTAACCTGATAAAAGAGCAATGTGTTTGTCTTGCAATATGAGTAGTATGTGATGCTAAATGTCACATGATCACAACTGAGCCAATGCACTCTCCCCGCCCCACTCCCCCACAGGGATCGTCTTCCAACATCAAGAGGTTATAGAGGAGATCTCTTCTGCAGAAGAGGAGAAGGAATCCTTCACTTTGAATGAGATTAGGGAGATGTGCAAAATGTGAGAAACAGTGCAAAAATTTGTAGACAAGCATCACCAACTAAGGGTATATAGTGCAAGTAATGAATTTGTTAAACAAAAATTTAGTGTTGTATTTCCACAAAATCCTCAAAAGGAGGCATAAACCAGTGTCATTGGTTCCTGATTAAAGTTGCACAGAAAGAAAAAGATCTATAGAGTCAATAGTAGTGATTCCATTAGTGATAAATAAAAATAAACTATCCTGCACTAACCGAAGGTTTTCAGAAGTTAGCACAAGATAGTTTGCTTATTTTTCTTTATATGTTGTATAGTTGTCATTATTTCATATTATGTTATAGTAGTATAATCACTTTATATGAATATTTTCGGGTTGTGTAATGAATCATCTGAATTACCATTGTTACTTATGGGTAAATGCACCTTGATATACAAGTGGTTTGGATCACAAGCATGTTTCTGGAATGAATTATGCTCTAAGATAAGGGTTTTACTGTATATTCTTTCTTGGTCTTTGAATAAATCCTCTGTGAGGCTTTTGAAAATGTGATAGCTAAAGTGAATTTATGGATGAGGGTGACAGAAAGGAGATGAGAAGAAGGGGAAGTAAAAAGGGTAAAGAGACATATATCTATATCAATTTCCCATGATGAAGGTATTCATTATATCACAAAAATATGGTAATAATACTTTTAAAGCCACTCACTTGTCATTCATAGAGAATTCTACAAAAAATTTTTTTTCTCCTCTCTAAAGGAAATCCTCAATCTACAACATGGGGGAAACATACAGAAAATGACACCATTTGTCATGACATCTTATGTTAGACACTAGTTGCTAATGTTTGACCTCTAAGCCAGAGCACAGTATATACAGTATATACTTGTCATTTCTGAGATGCTAATGATCAAAATGAATATAAAAGGATTATAACTGAAGACTAAGATAATTAGTGTGGAGATGGTCAAGGGATCAGGTAGAGGAGATGGCAGAGGAGATCCAGAATGTCCAGGGAAAATGGTGTGATCACCTAGATTCATTTATTCTACCAAACAAACTTTTATCCTTAGGTAATGAAATTTAAGGCAGAATTGGCTGCTATTTCTCTAAGAACTATTCCTAGTACTTTGCAGAGAAGCCTAAGCCCTCTCCCTGTCTTCCTGGAAGCTAGGTATAACAAATAACCTTTGCCTCCAGTCAGAAACCTTCACTTTTGGCCTTAGAGAAGGTTACTCAACTTTCCTGAGCCTCAGTTTCTTTACCCATTAAATAGATATAATGCATATCGTAGCCAGTAAGAAATATTAAGATAATGTATATGTAAAGCTTGTGACTTATGACTTAATAAACACTGAGTAAATTGATATAAATGATTATTTCTTCTACCTCCTTTTCCCTGGCTACAGAGCCCCATTGTAGTAATTATCTGTAAATGTTTATTGAGCACCAATTCTTTTCAAGAGAGTCAATATGTATGTGTGGATTTACTAAACATTTATCAGAAGCAGTGGACCCGGAGATACGGATCAGAGGCTGTGTGTTTGTCCCTGCCTAGTGGGTACACAGTCACACAGTGATGCAATGTGCTCTATTATTCCATAGCTTGAGGTAACACTGAATTGTGATGGTGGCTGGCCTTCATGGAGAGAGGAAAGGCCTGCAGTGTTTTGCATTCTTTGAAAGATCTATTTCTATTTGAGATCAAAAGCTCCTACATAAACTCTTTGTAGAGAAAAAGGGAGAAAAGACTAGTTTTCCTTCTCTCAGAGTCCCTAAGTTCTAGAAAAATGGGATTTTTGTGAGCTCTAAGGTAACAATGTCCTCAGGTTTGAGAGGAGAATGCACTTACAAAATGACGATGTTCCCCCTTCCTAGTTATCCAACAGAATACACTTCTGTTAGACAGTTTCTACTTCAGTCATGCTGAAATTCTTCAAATTTCCTGTAGGATTTTGTCTTCTTTTTTATTTATTAAAGACAGAGCTGTTGTTTCTGCTTTTAATGTTCTCGGCCTAAATATCTCCCATTTGTCCGCATCACCCAGCAGAGGCTTCCTCCATCCCCGTCCCTCAGAGAGTTCCTGGTGGTCATTCAGTGCTTTGGTCATCATGACCCTCTTCGTGCAGTTTGTCGTTGCTACAATGCCCTTCCACTTCCTTATAAGTTTGCTGAGAGTAATTTGTCATTTCTGTGTCCTAAAACCTGGCGCAGTGTCTCATGTGTAAAGGGTGCTTAGTAAATGCTGACAGAACAAATTAATAAGAATTTCCATTACTATCTTCCCTACCTACTCCTTCAGCAAGTGAGTTGCTGAGTACTTTCCCCAAACAGTGAAATAAAATAAGGCTGAAAAGGATGCACTTTCCCTTTTATCCTTGGTGCTGGAAGGATGAATGCTTGTCAGTGAAGGCTTTGTAAAGAGCCTTAAGCTCCTTGGAGAAAAAGGCCCAAAGCATATTTTTAAATACAGTAGTGACTCTCATCTGTAGTTATTGCCACGTGTCCCTGTGTACTTATGGAGAATACGGGGATCCTTCACTACTTAAAAAAGTTGTACCCTGTTTCAAAATGACTAAAACTGCCCATGCATATATTACCTCACTTTTACTTGCAGTGGTAAGGATCAAACACAGGGCCTATAACACACTAAATGAGTGTTTTTCCTATGATCCTTCTTCCCCAGTGCTTCTCCACATTCTTATCAGATGAATTTTTAAAAAATATTCTGTCTCAGATGAATACACACTTCTCAGATGAAGAAATACAAATGGCAAATAAATACATGAAAAAATGTTCATCATCATTGGTCATCAGAGAAATGCAAATTAAAACCACACTGAGATACCATCTCACTCCTGAAAGAATGGCCAGGATCAAGAAAACCAACAACAACAAATGCTGGAGAGGCTGTGGGGAGAAAGGAAATCTCCTACACTGTTGGTGGGAGTGTAGACTGGTACAACCTTTGTGGAGGTCAGTCTGGAGATTTCTCAAAAAGCTGGGATTGGAAGTCCCATTTATTCCAGCTATTCCACTTTTAGGCATATTCCCAGAAGAACTGAAAGCATCATACCACAGTGATATATGTGCACCTATGTTTATAGCAGCACAATTTGTAATCGCCAGATCTTGGAAACAACCCAAGTGTCCATCAACTGAGGAATGGATAAAAAAGTTGTGGTATTTCTATATAATGGAGTATTACTCAGCTATAAAGAAGGATCACATTGAGATATTTATCAATAAATGGGCGCAACTTGAGACCATACTCATAAGTGAAATAAATCAATCTCACATGTGTGAATACCGAATAGTTTTCCTAATGTAAGTAATGATTCAAATATATAAAAGTATGTGGTAATCATGATTACCCATTATGTGGCCTTGAAGCCTTATAAAGTTTTCACTTATTAATTGGAAAGGCTTTATTCTGGGCTTCTTGACATGGAAATATTTGAAGCTATAGTATATGAAGTTCAAATATTTCAAGGAAAAAGACAGACACTATGGTAATTACTATTAAGTTGGGTTATTTGGTGGTGAAGCACTAGGTTGCTGAAACAGTCATACTTTGACCTGTATTGTTATGTTGTTATGTCCTCTTTTATCTCAATCTCTCCCTTATTCAATAAAAAAATTATTTAGTTATTTTTTATGTTTTTTTTTAATTAAGGGGAAAAATTTTAAAAATTAGCAGGATATATTATAGTAACTTTTTTTGATTTCCTATTAACTTGTTTTGAAGTCCTGTAATACTCCCACTATCTTGTTTTGACTGATTAAACTCTGTTCCATTCTGTATGATAGTATCAAGTTTGAGGGTATAGGCAACTACTTTGAAGGCAATAAGATTCACTAAGATGCCCATTCTGGTTTGACTATTGTCTCCTTTGGAAGTCTTGTAATGTTTACAATGTTTTAGTTTTATTGGTCTTGTTCTCTACTGTTTTGTTTAACTTTATAATACCTAATGAGATAGACAATTCTTTTTAAGGAAACAAGAGGCATTATGGCAACCATTGTTGATAACCTTGTACTCTGTTTTTACATCATGTACTATGTCTATCCTTGGTTTTGACTGACAGCTTTGTTTTGCCATATATGACTTTATTCTCTTCCAAAAAAAAAGTAATAAGAACTAAGGAGTAATAAAACCCAAAATGTGTAAATTTTGTTGTAAAAAGGAGAGGGAAAAAAAGTGCTCTAAAGGATACAACTGCAAGTGTGTTTAGGGGTATTAAATAGCTGACCATATTAATGTTTTTGGTTGGATCATTGAACACAACTGTTTGCAGTCTCTCTGTTTGAATGTTCACTTTGTATGCTTTGATACTGTGACTTGAGCAACTATCTCTAAGATGATAATGTGTAATCTATTAACTGGTGATTTCTTACTGTTTTTTTTTGTAGTTCTGTATTACTTGTACCCTTACACTTCTTTGTTTTGTTTTGTTTTTTCTCTTTTTTCCTTTTAAATAAAATTTTTAAAAAATTCTGAGTATATATATATATATATATATATATATATACTCTTACTTTCTACCTTCAAACAGGACAGGACCAACTATCTTTTTGTTGTGTTTGTTTGGTTTTTTGTGAATACAAAACAGTTCTCTTTCATTTTCTGATATAATATGTCCACAATTCACATGCCACAGGTTCAGAAAAAAAAAAAAAGAATATTCACTGTATATTAGTTATTGATCTGCATGGCATCCCAAAAGTCCATAGGTAGCTTCTTACTGTCTATTTGTGAGGGCTTATTGAACACAAAGCACTGTCCCTCCAAATAACTCAACCATTGTATTCTTTAGTATTTTTTAAAATAAATTCTTTCACCTACCTTGGCGCCCAGGTTTCCTTTGGTATTTTCCACAAACCACGGGTACTCCAAATTTGACTTAATTTCCAAAAAATGTTATCACCAAGGTTTACCAATTAATGCTGAAGAAAAGGCAAAAAGTTTGAGCAATCTGGGAAAACTTTGGAGATAAGCATAAAGATAAATATTGAATACAGAATTGTTGAAATATTTCTTGCATCGTTGATCTACCTCCAAGGAAATGTCCTAAAATGTCACTTTAAAGAGAGACAAGATTATTACTGTTAACAAAAAAGTTTCTGTTTAAATTTCTGAAGTTTAAGAGCTTTGACCAGGTAGAAGGCAGTGTGATTACCATGAATAGAAAAGGTATGTGCTTTATAGTAATAAGATGACTTCAAATCCTGCTTCCTCAATTGGTAATCGTGTAACTCTGGGGAAATTACTTACCTTCACGAAGGTTATCTTTCCTATTTTTAAATTTGAACTCTATCTACCTCATAAATTTATTGTTCATTCAATAATTAATAAGAATTTATTTATTGAGCTATTACTAGAAGCCAGACACACCACCAAGTGCTAAAATTTTAAAATAGACAAAATGTACTTCATTATCTTTCTTAAGTATTAAACTGATAAGAACAGATACTACACTTGATCTTAGCCTAAAGGCCAAGAAGTGATCTTTCTTAAGTATTTCATTATTTAGGAGAAGAGACTATTTCATACACTAAATAATTGCAGCATATTGTGAAACATCTTGATAGTGTAACTTCAACTAAGTACAAAGGAGAAAGTGATCAGGTCTACTTGGGACAATCAAGGAAGGCCTTCAAGAAAAGAAGTTTAAGTCACAGTTGATATTTAGCAAATGAGCAGAGACAGAAATATAATAATATGGAGTGTAAGTAAAAGAATGCTCGGTGGCATACACTGAGCAAACTCAAAACTTCAGGAGTTTGGAAATCATCAAGGGGTTTAGAAACTCTAGGAGTCTGAAACATTAAAACATTAGAGGTTTACTTAGCATCTCTATAATTAAGAAGTAGAAGAATTTTTGGTGACCACTTGTGTGAAAATTTTAGCAAAGAGAAGAAAGATACCAAATTTTCTACAAATTAAGCAACTCAATTGAGGATGATGTCTTTTACTGAGGAGCATAAAGGCAGAAGGTACATCAAGACAAGGAAATGATGAGGTAAAACAATATTGGGCAAGCTGAAATGTGAGGGCATTTTGAAATGCTTGATGAAATGTCTTGTGAGCAGTTCACTGAATTGTTTTGGAGCTTTGGAGGGAAAATTGATGTGGAGATCCAACTTCAGAATCTAGATCCTTATTTGTGGGGCTAGGTGAGCACCTGTACCTTTGTCTTAGTGAAAATATTAGGAAATTTGGGTTGCATAAGTGAGGTCCAGAGTTTGGGGGAAAGGAGAAGCATGCTTAAAAATCTCTAGAGTCCTTAGAACAGAATTCCCATTAAAAAAAAAAAAAAAGCTTTCCAAACATCAAAATGTGCTGGCGACATACTTCCAGTTAATTTATTTGCTTGCATTTTCTTCACATTTTCAGTGAGTACATACACCATGACAACTCCTGTCTCTTTCATTTGCTTCCTTCTCATCTTACATCAACACCTTTAACCTGCATGTTCTAGACACTTCCAGTCCTAGGCCCCAAATCTGCTGGTATTATTTCCTTCTCATGATCTCCTTACTAACAAAAGTCCAAGGAATGAGTCTGATGAGGGATAAACAGACCTTCTCTGGGGGGTAGAAGAGAAGAGAAGAAGCCAACAAAGTCAGAATCATTTTAAAAGAGAAGGAAAAGGATTCACGCATTAATGAATTATTTTTCCTCCACAGTGGAATCAAAAGCCAGGTTGATCCTCTAAGTAAATCATGCATGCAAAGATGCTTAGCAGAGAGCAAGAATTCAGGTACCAGCAGTGGCATGGAAACCAAATGCAAGCAGAAGGTTCTAAGCATAAAGAATTGCTGACGTGTGACCTGGGGAACTTTGCAGAGAGTGCAGTAGTGGCTTACACAGTATTTAAGGGCCCCTCCCACTAGAAGAAGGAGGGAAAAGAGACCCTCTAAGAGCTGATAAGGCCTGAATAGCATCAAAAGAAGATATAGAATGAGGAAGAAAGGAGGCTGGCATTTAGGGGCCAGGTTTATGGAGAATCTGGGAAGAATTCTGATGTGAAACTGTCAAAGAAGTGGAAGAAAATTAGCATGTATGGTGTCCTGGCGGTCAGGAAGCTGTGCTTTGTTTTTGTTTTTTAAGGGCTAGCACCCATCTACTCCCGCTTTCATTTGTTTTTATGGTATTTGATATCAAATACAAGGCTTTACACATGCTAGACAAGAGCTACCCTCTCAACTCTAGGAAACATTTCTCTAATATATAGCTTTGAATTGAATGTCTCATTCTGATGGAATTTGATAAGGAAAGGAAAATGTCCATTAGTCTGGGTAATTAGGACCTTAGACAAGGCATCTAGGACAATCGGAGTATGTCCAAAATACATGAAGGAGGAGAAGCTAGGCATGGGGACAGTTCTCCTTCCACTGCTCTTTTATCCCTTCTTCTTTTATTTTTTTATTCCTTCCTTGCTTGTCTTCCTGATTGTTTTCCTGATAAGCAAGATATATACCTCTTTAAAGGCTGCTGAGTAGGATTTCATGGTTAAAAGTCGAAAAGTGCAGAACAAAAATAGTATTGGTGAAGAAATTGCCCAAGAATAAGAGAAAGAATACCCATTCTTATGAAGTATAGGAAATGGAGCCAGGAGAGCTGGAAGATACAATGGGTTTTGTTAGGAAAAAAGATTGTTAACTAGAACATTGAGGGAATTTCTTTCCAGTAACTCCCAAGTTCTGTAGACGGGAGCTAAAAAAGTCATTTGCTGAGTGTAAGGGAAAAAGGCAGAGATTGGTTTGGGAGACACAGGGAGAGGTCTGGAGTACTGATAGTAAAGAATGTGAGAAGTGAGCAAGACAAATGGTACAGAAAGCTTATCTTTGTGGGGCTGCATCATTGAGAGACCAAGTATATTTGAGATTCAATATATTATTCTCCAGTTACACTTGGATCAGATGTAGAGATACTGCAATGATCATAGTTAAGAATGGCATATAGCATAAGGTGAAGCAAGGATAGGTAGATAGTATAGGAAATAGACAGCTGTGACTTTCCAAAGGGAAGAAACATTTACTTTGGATGAAGTTAAGGTCAAAGCCATGAAGTTACTTTTTTGTCATTGAGACATAATATCCACAACTCTAAGGAGGAAAGTTTTAATTGGCCCACAGTTTGTAGAAGTGCCAGTCCACAGTCAGCTGGCTTCAAGGCAGAGAGGCATGCAAAAGAGGCTTCATCATGATACAGGAAGCAAGGGGAGCTATCAAAGGAGGAGGAAGAGAGATACACTCTTCTAGGCCATGCTTCCAGTGATCCACCTCCTAATATCACATTTAGCTAAAAATTATCAGTGGACTAATCTACTGATAAGTATCATGCCCCCATGATCTAATAACCTCCCCAAATCCCCACTGACAAGCACATCAGGCTTTAGGAGGACTTCTAGATACAAACCATAACGTTCTACTCCTGACCTGCAAAAGACTTATGCACAACTCTATGTAAAAGGCATTTAATCCATGTATAAGAGTTGCCAAAGTCCTAGCAGTTCCAAAATTGATGAAAATTCCAAGTTCAAAGTGTCTTAATTTTTAGCTGTTAATCCTTGTAAAAATCAAAGGAAACTTAAACACTTTCAACATATGATGGCACAAAGAAAACATTCTCATCCTAAAAGACATACATATGAGATAGACCAAAAGCAAGACCAACATTCATCAGGGCAAACATTAAATCCTGTAGCTCCACGTCTAGTACCCTGGGCAAATTGTGGTGAGATGTGGACTTCAAAGGACTTGGGTGGCCCCATCCCTATGGCACTGATGGCAGTTGTAGCCCTCACAGCCTCTCTCTTGGACCAGATTTGCTCTTTTTGTGGATTTTCTCAGACTTTCTATATTCCTGGCTTTTCCAATACCTTCTGGTCTTCCCTGTGCTTTTGGCTTCACTCTCACAGGTACACTCACTGCCCTCTCTTCTCCTGAATTCTGAATGGAAGCTTTCTTGACACTGTATCTCTTGAATTCTGCAGGTGTGTTAAATCAGCACTACCTGGATGATGCCAATGTCTGCCATTAGCTGGAGTAATAGCTGGGACCTTTTGTGCCTTGCTAGTGGTTACATAGGTTTCAAGTACCTGGTGGATAAACATGGTGAAATCCAGATATGACAGAAGCAAGGGTTACAGAGCAAGAACCGGAACAAACCAAGTTGTCCACTTTTGCCTGACTGAGAAAGCAAATTAACTTTCTGGCAGACAAATGCAAAGCAGGAAAAAGTCCTGTAATTTGTTAAGCACCTACAGCCCACTCTTTCTCAATTCACATACCAACATAGTGCCTTAAATATTATTTTCTTCATTCTATGGAGGAAATAACCAAGGGTTCAACACAATGTAAGAAAGTCTACAAGTTTTTATGCAGAGACTGTGTACTGTGTGACTCAGACATGCACTAAGAAGACAAAAAGAACAGGCCTAGGCTCAGTGCTGCTACTTATTAGCACTGAGACTTGGAGAAGACGTTAAGAATAATAAGTTGGGGATTTAGCTCAGTGGCATAAGTCCCTGCCTAGCAAGAGCAAGGTGGTGAGTTTGATCCCTGGTACAAAAGAAAGAAAGAAAGAAAGAAAAAAGAAAGAAAGAAAGAAAGAAAGAAAGAAAGAAAGTCAGTTTTATATGTCAACTTGACTAGACTACTTTCTCTAATTATTCAGTCAGACATTATCTCTGTATTGTGGTGAGCATGTTTTATAGATGTGATTAAAGCCCATAATCAGTAGACTTCTAGATAAGTTTATTTCATGCAGTTAAAAGTACTTAAAAGTAGGGATAAGGCTTGGCTGAAGCAGAAATTCTACCTATGGAGAGTACCTTCACCCAGTGCCCTAAACACTGGCCTGCTACACCTGATGGTTTAATCCACACATCTCAGACTTTCCCAGGCAACTATAAGCCTGCTGTATTAAAAAAAATCTTCAAATAAAATGATCTGTAACTGGTTATGTTTCTCAGGTATAAATTTGGCTGATTTATGTTGCTCAGATGTATTGTGAAGATTAAATGAAGTAACAAGTGGCAAGCACTTGACATGATGCCAGGAACATTAGAGAGTATTTGAATAATGGTGATTGTTCACATGAGAACTGGGCAAATATTGGATTAATCCTACATCTAGTTGGCTCCCAACCTTCACTCTTTACCTGATACAGACTTAGTCAATAACTGTACTTGGCAATCTGGATTATATCACCAAATCAATGTGACCTTGAGTTCAGCCTCTATGCCTGATTTCTTTTCTGTAAAGGATTAGTGCCCCAAATAAATTTTGTATAAAATCTCCTAGCTTTGATGTCCTATCAGTAAATTTTAATCTAATTTATCAATTTTTTATTAAGCCTTGTCTTCTTCCTTCAGGCTTCAGACAAGATCTTTCCCATTACTGGTACATTCAGGGCTGCTTCCACTAAATGTCCCTCTAATTACTGAGTGGTTTATGGCCCGAGAATGCAAACTAAGTTTAATATTAACCTTGCTAAAACAATCACATTAGCTTAGAGCTCCTGTCTGTCCTATACCATAGACCAGGGGGTGTACAATTAAATCTGGTCCCTGCCACCAAGGAGTATAAGGAAACATTTACTATGAAGGGGTACATAATTAAGTCAAAGCACTGAGAGTAAGGAGACAGTATGACAATTCTGAGCTATAATGATCAGAAATGCTTAATAGAAGAGTCATGAACTTAGATAAAGTGTTTGTATAAGAGGTAAGAAAAAAGATCGTTCTTCTCCTAATGTGTATCATGTGCTCCATTTGGGGAGCTCTTTACATCGCTGATTGCCTTAACTAATGTTGAGAAATAGGTGCCTCATGATTTCACTATTTCTCTCCTGTTCTCCCTGATATCCTTACTAATTGTCATCATTCTGTGCAAGTGGGTGCAGTGGTCTTACTATATCATACCCACACATATTCTGATTAGTCCCTTTGTTGGTACATGAATTTGTGAGTGACATGAATACTTAAACGAAAGCATCAATACTAACATGTATTGCACAGATTTGGTTTCAGCTGTAACTTTAGTAGCCAATTCCATCTTCAAAGAAGAGTAAGTTCCATTAAGGTAGAGTCCCTCTTATTTCTCTTGCTCACTGCATATGTAAAGCCTCCCACAAAGGAGGTGGTCAATAAATATTTATGAAATAATTAAAGTATCAACACTCTTTAGAACACAGGGAAAGTTGCCCTGTTTGAAACATCAGTGACATTAAAACCCTGATAATGGCGATTCTTATAATTTTGATTTTAATATCAATCCACCCTGACTCTCTGCTCCTACTTTCTGAAAAACATTGCTTAAGTCCTTCAGCCTGGGCTTCTCAGGCAGTCATTGATAGAACCAATGCCAAAACTTACTGGAGCTGAACAAAAGGTAGTGGTGTGTGTAGAAGAAATGTTATGCTTGAATGACAAGCAAACACTAGAAGGATTAATTTTATAAGATCAGCTCTGAGATCAGATAAAAGCAGTGTGACTTTTTAAGCAATCTTCATTTTTATCTGTTTCATAAATAGCTGTTAGCAGCATTGATAGTCATCTTTCACAGGACAGAAACAAAGAAGCCTTAATAACAGTTCAATTTAAATTTCTCAGTATTCTTAGCTTAGTTTATTACCTTTTTCATAAGGATCATTTGCTAAATGAGTCCAAAGAGTGCTGGGTGATATGAGTAAACAAGCTAGAAATTCTCAAGACTGTGGTCTAATGAAAGCAAATAAGTGAAGTTTACAAAATAATTCAGAATACTGAAAAAAGCAGTATTGGAATATAAATATAGGTTTCTACAAACAAGAAGCTAATAATCATAAGTCAACACTCATCATGATCACTGTAAATATTGCAAGTTAAAAAAATACTCAAAAGTTTTCTAACCAATTACAAAATAATTCTTCCCATGTAGTTCAAATATAATGATTATTAACATTTATATTCCAACAAATGTCTAAAAATGTTTACCGAGCACCAACTACAACAATAAAAATAGTTCTCAAAACCCATACCACCAAATCAATGCAATCAGTCAGTGCATATTTACTAAGGATT
Organism: Cavia porcellus; assembly: GCF_034190915.1. NCBI lineage: Eukaryota > Metazoa > Chordata > Mammalia > Rodentia > Caviidae > Cavia > Cavia porcellus. The sequence continues at coordinate 42,453,890 of NW_026947493.1, forward strand.
GTATTTTGAGTACTCTGGGTAATGTAATATACATATGATAGTTTTGCTTATCTTTCCTGTAAGCATTTTCCCTTCTGGTAAAAACAACTGAATTTAACTTTGTGTGGCCACCCTCTCCCATTCCATCCCTATATTCTTTGGGATTGATCCCAACTTGCTAGCGCTAAGGATATTCATATTGTCATAACCTACTCAGTATTACTCTGGCCACAGGCATTGTTTTAGAGATGGACATAAATATAGATTTAAACAGAGATTGGTTGGGTAATAAAAGCCAGGTCAATGAGATTAAATTTGAGGTTTTTATTTGAAAACTTTGTCCCACAGATTGCAGGCTGCGAGGTTGATGAGCTGAGACCAATTAGGAAGAGGGTAGAGAGTATACAAGCAAGTCTCTGGGACAGTGCTGGCATTTTTCAGCTGCTCCAAGTTTTGCCCTTGTCTCTTGTCTATCAGTTGACCAAACAGACTCTACCAGTCTCTCTTGTCCATTGGCTTTCAGGTAAGTATACAGTGAGGAGATAAGAGGAAAATGAGGTTAGTTATTTTCATCTCAGAAAGGTCTCCTCAGGGTGCCTGTGTCTCTCTACTGAAAACCATAGCTTGGTTGGGAACCTTCCCAAGACTCTTTTTTTTGGGGGGGGGGTCTTTTTCCTTTTTATTGGTACCGGGGATCGAACTCATGACTGCCTGCTTGCAAGGTAGGCGCTTATGCCGCTGAGCTAAATCCCCAGCCCCAAGACTCTTGCCCTATAGATTCCAAGGACCATCACTGCTCTGCTTTCAGTCCCCCTTTGTAATATCCCCAAACTTTACTCTTATCTTTGTAAATAGTCCTGTTTTTAAAGCTGAGTTGAACGGAGCTGTCTGTTCCCTCACAGAACTCTAACAGATATAAGGCCTGTATTTGAATTCTGGATTCAGACATGCTTAAAGATACCAATACTGTTAACTTTTTCAACTTCTTCAGCTAATAAATTTCCTTTTCCTTACGCAGTTCAAATTCTTTTCTTTTCTTTTTTTTTTTTTTTCTGTCACTTGTAACAAAATGTCCTAACAGATTTTTAGGCTTATTGATCGCATAGACTTACACAAAACACTTTAGAAAAAGGTAATAAAAAAGGCACTATTATGTTGCCAAATTTGGAGTGGTGGTGGTGTGGTGTGTGGTGAATTACCAACCCCCAATACTTCAGAATGTGATTGTGTTTAGAGATAGAATGTTCACAGAGATAATGAGGACATTAAGATGGGTTCTAAACCAGTATTACTGGCACCCTTATCAGAAGAGGAGAAAAAAAGGAAGCTCTGTAAGAAGGAAGACCATATAGAGATCCAAAGAAAAAGTGACCATCTATAAATCAAAGAGACAAGCCTTAGATGAAATCCATCTCCTAACTCCTTGATCCATGGCTTGTAGCTTTCAAAACAGAGGAAAAACAGCTTCTGTTATTCAAGACATCTGTTCTGTGGTCCTTTGTTATACCAGCCCAAATAGACTCATAAATGTATGTATGTATGGACTAGAACTAGGAAAGACACTTCTAGAGATCAGCTACTGTCTTCAGCTATTGGAGCATGGTCCTTTAGCTATAGCTCATGTGTGTTTCTGTAACTTGGCTTTATTTAATTTACTTCTCACTGGTTCACCCTTTCATATTTCCCAAACCACAACAACCTCTCCTAGTTGGTATGGCTATCAACACCATTGGAGTAAGATTTTTGCATTGACCCAACTCACAGGAATAAGCTAACTTTGGGTAATATGCCCATTTCTACTTCCACTAGTGGCTGCCATATGAGTTTCCTAGCAGAAAATTTGGGGTTGTGTAGGGAAGGGCTTTGTTTCACTGTGAAAGAGATGAAAGACACAGTTGGCCTTTAGCAAGTATAGCACTTGAATTCCAGAGTGAGTGACATGAATACTTAAACGAAAGCATCAATACTAACATGTGTTTCACAGATTTGGTTTCAGTTTTAACTTCAGTAGCCAATTCCTCCTTTTAACTGTTCATAAGACCTACTTTCTTGACCATCAGTTTAGAGAACACAGAATCTTTACCAGACCATTTAGTTTTATTTGAGTTGTTTTGATGTAAATTGGTATTACTTGAAAAAAAGTTTAAAACAGCTGTAAAAGAAGTTAACAATTTTGTCCAGGAAAAGGGAACAATTTTTATGAATTATTCCTAACAGTGCCAGAAAGTGTGACTATGCTCAACTCTTCATGTATGGTACATGATATGGAAGAACCAGAGAAGTCTTTCACTTCCTGTTAATTCAGCAAAAGTATTAACAAGTTATCTCATGCGGTCATCTACTATCTCAAGCAGGAACTGTTTTCTTCTAATTTCTTAAGCCCTAAAAAATAAAATTATTTCAATTTTCTTGAATTTATTCATTCATTGCTTTCTACCCTATTGACTTTGCAGTAGCTCTTTCTTAATTCCTGGGCCACGGAATTAAGGGGTTAGGTAGATGCTGGATTTTAGTGTCACAATTTGTGGAGCTGATACTGTGTACTTAAGAGTTCATTCATTTTTGTTAGTGGCCATTTTTCCCTTTGGAGAGCTGGAGTGGTGGGTGAATGGGCTGGGGAAAGGAAAGCCTGTAGAAAGACACAGGCTATCAGGCCCCTTCTGCTGCCCTGTGGGCCCAGTTTCACTTCATGGGATTTCAGAATTGCCACAGATCCGTGACTGCTTCCACTTTCAGAACAGGCTGTTTATTTTTGTTACCCTGTCTCGATTGCACTATTGTGTGTTCAGCAGGGCCAATGTTCAGCAAATACTCCTATCTTTCCTTCCTCATCTCTGTTAAAAATGTCTTAGCCTCCCCATTGATGCTGGGGCTGGCCATCTGTGCTGATTTGGCTCATGAATATGAGTAGAGGCTTTGAATGTATTTGTACCATTGGATTGGACCTCCCCGGTTCTGGTGCTTCTTCTACTCTATATAACATGAAGAGCTTGTGTCAGGTAGCCAAGGACACTTTAGTCTAGATCCAGGATGACAGACTCATGGAACAGATCTGAACCTGACCCATAGCCCAGAGCAGGACTGTTGCAGCTGACCAGCTGGTCTTAGGTAAGATGTAAAGGTTTTGTTATTGCACATCACTAGTAATTTGTTGCACAGACTTATTCCAGCGTGAACTACTTAATACATCTGGAGAAATTTTCTAAGAAACCAAAGAAGGGCTCTCTAAAGGATTTGGATATGAGGGAGGAAGTGGGGGAGAAATTTCAAGGGCTTCTGAACATAATGATCAACTTGATCTAAAAATCTATTAGAGTACTCCAAACATCACAGGCATAAGATATATAAGAAATGTTCCCAAATAGCTATAGAGTCCAGTAAGTTCTTCTTTATATCTTATATCAAACTTTAGTATTTATTGACACTATTAAACCAAGGTAGTAATTCTAGTCCTATAATTTTAAACATCTTGAGAATGAGATTCAGATATACAATACTAATTAATGTTATAATCTTCTTTGTTCTAGAATAATCTGTTAGTTCATTTTGGGGAGAATATACAAAACTTAATGACATATTCTCAACTGTGTTTTTCTATAATTATCTTGAAGATAATGATTAAAACACAGATCTGAGAGAAAAGTTAATTTTTGTCTATTTTTAGAGAACTAGATTGAAAAGTTAATTTTTTTGAACAAGTTTCCACCTATTAAGACAAACATAGTTGACTTTTTTTACAACAAAGTTACTTGAGCTTGTTGATAATGATTTAATTAATAATAATTATACTTATTTCACTCAGATACAAATTCTATAATCTCATACGTAAGCAATAGATCATACAAATAATCAACATAATAAAATAATCCAGACCTATCCATGGGGTTTGCTTTAATGAAACTTAATGTATGTTCAATGACTACGAAACCACTCTAACAGGTTTTACTTATTTATCTGAGAGAGATTTTTAAAAGACATTTACTTTTCATTTTTTTCCTGGCATTTAACAGAGGACAATTGTGCCACAATCCTACTTTACAAAACTACAAGGAAGGAACACTTAATTTAATGTTCATGTGGAATGTAATTACGTACTTTTCTTCCTTTACAATGTGTGCTTCAGAGACAGGATGACAAGCCAAGAAGCACATAATATGCTGTCTGTCATTAAAATAGGTACATGCTTTTAAAATTATTTCACACTGACACTTATTCAAAATATCCTTTATCTTCTTTTTTTGACTATTTTATGAACATTATAGTACCTCATCAAGTATTGCCTATTTTATGACAGATATAAATGGGAATTTATTGAATAAATGAATTTACCATGTACAATCATAGATATTATAGATTTTAGTATGTACAAAGTTTCATCTCTGCCCTATGACTCACAAAGTGCTCTCTCTGACAGGTTCAGGGTTGCTCTGAGTCAGGACTATAGAGTGATCCTATCTTCCCTCTTGCTCTAAAGAATATCATTTGACCTTTCATTCAGAGTTTCCACTGAATGAAATCTTTCTGGAATGTTGCAAGCAAACATTTTTGCTTTCTCCTTTCAAGCTGTGGGATATATAGGTTGTCTCTCAGAACTATAATAATAAAGTTAGGAATAGTGAAACAAATAAAAATCATAACTTAGATGCCAACCAGCGTTTCCATCGCGCTTCAATCCTGCTAAACTACATTTAGTGTTCATTCCTTTGCAGCAACTCCCGCAGAGCAGGTGTCATTATTTTCACATTATAAATGAGGAAGTGTGGTGAGAATTTGAACTCAGGGTTTAATTGCAAAAATGGAGTACTTCACACAGGTTTAACATTCAATTTGCCTTTGAATTGCGTGTGATTTTTTGGTGTCTTTATTCACATTGAGTGTTCCTTCTGGCAGTTACCAATATATAGCCACTTCTCTTTTCCTTTGTATCCCATCATGGTGTCTTGCATAGTAAGTACTTGATAATTTCTATTATACTTCCTATAGCCCAAAGGCAGCCCAGTTTCCATACTTAAGAGTTTTTTAAATTGGAACATACGTCAAATTGATGTTGTGATGTATATGGTAGCCTTTTCCTAAAAATCTGTTATTAGCCCTAGGTATCTCCTAATGAATCCAATCTTAAAATCAAGAAGTCATTGCAGAAACAAATGAGTAGAACTCAACCCAAACTGCTCAAAGTTTACAGACAATAAAAGTAGATTATTTAATGCTACCTGAGTTTTAATCCCAAGAGGAATTCAGAAGGAAATCCACTGGAACTGAAAGGAAAGGCAATTAGATGTAGTTTATTAGCAATAAAAGTAGTCTGGTCAGTGATTTCAAGGGGACATACAGGTGGCACCAAGATCTCAGAAGTGGGAAAAATGTTAAATGCTTTACACTGTTGGAGTCTCAACAATGAAGTAAGACAGAAACACAAGTGGTGAATGACCAGAAGGAACACTGGGTCCACCTGCCCTTAAGCTGAACTCTCTGTTTTCAGATGTCCTGGAAGCAAACCACAATAAGATACTGTCAAGCATCATGGAGACAAGGATATGGGTATGTGACTTACAGCTGTAGTTTAAAGGTGGTCCTGGGAGAGTTTGATGTGATGCCATGAAAGGAGATATTTAAGTATGAAATGTTGCTCAAAACCTCTGCATTTATGTATTATTCATATCTTGTTTTGACACTATGGGCTTTGGCACTATGAATTTGATACTATGGGCTTTGGCACAAAGACAGAGAACTGAAAGTAACTGTGTTAGGGAGAGAAGTTTAGGGTTAGCTTTGTATTTTTATAAATAGAAAAGATGAGAATGTTTTTATCCTGAGAAAAGAGTCAGCAGAGTCTGTGGTAAGAATCAGTCAGAGATGACTGAAGTAGAAAGCTCTCCAAAGTAGTGGGATTAAAGGAGGCTTAGGGCACAAGGGAGGTATCTGAAGGAAGGGTGCTTTTTCTAATGAGATGAAGCAAGAATTAAAAGTGGCAGAGATATGGATGCAGAATAGTGTGTGTTAGAGTCAGGAGAAAATCTGTAATGGCTCTAAGTTCTTTGCAAAGTAGGTAAGCATCACTAAGAATGGGAGAATAACAGGAGAAGCTTTGGGAGATTAGAGATTGCAATGACTATGCAGTGGACGGGAAGAGCTGCCTTGTGCTGAGGGCATAATTGATATTGCCTTAGAATAGTTGTGTCGCTTTAATAAAATTCCAGAGATTTAAAACTTAATAAATAGTAAAAATATCTGTCTCATAATTCTTGAGGCTAGGAAGCCCACCATCAAAGTGTCAGCAATTTTGGTGTCTAGTGAGCTGCTCTTAACGGCATCTGTTGCTGCATCTTCCAAAAGGATAAAACTGTGCATTCACATGATAGAGGCGCAGAGAAAAAGGGCCCAATCTAGCATCCTCTAGACTTTTTATGGGGCACTAATTCATTCATAAGAGACTTAATCACTTATCCAAAAAAGTTACAACACATGAATTTGGGAAAACAAACAATAGTAGAGACTATTTGTACTGGGAGTAGTCTGGCATATGTTAGGTGTTAGGTTTTTTTTTTTAAGCTTTCATGCCTATTTGAGGTAAGGAAAAAGAAGAAGAGGCAGATTTCTGTTATGGATTAAGAATTAGAAATTTGTTTAAAGAACATGGCTTACTGGAAGTTTTAGACCATTATCAGCTCCAGTTTGGGTGTGTGTCATAGTGTATCTTTTGTTTGGTTTAAAGCATTTCCAAAAGATCAGGTAATCCTATCCAAATGGAATTACACAAGTGTACTACAGAACCAAATATGATTTTTTTTCAAGCTTTTGTTTTCTATTCTAAATAATATATCAAAGAATTTCTAAACATTTCTCATATTCATAATGATCCCTTAGGAGAATTCACAGATTTGAAATTGAGTTGAAGAGCATTAATCATATTACTTTAAGTTTGAGATTAGTGTTCATTAACGATTTCTTTAAATTTTTATGAAGACATTTAGGATGTTAGTAAAATAGTATTTATGACCCATGAGAATAATTTTTCTTCATTACTCAAAATGTTGCTTAGTGCCGCTGCCTCCAAGTGTATTCTGGGACCAAATGACAGTTTCTCCCACCCTAAGGAAACACCAGAGTGAGGAAAATGCTTGGCAGGAGGATCTGGTTTGCATTTAATGTTAATCTTTCTACTTAATTATCTTGTGATCTTGTGCAAGTTGCAGCCACTGTAACCTATAATTTTCTTATCCATAAAATTATACTAAAAATACACTGTTAATCTCATCAAGATGTGCAGATGAAATAAAATAATATTGAAAATGGCTTGTAACACTGAGGCATTATATAAAATATTAATTGTTGGTATTTTTAAAAGCAATAGATGCTATCTATCCTCTTGAGGGCTCCTGAAAACACAATTCTCTCGATTCACAAAAACAAACTGTCTCAAGCAACCCAGATAATTCTTTTGGAATCATAAATGTTGTTGGGTAGTTCTTTTAGAAATGGCTTGCCAAACAAAAGTATTTCAGGTCCTAATTGGACAAGACAAGCCAAAAATTGTGCCAAAAGTTTATTTTAAAACCAGGGTTGAAGGGGTAAGGAGCTAGTATTGTATAGCAAACTTAGGCCAAACCGAGAGAAAAGGATAAAAACTAACAATAAAAGTTATATAAGCAGGGTAGACTATCCTGAAGAGTCATAATAATGAGCTCCTTGTGGTATTTTGTTTCTGTTATGTCATCTACATTGGGGGGGAGCTAGTGAAAAGCTCTACATGAGTTCCGAGAGTACTCTGGCCCCACCCTGGGATCTTGAAATGGGCAGGTCCCACCCATGTCTCCACTGCTGCACTAGGATCTTGTAATTGGCAGGTCCTGCTCATTGCCTCAGCTGGTTTTACCATGCCCTACCTTCTATATCAATAAAGGGATAGTGTGTGGAAAAAGTAAGGGGTGTGAAAGAAAAAAGTAAATAAATTGTACTGAGAATTTCTTTCTTTTTTTTTTATTTTCAAAGTCTAACTTTAATTCAGACTGAACAAGCAGAAAAGTGAGGAAGCTAACTGTATTAGCAGACACAGGTGTTCCAAATGTAAAACAGTGGGTTATTAACAGAACTATTTACATGCATATTTACAGGCAACTCTTTTATAAATGTCTTTTAGTTAGTTGAAAAACATTTGACATTAGGTAAAAATATTACTTGGATTGGGCTGAGGTGATAACACATTATAGTAAAAGTATTAGAAAAATGATCCTCGAGATGTATCAATTATAAAGCAGATGAAAACTTGAATGACAAATTATCCAGTAAAATTCTCTAGTAAAAAAGTCAATGCAATCCATGCTACAAAATAAAAATGAGAACATCATATAAATAAAACAGAAAAATGTTCTAGGCCTTAGGGTACTAAAGTTAGTCAAGTAAAACAAAAAAATAATTCTTGGGCTGGGGATTTAGCTCAGCAGCATAGGCGCCTGCCTTGCAAGCATGCAGTCGTGAGTTTGATCCCCGATACAAAAAAAAAAAAAAAAATCTTGAATTGGAATAAATCCTCAGTGAACAATCTTGGCTGTTTAGCTGGGACTTCTAAGTTTTTTCCTCCATTAATGATATTTTTACAAATATGTGTCAAATACAATCTACATGTGTTAAGTCAGCTGTTGATATATTCAAAGACTAGTGCTATGGATGTTTATGACTATGATCAATTTTGTTTTGAGACAAGGTCTCACTATATAGTTAAGGCTGACTCAAACTCACAATGATCCTCTTGTCTCATCTTCTCAAGTGTGTGCCATCACAACCAGCAATACTTGAAACTCAATTAATTGAGACATAAGTATCAAAATAAAAAAGCTTTAATATTTCTATCTAAAAAAAAGCTACATTTTTGAGTAATCTGTATTTCTAGGCTGAGTCTTTTTCACTCAAGAAAGAAAACTTAAAAGGATAAGCATCTAACCAGCTAGCAAAATTTACTTTCACCATTTCATTTATTTCAAAATCAATTTTATTGCAGCCAAAACAGTGGAATTAACTGTACATAATAAACTATTTTATATATATACACATTTTAAGTTATAGGGAATAAAGTTTATTTTTGGCAGATAGTGTTAAACAAAATTAAAGTTGCATACATTAGTAACATAACTCAACATACTTAATTTGGTATAAGTATGACACATGTTCTTGCTTTCTTGTGTTCTGCTAAATCATCATACCTAAACTTTTATAAAAACTGATACAGTGAAATTTAACTTTACTGTTTTCGCTTATGCTCTGATTCCAAACAAAACTTTTCATAAGCTTCTTCAATTTCTGGGTCCATCTCATCATCAATATCATCCAAGTATGGATCACCTGATAATCTGTTCCATTTTCTTCATAATCTGGAAAAAAGGCCTCTCTTTCAAGTAACTCTTGATACTTCTCTTGGTAATCTGGATCTGCTGCAGTGAAAGGAACACCATCAGATGTATAAAATGTTGGTTCATTCATAAAGTAGTTAGGATCATTTTCAGGTGTTGCTTCTCTGTACGTTGAAGTTGCATGTACTCTGCCCCAGTTACTTGACCGAAGTTCTACAAGCTTCAAGAGCCTCTATTTTACATCTCTGCTGTAATTTGCATCTAGGACAACATTTTCAATTCTTTGAATAATTTCTTCCATATCAGTCTTTAATTTTTCTTTCCAAGCATCTTCCAAAACTGATCCTGTCAACTTTAATAATTTTACTGCACAAATTAAGTTGTCATCCATTGGATTAGAGAAGAGGGCATTCAGCAATTCACGCAGACCAATTTGAAGAATATCTGCTCTCGTAACCTGCCCATTTGTTCCCTTGATCTCCAGGTTAAGATAAAGTTCTCCCAGAAAGAGTACAAATGCATGAAATCGCTTTCGAGTCACTTCATCTCCTTTCTCAGCTTGATCTTTAACTTCATATTCAGTCCGACATCTTTGAAGAAGCAATTGGCAGAAGTTGCCACTCTGTGGACTAATTGTCAGATGATGGGACAGGTAATTACACAGGCGAGCTCCCATGTAAGAGAAATTTGGGATAGATGTGGCCTGTTGGTAGATGAGTTCCACAAGTTCTTGCAAAGCATCATCAGTTGTAACCCAGCTAATCAGGGTCTCTGCAAATTGTTCAATTTCAGTTTCAAAACTGCCAGGTTGCTCTGTAAGATGATTCAAAAACTCTTGAACATAGTCTGATAGAGTGGGATAATCCTCACAACTATCTTCATAGGATTCTGTATAAGCAGAATAACCTGATGGGTAAAATTCGGGGGCATTGGCAGACAGCTTAGACATTAACACAGGAGCCACAACTTCCTGGGGCTTAGCCATTGCTGACTCTGAGTTCTGCTATGGGGTTTTATCCTGTGAGCTAGGTGGAGCTCTCAGGGGCCTCGTTTGTTCCGAGGCGGGCCTGAGCTCCTCGGTGGTTCTCCCGAGAGACCTGCAGAGAATTTATTTCTTTGCTGATTATTTCTTTCTGTCCCCTTTTCAGCAAATACTAGAAGCTGCTATGGCATTGCAGTAAACACAAATTCTGTGCTTTTTGGAACTTTGTTACTTATCATCAAACATCAGGGAAATATTGGTTGCTCAGAAGTCACATTACTTTTTTAATTTAGTATTTCTTGAGTCCAGCTAGGACCAGAGCCCACTATTCCTGGTGTCTATCCATATAGACTGTCAGAAAAACTGAGACTCCATCTTCTCACAATGTAAATTATCTGAACGATCACTTGTCATGTGTAGATTTAGGTAAAAACTCAACTTCCTACCAGAAAATCTTGATGTTGATCCACTCCACAAAAAAAAAAAAAATGCGTGAACAGAGTGTGGCCCACAGTATTGGAGGTCAACACTGAGGGCCCCTGGATGTTAGTTAGATCTGCACTTCATCATGCAGTCATTCATGTCCTCCTTGGTAAAACAAGAGTGTTAGGAATCTAGTCACTAGTCTGTTTCCAAGTCCATTCCTTCAGTAAGATCACAAGGTGTGGTGGGTCAGTTTATGACTTTCTAGGAAGTTCTTGATTGAGATCCTTAACAAAGTTTTTAGTGACAGAGTAGTAAATGAAAACTGAGGAACTATACTTTCCAATCTCCTTTCTTGGGCAGCAGAAGTATTTCCTAGGATGGTCTCTGCTGGACCTCAAGAAGAACAAGGATTCTACTCTGTGACATCACAATATCCAGTCTGAGCCCTGATCTCAACATCTTAGACGGAAAAGGGGTTGATAGAGCAGAAGTGGAAAGCTACCTGAAGAACGTGGAAAGAATCAGTCATCCATGCTTCCAGTTCAGGTATGTGACATTTTCTAAGCTCACACAGAACACGCTGGGGTCTAAAAGAAAAAGAGAGGACCACAAACTGAGTGTGTCTCTACTAGGCCTAGGAAAAATAGTACAGGCACAGAGGTTGTGCCACAGATATCTTTTTGTAATGTTTGTTCCCATGAAGTGAACAGAAGCCAAAGGCAGTTCCAGCAGAGGAAGGCTAGGGTACATTTTCCCGGTAGATATTCAGGCTTGTCAGGAAACTGGACCATGAGGACATTTCCTAAGCTCTTACTACCTCCCTGCCCTCTCTCTAAGTATGGAAAATATAAGAATGACATGGGTATTTTCAGAGGTCAGTACAAAATTACTTTCTTAAGGTACTCCTTATTCATTGTCTGGTAATAACTATTTGCCTGTGTAGATGTTTTTCTTTGAATAGCTTCTCTCCAGAATGACAGGAAAGAGTAAACTAAGAAAAAGTTAAGTGAAAGAAGCATTTTAACAGAAGATAGTTCAAAAAGTACAAACAGAATAATGAGAAAAAATGTATTATCCATTTAGCAATCAGACTAACTCCAAAGACTAGTTTTGAAATTTCAAGCCTTCACAGGCAAAAGGCCTCCTCCTATAAACAGTGAAAGGCCTCATGGTTGAGAAGTCAAACAGTTCAGCTGGAACCATCTACCAGTTCCTCCCCTTCAAAGGGACTTGTGCCAATGAAATCATTGCTGGGGATGCAGACAGTTCTGTTTTCTTTTCCTTGCCTTGGGGTTTTGGCTTCTAAAGTATTTGTTTCTTTCTTGAGTCTTAAGACCCAGAGTCCAAGTGACAGCAAATAGCTATTCCGTTTACTAACAGGGCGGAGCTCAGTATTGGTGCCAGGACCTGACTCATCTCCATTTGGACACCCTGGAGTCTTAGCACATGGTGACCCCAGAGACAGAGCATGGGACAGGTCAGGCAGACTCACTGAGCAATGTCTGCAAATGAGAATTTGCTGTGCTTCTCCTTAAGTGGAAGCAGCAGTCCAGTGTCCTGACAGGGAGATCAGTCACCCACAGGGCACCTAGCAGCAATAGACAAGGGAAGAAGGACACCAAATATTCATGGAGTACAATTGTAACGCTCTTCGGCCTTCAACACATCATGAATAAATATATCCCAGCAGGAAGGTCAGTATTCTCACACTCTATAAAAGCAGCAATAACGCAAGCATGTAAGTCATGGAGAAACCCAGATAAAAACAAAATGTGCTGCTTGCACATTAACTTTATAGCACATGTTCAACTTCCATCTGGAGAAGTTACTATGGTTTGCACATTTAAATTATGGTCCAATCTCTTAAGACCTTGAAAATTAAAATTTCATTGGCTCCGTTTTTAGACCTCATTCATTTTATAGTCAATGAAAACTAAGTTTAGGCTTAACCTAAAATAATATACACAAAACACAATGTCCTAACTCATCTACATTTATTGACTATAATGTTTCCTGACAGTTGTGATACTCATAAACCACAGAATTTTTGAGTTGCAAGGAGCTAAAAAATTATTCACTTCAATACCTCCATTTCCAGAAGAAGAAATCAGTACAGAGATGTTAACTGTCTTGGTTAAACATGTCTAGCTAATTAGTTCTGGGAACCAAACCTTTCTTTAGTATTCTTGTTTTTAGCCTGGTGGTTTTTGTAATACACTTTACCATACATTCATGTTCAGTGAATTTATTGGTTTATATTTAAACTAACTCTTTTAATTTCCAGTTAGAATATTTCAAAATGAGGATATGTCATTTCCTCAGCCTTCTGTGTTTAGTAATAAATGCAGATACTCTGTGTAGGTGGCACTGGTCACCACAGCCTCCCAGCCTCTGAAGTTCAGATAAAATAAGCTTTCTCTAATATCAAGACAAGGCACTCACAGTACATCAAACAGGCTAAGAAAATAATAAAAGCAAATCTAGGAAAATTGACAAGCCACTGTGCCTTGAAGCCTGATTAGTAGTAGTCCCTTAAACAAACAAACAAAAAAAAAGACTTATACAATGTACAAAGTTTTTGCTTTGTAGTAAATATACAGTCTTCCTATATGTCTTTCGCAGTTCAAGTAGACATTAATTGTGGATATGTGTGTATATACCTGTTCACATACACAGCATGAGTAAATGCTATCTGGCAGATGAGAGGCTGTTACACACTTCAGCAGTAACAAACTTACTCCTCTTAACCTACACTTGGATACTGATACTAGTCCTCTCTGACTTTTCTCATAAATGCATATTTTCTTTGGAATCACGTTTCCTAGACTATATATGTCTTTTTTATATTAAAGAGAAAAATAAACGTAACAATGAAACTGAGTTTCAAAACAGGTTTGTAGGATAGTTACAATATTGATACATTGTTATAATTGCTGTCTTCATAATAGTCATTTGTAGTGTAAGGTATAAGCAAGATATCTTATCCAAACAATTTTAGTGCATAACTTTCTTTTGGAGGAACTAAGAGACGCTATCTGTATATCTATTTTAACTATTTTGTGTATACAATTTTTTTCTTTCTCCTTTTTTCCTTTACCCCTTCTTCCATTGCAGTTTGTCTTTTATCTTTTTTAACATTTCTTCCCAATGCACAATATCTGTTGTACATTTTGGATCCTATTTACTTGTTTAGTGTCTCACACTAGTGAGACAATATAATGTCTACACATGTGAGTCTGATTTATTTCACTTTTGAGTATGGTCATGAGTTACATCCATTTACCTACAATAATCTCCAGTCTATCTTTCCTTATGGCTGAGTAGTACTCCATTATATTAAAAAAACATTTTTTATCCATTCATTTGTTGATCTGTTTTTCCATGATTTAGCTATTAAAAATTGTGCTGCTATGAACATGGGAGCATATATCACTGTGGTATATTTTTAATTCTTCTGGGAAAATATCCGGAAGGGGAATAGCTGGATCAGATGGGTCCTCTAATTCTAACTTTTAAAGGAATCTCCATATTGATTTCTACAACAGTTGCATCAGTCTACATTCCTACCAACAGCAGAGATGTGTTCCTTTTTCCCCACAGCCCCTCTATTATCTGTTGATGTTTTGATGATAATGGGGTGAGAAGTAATCTCAGTGTTGTTTAATTTTCATCTCTTGAATAATCATTGATATTGAACATTTTTTCATGTATTGTATTTTGCCATTTGTATTTCTTAGTCTGAGAAGTGCATATTCAGATGCTCATTTTTGCACTGGGTCTTTTAATTTGGGGATCTGACTTTTTTCAATTCTTTATATATTCTAGATATAAAACCTTTGTTTGTAGAAAAACTAGGTATAATGTTATCCCACTCTGTGAATTGTCTTCTCACTCTGTTGGTGACTTTTGATGTGCAAAGCTTTTTAATATGGTGAGACCCCATTTGATAATTCTTTGCTCTATTTCCCCTACAGTCTGGGATTTGTTCACAAAATCTTTACCTACACCTGTCTTTGAGATTTCTGCCTTATTTTCTCTTCTAGTAAATTTAGTGTTTCTATTTTAGTACTTAGATCTCTGATCTATTTTGTCTTTAGTGCATGGTGATAGACATGGGTCTAGTTATAGCCTTCAGCACGTGGAGAGTCAGTTTTTCCAGTACCAATTACTAAAAAGACTTTGTCCCAGTGAACGTTTTTGGCTCTTTTGTCAAAGATAAAGTGGCTGAGTGTGTTTGGAGAAGCTTCTGCATCTTTCAATGTGTTCTACTGATCCTCAGGCCTGTTTTTCTTGCCAATACCATGCTGATTTTATCAGTAGCTTTATAGCATAATTTTAGGTCTGGGGTTGTGATGCCTCCTCACTTGCCTTTGTTGCCCAGAATTGCTTTTGCTATTCCAGGTCTTTTCTGGTTTCAAATAAATTTTAGCAATGATTTCTGTAGACCTGGGAGGTATGTTAGTGGTATTTTGATTGGAATCGCATTAAATATGTATAACAATTTTGAGAGTATGGCCATTTTCAATATGTTGGTTCTTCCTATCTGTCAGGGCTTGGAATTTTCTTTGTTGGTAAATTTTTAATTATATTTTCAATTTCATGGCTGATATTAGTTTAGTCGAATTAGTATATCTTCTTGATTTATTTTTGGCAATTCAATTGTGTCTAGAAATCTGTGCATATCTTGTGTTTTCCATCTTATTAGAATATAGGTTCTCATAATAAGTATTGATCATATTCTGGATTTCTGTGGGATTCATTGTGATTTCCCTCCCTTATTCCTAATTGCTTGAATTTGTGGTTTTTTCTTGCCTATTTTTGATGAGAGTATCTAATTTATTAATTTTATTTATTCTTTCAAAAAACCAATTTTTCAGTTCATTGATTCTTTGTATTGTTTTTTAGTCTCTATTGCATTAATTTCTGCTCTTATCTTTATAATTTCGTCCCTCCTGTGAACCTAGGGTTTGATTTATTCTTCTTTCTAGAAGTTTGAGATTCAACATTAGGTTGTTTATTTGAGCTCATTCTGTTTTCCTGATGCGTGAGTTCACTGCTATAAATTTCCCTCTTAAGATTGTTTTATTGTATTCCATAAGTTTTGATATGTTGTATTGGCATTTAATTTATAACTGTATATGCTGTTTAGTTTCATGTTTAATTTCTTCTATTATTCATTGGTTGTTCAGAAGGATGCTTAATTTCTACGTTTTAATTTAGTTTTTGTGATTTCCTTTGTGGTTGATTTCCAGTTTCATTGTGCTATGGTCAGATAGTATGCATGGGATGATTTCAATTCCTTTATATTTACTTAAACATGTTTTGTCAGCTAATATGTGATCTATTTTGGAGAATGTCTCATGTGCAACTGAGAAGCATGTGTATTTTTATGCTTTGGAGTGGAACCTTCTGTAGACATTTTTACCAAGTCCATTTGTTCACAGGCTTGGTTTAATTCTAATATATCTTTGTTACTTTTTTTGTCTAGTTAATGTATACCTTTGTGAGGGGGTATTAAAGTTCCCACTACAATTGTGTTAGGTATTTGGTTTTTTCATGCTAGTTAATATTTCTTTTAAGTAGTTGGACAAACTTGTATTAGGCTAATAAATATTTGTGATTGTTATCTCTTCTTGGACTTTTTACTTAATGAGTATGTAGTGACCTTCTTTGTCTCTTTTGATGAGCTTTGGCTCAAAGTTTGCATTATCTGCAAATAGAATAGCTAACTCCACTTTTTTATGGGTTCCTGCAGCAGGAGGAATTGTTTTGCATTCTTTGACTTTTAGTCTATGAAGTTCTTTTTGGGTTAAGTGTATTTCTTGAATGCAGCATATTGTTAGCTCTTGCTTCTGGCCAGTCCGTTTCTTTTGATTGGTGAGTTGAAATTATTTTCATTGATGGTTATAACTGACATGTATTTGATTTTCTTTTTCATGCTGCTTCCCTATTGCTTGTTCCCCGAGTTTCTGCTCTGTTTAACTGCTTGTTCACGTGGTGGCTTCTTTTGATTGGGGTTCCTGTGTTCATAGTTCTTGTTAGTGCTATCTAATATGCCATTCAGAACATTCTGTAGAGCTGATTTCATAGTCATATCTTTCTTCAGTTGTTCTCTATCATGTATCTTATTTCTCTACCAATTTTGAAAGATAGTTTTGTAGGTACATGAATCTGGGTAGAAGATTGTTTTCCTTTAGAGGCTGAAAATGCCTCCTTCCAAGATCTTCCTGATTTTAGGATTTGTGTTGAGACATCTGCTGTGATTCTGAGGGGCTTTTCTTCATAGGTGATATGTTTCTTTTCTCTAGCTGATTTTCATAGCTTGTTCTTGTGCTGAATTTCTGGAATCTTGATTATTATATGCCTTGGTGTAGATTTATTTTGGTTATAGCTATTTGGAGTTCTATATGCTTCATTATTTGCATATCAAATTCCTTATCCATGTTTGGGAAGTTTTCTTTCATTATTTTTGTGAAGAGATTTTTAAGGTTTTTGAACCGTCTACAGCTTTCTCACTGATTCCAATCACTCTTATGTTTTTTTGCTTCACTTTATCATATAGGTACTGGATTGATTTTTCATGGTCTTTTGCAATTTTTAAGGTTATCTTTCCTTTCCTAAAAATTAGTTGCATTCCTGTCTCTTAGATCTGATATTCTATCCTTGCCTTCATTCAATCTGCTGTGTAAACTTTTAGTAGAGTTTTAACTTCTGTTTGAATCTTTTTCATTGATTCCATTTCTTGCCATTCAAGGTTTCCATCATTTTCCTAAATGTCTCTATTTGTTTATCCATGCTTGTTTTAATGTCTCTTATTTGATAATCATTCCTTTTTTGCACCTTAGAGATGATCCTTTTTTGCACCTTAGAGATGATTCTTTTTTTAAATGTATGTTAGTGACTCTTTTTTATTTGAAAAAACAGAAAAAAGGTAGAAATAATGCATAATTTCAAAAAAATAGTAAGAAATCACTAGTTGATAATTACATATTGTCTTCTTAGAAATAGTGTTCAAATTACAAAAGCAAAGCACACAAACTGGACATTCAAACAGTGAGGCTGCAAACAGTTCTGTTCAACTATCCAACAAAACCTTAGTAATACGGTTATCAACGCTACACACTTAAACATACATGCAGTTATATCCTTTAGAGCACTTTTTTCTTCCCTTTTTTACAATAGCAATTACACATTTTGAGTTTTATTACTCCTACATTTCTTATTACTTTTTATACTAGAGACACAATGTGATATTTATAAATATGATTCTTATTTATTTGACTAATGAGGAGAGTCTCAATTTGTCTCCATTTGCCTATGAAGGCCTCAAGATGTTTTTTTAGCTGAGTAATACTCCATTGGATAAAAATACATGTTTTTCATCCACTCTGTGATTGATGGACATCTTAGTTGTTTCCAAGATTTATCTATTACAAATTGTGCTGCTATGAAAATGGGTGCATATATATCACTGGGATCTTATCTTTTCAGTTTTTCTGGGAAAATATCCAGAAGGGGAATAGCTGGGTTGAATGGAACTTCCAATCCTAGTCTTCTGAGAATTCTCCATATTGATTTCCACAATGGTTGCACAGTCTACACTTCCACCAACAGTGGAGCAGTGTTCCTTTTTCTCTGCAGCTTCGCCAACATTTGTTATCAGTTGATTTCTTGATGGCAGCTATTCTTTCTGGAGTGAGATGAAATCTCTATGCTGTTTTAACTTGCATTTATTGAATGACGAGTGATGGTGAACATTTCTTCCTGTATTTATTTGCCATTTGTGTATCTTCATCAGGGAACTGTGTGTTCATCTCAGATGCCCATTTTTGGAGAAGGTCTTTGATTTGGGGGGCTTGATGTTTCAATTCTTTTAATGTTCTGGATATAAGTCCTTTTTCTGAGGGGTTGCTGGCTAAAATTCTTGCCCATTCTGTTAGTTTTCTTTACACTCTGTTGGTGATTTCTTTTAAAGTGCAAAAACTTTTCAATAATATGAGATCTAAGTAGTTGATTCTTTGAAATGTTTCTCATGCAGTTTGAATTTGTCCATGAATTCTCTGCCTACCCCTATGTCTCCAAGACTTCTACCTACCTTGTCTTCCAGTACATTTAGTGTTTCTCTTTTAATATTTAGGCCTTTGATCCACTTAGACTTTAGTTTTGTGCATGGTGATAGGCATGGATCTAGTTTCAGTCTTTGGCATGTGGAAAGCCAATTTTTCCAATAGCATTTATTAAAGAGGCTATCCTTCTTCCAGTGAACATGTTTAACCCCTTTGTCAAATATCAGGTGGCTGTGTGTCTTGGTAGTTGTGCTTGCATCTTTTAATCTGTTCCATTGATTCTCAGGTCTATTCTTTGCCAGCATCATGCTGATTTTATCACTGTGGCTTTGTAGTATAGTTTTAAGTCAGGAATTGAGATGCCTCCTGCCTTGCCTTTGTTGCCCAGAATTGCTTTTGCTATTCTAGGTTTCTTCTGTTTCCAAATGAATTTCAGGAGTGTTTTCTTTAGATCTGTGAGGTATGTTAATGGTATTTTGATTGGGATTGCATCAAATCTATATAACAGTTTTGGGATTATAGCCATTTTCACAATGTTGGTTCTTCCTAGCCAAGAGCAAGGAATATCCTTTCATTTTCTAATATCTCTTCAATCTCCTTATTTAGTGTAACATAATTTTCAGCATATAGGTCTTTTACATACTTAGGTTGATTCCTAAGTATTTCATTTTTTAGATGCTATTGTGAAGAGCAATATTTCCATTTTTTCTCCCTCAGTGAATTTTTTGTTTGTGTACAGGAATGCTATTAAGTTTTGAGTACTGACTTTGTATCCAGCTACACTGCTGAATTTGTTTATTACTTCTAGTAGTCTTTTAATGGAGTTTTTTGAGTCTTCTATATGGAGTATCATGTCATCTGCAAATAGTGACAATTTAACTTCTTTTTTTCCTATCCTTATTCCTTTTATTTCTCTCTTTTGTCTGATTGCTCTGGCTAGTGTTTCCAGAACTGTATTGAATAGGAGTGGTGATAGTGAACATCTTTGTCGTGTTCCTGATTTTAAAGTGAAAGCTTTCAGTTTTTGTCCATTTAGTATAACATTGGCTGTTGATTTGTCATAGATGGCCTTTATAAGATTGAGGTAGACACCAGGTATTCTGAGTTTCTGAAGGGTTTTTATCTTGAACATGTGTGGGACGTTATTAAAAGCTTTTTCTGCATCTATTGAGATGATCATGTGGTTTTTGTTTTGGCTATTTTGATGTGGTTGACTTGCATATATTAAACCATCCCTGCATTCATGGAACGAATCCCACTTGTTGTGATCTATACTTTTCTTGATGATTTGCTGCATTCTATTTGCCAGTATTTAATGGAGAATTTTGGCATCATTAGCAGATGGAGCCTATAGTTCTTCTTTTTGGTTGGGTCTTTCTCTGGTTTGGTATCAGAGTAATTCTTGCCTCCAGGAATGATTTAGGGGGGAATGCTTCCCTTTCAATTTCATTGAAGAGTTTATGGAGTATGGGCATCAAATCTTCTTTAAAATTCTTGTAGAATTCAGCAGTGAACCCATCAGCAGTCAACCTAGGCTTTTATTGGTGGTAAGTTTTTAATTACATTTTCAATTTCAATAGCTGATATTGGGTTATTCAAAATTGCTGTATCTTCTTGGTTGAGCTTTGGTAGTTCATCTATTTCTAGAAATCTGTCCATTTCCTTCGTGTTTTCCACTCTATGTGAGTAGAGATTTTCAAAGTAGGTATGCATGATCTTTTGAATTTCCATGGGATCTGTAGTAATGTCCCACTTTTCAGTCCTTATTGCACGAATCTGGGATTTTTCTTTCTTTTTCTTTATAAGGTTAGCTAGAGGTTTTTCAATTTTGTTTATTCTCTCAAAAAATCAGCTTTTTGATTCATTATTTGTAATTTTTTTTAGTTTCAATTGCATTGATTTCTGCTCTAATCTTTACAATTTCCTGTCTTCTATGAGCCTTGGGGTTTAACTTGCTCTTCTTTTTCTGGAAGCTTGAGATGAAGCATCAGGTTGTTTATTTGTGCTCGTTCTGTTTTCTTGATATGAAAATTTATTGTATATATTTTCTTCTTAAGACTGCTTTCATTGCATCCCACAGACTACAGTATGTTGCTTCCGCATTGTCATTGAATTGTAAGTATTGCTTTATTTCTTCTTTAATTTCATCTGTAGCCCACTGGTTGTTTTAAAGATTGTTGTTTAATTTACATGCGTTTATGCAGGTTTTGCAGTATCTTTTGCCATTAATTTCCAATTTCAGTGCACTATGGTCAGATATTATGCATGGGGTAATTTCATTACCTTTGCATTTACTTAAAAATGTTTTATGGGATACTATATGGTCTATTTTGGAGAATGTCCCATGCACAGCTGAGAAGAATATGTATTGTGATGTGGTTGGGTGGAACACACTGTAAATATTTACTAAGTCCCAATTGCTCACAGGTACGATTCAGTTCTATTATTTCTTTGCTGACTTTTTGTCCAATTGATGTCTCTCTTTGTGACAATGAGGTGTTAAGGTCCCCTATTGTAATTGTGTATTTGGTTTTTCATGTCCTTTAATATTTGTCTTATATAGCTGTGTGCTCCTATATCTTATGCACATATATTTATAATTGTTACTTCTTCCTGTTGAATTTTTCCACTAATGAGCATGTGGTGACCTTCTTTATCTCTTAATCATTTTTAAGTTTGAAGTTCACATTATCTGCAAATAGATATTTATCCCGGCTTTTTTCTGGGTTCCTATTGCATGGAATACTGTTATCCATCCTTTGACTTTTAATGTATGAGTTTCCTTTTGGGTCGGATATGTTTCTTGTATATAGCATATTGTGGGATCTTGTTTCTTGATCCATTCTGTTAACCTGTTAGTTTAGATGGGTGAATTGAGCTTATTTACATTTATGTATATCACTGATATGTACTGGCTTGAGGTCGCTGTTATGTTCCAGTTGTTTGCTTTCTGCTTTTCCCATGGTTTAATTGCTTGTCCTACCTGGTGGTTTCTTTCTGTTGTTCAGGGGATTGTGGTCTTTTTTTATCTCTATCTAGTATATCTTTCAGTACTTTTTCTAGGGTTGGTTTGGTGGACATGAATTTCTTCAGTTGTTCTTTGTCATGGAAATATCTTATTTCTCCATTGAAAGAAATTTTTTCTTGGTACACCAGTCTGGGTTGAAAGTTGTTTTCCATCAGGGCTTAAAATATCTCACTCCAATTTCATCTTGCCTTGAGGGTTTTTGCTGAAAAGTCTGCTGTGATATTAATGGGATTTCCTTGATAGATGAGTTATGTCTTTTCTCTAACAGCTTGTAGTATTCTGTTTTTATGCTGTATGTCTGGTATGTTAATTATTATATGTCTATGGATAGATTTATGTTGGTTGTGGCTGTTCAGCATTCTATTTGTCTCACTTATCTGCATATCAGATTTTTTCCCCATGTTTGGGACATTTTCCACTATTACTTCTGTGAATATTTTAGTTATGTCATTTGCATTGACTCCTACATCTTCACTGATGCCTATTAATCTTAATGTTGCTCTTGGCATTATCTTGAAGCTGCTGGATTGTTATTTCATGCTGCTTTGTTATTTTTAAAAGTTCTATCCTTTCATGATTGCTAATTGTGATCCTGTCCTCAAGGTCGAAAATCCTATCCTCAGCTTCATTTAAATGGTTTTGCCAGCTTTGAATAGAACTTTTTGTTTCTTGGATGTCTCTTGTTTGTTTGTTTCATGAATTCTGCTTGTTTTCTGTGTTGTTCATTCAAGGTTTCAGTTTCCCATGCTCCTGTACTTTTTTCTGTATTTCTTGTTTAGCTGTGCTCAGCAACTCCTTTACTAAGGTTGTTAGTCTATCTTTACATGGGAGAGTACTTCCATTTGATTTCCTCTATAGCCTCATGGGGTTGTTTTTTTTAAATTTCACTTGCTATCTTTTCAGGGATTTCCGATGTGTTACTTTTGAAGTCCTCTATTTCAGTGTCTTCTGTACTTGCTCCTGGTGGACTAGATGTTTGAGATTGCACTTTGCATTTTCATTTTTGCCATTTTCCCCTTTCAAGTTATTATTTGATCCTTCAATCCCACTAGTGTCAACTGTTGGTAGTGTGTGTCTTGGTTGATGGTTGTCCAATTGCTGGGTCCCTCAATGAAGAGGTGGGCCAGTCACCTGTCTTCCCACTGCAGGGCCTGCTGGGTGAGTCCTATATTCTTCCTGGGTTGACAAGTGTCATGGTTTTTGTTGGTGGCCTCCAGGCCTCATGCATCTGCATTGTGCATTTGTGATTGGTTCACTGTCTAGCACTTGGATTGGGGGAACTCAATAAACTATGTGAAAAATGCGCATACTGTGGGCGTCAAAGTGCCTCAGGGATTTAGCATAAAGAACCGGCAAAGTTATGTGATCACCACTGGGACCTGGGAGGAATCTTGAAGGAAGAGAAGAAACAGAATATCACTTACTAAATCAAACTAAGGGAGGAAACTTTTGTGACAGTTTTGGCCCTGGCAAGATGGCCTTTCTTCTCCCACTCACTGATCATTCTCCCTTTGCTTTTACAGCTCTGCTTGCACAACAGACAATGTATACCTTTTTGTTGGAACGTGAAAAGCAGGAGTCAAACTTCTGGGCACCAGAATGAACTGACCTGAGCAGGTGCTCGCCATGCAAGGTGCTGCATACCATAGCTAGGGCTGTGTCAGGACTTAATCATGCACCCTTGCTTTCTGGGTTAACACCCTAACATAAAAATATCACAGCTCTAATTCATCCTCTTCCCCCAACATTATTCTCTCCCCCATCTTAGTTCCTAGTTTTTCTTCTTTATGGAACAAAGTTTTATACAGTATATATTCCAGAATTTGCTATGCACACACAAATAGGCATGCATATACTGTCTCTTTCTGTCACTGTTATGCATGCATGCATACATAGAGATCATTTTCTTTTTACATCAGATTATTATATATACACCTTTCCCCTTTAGTGATTCTTATCTCAGCCACTGACCTCTGTATTCCCAGTTACTCAGGTGAGAAGTTGATGTCCTCTCCTTCCTGAGCCTATTTCTCTTTTCCCTTGCATTTGCTCATCAGGTCCACAAGTCTAGAGCTCTACATGTCTTTTGAATCTAGCACTTCTAGCAAGATCTGCCTGCTGCCACCTGGTCCAGCCCTCATTATCCTCTCAATCTTTCCCCAAGATCATTCATCTCCCCACCTACATCTCTTTGTACCCCACTGGTCACTTCTTTCTAAAATATAAAGACTGTTACTCCTCAATTTAAAACTAGTTCACATTTTTCCCTTTGCTTCCAAAACAAACTTCCCTTGGATTTCAAAAGACTTTAACCTTTTAGCTTTGCTGGACTACCCATTTCCTAATTTCTCCCCACTCCTATGCACCAGATGGATTCAGCATTATGGCTTTATGTGTTGGTTTCCTCTCAAAACCACAGGTGCTCCTAAGTGACACCTTTGGAAGGTAACTGAATTACAGGGACCATGTAGCTGATTTACTATTAGGAGGTAGAGTCTGGTCAAAGAGAATGGTCACTAAGGGTATGACCTGGAAAGGGTTATATTCCTCCTCAGTTCTCCCTTTGACCTTTCTGCTTCATGCCTGCAATTTCATGAGCAACCCTCCTGCACCACACCCCTCTACCATGTCGTCTTGCCTTGGAGTCAGCCAGCTATGGACAGAAACTCCTATGAACTGTGAGCCAAAATAAATTTCTCCTCCTTCAAGTTGTGGGTGTTGTTGACTACTGTATCCCAGTGACAGTAGAAAATGACTAAGACAACCATCTACTTTCAATTTTCAGCACAAGACTTTCTCACCTCCATTGTCTTCTTAAACACTATTCCTTATGTAATTACTCTAACTTTTCTGATAGTTGAAGGCCTCAGGGATTCCTACCTCTCTCTTGTTAATTCCATTATATATGATATTCTCATAGTTTTCTTATTATTTATGACTCTTTACCCTGAAGGAATGGGCCAGGTAGGATTTGAAGACCAGCACAATGGAGGTACAAGAATGTTTAGAAGCTCCAAGGGAGGAGAATTATGTGCCTAAAACACTGAACAATGGGCAGTAGTTAGTGAAAACTGAATTTGAGTAGAATGGAAAGAATTAGGAATAGAGAGCCATGAAGAAAAGGCAAAGACCAAGACTCAGGAGCTGGCCCTTGTGAGACCGGAATTTTTCTTTTTGCTTAAGTTCAACAGATTTGGAGAGATATAAGCAGGATCTGACAAGGTTTGCATTTTAAAAGAATGCATTTCTAGAGAAAAGATGAGAGTGAAGAAATACTGGAGAAAGGGCTGCCAGTTAGGAGGCTGGCTAGGTAAACTAGAGAGATGAGGAACTTGGTCTAGGGTAGTAACAAGAAAATGGAAGATAGTGGACTTTCAAAAAGCAGAGAGCTTTCAAAAGGGGAATTACTTAGGCCTCGTTGATTGGTCAGACCTGTATCAAACAGAGAAGGTAAGCGAACGAAGACCCTCAGACTTCTGATGATACCACAAGGCCCAGAAATGGTATCGTATATGGCAGTGTCATTTCTTGGAAATGCCCTGCTAAGTAAGTAGATTTTACTTTGTAGAAATGATGAAGAAACAAGGATTTCTCAGAAAACCCACATTTTTGGAAGAGTGACCAGGAAGTGGTTCAGAGGACATCCTGGAAAAGGAAGGACTGGTTGCAGGTGAGCGAGAATGGAGTGCCTGTTAGTGTGAGATGCTTAGTGCCAGCAGTTCAAGGTTACTTCAAGAAGCAGACTCATCTCAGCCCTGGAGATCCTGTCCCAAACACAGTTTCAGGAAAAACAGAACTTTGTTGTTGTCAGGGTTTACAAAGGAATAGATTTAATATAGTACACATAATTTATAGGATTATTTTATAATATCACTCCAAAAGTCAAATGCACAACAGTGCAAAAACTCTGTCCCAAAGAATTTAGCTAGAGACCCAAAAAATCCAGCTGAAGATTTGGATCTCATGCCAGTGTCCTAAACAAGTCCAGCTGAAGACCTAGAGCCCATGGCAATGTCCTACATGGGTCCAGTTGGAGGCCTGGAGCCCATGACAATGTCTTATGCAAGTCAATATCAAGGATCTGCACTGAGAAGGTCGAAGGGCCAGTGGTGAAAGCTAGAAAGTCTATGCCAGCGGGATGAAGGATCTGCGGGATGAAGGATGAGAGATCCACACTGGAGCTAGAAAGTGATGCTCAATGAAAAGACCAGCACCCCCCCAAAAGAGGTAACCATTCTCAGCAACAGTGAAAAGCTAAGCTCCTGTGATGAGAACAGCTGAGTTCATATTAGGAAAACCAGCATGACAAGCTTTTCCAGGAGAACCAACAGTGCACCATCTTCCCCTCTCTTTCTCCTTTTATGCTGTTGGTAACAATCCTCAGTAGGCCATCCACATCCAGCACCACACTGATTCAGTTCAACTGGATGTTGCAAATTGAATATTAGTTAATCCACCACAAGTTGTTTTAGTTTAAAAAATTGTATATTCATGCCATAAAAAAAATTTGAGCAATGGAAAAATTATTCTCTCTCCCATCTTAGATTCTAGTTTTTCTTCTTTATAGAACAAAGTTTTATACAGTATATATTCCAGAATTTTCTATGCACACACAAATAGGCATGCATATACTGTCTCTTTCTGTCACTGTTATGCATGAGTGCATACATAGAGATCATTTTCTTTTTACATCAGATTATTATATATACACCTTTCTATACCTTTTAAAAAAATTAATTTCATTATATATTTATTTTAATTGAGTTATAATTTATGTAAAATAAAATGCACATATTTTACACATGGTTATACATATTTTGATGGTTTTTATATCTCAGTAGCTGCCACATGAAACATTTCAATCACTCCAACAAATTTGTTTTATATCTCTATTTATTTGTACCACATGAGTAGCCACTAGTATTTTTGCCACCATAGGTTAGTTTTTCCAGCTCTAGGAATTAACATAAATGAAGTCACACAGTGTGTAGTCTTATTTTTTTTCTTACAGTCAATGTAATGCTTTGAAATCCATCCATGTTGTGTCCATCTCTCTTTGTATCTCACTGCTGGAAACTATTTCTCTTGTATGGGAATCATTGCAAGTTATTACAGTATGTGACCTTTCTCTTTCCACTTTGTAGACATGAAGAGCCAAAAGAATTGTAACTGAAATCTAGAGACTAAATTTAAGATTCTAAAATGGGAGAGGCAGGATATGTTAGAATCTTGGCAACAAAAAAAATGGACAATTTTGTGGCCAAAACAGTGGCCTATCAAGTTGGGGTATATGCTGAGTTAGTGAGAAGGTGCAGCTGATCTGTGTAAATGAGGGCTGAGGACGGGCAACCTCAGAGATCTGGGTGGTATGTCCACATTCTCTGGGAAAGACTGGTCTTGAGGCCTCCCATAGGCAACTGATGTTAGACTTGTTTTTGATGACTATGTCTGCATTGTACTTTCTTGAGTTTTGCTCTATGGTTCTGGAGCCAAAACTGTAACATTGTTGGGATGTATTTTTGTTTTTTAAGCCATCTTCTGAAATTCAGTTATTTCAATGTATTTTTTTTTTCTTTCAGTGAATGTAGTTCTTTTCCTTTGAGAATGCTTCTGGTGCTTGTCTGACATCTTTGGATCTTGATGTATTTCTATTTTCAGGCCCAGGGATTCCTTGCTTTTTATCCCCTTTAACTATGAAAATGTTTTCTGCTACACCATTTTTTTTTTTTTTTTTTTTGGTACCAGGAATTGAATTCAGGACATCATACTTGCCAGGCAGATGCTTATGTGTTATACCATTTTTAAATATCATTTCATAAATATAAAAATTTTCTTGATGTCTGCAGTGGATATATGTAAGTAAAATATGCTTTTAAAACTGTACTCGCTTGTCCTGCTCCTGAAAGACTTAACTACTTCAAATCACTGGCCAAACTCCTTCCATCTGTTTTCCCCACATATGTCTCCTTTCAGATCAGAAGTAAGAGAACTCTCTCTGAAGCCACAGTAATTTAGTACATCCTTCTTCTTTCCCCTGGAATCATCTGTGATTATATTATCAGTTTGTCTTATCAAATCCACATTCGCTGAGCAAAATTCAATCAGTCTTTGCTCTAAATTAGACAAATATACTGTACTTATTCTACTATATCAAGTGTTTGGCTGTAAAATAGAAAATGTCACAGGTTAACTAGAAATCACGTCTTTGAAAATCAGAATTTAGCCAAATTTCTCAGAGAAGAAATTTTCAGTAGGGCTGATCAAGATTTTCTCAGATCTATTCCTTCTTAGAACTGGTCATTAGCATACTAAGGTATTCAATAGACCTTGGAGTAAACAACTATACCTGTTAGTACTGTTTCTGATGCCTGTTATTTTTCCTAGTAAGTGTTGGACATTTTATCTCCTGTTGTTGTCCATAGTATAAATTTTAATGGACCATTTGTTTCTCTCCAAGTCAGATTTCAGTTGAAAGTCTTCAGTTGAAGATGAGTCTTCTGTCTGCCAGACCATCTGACAGTTTTTGTAGACTTTATGGTATTCTTTGTGTGTGTCTATTATCTGGAGCCAAAGTCATCACTAGAAAACCCGTGGGGTCCTGTGACACCATGTAGAGCCAACTGTCCATGTCACAACTTATCTGAGAAAATGTAAATACCACCTGAAGAACTGTTATTGGTACAGACTTGCAATACATAATTCATCCAGGAGAGTTGGTACATGTACATGATGAATCTTAATTCTCTTTCTGTCCCCTTCACATTTCCTTCTGTTTCTTGGCCCTCTTCCATTTGTAAAAGATCTGTTTTCCTGTTCCCTATAACTATTTTTTATTTTGTTCACTGATTTGTTTATACTTGAGTTTCTCACATAAGAGAAGCCATGCGATATTTATTGGGTCTGATTTATTTCACTTAACAATATGTTAACAAATTTATCCTTTTATAGTAGAGTAGTACTTAATTGTGAATAAATATCATATTTTAAGTATACATTCATCTGTTGATGGACATACAGGCCACTTATAAGACTTAACTCTTATGAGTTGTGCTACTATAAATGTAGACATGCATGTATTATTGTAATTCAATGTCTTTAATTTTTCCAGGAAGATTCCTGAAAGAGGAATAGCTGAGTTGAGTGGAATTTATAGTTTTAGTTTTGTGAGGAATCCCCATATGATTTCCGCAGTGCATGTTTTAGCTTACATTCCCACAACTATATAGGAGGGTTCCTTTTTCCCCACAACCTTACCATCATTTGTTAATTTTTAATTTCTTGATGGTAGTCATTCTTTTTAGAATAAGAAGGAAACTCATTATCATTTTAATCTGCATTTAGCAGGCTAGACCTGCCAAACCTTTTTTAAAATTTATTGATGATTTGTCCCCTTTTTTCTGAGAAGTGACTATTCACTTCAGTTGCCCATTTTTTATTCAGTCTTTTATTTTTAGGGGTCTTTTTTTTGAATTCTTGACATAATCTAAATATTGGTCCTTTGTCTGATTCATAGCTGGCAAAATTTTTGTTTTCTTCTCCAATTGTCTCTTCTCCATTGGTTTTCTCCTTTGCTACGCAGAAGATTTTTAATTTGATGATAATCCCATTTTTTGATTCATGTTATTTTTTCCACCATTTGAGTTCTTTTAGAAAGTTCTTGCTTATGCTTATGTCTTTGAGAGTTTTACCTATTTCATCCACTAGCAAATTATGCGATTTGGTAATATTTAGATCTTTGATCCATTTTGATTCCTATAGTACATGGTGAGACATATGGGCCTGCTATTGGATTACTCAGAGTTTTATATATTCTTGATTCAATTTATGTGTATTTAGGAATCTAGTAACTTCTGAACTCTCCAGTTTATTGAAGTACTAGTTTTCAAAGTAGTTGGTAATAGTCTTTTGGATTTCAGTGATATTCATTTTTTCATTTCCAATTGTGCTACTTTGGATTTTTTCTCTCCTTTATTGGATAAGATTGGCTAAGAGTTTGTCTATTTTGCTTATTCTTTCAAAGAACTAGCTCTTTGACTCATTGATTCTTTGGGGAGAATTTTTTTAGTTTCAATTTCATTGATTTCTATTCTTATTGATATAATTTCCTTCCTTGTACTTACTTTGGATTCAGATTGTTCTTGTTTTGCTAGGATCCTAAGGTGCATCACTGGGTTACTTTAATTCACTCTGTTTTACTGATATGGGCATTCCCAGTTATAAACTTTGCTCTTAGGCTGCTTTTATTGGGTCCATAG
The DNA here is from genome assembly GCF_034190915.1 of Cavia porcellus. NCBI lineage: Eukaryota > Metazoa > Chordata > Mammalia > Rodentia > Caviidae > Cavia > Cavia porcellus. Next base: position 42,483,973 of record NW_026947493.1, read on the forward strand.
ATCCTGGTATGTGTACTGGCATTATCATTTCATTTGAGAAACTATCTAATGTCTTCTTTTATGTATGATGTCATCTAGTAATTGTTTAAGAATGTGCTATTTAATTTCCAGTGCTTGCATTGTTTATGTAGTTTCTTTTGCCATTGATTTCTCATTTCATTGTGTTATGACCAGATAACATGCATGGGATATTCTTTATTCTTTTATATTTACTAAAGCATGTTTTGTGAGTCAGTAGGTTGTCTGTTTTGGGGAAAGTTTCATATATCTATGAGAAGAATGTATATTCCATGTGAGCAGAACATTATAAAAATGTGAGTCCTTTTGTACAAAAGTGTGGTTCAACACTGATATTTCTTAGTTCATTTTTTCAGTTTAGTTGATTTGTATATTTGTGATAACGGAGTATTGAGGCCCCTCAGTGTATTTGTGGTAAGTGTGCCAGTACTCAGTGCATATATACTTATACTTGTTACCTCTTCCTATTGAATTATTCCCTTAATCAATATGTGATGACCTTCTTTGCCTCTTTTGATCAATTTGAGTTCAGTTAACTTTGTCTTAAAACAGGATAACTATTCTTACTTGCTTTAGGTTCTTATTGCATGGAATATTGTTTTGTATCCTTTGATTTTTAGTCTACAAATGTCTTTTTGGTTAAATGTGCTTTTGTGTGTAGCATACTATTAGGCTTTATTATTATTTTTTTAAGCTTTTTTTATTAAGGAGAAAAAGAAAAAAACAGAAATAGGGTACAAGTTATACAGAATTTCAGAAAAAATAAACAATAGGAAATCACTAGTTAATAGATTACATATTGTTGTCTTAGAAATAGTTGTTCAAGTTACAAAATTAAAGCATATAAAGTGGACTTTCAAACAGTGAGACTGGAAACAGTTTTGTTCAATGATCCAACAAAACTCAGTAATAATAGGTTATCTATCTTATACACTTAAATATATATGCGGTTATATTCTTTAGAACACTTTCTTTTCCTTTCTTTTGTACAATGACAATGACACATTTTGGGTTTTATTACTCCCACAGTTCTTATTACTTTTTTTTGAAGAGAGTAAAACCAAATGTGACATAACAGAACAGAGTCAGTCAAATCAAAAGGATGAACATAATAGATAATGTAAAAACAAAATACTAGGTGATCAACAATGGTTACCATACTGCCTCTTGCTATCTTAAAAAAAAATTGCCTATATCATCAGTTATAATAAAATTGAACAAAACAGTAAAGAATAAAACCAAAACATTGGAGACATTACAGGGCATTAAAAGAAGATAATAGTCAACCAAAATGGGCATCATAATGAATCTTATTGTCTTTACAGTTGTTGCCTATATTTTCGAACTCGGTACTATCAAGAAAAGCAGAATAGAGGAAAATCAGTCAAAGCAAGATGGTGAGGGCAATACAGGGTTTCAAATCAAGTTAATAGGAAATCAAAGTGGGTTACTATAATGTATCCTGCTATTTTTTTAAATTTTTCCCTTAATTAAAAATAAAAAAATAAAAAAGTAAATAATTAAAAAAAGGAGACTGAGATAAAAGAGGGAATAACAAAACAGCGCAGGTCAAAGCGTAACCATATAAGCAAAATAGTGTTTCACCACAAGACATCCTGACATAAAAGTAGTTACCATAGTGTCTCTTTCCTTGAAATCTTTGAGTATAACTTCATATACTGTAGCACCAAACATATCAACACAACGTAAAACCATTCAAGAGAATGACAGTATTATAGGGTATTTAGAACCAACTACCAGAAAATGAACAATGGTTTCTGTATAATCTCCTTGTCTATAAAAGTTTTTGCTTATATTATCACATATAATAAAATCCAATAAGATACAACCTGTTAAGACCAACAGAGACAGAAGAATAAAAGCTTGATGGGATTTCAAAGCAAGATGATACTAAATCAGCACTAGCTATTATGATGTCTTGTTTTCTCCAAAATAGCTGTTCCTACCATCCAATCTTCTCTGCCTCATTTCTGTTGAGCTCTTTTTCTGTCGTTTGTTGTCAGTTTGTCTTCTTCATTTTGCTTTCTGCTCCATTCATTGTGGTCTCTCTGCCACTATTTCTGAAGTCTTGTTATTTTCCTTTTTTAGAATATCCTGCAGTATTCTCTGAAGAGTTGAATTAGTAATTGCAAATTCCCCTAGTTTCTCTTTATTCTGGAAGAACCTTGTTTGTCCATCAATTTCTAGGGACAGTTGTGCAGGATATATCAATCTTGGCTGGAGGTTGTTATCTTTCAAAGCTTGAATTATTTCCCCCCAAGCTCTTCATGATTTGATGGTTTGTGCTGAGAAGCCTGCTGTAATTCTGATGGATGTTCCCTTGTAAGTGATCTGTTTCTTGTCTCTGATGGCTTTTAATATTCTGTTCTTATATTGGATTTCTGGAATTTTGATTATTATATGCCTGGGTGTTGCTCTGTTTGGGTTGTAGGTAGCTGGGGTCCTGTATGCCTCATACATCTGAGTATCTTTACCTTTTGCTAAATTAGGGAAATTCTCTTGGATTATTTCTGTGAATAGCTTTGTAGTCCATTTGTTTGTGTCCCTACTTCTTCTTTTATGTTCTTAATTCTTAAGTTATAGATCCTCTTATCATCTTCTAGCCTTTGTATTGTTGCTGTTTGTTTTCTTTTTATTTTTAAGAAGTTTTCTATTTCATGCTCCCATATTGCAAATCTGCCCTCCAATTCAGATAATATGTCCTTAATTTCTTTCAAGCTATTATGCCAGCTTTCGATAGAGCTTTTAGTTTCCTGGTAATCTCTTTGAACCTGCTTCATGTATTCTATGTTTTCTCTATTTTCTCCATCAAACAATTCTCCCCTTTTTTCCTGTCTTCCATTCCACCATCTGTTTTTTCTTGGGTGGTACTTAGCATTTCTTTAACTATTCTACTTATATCTTTCTTTATTTCATTAAATACTTCATTTTAAACTCATCTATGAGGCTCTGGAGATATCACTTTATGTCTTTTGGTGCCGTGTCTGATATTGCAAGTTTTCTGTCTTCCTTTGCATTTCTCTTTCTTGGATCAGTGTTCTCAGTATTGGGGATTGAGGACCCTTTCTTGTTCCTTCCTCTTCCCATACTTTTTGTTCCTTCCATACAAGCGAATGTAGGAAGCCCATTTTTTTTCTCTTTTTCAGTTACAGTTTGTTTGAATTGTGCCGGCTAGGTGTTCCCACCCACTGCAGTGTACTAGGGAGACACAGACCTGGGCGCCTCTGCTGGGCCCAACCCTCCAGGTCAGCCTACCAAAGGCTTCACTGCTAGGGTGCACCTCCAGGCGCTGGGACCTGGTTTGGGCTAGCCTACTGGGTCTTAGTCAGCGGCGTCACCCAGGCCAGGCACTCCCTACCAATCCTGCTTGAGAGGGGAATATGTGACTGAAGTCACTGCAGCGCCCTGTTCTGGCAAGTCTGCCGGGTCCCAGTACTTCCTTTGCTGGAGCCTCCTACTCTAGGAAAGAGTCCCTGTTCTGCTCACTCACCGCAAGTCGATGTAGGGCTGCTTTCAACTCCGTTTGCAGATTCCCGCTCTCAGAGCTTTCCCAAGTGTCTCTCCCTGCCCTTTAGGTTTGGATGCAGCAGCGGCAGCAGGAAATTCAAATCATGGCTTCTAGTGGTGCAGGTTCTAGCTTCTGCACTGAGATTTTATCTGTTCCTGTTATAGCACCAGGATTGGATTTCCAGTTGGTTTCTCTTAGCTTAGTTCATTCCTGGGTCGGCAGGGTGCATTTCCCCTTGCTTAGAACTCCTCCTACCACAGCATTCCTGGATTTTTTTTTTTGTCTTTTTCTTTTTTAATCAGTACCAGGGATCGAACTCATGACTGCCTGCTTACAAGGCAGGCACTTATGCCGCTGAGCTAAATCCCCAGCTGCAACAGCATTCCTGGATTCTCTAAGCAGGGTATCTCAGCGAGCCTCCGTAGCTGCTGCTATCTATCCACCATGTTGTTCTGGAAGGTCCTGGGCTTTATTTTTTAATCCAATCTGACAATTCATGTCTTTTAGTTGAGGGATTGAAACTATTCATATTGAAAGTTTTTACTGAAAGATATTGATTCATTCCTGCAATAGCACCATTTTCCTGCTCCTGATTTGCTTTGTTCTCTTTTGTTTAGCTGCTAATTCTGCTCATTAGACTTTTTTGGCATTGTTAGCTTCGTTGACCCTAGAATATCCTTGAGGATGTTTTGGAGTGTCAATTTTTCATCATGAGTCATTTAAGGTGCTCTTTGCATTGGAAATACTTTATTTCTCCATCAATTTTGACAGATAGTTCTGTAATACATATCACTCTGGGTGGGAAGTTGTTTTCTTTTAAACACTTCACTTCAAGCTCTCCTGGCCTTCAAGGTTTGTGTTGAGAAGTCTGTTGTAATTCTAACAGGTTTACTTTTATAAGTGATTTGTTGCTTTTCCAAAACAGCTTTTAAGATTCTTTTCCTGTGTTGGACTTCAGTATTTTGAGTATGATATGTCATGGACAAGTTCTGGTATGATTGTGGCTGTTTAAAGTTCTATATGCTTCAATTATGTGTTAAATTCTTTCCCTATATTTGGGGCTACTATCATTTCTGTAAATCACTTTGTAGGCTATGTGTGCAGTCTTCTAATTTTCAGTAATTCCAATTAACCTTAGGTTACTCTTCTTTGTAGTTTGCTTTATTTTCTGTTTTTCCTTAGTGCTTTTGAAGTATCTGAGTACAGGGTCATCTGCATCAGACCTATCTTCTAGTTCTGGCACTCCATCTTCACAGTGGCTGCTTTTGCAGCTAAGAGAATTTTTAACTCCTAGATTTTTGTTTGGTACCTTTTCACATCCTCTAATCATTTGCTAAACTCTTCATTCATATTTTGTATCATTTTGTTTACTTCAGCTAGCTTTTTATTAGATCCTTCTGTAAGATTACTAATCACTTTGTTCTTTAAGTTTGTTATCTGTTTAGTTATATCATCTGATCTTATTGGTCTTTTTGTCTCTTATTACTTATAATTCAAGTGTTTGACTTTTGATTTCTTCTCCATCAATGCTCTATGTGTCATTTTTCAGGGGTTAAGAGTTCTTGAAAGCAGTTTGTTACCTCATTTTCTCATGTTTCTTTTGTTTCATGTGTGCACATGCGTGTACACATGCATGTCTGTGTAGGTGTATGTATGTGCATGCACCTAGGTTTGCAAGTTGATGATAATGGAAAACTTTTTTGCTACTATGATCTGTTTAGTGTCTAGTGTCTGCTTTTCAGTGTTGCATTCTGAGTATGGCTAACCATAGGTCTGTTTTTCCCTCACGTGATCTGACCATCTCTGTTAATTTGGGAGAGGAAGGTAAAGTGCAATTGCCCCAGCACCCAGTTCTCTGGAAATGAACTGCACTATTTTTGAGGACCCAAAGACAAATCATATATTGGCATGCAGTAAAAACTAATCAATAGCAACAATTATGTCAGCCTTGCAATAGGAACATTATCAGCAACAATAATAGAGTCAAAGACAAATTGGACATTGACATACCACAAGCACCAGTAAAAGCTACCACTGTATTATTCTTCACCATAGTAAAAAGACCTATAATTAAAGTATAAACACAAAGACAAACCAAATATTGACATACAGTAAATATCTACTAAATGCTATCATTAAATGATAGAGAATAATTCGGCAACATTAGTATAGAGTAAACTAAATATCTATAGATAGTGAAGCTTAATTAGTAACACTAGTAAACATGGAAGGACAGGATGATAAAAAAGTAAAATTTGATAAAGAAAAAGAACAGAAAGAGAGAAAATGAGATAAAGAATCCTACTAAAGAGTAAAAGAAAATTAATAGAATTAGAGAGGTAAAAGTAACAGAAAAGAACAAATGAGAAAATAATTAAAAACAAAAATTTAGATCAAAATATAGGGAAAAGAGAAAAAAGGAAAAATCTTAAAAACCCAATGAGAGCTCACTCACATGCTAAGGCTCTACCCACCAGCCAACATCGTGAGCCTCAGAAAATTCTTCAAAATCTAATGCTGTGGCTCCCGTGGTGGGGACGGAGAGGGGCAGGCCAGGCGTAGTTGCTAGGAAAAAGAGAAATGCCACAGGTGTGACAGGGAGCATGCATGGAGGTACTGAGGATTAAACTCAAGCCCTTCCCACTGATGCATTAAGTTATATCCCCAGCTCCTCCTTTACTTCTTATTTTGAGACTAGGTCTAAGTCTCTATGTTGCCCAGGCTAAGCTCAAACTTGAAATCACCCTTCCTCTGCCTCCCAAGTGCTGAAATTACAGGCATATGCCACAATGCACAACTGATTAAAAGGTCTTAATTTGGAAGATGGCAAAACAGTAAGCAGCAGAGTAAACAGCCTCTCTGAGAGAAATAGCCCAGGTGCTGGAATATAGCATTCTGGAGAAGACAAGAAAGAAAGAAATGGGTCCCCTTGACCCAAGAAGAAACTAAAGTGAGAATCAAAGCCCACAGAGAGAATAAAAAGAAAAGAAAAGAAAAGAAAAGAAAAACTTAAACAGAAGAGCCAGTGGTGCTTTCACCAGAGCTGGTCCCACTGTGCAAGGAGTGCCATTAGAATCCAGAAACACAAGGTCACAGGGAAATTGGTAGCTGGTACCTGGTGGCAGAGGAGAGCAGCAGACTGGAGAACTGCACTGGCTGGCAGTGAGTGTGGGGGATTCAGTTCTTCCATGGCAGTGGGGGCTTGGCTGGGCACCATTTTGGAGTCAGGCAGGATATGCCCAGAACCAAAACTGCAGCCAGCTTCATTCAGCCACTCCTAACACAGAGCAGACTGGTGAAAATTTCTTGGACTGAGTCCCGCCCCGTGCTTGGTCCAATAGCCAATGCTGAGCTTTCTGTAAAGCTATCCCTAACCATCCCTGCCCACACAGCACATACTAACATGGTGAAGACTCCCAGTGGTTACCCACTCAGAAGAGAGGAGCCAGCCTGCCCCACCCCTGCTTATACTCCAGTAGTCACTAGTAGATTGGGGAAAGCAGCAAACAACACAAATCCCTAGCCAGCACACTTCAGAGTAATTACAACCTGTATTATTACAGGAAGTACTAGAGACCCCACTATCCACTTGTCTGGAAGAAACCAGGAACATGACAAGAGGAAGAAGCAAAAGGCAGTCTCCAGCCTCCAACCCAAGCAGTACTGGTCCAGGAGAGATAAACACAGAAGAGATCAGGAGTTGCACATCTGCAATTTCTGAAGTAACAGCAACTGACATAAAGAAACAACTTCATGACAATAGAAATACTATTACAAGTAAAGAAAGACATAAGAAACATAATAAAAGAAATGCTAAGCACCTCTCAAGAAAACACAAATGAAACAATAGAGGCACATAGAAGAAGGAGGGAAACCTTCAATGAAGAATATAAAAAAATTTAGAATAAATGAAACAGATTCAGATTCAGATGATCAGGAAATTAAAAACTCTATTGAAAGCTGGAAAAACTGCTTGAAAGAAACTAAAGATAGACGATCAAACCTTGAAGACAGATTCGCGATGTGTGGTTGTGAAAGGAAAGACCTCTTAAAAATATCAGGAAACCAGAAAGTAACAATATAAAGGCTAGAAGATGACAAGAGGATATATAACTTAAGAATGAAAAATGTGAGTGAAGAAGCAGGGGTAAACACAAATAAAATACAAAGGCTATTTACAGAAATAATTAAAGAACTCTTCCCAAATATATGACAAGGAAATGATGCTCAGATAAATGAGGCATACAGAACTCTCTGTTTTTGAATGAATGCTTTCCAGAGATTTTAGCCTTGGAACTCACCAGATCTTCGGGAAGGAAGGTGACTCACTGCTTAGATCTATTTTGTTTTCACGTGCATGTTTTTATGTGTGAATGTTGAATCCTGCTCTGCCATTCCTTCTAGGCATGATTGATCAGTGATTTCCATCCCGAAGCTGTAGTCACTCCAGCTGCTCCAAGTTTCCTTTGTGCATTCCAGGTCACAGTTTTTCCTGCCTATAGCCTGTATGTTGTGAGGTGTCCTCCCTGCTTCAGAGGCCCTCCCTATCCACACACCCCAAACTACGATGATCATTCAAGCTGAATTATACCGATGACCGTACTTCCACACAGGACCAGCCTGGTTTTTCAACTCATAAGACAGGACCCCAGTCTGGGCTTAAATTTCTCAGGGGAGTCTATGTCTAGCTCACACCCTCTCCAACTGTTTCTTATGGCTATCTCTACTCTAACTGGTAGGGTTACCCCAGAAACCCTGAAGTAGAGCTGTTCTATAATTATGCTATGCCTCAGTCATAAGCAGCTAACCATTTTCCAGAAGGCTCCTGATTAAACTCTTGAATATGGTGGGCACTGCCCTGGATTTCTTCTCCATCTCTAGCCTGTAATGCAGGAGTCACTTTCAGAGCAAGGCTCTACATGGTTTTTGCAATTTGCAATAGCTATGGGCTTTTCTTGGGGCTAGTGCTACTGACCCAGCCTGTTGTTTCTCTCAGCCTGCTGACCCTCTCCAACCTTGTCTCTGTGGAAACAGATCCCCCTCTCAGGGACCCAGGGTAAGCTTTACAAACTGCTTTGTCCTTTTTCTGCATTGTACTATAACCCTCCAGCTTCTAGGTAGTTTTAGTTTTCCTTTCAATGCCTTCCTGATTTCTAGAAATCTACCTCTTTTTTTCTATTCATCAATTGTTTTTCCAGGTGTCTTTATTCCTAGTCCTGGAGAGGCAGCTTTTAATCCTTCATAGTCTCCACTCTCAGTCATGACTATTTTTAACTGATGTATAAGATTTATCATCATGCCTATTTAACTGATGTATAAGATTTATCATCATGCCTATGAATTATCTCATTTAATTACCAGAATGACAGCAGGTGCAAAATAGTCTTATTCCCATTTGTTCAATGCCTTTTCATTTAACAAATGTTTGTACATTTTAGAGATAAAGAAACATGCTGAGAGAGTTGAAATAATTTGTTTGAAGTTTTACAGCTAGTAAATTGCAAATACGGGGTTCCAATCCTTGTCTAAATACTTCAGGAAGTACTGCTAAGCAGTGTGGTTGCTGTCAGCTGTCACTGGTGCTGTACTCTTAAAAAGCCCTGCACTTTCCCCAGTGCAGAAAGACAGCTGAAGGCATTAGTCACTGCTCAAAGCTCAAGCACAGCAATGGGGCTGCAGGAACTCACTCTTGTCTCCACATGTCTGAGCACTTGGGCTTGACTGAAGCTTGGAACTACTGACGAACTTTTATCTTTGTCTTTGAAAGAATCCACAGAATACTAATAGTCGTTACTATTTATTGAAAGCTACATGCTTGTGCCTTGCATGGGCACTACTGTTTAATGTTCACAACTCTGTCCTGCCCACCTCATGCTGCTCTGTGTTCAGAGGAGGAACACTTTAAGCTTGCCAAGGGGTTTCCTGGGCAGGGACTGTGAGACACCCCCTTTAAACCTCGGTCCTCAGAGCCAAGAATGTCTTAGGTTGTCTTACATATCTCCATGGCCAGTCCAATCCTGTTCCATCTCTCCTCAAAATCTGGTCATAAAATCAGCTTAAAGTGTTCGTGAATCAGGAATTCTGAAGGTGTGCTGCCTGCTGATTCACCTAGAGACCAGCCCCAGGCTTTTTCTTCATTTGGTTTTTCTCCTCATTTACTGCCTGACATGTACCTGCTTCTCACTTTTCATTTCCATTAAGGAAACATTGTTCAATAACACACTTTACATTATTCCCCTAAATCAGTCTTGTAGGAAAGAGACTCCCCTGTCCTCTGCCCACTGTAGCACTTGGTAGCTGCTCCCAGAGACCCCTTCATCATGACAATACAAGCAGTTCTTAAATGTTGCTCAGTTAGATTTGACCACAGTAAACCTTTCATTTTTTAAAGGAAGAATCAGTCAGAAGAGTGAGACTCTTATCTAAATTCACAGAGTATAAGCTAAGTTATCCACCTCCCAAGCCAGTCCTTTTGGTGAAATGCACAGATAACAGCTGATGTCATCATCATCCTGGTCCAACCCAATGAAGACAGATCAAAGAGCAGAGAATTTCCAAGGTAGCAAGGCACACAGGCTACATGAGCACACATAGAAAGCTAGGTAATACCTACTTCAAACATCCACTGTCATATACAGCAAAACATGTGCAGCACAAGGAAAAGTATTGAAAGAGAAATAGGGATAGGGAAGTTGTTTTTTTTTTTTTTTTTTTTTTTAATGACAGAGACGTATTTGCTCTGTTCTACATGTTTCAACAGAAGGCCCATGAAAGAGCTGAGATTTCTAACTGTCTGGAATTGCAAGTGACTCATTTTAGAGATCTCCTCCTGAGGAAGTGGCTTTGGCTCCTATCGTGTGTTTACAGAAAATCAGCTCAGTTGTAAGTTGCTCCCAGTGAACTCTCCACCTTGACACCTTTGTAGTCCTACGTGCATGCATTTGGCTCAGTGTGAAATGTTGCCAGATCAAATCCTGGTCTGGCTCTCCACTTTTTGTTCCATATGCTTTCCAAAGCCATAAACCCCAGATTACAGGAACAGAGGGTGGGTTATTTATTTTCAGCCAAGGACTCAGAATACTCCACCAAACAAACATGTTCACAGTGAAACCCAATTCTTAGTCATAATAGTTTTAAAAGAAAGTTTTTACTTTCAAGATCGTTGTTTTTCTTTTAAGACATGAGTAAGTGAGCATCAGATGCTATGCCAGCAGGAGAGGCATTGTTGAGAAGGCAGCACACTCTAGAGGCAGTGAGGCCAGTTGGATGGTGCCCAAAAATATGATTTGGCTACCAAGATCTTATTGGTACCTGTTAACAGAGCACTCACTGCATACTTTTACTAGGATTCTCAGAATTAAGCGATGTACATTTCTAGCCAAGTTCTGTTACCAGTTTTCTAAGGATTACATAAAACCTTCTAAGCTTAAGGTGGGAATATTAACACTTGCCCAGCTTACCCATCCTGTTTGTTGTATGGGTTAAATGAACCCTTGTGAGAAGCCTTTGTTAGCAACAGGTATAGCCTCTACTTTTTTTTCCTGTGATGTGAGAAGTAATGTCTTTCACTGGCAGTGAGATGGGAGAATTGAGGAGAGTGGTGGAGAATTGTAAAAGTTTCAACTGAAATAACCATAAAGATTCTCGGTAGAACTATAGCTGCTCTTGGGCCTGGAGATCTTGAACCTGTGTCACCCAGGACATAAACAATAGCATGCTGGTGGGTTGGTGGTGGAAAGTAGGGGTATTAACAATAGAAGAGTTACAACAATGGTGTTCTGAGAATCTTAGCTGAATAGGGAAAGGGTTAAAGTAAAGGGCACAATTGACAGATTTGGAAGTTCAGAAATTTTAGTGTAATAAAATGGAAAGCCTCATATTTAGATGGAAATACCATGTGCAGAAGGGAGTCATCTAGTAAGATAGGAAGCAATGGACAGAGTATAAAACCGGAGTTCAAAATCTAAGAGTTGATAGAATCTGGGATCTGAATAGGGCCAAGGGCTATATGCCAGGTGAGGATGATGGCTAGTGGGGCCACATGACTGCTAAAGGTCTCCAGGCTGAGGGTTGGGGTGGAAAGAGTGAAAGCTGCATGCCTGAGTTACCTGGAGAGTACCGGCAAGTTGTTAGAGCTGAGCTTTGGTAGTAGGGAGGATAAGAGCCTGTGTGTGGATAAGACTAAGACTACTAGGGCTAAAGGCAAGACTGAACCTACAGATTATCAAACAAGATTAGTAATGTCACCCGTATGGCCTTGCTATCATTGGCAACTCTATTTGCAATCTTATTGATTAATCATAATTTTGACCCATGTTGTAAACACCTCGTGATTTTTATGTATAAAATTTCCTTTGAGAAATGGGCTCATTGGCAACCCATTCAGGACCCCTCCCGTGTCTCAGGAGTTATTCCTATTTCCCATTCCTAGTCACCATTCATTTTCTCCAATAAAATTTCCTACTTTTGGGGGGTGGGGAGAGTTTATAGGTGGTAGGGGCATCAAAAGTAAGGGCAGAGTGTTATGAAAGGCAAGATGGCTAAGGGAGCCCGAGGGGAAAAAAAGGATCACCTGAGTACATACTTAGATTTAAAATTCAATATGAATTGTATTTAAACAGGTCATTTTACATAATCACTGTGCTGGAAAACCTAGCCGAGACCTGTCGTTTGGGGAACTTTCCCATGTATCTGAGAAGGAAAGAACATCTGGCCTCGGTACACCCCTGGCAGGCATATGTTTATGCAAAATTGTAACCAGGTGATTGTCTCTGGTGGGTGCTTGGTTTTTTGCTGCCATTTGCTACCTGAATCTCTCATGGATCTTCAGTCTTGACCCAGCTGATGAGTAGAGAAATCTGAAATCTTAGAAACTTAATAATTGCCCTAAAATTTCTATCAAATAGAAGTTTCAAAGTCAGGTTTTTAAAATCTTTTAAGTTTTTTAAAAATACATTTTATCTGAATTGACACATAATAACAACACATATTTATGGGATATAATGTGATATTTCAATACATGTAGAGTACAACATGAAAATCAGATTATGATACTGTTAAGATTATTATTTAAATTCCCTAACTGACTAGCTCTTGGACACTTGCAAAATTCCAGTTTCAGAAGAATGCAACCAAAGGGTGGTAGCCTTTGAACACATGATGTGTTTCCAAGAGTGTTTTTCTCAGTAATTCCTGTAACCTCAAGTGGCCAGGGGAGAAATATTGTGGATACACAAAGTCAAGGGTGATTTTGCAAAAGGAGTATTATGAAGTTGAAAATTCCTGCCTACAGTTGATTTTCTTTTTGAACACCAGAGGGCAACACAGTCATACTGAATAATAGATCTGCCTTGCTTTGTCTGAAATCCTGAATGAATATATATATATATATTCATTGACTGTATATATTCACTGAATAAAATATATATATATATAGATATATATATATAGATATATATTTTAATGTATGAATATTTTCCCAGGCTTCTAGAAAAGTTACAGAGATGTCCTTATCCAGAAGCCTAGGGTAGGGAGACCTATGGGGAGGCACTGGTAATTCACCCTCCCATATCGCAAGATTATCAGCTCTTCTGGGTCAGTTGTCAGGGGCACTTGGACTGTGTGCCCCTCACAGAGAGAGAGAGAGAGAGAGAGAGAGAGAGAGAGAGAGAGAGAGAGAGAGAGAGAGGAGAGAGAGGAGAGAGAGAGAAGAGGGAATACAGAAGAATCTGAACACTAGATTATATCGTTCGGAAAGGAGCCTCTTCATCTCTAAGAGAGGCAGCTCAGCTGCCTCTGGGCACCTTCCAATCATATTTCACAAGACTATTCTTAACAATGGCATGTTAGTAAGTAGCAAACTGACACTTACTCTGCAGGATAGAAAAAACCCTTGCAGACTGAAAATTGTAAAATAAATTGATTGAAATTTAGTGATCCCTGAAAGTTCATTTTAAAAAGAAAGCTTTAACAAAATGAAGGAATGCACATGACCATACCTAACTGGTTATCTCTTTCTTAAATGAGTATCAAATATCGAACAATGTATATGCCTTGAGAAAGCACTTTTGAAAGTGTGATATAAATGCAGCTGTTAATATCCAAGAGTGACTCTAGAATTTCTTCCTCTTACATATAGATCTATTATGTGGACTAGATTAGGCCCTATTTCAAAGGGGCTCCCTGAGAGTTAAGATGACTTTGTCTTCATTCCAGTTCTATTTGAACCACCACAAAGTAGGACTAAAAATTACTGTAGGTTGTTGTGTCCTGCTTTTATAGGCTACTCAGCTATATTCAGATGACAACGTGCAGAATAATTTCTGTTTGTAATCAAAACCCTAGTAAAAAGACTCTTTCTTTATTCTAGATGTTAGTTCCCTGTCCAATGAACATTTGGCATAACTTTTTCCTGTTCTGTCTCTTCGCTCTGTTGGTTGCTTGCTTTGCTGTATAGAAATTTTTAAATTTGATATGATGCCATTTGTTGGTTTTTAGTATTATTTCTTGTGCCATTGGGGTTCTGTTCCGAAAGTTCTTACCTATGCTTATGTCTTCAAGAGTTTTACCTATTTTATCTTCAAGCAGATTAAATGTTTCTATTTTAACATTGGATATTTGATTTATTTTTATTTTAGTTTAGGATGTGGTAAAATATCTGGCTTTAGATTGAATCTTCTGCATGAGAGTATCCAGTTTTCTCAGCACTAGTTATTGAAGAAGTTATTTTTCTCCAGTATATTCTTTTGCCCCCTTATCAAATGTCAGATATCTAAACATGTCCTGGGCTGTTTCTACTTCTTCTATTCAATTCTGTTGACCCACACACCTACTTTGTGCCAGTACTGTGCTGTTTTAATCACAGTACCTTTATAGTATAACTTGAAATCCACAACTGTGATGTCTCCTGTTTTGCTTTTGTAATCCCAGATTGCTTTTGCTATTCTGGGTCTCTTCTGATTCCATGCAAATTTTTGGATTACTTTCTCTAGATCTGTGAGAAATGCTGGTGTGTTGACTAGGATTAGGATTGTGTTAAATCTGTGTATCAATTTTGAAAGTATAGCCATTTTGACTATGTTGGTTCTTCTTTTTTTTTTTTTTTTTTTTTTGTCTTTTTCATTTTTATCGGTACCAGGGATCGAACTCACGACCGCCTGCTTGCAAGGCAGGTGCTTATGCCGCTGAGCTAAATCCCCAGACGCATGTTGGTTCTTCTTATCCAGAAACAAGAAATACCTCTCCATTTTCTGATGTTCTCCTTCATTTTCTTTTTCAGAGTGATGTAGTTTTAATTTCTTTCACTTTCTTCATTAGGTTCATTCCGAAGTATTTCATCTTTCTTAGTGCTATTGTGAATGGTATTATTTTCCTAATTTCTTTCTCAGTGAGTTCATTATCAGTGTATAAGAACACTATTGATTTTTGTGCACTTATTTTGTATCTTGCTACACTGCTGAATTTGGTTTTTAATTCTAAGATTATTTTGGTGAAATTTTGGGGGTCTCAAAATAGAGGATCTTATCATCTGCAAATAATGACACTTTGACTTCTTTTCCTAGACAGATCCCTTTTATTTCTTTCTCATGCCTGATTGCTCTGGCTAATATTTTGAGGACTCCATTTAGCAGGAATGGTGACAGTGGATATCCTTGCCTTGTTTCTGATTTGTGATCAATAGTTTTGATTTTGAGATAAGTTCCTTCTATAATTATTTTCTTCAGGGTTTTTATATGGATATTAGATTTTATCAAAGGCTTTTCCTGTATCGAGGCGCTCATGAGATTTTTGTCCTTCTGTGTTATGTGATGAATTAATTACATTTACTCATCTGTGTATGTTGAGTCATCCTTGCACTGTTGGGACAGAACACACTTGCGCAGTCTTCTTGATGATTTCTTGCATCCTGTTTGCCAGTACAATAAAATTTAGTTTGTGAATATTTCTGTTGATATCAGTTCAGGAACAGAAGTGGTTGGCAAAATTTTGCCTCATTTGCAAATTACACATTGGGTGATAAACATGACCTTGGTTTTTTCCCCCAGAATTGTGGACTAATTAAGTTCATGAACTGTGGAACCACTGTATTTTGTTGAAGAGTTTTGCATCTATATTCATTAGAATGACTGGCCTGAAGTTCTCTTTTATGGTTGGGTCTTTAATTGGTTTTTGGATCAGGGTATGTGGACTTCCAATGATTTGAGGAGTATTCTCTCAATTTCATTTAAGAGTCTAAAGAGTACTAGTATTAGATCATCACTGAAGTTCTTGTAGAATTTGGCAGGGAATCCATCAAATGCTGTGCTTTTCTTCATTGGTAGTTTATTATTGTTATTATTATTATTACTGCTTCCATTTCATTTTCAGTTATTGGATTATTTAAGATTTCTAAATCTTCTTGGTTCAGTTTGGTAATTCATATATACCTAGGAATTTTACCATTTCTTCTGAGCTCTCCAATATTTTAGTACACAGATTTATGAAGTAGTTGCTAATAATTTTAATGAATTTTGGTAGTATCCACTTTGATTTTGCCTTTTTCATTTCATATTGTATTAATTTTTGTCTTTACTTTTTGTATCAAATTGCCTAAGGGTTTATCTATTTTGTTTAATCTTTCAAAGAACCAATTCTTCAATTTATTGATTATTTGTATTTTTCTTTTAGTTTTTATTTCATTGATTTATACTCTGGTCTTTAGAAATTCCTTCCTTGTACAAGTTCTGATTTTGATTTTTTTCCCTTTAAAAAAATTATTTAAAGAGAAAAAAAGCAAAACAAGAAAACGGTAGAAATAATACAGAATTCCAAAAAATAAACAGTAAGAAATCACTAGTTCATAAATTACATATTGTCATCTTAGAAATAGTTGTTCAAGTTACAAAATTAAAGCATACAAAGTAAACATTCAAACAGTGAGACTGCAAACAGTTCTGCTCAATGATCCAGGAAAAACTTAGCAATATGGTTACCTATCTTACACACTTAAACATACATGAACTTATATCCTTTAGAGCACTTTCTTTTTCTCTCTTTCTTACAATAGCAATTACACATTTTGGGTTTTATTACTCATATAGTTCTTATTACTTTTTGCACTAGAGACACAATGTGATATTTATAAATATGATTCTTATTTATTTCACTTATGAGGATATTTATAAATATGAGAATATTTATAAATATGATTCTTATTTATTTCATTTATGAGGATAGCCTCAAGTTGCCTCCATGTGCCTATGAAGGCCTCAAGATCATCCTTTTTATAGTTGAGTAGTATTCTATTGTATAAAAATACTTCATCTTGACTCCGGGAGAACATGGCGGACAGACAACAGCAACTACTGAAGGCTCTCTGAAAGGCTCGGCTCAGAGGCCAGGAATGATGGGGACTAAGGAGATTCGAACCAGTAGAGATATGCTCTGCTGACTCAGGAATGAACTAGGCTAAGAGAATCCAACTTAGGATACAGTCCTGGTGCTAAAATAGGAAATCCAACTTAGGATACAGTCCTGGTGCTAAAATAGGAACAGAAAAGACTCGGTGTAGAGGCTCGACCCCGCGCCATTGGAAACCGCGATTTGGGTTTCCCGCCGCCCGGCGGCTGGCTGCCTCCACAGCGGCTCGGCAAGGAGAGACGCGCCGAGCTCTGGGAACGGGAGTCTGCGAACGGAGTCGGAAACAGGACGGACAAGGAGGCGTACATGAAAACTGACTGGTGGCGAGGTGAGCAAGAAACTGACCCCCTACCACAGTTTGACTCCAGCGGAGGTTTTTCTGGGCTCAGGCAGTCCTGTAAGAGCAGGGCGCGGTGGCAACTCCAGCCACACATTCCCCTCTCGGACGGGATTGGTGAAAAGTGCCTGGCCTGAGTGACGCTGCTGGCGGACTCCCTAGGCTGGCCTAACCCAGATCCCAGAGCCTGACGGTGGCCCGGAGGAGCGACTGACTCCCGCGTAGGCTGCCTCCTCCGCAACTCCCTGGTGCGCAGCGGTGGGCGGGAACAACTAGCCAGCGCAATTTGATCAGGCTGTGGCTGACAGGCAGGGAAGCCGGGCCTCCCATGTAAGCTTGCATTTTATAAGGAACAGAAAATATGGGGAAGGGAAGCAACAAAAAAGGCTCCTCGGCCCCCAATCCTGAGAATCAGGCAATAGTGGACACCGCACCAATATACATTAAGCGCCATCTAGAGAGCCTCATAGACCAATTCAGGAATGAAGTTATCAATGACCTGAAGCTAGAAGTATGCAGAAAAGTTAGAGAAATGCTAAGCACCACCCAGGAAAAAGCAGATGGTGGAATGGAAGAACAGAAAAAGAGGGGAGAATTGCTTGATGGAGAAAACAGAGAAAGCATTGAGTATGTGAAGCAGGTTCAAAGGGACTATCAAGAAATTAAGAAGTCTATCCAAGACTGGCATAACAGCTTGAAAGAAACTAAGGACAGACTATCTGAACTGGAGGGCAGACTTGAAACATTGGAGAATGAAACGAAAAACTTCTTAAAAATAACAAAGAAACAAACAGCAATAATACAAAGACAAGAAGATGATAAGAGGAGCCATAACTTAAGGATTAAGAACATAAAAGAAGAAGTAGGGACACAAACAAGTGAACTACAAAAGCTACTCACAGAAATAATCCAGGAGAATTTTCCTAATTTAGCAAAAGGTAAAGATACTCAGATGTATGAGGCATACAGGACCCCAGCTACCTACAACCCTAACAGAGAAATGCCCAGGCATATAATAATAAAAATTCCAGAAATTCAATACAAGAACAGAATATTAAAAGCTGTAAGAGACAAGAAACAAATCACTTACAAGGGAACATCCATCAGAATTACAGCAGATTTCTCTTCACAAACCATCAAATCACGAAGAGCATGGGGAGAAATAATTCAAGCTTTGAAAGATAATAATCTCCAGCCAAGATTGAGATATCCTGCACAACTGTCCCTGGAAATTGATGGAAAAACGAGGTGCTTCCAGGATAAAGAGGAACTGGGGGAATTTGCAACCACCAATTCAACCCTACAGAAAGTATTGCAGGATATTCTAAAAAAAGAAAAATACAAAGAACCCAGAAATAGTGGCGGGGAGGCCACAATGAATGGAGCAGAGAACAAAATGAAGAAGACAAACTGACAGCTACTGACAGAAAAAGAGCTCAACAGAAATGAGACAGAGAAGATTGGATGATAGGAACAGCTTTTTTTGGAGAAAATGACATCTTAATAGGTAATGCTGATTTAGTACCATCTTGTTTTGAAGTCTCATCTAGTTTTTGTTCTTCTGTCTCCAGTGGTCTAAACAGGTTGTATCTTATTGGATTTTGTTATGTATGATAGTATAAGCAAAAATCTTTTAAAGACAAGGAGATTATACAGAGACCATTGTTCATTTTCTGTTAGTCGATTCTAAATACTCTATAATGCTTTCATTCTCTTAAATGGTTTTACATTGTTTTGATATACTTAATGCTACAGTATACGAAGTTGTACTCAAGGACTTCAAGGAAAGAGTCAATATGGTAACTACTTTTGGGTCGGAAATATCTGGTGGTGAAACACTATTCTGCTTAAATGGTTATGTTTTGATCTGCCCTGTTTCGCTGTTATGCCCTCTTTTTTCTCAATCTCCACTCCATTATTTACTTTTTTATTTTTATCTGTTTAATTAAAGGGAAAAAATAGCAGGATGTAATATAGTAACCCACTTTGACTTTCTATTATCTCGATTTGAAGCCCTGTATTACTCTCACCATCTTGTTTTTGACTGAGGTTCCTCTATTCTGTTTTGCTGGATAGTATCAGGTTCGAAAGTTTAGGCATCAGCTGAGGAGATAATGAGATTCATTATAACGCCCATTCTCGTTGACTTTTATCTACTTTTGAAGACCTACAATATCTCCAATGTTTTGGTTTTGTCGGTTTTGTTCTTTACGGTTTTGTTCAATTGTATTACAACTAATGATATAGGCAATTCTATTAGAAATAGCGGGAGGCATTATGGTAACCATTGTTGATCACCTTGTATTATGTTTTTATATTGTCTATTATGTCCACCCTTTTGACTTGACCGATTCTGTTCTGTTATGTCACATTTGGTTTTACTCTCTTCCAAAAAAGCAATACGAACCGTGGGAGCAATGAAACCCAAAATGTGTAATAGTCACTGTACAAAAGAGAGGAAAAGAAAGTGCTCTAAACTATATAACTGCATGTATATTTAAATGTATAAGATAGAAAATGATATCACAGAGTTTTATTGGATCATTGAACAGAACTGTTTGCAGTATCATTGTTGGAATGTCCACTCTACAAGCTTTAATTTTGTGACTGGAACAATTATTTCTAAGATGGCAATATGTAATCCATTAACTAGTGATTTCCTACTGTGCATTTTTTTCTTCTGTAAATCTGTATAACTTGTACCCCTTCACTGTTTTTTTTTTCTTTCTTTTCTTTTCTCCTTAAATAAAAATTAAAAAAAAAAAACTTCATCTTTTTCATCCACTCTGTGGCTGATGGGCATCTTAGTTGTTTCCAAGATTTACCTATTACAAATTGTGCTCTGCGAACATGGGTACACATATATATATCACTGTGATATGACCTTTTCAGTTTTTCTGGGAAAATACAAAGGAGAGGAAGAGCTAGATTGAACGGGACTTCCTATCCTAATCTTCTGAGAAATTTCCACACTGACTTCCATAGTTGTTGCACCAATCTATACTCCCACCAACAGTGGAAAAGTATTCCTTTTACCAGACAGCCTCGCCAACATTTATTTCCAGTTGATTTCTTGGTGGCAGCTATTCTTTTTGGAGTGAGATAAAATCTCCATGCTGTTTTAATTTGCATATCTCAAATGACCAGTGATGGTGAACATTTCTTCTTGTATTTATATTATTTGTCATTTGTATATCTTCATCTGAGAACTGTGTGTTCATCTCAGATGCCCAGTTTTGGAGAAGGTCTTAGATTTGGGGGGCTTGATGTTTCAATTCTTTTAATATTCTGGATATAAGTCCTTTTTCTGAGGGGTTGCTGGCTAAAATTCTTGCCCATTCTGTGGGTTTTCTTTACACTCTGTTGGTGATTTCTTTTAAAGTGCAAAAACTTTTCAATAATATGAGATCCCAGTTGTTCATTCTTTGAAATGTTTCTCATGCAGTTTGCATTTGTCCATAAATTCTCTGCCTACCCCTATGTCTCCAAGACTTCTACCTACCTTGTCTTCCAGTAGATTTAGTGTTTCTCTTTTAATATTTAGATCTTTGATCCATTTAGATTTTAGTTTTGTGCATGATCATAGGCATGGGTCTAGTTTCAGTCTTTGGCATGTGGAAAGCCAATTTTTCTTTCTTTTTATTTAAAGAAAACAAAACAAAACAGTAAAAGGGTACAAGTAATACAGAATTTTAAAAAAATAAACAGTAAGAATTCACTAGTTAATAGATTACATATTATCATCTTAGAAATAGTTGATCATCATCTAAAAATAGTTGATCAGAAAACCAATTTTTTCAACACCATTTATTAAAGAGGCTGTCCTTCTTCCAGAGGACAAGTTTAGCTCCTTTGTCAAATTTCAGGTGGCTGAGTGTCTTTTTAGTTGTTTTTGCATCTTCTAATCTGTTCCGTTGCTCCTCAGGTCTATTTTTCTGCCAGTACCATGCTGATTTTATCACGGTGGCTTTGTAGTATAATTTCAAGTCAAGAATTGAGATGCCTCCTACCTTGCCTTTGTTGCCCAGTGTTGTATCTTCTGTTTCCAAATGAAATTTAGGAATGTTTTTTCTAGATCTATGAAGTATGTTGATGGTATTTTGATTGGGATTGCATTAAATCTGTATAAGAGTCTTGGGAGTATGGCCATTTTCACAATGTTGGTTCTTCCTAGCCAAGAACAAGGAATATCCTTCCATTTCCTAATATCCTCTTCAATCTCCTTTTTTTTAGCATAGCATAATTTTCAGCATATAGGTCTTTTATGTTCTTAGGTTGATTCTTAAATATTTCATTTTTTTAGATGCCATTGTGAAGGGCGATATTTCTATGATTTATTTCTTAACAAATTTTTTGTTTGTGTACAGGAATGCTATTGATTTTTGAGCACTGACTTTTATCCAGCTACACTGCTGAACTTTTTTTATCACTTCTAGTAGTCTTTTAATGGAGGTTTTTGGGTCTTGTATATAGAGTATCATGTGATCTGCAAATAGTAACAATTTAACTTCTTCCTTTCCTATCTTTATTTCTTTTATTTCTCTCTCTTTTCTGATTGCCTTGGCTAATATTTCCAGAACTATATTGAATAGGAGTGGTGATAGTGGACATCCTTGTCTTGTTCCTGATTTTAGAGTGAAAGCTTTCAGTTTTTGCCCATTTAGTATAACATTGGCTGTTGGCTTGTCATAGATGGCCTTTATGAAATTGAAGTAGACATCATGTATTCTGAGTTTTGAAGGTTTTTTTTATCATGAACATGTATTGGACTTTATTGAAAGTTTTTTCTGAATCTATTGAGATGACCATGTGGTTTTTGTTTTGGCTATTTTGATATGGTTGACTTGCATATATTAAACCATCCCTAAATTCGTGGAATGAATCCCACTTGTTGTGATCTATACTTTTCTTGATGATTTGCTGCATTCTATTTGCCAGTATTTTATGGAGAATTTTGGCATCATTAGCAAGATTGGCCTATAGTTCTTTTTTTTGGTTGGGTCTTTCTCTGGTTTGGTATCAGAGTAATTCTTGCCTCCAGGAATGATTTAGGGGGGAATGCTTCCCTTTCAATTTCATTGAAGAGTTTATGGAGTATGGGCATCAAATCTTCTTTAAAATTCTTGTAGAATTCAGCAGTGAACCCATCAGCAGTGAACCTAGGCTTTTATTGGTGGCAGTTTTTAATTACATTTTCAATTTCAATAGCTGATATTGGGTTA
This sequence comes from Cavia porcellus, assembly GCF_034190915.1. NCBI lineage: Eukaryota > Metazoa > Chordata > Mammalia > Rodentia > Caviidae > Cavia > Cavia porcellus. Next base: position 42,506,477 of record NW_026947493.1, read on the forward strand.
TTCAAAATTGCTGTATCTTCTTGGTTGAGCTTTGGTAGTTCATCTATTTCTAGAAATCTGTCCATTTCCTCTGTGTTTTCCACTCTATGTGAGTAGAGATTTTCAAAGTAATTATTCATGATCTTTTAAATTTCCATGGGATCTGTAGTAATATCCCTTTTAGTCCTTATTGCATGAATTTGGGTTTTTTCTTTCTTTTTCTTTATAAGGTTAACTAGAGGTTTTTTCATTTTGTTTATTCTCTCAAAAACCAGCTTTTTGATTCATTAATTCTTTGTATTGTTTTTAAAATTCCAATTGCATTGATTTCTGCTCTAATCTTTACAGTTTCCTCTCTTTTATTAGCTTGCGGTTTAACTTGTTCTTTTTCTAGTGGCTTGAGATGAAGCATTAAGTTGTTTATTTGTTCTTGTTCTGTTTTCTTCATATGACAGTTTATTGCTATATATTTCCCTCTTAAGACCACTTTCATTGCATCCCACAGACTACAGTATGTTGTTTCCACATTTTCATTGACTTGTAGATACTGCTTTATTTCTTAATTTCATATGTAGCCCAGTGGTTGTTCACAAGGTTGTTATTTAATTTCCATGTATTTATGCAGGTTTTGCAATATCTTTTGCCATTAATTTCCAATTTCAGTACTCTATGGTCAGATGTTACACATGGGATAATTTCAGTATCTTTGCATTTACTTAAGAATGTTTTATGGGATAATGTATGGTCTATTTTGAAGAATGTCTCATGCACAGCTGTATTCTGATGTGGTTGGGTGTAACACTCTTTAACATCTACTAAGTCCAATTGCTTACAGGTACGATTCAGTTCTATTATTTGTATGCTGACTTTTTTGTCTAGTTGATCTATCTCTTTGTGACAATGGAGTATTAAGGTTCCCTGTTATAATTGTGTTTTGTGTATTTGGTTTTTCATGTCCATTAGTATTTGTCTTATATAGTGGTGCTCCTCTATTTGGTGCATATGTTTATAATTGTTAGTTTTTCCTCTTGAATTTTTCCACTAACGAGCACGTGGTGACCTTTTTTATCACTTTTAATCATTTTAGGTTTGAAGTTCACATTGTCTGCAAATAGAGTATTTGCCCCTGCTTTTTTCTGAGTTCCTGTTGAAAGGAATACTGTTTTCCATCCCTTTGACTTTTAATATATGAGTTTCCTTTTGGGTCAGATATGTTTCTTGTATACAGCATATTGTGGGATCTTGTTTCTTGATCCATTCTGTCAACCTATTTCTTTAGATAGGTGAATTGAAGCCATTTACATTTATGGATATAACTGATATGTACTGACTTGATTTTACCGTGTTATGTTTCAGTTGTTTGCCTTCTGCTTTTTCCCCTTGTTTAATTGCTTGTCCTACCTGGTGGTTTCTTTCTGTTGTTGTTCTGGGGATTTTGGTCATGTTTATGTCTACCTAGTATGTTTCAATACTCTTTCTAGGGTTGGTTTGGTGAATATGAATTTCTTCAATTGTTCTTTGTCATAGAAATATCTTGTTTCTCCATTAAATTTGAGTGAATGTTTTTCTGGGTATATCAGTCTGGGTTGAAAGTTGTTTTCCATCAGGGCTTGAAACACCTCACTCAAGGCTCATTTTTACTTGAGGGTTTGTGCTAAAAAGTCTGCCACAATTCTAATGGGCTTTCCTTAGTAGATGAGTTGTGTCTTTTCTTTAACAGCTTTTAGTATTCTGTTTTTATGCTGTATGTCTGAGATCTTAATTATTATATCTCTGGATATAGATTTATGTTGGTTGTGATTGTTTGGTATACTATATGCCTAATTTACTGCATTTCAGTTTTTTCCCCATGTTGCATTTAGATTTTCTAGGACTGTTTTTTTAATTTTTAAAAATCAAAGCCAAAAAATAAAATAGAAATAATACAGAATTTCAAAAAAAAAACAACAGTAACAAATCAACTCTAATTAGTATATTACACATTGTTATCTTAGTAGTAGTTGTTTTAGTTACAAAATCTAAGCATAGAAAATGAATAGACAGTCAAAGAATGACAGCACAAACTATTCTTTTTGATGAACTGACAGAGAATTAGTAGTATGGTTATCTAGGCAGCAAATTTAAACACACATAAAGTTACATGTATATACCTACAAATTGTTCTTTATGAGCACTTTCATTCCCTTTCACCATTAAATAATCTATTGTGTATTTTGGATCTTATTATTCTTTCAGTTTTTTATGATTATTTATTTTTTACATTAGAGAGACAACATGATTTCTGCAAATGTGAATCTGATTTATTTCACTTATGAGGACAGTCTCAAGTTACTTCCATTTACCTATAAAAGTTTCGAGATCATCCTTTTTATAACATAGTAATATGCCATTGTATAAAAATACCACATCTTTTTCATCCATTGTGTGGTTTATGGGCATTTTGGTTGTTTCCAAGATTTAGCTATTACAAATTGTGTTGCTATAAACATGTGTGCAAATATATTGCTGTTACATAACATTTTCAATTTTTCTGGAAAATACCCAGAAAGTTAACAGTTGAACTGACCAATACTTCCAATCCTAGGTTTTTGAGGAATCTCCATACTGATCTCCACAGTGGTGACACCAGTCTACACTCCTACCAACAGTGGAAAGTGTTTCTTTTCCCTCTACATCCCCACCAACATTTGTTATCAATTGATTTCTTGATGGCAGCCATTTTTTCTGGCAGCCATTGTTGTTTTAATTTGCATTTCTCCAATGACTTGTGATGGTGAAAATTTTTTTGTATTTGTTTGCCATTTGTATATCTGCATCTAAGAAATGTGTATTCATCTGGGATGCCCATTTTTGGAATAGGTCTTTGAATTTGGGGGCTTGATTTTTTTATATGTTCTGGACATCAGTCCTTTGTCTGAGGAACAGCTGATTAATATTCTTTCCCATCCAGTAGTTTTCTTTTCACTCTGTTGGTGGTTTCTTTCAAAATACCAAAACTTAATAAGATGGGATTCCAGTTATTGATTCTTTGAAGTACTTCCTATGTGATTTGCATTTTGTTCATGAACTCTTTGCCTACTCCTATGTCTTCAAGATTTCTACCTACCTTATCTTCCAGTAGACTTAGTGTTTCTGTTTTAATATTTAGATCTTTGATCTGTTTTGACTTTACTGCATGGTGATAGATTTGGGTTGAGTTTCGTTCTTCATCATGTGGAAAGCCCATTTTTTTCAACATTGTTTACTGAAACTTTTTCCAGTTTCCATGTTTAGCCCCTTTTTCAAATATAAGGTGGCTGAGTATATTTGTTTTGTATCTTGTAATCTGTCCCATTGATCCTTAGGTCTATTTCATGCCAGCACCATGCTGATTTTCTCACTGTAGCTTTGTAGCATAATTTCAAGTCAGGAATTGAGATGCCTCCTGCCTTGTCTTTGTTGCCCAGAATTGCCTTTGCTATTCTAGGTTTCTTCTGTTTCCAAATGAATTTTAGGAGTGTTTTCTCTAGATCAGTAGGGTATGTTATTGTTATTTTGATTGGGATTGCATTAAATCTGTATAAGAGTCTTGGGAGTATGACCATTTTCACAATGTTTGTTCTTCCTAATCAAGCACAAGGGATATATTTCCATTTTCTAATATCCTCTTCAATCTTCTTTATTAGAGTAGCATAATTTTCAGCATATAAGTCTTTTACAGTCTTTGTTAGATTCCTAAGTATTTCATTTTTTGGATGCTATTGAGAAAGATTATTTTCCATACTATTTATTTTTGAGTGTTGATTTTGTATCCAGCTACACTACTGAATTTGTTTTTTATTTCTAATAGTCTTTTGACAGTTTTTAGGGTTTTCTATGTAGCATATCATGTCATCTACAAATAGTGATAATTTAACTTCTTCCTTTTTTATTTTATTTAAAGAAAAGGAAACAAAAAATACATGGAGATAAAAAAGGGTAGAAATAATACAAAATTACAGAAAAACAAATGGTAAGAAATCGCTGGTTGATAAGTTACATATTGTCATCTTAGAAATAGCTGTTCAGGTCACAAAATCAAAGCATTTAAAATGACATTCAAAAAGTGACACTGCAAACAGTTCTGCTCTCTGATAGAACAAAAACTCAGTAATATGGTTATCAGTCCTACACACTTGTTTTACATCTCAAAGAGGATAAGATTAAACATATCAAAATAGAACAAAACAGTTAAAAAAACAATTTAAAGAAATACAGATTTCAAAGCAAGTCCACTGGAGATCCCCACTATCTATCTAACTGTCTCCAGTTTCCTACAAATAGTTGTCCCCATCTTCACCCACATTATATACATATTGCATATTATAGAACTAATCAAATCATTACAGGATGATGAAAAGCTTTTTAGGTCTTTAAGATCTAACATTGGGGAAGACAATAATAACTACTATCACATCTCTCATTCTCTTTGTGGTAGCTGTCCCCATCTTTACATATGCTAAAACTGAACTCAAGAGACTAGACTAATATCATTCTGATCAGTGAATAATAGTATTGCTAGAATTTATATCATAATGCTACAAAATTAGCATTGGGTTTCTTAGTGTCTCTTCTTCAGAGTATCTGTTCATTACATCTTGCATTATATAATCTGTTCCCATAAATAATTTTTTTTTAAAAATCTCATGTGTGAATTTCTACATATGTATCTATCCTCTCTGTATTATAGAGAAAAACAAATCGAAACAAGACAGCAAAACAAATTCCTAGAAAAACATGCAATGGATAAGACATATAAGACCACAATACAGACGATCTTCCACAGTTACTATGTTTTCTCTTGTTATTTTCAATAGATTTGTCCACATCATCGGCTTACTATAGTTAAACATAGTATTACCTATTTTTATAAAAACACAACTTTGAAAGCATTGTAGGATTTGAGAGCTGTTAATAATTAATACCAGTATGGATATCCTTTACATCTTGTCATCTTCAGAGTAGTTGCCTCTACTTTTAGGGTTGATACTAACAAGCATACCAAATTCAAATAAAATCAGCCAAGGCAAACCCGTGGTCTTATGAACTGGATTCAATTCAATCAGTCATAGTAAGACAATGTAAATAACACAAGATTTCAGTTTAAGTTAATAGGAAAGTAAGGATAGTTACCATGGTATAACCTGCTATTTTTGGGTCAGAGGTATGTGCCCTCAAATCTGACATGAGTGGACAGACCAGAACTAATTAAATTCAAACTAAATATGGCAATAAGACTACTGTGTCTTTTAAATCCTGATACACTATTAACAATGACCTCTGCCTTTTTTCATAGTGTTTCAGAGCTGTCTATACTAAAGACTATGGCTTACTGTCTCTGCCTCATGTCTGCTACTCCACTTTTCTGCTATAATTTGTCCACCTTATTCCCTCATTCCACTGTCTGCCCCGTTCATTGAGGCCTCTCTGCCACTGTTGCTGGAATCCTAGTATCCCTTCCTCTCTTTCTCTGGAATGTCCTTCAGCACTCTCTGTAGGGTTGGATTGGTGGCCACAAACTCCCACAGTTCCTCCTTGTCTTGGAGGCATCTTATTTCTCCATTAATTTTGAGAGAGAGTTTTGATGGGCATATGAGTCTTGGTTGCATATTATTTTCTTTCAGGACTTGGAATATTTCTCCCCATTCCCTTCTTAAGAGTTTGTGTTGATAAGTCTGTTGTTATTTTGATAATTTTCCCATTGTAGGTAATCTGCTTTTTTCCTCTGGCTGCTTTTAATATTCCTTTCTTTTGTTGGATTTCTTGAATCTTGATTATTATATGTCTAGGCGTAGATCTGTTTTGGTTGTAGGTAGCTGATGTTCTGTATGCCTCTTTTATCTGGGTATCATTTCTTTTTGCTATACATGGGAAATTTTGCTTTAATATATCTGTGAATATTCTTTGTATTTCATTTTTGGTTGCTCCTGCTTCCTCACTCACATTCTTTATTCTTAAGTTATGTATCCTTTTGTCATCTTCTAGCCTTTGAATTGTTTCTTTCTGGTTCCTTGTTATTTTTAAGAGGTTTTTTCTTTCACGATCATATGTCATAAATCTCTCTTCAAGTTTCAGAAGGCTGGCTTTAGTTTCTGTCAGGGCATTTTGCCAGTGTTCAATGGAGTTTTTAGCTTCCTGGTAATCTCTTTGGATCTGTTTCATGTATTCTAAGTTATGCTTAAATTCTTCTTCAGAAGTTTCTCTTTCTTTTCTGATTTCCTCAGTTCTTCCATCTGTGTTCTCTTGGGTGGGGCTTGTCATTTCTTTAATTAATCTCTTTATATCTTGTCTCACTTGGATCAGGAGTACAGCTTTAAATTCATCTATGAGGTCATGGAGGTATTTTTAAATTTCGGCTGATGCTATGTCCAGTATTGGATGGCTACTGTGCTTGTTCTCTTCAGTGTTTACTTCTCCTGGGCTTATTTTCTCATGTTGGGCAGCTGGAGATTTTTTAAAATTTTTATCTCTTGTCATGTTTCTGGTGTCTTTCAGACTGGAGTGTCCTGGCAGTCTCTGGCCCTGTCCGTATTGCTTAGGGCCTTTCAGAAGTGTGCTGACTTGAGTTTTTGCTGTCTTCCCCAATTTGCTGTTATCTGGAGTAGGCAGGGATACAGGGACGGTGCAGGCTAGCCTCCAGCCTCTGTGCCAGTCAATCCATAAATTAAGCTGTACTTTCTGGATGTCACAGAGTTTCGACTATTTTGTATCTGCTTATTGGGCCCCAAGCAGAGGCTTGGTTCAGCCTCCGCAGATCCTGCCAGCTCTCTCTGTGCCAGGAGCAGCTGACTAATGTCACCGTGGCACAGGGTTCTGCTCAAATCCCAGCTGTTCTCTTCCAGACCTCTCTGTGCCAGGAGCACCAGGACAGCGGGTCTGCCCAATTTCAAGATGTCCTCCACCAGACCTCTCTATGCTGGGGGTGACTCGGTGATGTCACCGAGCCGCAGGTTCCCAATTCTAAGATGTCTTCTGCCAGACTCTCTGTGTTATTGATGTTGCTGTGGTGGCGGGCTCTGCCCAATTCCAAGATGTTCTCTGGCCAACCACAGCAGCCGTGGGACCCAGTCCCTAGTACTCACCAGGGCTCAGTGCAGGTCTTCCTCTTGAGTCTACTGCACACTGCAGCACTTGCCTTACTGCATTCCCAGCACAGCGTGGAATGGTCAGAAAACTGCACAGCATTTGGCTTTGGAGCTCCAGAGCTTTTCACAGTCTCCTCTGGTGCAGCAGGGCAGTCCTGGCTGCTTCACAGGGTCCTGGGTCTCAATTTCCAGCAGTCACCAAAAGCCAACACCGCTTTTCCTGTTGGGTCCACTGGTCAGTTTGCCACATTAAAGGTGCGGGATTTGCAGCCTCCCGTTATCAGCCTTCGCAGTCTCAGCACAACTTTAAAATCCTCCAGCCATGTTGTCTTGGTTAATAAGAATTGTTATTTATTCCTCTGGTCCTCTCCATGTTGTCATATTCTAGCATCTAATATTTCTCCAGAGAGACTCTCCACCCAATCCCCTAGCAAGCCGCCATTTTTGAAACTCTCCACTTCTTCCTTTCTTATCCTTATTCCTTTTATTTCTCTCTCTTGTCTGATTGCTCTGGCTAACATTCCCAGAACTCTATTGAATAGGAGTAGTGATAGTGGACATCCTTGTCTTATTTCTGGTTTTAGAGTGAAACCTTTCAGTTTTTGTCCATTTAATATGATGTTGGTTGTTGATTTGTCACAGATGGCCTTTATCAGATTGAGGTAAATGTCATCTATTCTGAATTAGTGTAGGGTTTTTATCATGAACAAGTGTTGGACTTTTATCAGAAGCTTTTTCTGCATCTATTGGGATGATCATCATGTGATTTTTGTCTTTGGCTCTGTTGATGTGTGTTTATGTGCTGATGTGTGTTACATGTATTGATTTGCATATGTTGAACCATTCCTGCATTCCTGGGATAAATCCCACTTGGTCATGATGTAATATCTTCTTAATGATTTGCTGAATTCTATTTGCCAGTATTTTATTGAGAATTTTTGCATTGATGTTCATTAGGGAGACTGGCCTATGGTTTTGGTTAGGTCTTTCTCTGGGTTTGGTATCAGAGTAATTCTTGCCTCCAGTAATGATTTCTTTTCAACTTTATTGAAGAGTTTGATGAGCACTGGCATTAAATCTTCTCTAAATGTTTTAGAGGATTCAGCAGTGAATTCATCAGGACCTGGGCTTTTTTTGTTGTTGTTGTTGGTAAGTTTTTAATCATGTTTTCAATTTCAGTAGCTGATATTGAGTTATTCAAAATTTTTATATCTTCTTGATTATCTTTGGTAGTTTATTTCTAGGAATCTGTCCATTTCCTCTGTGTTTTCCACTCTAGTGAGTAGAGATTTTTCAAAGTAGATATTCAGATCCTCTGAATTTCCATGGAATCTGTAGTAATTTCTCTCTTTTCAGTCCTTGTTGCATGAATTTGAGTTTTTTCTCTTTATTGATATGATTGGTTGATTTTGTTTATTCTCTCAAAAAAACCCCAGCTCTTTGATTCATTAATTCTTTGTATTGTTTTCCTAGTCTCAATGGCATTAATTTCTGCTCTGATCTTTATAATTTCCTCACTTGTATAAGCTTTGGGATTTACTTTCTCTTCTGTCTCTTGAACCTTGAGGTGTAGCATTAGGTTGTTTATTTGTGCTCATTCTGTTTTCTTGATGTGATAATTTATTGCCATATATTTCCCTCATAAAATCACTTTCATTGCGTCCCACAGGTGTCAGTACGTTGTATCTGTATTTTCATTGAATTGCAGGTATTGCTTAACTTTTTCTTTAATTTCACCTGTAACCTATTGATTGTTCAAGTGGTTGTTATTTAATTTCCATGTATTATGCAGGTTTTGCAATTTCTTTTGCCATTAATTTTCAGTTTTAGTGCACTATGGTCAGATATCATGCATGGCATAATTTCAGTTCCTTTGCATTTACTTAAGAACGTGCTGTGGGCTTATATATGATCTCTTTTGGAGAATGTCCCATGCACAGTTGAGAAGAATTTGTATTCTGATGTAGTTGGGTGGAACCCTATGCAATTGCCTACTAAGTCCATTTGTTCACAGGTTTGATTCAGTTCTATTATTTCTTTGCTGACTTTTTGTCTTGTTGATCTATCTCTTTGTGTCAATGAGGTCCCCTATTACAATTGTGTTGTTGCTTATTTGGTTTTTCATATCTATTAGTATTTGTCTTAAATAGTTGGATTATCCTGTATTTGGTGCATATATATTTATGATTGTTAGCTCTTCCTTTTGAATTATTCCACTGACAAGTATATAGTGACTCCTTTATTTCTTTTGATCATTTTTGGTTTCAGTTTACATTGTTTGCAAACAGAATAGCTATCTCTGCTTATTTCTGGGTTCCTGGAACATGGAATACTGTTTCCATCCTTTGACTTTTATTCTATGGGTTTCCTTTTGAGTCAGATGTGTTTCTCATATACAGCATATTGTTGGATCTTGTTTTTTGATCCATTTTGTCAACCTGTTTCTTTTAATAAGTGAATTGAGACAATTAACATTGAGGGATATAACTGATATGTATTGGCTCAACTTTATCATGTTATTTTCCTACTGTTGGTTTTCTGCTTTTCTCTCTTGTTTAATTTCTTGCCCTTTCTGGTGGTTTTTTCCTGTTGTTGTTGGGAAGTGTAGTGATTTTTATCTCTCTCTAGTATGTCTTTCAGTATTCTTTCTAGGATTGGTTTGGTGGACATGAATTTCTTCAGTTTTTCTTTGTCATGGAAATATCTTCTTTCGTCATTAAATTTCAAAGAAAGTTTTGCAGGGTGCATCAATCTGGTTTGAAAGTCGTTTTCTTTCAGGGCTTGAAATTCTTCACTCCAAGCTCATCTTATGTTGAGAACTTATGCTGAAAAGTGTGCCATGATTCTAGTGGGCCTTCCTTAATAGATTAGTTGTATCTTTTCTCTAACAGCTTTTAGTATTCTGTTTTTCTGCTGTATGTCTGAGATCTTAATTACTATATGTCTGGGTGGAGATGTATTTTGATTATGACTATTTGGTATTCTACATGCCTCATTTATCTGAATATCAGATTCTTTCCCCATGTTTGGGAAATTTTCTGCTATTACTTCTGTAAATAGTTTTCTTATGTCATTTGTGTTGACCCCTGCATCTTCATTGATGTCTGTCAGCATTATTGTTTCTCCTTATACCATCTTGAAGCTGTTGAATTTTCATGTTATCTTGCCTTGTTATTTTTAAAAGTTATTCTCTTTCATGATTTCTAGGTGTAATACTGTTCTCAAGGTTTGAAATCCTCAGCTTCATTCAAATTATTTTGCCAGCTTTCAGTAAACTTTTGTTTCTTGGATATCTCTTTGAATTTGTTTCATGCATTCTACTCCTTTTCTATATTGTTCATTCAAGGTTTCCATCATTTCCCCATGCTCTTGTACTTTTTTCCTGTCTTCTCTAGCTATGTTGAGCAACTCTTTTATTAAGGTTGTCATTTCTTTATGTGAGTGATTATTTCTAATCTGATTTCCTCTATAACCTCATGGATTTATTTCATTTCACTTGTTATCTTTTCAGAAATTTCAGGTGTAAGACTTTTACTGTCCTCTATTTCAATGTCTCCTGTACTTGTTCCTGATGGGCTAGATTTTTGAGATTGCATTTTGCTTTTTCATTTTGTCATTTTTACCTCTTGGGCTAATATTTGGTCATTCAATCACACTAGTCTCAACTGTACATAGTGCATGTCTTGGGGTCTTAGTGTGTGTTGATGTTTGTCTAATTCTGGGTCCCACAATGAAGGGGAGGGCCAGTCACTTGAACTCCTGCAGGACCTGTTGGGTGAGTCCTATATTCTTCCTAGTCTGACTAGCCTAGGAGTATTAATATAAGTCAATCCTTAGTTCCTGCTGTTACTATGTCTTCCGGTTGTTCCATGTCACCAGATCTACCTGGCTATACTGTGCCTCATCTGGGACCCTACTGTGTCACTGTAAGTACTTTTGACTTCCTCTGAGTTGGGGGAGGCCTTGTTAATACTCTCCTCAACCCACTTGGTTTTTCTGTATGGAGGAAGGACTCATCCACACTCTTGTCAGTCTTGCCAAGGTCCTACAAGTAGAGGGGAGTTTGATACTGCTCCTGTTTTCCCACTGAGGTCCTCTATTTGAGGGGGAAACTCACTACAATGTCACAGACCCACTGAGGTACCCTGTGTGGATGAAGGGTTGCTGAGTCTCCTATCAGCCCAGCAAGGTTCTGCAGGTGGTAGAAGGGTTCACTGATTGTCAGTGGGCTGCTGCCATCTTTTGGGTGGGAGAGAAGGGGCAGCCTTTCCAGGTCCAGGTCCAGGGGCCAAAGAGGAGGAGAGGCAGCCAACGATCCATAGCTGTTCCAGGTTGGGTGGGGTTGAGGGTGAGGGCAGCTGATGATCTGTGGCAGTCCCAAGTCCAGGGGGGATGAGGAGGGGCAGCCAATGAACCACAACCATCCTAGGTCACTGGTAGTGATTTTCCAGGACTTTAAGGTGCCTTGCTATACTGTTTATTTGGTTTTGTCCTGTTTTTCAGATGTAGGCATTCACAGCTATAAATGTGTCTCATAGGTCTGCTTTCACTGTGTCCCATAAGTTCTACTATGTTGTACAGGCATCATTTAATTCTAGGATCTGCTTTATTTCTTAATTTCTTCTGTGATCCTTTCATTATTCAAGAGTGTGTTCTTTAAGTTGCATAATTTCTGTGGTTTCTTTTAAAATTTATATATGTAACAGTGTAGAAAGCTATCATGGCATAAGCAAGGAAATTGTACAATGATGCTGTACAGAATTTTTGGAGAATTCTTAGTAATTTGAGGAGGTTCCTCCCTCCCTCATTACAGTGGGTTAGGATTAACCCTAACCCTAACCCTAACTCCTTCCTTCCCTTACCTGTGCTTACAATGAGTAAGAATTTTTTTAAAATCAAAGATCCAAAGATATATGGACAAAAGTTTCAATTCCTAATGTGTGCATATTAAAACAGGCACAAAGAGATAAATATATCTCCTTAATTTCTTATCACAAAAATAGAAGCAGCAGCAATTTATATTATAAAGTAAAAAATTCTCTAAAGCACTTGAAATATTTAAAAAGGTTTAACTTTAAATGAATATTGGTATGGAAAGGAATATTTAGGCAAGAGAAGCAAAAAATCCTACATTCACATGAAGCATTCCCTTTCAATTTTTAAAGCATGATGCAGGTAGGACATAAACAGCCGATCACAAGAGTAGTATACAGCTAGCTAAGTAATAATACACAATTGGCTATACATGTGATAAATAATCAGGAAAGGATCTATTCATGCATTAATTTGATAAATTCTTTACAGTAAACAAGTCTTTTTTATTTTAAAAAAAGGTAAAACTAAACAGAACAAAGCAGATCAGAAGAAAACAATGTGACACAGATTTCAAGGCAAGAAAACAGGAGATCTACAGTGGCTACAGTAATCTCTTGTTTTCTTCTAAATGATTGTCTGTATCGTCACACACAATGAATCCATACAAAACAAAATAGTATAAAACTGATCAGAACAGAGTAATGTTTTGGCCCTCAAAGCCAGACAACATGAAAATTAACAATGGCTGCTATAATGTTTCTTGTTCTCTTCAAAATAGCCCCCTACCTTCATGAATGTTGAAATTAAACAATACAAAACAGACTAAACCCACTCTGAACAAAGAATAGAAGCATTACTGGATTTCACAGCATGATGATATGGAATCAGCAATGGATATTATAATGTCTCTTTTTCTTCAAAGTAGCTGTTCATTTCATAACACATGATATAATCGATTCTCATAAATTGTTTAGGATAAGTTCTAGGCATGTATAAGCCTCTATATGTATACCTATCCTTCATGCATTAGAGTGAAAAACAAAACAAATAAAACAAAACAGATTACTAGAAAAATAAGAAATAAAAAAGACAAATAACAATAGCAAAGAGCCCAAAACAATAACGATATAGGCCTTCAAAACACGGTGCTAGGAACAGAACTAAGGTTGATATTTTACATAGAGATCTTCAAGAGTTCCTCATGTCACCTGACACCAACAGGCAAAATTGTTCCAATTCTATGAATATTAATCGCTTTGTTCTACAGACTTATAGAATTTGTAACACAATCACCTTAGCTATCCTAAGTGTATTTATACAAATTGCAAATTTTTTCTTTTCCCTTCCTTTTTCTTTTTCCTCCTTTTCCCTGAGAGATTACTTTTCCCCCTTTGAGAAGATTCTTACCCTTTTACTGTATCGAAGATTTTGTATCTTATGTACTCTTATCATGTCTTAACAGTAGGGAGACAATATGATATTTACTCATGTGACTTGGATTTATTTCACTTATGAGTATGGTCTCAAGTTGCATCCACTTATAAATATCTCAATGTGATCATTCTCTATGGCTGAATAGTACTCCGTTGTATAAAAATACCACATCTTTTTTTATCCATTTCTCAGTTGATGAGCATTTAGGGTTGTTTCAAAGATCTGACTTTTACAAATTGTGCTGCTATAAACATGGGTGCACCTATATCACTATGATATATATCATATCACTGTGATATGATTTCAGTTCTTCTGAGGAAATGCCCAGAAATGGAATAGCTGGGTCAAATGGGACTTCCAATCCCAGCTTTTTGAGGAACCTCCAGACTGACCTCCACAGTGGTTGCACCAATCTACACTCCCACCAACAGTGCAAGAAGAGTTCCTTTTCCCCCACAGCCTCTCCAGCACTTGATAGTTTTCTTGATCCTGACCATTCTTTCTGGAGTGAGATGGAATCTCAGAGAGTGGAATTGCATTTCTCTAATGACTAATGAAGATGAACATCTTTTCATGTATTTATTTGCCATTTGTATTTTTTTATCTGAGAACTGTGCATTCATCTCAGATGCTCATTTTTGGATTGGGTCTTTGAATTTCTGGGGTCTAATTTTTTAAAATTATTTATACATTCTAGACAGAAGTCCTTTGCCTGAGGGATGGTAGACTTAGATTTTTTCAAAATTCATGGGTTTCCTTTTTACTCTGTTGGAGATTTCTTTTGAATGCAAAAACTTTTCAGTAAGATGAGATCCCAGTTATTGATTCTGGGAAGTATTTTCCATGTGGTTTGATTTTTGTTCATGAATTCTCTACCTACTCCTATGTCTTCAAGATTTCTACCCATTTTGTCTTCCAATAGATTTAGTGTTTCTGTTTTAATATTTAGATCTTTGATCCATTTAGATTTTAGTTTAGTACACGGTGATAGGCATGGGTCTATCTAGTTTTAGTTTTTGGCATATGAAGAGCCAGTTTTTCCAGCACCATTTATTAAAGAGACTGTCCTTCTTCCAGTGAATGTGTTTGGCCCCTTTATCAAAGATAAAGTGACTGAGTGTGTTTGTAGTTGTAGTCGTACCTTCTCATCTATTCCATTGATCTTCAGGTCTGTATTTATTCCAATACCATGATGATTTTATTACAATAGCTTTGTAGTATAACTTCAAGTCAGGAATTGTGATGCCCCCTGCCTTACCTTTGTTGCTCAGAATTGCCTTTGCTATTTTAGATCTTTTCTGGTTCCAGATGAATTTTAGGAGTGATTTCTCTAGGTCTGTGAGGTATACTAGTGGTATTTTGATGGGGATTGCATTAAATCTGTATAACAATTTTGGGAAAATGGCCATTTTCACAACATTTGTTCTTCCTATCTATGAACAGGGAATGTGTTTCCATTTCCTGAGATATCCTATAGTACACAAATCTTAATAATAACCTAGTGTAAAGACTAATATGTATAGAGAGAAAATACATTATTATTTATATATTAAATCAAGTTCAGGCATCTACTTGTGTTTTAATACATCTGTCAAAAGGCAGTAACAAGAGCTGGGGATATAGCTTAGTGGCACAGTGCCTTCCTGGCAAGCACAAAGGTTATGAGTGCAATTTCCAATACAAAAAAAAAAAAAAGACAGGAGTGAGTAATTAATAAAACAAGTTTTTCTTTCCACATTGTTCTATAATAGTTCCACATTGTTCTACACTGATGAGTTGTAAAGCAGTAGTTTTGCTATCCAACTTTAGATGCTGCTGTGGCAGTGGTCTAGTTTTGCATCTGCCCAAAGAGCCTGTAAACTGGATTCTCATAATCAGCCATCCTGGTTTCAAAACCTGAGTCCATTCTTTATTGGCTGGTGACCGTGGACAATTCATTTAACCTCTCACATCTTATATTTCTCTTTTATTAAATGAAAATGAAAGAATTTTACACTTTCTTTTGTTTAAGTAATGCAAACAGGTTTTATTCAGGAATCACAGAGGAAGAGACAGCCCTTTGTAGAACTGGGCTCCATTCTAAATACAGTGTGAGCCCAGGAAAAGAGTGAGGTCAGAAGATGCAAAATTGCTAAAAGGAAGCATCTATGTTAGGGAGAACTCTGGTTAAAAAAGACCTTATAGAGTTCTTGCCATCATAGGACAGAGCTACTGAATATCTAGGATTAAGGATGAAAAATTTGATGTGAGGGGCTAGGGATTTAGCTCAATGGTTTAAGTACGTGTCTGGCAAGCATGAGGTTGTGAGTTCAATCCCTGGTACCAATAAAATATAAATAAAAATAAAATTTTAAACATTTGATGCGATACTGAGGTTTATTGAAGATTGATGATTCTCTGTAAACTGACAGCATAAGTCTTCCTTCCTTTGAAAGGTTGCTGCAGGGCGGAGGGTCACAAAGTTCAAATCCTAGAGGACAAAGTCTGACTAAAGTTTAGGCAAAGATATTATTTCTCAATGATAATATGAAATCATTAAAACTGTGACACCATTTTGAGACTAACAAGAGTTTAAAGAAAAAGATATTGCATCATTTTACCACCTAATATTTTTGTGGCCCTTAAATGAAATAATCTGACTAACACACTAGTTACTATCATCGTCACTGTTACTACAATCACGATGATCACTTTTGCCTTGATTATCACCACCCACCTCAAAATCCCACCACAACTGACATAGTGTTTTGACCTACATGATAGGAGACCAATTTTTATGTTGTATAACTCACCAACCCAGTGATAAATTATAAAATATGAATAAGATTTGCCAAGATTGCACACTGAAAGTTGTAAAGCACTTCTTGTGTACATAGTTCTGATTTGGGGAGGCAAGGAGAGAATAATTTCATAACAAGTGCTCAAAATAACCCTAGAAAATCACCTGGGTATATCAAACTTCCTAGCATAATTCTTAGCAGATTGTAGCAAACATTAAGTAAATAATCTGGGATATTGAAAGTGTCTGTACTTTATCAGTTTTGCAAAGGAGACACAAGCATAAGTGGGCATGACTTGCTGATAGTCTAAAAAATATAAGTGTTATGTTTGGAAACTCCTTTTATACTTAACTATGTGAAACCAAATTTCATTTTGTGACTAACCATGCAGTTGCTATTATCTTCTATAAATGTTGTTTTTAGGAGTCCTACACAATGGAAAATTCCTCCAGAGATATGCCTAGTGGAAGGCATTTTACACATTACTTAACTGAAGAGCCCTTTGTGTCAGTTCTCTGTTGTAGGGTAAAAAACAGCTCTTAACCTGAGCAGCTTTGAGGAGACTTTAAAACTGCCAAAGCCTAGCTCCACATTGCAAGAGTTTGCTTTGGGATAATCTGTGTAGGTCTAAGGCATCAAAATTCTCAAAAATTTTCTAAGTGATTCCAGGAGAGTTCTAATGTAATTCTTTCCCCTGTAGTCTCTTATGGTTCTGTTTCTTATCTATTTATGGATTTTGGCACTTTAATATTTTATTCTCTTTATAACTTCTCTTTAAAAGAAATATTTTTAATTTTCAAAAATTATAAAATATAATAACAGGAATTGACCAATTTGCTCCCGAGACTTTAATTTATGGAGAAGTTGGCAAAATTGTTCAGCATTTACATATGAGATACTGCTGGAGTGTTAGCCAACTTGCTCTTCATTTTGTACAATTAAAGTAATCATCTGCATTTTTCCTAAATTCATCTTGACCAAATAATCCCTTTGAAATTCATAAACTGATGGTATTAGTTCCATATACTGTAGTAATAATCACATGATGTAGGTGTTATAAAGGTAGTCAAAATGTTATTATTGACCATATCAGGCAGTCTTTAGATCAGGATTTATTTGTTGGAACTATGTGACATTGCACATTCCACATTCAAAATGAATGCTGTTTGAGGTTTCCAAGATGTTAAATTTAAATGAAAGGCTATGGACCCTATGATCATATCTTAGATTGTTTTAGTTCAATATTCAAATAATCTGGTATCATTGCATATTCTGTGCTGATGTATTATCCATTTCTTATAATAACCCTAACTTTGTGTGGCAATGGAGAGAAGTATTTAAAATGTCTTTGTAAGTCCCTAGGAGAATGTTAAAGACTTAATCAATAGAACATACCAGGAAGGTTAGCACATAACAACTCCCTTCTACCACCAACATGGTTCTTACTACAGCTTTTCTACCTCAGAGGACCTTCTAAATTCTTTTCAAAATGAAAAAGATTCATTCACAATGATTTACATTTAGTGCATTTTACATCAAGGAGTTACGTTCTTTCTTTTACTAACATCCTTTAAGATTCACCTCTCTAGAAAGTCTCACCAGGCTAAATGAAATATGATTCTGTTGATCTCTGGTTATATTGTTTGATAATGTATCAGAAGCCAAAAATAAAAAGGTAACATTCTATATATAAAAGCACATGTCAGAATGCCCCTTTTATTTCTCCAATTTAAGTACTTTGGTACATTTAACATTCTCTTCTACCTGCCTGGGCAACATTTGTTCCTACCAGGATCTCCTTCATCAAACTTGTTTCATCAAGCTTCAAATCTCTGCTTGTTTTTTTTTCAGGAAACATTTGTCTGACCTTCCTCTGTTCATTGATTTATGTAGTCTTACATACAGTGTCTCTCCTAGTCTTGTGTTCATGCTTCCATGAGTGACTATTAGATTACGCTCTTTTGGAAGGCTGTGACTTTAGGACCTACAAACCCAGGCTCTGTGTTTGCTTTTGTTTATTCATTTCCAGTGCTCAGTCCAGTGCCTAGGTTCGGTAGATAACTGATGGTTGAAGGAATAAGTGAATCAGAAACTGTGATTTCTCTTTAAAATAAAGCTGGAGTTCCACTCCAATCAACAGTTTTACAATACTTATTTTTCCCCTTTTTAAAAAATTTTATTGGTACATTTTAGATATGGATAATGATAACATTCATCATAAGGAATTTGTCCCTGTGCATAACATATCTTGCTTCCCTTTTTTCCCATTCATCTTCCCTCCTTTCAATTTAACTTTCCCTACTTATTTACAAAAGTTTTATCTCTATTTTTTTCTTTTTTTCCTTGTTCTTTCTTTCCTTTTCTCCTCCCCCATCCCATGTTCCCTTTCTCATTTGAACATTCTCTTCCCATTTCTCAATAATCTATTATACATTTTGGTCCTTATTTACACTTATGGCTTCTCAGACAAGAGAAACAATGTGGTATTTAAGTATGTGTGTCTGACAAGGGACTGGGGATTTAGCTCAGTAGTGTAAGTGCCTGCCTGGTAAGTTCAAGGTCATGAGTTCAATCCCTGGTACCCAAAAAAAAAGTGTGTGTGATTTATTTAATTTCAAGAGGCACCCATTTATCTAGAAATGTTTCAAGATTGTCCTTTATGGCAGAATAGTACTCCAGTGTATGAAAAACACATCTTGTTTATCCATTCACCAGCTGATGGACATTTGGTATGTTTTCAGTATTTAGTTATTACAAACTGTGCTTTTACAAACATGGGTGTGCATATATCACTGTAGTATGATGCTTTTATTTTTTTCAGGAAGATACCATGGAGGTGAATACCTGGGTCAACTAGAACCTCTCGTCCTAGTTTTATGAGGAATCTACTCACTGTTTTCCACACTGGTTGCACCAGTCTACACTCCCACCAAAAGTGCAGAAGTTTTCCTCTTTTTGCACAGCTCCACCAACATTTGTTACTGGTTGATTTCTTGATAATAGCTATTCTTTCTGGGATGAAAGGGAGTCTTAGTGTTGTTAAATTTGCATCTCTCAAATGACTGGTGATACTGAACATATTATGTATTTTTTTTTTTTTTGCTGTTTGTGCTTCATCTCATTTTTAGACTGGGTCTTTAAATTTGGGGGAGCAGATCTGATTTTAGTTCTTTACATATTCTAGATACTAGTCCTTTGTCTGAAGAACATCTAGCAAAAATTTTTTCCTGCACTGGATTTTTCTCTTTACTCTATTGGCAGTTTCTTTTGCTGTACAAAAAGTTTTTAAGTTCTTTTTTCTAATAACTTTTAATATTCTGTTCTTCTATTGAATTGCTGGAATCTAGACTATTATATACCTTGCTGTGAGTTTTTTTGATCATGGCTCATTGTTAGGTTATTTTTCCCTGCTTGGAAAATCTACCATTATTTCTGTGAACAGGTATTTTACGTCATTTGCCCCATCTCCTGTTCTTTTCATTGACTCTGATCAATCCTATGGTATTTTCCTTTGTACCATCAAGCAGCTGTTGGATTGATTTTTCATAGTTTCTTACTGTTTCAAGAAATCTTTCATTTCATATTCATTAGCCACAATCCTGTCTCCTCTATCTGACATTCTGTCCTCACTTTGGGTCATTCTGTTGGGTATACTTTCAATGGAATTTTAAATCTCCTGAATATCTATTTGAATCTGTCTCATGGATTCTTTTTCTTTCCCCCATTGGGTTTTCATGATTTCCATAATTTTCCTAAACTTCTCAACTTTTTAAAAATCTGTATCTGTTCTACAGTCACAATGTCTTTCATTGTGGTCACCATCTCTGTAGTTACCTGAAAAATTATTTCTGATTTAATTTTCTTTAGAGTTTCATTCATCTGCTTGGTTACTTCTGCCCTTACCACTGAATTTCAGGCTGGTTTATGGCTGTGATGCTGAAAACTGACTTGTTCAGCCCACTGTGCTCTCTGTGCCTTATTTCAGCTTGAACTCAGCTCCTTGATTTCCTGCTATCTTGAATTTGGTTCCAGCTTACCTTGACACTGAGAGCTGCTGGATGGAGTCACCCTGAAGCTGCTTTGAGTTCTGAGCTCAGCTGGCCCCTCTCCAAGATGGCTACCAGCAAACCATCCTCTCCTGGATGTCTGAACCTGAGTAACTCATCAGTCACCGTAGTCTTTGATGTCCGCTACTCCATATACTGCTGCATTGCTCCACAGATGCCTCCAGGGTCACCAGTAGCCATTGTGCCTCTGTAGGTTCAAGCCACTCCTCCCATGCAATGATTCAGGGCTCCAAGAGAAAATGCCACTTGCCACCTCCTTTGTTTTCATTAAAGTCTGTGTTCGCTCTCCCTATAGGCTTCAATTCTTGCTTTAGATCCTTGCTGGGTCCCAGGGACCAACTTCCCTCTCCTTTTCCTCACATTGCTATATTCCAGTGTCTCAACACCAAATCCCATAGAGGACCTTTCTTCACCACTTTGCCATATTCCTGGAAGTCCAGAGGACTTCCAAATAGCTGGTCCAGAAATCAGCTTAGGTCCTTATTCTTCTTCTAAGCAAATCTCTGTTCTTACCTTCTTCTCCCATGTTCCACCACAAGGCTGCTCCCATCAGAGCAGAGGAAAGGCAGCTGTGGTGAGCTGCAGTGATAGCTTCCTTACACAGCACTTAATTTTTAAAAAGCTAATGGCTTATACAATACACTAAAAAATTAGTGATGAGAGTAATTGCACAAAAAATAATGGATTTTACTAAAATTATTTCTTTTTAAATTTTTTTATTTTAAAGAGAACAAAACCCAACAAAACAATTAAGTCAATCAAAACACAGCAGTGAAAGTGGTACAGAATTTCAAAACAGGACAATAGGAAATCAACAATAGATATCATAATATATCTTGCTATCTTCACAATAGTTGTCCATACTGTCAGACATAGCGAAATCAAACAAAACAAAATAGAATAAAACCAGTCAAAACATAACATTGAATAAAATAAAACAATAAATCAGAACAAAACAAAACAATGAGAATAGTACTGCACATTGTTATCACGAAAATAGTTGCTCAGGTTACCAGACACAGAAGTAAAACCAAAACAGTAAAATAGAACAAAACATTCGATTTCAAAAACAAGACAGGAGGTAATCCCCCGGTTGACACAATGCACTCTGCATCCTCCAGGTAGATGCCCTTATTTCCAAACCCAGGCCCGCAGACTCGATCAAACAATATATGCATAGAGCTACTCTGTTTCCCTCAATTGCTATCATGTCACACTGAGTCCTTCAAATCAGTTCAGGGGTGGGGGATTCTACTGATTTTTCAGCCCATGCATTGGCTGGTTCACAGGAAGCCATAATTTTTCTGCTGGCTGGGGCTCTTTCCCATTGGCATGGCGGTGCTTCTAAAATTATTTCTTATTAAACTGACTTTAAAACACAACCTGTACTTTTTTAAAGCCACTACTATAGTCTCAGCTTATTAATACAAAAGTTCTTTTCATGGTGTTAAAGAACACTGACCTTAAACTGAAGGACTACTAGAACTGGAGGATTTAATTCTCTTTAGTTTTTGTTTGTTACTTTGTTTTGGTAGCACAAGGGATGGAACCCAGGGTCTGGCATATGATACATAAGTCCTGTGCCATTGAGCTATATACCATTGAGCTATATCCCCCTTTATTTTGGAGACAGAATTTCACTAAATTGCCCAGACTGACCTAAAACTTGAAATCCTCCTGCCTCAGCTTTTGAGTCTGAACCACTATAGCCTGATGTTATTTTTTCCCTCTCTTTCTTCCTTTCCCTGTGCCTCTTCCTCTCCCTCCTCCTCTTCCTTTCCTCTTCCTATATAATTTTCTTCATTATGATTAGCTGCTTCCCAAATTTCAGCCAGAAATCAGGATCTATGAAAAACAGCTGTTTATTCCTAGGCAACTAAAAAACCAACGCCCTCTAGAGGTGAAAATATTCTAAAATGTTCACACAAAAAAATAGTCTTGGGCTTTGCTACCTGTGTGTAAGTGACACACAAATGCCACCTTCAACTTAAAGAGCAACATTCAGGCGCTAAATTAGCACTCATTTAAGGTTTTTTCAATCAATAAGAACTTGATATCTTACAAAGTAGTCCCTTTCCTGACTTTTTATAAAACAACTTTGGCATTGTTTTAACAAGAGGTTAACTCGTGACTCAGTGCCTCTTAGCCCATATTAGGGAAAATGTGTAGATGTAAGGAGTGGCGAGCAATTAAATTTTCCCCTTTATTAATGCTGCATGGTCTTTCCAGCAGTTTCCAATCAACTAAATATTATTGGCCTCGAATCAAAAAGACAATCAAAAAGAACACACTCTGCAAGCTAAAAAACTATCATGTTTTCTTCATAGAAAATCCTGCTGGAAACACTGGGAGAAGCTCCACAGCAATGTTGGTTGAGCCAAGCACCAACTGACGAAGGATGAAAAGTGGATGTGGCGCTTATTCTGGTATCACTGGGTGCCTTGTAATAGCAACTGCACAGTCATGCATGTTTTATTCTCTCTTTGTTATGTTTTCCAGAGGGATAACCAGTTGGTGATAGAGTGACAAATGAAAAGTAACCTGACTCCATTAACCTGCTTACCCCTGCCTGGGAATGATGGGAAGGAACAGCCTTTTGCTTTGAAAGAGTGGAACAGGTATGGAAGAGCTCCTTTCATTGTGTCGTTTTTATCTTTCTTTTCTCATCTAGTTCCAGGACAGTTGAAAACAGCAAACTGCTCCTGTTTGAGAACAGAATCGAAGTCCAGAAACAGGTACTGTAGTCATCTGTAACATTTCTGACTGGCTCCATCTTCAGTTGCTGATTATGCAAACACTAATGCAATTAAGAGGCCATTATAAGCAAATAAGTAATCATACTAAGAATGGTTACTTTTAAATACATGGTTGATATTTTGGATATAGGTGTAGTTTTTGCTCTACTAAGTAGATTTTTTTCATGAAGGAATCAGAGAAATAATGGCAAAATAGTACAGTATGTTGGTTTCCCCAGTGACAGCCATTAAACTGTGTTTGATGTGTTTAAGGAGTTATTATTCTCTTCTACCTCCATTTTCTCAGTAATGAAGGGATCCTGCTAAGTTTGATTTTTTTTCCCACTTTTCAAAATTCACATAGTAGATACAGTTGGAGCTTCCTTCACTTTTAAAGGAAAATTTGATCTCAACATGAAAAATTTAGAACACCATTCTTAGGACTTCTGGAATTAGAATTTTAAAATTATTTATTTTGACTTAATGCTTGTTATCATCAGGATGTTGTACATTCTTTCAATAACTTTTACCCAGAAATAGGTGAACAGCATATGACTTAGTAGTGACTGTCAGTGGTCAATGCTTTAAGAAATTGTAATATTAATGACATGATAATGCAGCTGTAATGTAATTGAAACTCAGAAGACTATTGTGTGATCAAAAGTAAATTATTTAATGACTTTACATGGAAACAGCCCATTGAATAGCTTATAGATGAGAGCCTATGACTAATGAAGAATTAACTTTCACATAGGAATATTAGAATTGGAACAACTAAAAAAAATTCATATTACTATAATTGTACTTTACATAAAGTCTTAAATAAGGTTATGGATTCATTTTTATTTAAAGTTGTTTAGGAAGAATTTTTATAGCATATCTTAAATACTGCTCTGCAGTCAGTATATCTCAGGGACTAATACAATTTTGTACACTGAGTTTCAACATATTATTCTATGGTTTCTGACACTAAATGTCATCTAAATAAATAATATAGAGAGAGTCTGGTTTCTAGCTCATCAAGGAGATAAAAGTGTATTGTGGCTTGACCCACAAACAATTTTAGTCTTTTTGTTTATGTTTAAGTCTATAGAATCTGTTAACTAGCAACTACATTGACAAATTTCTTATGTTCCAATATAATGCAAATTTTTAAAAAAGCATCTTCTTTTTAAAGGAGAATAGGATAAATGACAATAAACACTGAAGTTCTCATGCCACTTATTGTGGGTAATAATGCACATAAAAGTATTAGTTGGTTACAGGATTTCACTTAACACAAATAAAATATAATAATGTTGTTATATTTCTAAATGAAGTACTAACTTGGAAAAGAACAAATCTAAGGAAAAACTTGTGACTAAGTATTTGTGAGTATGAGTGTCTATGTCTGAAACTGAGAAGTGGAATCTGCCTTTTTTTTTCCATCAGAAAGGGTAGTATACAAAAGCAGGGTCCTAAAGCAGGGACACATCAATCCCAGACTGCTTCCAGAATTATTCTCTGGAAGGGCTTAATGTAGCCTCCCATTAAGCCCATATCCCTTATTCTGCACCTGGGATAAATTTGAAGGAGGCAACTTTAGAAAAAAAATGTACTAAGGCCTTTGTTAGGCTCGCTAGGGTGCCACAGTCAAAAGAAGAAAGGATACTGGACCTGGTACTAGCACCCTAACCACTAGGAACCTCAGTGTCATCTGTGTAAATGTTAATGTTGAGGATGCTTTACTCATAGGTATTGGTATACCTAGTACAAATGATGCCTAATAAGTCTAATGCATCCCATTCCCATCACCAACCTAGTCAGCAGAAAAAAAGAAAGAGCCCAGAGCTTTGGAATGGAGAGGGAAGAGAGTTTTGTTTTGTTTTAATTTTTTCACAGGTGGCAGGAGCAAGTTTAACAAAGATTAAAAGGGTGCAGAACTATGGATGATGTGGTTTCCAGAACTCAGTATAGCCAGGGCCATCCAGAGATGCCTCAGGTGTTTTTGACTCAGTAGCCAGGAATGTTTGTTTTTATCTGGCTCGCAGACTGGGCTCACAACAGAAGTTCCTAAGTTCTTATATAAGCTGTTTCCTAATTCCCCTTTGGAAATTCCCTTTAGTCTGTGTGCAGAACTAGTGGCTGCCTTTAGGCAAGTCACCCCACAGCCCTTAGATCCCATTGTACCCTCCATCTCTTGATTTGGGGGTCAGTTTTAGGGCTGGGTTGCACTGGTTGAGTGTTACCACTCTTCAGGGTTCTTGAGAGGAATAAATGCAGTAACACATGTGAAAGTGATTTGTTAATTGTAAGACATCTACAAATATCAAATATTTCACAGTGTGGCACACTGCAAAAACATAGACTAGAATTTAATATATCTGAATTTTAGGCTCATCTGTGTCAACCTGAGAAAGTTAGTTTACTTGCATTAGAGTCAGTTTCCTCATCTGTAAAATGAGACAGCAATGTGCTTTTACCCCTGGTAGGTTACCAGATAGTAGTTTTCTAAGATCCTTCATAAGGTGGCATTAATCATCATATTATAAATTTATCATGATTAAAACAGGAAAAGAATGTTTGGTCCCTAGCGTGATAGGCTTGAGCAGCTGATTTGGGCAGCACTCAGAGCAGGCATTGCTGAAGGCCAGATGTCTTACGCCATGTTTAGTTTATATATTTTGTGTTTGTATACTCCATTTGTATTTTTTATGAAGGGAAACAGTTATCCTGGGGATCAGATCATTTCCATCAATCTATGGCTTTATGCCCTCCTTGTGGGCAGAGCTCAGGAAGCAGCAAATCATCTGACTGCCAGTTGACTCACTCACCGAGAGATGTTATTGTCATTGGGCCAGTGCGAGAGCAGAGAATCAGTCTATTCTTTTCCTCAGTGGACAGCTACATACAAGTTAAGTCAAAATTACACAGTGGCTTGATAAACATGGATTCCCATGGATCAAATGCTTAAGAACATCAAGATGAAATTGCCAGATAAGTTTCTCTTGCATAGAGATGTTTACCCAGTGGACAAATCTTTAGACTCTTTTTCTTCTCAATAGTGCTTAAGTGGCTCAGCCACATTTGCCTCTGAATTTGTTTTCCTATGCATGTCCAGGTCTAAGCACTCAAAATAAAATTTCAGAAGGGCTGGGAATGTACCTCAGTATGAGTCTTGGGTTTGATTTCTAGTACTGAAAAAAAAGGCCTATGTTGCCATGAAGACCTATGTACTCAGATAAAGGAGAACTAGCTAGCTAGTAGGAAAATTATCTACTATAATTACTTCTGGTCAAAATGACTCAAAAGGTACTTGTTAAAATGCCTAGATAACATCTAATTTCAAGGACTCTGAATTATCATGTTGATGGAATTTAATTATTTAAATTGACAAATTGTATATATTTATAATATGCAGTATATTTTGATATAGATACATTATAGAATGGCTAAATTGAGCTTAGCACATCCATTATCACACATATTAACCTTTTTATGGTGACAACAGCTAAAATCTACTTTCTTAGGACTTATAAGGACTAAAATGCATGATGATTAACTATAGCCACCATGCTTTACAAGAACTCTTCCTATCCAACTGAAAGTTTATGTCTTTTGACATCTGTAGTCTTCTTGACTACAGTACACTCTCTGAATGGCACCCTATGCTGTCTGGTATAAAAATAGTTGCCTTTTTTCTTTGAGCTTGCTATGTCCTGCATATATTACATGCCTTATTTCTAAAACTCTAAGATAGTCTTAGGGTAGAGCGGTATTATTCCTACGCTTAGGTGAAGATACTAATACTAAATTGTAGATAAAGGATGCCCCCAAAGTGTGCTTTTGTCTTTGAGGGTTCAAAAGCCATACACAGCAGGCAAACAGGCCAATCACCTAACCTTTTCTGAATAGACTGCAGGAGTAAGGTAGGCTCTAGAGGTAGGCAGTTCTGGGACTTGATACCTGCAGAGAAGCTCTAACCTAAGTCCCAGAAGAGATCAGGAATGTTCTATTGATACTTAAAAAAAAAAAAGGTAGGGGGGGGGGTTATTTTAACTCGTCCTCACTGGCCAGCTCAATAGAGGTGGAATAAAATTGCTGGATAAATTTGGAAAATATACAAAAAGAAGTTACACAAATTTGACCCAAAGTAAAATGAAAAACTTAAATTTGCCTAAGTTTTAAGGATCAATTCTTAACACTTCTGAATCAGCCATGTGTTTAAGTAGCATTGTCTTCAGTTTGTGGATGAAGCCGTATTTCATTTGGGTGTGTCTGTCAGTCTCATTTGACCCCAATTGGAAGTTTTGGCTCTCTTAACAGTTTTCTCCCTTCATTTTGCAGCAGCGCACAAATATACTTCATATCGTCATTTTACGAAAGTTTAAAAATGAACCATCTTGCCCCTTTAGAGAGAGGAATTTAGAGTGCATAACTTTTATGACTATTTTTCCCCTTGGTTTTTCAGCTTGAGAAAATGGCACGTAATCTACCTAAAGAAAGACAGCGATCTATGTCAACGACTGGAGAAACTCTATATGAAATTCTTGGTCTTCATAAGGGAGCATCAAATGAAGAGATTAAGAAAACCTACAGGTACTGATGAGCTTCACTAGTGATATTTCCTATGCTACTAGAGGTGGTTATTTTGTGAATGGCAAGTAGCTCTAGTTAAAGACATAAGCTTCTTGCTAAGATCAAGTCAACTTATTTTGGTCCCCATGTTCCTTGCTCTGCAACATAAGCAATTCAGAGTAAACAGTAATGATTTTATAAAAGAATTATCTGGTGATACTGATGGAGAGGAAATAAATGTATCTCCCAACCTGCCAGATATCAGATATGCTGAGTTCACATTTCCCAAAATCAAAGAATGAATTCTGAAGAACAATAGAAGTTAAGAGTAAGAAAATTTACTGAGTAGTAGAAATACCTCCTCAGAGATAGGTGGGGTTCTAAGTGGGTTGCCACATGCTGGCACATGTGTTTCTTGCACATACAGAGCAAGTTTTATAGAGCAAAATCATGAGTAGATACAAAGTCATGAGGTGGGACAAAACTCTGATCAACCAACATGGTGACATGTTTAGTTGTTTAAGTAATATTGATCCAATAGCAAGCAAGTCAGGGAGCAAGAATACACAGACAGAACAAGGACCTTTTCAGGAGGAGACTAACCAGACTAGCCACCCCCTGGGGCAACTGCTATTAATGTTAATTTGTTGTTAATCTCTCTGGAAGGTATGTAGGCCTGGTCATTCTGTCTGTATTTTGAGGCTTGTCTTCCAACAGATGCATCTCTAGCCATAATTGTAATGTAAGCCCAACCCTGTCTGACAGCCTACAATATTTCACCTAATGTAGTTATCTATAATTATACCAAATCTTAGGAAAGGATAGCCAGTGTTCTAGGTTAAACAGAGGGAAAAAAAAACGGGGGGGGGGAGGGAAGAAGGGAGCGGGAGGGAGAGAGAAAACAGGAAGGAAGAGAGAGAGACACAGAGAGATAATCAAGTACCATCAATAGCTGTAATTTAACCTATGTGATACATTTCTAAATATGGTAGAGGGATATTTCCTCCCCTTCATTCTGTCCTTGATAAAGAAGATTTATCATTATTACTATCTTGTAAACTATACTATTTAAGTCCTTAAGTTTGATATTTTCTGATTTAAAACTAAGTAAGCTACATTTCATATCTAATTTAATACTAAGTAAGCTACATTAAAAAAAAGTTTAATTTTCTAAGAATATATTTATAATTTATTGGACAAAACTTACAAATTATGAAAACAGCAACATTTATTCATAATTCTACCCTAGAAATAATTGCTTCTGATATTTTATCTCCTTCATCTTTTTTAGAGAAGATATTTGAAATTTAAACTGAATTCACCTATGTTCTCCAAATATATTTTTAATAAATCTGATAATGAAAATATTTTGATCGTAATATAATTTTTAATGTTTGCAGCCTTTGGTTTTTGTCTAATTTATTTCATTATTTTATAAGCCACCATTTAGCATACAAGTTCTTTTAGTTTTTTCCTATACTTAATATTCTTATGCATAAATCATGATGCCTATTTCCAATTACTTGCTTATTAAAGAACAAAGCTATGCCCTAATAGGAAAAAGTTAAATCAAAATATAATTTTAATGTTACTTCTTGATTTCATTTTGAGTTTTTTTAATTTATCAGTTTTTAAATGTATATAAATTAAAAATTTTAACAGACAAATTTGTTAGTCATTTCCTTTATAACTCCTGCTTTGCCTGTCACAGTTAAAACATATCTCCCAATTATAATTCATAAAATGTTAATTTCTATCTAATACATTTATAATTTTGGCTTTATGCTAAATCTTTGGCTCATCTGGAGTTTTGTTTTAATCTAAAAAATGAAGTTATTTTTGCATATCACTAGCCCACAATATTTACTGTTATCCATTGTTATCTATTATGCAATGGAAAATTCTTTGGCCTTGTACTGAGTTTCACCATGTGGGAAACTCTGAAACTTGAAATGCTTTCAAAAAGCTTGAATTGGCCAGGCATGGTGGCACAAACCTGTAACTCCATCACTTGGAGGCTGAGGCAGGAGGATCACTGAAATTTTGAGACCAGTCTGGATTACAAAATCAGTTCAAGATCAGCCTGAACCAAATAGTAAAACCCTTTCTTCAAGAAGACAAAAAGAAGCAAACAGGAGCTTGTATTGAAGGATAAATGCCAATAGCATAAACAGTCATTTGGATCCAAAGAGTTGTGTAAAAATGGTAAGTTCTAATATTGATCTTCTAGTTTATATTTTACTTAAGAAAAGAGAACATTTTTGTGTCATTTTGCCTTAGAATTATCAAGAAGGAAGTCTACTAGGAGAGGCCCAGGTGCCTGTTGGTGGCTGTCTTTGTCTGAAGGTGATTCCACTGTTTTCTTGAGGCTTTAGGCCGAGCTATTACGTTAGGGCTTTGTCATGAGAATGGAAGTGAGTACATTGTAAGCTTAATACCTCTAAAAATGCTACTCAAACAAGGAGAAAAAAATTATATCCACTACCTTGTGATTCTTAAAAAACTTGCTTCACTTTACAAATGTGATTTTAATTGTCTTTATTAATTTTTTTAACCTAAAATTTCAGGTCATGTCCTAATTAAGTCATCAATTATGCTGAGTTGTTTGCGAGTTTAATAATTACAACAAAGTCATTTCATGTAATCAGTGTCTTGCTATTAATTTTGTTTTAATGTCATATAAACATTATTTTTCAACTGATTAGGATACTAGTATGCTGCCAAAAGCATCTACTTCTATCTAAATTGCACATTTATATTCTGCAAGTTATTCAAAATGTATGAGCAAGCTTCAAATCCACTGAGAATATTACTTCTATATTCAAGGATCTGGATCACAGCAGTGACAACATAGTGAAATTAAAACACTGAAATTTAATAAAATTACCAACTGTTGAATCCATAAGCTGCTTAACCTCTGTTATCTTTGGTTGTCTTCTGGGAATTATAAGGTTTTCTGTTTTACATTTTATTTTTATATTTACTTTACTAAAATTAGAGCATATAAAGAGGTATACCAAAAAAATCTCTCTTACCTCTTATACCCCCAGTAACTTCAGAGAAATACTGTTAACTCTTCAGGTACCATCTAAAAGATTTTATGCTTATATGAGTAGACATAAAGAACTTCATTCTAGGCAAGAAGGCATAGACTTATCTCTCCCTGTGCCTCCCTGCTAAGCATGACCAAAATTCTTGGCAATAACATGAGACCATAAAAAGAGAACTTAAAAATTAGAAAGGGAAGGTCAATTGATTGGGGTCCTCAGGACCAAAAGAACAATATAGTCGCAATTCTCATTTTTATAACTTCACTACCTCCATCCATCAGCAAGTGAATAGGCTCGTTCTTCCTTCAGTTTGGCCAAGGATCCTGCCCACAGAAGTAGCAAGAGGTGTTACGTGAAAGCTGTCCTAACAACAATGGGCCAGAAGAACTGCTTTTGTTTCTCAGGAGCTTGAGGCTACTCTCTTCCTCCCAGAGACTTCACTTAATAGTGGCCACCCCGGAAGGAGATTCTGCCTCAGTAGGCACCAAGCCCAGGAAGTACTTTTAGTCCATTTCAGCTCCTTCAGCAAGGACTGTGGGTGCCTCACAGGAAGGAGAGAAACCATGCAGACCAAAATAGAACCATAACACCTCAGAAAACTAGTAACCTAGTCATAAAAGTAATGTAGGACCTTGCTAAACCTAAGAGTGGTGACTACCGATTAAAATACAAGATTTAAATAGAATCCAAAATAGAAATATCTAATACAATAAAATTACCTGTCATAAAAAGAACCAATAAAATCACAACTTGAATGAGAAAGATTATCATTTGATTCCTACACTGACATGATACAAATCTTTTAAAAGATTCAAGTAATTACCAAAAAAATCTTGAAGCAAGTGAAAACATAGAAAATCTTAATGTTGTTTTAAAAACAAATAGAGTCCTAGAACTGAGAAATAATGAAATTAATACTAATGGGATGAGCTAAACAATGCAGCAGAAATGAAAGAGAACAGAAGAAAGTTGAGGATAGAGCAGTAGAATTAATTGAGTCTGACAATAAAGAAAAAATAAACTGAAAATGAGTAGAGTCTCAGAAACCTACGGGACACTTGTAACTTTGGGGTCCTAGATGAGGTTGAGAAAAAATATAAAATACAAAGAGCACTCAAAAATTAATAGGTGAAATTCCCTGAAATTCTGCAAAAGATATAAACTTAAACTCAAAAACTGGATGAATTAGATTAGGAAAAACCCAAAGAAATATATGTCAAACACAATGTAATCAAAATTCTAAGAACTAAAATCAAAACAGCCTGAAAGCAGCCAGAGAGAAATAATACAATATCTATAGGGATAAAATAATTCAAACCAATACCTATACGGATAAAATAATTCAAATGACAGTACAGTTCCTTTTTTTTTTTTTTTTTTTTTTTATTGGTACCAGGGATCAAACTCTTGATCACGCACTTGCAAGGCAAGGACATATGCCTGCTGAGCTAAATGCTCAGCCCTAAGCTAAGTCCCCAGTCCAACAGTATAGTTCTCATCTGAAGCAACAGAGGCCAGAAGAAGATGGACATAATTTTCAAGCGCTGAAGGAAAAGAAATGTCAGCTGCAAACTCAGTATCTGGCTAAACTGTATTTCAGGAATTAAAGGGAAATTAATTCTCAGATAAATCTGAAAGAATTATTATCTAGCAGATCTACTCTTAAACCACGGCTTAAGGAAGATCTATTCTTAAAGAATGACTTAAATTCTCTAAAAAGCCGAGGATTTAGCTCAGCAGGGTAAGGTTCCTGCCTGGCAGGCATTAGGTCATGAATTCAGTTCCTGGTACCAAAAAAAAAAAAAATCTCCAAAAGAAAGAAAATGTTAAAGAATCTTAGATCATCAGGAAGAGAGAATAATGGAGACAAAATATGGGTAAAGACTTCCTCCTGTGCATAAATTTTCTGAATTATGTATGATGATTAGTACAAAATTAAAAGTGGGAGGATAAAAGGACCTAAATGAAAGTAATATTTTCATACTATATGCAAATTAGAAAAGACTAACTGGTATCCATAGACTCTTGCTTTCTCTCTCTCTGTCTGTCTCTCTGTCTCTCTCTCTCTGGCTCTCTCTCTCTACCCCTGTCTCTCATACAAACACAGGCACATATGCAAACACTAAGAAAACTATACAAAATAATACTCTAGATGTCACAAACAAATCAAATGAAATTCTAGAAAAATCTTCAAATAACCCAAAGTAACCCAAGGGAAAAGAAAAATGAAAAAACAAAACAAAATAGAAATGGTAGAGTTAAGCCACAACATATTTAATGTAAATGATCTAAATATATATTCTGTCTTATACAAATGGGATGTTATTGCTTGTATACATTGTATTCCTAGTGTCCATTAGAAATGATCAGTTTATGGAAAATTTCCTCATTGTTTTCATGCCTCATAATTCAATCAATGTCCTGTTAATAGGTTTTATTAGACTGTTCTGCCTTCAAGGTTGTCTTTTTTAAAACCAAATTTGAGCATTAATAAGGGATAGTTCTTCGCCTCAGATAGGTAGATAGAAATGGGAGAAGGAAATCAGTTTTAGTCCCTGTTCACTTTCCAGTTTTTAATGTCCCAATTCCAGTTTGTTAGTGCAAATATTTTAAAAATATTGCTAAGTCATGTTTATCAAAGTCTCTCTGTTCTTTGGAACAGAGGATCACAATCCCTCCACCTGATTGTCCCCTGCTACTAACACTAGCAAGGCTGTGGAGTCCAACTCTGTGGAAAGGAAAAGAAAAATGTTTTCTAAGAGAGGTACAAAGTCAGGAAAGAAATAGCAGAATCTTCAGTTGTTCATTCCTTTATAGAATTATCATAAATAGCAACTTCACCACTTTTATGCCTCTGTATAAAAAATGTTTTTTATGAAATATATAAAGCATCTTTTAAAAAATTTTTCTGAAACTCAATCATACTTCATTAAGTAGCTGGTATACTTGAATCCTCTGCTACAACAAAGGACATCTGGGAAAGATAAAAATAGGAAAACTTTTATTGTGTGAGTCCATCAGACACTGAAGTTTTTGCTTCATTGAGATTTTGTAAAAAGAAATGAAATCGTCTTTTCAAGGTACATGGATCCTTTTGTGGAAAGCACAATGAAAATACCAGGTATCATGATCAAACAAATATTCCCATTATCCTTGTAAGTCTAAAATTACCCTGCCATTTGATGCTACTGTTCAGAAACCATTTCCCTAGTACAAGTTGGATTTTCAGTCCCTATCAGAAGTGGCATATCACAGAATGAAACTCACGACGAGTCTCACCTGGGACCTCCATTAATGACTGAAACTGGCTTTGACATTGCAGAACACAATCATTCCAAGGGTCTTAAGGTCTAAGGCTCATTTAACCCAACTTTCTCATTTCTGGGCTAAGTCATTTAGTTGGGAAATGCTTCCATGAGATTAGCAGATATTTTGCCCCTGTTTTTCAGTGCTTACATCTTTCCACCCCCTTATCATGCAGTCTGAAAGAGACTCATTTGAGTTAGCCTAGAATATTTAAGACTGTATCTTTCATCATTTGCCCTAATGTGGCATGGCTATGTTTTGTCTTCCCATCTAATTTAGTCTTTCAGAGCCAACAGAGTCTCTCAATCAGGAAGATGGTAAAGGAAGCTGAGGAAGGAGAGACACCTGCCGCTGCAGTTCCCTTGTCATTCACCCACGCACAGCTGCTCTGCTGTTATTCGGTACCACCCCATGGTACACATAGCGGGCATGTCCTGCTAAGTCTCTTTCTTTAGTCTCTAAGAATTTAGTCTCTAAGAATCTTGACTACTTCTTCAAGCCCAGAAGTCTTTCCTGCTATTTATGTTGAAACTTGAGCAAGGTGCCAATGCTTCTGTGCTCTGTGACAAGAAGGAATGTGGCTGAATGGAAGGATTGGCTGTCTCTCTTTGTGATACCCCCTGATAGAGACTCCAGAAAGGGTCAAAGTTTGGAGAAAAGCTCCTTCCATTTTCTTGTCTCTTAGCCCTCTTTTTCTTTAGCATGCAGAGGCTTGCTTGGGCTGAATCAGAGAATAGAGATAATGTTGTTGTACACTCAGAATCTTTTTTTTTTTTTTACAACCTCTCTGACGGTTAAAGCTTTGCTCTTGGATCAATATAATTACACCTGGCTCTTTCTCCCCTCAGGTACATTCTTTCCACAAGATTTCACAGTTCACATCCCATGTTCAGATAGTCTTATATCAGGCTGTTCCACTGGTTTTAGACTTAATCTCTTGTGGCTGTTCTAGCGATACCTTGGATTTCTTTCTATGAGGTTGTTGCTAGGGGACTTTCTAACAGATCCTGACATGCCCAAATTTTTTAGGTTGCAATGATTCAAATATGTAGCTAGCTCTACCTCAGTCCTGCAACACGGCTACCTGACTCTGTTCTCCTTGATGACTTGAAAGAAGTGATCAAGTTTGGTATTTTGTTGCTGCTGAGTAAGCACTTTGGATGCATGGATTGGGTTCCTTCTTTTTTTGGCACAGACTAGCACATAAATATCCTTTGTTCCAAAATGAGTGGATTATAAGTGAGTGTGGTAGTGCACACTTCTATTTTCAGCATTTGGAGAGACTGAGGCAGGACAATTACATGCCAGAACCTAGCCTGGGAAACTTAGCAATTTAAACCCTGTGTCAAAATGAAAAAAAAATTTTAAAGGATTAGGGATGTGGTTCAATGTGCAAGGTCTGGATTCAATCCCTGGTACAGTAAAAAAATCAATGAATTATTGATTCATACCTCATACTGTCATGGATTGCAGAGGAAGCCAAGAAGTCTGGGGTACCGAGCAACAATTGGTATATCTAAAGTCTCTCACAATATCAATTGCTTTATGCCAGAAAGTTTCGTTCATTTTCCAACAAATACTTCTCACTGAGCACCAGCTACATGTTAGGTACTGTTTTAAGTACTGAGAAAATAACAATGAATGAGATAGATCAAACCTTTGTTTCCTACAGCCTACATCCTCTGCTGAAAGAGGGAAAAGATTATTAAAAATGGGTAAAATATACAGTATTTCAGATGTTAAGTGTAGAAAAAACCAAATTAATAGGATAGGGGAGTATTAGGATTGTACTGGATGTTACACATTGTCTTTTAGGTGTTCCACAGATATTTTAGCACTAAATCCCTCAAATGTAGTATATAATGCTCTAACAGTGAAGAGTGCAGAGTATAAACTCAAGAGAGACCTCATATTAAACCCCCTCTCTCAATCTCATTTTCTTCATTAAAAAAATAGATAGCAGTACTGACCTTAGAGAGCTGGTGAAGATTAAATGACATAT
The DNA here is from genome assembly GCF_034190915.1 of Cavia porcellus. Classification (NCBI taxonomy): domain Eukaryota; kingdom Metazoa; phylum Chordata; class Mammalia; order Rodentia; family Caviidae; genus Cavia; species Cavia porcellus. Next base: position 42,542,305 of record NW_026947493.1, read on the forward strand.
ACCCAGTATTTAGCCAACATCTACAATATGGGTACTGGGAGAAAAGCTCCAGTAGATGAGTTGAATAAATAGCCACGTAGCTTATAGAATAAATAGCAAGACTTCCAAGAAGATGGTGGAGTGGTTAAGCAGCAGAGAAAAAGCCTCTCTGAGATTTACTCTCTAAACAATGGAATAATAGCAATGCAAGGAAGACAAGAGGGAGGGAAGTGAATCCACCACACCCAGGAAGAATCTGAAGCAAGAATTGAAACTTATGGGGAGAACAAAGAGAGAAACTTCAAGAAGAAGGAGGTGGTGAGTGATGCCTACTCCCTGAGGCATGACTCACTGTGTGGGAAGAGTAGTTCAAGCCTGTGGACACACAGTGACTGTTGGCAATCCCAGAGGACTCCACAGAGACACAGCAGTTCAACAGAGGAGTGGATACCATGTTCTGCACTGGTTGGTGAATGGAGTGGATCTGGCCATCCTGTGAGAGCAGATGACTGGCTGGGAGCCATCCTGAGAAAGGAAAACTGAGCTTGGAACTCAGAACAATTGCTGATTCCATCCAGTGGCTCTTGACTGAGTTTAAACCCACAAAAGATGCACTGAGTGCTACATGCTGAATGGTCTGGTCTCAGCCTTCCAGCCAGAAAATAGCCTGAACTTCAGGGGATATATAGGTGCAGGTTCACTGAGATTATCCACTACTCCAACATGAAGCTTAATATTACTGGATTTCTGGGATAAATCAGCATAGGTCTGGACTCTTTCTTCACATGGTGTCTACCAGTGACAGGAGAAACTGAACTCAAAGTACACATTTTTCTCTCATTTCTTGTTTTTTGTTTGTTTGTTTGGTTCATTAGTTGGTATTTTTTCTTCATTGTTTGATCTTGTTTTTATACTAATGTGAATGTGGTTTCTAGATTTACTTGTGGTTGCTATGGTCTTCCTTTTACTTCTTCCTCCCCTCTTTCCCTCCTTTCTTCTGCACCAATTTCCCAAAGTTTGTGTGATCATTATTTGCGTTCCAGCCCTGAACCTAATCCCTTCCTCTTTTATTTCTCTTTTCCCCATAACCTCTTTTAAATTTTCTCTCTTCAGAGTAAAACTGGAATATTGAGGGCTTATTTACTGTATCCAATTTTCTTGGTTGTTTTAGGTTTGTCATATAACCACAAATTTAGTACATATGACTAAAAGTAGAAAATTAATAGCTATCTCATTTTGTCATTTTCTGAGCTATATTTGATGCTATCGTCTTTGCTGACTGTACTACTTTAGCCAAAGTGGCATAATTGTTCTCTAACTAGCTGTTCTTCCTGGTATACCAAGTCTGAGATTGCCTAAGGGTCACAGAAAATGCTGTGGGCCAGTAACAAAGAACCAGGGGCCAGGTCAAACAGGCAGAAACTTCTCATCCCCAGTAAACTGAAGAGGTAGAATCTTAAAACAGACCAAAATCCAAAAGCCAGTTACACCTCAAAGACACCTCTAAGAATTAGTTATTTTTATAAGGGTTCTAAATATTAACAGTAAATCTATTCATCATAGGAAATTTAAGACTTCCAGGAGAACATGGTGGAAAGATAACAGCAGCCATGGAGGCTCTCTGAGTTAGCCAGCTTAGAGTCCAGGAATGGTGTGGTGTGAGGAGTCCTAAGCAAGGGGAGATATACCCTGCCGACCCAGAAACAAACTAAGCTGAGAGAAACCAACTGGAAGTTCAACCCCGGTGCTATAACCAGAACAGATAAAATCTCAGCACTGAAGCTGGAACCTGTGCCTCTGGAAGCAGCGATTTGAATTTCCTGCCGCCGCAGCTGCATCTGAATCGGCACAGCAGGAAGAGAGATGTGAAACCTCTGAGAGCGGGAATCGGCAAATGGAGTTGAGAGCGGGACTGGCGGGGAGCACTGCATCGACCTGGGGTGAGTGAGAGGAACGGGGACCCTTCCATAGACAAGGAGGTTCCAACAGAAGACATTCTGGGATGGGGAAGACTAGCCAGAACAGGACGCTGCAGTGACTTTAGTCTCATATTCCCCTCTCAAGTGGGATTGGTGGGGAGCGCTTGGCATGGGTGATGACGCAGACTAAGATCCAGTAGGCTAGCCCAAATCAGGTCCCTGCGCCTGGCAGTGCACCTAGCAGTGAAGCCTTCAGTAGGTTGACTGATCTGGAGGGACGGGCCCAGCAGAGGCTGCCCAGGTCTGTGTCTCCCTAGTACACTACAGTGGGCGGGAACACCTAGCTGACACAATTCAAACAAACTGTAACCAACAAAGAAAGACACTGGGCCTCCTGTATACTCTTGTACAGAAGGAACAAAAAGTATGGGAAGAGGGAGCAACAAGAAAGGGTCCTCGGCCCCCAATCCTGAGAACACTGATCCAGGAAAGGTAAATGCAAAGGAGAATGAGGACAGAAAACATGTAATATTAGACATGGCACCAATAGACATAAAGCTATATCTCTGGAGCCTCATAGACAAGTTCAAAAGTGAAGTATTTAACAACCTAAAGCAAGATATAAGTAGAATAGTTAGAGAAATGCTAAACACCGCTCAAGAAAAAACAGATGGTGGAATGGAAGAACAGAAAAAAAGGGGAGAATTGTTTGATGGAGAAAATAGAGAAAACATAGAATATGTGAAGCAGGTTCAAAGAGATTACCAGGAAACTAAAAACTCTATTGAAAGCTAGCATAACAGCTTGAAAAAAACTAAGGACAGATTATCTGAATTGGAGGACAGATTTGTAAGGTGGGAGCATGAAATGAAAAACTTCTTAAAAATAAGAAAACAAACAGCAATAATACAAAGACTTGAAGATGTTAAGAGGATCTATAACTTAAGAATTAAGAACATAAAAGAAGAAGTAGGGACACAAACAAATGAACTACAAAGGCTATTTACAGAAATAATCCAGGAGAATTTCCCTAATTTAGCAAAAGGTAAAGATACTCAGATCTATGAGGCATACAGGACCCCAGCCACCTACAACCCAAACAGAACAACACACAGGCATATAATAATCAAAATTCCAGAAATACAATATAAGAACACAATATTAAAAGCCATCAGAGACAAGAAACAGATTACTTACAAGGGAACACCCACCCGAATTACAGCAGACTTCTTGGCACAAACCATCAAATCACGAAGAGCATGGGGGGAAATAATTCAAGCTTTGAAAGATAATAACCTCCAGCCAAGATTGATATATCCTGCACAACTGTCCCTAGAAATTGATGGAAAAACAAGGTGCTTAAAGGTTAAAGAGGAACTAGGGGTATTTGCAACCACCAATTCAACTCTACAGAGAATACTGTAGGACATTCAAAAAAAAAAAAAAAAAAAAAAAGAAAAGAAAAAAGAAAAATACCAAGATTCCAGAAACAGTGGCAGAGAGGCCACAAAGAATGGAGCAGAAAGCAAAATGAAGAAGACAAACTGACAACTAATGACAGAAAAAGAGCTCAACAGAAATGAGGCAGAGAAGGCTGAATGATAGGAACAGCTATTTTGGAGAAAACAAGACATCATAATAAATAGTACTGATTGAATATCATCTTGTTTTAAAGTCCCATCAAGCTTTTGTTATTTTGTCTCCATCAGTCTTAACATGTTGTATCTTATTGGATTTTATTATATGTGATAATATAAACAAAAACTTTTATAGACAAGGAGATTATACAGAAACCATCTTCCATTTTCTGTTAGTTGGTTCTAAATACTCTGTAATAACTTTCTCTTGAATGGTTTTACCTTGTCTTGATATGTTTGATACTACAGTATACGAAGTTATACTCAAAGATTTCAAGGAAAGAGACACTATGGTAACTACTTTTATGTTGGGATATCTTGTGGTGAAACACTATTTTGCTTAAATGGTTATATTTTGACCTGTGCTGTTTTGTTGTTATGTCCTCTTTTATCTCAATCTCCTTTTTTTATTTTTATCTTTTTAATTAAGGGAAAAATAAAGCAGGATATATTACAGTAGCCCACTTTGATTTCCTATTAACTTGATTTGAAACCCTGTATTGCTCTCATCATCTTGTTTTGACTGATTTTCCTCTATTCTGTTTTGCTTGATATTACCAAGTTTGAGAGTATAGGCAACAACTGTGAAGACAATAAGATTCATTATGACACCCATTCTGGTTTGACTATTATCTTCTTTTGAAGTCCTGTAATATCTCCAATGTTTTGGTTTTACTGGTTTTGTTCTTTACTGTTTTGTTCAATTTTATTATAACTGATGATATAAGCAATTCTTTTTAAGATAGCAAGAGGCATATGGTAACCAACATTGATCACCTTATATTTTGTTTTTACAGTACGTATTATGTCCATCCTTTTGATTTGACTGACTCTGTTTTGTTATGTCACATTTGGTTTTATTCTCTTCAAAAAAAGTAATAAGAACTGTGGGAGTAATAAAACCCAAAAGGTGTAATTGTCATTGTACAAAAGAGAGGAAAAGAAAGTACTCTAAAGGATATAACTGCATGTATATTTAAGGGTATAAGATAGCTAACCATATTACTGAGTTTTGTTGGATCATTGAACAGAACTGTTTGCAATCTCACTGTTTGTCCAGTTTATATGCTTTAATTTTGTAACTTGAACAACTATTTCTAAGATTATAATATGCAATCTATTAACTAGAGATATCCTACTGTTTATTTTTTCTGAAATTCTATATAATTTGTACCCTTTTTCTGTTTTTTTCTTTTTCTCCTTAAATAAAATTTTTTAAAAAAAGAAATTTAAAAGCATCCACACAGGAGTTAAAATAAAAAGTAGAAAATGAAAATACACTTAAACAAGATGCAATCCCAGACATCCAAACTGCCAAAGGAAAAACCAGGAGCAGTGAGGTGGGACAATCTGAAAACCACCCACCGAGCCTCTCTAATGTGACAACAAATGTGCAAATGAATGAGGCTCTAGAAAATGTCAGATCAGAAATAATTTCTCAGATAACTACAGAGAGAGTGACCACAATGAAAAACATGCTTAGTGATTCTAGAGCAAATACAGACAAAAAAGAGATGAGCTTAGGAAAATGATAGAAACCATGAATGCCTCACATAGGAAAGAAATGGAATCCATAAAGCAGATTCAAGTAGATATCCAGGACACTAAACATTTCATTGAAAGTATCCACAGCAGAATAAATCAATGTAAGGACATAATCTCAGACATACATGACAGACTTGTGGTTAGCAATCATGAAAATTTTCCTAAAAATAGCCTGCATGGAATGAGAGAAGCAGCCAGCATTAGCCCCACTGCATGCTGCAATTGGGAAGTCTTGGTATAGCTGTGTGTCTGGAGAAGCCTGCCCCACCACCTCCCAGGGAACCTAGGTTATGAAACCTGGGTGCCTGGCCCATTCTCGTGCACTGTGGATGGGCAGCCAGTGCAGCAAGTACCTGGGGTGCTACAACCAACTTGTCCATAGGAACCAAGGAAAATGTCAAGATGAAGGGGAAAAAGGCAATCTGAGACTGCCAGCCCACACAGAACAAGTCCAGGAGACATGGACATGGAGGAAAAATTTGAAACGATGGTAACTGAAGTAAAGAAATAACTTCATGAGGCTGCAAAATACATCAAATTAGAATTAAAATATCAAGTTGAAGTAGCAAGCATAAGGAAAGAATTGCTGGGCATATCTAAAGAAAACGTAGGTTAAAAGATTATAAAAAAGAGGAGCATAAGAAAATGATGGAAACCTTGAATGAACAATATAGGAAAAAAGTACAATGCATGAAATAGATTCAAAGAGACAGCCAGGAAATTAAAAACTATTTAAAGCTAGCAAAACTGCTTGAAAGAGAATGAAGATAGACTTTCAGATCTTGAATACATGATTGTATCTAGCAATCATGAAAGGAAAGATGTCTTAAAAATAACAAGGAATCAGGAAATAACAGTTCAACTGCAAGATAATGCACAGAAAAATAATTTAAAACTAATAGATGTCAACAAAAATGCAGGGGTCAATACAAATGACATAAAAAGACTATTCACAGAAGTAACAGCAGAAAATTTCCCAAACATGGGAAAAGGACTTGACATGCAGGTAAGTGAGACATAGAACTCCAACTTAGATCTACATCCAGACATATAATAATCAAGATTCCAGAATTTCAGCACAAGAACAGAATATTAAAGGCTGTTAGAGAAAAGAAATAGATCACCTATAAAAGAAAACCCATCAAAATCATGGCAGATTACTCAACACAAACCATCAAGTTAAGAAGAGTTTAGAGTGAAGTGTTCCAAGTCCTAAAAGAAAACAACTTCCAACCCAGATATATACACCCTGAAAAGCTATCTTTCAGAATTAATGGAGAAATAAGATATTCTATGATAAAGAACAACTGAAGGAATTCATGACCACCAAACCAGCACTACAAAAAGTGCTGTAGAATATTATAGAGAAAGATAAAGGTAATCATGGTTCCAGACACAGCAGTAGAGGGGGCTCACCTAATAAAGCAGGCAACTGAACACTGGGGGAAAGTGGAAAGACAATGGCAAGAGGAGAGCATGTTGGAGATGAGCCAGTGCGTACTGGTTGTAACCATTAATATAGATGGCCTCAATTCACCAGTAAGAAGAAACACGGGAAGAGTGGATTGGGAAACAGGATCCATCAATACATTGCATAAAAGAAACACATTTGACTCAAAAGGAAATTCATGAACTGAAGCTCAGAGGAGAAAAGACAATGCTCTGTATGAGGACCCAGAAAAAAAGCAGGGATAGCTTACCATCAACTACAGAATGGAAAAGAAAGATATGGTAGTTTTATACAGTGGAATGCCACTCATATATAAAGGATAATCTTGAGGCTCTTGCAGGTAAATGGATGCAAGTTGAGATCATGCTCATGAATGAAATGATTTGGACTCACATGGGTGAACATCATGTTGTCTCCCTAGTATAAAAAACTGAAGGAATTAGTGGGATCCAAAATGTACAACAGATATTATGAAAGTGAAAGGGGAGGAAATGACTAAAAAGGGAAGGAACAACTGGGATGGGGGAAAGGAGAAAAGAAAGAAGGGAAAACAATATATATATATACATATATATATATATGTATATATATATATACATATATATATATATGAATAGAGACATGTATGCATACATAGATAATTAGATAATTATACTACTGATCTCTGTTAGCCCAACAAAAAGAAGTTTGTGCTTTCATTGTTTGATCATTTTTTCATGCTTTCATCTGGTAATCTGAGCAACTACTTTGAAGACAACATTATGCAACATATTAACATGATTAATTTCCTATTTGGTTTTGAAATTCTGTATCATTATTTCTATTCTTTTTCTTTTTTGTTGTTTTAAAGTAAAAAAAAAATAGCAAGGAACCATGAGAAATCAATCCAGCAGCTGCTAGATGATGCACAGAAAAATAGCATAGTGTTGACTAGAGTCAATGAAAAAGCAGGAGACAGCAAAAATGATATTAAAAAAACTATCCTCAAAGATCATGCAAGAAAACTTCCCATGTGTGGAAAAAGAATTTGACATAAAGGTAAGTGAGACCTGTAGAACTTCAATGAGCCATGATAAAAAAAAAAAATCTACAGCAAGACATATAATAGTCAAAGTTCCAGAAATTCAACACAAGAACAGAATATTAAAAACTTTTAGAGAAAAGAAACAAGTAACCTATAAAAGAAAGCCCACCAGAATCACAGCTGATTTCTCAATTCAAACCTGCAGGTCAATGAAAATTTGGAGTGAAGTATTTGAAGCCCTAAAAGAAAATAATGTCCATCGCAGACTGATGTACCACAAAACTATCTTTCAAAATTAATGGAAAATAAGATACATTCGTGAAAAAGAATACCTGAAAGCATTCAATACCACCAAATTGGCACTCCAAAATGTTTCAAAGGATATTTTAGAAAGAGATAACAAGGACTACAACTCTGTGAATCTCAACAGAATGAATCTACTAGGTAAAGTAAATAATTACACAATAGGGGCAAATCAAGAATAGGACAATAACACAATTATAAGTACATATATATCAGTTATAACCATCGGTGTAAATGGTCTCAATTTACCAATCAAAAGAAACAAACTGGAAGACTGGATCAAGAAACAAGATCCAATAGTATGCTACATAAAAGATACATATTCAATTAAAAAAGAAATTCATATTCTGAAAGTTGAAGGATGGAAAGAATACTCCATGTGATAGTAAACCTGAAAAATGGGTAGCTATTCTACTCGCAGACAAAGTGAATTTCAAGCCAATACTGATTAAGAGAGACAAAGATTACTATATCCTTATAAAGGAAATATTACAAGCAGAAGAGATAACAATCATAAATATATATGCAACAAATAGCAGTCGACTGAACTACATAAAACAAATATTAAAGGACTTGAAAAATCAAATAAGCACCAAGACAGTTGTACTGGGGAATCTTAATACTCCACTGTCACAAATGGACAGATCAAATTGACCAAAAAATTCACCAATTAAATATTAGAACTGAACTAAAATTTTGAAAAGACTAAACTTAGTAGACATCTACAAAGTGTTCCACTCTGCATCAGAATGCACATTCTTCTCAACTGCACATGGGACATTCTCCAAAATAGATCACAAAGTAGTTCACAGAATATTATTAAGTGAATGCAAAGGTGTTGAAATTATCCCAGGCATATTATCAGACTTTAGTGTAATGAATTTTGAAATCAACGGTAAAAGAAACCACAAGAAATTCATAAACATGTGGAAATTAAATAACACCCTCTTGACCAAGAAGATGAAATTAAAGAAGAAATGAGACAGGTTCTACAATTTAAATAGTACTGCCATTACAACATTCTAGAATGTATAAAACACAGTGAAAGCAGTCCTATGAGGAAAATTTATAGCAGTGTGTATCTATATCAACAAAACAGGGCAAGCTCAAATAGACAACTTAATGTTGAACCTCAAGCTTCTAGGAAAAGAAGAGCAAGCCAAGCTCAAAACTCACAAGAGGAAGGAAATTATAAGGATCAAAACAGAAATTAATGCAATGAAAACTAAGAAAACAATACAAAGGATCAGTGAATTGAAAGATTAAATAAAATCAACAAGCTCTTAGTCAATCTTATCAAAAAAAAAAAAGAAAAAAATCCATGCAATTAGGAACATTAAGGGTGAAATCACAACAAGCCCACTGAGAAACCAAGACGATGATCCATAGCTACATAGAGAACTTGTGTTCTAATAAGATGGAAAATGCAAAAGAAATGGACAAATTCCTAGATACAAATGAATTACCAAAGCTGAATCAAGAAGATCAAGAAAATCAAGAAAAATCCTAAATAACTCAATTTCAATGAATGAAATCAAAGATATAAATAAAAACCTATTAAAGAAAAGCCCAGGCCCTGGCAGATTCACTGCCGCATTCGACAAGAAATTCAACAAAGACTTAATACCACTGTTTCTCAAACTCTTTAATGAAATTTAAAGGGAATAAATGCTTCATTACCCTAATACCAAAACAAGAGAAGGACCCAACTAAGAAAGATAATTACAGACCAGTTCCCCCAGTGAACATTGATGCAAACATCCTCAGTAGGATACTGGCAAACAGACTGCAGCAAACTGTCAAGAAGATTGTACACCATGATCAAGTGAAATTCATCCCAGGGATATAAGGATGGTTTAACACTTGTAAATCCATAAATGTAACACACCATATTAACAGAGGCAATAACAAAAATCATATGATCATCTAGATGGATGCAAAAAAAAAAAAAAAAAAAAAGCTTTTGATGAAGTCCAGTCACCCATTCATGATAAAGAAAACCCTAAAGAAAATTGTAATAGATGGTATTTTCTGAATCTGATAAAGACCATCTATGACAAACCAACAGCCAATATCATAGTAAAGCAACAAAAATTGAAAGCTTTGTCTCTAAAATCAGGAACAAGACAAGGATGTCCACTGTCTCCACTCTTATTCAACATAGTCCTTGAAATTTTAGCTGGAGCAATTAGACAAGAGAAAGATAAAAAGGATAAAGGTAGGAAAAGAAGAAATTAGACTATCATTATTTGCAGATGACATGATACTCTTCTTAGAAGACTCCAAAAACTCCACCAAAAGATTTCTAGATTTAATAAGCAAATTCAGTAACGTTAGCTGGTTACAAAATTAACACTCAAAAATCAATAACATTTCTGTTCATGAATAACAAACTCAAACTGAGAGAGAAACAAGGGAAACAATACTTTTTACAATAGCACCCAAAAAAATGAAATACCTAGGAATCAATCTAACGCAGGAAGTGAAAAACCTCTACATTAAAACTACAGTACTCTAAAATTAAAAAAGGAGATGGAAAAGAATTTCAGAAAATTGGGCTGGGGATTTAGCTCAGTGGCATAAGCGCCTGCCTTGCAAGCAGGCAGTCGTGAGTTCGATTCCCGGGACCGATAAAAACGAAAAAGACCAAAAGAAAAAAAAAAGAATTTCAGAAAATAGGAAAATATTAGTTGCTCTTGCATAGGAAGAACCAATACAGTGACAATGGCCATATTTCTAAAACTGTTATACAGATACAGTGAAATACTAATTAGAATTTAAATAGCATATCTTACAGGATTAGAGAAAATTCATCTGGAACTAGAAGATATTTAGAATAACAAAGGCAATCCTGAGCAACAAAGACAAGATGGGGCGTCACAATCCCTGACTTGAAATTACACTACAAAGCTATTGCAATAAAAAAAAGTAAAAATAAAATACTGGCAAAAAAATAAAAAGTAGATCCAAAGATCAATGGGACAGATTCGAAGATTTAGAAACAGCTCCAACCACACTGAGCCATCTTATCTTGGACAGAGGTGCCAAATACATTCACTGGAAGAAAGATACCATTTTTAATAAGTGATATTGAAAAAACTGGCTCTACACATGCCCAAGATTAAACTTCATCATATACCAAGTTAAAATCAGAATGAGTCAAAGCTCTTAATATTAAAATGCAAACATTAAATCCACTGGAAGATAGAGTAGGTAAAACTCTTGAAGACACTGGTATAGGCATAGATGTTGTGAACAAAACCTGATTGCACAGGAACTGTCACAAAGAATCAACAGCTGGGATCTCATCCTATTGAAAAGCTTTTGCACAGCAAGTCAAACTACCAACAGAGTGAAGAGACAACCCACAATATGGGAGAAAATGTTTGCCAGCTCTTCCTCAGACAAAGAATTGCTATTGAGAACATATAAGGATCTCAAAAAAATCAGTCCTCCCAGATTTAAAGACCCAATCCAAAAATGAGCATCTGAACTGAATATATATTTCTCAGAGGAAGACATATGAATGGAAAATAAATACGTGGGTAAATGTTCAACATTACTGGTCAGTCAAGAGACGCAAATTAAACAACACTGAGATTCCACCTCATCCCAGAAAGAATGGCTAGCATGAAGAAATTAAGCAATCACAAATGCTGCAGGGGCTGTGAGGAAAAAAAGATTCTTTCTCTACTGTATGCAGGAGTGTAGACTGGTGCAACTATGGAAGTCAGTGTGGAGATTTCTCAAAAACCTAAGACTAGAGGTCCTAGTCAACCTAGCTATTCCCGTTCTGGGTATCTTCCTAAAAGAATTAAAAACATCATACCACCATGATACATGTGTATCCATTTTATAGCAGCACAATTTTTAATAGCCAGATCTTAGAAACAACCTAAATACTCACAGAATTGAGGAATGGATAAAAAAAGATGTAGTATTTTTATACAATGGAGTATTATTCAGCCATAAAGGATAAACTGGAGACTTTTATAGGTAAATGGATGCAATTTGAGACCATACTCATAAGTGAAATAAGTAAGACACACATGTGTAAACATCATATTTTCTTATTAGTGTGAGAAGCTGAAAAAACATGTATATGTGTGTGTGTATATATATATTTAAAAGAGTTATACTACTGATTTTTCTGAGTTTACGGAAGAGTAAATCTGTTCTGGTCTTCTTTGGACAATTGAATGTAGATTTTGTGCTTTGAGTGAATGATTGGGGGGTGACAATGCACAATGTATGTACCATTGTTGCCCTCTGATTGACATGTTTTGAAATTTTGCTTTAGTTTTTTTGTTTTTTGCTTCTGTTTTTCTTTTTCTCCTTGAAATAAAATTGATTTAGGAAAAAAAGTAAACCAATATCAATTAATAAAGTGAAGATTAAATTAAAAATCTGCCAACAAAGAAAAACCTAGGCACTGAGGTATTCATTGGTGAATTCTACAAGAAATTCAGAAAGACCTAATATTATTACTTGTCAAACTCTTTAACGAAACTGAAAGGGAAATAATACTCCAAAATTCATTCCTGGAAGCAAGCATTACACTTATACCAAAACCAGAGAAGGACCCAACTAAGAAAGAGAACTGTAGTCCAAACACCTTAATGAACATAATTGAAAAATCCTCAATAAATTAATGGAAAATTGAATGCACAAATCATCAGATTATACACCATGACAAAGTAAGATTATCACAGGGATATAAAGATGGTTCATTATAAACCAATTAACATAACACACCATATTAACATACGACAAAAACCACATAAACATCTCAATAGATGCATAAAAAGCTTTTGACAAAGTCCAACACCCATTCATGATAAAAATCCTACAGAAAATTGGAATAGATGGTCTTTATCTCAGCCTGATAAAAGCTACTTTTGGACAACCAACAACCAAGAAAATACTAAATGAACAAAAACTGAAAGTTTTCACTCTAAAATCAGAAACGACAAAAATTCCCACTGTCATCACTGTTATTTAGTGTAATTTTGGAAACTTTAGGCAGAGCAACTAACAAGAGAAAGAAATAAAAAGAATTATGATAGGAAAGGAAAAAATTATATTAATGAATGACATGATACTCTACATAGGAAATCCCAAAAAGTTCACCAAAAGACTTCTAGATTCAATAACCAAATTCAGTAGTATATGTGAATACAAAGTCAACACACAGATATCGTCAGCCTTCCTGTACACGAATAACAAACTCATTGGGAGGGTAATTAAGTTGACAACACCTTTAACAATAGAATCCAGAAAAGGAAATACCTCGGCATCATTCTAATGAAGGAAATATAGACCTCTACGTTGAAAACTACAGTACACTGAAAAACGACATTGAAGATGATATTGGAAAATGGAAAGAGACCCCTTGTCCTTAGATAGGAATAACCAACACAGGGAAAATGGCCATACTTCCAATTTTTTTACAGGTTTAATACGATCCAAATCAAAATTTCAACATGTCACAGAATTGAGAAAAAATAACATAAAATTCATTTAGAGCCAGAAGAGACCTAGAATAACAAAGGCAATTCTGGGCAACAAAAGGCAGGCAGGAGCATTACAATCCCTAACTTGACATTATACTACAAAGCCACTGTGATAAAAACAGCATGGTACCAGCCAAAAAAAAAACAGACCTGGGGATCAATGGAACAGATTAGAAGATACACTTTATCCTTGACAAAGGTGACAAACACATTTACTGGGAGAAGCACAGCCTCTTTTATAAATGGTGTTGGGAAAATTGACCTTTCACGTGCCAAAGATTAAAATTAGACCCATATCTTTCACCATGCACTAAACTAAAATCAAAATGGATCAAAGATCTAAATATATTTTAAAATCCCCTAGAAGATACAATATGTAGAATCCTTAAAGACATTAGTGGTAGGCAAAGAGTTCATGAAGAAAATCCTATTGCACAGGAACTATCAAAAGAATAAAAAACTTGGATCTCATCTTATTAAAAAAAACTTTTGCATAGCAAGAGAAACAACCAGTAGAATGAAGAGTATGAGAAAAAAATTTTGTCAGTTGTTCCTTAGGCTAAGGACATATCTAGGACATACATGACCTAAAAAGTATAAGGACCTCCCCAAACTAAAGGCCCAGTACAAAAATGGACATCTGAGATGAATACATTCTCTCTCAGATGAAGTACAGACAGCAAATACATATTTATAAAAAGTTTAGTATCGCTGATTATTTGAGAGGTGCAAATTAAAACAATGCTGACATTTCATCTCACCCCAGAAAAAAAGGCCATTATCAAGAAATTAACCAATAACAAATGCTGGTGGGGCTGTGGGGAAAAAAGGAACCCTTCTCCACTGCTTGTGGGAGTGTAGCCAGCCTGGTGCAAAATTAGTGCAGAGATTCCTCAAAACACTAGGACTAGAAGCTCCATTGAGCTTTTCTTCTCCTGGTATCTTCCCAAAAGAAAAGCATCATGCCATAGCAATACACATACTCATGTTTATGGAAGCAGAATTTGTAATAGTCAAATCTTGAGAATAGCCCAAATACCCATCAACTGGTGAATGAATAAGTGGCTTTCTTATACAATGGAGTTCTATTCTGCCATAAAGATGGATAGCTGGAGACATTTCTAGGTAAATGCATGCACCTCAAGACTATACTCTTAAGTGAAATAAATTTGACACACATGTATAAATATGCTATTATTTCTCTGGTGTAAGAAATCAAAAGTGCAGATAAGCATTAAAATGCATAATAGGCATTGTGAAATGGAAAGAAAATGTTCAAATAATAAGGCAAAGGGAAGAGGAAAAGAAAAAACAAGGAAAAATAGAAACAAAGCTTTTGTAAATGGAGAAGGAAAAAGAGGTTTAAGGTAGAATAGGGGAATGGAAAGAAAAATAAAAAGTTAGGTACAAATTCTCTATCATGAATGTGATCATACGTATACCAGTAAAATCTGACTGAAAAAAATAGCATCCTTTGAAGTTAGCCAGGGCATGTGTAGAGAGTGCCTCTAAGGAATATGTTTTTATGGTGAGTAGAATTTAAATTCTGTAACGTTTATATTCCACTGAATACATTTAAGAGTGTTACATTGTCTGGAGATGTAGCCGAATGATACAGCACTAGTCTAATATGTACAAGACCCTGGGTTGATCCCTAGCGCCACAACCATCAAATGATAGACAAATAAGCATTAAACCATTTTATTTTAACATACAAATTTTGATAGTATGATGAAAATTACATCCATTTAATTTTATAAAAAATTTTAGATATTGATTCTAAAAATAGACTACAATTTCTCAAAATTATTTTAAAGAGCAGCTAAGCACAAAGTGAGAGAGAGACAGAGAAGAGAGAAACAACTAAACATTATACTCAAACTGATGACAACATAATACTCAAGCAGGTGAGTCTGAGGTAGGGGAATGATCTGAAAGAATCCTGACAGCGGTTTTTAAGAAGGCATGTCGACCTCTGTATGCTCCATGGCCCACTATCCTGTCCTACAAAGATACAAAACCTCATAGCTATAATTCCTTTTTCACCTTATTTCTTCTCCCAGTCCTTCATTTCCTTGATGATGGACACCCTGCTTTGTCTCCCATTGTACTTCCAGCCTGGGCACCTCACTAGATGAAGTGAGGTATACTTTGAACAATTCTTTTTCATTTGGATCCCAGAAAACTATCAATTTATCTTCTGTTTTCTCCTTGCTTATATTCTCAATGCTTCAGGACCATTTTTCCAATGATTTTTTGGTTACCATGATGAATAGTAGCATTCATTCACCCAAGAAACAGAGGAAGGACAGATGGTCAATTAAAGCCATGTAGTATCTGTGCGGGAAACAGTTTATTTTGTATGACCTGGTACCTTCAAATGAGAAATAGGTAAGGAATAAAGAAAGAACACGGTAGAAGAGCCAGTTTGATAAATTTTGCATATCAAAATCCCACATGAAACATGTGTTTAAATTTACACAGATACATCTTTTAAAAGTTAGAAACAAAATTGAGAAGCCCCAAAGCAAGCTATTTGTCCTCACATGTTTCCTGTAAGAGCCTAAGCTAATGGCAGCCCACCGAGCAGGAAATCACACCAAGTTCTAGCTCTTCCTTAGCTCCTCAAAGAGTAACAGTATTGGAGAGAACTAGTTTTATGCATCAGTCTTTGTTCCTCATAGATGAACCTAATCTGTCCTTGTTGATGACATATCAAATATTCTAGTTCACGGGGAAGCAGGGACTCATTTGATTCTTCTGTTGCATTCAATCTCATGCGGAACTTTCTGGAAATTATCTTTCAAATTTGGAGACAAGTTGCCTTAGAATAGACTAAAATGAGGCAAATGCTGTCTTCACAAGGAGCAGGAAATTGTCATTTCTGTGGCAACCCCAACCCGTGGTGCTTTCACCCATCTTTATTAGCAATTACAGATAAAACCAGAGGCTGATTATGAATAAAGTGTAAACGTCAGGGGAATACATTGCTAATAGAAGAGTTGCAAATATTTACAAGACAGAGTGGTGATTCAAGCTCACAAGATTAATTGAAATTAATCCCCATCAAGCACTAATTTACTTCCTGAGTTCTAAAACCTTCCACTAAAAAGAAATCTGAAGCCATGATGGAATCATCTTCCAGATAGACTGCATAACCTCCCTCCTACTATATCAAATCATCACTTGCTCCTCTTAGATTTTTGTTTTATTTTGTGTTTCTGGAGATCAAACTCAAGGCCACATGCAAGCTAGGCAAATGCTCTACCACTAAAATGTATCCCTAAGCCCGATTGGTTCTTCATGTGGTATCATTCCTGGGTATTGGAATAATTGTAATCAGTAACTTCTTACCAATTCACTAAGTATCTATTTAGTATTGGACACTTATTTATATTATACTATGAAAGGTAAATACATGTATGTATTTATTAATATGAACCCTGTGCTCAAGTTCATTTTTTCTACCCACAAGATTCTTTTCTTGCTTGTCTTTGAATATATATTATTAAATATCATTCTTCATTATTTATACAGGAAGCTCTTTAAAAGCTAGAGTGTATATATATGATATATATATCTATATATATATATATCATATACATACACACATTTTCAAAGTCAAGCAAAACAAGGGAGACTTTGGTGAGCAGTCTAGAAGAACATAAGTAGAACAGAGGAAATGTGAAAATTTCGTTTAAGTGAAAATGAAAAAATGAATGCTTCATTACATCATTCATTCCTATCTCAGACACTATAAGTCCTAGAGTAATGACTTGCCAACAATGATTGTTAATCTCATATAGAATAATGTGTAAGCCAGGAGAAAAGTTAGTCAACTTATCACAAAAATGATGCCTAATTATCAGTAAGTTAAGAGTCTGAAGGAAAGATCATGATTCCATGAAAGTATATCATAAAAATAACTGACTTAGATTATGGTTTAGAGAGAACTTACTTGAGAAAGTGAATGCAGTCTTGATTTTAGTATCATTAATGTCAGCTTATGTTGAAGCAAACCAAAGAAAATCCAGAAAGACAAGCCCAAGAGCTACATCTCAATTTTATTGTCCCTCGACATTCAGAGTTCAAAAGAAATTGGTGGGGTTGGAAAAATAAGAATGCATCCCCACTCCCAGGAAACAAGAAAATTAGAGACCCACAGACTTTCATTGGGAACCTGAGCCGGTTACAGGGATGGTGAGCTGTATGCAGACTTCAGATTCTGGGCAAGCTGTCACCAAGGTCAAAGAATTATAATATGTCACACAGATATCTAATGCCTGGCTAAATCTGTCAGGGACCACTGGGGTCAGAATGGCAGATCCTCATTCTGTAAGTAGTACTTTTATAATTGGCATAGAAAAATACTTAAAACATCAGACACATATTTTATCTACTGTATTTGCACAAATATCCCAGTGTACTCCACCTTGTTAAGGAAAGTAAAGTTCTGGTTCTTAAGGAGCCATACAAAAGAATTATGATGACCAGAAAACTAAAACAAAACTTCACCAATTAGTACTGTAACTTTTTGAAAGCTCAAATATTGTTGTATTCTAACTCTTATATTAAAAAAATTCAAGAATAGTGCCTTATAAAGTCAATTCCATGAACAACCTAATAAAAATTGGGCAGGGTATCATTCAAGAAATCTATATAATAGTATCACCATCTCAACTACCACTAGAGGTCAGCACTGTCTCTCAATGCTGTTTTGTAGGAAGAGAACGACCAATTCTCTTAAACAGGTCATTATTTATAGTTTCTGTTGCTATCTCATGCCGTCTGATTTGAATCATAAATGTGATTGTGGATCCCAGAAAACTAGGAACCCTGACAGTGGTAGGGTGAGCTACTCAGATATTCCATTTGCAGATGTGAGGAAATCATAGGAATGTGTAATATGGCCTCATCAAGGCCTTCAACACGCCCTCACGGGGTCCTGATGATCAAAGCTCTTATCATATATTATGGTAGCAGGTGTCTTAGAGATTATGACGTAGAAAGGGTGGCTTTGCCATCACTGTTTGCATTTTGATGCCAAGTGGTGCCCTGATCTTTCTATTTTGATCTTGTAATGGATTCTGCACTGATCTGTCTTCCCAATTCCTTGAGCACATCCCTGACACTCTTGTTGCAGCTTTCTGCCAGCAGCACACTGTGTTAAAGCTTCTTTGGAGGAGGACAGTGTCCTGGATACAGAGTTATGAAGTGATTTGGTGGACTTGAGGGATTTAGGAACTTGTAAAGAAGAAGATACAACCATGAAAGGCAATAGCACAGCACTTTTATTGTTTTGACATGGTTTCATGAGAAAGGAAGTCCTCACTGCATAAGGTCATTTAGAGGCTCACATGTAGGGGCTTGTCATCCAGAATGAAAAGAGAACAAGGCAATTCCAAGGAAAGCGGAGGGCAAAAAGAGGGCTATGGAACCAAGTGATACCACTTAGCAGTACACCAAGTTTCTGGGTCAAAGAATTCCAAATGATTTGGGGGGTCTCAAATGCACAAGATTCTCCTTATTGATGGCCAGCAGGTGTAGCATGAGACCTTGCAGAGTACGTAAAACAGGAAGGCACTAAATGACTAGAAATTTGCTTGTTTGAGCTATTTTTAAAATAATTGGATATGTAAAATTTGACTTGGGCTTTGGCAGGCCTTTGCGCTAATGGTCCTCAGCTGCAGTGAAGAAATAATCTGGGGCTGATACACAGAGCCTGGTTTTGACTCTTTTATATAGCAGTGGTAGAAAGGCTTGGAAGGGACAAAGATAACATAGACGTAAATGATAATCAGGTTTCTGAATCAGCAGTTTCCTGTTCAGCACCATCTAGGTTATTTGCACCATTTCTTCCTCTTGGTGAGAACAACTACAAAAACATGAAGAAATATAATCTTAAGAGCACTTGCTATAAAGAATGATTGCTGACCATTCTACAATCTGGGACAAGAGAAGCTGAGAGGCTGAACAGTACTTTAAACTGAAATACAAAAAAAGGAGATAAACTTTGACAGTGACCCAATAAGGATAGCAATCCTGCAATTTTATTGAGATTCCAAAGTGCTGCAACTCAGGACAAAGGATAAGCTGAAATCAAACCATCTGTTGTTGATAATTACACTTGTGGTCCTCAATAAGCCTGCTCTTTGTGTGCTTATGTGGTGTTCTTGAATTGAAATTGATCAGCAAATGAGTGGATGAAGAAAATGTGGTATTTACACACAACGGAGTAGTATGCTGCCATAAAGAAAGATAAACGAGTCATTTTTAGGAAAATTGATATACCTCAGAACCCTAATGTTAAGAGAACTAAATCAGACACACAAGATTAAAATTGCATGGTTTCTGTTATATGAGAAAGTCAAATTATAAATACAGAGTAAAATAAAAGATAGGATAATAGGAAGTAGGTAGAGCTTTCTCAAGAGGGAAGAGGATCAAGAGGTAGAGGGAGGAAGAGGAAAGAGAGGAAAAGGAAATGAAAAAGGAATTACGGTGTGTTATATATGCGTACCAATTCCACACAAGGAATGTAAGCCTTATGTATTGCAAACATGTACAGGAAAAGAAAAAAGATGAAAGGAATCAAGAGAGGGAGTGGGGAAAAGAGCAAGGAAAAGAGATGAAACAAAAAAGAATGAAGATAAATGCATTATGTGCATGTATCAGTTCCCTCCATGAATGTAAACGTTATTTACTACAACTACAAATGTGTACTTAAAAAAAAGTGATGCTATGCATAACTCGCAAAAGGCCTATGATCTTCACTTCTTGCAATCTGTATTAAATTAGCAATCACTTAAGAAATCTTAACTATACTGAGGCAGACGTGTTATGAGAATCCTCTTCTAGCCATGTGGAAAAGTCACAGAAGGAAGATAGAGTCCTCCAGTCAGCAGACCTAGCTGAGCCCTTAGTCACAGGCAGTGCTGTTTCCCAGTGTGCAAGCGAAGCCATCTGTTGTAGTCAGGGTTGTGCAGAATCAGAACATGGAGTTTATAATATTATTTTTATAATGGTCACCAGGAGTTAACACAAGAAAATGCAGGAAATCTATCCACAACACCAAAGACATAGAATATTTAGTCAAGGGCCTAAATACACAGCAATGTCCCACATGAGTCCAGATGAAAACCCAGAGCTCATGACAATGCCTCCCACGAATCCAACTGGAGGTCCATAGTCCACAAGGACTCATAGCAGTCTCTTTTATGGATCTGTGCCAGGAGGCCCAAAGGTTAGCGGTGGAAGCCAGAAAAGCATGCCAGCGGGGTAAAGGAGCTGTAATGGTGGGATGAGGGTTCTTCACTAGAGCTGAGAAGTCACACTCACAACAAAGACCAGGGCTGTCCTGAAAGCATCACAGCCATCCTCAGCGACATGGAGGCCCCGAGCTCCTCCAAGGACAAGCACAGTCAGGTACATGCCAGGAAGCAGCGTGACGCATTCATCCTGGAGACCAAGCAGCACACATCTTCCTCTCCAGAGCTAGGAAGCAATGCTCTATGTGAGGGCCAAAGCTTCTCCAGGAGAACCAATGGCTCAAACAGCAACTCATAGGCGAACCCATATGCCTCAATGCCTCAACGCAACAATGCATTAACGCCTTCCTTCTCCTTCTCCACCTATTTATGCTGGCAACTTTCCTCAGGTGGAGCATCTTCACTCAGTGTCATGCTGATGTAATCCAGCTGTCATTAAGTTGACCACCAGTTCTTAATCCATCTCACAGTTTAAAGAATTTCAGTCATATAAAACACTGTCTAATGGCAATAAAATTAAACTACAGAGTAAAAGTTTAAAATAAGTAGAAAATTCCCATTCATGCATATAAAGATTAGGAGATCTAATTTAAAATAATTTATGGGTAAAATAACATCACAATTAAAATTGCAAAATATTTAGGACCCTCTATTAAGATGTGAGTCACAGTTAAAGTAGAACTTACAGGGAGACCTATAGAGTTAAATGCATATACTAGAAGACTGAAGCCAGCAATAAATTTTAAAAATGTTAATGAGCAAATTGAGTTTATCCCAGGAGCACAAGCTTCATTTAACATTAAGCACTCAATCAATCACATTTACAGATCAAAGGAAAAAAATAATTTCTTAATAGATGCAGCAAAGCACTAGATAAGACTTAATATCCATTTACTAAGCAAATTAGTAACAGAAGAGAGATGCCAAGGCTATCCTATTTGATATCACACTGCAAGTCTTAAACAGGGCAGTCAGATAAGGGAAAATGTTCATAATATAAGAATTAGGAAAAAAACCCCAATAATTGTTTGAAGATTTTATGATTGCAAAAAATCCAAAATAAACCATAATAAAATTGAGAAGTGTGTAAAATAAAATATCGATATGTAAAAATTCTTATACCAGCAATGACTGATTAAGAAAAAATATAAATTTCAATACCACAAAATATTAAGCTCTTATGAATAAATTTAGTGAAACAAATGTAGGAGCTAGATGATAAAAATTATAAAACTCTTAAGGGTCATTAAAAAATTTAAATATGTGAAAATACATAAATGTCAGTTTTCCAATTATAGAGGCAATGCAACTGCAATAAAATTCTCAACATGTATGTATGTGAGTGTGTATACAAAGAAATAGGTTAACACTATATGGCCGTGTGGAGGACCCACAATACACAGAACTTTTGAGGAGCAGTATAGAAGAATTTGCCCTTTAAGATACTAAGCTACATTGTAAAGTATTGTGTCTAAGATCATTATATTTAAGTGCCCCAGCAATCATTACAAACAGTGGAACAAAACAGAAATCCAAGAAATCCAGGGAAGGCATTTGGTTTTTTAAGAAATAAATGTTTAAAAAGTTGGCTATAAGTGTTGGGCTATAAGCCTCCATATGAAAGGCAAAACTATAAAGATTCTTGAGTTATAAAGAGCTTATAGGACATTGTCTTCCTGAACACAGGGGAAGATTAATTAATTCAACTAAATTAAAATTAAGAATTACAATTCATCATAGAGCTGGACCTGGTGGTGCATGCCTATAACCCCTGCACTTGGGAGGCCAAGGCAAAAGGATTATTGCAAATTCAAGACCAGGCTGGCTACAAAGTGAGCTAAAGGCCAGCCTGAACTGTATAGTGAGATCCTGTCTTAAAAAGACAATAAATAAGAATTACTGTTCATCAACCAAGACCGTTAAAACCATTAAATAACAATGCCAACAAAGACCAAGAATGGGAGAAGATATCTGCATTGTATAACATACAAAGGATTTATATATAACGCAGGTAGAATATGTATGTTTTGTTGTCTTTGAACATGGAATTCTCCTGCCTCAGCCTCCTAAGTGCTGGAATTATAGGCTGTGTCATTGTCCCTGGCTCAGAATATGTAGTTTTAAAAAATTATACAAATTAATTTTTAAAGCCAACTAAAAGTGTATAAGACTCAAATGCACTTAGAGGATAATCAAGTGACATCTGTAAGAATGCCAAATACCAGGATGGGTGGTATGCATGGGAAACTCATGTTTGTTTGTTTTTTAATATATTTTCATAGGGGTATTGTTGAGTTTAACAGTTCCCTGAGCTTCCACCATCATGACATTCCTTTCGATGTTCTGGGTCCATATTTGCAGCACTTGCCATACGTTGAGGGGTTACTGGTTTAGGGTTTATTTTCACCTGAAAACTCCGGTTTATGGCAGCTCCTTTTCTGTCACCAGTCTTCTTGCCGTCACAGCCAATTTTCTCTGGGAAGAATTTGACATGAGCCTGGATTTTGTTCTCTCACCTGCAGCTTGGGTCTATATTCTTTACAATAGGCATTGGTTCTGGCATAAGGATAGTTTTAAAGATTCTTAGATATGGTAAGAAATCATTTCTTTCCCTCACTCTACCTCTTTTTACCTTTTCCTCTTGAGAGATTGCAGCAGTAATAAAGTATGTGGCTGAAAGAGTTCAAAAAACAATCAGATAGTAATGGAAAAAAATCTTTGAAATTGCAGCAGAAAATACATGGAAAAAGCAGATGAAAACTACTTGAGTCCCCATGCAGCTATGACACTGCTATGCCATAATGGGACTTGCTTCCTTGAGGCCCAGAGGCTAAGATTCCCAAAGAAGTTGTCATAGCACTAGATTTTGTGGCACTAGATTTGTCCAAGACTCAGGCCAACATGGTTGCAATCTGGCCTAAGGTGACTCAGAAACTGGTAGAAAGTAGCAAGTAGACCTGATCTGAAAGTAGATGAGGCAAGGAAGAGAACAGGCAAAGCATTGTAATTCTTAAAAGTATTCCACCGCCCCAAAACAGGTAGACCTTGGCACCTTAGATAATCACAATTGCAAACCTCATGTTTATCTCTCTTTTCTGTCACTCATTGAATTCACAATGCATTTTAGTTGACAGTTGCCATTGGCTTTTAAAGTAGAAGTGAAGAACATTGGGTAGGACAGTATTTGTAATACTATTAGTTACAGCCACATCTGAGTAACAGATGACTGAAAGCATCAGTCATAGAATTAAAGCTCACATTCTGGCTAAGTATCATGTCATTTTTAAGTATAAAATTAGAAATGACAAGAAATACCTTTCAAATGATTAGGTCACTATTCAATTTAAATGTACTCTAAGCAATTCCTCAAACCCTAAGTTCCCCCTAGGTTTTCTACAGACAATCCTAAGAGGGTGGGACACTAAGCAAAAACCTCCTTGAGCAGTTGTGTGATTTGGGCAGCTGCCTCTGCTTGTCATCTTTCCCAAGGAGTCCTCAGAGCCAAGAGTATCTGCCAAGAGGAGTCAAAACACTGCTCACAATCAGGAATTGGATTTGTTACAGATGGAGGAGTTCCAGCCCTCTAAATCTGCCAACACCATTGTTAGAGGAGTGTGATAAATGGACTGAGCGCATCTGCTCTTGTGAGCTGACAGAGATCCAAACAACTTTTTAAAATGACAGGAAGCCAGACTTCTTTGGCTAGGTCTTAGGTAGCATGTATAAGTCTACAACTGAGCCCTGAAAACAAGGAGCCGTGTGCAGAGAGGCATTTTCCAGGGATTTCTTTCCTTCAATGTATCAGTAACAACCCTTTCATTTGATTAGCCTAGATATATTATCTTTGGAACTATTAGGGAGGAAAGGTTGCGATTAGTATTCCAGGACATAGAATGAGAATTCCAATGATATTATGCTATTAAAACATGCTTTAAAATTACCTTTGGGTTTTTTAATGATTATCATTGTATTGCTTTGGTTTGAGGGTCTTCCTTTCTGTTACCGCTACCCCTTGCCATTTTGAAAATGAGTCGTTTAAGGGAGCAACGTCTGAACTTTATTTAAGGGAACTTTATTTAGGCTTTTTCAGCTATTCGAGGAGAACATAAGGTGTCATTGGAACTTAAAATGCTTCGGGAAAATCATATAAGCAATATTAATATTTTTCATAATGAGCAAAAATAACTCCTATGATTCTGCAGTAGCTGTAACAACTCTGGCCCATACTTTGGGCTTCTATTTCACTACCTCCATCTCCGATTTGGAAGTCCAATAGGCATTTCCAAATAGAACTCTTGGACCCCAGCAAAACAGTCTTTACTGTGAAAAAAAAATTCTTGCCATCTCATTAAACAGTAATTTCTAACTTTCAATTGTTCAGGCCAAAACTTTGCTGCCATTCTCATTCTTTTTCTTTCCCACTCCACATTCAAACCATCAGCTATAACTCCAAATATATATAGAATCCAACCACTTCTTGCTATATCCTCCACTGTCACACTGGTCTAAACCATTTTGCTCAGATCAGAACAATTTCCTAAGAAAGTCATCTCACTATTTCCTTTGTCTTCTTCCAAAATCTCACAACTGCTCAACAAAGTAATTGCTTAGCGTCCCACTCTCTTAGGACCATTCTCAAACTAAAATCAGTTATGTTGCATTTCTCAAAACACCCTAAATGGTCTCCCATGTCATTGGGACTAAACACAAAATTCTTACAATGGCCTACTAAACTTCTGCACGCCCTACTTTTAAATATAAGAAGCAGCATAGCAGTGGCTAAGGATATGTGGTCAGAGTCGGACTGCCTGTGTGTAAATCCAGGCTCTAATTTATTAGCTTTTTAAAAATTGGGCAAGGCAAGCTTAACTTCTTGGCATCTAAAGATTCTCATGGGTAAAATGAGACAATTGTACTAATTATCTCATATGGTGGTTATGAGAATTAATGAATTAATGTTTATAACATACTTACTAGTAGTGATAGCATACAGTGAACTTTGTGAACATTTTAAAATGACAAAATAGGCATTTTTTTAGCTATTAGCAAAAGATCTCATCCTAAATTTTGTGTATAAAATCAAGACATAGTGGTTTCATCTATAAGAACTTAGATTCAAAACACCTCTTAAAGAAAAAGATAAAAATATTTTAGTTAAGCAAATTTAAAGGAGCCATCATTATTTCCTGCAAAAAGTTCTGAAGCTCTAACCAGATATGTCCCTGATATCTTTTTAATGTATTTTATTAGTGCATATTAACTTCGTAAAGTACTAGATTTCAATGTGATATTATTACAGATGAATATAGTATGTTGTGATCATACCTATTTCCCCATCATAGTTTTAGTGATTTTATATTTATTCTGAGTCAAGAGCTAGAATGGATTATATACCATGATTTATACTTTTAAATATATTAAAGCATATGTTTATACTTTTAAAACATACAGATGCTCAACTATTTACTCAAATGTTTGTTAATGAAGAATAATTCAACTCTGAAAATAGATGTAAATTGTTATCATATGGATTCGTTTTCAAAATATACTATACATTTGTACTCTGCATCTGGAATTTTATTACTGCATTAATTGAGAGAAATTAATGGTATTAATTGAAACATTCTAAGGCAGGAGAATTCCATGTTCAAAGCCAACAAAAAATACATATTCTACATGTGTGCATGACAGATATCTTCTCCCATTCTAGGCCTTTGTTGGCATTGTTATTTTCTTAATAGTATCTGTTGCAATGATCCTTCTGCCTCTGCCTTCCCAGTGCTAGGGTCTGGGGTTGCAGATGTGCATGACCACCGACTCCATGGTGAACTGTAATTCTTAAAGATTCATCATCAGAAACAGTATAATGGAACAGAAATCCAAATAAGCCAGGAAAGGCATTGGTTTTTAAAAAATAAATGTTGTAAAAACAGTTGGCTATTCCTGTAAGTGTTGGGCCATAGGTTTCCATAAGAAAGGCAAAACTATAAAGATTTTTGAGTTATTAAGAGTTTATAGAACATTCTCTTCCTGAACACAGGGAGAGATTAATTAATTCAACTAAAATAAAATTAAGAATACAGTTGCAAGTTCGAGACTAGCCTGAGCTACAAAGTAAGCTCAAGGCCAGCCTGAATTTCATAGTGAGACCTTATCTCAAAAAGACAAAAAAAAAAAAAAAAAAAAAGAAAGAAAGAAAGAAAGAAAAGAGAAAACACAGAACACATACCATACCTATCAGCATCTGTTTTTTGATCCATAGAGGAGAGACAGTCTTATACTCATAAGTAAATGTATACAGATTATTTGAAGTGGAAAGACTTGCTATTTGGAAAGAAGTCAAATGCACATGATGGGATCAAAATATATGAAAAATATTTAAATTTTTAAAAATATTTTACAATAAAAGACACATTTCTAGGAATCTGTCAGAATACTCCCCCTCACTATGAACATACTATTCTACCATTCTTGACAGTTTCTGAACCAGGTCTGGGAAGTCCGCTTTCATAAGTATCTTTATGAAATGTGATCAAAAATATGGTTGAATGCTGCTGCTGAGGGCCATCCAATGGAAATTCAGGCTTGTAATAACACTGACCATAAAATGTAAACCTTTTGAATCAATTGAAGAAAACAAGGCAGCCAAGATAGTACAACTAAAGACCTGTAAGAGTATTCTTAGAACCCCGTCAGAAAGTAGCAAGAATGATGAGATAATTGTGTTTAAAGCAAGGGAGAATTTTTTGAGGGAAATTAATGGCAATTCATCTATATTTGTAATAAAATTTTAATCATACACTATATTTTACAATCATACTCCATATGTTTGAAAACAAGAGAAGTCATAGTATTTGTTCAGAAGCACAAAGGTGAGTTAAGCCTTCTAGGAGATTTGTGAAAAGTCATAATACAAGGAAATATACACGCAGTGTTTTTATTTTATACTCAAATTTAACTTTTAAAATGTTACATGAAGTTCTACAATTCTGGAAAACTCTCCCAGTTCTACATGGAATTTGAATGTAAAGTAGACCAGTTGCTAGAGCTCTTTAAGTTCTCCTTATGTTGAGTACGCTACTGACCAGTTTACAGGTAAAGATGAAATTCACATATTTTCCATATAAAAGTGTTTCAGGCTCACAAATTATACAGTGAGAATTCCTCTGAAAACATGAGGGAAAAAAATAATACAATTTTCCCTTTACATTAGAAAGAGGCAGCACCATTTAATGAAAACTTAGTTAAATAACCACGAGGGTAAGACATTATTTCACAGCATCTGTATGAAGGATATATCTGCTTTTCTAAGACATCATTGTAATTTTTTAAAAATTTCTTTTAAAGAGAAGAAAAAACCCAAAATTTCAAAACACATTAATTAGGGAGTAACAATGGTTAATGTGTTGCATATTGTTATCTTTAAATTAGTTACTCAGAGTACAAGATATCTGCATTTAATTGTCAAAAAAATGCTAGCACAAACCTTTCTTTTCAATGAACTAAGAAAAATTAATATAACTATCATAACTATCTCATATGTATAATATAGAATATGAGATCAATGGAACTTAATATTTATTTAGTTTGTATTTCTTCTTCTAAGAAGCATGTATTCACCTCTAATGCCCATTTTCTTATTGGGTCTTTAAATTTGGGAAGTTTACACGAGTCTGATTTATTTCATTTATGAGTATTGTTTCAAATTGCATCAATTTACCTATAAAAGCCTCCAGTTCATCCTTCTTTATGGCTGATTAGTACTCCATTGTATAAAAATACCACATCTTTTTTATCCATTCTTTGGTTGATGGGTATTTGGGTTGTTTCTAAGATCTAGTTATTGCAAATAATGCTGCTAAAAACATGGTCGAACATATATCACTATAGTACATTGTTTTTATTCTTCTAAGAAGATACCCAGAAGGGAAATAGCTGGGTCAAATGGAACCTCCAATCCTAGTTTTCTGAGAAATCTCCACACTTAGTCTGTGTCTCTCAAATGGCCAATAATGTTGACCATTTTTTCATATTTATTTGCTGTTTTTTGTCTTCTTCTGAGGAGTGTATATTCATATCAGATGCCCATTTTTGGTACCGGAGATCGAACTCACAACCTTGTGCTTGCCAGGCTGGTGCTTACACTGATGAGCTAAATCTCCGGCCCAGATGCCCATTTTTGGATTGGGTCTTTAACCTTGGGAGGTCCAATATTTCGAGCTCTTTATATGTTCTTGATAGTAATCATTTGAGGAACAGCTGACATTCCACATTATGAGTTGTGCTTTCACTCTGTTGGTGGTTTCTCTTGCTCTGCAAAAAGCCTTTTAATAAGATGAGATCCCAGCTTCCAGAAAGATATAGAACAGTTAAGTAGCAGAGAAACAGCCTTTGAGAGAAACAGTCCAGATGCTGGAATATAGCATTGTGGGGAAGACAAGAAGGAAGGAAGCCAGTTCTCTGGACCCAGGAGGAACCTGAAGTGAGAATTGAAGCCCACAGAGGAAATAAAAAGGACACAAAATGAAGAAGAAGGGAGAAGGGAGTACCTGGCATTGCCTTCACCCAGAGTCAGATCCACTGTGTGAGAGAAGCTGTTGGAGCCTGGGGATGCACAGTCACAGTGATGGTGGTGGCTGGCAAGCCCAAATGCCTCTGCAAACAGACACAGTGGTGAAGGGGAGCTGTGGATGCAGAGAACTGCACTAGCTGTCAGTGAGTGCAGAGGGCTCAGTCCTATGGGAGAGAGCAATTGGCCAGGAACCATTTTGGAGTTGGGCAAGATAAGCCCAGAAGCAGAACTGTGGCCAGCTCCCTCCTGCAGTTGCTAGCTGGGAGCACATGGGGTGGAAACTGCTTGGACTGAGCGCTGCCCCTGTGTGCATTCCAACAGCCATCACAGAGGTTCCCTAATCCTAACCCTAACCCTAACCAGCTTGGCCTGGAGGTGGCAGCTGGCCCTGCCCCCACTGCTCACTCTGGCAGCCATCATCCTAGATCACTCTGCCAATAAGCAGCTAGGAGGCAGTGACCAGCCCCGCCCCTGAATGCACTCCACCAGCTACCAGTGAGCCAAAGCAGGCTAGGAAAAGCAGCAGATAGCCCTGCACCAGAGCATCCAATGGTCACCATCAGATATCTGTAGCCAGCACTGGGTAGAAAAACCAGTCTCACTTCAGAAATTGTAGCCAATGTAGGAATTGCCTGGGACCCCACTACCGACTTGTCCAGAAGAACCCAGGAATATGTCAAGATGAAGAAGCAAAAGGCAGACTCTGGCTTCCAGCTCAAGCAGAGCTGGTCCAGAAGATGTAAACATGGAAGAGTTCAGGAGTCACACACTTGAAATTTCTGAAGTGATGGCAACTGAAGTAAAGAAACAACTTCATGAGACTATAAAAGAAATTAGAACAGAAATACTATCTCAGGTAAAAGAAGAAATGAAAAACTTAATGAAAGAATTGCTAAGCACCTCTACAGAGACATAGATGGAAGAATAGAGGAGCATAGGAAAATGAGGGAGACCTTGAATTAAGAATATAAAAAAGACTTAGAATATGTGAAATAGATTCAAATAGATTACCAGGAATTTAAAAACTCCACTCAAAGCTGACAAAACACCTTGAAAGAAACTAAAGATAGGCTTTCAAACCTTGAAGACAGGTTTGCAGCTAGTGACCACAAAAGGAAAGATCTCTTTAACAAGGAACCAGGAAGTAACAATTCAATCACTGCAAGACAACCTAAAGAAATATAACTTAAGAATAATAAATGTGAGTGAAAAAGCAGGGTCAACACAAATGACATTAAAAGTCTATTTACAGAAATATCAGAAAACTTCCCAAGCATAAGAAAAGGAAATGACATTCAGGTAAGTGAAGCATATAGAAGTCCAGCTAGCCATAACCAAAATAAATCTACACCCAGACATATAATATTCAAGATCCCAGAAATTCAACACAAGAGTAGAATATTAAAAGCTTTTAGAGAAAAGAAACAGATAACTTATAAAGAAAAACCCATCAGAATTACGACAGGCTTCATAACACAAACCATCAAATCAAGAAGAGCTTAGAGTGAAGTATTTCAAGTCCTGAAAGAAAACAGATTCTAACCCAGACTGATGTACACTGTAAAACTGTCTTTCAAAATTAATGGAGAAACAGAGTACTTCCATGACAAAGAACAACTGAAGGAATTCACCAAACCAATCCAACAAAAAGTACTGAAGGACATTCTAGAGAGAGATAAAAATGACCATGATTCCAGGAACTGCAGCAGAGGGGGCTCACCAAGTGGGGTAGACAATGGAATGAAGGGGAAATGTAGGCAATCAACAGCAGGAAAATAGCATGACAGAGATGAGGCAGAGAAGGTTGGCCATAATCACTAATATAGATGGTCTCAGTTTACCAATAAAAAGAATCACAGGCAGAGTGGATCAGGAGACAGGGTCCATCAATATGCTTTATACAACACAGTTAACCTGAAAGTCAAAGGTGAGAGGACAATGCTCTATGGGAAAGAGAACCAGAAGGAAGTGGGGGTAGCCTGCCCATCAGCTGCAAACTGGTTAAGAAAGTCATGGCAGTTTTACAATGGAAAACTACTCAGCTATAAAGAAAGATAACCTTGAGGTTCTTGTAGGTAAATGGATACAGCTTGAGGTCATGCTCAGGGGTGAAGTGGTTCAGTCACACAGGTGAATAACGTATTGTCTCTCTAGTATAAAAAACTAAAGGAGGTAGCAGGATCCAAAATGCACAATACATATTGTGAAAGTGAAAGGGAAATGTATAAAAGAAAAGGCAGGGGCCATTGTTAATCTATTATTGTGATTTGAAACCCATGTTGTTTTCATTTGTCCAGTTTAGTTTGGTTTTATTCTGTTTCAATTTATCTAATTTTATTATATTTGATAGCATGCACAGCTATTTCAAAGATAACAAAATATATTATGGTAGCCATTGTTGATTTCCAATTAGCTCATTTTGAAGCCCTGTATTGCTTTCATTGGTTTGTTTTGACTGATTTTACTCTATTTTGTTTTGTTTAATTGTATCATGTCTGATGGTATAGTCAATTACTCTAAAGATAACAAGAGGCATTATGGTACCCACTTGGTTTTCCTGTTATTTTGTTTTGAAGTCCCCACTGTTTCCATTGTTTTGTTTTTAATGGTTTTATTCTGTACTGTTTTGTTCAATTTTATTATGTCTGATAATATGAGCAATTCTTTTGAAGATAACAAGAGGCATTATGGTAGCCATTATTGATATCCTTGTATTTTGTTTTAAAGTCATGTAGTTTTCATCATTTTGTTTTGATTAATTGTATTCTGTTTCATTTTGTTTGGTTTATTTTATTCAAAATAAAATTAAATAAATAAAAATAATTTTTAAAAATACATGTGATCCCAATTGTTGACTTTTTGTTATAGTTCCGTGTGATCAGAATTTTATTCATAAAGTCATTGCCTGCATAA
The DNA here is from genome assembly GCF_034190915.1 of Cavia porcellus. Lineage (NCBI taxonomy): Eukaryota > Metazoa > Chordata > Mammalia > Rodentia > Caviidae > Cavia > Cavia porcellus. The sequence continues at coordinate 42,574,428 of NW_026947493.1, forward strand.
ATGTCTTTAAGAGTTTTACCTATTTTATCTTCTGGTAGAGTTAATGTTTCTGGTTTAATATTTATACCTTTGGTCCAATCTGAATTTAGTTCAGTACATGGTGAAAAGATAATCTTTGGCATGTGTAGAGCCAGTTTTCCAGCACCATTTATTAAAGAGGATATCTTTCTGCCAGTGAATGTGTTTGGCACCTTTGTCAATGATAAGATTGGCTTAGTATGTCTGGAGTTGTTTCTGCATTTTCTAATGTGTTCCATTGATCCTTGGGTCTGTTTTTTTTTTCATTACCATGATATTTTTATCACAGTAGCTTTATAGTATAATTTGACGCCAGGTATTATGATGTGCCATGTCTTGTCTTTGTTGCTCATAATTTCCTTTGATATTTTAGGTCTCTTTTGTTTCCAGATGAATTTTAGAGTTGTTTTCTCTAATTCTATGAGACACATCATTGTAATTTTTGTCAAATAATTTCCCCCCATTATTTTCTATTTTAAAAGAAAATTGGCCCTGAAACATCATCCTGACAAGAATCCAGGTGATCCAGCTGCTGCTGAAAAGTTTAAAGAAATCAACAATGCCCATAGCATACTAACTGACACATCAAAGAGAAACATATATGATAAGTACGGATCACTGGGACTCTATGTGGCGGAACAGTTTGGAGAGGAAAATGTCAATACCTACTTCATGCTCTCAAGCTGGTGGGCAAAGGTGAATCACATTTTTTTTCTTCAAAAACAATCTCCTAGAACATTATAGTATTATTCACTTTTTTAAACCCTATTTCAAAGAGATACTATTGTACCATTATTAAATTCTTGTAAATAAAAGGACACATTACTTTCACTGAGAGCTGTTATTTGGGGATCATTTTTATTTGGTTCATCAATTAATTATAAAACCCAACTTGACTTAAGATCCTTTGGACATTAATTATATTTAAATTTGGAGCTTCAGGTTAATTTTGACTGGCCTCCCTTCCTCTGTAGTGACTAATTAAGAAATGACTCACTGCTCAAAACCAAAAATAACTCATTAGTGTGACAAATGTTTAATACATTATTATAGGACAAATTTAGCCATGTACTTTACTATCTATAGCATAGACTACATCAGCAAACACAAATCGTGGAGATGATTATATCACGGCTCATGTGGAACCTGCTGTGAGGTAGTAGAGAAGGAAATGGGAGGGGAAAGGTGAGAATTAAGTAGTGGAGGATGAAGCTGGGAGGGAGGAGGGAGAAAGAGATGACTATATAGACAAGAAAAGGGCAACATTTTTAAGGACTTAATGTTATCAGAATTGGCTTTGTACAGTAAATTTAGTTTCCTAGGAATCCCTAATATATGTATGTCTAGTTATATTTGTTTATGAATTTTAATACTCTTCTGATGAACATCTATTTACATATAAACCATACATATTGTCTATTAACCTATTTTGAGACAGTTAACAGCCATGTAAGTGGTGATAAACAATTTTTAAAAGCCAGATCTCCAAAATGACAGGTTTCTTGCTCAGTTTTGATTATTTTCTTCCATTGTACTTACTAAGTCACAGAGTTTTGTATACAAAGAAAGAGAATATGTTCTTGTACATAAGTGCAGAGAATATCTGCAATTTAAAGTTTCATTTATCTCCTGAAAACTGTATCCCAGAATGCTTCAGGGAGATATCTGAGAATCCCATGGAAATTCTTTTCTTTATGGAACACTTGAGAAGTCAAGATACTGCTAAGTGGATTTGAAACTCATGATAAAAGTATATATGCTGACAACATTATTTATGACTATTAGCATTCAGATAACAATATGGACCATTGTAGGCTTGCATGGGAACTCTGTCTGCAGACATGACACCTTTTCATGAGAAGGGACATCTGCGATTCCATAGGTATAAACATTATGGCCTGTCTACATAAAAATGAAAATAGACTTACGTGCCCAGGTAATTGTTGAAATTGATCTAAAATCCTTTGCACGAGAAGACTTTACCCAGTAGTGAAGAGATATGCTAATTGTCCCTGATGTGATTCTTTAAAAATAAAACTACAAAGATATTCTAGTTGTGTCAAAGCCAAATGCATGGCCCATCAGAGTGGCCTGAAATTCATCCGTGAAATATGCACCACATGAATGAATCACACACACACATGAATGCGCACACACAACATGCGCGCACACAAACACACACATAAATATACAATCTGCATATATATTATTTTTTTAAAGAAAAAATCATATACCTACTCCTAGCTTATAGTCTGCTAAGCACTGCAAGGAATAAAGCAAGGTTATTTCATACAAAAATCAAGCAATTTAAAATGATTAAAGAACAAAAACAGTATTGAACCAGGTATGGTAGCACATGCCTGTAGTCCTAGCCCTTTGCAAGGCTGAGGCAGAAATATCCTGGGTTTGAACTCAGCCGGGGACAATTTAGTTACTTAGTGAGACTTTATTTCAAAAAAAATTTACAGGGCTAGAGATGCAGATCTGTTTGACAACCCTGGTTTCAGCTCTGTCTCTGTTTCCATCTGTCTGTCTCTCTCTCTGTCTCTGTCTGTCCTGTTTGTCTGTCTCTCTCTCTTTCTCTTTCACTCAACCATGTATGAATGAGAAGGGAATTTTCAGAGAAGAGAATATGAGAATTTCATAGTAAAGTAGAAAAGGGCAAAGATGTGTAAAGAAGAGTGGAACTCCTTGAGGGCAAAGGCTAAGAAATACAGAATGGTCAGGAAGAAGGAACAGGGCAAGTGAGGTTCATCAACATTAAGGATTTCTGTTGAAGTTACTGGCAAAGTATGTATTATGTTGTACCCAGGAAATCTTTTTTGTCTTCCTTGTTCATTAACTAGATAAAATTTGTAATCTACTTTCTATCTTAAGTAATACATTTTAAATAAAAACATATGCCTTAGTTACTTTTTACTCATTGCTGAGACAAAATACCTGAAGCCCAAAGTTGGGAAAGGAAAGGTTTATTTCTTACAGTTTTTGGAAGTTTCAGTCCACACTTAGTTGGCTCCAAGACAGACAGGCATGGCTGGGCCACAGTTCATGGCGGCTGCAAACAGCAAGCAGGAACCAGCAAAGAGCAAGACACACCTTCTTCCTGCCATTACATCACATCCAGGCTCCACTCCTATGTGGGTGGAGCATTGACACCATCAATCCAAGCACTAGACACCAAACCAATCACAAATGTACAATGCAAACTCATGAGGCCTGAGGGCCAGAGACATAAACCATGACAACATATAGTTTCTTATAATTTCAAATTAGATGTGGCAAGAAAGCCCCATCCTGCCCTGAAAGGGATGATGGAGAAGGAGGCAGCGGGGCTTGAGGAGTGACTATAGGACAGGATGACTAATAGGAATGAGGGGATGGCAGGGAGAGGTGCCCTTGTTTCCTTTGGTGACAATGATTCAGTTCCACTAGCCAAGGTAGACTGACCATCTAATTTGACTTATGAAAGTCTTGTTCACTATGTGGTTTGGTTTTTGTTTTACTATGGTCTGTTCTTAATAAAGATCATAGTACACTAAAAATAAAGAAGAAACTGACATCAGTAAGGTAGTTGCAGTTCATTTCCTCTGGGTCTACCTTATTGAACACAACTTTACAGAGTTGATTTTCTAAAAACTGTGGGATAGTTTCTACATGGGAAAGGGTGAGGGTGGACATGCAGCATTTGAAGTAAACTATGATATCTTCAGGACTCGGGGGATCCATGGCTGCAGTTTGTTTCTGGGATTATCCTCCATTCTACAACCCCTCATTCTCTCTGGTTTTGCTCTTGTTTCCTCCAGGCTTTATTTGTCATCATTGGCCTTTTGACTGGCTGCTATTTCTGTTGCTGCCTGTGCTGCTGCTGCAACTGTTGTTGTGGCCGCTGCCAGCCCAAATCATCAGCGCCAGAAGATGTCTACGTATCACCTGAAGACCTGGAGGAACAGATCGAGGCTGACTTGGAAAAAGAGGAGAACAGAGGTAGCAGATGTCCTTAACTAAGCACCACATTCCACCAAAGTGGAGAAAAAAAACCAACAACCAAAAATGGGAAGTTAGGGGAGGTGATCTCATGGACTGTGAGCTTTGGTAGGTCTTTTGGAGATTATGAAGGGGAGAGAAAGCTGACCCTAACACTATTTGGAAGAAATCTCGTAATATGCTGATGGTGATGTGAAGGAAAAAAATCCAGTCTCATTATACAAGATGGTCTGTGGGTTCAAGGAGGTTTGGGTAAATGTGTGCAGAGAGAGGAGAACCAGTGTAAGAATGTTTTCCAGGAAAACCATTTCAGCCTTTTCCTTTAGGATTTCAATTAAAATAGGAGATAAACATAAAAAAGTCATCAAGCTTTGACTTTTTTCTTTGCATTACTTGATGATTTTGGGGTGAGACTTGGACAGACTGATCCTTCTCTGAAAATACAGCTTCTTTTTAAATATATTTGAGGCTAACAACAAAGCATCATCAAGCAGGGGATATTTGCTTTGCAAAGCTACCTCCTCATGTGCATATTCATGCATGATTTTTTAAAGCGATTCTACCCAGAAATGAAAAACAAAAAAATGGAAAGAAGGATAAGATCTCAGAGAATTCACAGCACTAATGATACCTTATGTTTCTTGGAAAATGTCTGTTTAAGCAATTTAGGATCCAGTCTGTCTTTGTCCTACTCTATCCTGCTGTCATTTTCCCCTGTGGAATGCATCATTATTCTGAATTACAGATTTTATTGCTAAAATAAAAATACAGCCAACTGAAAAAATTTCTTGAGAATTCTGACAGTGGTACATTGCTGTCAGATCTACTGAAATCAACATGGTGAACTCCTCTGGAATATAACATACTATGATTCTTTGGTCACAGTAAAATATAAGCCAGGGCATCAAGTACCAGAAACTATTTCAAGACTTCTTTTGGCTTTTATATCCTATCAAATGTGTTGCTCAGTAATATACAGTATTACCCATCTGGACTTTAAGTCAAAGAAAGGGATTTCCAATCATGTGGATTGTACCAAGTTCTAAACTCTTTCAGACTTGGGGTTTTAGAACAAAAGAAGTTTTCCTCCAGCCTGTGACCACTGCAACCAGAGGAGATGTTCTAACCATTTCTTATTATTTTCCTTGTAAACAAATTTTGGGCTCATGGTGAAATACAACTTGTATTACAATTTTCCTTTTTTAAAAAAATTTAGTATACCAAAATAAAAAATTAATCTTTTGATGAAGACATACAAAAGAACATGCAAACAGGATCACTAACAAGTAGATTAAACTGCAATGTTTCTATGGAAACTCTTCTTTAAGGAATGGCTGATGAATATAACATAATTTACTTATGAATTATGATCCCAATGCATTAATCCCTCTAGTGAAGAGATAAATTAATATAAAATCTTGTCAATGGTTACTGGTTTCATTAACTGTAAGATCTCCCCCTAATTTTCATCAATTCAACCAAGTACTCAGTTGCTGAGGACAGGAGGGACAGTAAGATAGAAGAATAGTGTTACTGACATTGTCATGCATGGTGTCAGCGTTGTCTTCACTTTTTCTTTATGGTGGAAAAACCCAATGTAGGTGAAATAAACTTAGATATCCCAAATCCAGTGGGTCAGACTTCTCCAAGAAGCCTCAGCTCTTTCCTCTTTAAATAGGAAAGCTCCACCAGGTCATTTCAATAGACCTTCTTTGTGGAAGATTTCCTTTTTTAGAACAGAAGTCCAGGCTAGGTGCCAGATTCTACCCAGGGCTCCTGTCTGCTTGGTGATTGGTGATGAATTTGTGTGCCTCTCAATGTTTCCATATACCCCAAAGTTATCAATTTGTCTGCAGAGGTGAGATTCTAGAATTCCATCTGATTATGTTATTAAACATTCTGTAAACAAAAGGAAAAAAATCTATCTTACTACTAAATGTTTAGAAGTTCTTACTCAGTGATGATTCAGATTTTGTAACATTTGAAATTTATATAATATTTTTATTTAGAGAAAAAAAGCAAAACAGAAAAAAGGGCAGAAATAATACAGACTTTCCAAAAAATTGTAAGAAAAGTAAGAAAGTAAGAAATCATTAGTTGATAAATTACATAGTGTTATCCTAGAATGCTTTGATTTTGTAACTTGAGAACTGCTTCTAAGAAATTTGACCAGCCTTTTTCTTTTCAGAAAAAAATACAATCGGAAAGTGACTATTTATTTAAAGTAAGAAAATAATCACAACAAATTGAAAAGCTTAAAAACTGACAAATGCCATATATATCACAAAAATTAAAAAAACAAGAATCATTCAATTAGCTGCCTAGCATATCTGTATGCTTTTCTTTAATGGCTGCATAGTTTTTGATTGCTTCTTCATATAATGGTAATTTTGAAATATATTTTTCTATAGGAAAATATAAAAACTCTGCCCTTCCTCTGATATATTTGATTCAAATTTATTTTTTATTATTGATAAATTAGAAAGATTTTTTTTTGCTTTGTAAGTCGTTATTGATAATGCGTAAATTTTAGGGATAATTGTAAAATTTTGGAAAATTACCCAATTTATTTTATACACAGGATGCAAGATTTCAAAAAATTTCCATGGAACACTTTTGACTTTGAATATTTCAAACTTTTTGCCCCCACAATACCTCCTACTCCTTGGTCAGGCCCATCAAGCATATACATATTATACTACATGACCTTTGTATTCCCTTCGTAAGTTTGGCATAGTGAGCTATGGGAGTATGTCTAGTCATTCCTACATCCACATGGTTAACTTTACAACACATAAAATTGCTACAAATCACAAAAACATATTCTACTAAAATTCAAACAAAATTCCCAATTCTATTTTCCCTTAACTAAACTCCCCAAAACCCTTCTGGCATCACTTGTGAGGAAAAGGGAAAGTCAACATGCAAAGAAACAGTGTTTTCCCTGATTGTGCGTATGTTCAAAATATATTTTTCTTCTAGTCTATGAAAATGAGCTGCCGGAAGGGTCTGTGCAAGTAAGGACTCTTGAGGTTTACATTTTGTAACTGTACAGTAAACCTACTGCTACTCTTTGGTGTGACATTTTGTTATTAGAATATTTGCTTCATTTATAGTTAGTGTTAGGTTCAGATTTGTACTCCACTAACTCAGAGGCTTAATGTAGTTTACAGGTAAAATTAATTCAAGTTAAATCCAGTAAAGATGAAAAGCAGACCACATCTGAAGACTATACTTTCTGGACTGTGGGACTGAGGGGACCCACTTAAATTTTTTTAAATGCACTGGAAATAGGGTGCTAGTCACTTGGATATCAAATTACTCATGCAAAATAATAAGCATCATACATTAAGACTTGATGCAAAATGTAAACATAAAGGCCTTAGGAATAAATGAGAAAAATTGAAAGGCCATAGTTTGACATTGGGGCTTTGATAATTTTATTTTAGAGAAATTAAACCTAAAATAGCAAGCTTTTCTTACTGGGGCTTTTTAAATTTCTATACTGTATCTAATTATATGTGTATTAATCTACTCCTAGGGTTTTATATAGTTTGAAGAGATCCAATGAGTCCCTTGAGTGCTTTTCATGTCTTTTTCTTACCTTAACACACTGGCAAAGATTTCTAGCACATAGTTTTGCTCTGTCGGCAGTCTTGAAATTCCTTTTATTTTGAGACAGAAACTTGATAAAATGCCCAAGCTAGCCTCAAACTTCTCATTCTCCTGCTCCTGTCTCCCATATAGTTAGAATTACAGGTATGTACTATAGAGACCAGCTTTTGAAATTCTTAATTTTTGAATATAGCATATATTAGTTATAGTATATTTTATTTTCACTGGGCTTTATAAATTATCTAGCAGTACTAGGGTTATTTTTTCTAGAAAAAGAAAAGGGAAAGATAAGGCAAGTTAGAATGGGGAAGAATAAATGCAACAGGGATTTATATTTATTGTACATCTGAAAGTCAAACTTCCACTTATACTGTGCTTAGATGTTTGACCCAGGATATAAGATTACAGCTGGAAATCTATTTTTCATACGTGAATATCAATTTTAATGAAGTGCAGCATTTCATTTGTCTATTATTCTCATTTATCTAGAAATGCCAATATATAAGATAATAAAACTAAAATGAGGTAATTCTCTCTCCTAAATAGAAATAATAACTGATTAATACTTTATTATCTTATACTTTATAAGACTAAGAAGAGGAAAGAGCAAGTGTTATGTAGAAGAAAATACTGACTTGAATTCATTGATTAATCACCTCAGATTTCACTGTTAAGATTCATATTATGGACCCTTATTCTTAATTTATGAAGTTTCAATTTATGAAGTTTGGAGCCTCAAGCCATTTTTTTACTTATTAACTTATTTAAAAACATTTAAAATGCTTCATCTGCCTTGAGATACTTTTGCATCTAAGACTACTTTTCCATCTAAGGCTCTTTTATTACTTATTTTTATTGTGGTCCTTATTTCAGTTATGCCCTATTTGTTGACCCTTGCTGAAGTCTAAGATATTTTTCAGTGGTGTAACATGTACAAGTCTCGATTCAGAAGTGGTGGTGTAGGATGAGGACTGGCAGCAGACAGAAGAGATTTGTTTGGGTTACTTCTTTTAATCCATGCTGACGGGTGTAACCTAGCTTCTACCTTTAAGAAATAAAGAAAAATTCAAACAATCGTGTTTTCAATATTCACTGACAACTAGAGAACTTGTTAGTGGATTCCCATTTCTTTCTCAAAATAAAAAAATGCACTCCCAGTGAGAGACTAGGAATATTATTCTGTTGTTCCTCTGATTGTATCAAGATCCAAATGGAAGAGAGATAGTGTCCTCTGGAATAAGGAATGACGCTCTTCATCCTTGTGTGCATTTGTGTAGGTTTTTTTGTTTGTTTTTGCCTTTCAAACATTAAAATCTGATAGGTACAGAAAAGGCAGTGAGTATCAACACAACTTACGAATTATGTAAAGGTTTAGTTCCCTTACTTTAAAAATTTCCTAAGTTAGAAGCTGATTTTAAGTAATACTTTTAAAATAAACTCTTTTGGACTCTGTATGACTATGTCAGCTGAAAGCCACAATGAAATCAGAATTCTACTAAGAAGTTGTACGGACTATCTTGAGATAGAACTTTGTATTTATGTGTATTTGTAACAGTGTAGTATGGTACAGAAGCAATTGCTTAAATTTTAACTAGTTATCTCTGAACTGTTACCTCAGTTTGGGGGTCTTTGCAGACATAGTCATTGTATAAATCTTGCTTCATTTCAGTTCCTTGACAAAACTATTTAGAACAGCCTAATACGACTCTGTGTGCCTTGCTTGGCATCTGGATCCCCCTTCACCATCTTATCCACAATGATTTAGGAGATTATCAAATACTTCACTTCTATCAAGATTCATCTCTCTGACAAAGCAAATGAAAAATGTAAGGACTGAATTCTTTTTTTTTTCTTCTAAGATGAAGTCAATGTAATAAAATCTAATCAAAACTTCCAGCTAACCTTTAAGAATCTTGGGGAGTCATAAGCCCTGCCTTTTGAAGGAAGGGGAGTAATACATCTAAAGGAGAAAGAGATTTTATAGTACTGACATTGGATCTCAAATTGTATGATTCAGTGCCTATAAAAATCTGTTGATTCCTTAATTGTTCTTACCACTCACCTGGATAAAACCCAAATAAACCACTGAGCAGTAGAAACCATATGTGTCTGCTCTTGGCCAAGAGATTGAGACATTTATTACATTTACTGTTCAGCATTCATTACATCTGACTGTCCAGGAAAAGGACACTAAAGAGGAAATTAAATTCAGCCTTCCTCTTTTTGCCATCCCATACTCAACCTTCTTCCTACCCTCTCCCCTCAGTAAAGAGGAATGAATTTTTAAAACTAATTTGTGTAAAACAATGCTTGCAACTAGTTCAGAAATGTGTGGTTTTCTTTATATAGAAATGTCAAGCAAGCATCAAGGCACCAGGCCAGGTAAGGAGAGTCACCTTGGAATGGTCCCCAACAAAGCAACCTAAAGTGAACTTGAGTTTCCTTGATTTTTGGGTACCAGGTTTAGAATGAAATTTGTTGAGACAGACTTTCAACAGCAAACATTTATTGGGCACTTTGGGGGAGCTGTTGAAACTGGGAATTGAATACACATGCAGGGCTGTGGCATGGCCAGGGCACAGTCAACCTGAGAACAAAGAGATGCCTCAAAGGGCACGATAAGGCCACAACTGAGGACACCTGGCTCCAACTCCAACTAACAAGATAGAGACTACAGCCGCAGGCATCTCATTCCTGCTATTTCCTATCACCAATATTATCATGCAGATAAGACAGTTACTTTAAATTAGCACAGAATACCACTTGGAGAAGTCATTCAGGTGACTCTTCAGATCTTGCTCAGATGCCACCCTTTCCTCAGTATCCCATCTCCTTTTTTTTTGAACACCTAATAATTATGCGCCCCCCCCCCCCAGAAGCTCCTTATCTAAGCCCCCAGAGTCTCAAACTCTGCTAGAGGGTTTTGGTCCTCCTGGAGCTCTAAAATAATACCAGTTATCTTATTTATTTCAACCTTTGCATGCACTCATTTGGGAGATTGGGGATCTTGGCCAGGTCCCCAATAGACACTTAATATTTGCCTGGCAATATGTAAGAGGCTACAGAATTGGTTCCTGGTGTCTCATATTTTGTAATCTGGCAGAGGAGAACTGGAGACAGATATTAAATGGATAAACATATAAAGACCCAGTTAGTTTGTAGGTAGAATAATCCTACCAAGGAATTAGCATGGGGGTTATGAAAGTGAACATTAGTTATCATGATCTGGGTACAGATGACCACAAGTTCCCCAAGGAAGTAAAAGACTTAAAAGATGTGACGTTAAGAAGTAAGAAATTATACAGATGGAGAATCTTCAAAGAGATGAGTCTTGATACAAATGAAGCAAGGAAGGTAGAGTTATATTATCCAATTCTATTGAAAAATTTTATCAAATAATTGAAGGGAATGAAAATTGTACAGTGACTGTGTATGTAAAAATCCTTGAGCTGAGGTATGTCTAAACAAGGGTTCAGACCATCAAAATAAAAATGTGATCAATGGAAGCTTGAATGCCCAACAATTTGTAAGAGAAAGACAAGATCAACTAGGAAAAGAAGGAAGGAAGCTGAGAGGCTGCTAAGAAAAGTACAAAAAAGTAAAGTGGTGAAATACTGTTCACCATAAAAAAGAATGAAATAATGATGCATGCTATGAACTTGGAAGCATAATACTGCACAAAAAAATAGGTGCAAAAGAGCAATTATCATATGATACCATTTATAGGAAATACTTAAATTGGTTAAATCTGTAGAGGCAGAAAGATGATGGTTGCTGAGGCTGGAGAAAAGGAGAAAACAGGAAGCAATTATCTTATGTATACTGAGATGCCTTGGGTGATAATGAAGATGCTTTGCAACTAGATAGAAATGATGAACTGTGTATTTGTTCTCTGTAAAGTCACCTTTGGCAAGAAGTGGAGAAGACCACAAGCCTAAATAATCATTAATATCATCAAATGTGGTAATTTGGGAAAGCTAACTATCGGCCTTTTGTGCCAGCTTCCTTTAGAATGGTGCACTGCCAGCTACTAAGACAGGTGTGGTAGAGGGAGACAATCCTATTTCAAGCCCCAACTACTAGTCATGATTGAGGTTTTTGGCATACTTTACTTATTCTTTTATCTGTAATTGTTTACAAACAAATATTACAACTTTTTTACCACTGAAAGTTTAAACTAATATGGTTCTGTTTTTTAATCTTTTTGACTACGAATAAAGTTGAACATATTTTCATATGCTTGATGATCACTTGGATTTCTCTTTATGAAATGTTTATCAAATCTTTGCAAGATTTTAGCAGTTTTGAGTTGTTTTGTTAATTCAAGGAATTAATTTTTCATTGACTGTATTTCCTTAAAATACGTTACCCCGGTTTATGACTTTGCAGTTTACTCATACTCATACATCATAGTGTCTTTTGATGAACCAAAGTTCTTACTTTTAATGTAGATAAACTTTTAATCTTGTAGGTTTACAGTGATTTTTGTGATTTTGCAAGAAAACTTTCCCTATCTCAGGGACATAAAAGTGTTTTCTTTTATGACCTCAGTGTTGTGATTTATGCTTTTCACCTGGAACTGATTTTTGCACATGGTATGATATAGGGTTTCAATTTTATATTTTTTCTTCCAGATAGAAATTCTTTCATGTTGATTTTGGTTTTCATATACATTGAGTTATGATAAATAATAGGAAACAGTATCTGAGTTTTCTGTCCAGATCTATGGTAATTTTGTCTACCTGTGTGCAATTCCTAAAATCTTAGCTTGTTCTACAAAAGAGCATTAAACTTCCACAGCCTTTTGTTTTTCAATGTAAATTTCAGAGTCATGTGTGTCAATATTTTTAAACAGAAGGTTTCTAAGCAAAACTTTTGAGATCTCGGTGAGAACTACAGTGAATCTGTAGATTAATTACATAGAATTAGCATCTTTTAGAATTTGTGTCTTCTGCAGACATGATGACTCATGCCTATAAATTCCAGCCCTTGGGAAACTGAAGCAAGAGCTTAAGGTCAGCTTGGGCTGCACAGTGAATGCAAGCCCAGCCTGACCTACCGAGCAAAACCCTGTTAAAAAAAACAGAATTTTTAAATGATTATATATATATATATATATATATATATATATAATTTTTTAATTCTTTGCTGTCTTTCACTAAAGACTTATATCTTTGATTATGTTTATTAGTGAGTATTTTATATTATTAAATCATTATATTAGCTTTTAGCGTAAGGAAATGCATCTTTTAAAATAACTGATTTTGAGCACAAGAAACTAGCCAAACTCCCCATATCTAATTCCCTATAAATTCTCCAAGGTTTCTACATAACTATGTATGTCATCTGAGAGTAAAGTCCTGATTGTTCCTTCCCATCTTTTATCACTTTGCTCTCTTTTTTGCCTTTCTATGTTTGCTGAGACTATCAGTAAAACATTTATGATGCTTTCAAGGTTGCATCATAGCTCTAGGTATCTAATCTAGAGGGGAAAAATCTCCTATATTCCTATTTCAATAGAATGTTATTTTGTCATGAGTGTAACATTTAATTCACTGCTTATTATTATTATTATTATTATTTTTTTGGTCTTTTTTCATTTTTATCGGTACCGGGGATCAAAGTCACGACCACCTGCTTGCAAGACAGGTGCTTATGCCGCTGAGCTAAACCCCCAGCCCCCACTGCTTATTATTTTTAAAAGGGTACTTCAAATTTTCCTCTTGTTGAGTTTCACACATCTAAAATGTCTGCACCGTTGTCTCATCTTGTAAAAAAAAACCCATCATCACCATATGTTTGACAGTTTTCTTTTAAGACAATAAAACCAAGAAAAATAAAGCAATAAAATCAATCAAAAAAATCATAATAACTGATACAGGACTTCCAAACCTTATGAAATCAACAATAGTTACCACAGTGCCTTTGTTGTCTTCAAATTAGCTGCATTTATTACCTTTGGACATATTAAAAATTGAACAGAACAGAATAGAAATAATAAAAACAAAACAATGCATGCAATAGAGGATATCAAAACAAGCCAGTACTGAATACATAATAGCTTCCATAAAATGTCTTGCTATCTTTCAAATAGCTGCTCATGCAGAGTTAACACAAACAAAACAAAAGAAAATAAAAATCCAACCCAACAAAACAAAATAAAAATCCAAACCAACAAAACAATGAAAGTGATATGGTTTCTGGGCAGGGATCTTGTCCTGCTGAGGTGTAGTTCTTTCCTCCTGCTAACCGCAAATGGTGCTAACACACGGAGCTAGGCTTGGGTCTGGCTCTCCCCAAGCTAGCGGTGGCCCACACAGAGCACTGGTTTCCAGGCAGGCATCTCCTCCCATGGGGCCTGAACTTAAAATTGAACTCAAAATTTTTGGTTTTGTTTCTGTTTCCACATAATTATTTTTTATTATTTCAAACTTCTTAATTTTTATACTTCTTAGTTTTCAATTTCTTTTATTACATTAGTATTTAAGACTATACATTTTTATAAGCACCCCCTTAGCTTCACATGCACACATACACACACACATACACACAGAGAATATTGTTCTGTTTTCTGAGTTATAAATATTCCTTGATTTCCATTGTGGTTTTTTCCTTCGATCTGTAAGTTAACTCTGTGACATTTTTTTAAAGACTGTGGGTCTTTTCTAGATTCTCTTTTGTTGTTTTTATTTAGCTTAATGCTACTGTGATAGAAAATGTTGACAGTACCATATCAGTACTTCAAAATAGAAGTACTGTGTAATATGTTGTATGTGAAAATTTCACATGCAAGTATTGAGACTTGCTTTATAGCTTAGAACTCAAAAGTATGTGTGAATGTTGTACACTATGAAATACTTTCTGCATATTAAGTTCATTGTTCCATATATCATATCTACTAAATAAAGCTAATTTATTGTACCTGCTCATTTTTCTAGAACTGCCATAACAAAGCACCAGAGACTGAGTAGTTTAAACAACATAAATTTATTCTCTCACGGTTCTGAATGCTAGCAATCAGCATTCAAGGTTGATTTCTTCTAAGACCTCTCTTCTTGTCTTGTGGTTACCTTTTTCTGTCTTCATACGATGTTTTCTTGTATAAATATCTCTGTTTCTAGGAATACATGTTCTATTGAACTAGGACCTACTCCTAAAAACTTCATTTTAACTAATGTATCTCTTTAAAGACTGTTCAGTTTTTCTAATGTGGTTACTTTTCTGAGACACCAGAAGTTAGAACTGATAAATATTGGCTATTGACACAATTCAGTCCACAACATGATACTTTTCAAATTCTTTACATTCTTAAATTTTTTTTGCTTGCTTCATCATTCTGAGTCATTCAAATTTTCCACTGCAGTAATGGATTTTTGTATTTTATAAAGTTCCATCAATTTTTTCTTCATATATTTTGAAGTTATGTTATTTGTGATTTATGTTTAGAATTTTTATGGCTACTTAGTTAATCAAACATTTTATTATTACATAGTTACTCTCTAACTCTAGCAATGCTTTGTTTTTATGTTCTATTTTGCTAAAATACGATTTTGTTAGCTTTCTTCTTTCTGGTTAATTAGACAGTCTGTGCCCTCCATCAGTTTCCTCATCTGTAAAATGTGTTTAATAGTATTCATGCTTCATAGTGCCATTATAGCTATCACATGAGTGCAATGGTTAAGCTTACTTGTCAAACTGACTGTGTAAGAGGCTCCTGGAAAGGTGACTGGATCATGAGGATGCAATATATTCATCAGTGAATAAATCCACTGGTGCTCATAGCTGACTGTGCTATTTGAAAGTGGAGTCCAGCTGGAGGTAGGTCACTGGAGTCATGCCTTTGACGGGCGTATCTGTCGTGGTGATCTTTCCGTGGGCTGTGACTCCCAGCCACCTACAGTGCTTAACTTTGCTCCACCAAGCCCTTTGACCATGATACTCTGCCTTGGAACTAGCCAGTCATGGCCAGCCTTCTAAAATCATGAGCCAATGTAAATCTCTCTTTTAAACTGTGAGTGAGGGATATTTGCTCCTGGCAATGGGAAAACTCACCAGTACAGTGAATTACTGGGCATAAAAGTATTGAGAACAGTGCTAGGCAATGCTTTTAGTTAATATTTTATTATTATAGGTATCACTTCAAATTGACATTTTTTTCATTTTTCTTTTCTTTCTTTTGAATGATGGAGTACATTTTTCATACTTTTTTTTTCCCCTCTGGTTTAGAAACTGTTTTCTTGGTTTTATCACATTAGGGTTACTTTAGAAATTTAACGATATACTTCAGTTATCAAAGTTTAAATTGAATTCTTTTTCTTCTCTCCTAAATAAGACTTTATAGCACTTTAATTCTGACCATCTTCTTTCTGACATATTCTATTTTTGTATTCTAGTTTCACATCAATTTAAAGCTTTATAAATTATTAGTATTATTATAAATGGTCAATAATTTGTTTTTACTGGCATATTTATGGTTTTCATTAATTTATGGTTCTTCATTTTTTTTTTACTGCTCAAATTACATCTTTCAAATGAATCTTCTGGTAGCAGATTTTCTGTTTTTCTTGTCTGGAGGTATCTTTATGTAGTGCTTTTTAAAAAACTATAAGAGTTTGTAAACAAATTTAGGTGGACAGATATTTTCTGTAAGCATATTAAAAATAAAATTACAAGCCAGGTGTGGTGGCTCACGCCTGTAATCCCAGCACTCGGGAGGCTGAAGTGGGAAGATTGTTCGGAGTTCGAGACCAGCCTGGGCTACAAAGTGAGCTCAAGGCCAGCCTGAACTGCGTAGGGAGACCCCGTCTCAAAAAAGACCCCCCCCCAAAAAAAAAGAAAATTACATAGTTTTTTCACTTGCATACTTGCTATTGAGTAGATGTCTTTTAAAATCAGTCTTCATTGTCACTAATGTGCTTTAAATGTAAGTTTCTCTTTAATTTATCCTGGTTGATTTCTGGACCTATGGATTGATGTGTTTTCAATTCTACAAAATTCTCAATCATTAGTTCCTTAAATATTGCTTCTCTTCCTCAGTTTATTTCTTTCTGAAAGTCATGCTAGATACAAGTCAGATCTTATCACTGTATTCATCTCTTTTATCTTCTTTGTGTGTTTTGTCTCTGTATTATACTCTGCATAATCTTCATAACTGTATTCTATTTCATTAGTAATATCTTCAGTTGTTTAAACTCATTTGAGTTTTGTTTTTTTATTTAAAATGTTTTAACCTCCAGTTTTTTATTATCTTCCTTATCTATTTGATAATTTCAAAACCAAACAATTCTTTTCTTTTTTTGTGTCTGTTAAGCGCAGTATTTAAAGAATTTCTGGATCTCTCTGTCTCTCTGTCTCTGTCTCTCTCTCTGTTATCTATCTCTATATTTACTGTGGATTTCTTGCATTATTATAAGGACTTTTTAGAATCAGGTGCTTGTGAGGTCATTCACTTCTGATAGGTGCCAAGAAGCACATTCTCCATGTCATACTTTAAGCTAAATTATGATTTTAGGATTTCTTAGTACATGTAGATATTGAAAACTTTGACAATTAGTGTACTCATTAGCTTGCCATCAAACATTTTCAGGACAATTCCTTCAACTCAGTGCCAAAATTCAAAACTAACAAATCTCTGAAAATTTAAAAGTATAGTAGCTTAGAGAAAACATACCTATTTGAGGTCACTAGCTTTTTGTGAAGAGTTTCCTGTGAGACTCTCCACCTAAATAAACACTGAGTTTTGATTCCTTTCCCAATGAGAACCATGCTTGTGATTATACACTCTGAAAGTCTAAGAAATAGCTTTCAAATAGGTAAGTATAGCCTTAATGAAAGGTGACTCCTGGAGTTCTACAGTGTCCAGTCTGCATAACTATAATATGCTGGCCCTATTTCCATCCCTATGTATTATGTTTTATATCTAGATGTTTCCCCCAAAGCCTCACTCAAAGATAGGGCTTTGGAAGGTGACTGGATTATGGTGGCATTCATTATACCTGACTTCCTGTTAGGACATAGGGTCTGACAGAAGAGGCATGTCACTGTATGTATCACCTGCAAGGCTCTCTCTTCCTCTCTCTCTCTCTCTCTCTCTCTCTCCCTCCCTCCCTCTTTCTTTTTCCCTCTCCACACCCACCTGCTTCCTGGATGCTACACTGTGAACATCTTTCCTCCACTCAGACCATCCCACCATGTCTTCCTGCCTTGGAGCCAGACAACTATGGGATTAAAAACATGAACCAAAATAAACCATTCCTCCTTAAAGTTGCAGGTGTCAGGTATCGTGCTTTGGCTATGAAGATAGTGACCAATACCACAAGATAGTCAAAACCAAAGTTCAACTTCACCAGGTTCAGTAAGTGCCCAGTGAGGGCACTGGTGAAAACAGAGTTTAGACCTTCAGTTTTGTAATGCTGTAACTGACAGAACTCGGCCAAAGAATATGCAGTCTCCCCACTTTGAAGCCCTTCAGAGTAGTGGTTTTAATATCTTAAGAACTGAGCTGATTTGCTAATTATCATTTCCACAAAAATATCCACCACTTGTCCCAGTAAAGAAAACATAAGTTGATAAAAAGAGTTAATTGTTTCTCTTTGTTTCTTTTTAGAGATTGATTTTCCAGTCATTCTCCAGCCTACAAGTGCAAATGAGAAAACACAGCTAATCAGAGAAGGACCTCGAAGCTACTGCACAGACTCTTGATATGGAGCCAGGGGGTGTCCAAGCGCTTCCTCTTGATTCAGCCACTCCCCAGGTGTTTGTGGGAAGGACAGAGACATGAAATTCTGGAAACTTTTAGAAATTCATATTTTGCTTTCCGGTTAGAGGATGGTGGTAGTCATGTAATTTTCTCAGAATGCAGACTTTCTCTTTGGGCAAAACTTCCTAATGAAACACATTCAATTTTGCTGAATAAAGGCCTAAAGACTCATTTTATGGTCTTTGCATGAGGTAAGGCCATGGCACTGGACAGTTTATGAGACTATCCTTAATATGAGTTAGACTTTATTCACAGACTAAAGTAGTATCTTAAAACAAAAACACTTTTAGCCCATTTAACTAAATGCAATATTTGTATATGCTGCAAATACCAGAAAACAAGAGAGGTTCAGAGATTTATGTCAGTGGCGTAAGTGCCTGCCTGGCAAGCATGAAGTCATGAGTTTGATTTCCAATACCAATATATATATATACAAGAAAGAATTTGGAAAGGTATTCTTATATGCAGGGCTCTTTTTCTGTCAATATTTAGTATGTAACCAACATATTTCAAAAAGCAGGAGAGATTATTAGATTTAAAAGAACAGATCACCTGTTTTTAAGTATATTTTTAGAAAATTAAAAATTGAACACTGAAAATCAACAAGTAAAACCAGAAAAAAGAGGCTTTGAGTCTGCTTTTCGATTAAAAACAAAAACAGCTTCAACCTTGCTAAATCTTACATTTGATCCAGAAAATCATTCCAAGTCTGTACCATCCCCAAACAATGTGTCAACTTTTTAGCAAAATAACTTCTGGTATAAATGGCCAACATTTTACTGTCCTAAGGAAAGAAAATATATGAGGTAAAGAGTAGAATTCTCAATTCTATAATATAAATTTAAATTTAAACGCATGTCATATGCTGAGTGGAATTCATTACATTGAACAGAAAATGCTCAGCTTGTACATTTGGGCAATCTAAACTCAGAAGTCATGTCTGTATTTTCTATCTTGATTCTTAAATTCATTGAATGATAGAAACTATGCACTATTTCTAAAACAATATAGCAGCAAAACTGTTTTTTTAGTCTCTCTTAGTTCCTTAAATAATATTACATTTTCAAGATCTTGTTATATTTTTATATATTGCATGAATTACCATCTTCTTTTTTCTCTCTTTCTTACTCAGCCATCACCAAATTATAGTCAATTGCTGCTAAATATATATTGTAAGTGAAAATTAGTGTTATAGTTCTGACAGTTCTAAAGTCATTAAAATTTGTTCAAACTCTTGAATTACCGAAATTATTATTTTACATAATCAAATAGGAAGAGCCTTGGATTGAAAGTTGAGAAGCCCTTTCTAATCTAAACCTTTACTAGCCTTGGATACAAGTGAGATGATAAGAAAACTAATCTTTCTATAACTGATTTCATTTCCGTGCTGATCACTTTCTGAATTGCTGTAAGATCAGTTGAAATGCCTAACATCAAAGAACTTGAAAAATCCAGTGTTTAACAGATGTGAAATGATTCTACATGATTATGGATATGCTGGCATAGACATAAGTAATGTGCTTTCCTATGCATATGAAAATTCACTCAGTGACACCCATGAAGGTATCCAGCACCAATAGCCCTAATAACTAAAGAAATGCTTGGAGCTCTGTACTCAATGAACAAATGCTACTTTGCATTTGGAGAAAACAATTGGTTAAATAGCTCAATCTGTGGATAATTTCAGCAACTGTATTTCCTTCCTGTGTTCTCTCTAAGCAAAGGTCCAGCTTATTTTGAATAGCAACTGACAAATCACAACACTAATTTCTGTTCCTCTTTCTTTTTCACATGAATTTTTACTCGCATTTTCAGCTTATCCAGGGAGCTGGTCCAACAGTGGTTAGGATGAGAACACAGGATAAATTAGAATCAGAATCAGATGGTAGAATCAAATTCCAGGGGAGTCCTAGCCAATGTTTTCCATAGAGAGCCAGTTTCTGGTTACACTGATGCAAGCACATGAACACCTATGAATGAGGGAATGATGCTACCAAATGCCCGTCAGCTAAAGGAAAAAGAATTAGTAATCAACTGAGAAAATGCTTAAGCAACTTTTGGAAGTCAACAGGAGCTGCCATCCAAAAACACCTAAAGTCACTCTAAATCCACAAACACCTTAGCAGAGAAGAGTCAAGAAAAGAAGGGATATGCTGACCAGGAGCCTTTGGCATCATCAGGCAGAATCAAATGAACAGCCCACTTCAAGGGCTCCTCCCTTATCCTAGGTAATCTGCTACCATGGTGGGAGATTTCATACAAGTTTTCATGAGTTATCCATTTATTTTCTTGCCATTTTATGTTACTTAATAATAAGTATATATTCAGTTGTATTTACCAAAATATATATCTTAATTTTTTGAGAATTGCATCTATTTCTACATTTCAAATGGTATATATACTAAAACATGTTCAATATGATCCACCTAGACTGCAAGTGCACTTCCTGACTGTGTGCTGCCTGATTCCATTACTTACACAAAGGGGGAGAGAGTTCAAGGAAGGCTGTATAATTTCTGTGAAAAGCATGATAATGGTCCCCAGGATGTGTACATACTGATTCCAAGCCTCTATGAATATATCACCATTTATAGAAAAAGGCCCTAAGCAGATATGATTTTTATGCACCTTGAGTTGAGGATCCCAGTAGCCACGTGAATCCCTCAAGGTGCTTTCCTGATTAAAGATGCTAGAGAAAGAAGGGACTGCGGATGAATGGTCAGATGCAACTGAACCTCAGACAATAATCAGAGCATTGAAGATGTGAAGGAACAGAACCATCAGCTAAGAAATCCAAGAAGCCTGTAGAAACTAGTAAACTCAAGAAAATGGCTTTTAAAATTTTTTTTAAATTTTATTTAAAGAAAGACTAAAAATCCAGAAAATAGGTAGAAATAATACATACATTCAGAGAAAAAAATAAACAGTAAGAAATCACTAGTTGATGTTTACATATTATCGTTTTACAAATAGTTGTTCAAGGTACAAAAATGGAACATGTAATGTGGGAATTCAAACAGCAAGACTGCAAACAGTTCGTTCACTGTCCAACAAAAACTTAGCAACATGGTTGTCAATCCTATACACTTAAACATATATGCAGTTATCAATATCTTCATTTATGTTTAGATTAAACAAACTAAAGCAGGTTAAAATCATTCTGAACAAAGAATAATAGTGTTGATGGATTTTGCTTCATGACACTCCGTAATCAGCACTGGGTACTGTAGTGTCTTTTTTTAAAAATTTAATTTAAAGAAAGACTAAACAAAAACAGAAAACAGGTAGAAATAATACATAATTTCAAAGAAAAAAATAAACAGTAAGAAATCACTAGTTGATGATTACAGATTGTCTTCTTACAAATAGTTATTCAAGCTACTAAAATGGAGCATATAAAATGGGGATTCAAACAGTAAGACTGCAACCAGTTCTATTCAACTATCCAACAAAAACTTACAAATATGGTTATCAATCCTATACACTTAAACATACATGCAGTTATCCATATCTTCAATTATGCTGAGATTGAATAAACCCAAGCAGGATCAGCAATGGGTATTTTAGTGTCTGTTTTTCTTCAAAGTATCTGTTCATTTCATCATGTGTCATAAGATCAGTTCTCATAAACTGTTTACAGATTCTACACATGCATGAGTCTTAACATGTATTTCTATCCTTTCTATATTAGAGGGAGAAACAAAACAAAGCAAGACAAAACAAAACATATTTCTATAAACACATGAAATGAAAGACATATAAGACCGTTGTACAAGGAGTCCTACCATAGTTCCTGTGTTGTCTGTTATCTTCAATAGAATTGGCTATATCATCAGACATAGTATAATTCAATACATCAGTACATAACAGTATTAATAAAAACACAACTTTGTATATAGTATAAAACTTGAAAAACAGGCAGTAATCAAACCGGAATGTGTATCATAGAGTCTTCTCATCTTCAGTGTAGTTATCTATACTCTCAATCAATCAATACTATCAATCATATCAGTTTTGAATAAAATCTTCACTGATTCATTTCTGTTATGCTCTTTTCTTGCCATCAGTTGTCTGCTTATCTTCTTCATTCTGTTTCCTGCTCCATTCATTGAGGCCTCTTTGCAACTGTTCTTGGAATCCTAGTACTTTTCTCTCTCTCTAGAATGCCCTGCAGTATTCTCTGTAGAGTTGGATTGATGGATGCGAATTTCCCAAGTTCCTCTTTGTCTTGGAAGCATCTTGCTTCTCCATTAATTTCTAGAGACAGTTTATCAGGCTATATCAATCTGAGTTGGAGGTTATTTTCTTTCAGGGCTTGGAATATTTCACTTCAGGCTCTTCTTGACTTGATGGTTTGTGTCGAGAAGTCTGCTGTTATTCTGATGGGCCTTCCTTTGTAGGTTTATCTGTTTCTTATCTCTAACAGCTTTTAATATTCTGTTGTTATATTGAATTTCTGGGATCTTGATTATTATATGCCTGGGTATAGCTCTGTTTTGGTTGTAGGTGGCTGAAGTTCTGTATGCCTCATATATCAGAATATCATTTCCTTTTCCTATGTTTGGGACGTTTTCATCAATTATTTCTGTGAATAATCTTTGTAGTTCCTTTGTTTGTACACCAGCTTCTTCATTCACATTCTTTATTCTGAAGTTATAGATGCTTTTATCATCTTCTAGCCTTTGTATTTTTACTGGTGGTTTCCTTGTTATTTTAAAAAGTTTTCCCTTTCATACTCCTACATTGCAAAATTGTCCTCCAGTTTGGATAATCTATCCTTAGTTTCTTTCAAGCTAATTTGCCATCTTTCCATAGAGTTTTTAATTTCCTGGTGATCTCTTTGAATCTGTTTCATGTAGTCTGTATTTTTTTTAGTATTCTTCATCAAATGGTTCTCTCCTTTGACTTCCTCCCTTCTTCCATCTGTGTCTGCTTGAGGGGTGCTTAGTATCTCTTTTATTAATCTTCTTATACCTTTCTTTATTTGGCTAAATATTTCACTTTTGAACTCGTCTATGAGGTCTTGAATATATCTCTTTATGTCCACTGGCACTGTGTCTGATATTGCATGTTTGCTGTTCTCATTCTCCTTTGTATTTACCTGTCCTGGGTCAATGTTCTCAGGATTGGGACCTGGGGACTTTTTGTTGTTGCTTCCTCTTCCCATCTTTTTTCTTTCTTCCAGAAGACCCCAGTTTCTTTCTTTGTTCATTACAATTCTTTTGAAGTGCACTGGCGAGATGACCCTTCCCACTGCCATGTGCTAGTGAGTTGCAGACAGGGACAGCATATGCTGGCCCCTCCCCTCCAGATCAGTCAAACTTCTGAGGCTTCACTGGATTAGTGTGCACCACTGCTGTAGGAACTTGATTTCAGATAACCTATTGGATCTCAGCCAAGTCACATGACCTAGGCCTAGCTCACTCCACCAATCCCATTTGGGAAGGAAACAATTGACTGAAGTCACTACTGCCCCTTGTACTTGCCAGTCCTGCCCGGTCCCAGAATGTTGTCTGCTGGAGCCCCCCTATTTATGGAATGGCTCAACTCCCATCACTCACCACAGGTAGATGTTGGCATCCTGCCAACTCAGCTCTCTGTTCAGCTTGCCAACCCTCAAACTCAATATAACTGCGCCCCCAGTGAGTTGAAGCTGCAGGACCTCAGGACAGATCGGCAAGTCGAGGTGGAACCTCAGCAAGTCAAGGCAGGACCTCGGCCAGTCATGGCGGGACCTTGGATGGTCAGCAAGTCACCTTAATTTCTTCTTGGGATGAGAGAGAATTCATCTCCCTCTGTTTAGGGCTCCCCACTCTGTATTATGTTGAATTCTAAGTTGACTATCTCAGGGAGCCTCTGTAGCCAGTTGTTATCTTGTTCCTATCTATCTTGAGCTCTTCAGATGTGCAAGACAAATAAATGTTCTCATCCTGAGGGTTGCTTTTGCTTATTTTTAAAACTTGTTGCCAGTGGTCCTAAAATTCTCTGTTTCCCATTCAGCAGGTGGAATCATAATTTTTCCCTTGACTGAAGCATAGACTCACCGAATCTCTTCTGGTACAAACAGTGTGATGGAAGTTTTACTTTCCCTCACCAGCGAGGTGAGGTGAAGTCTGACAGCACGCTATCCTGCCCTATGCTTTGGTACCTTCCCTATTCCTCCCCTTCATGGTCTCAGGGTCTGCCCTTTTTCAGTGGTCACTCTCCTCTAGGCCTCTCTCCAGCCCTTGCCAATGCAGGCACTGCTACCTCCTTGAAAGAAGGGTGCAGAGACCTAAGATCCTATCAGTTGATTTCTTGATGGCAGCCATTCTTTCTGGGGTGAGATGAAATCTCAATACTGTTTTAATTTGCATTTCTCAAATGACCAGTGATGGTGAACATTTCTTTATATATTTATTTGTCATTTGCATATCCTCATCTGAGAACTGTGTGTTCATCTCAGATGACCATTTTTAGACAGGGTCTTTGAATTTGGGGAGCTTGATGTTTTTCAGTTCTTTTATATGTTCTGTATACAAGTCCTTTTCCTGAGGGATTGTTGGCTAAAATTCTTTCCCATTATGTGGGTTTTCTTTTCACTTTGGTGGTGATTTCTTTTGAAGTGCAAAAACTTTTTAGTAATATGAGATCCCAGTTGTTGATTCTTTTAAGTATTTCCCATGTGGTTTGTGCTTTTATTTATGAATTCTCTCCCTACCCCTATGTCTCCAAGATTTTTACCTACCTTGTCCTCCAGTAGATTTAGTGTTACTGCTTTAATATTTAGATCCTTGATCCATTTTCACTTTAGCTTAGTGTATGGTGATAGACATGGGTCTATTTTCAGTCATCGGCATATGGAAAGGCAATTTTTCCAACATTTATTAAAGAGGTTATCTCATTTCCAGTGAACATGTTTACCCCTTTGTCAAATATAAGGTGGCTGAGTCTCTTTGTAGTAGTATTTGCATCTTCTAATCTGTTGCATTGATCATCAGGTCTATTTTTGCTAGTACCATGCTGATTTTATCACGTGGCTTTGTAGTATAGTTTCAAGTCAGGAGTTGAGATGCCTCCTGTCTTGCCTTTGTTGCCCAGAATCACCTTTGCTATTGTAGGTTTCTTCTATTTCCAGGTGAATTTTAGGAATATGTTCTCTAAATCTGTAAGATATATTAATGGTTTTTTGATTGGGATTGCATTGAATCTGTATAACAGTTTTGGGAGTATGGCCATTTTCACAATGTTGGTTTTTCCTAACCAACAGCAAGGAATATCTTTCCATTTTCTAATATCCTCTTCAATCTCCTTTTTTAGAGTAGTATAATTTTCAGCATATAGGTCTTTTACATTCTTGGTTAGGTTGATTCCTAGGTATTTAATTTTTTTAGATGATATTGTGAAAGGCTTTATTTCTGTAATTTCTCTCTTGTGGAGTGTTTTGCTTGTGTACAGGAATGCTACTGATTTTTGAGTGTTGACTTCGTATCCAGCTATGCTGCTGACTTTATAACCTCTAGTAGTCTTTTAATGGAGTTTTTTGGGTCTTCTATGTAGAGAATCATGTCATCTGCAAATGATGATAGTTTAACTTCTTCCTTTCCTTTTTTAGTGCCTTTTATGTCTTGCTCTTGTCTGACTGCTCTGGCTAATATTTCCAAAACTATATTGAATAGGAGTGGTGATAGTGGACATCCTTATCTTGCTCCTGATTTTAGAGTAAAAGCTTTCAGTTTTTGTCCATTTAGCATAATGTTGGCTGTTGGTTTGTCATAGATGGCCCTTATGAGATTGAGATACATACTGTCTATTCTGAGTTTCTGTAGGGTTTAGGTGTTGGACTTTATCCGAAGCTTTTTCTGCATCTATATAGATGATCATGTGATTTTTATTTTTGGCTCTGTTGATGTGATCTATTACATTAACTGATCTGCATATGTTGAACCATCCCTGCATTCCTGGAATCCCACTTGGTCGTGGTGTATAATCTTCTTGATGATTTGCTGCATTCTCTTTGCCAATATTTTATTGAGAATCTTTGCATCAATGTTCATTAGTGAGATTGGTCTATAGTTTCCCTTTTTGGTTGGATCTTTCTCTTAATTTGATTATCAGAGTGATACTTTCCTCCAAGAATGAATTAGGGAGGACTGCTTCTCTTTCAATTTCATTGAAGAGTTTAAGGAATATTGGCATTAAATCTTCTCTAGAATATCTTATAGAATTGATCCATGAATCCATCAGGACCTGAGCTTTTCTTTGTTAGTAAGTTTTTAATCACATTTTCAATTTCAGTAGCTGATAATGGGTTACTCAAAATTGCTATATCTTCTTGATTGAGCTGTGGTAGTTCGTATGTTCCTAGAAATCTATCCATTTCCTCTGTTTTTCACCCTATGTGAGTAGAGATTTTCAAAGTAAGTGTTCATGATCTTTTGAATTTCCATGGGATCTGTAGTAATTTCCTTTTTTTCAGTCTGTATTGCATGGATTTGAGTTTTTTTTTCTTGATAAGGTTAGCCAGTGGTTTATCAATTTTGTTTATTCTCTCAAAAAACCAGCTCTTTGATTCATTAATTCTTTGGGGTTTTTTAGTTTCAATTGCATTAATTTCTGCTTTAATCTTTACAATTTCCTCTCTTCTATGAGCTTTGGGTTTGACTTGCTCTTCCTTTTCTGGATGCTTGAGATGTAGCATTAGGTTATTTATTTGTGTTGGTTCCATTTTCTTGATGTGACTATTGCTATATATTTTCCTCTTAGGACTGCTTTCATTGTATCCTATAGGTTATAGTATGTTGTATCTGCATTTTCATTGTATTGTAGGTATTGTTTTATTTCTTCTTTAATTTCATCTGTAACCCACTGGTTACTCAAAAGGTTGTTATTTAATTTCATGCATTTATGCAGGTTTTTCAGGGGTTTTGCCACTGATTTCCAATTTTAGTGCACTATGATCATATATTATGCATGGGATCATTTTTCTCCCTTTGCATTTAGTTAAGAATGCTTTATGGATTAATATATGGTTTATTTTGGAGAACGTCCCATGTACAGCTGAGAAGAATGTATATTCTGATGAGGTTGGATGAAACACACTGTAAACATCCACTAAGTCCATTTGCTCACATGTATGATTCAGTTCTGTTATTTCTTTGCTGACTTTTTGTCTAGTTGACCTATCTCTTTGTGACAGTGGGGTGTTAAGGTCTCCCATTACAATTGTGTTGTGTATTTGGTTTTTCATGTCCATTAGTATTTGTCTTACATAGTTGGGTACTCCTGTATTTGGTGTATATATATTTATAACTGTTAGTTCTTCCTCTTGTAGTTTTCCACTTACAAATACATAGTGGCCTTCTTTATCTCTTTTAATCCTTTTAGGTTTAAAGTTCACTTTGTCTGTAAACAGAACAGTTACCCTTGCTTTTTTCTGGGTTCCTGTTGCATGGACCACTGTTTTTCACCCTTTGACTTTTAATCTATGAGTTTCTTTTTGAGTCAGATGTGTTTCTTGTATACAGCATATTGTGGGATCCTGTTTCTTGATCCATTCTGTCAATTTGTTTCTTTTGATAGGTGAATTGAGCCCCTTTACATTTTTGTATATCACTGATATGTGCTGGCTTAATGTTGTCATATTGTGTTCCTGTTGTTGGTTTCCTGCTTTTCTCCTTTTTAATGTCTTGTCCAGCCTTGTGGTTTCTTTCTGTTGTTGTGGAGATTGTGGTCATTTTTATGTCTATCTAGCATGTCTTTTAGTACTCTTTCAGAGTTGGTTTGGTGGACATGAATTCCTTCAGCTGTTCTTTGTCATGGAAGTATCTTGCTTCTCCATTAAATTTGAAAGACAGTTTTTCTGGGTACATCAATCTGGGTTGAAAGTTGTTTGCTTTTAGGGCTTGAAGTTTTCATGCCAAGCTCATCTTAACTTGTGCTTTGTGCTGAAAAGTCTGCCATGAGTTTAATCAGCTTTCCTTGATAGCTGAGTTGTGTCTTTTCTCTAACAGCTTTTAGTATTCTGTTCTTATGCTGTATGTCTGGGATCTTAATTATTATATGTCTGAGTGTAGATTTATGTTGGTTGTGACTGTCTGGCATTCTGTATGCTTCACTTATTTGTATATCAGATTTTTTTCCCTACATGTGGAGAATTTTCTGCTATTAATTCTATGAATAGTTTAGTTATGTCATTTGTGGCAGCAAGTGAGAAGAAGGGCCATTTCTGGGCCTTCCATTTACCTGGATCACAGGGTCCATGATGGTGATGGGAGTGGCCCACACTGTTTACCTTGGTCTACCTTGGTCCTGGTGGTGGTAGAGATGGAATGGGAGTCGCTTCCCTCCATGTTATTCACCCGTATTGAGGTAGCAGAGTTGGGAATGGGAGGGGTCTATGCTGTTCATGTTGGTCACATGATGGTGATGGCCATTGGATATCTAAAGAAGTAATTAAATTAAAATGACATCATCAGTAGGTCCTACCGTATGACTGGTGCCCTTATAAGAAAAAATCTGGCACTGATGTGTACAGAGGGAAGACCACATGAAGGCACTGGGAGAAGAAAGCCAAAGAGAAACATGACAAAAGAAGCCAATCTGGGAACACTTCATCATGGATGTCTAATTTCTAGAACTTGAGAAAATAAATTTCTGTTACTTCAGCCAAAAAAAAGGGGGTTTTGTTTGTTTGTTTGTTTGTGGCAAACAGTAGCCTTTGAGGTTCAAATCAAAGGTAAGCAGGTACCTGGAAACAATTGGCAAAACTTTCCTTCTCAAAATCATTTGACCAACTTTGCCCCAACTCCTCAGCCCTAAGCTACCATTCTACTGTTTGCTCCTCTGAGTTCAATGTTTTAGATTTCATTTATAAGTGAAATCATGTGAGATTTTTTTTGCCCTCTGTTCCTAGTTTATTTCACATGACAGACTATTCTTCTTTTTGGGAGTTTTGGCTGTTAGAAGAGCAGTTAGGTTTCCTCAAATGTAAGGAGAAAAATAAAACCTATTTTGAGAGTTTTTCAAAATGGAGATCGTTTTGAGAGATTTGGAAGGAGTTCCTATAGTTGCCCAGGCTTGTGTCACATAGGAGAGAACCACTGTTATGAGTTGGCTGTTGGATGCCTCAGTGACCAGATTATGGCATGGCTCTAGAGCCCTAACAGATGAATGGGGCTCTCAAAGATGGTGCAGGCTTAGACAGAGTTCTCAAGAGCAAGTAGATTGGAGCAACACAAAGGCTGGAACTCACCAGAGGCCCAAGATACAAATTCTTTCAAAACTTACAAATCTTGGAAAAGGAAGGACTCAAAGTTCAGATAAGGTGAAATTTCTTTCTATCCCATGCAGCTCTGAGTCAGAGCTAGATTAATTTACATGACAGTTTGGAGCATAAATATATAATGATTTCTCAAATATCTCTTTTTGGGGAGTTTCTTTCCAGACCTTGCTGTCTAGAATTATGACTTTACCCAGCTGTGTTTCCTGTTTTCCTTCTCTATTTTTTCTCCTCAATATCTTCCATTAACATAATTCTCAATCTTGATTGATATCTGTCTCCCACACCATAAGGGCAAGGATTTTTATTTGCTCTTGTGCCTGACACATAATGAATGGTCAAGAAGTATGTGGTAACCATATGAGCTAGTGTTTAACTTGTGCTATATATTAGAGAAACTTTTAACTACCAGAAATGCAAAAGTTGCTAAAGTCTCATAAAGGCTTGGCATTCTGTATTTTTGCATGTTACTATATAATTTTGAAATGAAGATAAGAGGTAGATGGAAAGAAAGTGGTCATTGTAACTCAACTCCTATCTGCCTGATTACAGAACTATGTCCTTTAGACATTCAGCAGCCTGCACCATCTATATTAAGGTAAATATCCCTTTCTAGAATAGTACCTCTATAAGCAGAGGAAAATCTTTATGTATACCCTCATCTCCAGAATCACTTTTCTCTAGCTTGAAACCCTTCTGATCACCTAAGAAACATTCATATTTAATAAACTCCTGAGTTCTCTACCACAAACATAACTAACCCTGTAAAATAAAGCTATTGTCAATTTGAAAGTTACTCAAATTAATGATTTCTAGAACTATATCTTGGAGTCAAAGTTTATAAGGGATGATCAAAAGACAGTGATTATAAATTAAGAAAATACCTTATTGCAGTAAAAGGCACATTAAAAGAATAATGAAATGTGTCTTCTATTGTAATAGATTTTTATGTAATAATTACCATATTTTATGATCAATCTTTATTACTCAAACATTTATGGCAACTTCTGTCAAATATAAACATTACCATGTGTCCTCATTTGCTTAATTTACCAGATCAGGCACCATGCAACTTCTGGCTCTTCTCCAAAAACCAAAATGACCATGAAATGTAAACATTTAAAGATGATTCAGGCATCCTGACAGCCAAGATAGCCTAACTAAAGACTCTAACAAAAGAGAATTTACAGGACTGCTTCAAAATGTGATAAGAATGATGGAATAATTGTGTTTGAAGTGAGAAAGTTTCAAAGATGATTAATTGCAATGTTTCTTTTACTATAATAGTTTTAAAATTGAAACAATCACTGCATTTTTGTACCACATCTCATATCTGTATTTCCCACAGTACTAAAAATGAAGTAGGCAACTAACAAATACCTATTAATTGATAATCCTCACAATATATTCTACCTCTGAGAAAATTTTTTCTCCAGAAAGAGACCTAACTGTGATCAGTGCCAAATAAATGGAAAATATGATACAATTTTCTGGAATTATGATGTTCTAGGGCTGTCCCCAAGAAGCAAAATTACATCCTTTCAATCCAATTGCAAGTTATAAAGCAGCTGCTAGCATGTTCAGGTCACTCCTGGACTGCTAACCAAGCTTTCTAACAGCTGGAAATCTGATGATCAACTTCTCTAAAAGGCCCATCAGACACCTCATTTTCAGGAACAGGAAAAGAGGGGATTAGCAAGGATTTTTTTTCTTTTACCTTTAAATAATCTGATCTGATACCCAAATATCTCTACATCTTTTTTCTCCTTTTATTGGCACATGTTTGTAGCACATAGTGAATACATTCATGGTGGGTAGCTGGTACATGTTCATAATACATCTTAATTCTTTTTACTTCACATCCTCTGTTCCTCTCTTCATTCCCTCCATTTTCTTAGTCCCCTTTGCATTTGCAAAAGATCTATCCCCGTTTCCAACTGTCTTCTTTAAAAGAGAATAAAACTAAGCAAAATAAAACATAATAAAGCCAATCAAAACAAACCAGTGTAAGTGACACAGAATTTCAAAACAATACAAAGTCAATGATGGTTACCATAATGACTCTTTTTGTCTTCAAAATAGCTGCTGATACCTTCAGATATAGTAAAAATCAAACAAAACAGAACATAATAGAACCAATAAAAACAAACAATGCAACACAGAACTTCAAAACAAGACAATAGTAAATCCAAAATGGCTATCATAATATATCTTGTTATCTTTGAAATAGCTGTCCATGCCATCGTATATGACAAAATCAAACAAAATTAATGCTTGTAGCCCTCAGTTCTGGAGGCTGGGTGGCCAGAGGTGAGTGTCCTCGCACCATCCCAAGCCCCAGAAGTTTGGGATCATTGCCCCCTCCTGTCAGGGAACTTCCCAGCTTCCTGCCACACTTGGCCAGCTCCACGGATCTTGGGCCTTCCTGCACCAACTTCCCAGCTTCCTGCTGTGCTCAGAGAGATCTTGGACCTGCCTGCACCTGCAATTCTGGAAACTGGGCAGGTGGAGGTGTGTGCCTTCCTGAGCCCCTGGGAGTTTAAGATTGTTGCTCCCAGCTCCCACTGGCCAAGGAACTTCATAGCTTCCTGCCACACTCCACCGACTTGGGTCTGCCTTCACTAACTTCCCAGCTCCTGCCATGCTTGGCTGGCTCCAGGGATCTTGGGCCTGCCTGCATCCTCAATTCTGAAAACTGGGCGGCCAGAGGTGGGTGCCCCCACACCATTCCGAGCCCCAGGAGTTTAAGATCATTGTTCCCACTGGCTAAGAATTTCACAGCTTCCTGCCACACTCCACTGGCTCCACAGGTCTTGGGCCTCCCTGGCCCACTCCCAATGACCCTCTCTCAATCCAGGGAACTGGGTGGCCAGGTCCCAGGAGTTGAGGGCATAGAAGAGGATTTCCAACAGGCCCAGGGGAAGCCTTGAAATAACACTTGAAACATGGAAATAAAGGAAAATGACAAAACAAAAGGCCAAAATACAATCTCAAACCTCCAGCCCATCCCAAGAAACCTTAGGAACTATGTGCATAGAAGAAAATATATGCCATACACTTGAAACACCTGAAATAATAGCAACTGAAATAAAGAAGCAATTCTGGGAAGCTTTAAAAGAATTCAAACTAGAAATAATCTTCCAGGTAAAAGAAGAAGTGACAAAAGAAATTAAAGAGATGCTGAACATACCTAAAGAAGACACAGTTAAAAAATTAGAGGAACAAAACAAAAAGATAGAATCCCTGGATGACCAATATAAGAAACAGAACACATGAAGCAGATTCAAAGAGATATATAAGAAACCAAAAATTCCATTGAAAGTTGTAAAAACCACCTGAATGAAAGTGAAGACAGAATTTCAGACCTTGAAGACAAGATTGCAGCTAGTGAACAGGAAAGGAAAGATCTTTTAAAAATAACAAGGAATCAGGAAATAACAATTCAACAGCTGCAAGATGATGCAAAGAAAAACAACATATGATTGATAGGGATAAATGAAAAAGAAGGGGACAACATAAAGGATGTCAAGAGGATATTTAGAGAAGTAATAGCTGAAAATTTCCCAAACATGAGAACGGAAACTGACATCAGGATCAGTGAAGCATATAGAACTCCAAATAGCCATAATCAAAAGAAAACTACACCCAGACATAAAATAATCACCATCCAAGAAATTCAACATAAGAATAAAATATTAAAAGTTGTCAGAGAGAAAAGACAGATCACCTATAAAGGGAAAACTATCAGAATCACAGCAGACTTCTCAGCACAAATAATAAAGTCAAGAAGAACATGGAGTGAAGTATTTCAGATCCTAAAGGAAAATGATTTCCAACCTACACTGATGTATCCTGAAAAACTATCCTTCAAAATGGATGGAGAAATAAGATAGTTGACATGACCATGACAAAGAAAAGCTAAAGAACTTCATGATCACCAAGCCAACCCTGAAAGAACACTGAAAGACAGTTTAGATACACTTAGGAAAAAACCACTAAGCAAAGAAGACAAACAAAACAGAAAGACAAAGACTCAATGGCAAAATGATAACGTCAACAATAAACCAATATATAACAGTTATAACCATTAATGTAAATGGTCTCAATTCACCAATTAAAAGAAACAGACTAGCAGAATGGATCAAGAAACAACATTCAACCATATGCTGTCTACAGGAAACCCACCTAACCCAAAAGGATACTCACAGTCAAAGAATGGAAAACAATATTTCATGCAGCAGGAACCTAAAATAAAGTGGGGGTAGCTATTCTGTTTGCAGACAATGTGAACCTCAAATCAAGAATGCTCAGAACAGATAAAGGTCATTACTTACTGGTTAGGGGAAAACTTCAAGAGGAAGAGATAACAATCTTAAATATATATGCACCAAATTCCAGAGCACCCAGTTATATAAAGCAAGTATTAATAGAAATGAAAAACCAAATTAGCAATAACACAATTATAACAGGAGACTTTAATACACCATTGACAATAAGGGACAGATCAACCAGACAGAATATTAGCAAAGAAATAACAGAAATGAATCACACCTGTGAACAAATGGACTAGATAGACACATGTAGAGTGTTCCATCCAACATCAGAATACACATTATTCTCAGCAGTACATGGGACATTTTCTAGAATATACTATATACTAGCCCACAGAACATATTTAAATACATGCAGAAGAGCTGAATTTATCCCAGGCCTGTTTTCAGATCATAGCGCCATGAAACTAGAAATTAATGATAAAAGAAACTGCAAAAATCCCACAAACCCATGGAAATTGAATAACACACTCTTGCGCAATCAGTGGGTCACAGTGGAAATTAAAGAAATTGAACAATACCTACAAGCAAATGAAAATACACATACAACCTACTAGAATCTGTGGGATGCTATGAAAGCTGTCCTCAGAGGAAAATTTATTGCACTGAGTTCCCACATCAGGAAAACAGAATGAATACAAATAACCTAAAGCTACACCTCAAACATCTAGAAAAAGAAGAGCAAGTCAAGCCCAAAGCCAAAAGAAGGGAGGAAATTATAAAAATGGGAGCATAAATTAATAGAGACTAAGAAAACAATCCAAAGAATCAATGAATCAAAGGGTTGGTTCTTTGAAAAATAAATATAATTGATACGCCCCTAGCCAACCTTATTTTAAAAAGGGAAAAAAAGGCTCAAATTCATGCAATAAGGGATGAAAAAGGAAAAATCACTACAGACTCTGTAGAAATACAGAAGATCATCAATGCTTATTTTGAAAACCTCTACTCTTATAGGTTTGATAACAGAAGAAATAAACAGATTCCTAGAAACATATGAAGTACCAAAGTTAGGTCAAGAAAATGTAAAACTGCTGAGTAACTCAATTTCTATTAATGAAATTGAAAATGTAATTAAGTCCTTATCTACAAAAAGAGCCCAGGCCCAGAAAGATTCACTGTGAAATTCTACAAGAAATACAAAGAAGAGTTAATGCCACACTTCTCAAACTCTTCAATGAAATCAAAAGGGAAGCAATACTTCCTAAATCATTCCTGCAAGCAAATATTACTCTAATACCAAAAACTGAGAAAGACCCAACTAGAAAAGAGAACTACAGGCCAGTCTCCCTAATGAACACAGATGCAAAAATTCTCAATGAAATATTGGCAAATAGGACGCAGCAAATCATCAAGAAGATTATACACCATGACCAAGTGGGATTCATTCCAGGCATGCAAGGATGCTTCAACATATGTAAACCAATAAATGTAACCTACTATATCAATATAGCCAAAAGTAAGAATCACACAATCATTTCTATAGATACACAAAAAGCTTTTGATAAGGTCCAACACTCATTCATGATAAGAACCTTACAGAAAATTGGAAGGATGATCTTTACCTCAATATGATAAAGGCTATCTATGACAAACCAACAGCCAGTATCACACTAAATAGCCAAAAACTGAAGGCCTTCACCTTAAAATCAGGCATAAGACAAGGATGTCCCTTATCACCACTCCTGTTTAATATGGTACTGGAAATACTAGCCAGAGCAATTAGACAAGAGAGAGAAATAAAAGGGGTAAAGATAGAAAAAGAAGAAGTTAAATTATCATTAATTGTGGATGACATGATACTCTACATAGAAGACCCCCAAAACTCCAATGCTCTTTAGTTTATTTACACTACAGGTCTCATATATAAGAGAAATGATACGATACTTAAGCTTATATGCCTGATTAATTTCACTTAACATTATACATTCAATGTGCATCAGTCTTCGTTCTATAAATGACTTCACTTCTGAAACTCAGTGTTGAGATGGTCATCTTATTTTCCCAGACTTTATACCTATAGTATACTTTGTTTTTGGTTGAAAGGCAAAAGAAAGAATGTTTTAGTGCAGATTTTCCTTTTAATTATGAAATTATAGCATTTTTTAAAATTAATTTTATTGCTATATTTTGGATTTACATGATGGTCACATTCAGCATAGGAAATTTGTGCCTATGCATGTTTATCTTGATTCTTTTCCCCCAATTTCCATCCCTCCAACCATCAAAAGCTTTGTTTCTATTTTCTTCCTGCTAATCTCTTTTCTTCACCTCTTTCCTTTTCCCTTTTCCTCCTTTGTTCTCCTTCCCATTTGAACATTTTCTTCCTATTTCACAGTATTTATTATACATCTTTGTCCTTATTTGCTCTCAGTTTCTCATGCCAGAGAAAAAATGCTATATCTAAACATGTGTATCCAATGTATTTCCCCTAATTCTATAGTCTCAAAGAGCATCCACTAGGTAGAAATGTCTCAAGTTATTTTTCTTTATGGCAGAGTAATACCCCATGGTATTAAAAAAAAAAAACAACCCTTCTTTATCCTTTCACTTGGTGATGGATATTTGGACTGCTTCCAAGAGAATGTTTTATTAAATATTTTCCATTTGAGCATAAAATTCTAACATTTTTGAGTTTAAAATAACCTATTTGGGAATATATATATATATATATATATATGCTAATTTTTAAACTGGAGTTTTCAGAAGTATTTATCATAATTTTAGAAACAATATTTTAAAGTTAAACTAGGTTTCAAAGTAATAAATGAGTGCTATCAGGGAAAGATAAAACACTGGGTCTATATATTTATCAATTTATTAGTCTAATAGTTTCATATGGGATGCCTTCATTTAAAGTACATTTTTACTGTGTTTGGCATGAAAAATATTTTGAAATCAATATTATAGTACTAGAAAATAAATTTTTTAGCTATCAAAACTTGAAAGGGATATGTTATTTTGAGCAAGAGGTTAAGATTTTAATGGAAACAAATTGATTATTTTTTTGTAAGTCTCTTCCCACTTTACATTATATCTGATCGTCCAAACCAAAAGAATTTGAGATTTCTGGCTTTCAGATATGTTATGGTTTGTCTGGGTGCCCCCCTCAAAGCCTCACATAGTCATGGAGGCTGCTGAATCTAGCATTTGTGATTGATTCACTGTCTGGGATTTGGTATGAGTGCTACACCACCCGCCCAGGGTGAATAGCTGGCATGCAATATAAGGGAAGGAAGGAGACATGCTCTTCCCCTTTTGTTCCTTTTTTGCTCTTGTTGCTTGCAGCCAACATGAATACTTGCTCCTTATACTCATGCTACTCTGCCTTGGAGAGCTAAAAAAAAAATCTTTCCTTCCTTAATTTGGGTGTCAGCTATTTTGTCTCAGCAATGAGAGAAAATTAACTAAGAATTAGTGTACTTATTTGTATTTGACAAAGATGATTTATTCATTCATAAAAACAAATCTGAACAAATATTTGCCAGTAATTATAGAAGTTTGTACCTGACACTGGCCTAAGTTCTTTATATTGATTCACTCAATACTCCCAACAACCTACCAGTACTATCACCATGATCCATTCAAATTTTTCAGAGTAAGAAACAAAAACACAGAAAGGATAAGTAACGGTCCAGATCACCTACCTGAGGTGTAGGTGAGGGTAGAGCAAGTGGATTCCTTCAGACCATAATATTACTACTTCATATTGCCTCTGCAGAATAATCTTGTTTCTAGCTACCTACGTTCTTGAAAAATCAAGTTCGCTCCTTCTATATCCAGAGTTCTCTTATTTTTAAGAGAAAATACTCTTACAGCACAGGGATGAAGTTCAGTGGGAATGCCCTCCACTAAATCCCTATTATATAACAGCAACAACAACAACTCTCCTTGGTATTTACCACTCTTTTCAAAGACCCTCAAAAACTCACGGAGACTCCACCATGGAATCTCCCTTACTTCTCAAGAGCAAGTTGGGAGACTTCCTCTGTCTTCTCCTGTTGCTTTCCTCCCTTCCTCCTTTTCCCATCATTATCACCTTCTCCTCCTCTTCTCTTTCTTTTTCACTTCCCCCATCCTCACTGCCTTCAGTGTCTCAAGTGGGGATTCCTTACAGACCTAGTGTCTGAGTCTCTGCCACTTTCTCTTACCTGACCAACCAATAGCTGCAATATTGTGAGTGAAAAACTAAAATTTTTAATTTTAAAAGCAATTATAGAATGGTTCATTGTGAACAATTATGGAGGCGGAGGTGTAGCTCAGTGGTATATACTTAGCCTATGCAAGGCTTTGGGCTCTATCCCCAGCACCAAAAATAAATTTTAAATATTATTCTGAAAATTCTGATAAAGTTCTTGCCATAAGTTTCTGTGATGTTTAGCCTAGTACTAAGAAAACTTTTAAGCATATCTTAAAGCAGCAAATCTATGCACACAGCTTATTATGAGCCAACCACTACCCTAAGGGTTTCATTTAAATTGACTCATACAAACCTTGCAGCAACCTTCTGAAGTCAATACTATTATTATCATTTCCCATTTCACAGGTGGGAAAGTTAGGGATGACAGAGAGCCATTAATGAACTCATTAGTATCAATAATAGAATAATTAGCATTTAGAATCAAGTAGTTTTGCTCTAAACTCTACTTAATTACTATACCATTCTGGTGCCCTAAAACATATTTGAATTCTGTAAAGTTAGATATAACTGCTTTTAAAATGACAAAATAGTATAAAATGGTCTAATTTGTCCCTCTCTACTTGAAGAAAATATCATAGGTTTATAAATCCAAGTTAATATTCCTGTCCTATTATTCTAAGTCTGTAAAATTAGGATGTGAAGATGATTATTATATGTAATTTCAATACCATTCATACAATGAGATACAAAATCTTTTCATGACTTTAAATATTATCTATTCATAATAAAAGTGAAATTATGTCTAATTTCTCCATTATACAGAATCAGGTACAAATTGTGATGTTTCTATTAGTAAAAATATCCCATCCTTCTGTCAAGACTACTAAATTAGCAATCTTTTATCATTTCTTCACAGTACAAAGGAAATACAATTTGGCAAACTGTAACTTTTTAAGGAACTTTAATATTTGCTGCCCTTTAAAGTAAGGAATATTGCTCAGCATGGTGGTGCATCCCTATAATCCTAGCATTGTGGGAGCCAGAGGCAGAAGCACTGCAAGTTCAAGACCAGTCTGAGAAACACAGAGAGAGATTGTCTCAAAGAAATAATTTTACAAATTGGTGTGGAGATGAAACTCAGTGGAAATGCTTTGCATTCAGTCCCTAGTACAGTGATATGATGATGATAATGATACAGATGAAGCTGATACAGATAGCTGAGGAATCTGAGTGCACTTGTGGTTCTTTGTGTATTACGTATACTTGTTCCACAGCAATTTATTTTACTTCTGGTTGTTAGTTTGCCACTGTAAGAAGCACAGTGTCTTCTGCCTTCTGGATCTATTGTTCTTTCTCTGTCATGTGAAAAAATTTTCCACCACATTCTCCTCCCACCCCATTTCACACCTTGGGAAAGATGTAAAGTAAACAAAATGATAACCTGACTTTATCTGAATGTGAAAGTGCATATGAGATTGTAGGGATCTAGGAGCCCCAGGGATTGAAGTTTGGTCTCACTGTCTCCCTGTAATACAAAAGACTTGTTAATATCCTTAAAGTAAATGGGGATTGCCCCCCACCAAAAAAAATCTACTTATGTATCTATCTATCTATCTTCATTCCTTTTTTTCCTTCCTTCCTTCTTTCTTTCTTATTTTATTTTTTATTTTGAGACAGTTTCACTATGTAGTTCAGGCAGGCCTTGAACTTGTGGCCATTCTTTTGCCACAGCCTCCTTCGATTACAGACATGCACTATTATCTCCAGCTTCAATAAATCTTTCAATGTAATGATTTGGCAGATAATTCAGGATTTAGTTCAGTTTAATAATAATAATCCTCATTAATCTCAGATTCCATATTTGTAGATTTGTACAGGAGGAAAAAAAACTTCCTCTTGCAGACTATAGGGGAAAAAAAATTTCTACCTGTTCCTTTTGCTTAAATTTACCTGTAAATAAAAAAAAATACCTTTCTTATTTATTGAAAGACATGCATTGACCAAGAAAAGCCATGTGCTACCCAGTATACCTGAGTTTGAACAAGCCAATTTTTTCTCTCTCTTAACTGTAACAAGTATTCTTTACATGGTTTATTTAGTGCCATTTTTTAAGAAATGTTTGTGTTTTTGCTTATTTTCTGGTTTAAAATGACCCACTTTAGCATACTAAAGTACTATCAATTGCTCCTAAGTATAAGAACCAGTTATGAGCAAGAGGCCTTATGAAAATGTGTGTCCCATGAGGTTCCTTCAGATAGCACTTACAGGTGGGTTATCAAGACCTCAAGATTAAATGAATCAACAATGCATAATACAGTTTTTCCAAATACACATAAAACAAGGTTATATACTGAAGAAACTGATGAAATATTGTAATCAGAGACTTGCAGGGGACCTAACTCTGAATGTTTCTTGAAATAGTGCCAAAGCACTTTTCACAGTACCTCTATAAAACCCAACAGAGAGAATAATGCGAAGTGACTGACCTCCCCTGGAATTCCCTTTAAAAAAATCTTGAAAACACTACCTTTACCTTTCTGGGTTTTTTTTTCACAAACATACTTCTTTAAGACAGTGCATCGATAGAGAAAGCAATGGACACAGAATTTTTAAACCTAGCTCAGCCCAGCTTCTCCAACTTATATGATCAATGATCATCCTGAATAAAGTATAAAACTTTCTGGGTAAATGTTTCCTGAGCAGAAAGATAGAACTTGAAAGCTCTTTAAAATGCTTGTGTATGAGGTATTATTTTTTAGGTTGAACAATGACTTTTTTTTTCTTCAGGTATCACAGAGTATTGCTGTATTGCCTCAAAGAAACACTGTTTAAGATTTTACCTTTGATTTTTTGAGATGAGAATAGGGTTCCTATTAATGAAATACTTTGTTATTTTCAAAATGTCCCAATTGTTGTCTGACCTTTTCTGGTGTCAGAAGCTGCTTTTTAGCATTCTTTCTTCCAAGATGGCAGCCAATCCTCCAGTCTCCCAACTTAAGCGTCCAAACAGGCCAGAGAAACAAAACAATATCAAGCAGAATCCTGACCACAACTGAAGAGATCCGAGAGCTTATCTGACACTGCTCAACCCTGTTTCCTTAAGAGAAGCATTTCATATTTTTCGGTACCAGTTCCTTCATTGTAAAGCAATTTTTATAAGATACTGCCTGTACTGGATGGTAATTATGGGACTCTATGTTCTATAAATATTATATAACTTACATACGGCTAAACAAAAATGCAAGTTTCTTACTCCTTATCATCCCTGTACATTATTAGCTTGCTAGGGCTGCCATAACAAAATACTGCAGGTTGACTGGTATTAATAGTAGAAAGTTTATTTTCTCACAATTTTGGAGACTACAAATCCAAGAACAATGTGTCAGCAGATTAATTTCTTCTGAAACCTCTCCTTGTGTGGCAACAAAGAGTCACAAATAAGTTGTGGTCAGAGATCTACACGAACAGAGAAGAGCCATATAACTATATAGTAATGTATAAATATATATAAATATTAGAAAGCAGTGGCCAGGTGTGGTGGCACATGCTATAATCCCAGCACTCATGAGGCTGAGGCAGGAAGATTGTTGTGAGTTCAAGACCATCCCGGGCTACAAAGTGAGTTCAAGTCTAGCCTGAACTGCATAGTGAGACCTTATCTCAAAACGAGGGGAAAAAAAAAAATTAGAAAATGAAGAAGACCACATTAGCACATTGATTACAGAGGAAAGCACCCAGAGAAACAAAGGGAAGAATCGACTTCAGCATCCTGCTGAGGGCTTTCAGCTGACAGTGGTGAGTTGTCACTGCCCCACACTCCAGTTTTTCCAGTCAGAGTGTCTTAAAGTAGAGGGTCTCCAGTCAGACTCAGACAAAGGGCACTCTCAAGACTATCTGTATATAAAAGTTTTCCACAAAGGAAATATTGGTTTTGGTTTTTTTTTAATCTATGAGGAATGGCAGGCAGCTGATTTCATTCAGCAAATACTTGTGTTTCAATGACTTTCACTATTTTAACCCTTTCCCTGACATTCAACCCCTGAGTCAGCAGAATGCATGGTGTAAGCCAAAATACACAGATGTACAGTCATGTTGTATATCTTTTTGATTATATAAAACATATACCAGTTAAACATACTGAGTAGTACTAAAACAATACAGAATAGCAATAAGGAATTGAGCAAAGATTGAGAGTAACACTGCACAGAAATAGATTTTAAAAAGAAATTGTACCAGTAATGATTAGTAACAATTATAAGCTATATCTTTAAATTGTCCACTAACTTTATGGGTCTGTAGCAGAGATAAGAGTTTAGGAATCTAGGTAAAGGATAATTCATCTATCTAGTCTGGGGACAAATAAAGCATGTCATCCATTTAGTAGACCATCTAGAGATGTTGTAAATGTCTCAAGAAAGGGGAACTCAGACCCATTAGCACTAATTTAGTCACATTACTGCCAGCAGAAGTCATCTGTTGAACACAACACAGAGACACTGTAGGAACATAAGTTCAACAGTATGCCAGCAATGTCTGCTGGTCACATTACTGTTGGCAGAATACACGAGTCCCACTTCACATAATACAGAATAGTTACATACAAATTACTAGAATGTTGAAAGCATGGTTTCATTTTTCTGATTAATGTTAAACAATTTGGCCCTTTATTAGTAAGTATGCAATTATCTAATTGATGAGTTATATTTTTAACATCCATATATTTTTAATGATTTGAGGAACCATAAAATGTTAACAATAACAGACAGCACATGAAAAGGACACAGCTCAGAGACACTGTGTAGAATGTACATTTTAATAGTACCCCAACAGTGTCTTCTGTACATATAAATTTAAGAGTATTAGTCCAAATATGGCATTAAATGTTCAGTTAGCAAAGAAGTAAAGTTGATTGGCAGCACAAGTAAAACTGTCCTGTTGGCAAGGAGCAATGCTGTTCTTATGTCCAGAGATACTCTCAGTTGATCTTGACAAAGTTCCTGGAGTCCAAGAGTGGCTACATAGCAGGAGCAAAAGGCTGTATATTAGGCAAAGCTATTCCCAAAGGAAAAGATGGTTAGTAGCACAAACTCAGGATCATCTTGAACTGAACACATAACATTCACAGTGTTGTCGAGGCCTCCTGTTATAATTTTGGTGGCCCTCAGCTTACCAGCATGGTGTCTTATACAGAAAGTAGTCCACAAGGAGAGCAGAGGTTTGCATTTGGCCTTGCAGCAATGAACCAGGCAGTAGGCCATATTAGCCCTGCTTTGATGCTCTGAGCCACATGTTCTCAGTCCTTACCACCGTCATTGGTGGGCAGGTGGTTCAATGGGCTGTGGCAGTAAAGGCAACAGTAGCCTTGCAGGTGGGAAATGTGGCAGTGGTGGCAGTGATGGTGACGACAGCTGTGGCAACTGTGCTGGTGGGTGGGCACATGGGCTCAGACTAGAGGTGAGCAACTATAGTGGTGGCCCCATTGCAAATCTTTTTATTTTAATCATTACACAATACAGTCCCATTTGTCCATTTTTTTAGCAAGTTGTAAGTATGGAAAGTGATCCCAACCCAGACTATCATACACAATGTATTTAACAATGTATTCCTTTAAAAAGTGGCATCTTGTCTTAGTGGATTCTCATGACTATGCCAATTTGTGACCACAAGGAGTCACAAGATCTGGCCACAGAAATCTGAGGTTTGGATCAACACATATAGCGATGGGCCACACAATGATTTTAAAGAGATGAAATCAGTTTATTATAAAAGTACCACAAATACGAGCATAGTTAAACAATATATAGCCATACATCAAGGCAGGAGACAGCACCAAAGATGAAGGAGTATCTTCTGGGGAAGGATCTTGCATGAGACAGCCTTCAGGAGGGAGAGAGAAAATGCCACATTACGTCTAGCTTCTCAGTTTCTTAAGTACTGAGTTCAGAAATGGTGGTTTGGTGCCAACAGATTTGCACGGCAGGAGAAATCACTTCCATCCTTGGATACAGCCTAGGAGTGGTCAGTCCTTTGGGTGTTAAGTTATCTTTATAAACTCTTCTCAGAAGACAATCAGCCTCCCTACAGGAAGGCAAGTAGCTGAGGTCATTTCATCAATCGTATGTACTCCAGATGATTCTCATCATTTTCTTACACCTTGCCTTTCCAATGTCTGTCTTCTTCCTATGCCTTACATGGCCTATGCTAGCTCTGTTTGAATCTCCTCTTTTTTTATAACAGTCACATTAGATTAAGGCCTACAATAAAGATTCCATTTTTAACTTAAGTAACTCTTTAAAGATTATATGTGCAAATCTCATTCTGAAATATAGGAGTTAAGGCTTTGATACACAAGTGTGCATGAGGAGATGGTGACATAGTTCAACTCCTAATGTATACCACCAATTTCTTTAAAAGATTTAAATTTGACTTATATTTGGGCCATATTTCTTTATAAACCTTTTGCACTTTTTAGAAATCCCTATGTAATTTTGTTTTGTGTTTTTGAGAAAACTAATATGTGCCTTTATCATCTCTAAGGTTTTTCAAATTCTTGATCACACTACTACTG
Source organism: Cavia porcellus (assembly GCF_034190915.1). NCBI lineage: Eukaryota > Metazoa > Chordata > Mammalia > Rodentia > Caviidae > Cavia > Cavia porcellus. Next base: position 42,619,104 of record NW_026947493.1, read on the forward strand.
TACAAAAGTCCTTTTTTTAAAACCAGGAATCAAACTCATGACCTTGAACTTGCCAAGCAGGTGCTTACACCACTGAGCTAAATCTCCAGTTCTCCATTTTCTTCTTGAAAGATAGTACCTCCAATCTCTGACCTGCCCATCCCTGGTTTGTCCTGATTGCTTTCTTAGCCTACTGTGTCATGGTTATATTAGTGCATTTGTCAGAATTTTAGTACTATATTGAATGTTTTTAGTCAGTCTAGCTTTATAAAGATTGGTTTAACTTTCAGTTTTGATGACTGAGAGTCCAAGCATGGCACAATCTGTAGTTATAGCAACCATAGCAAATGACAGAGCAATTGTGATAGTGAGAAGAAGAATCACATCTCTAAACAGGAAGCCAGAGAGAAACAGAGATCCCATAATCCCTTCCACAGATGTGACCCCAAGACCTAGGAACTTCTTCCTAGGCTCTGCTTCTTAAAGGCCCCACTACTACCTTCTAATATCACCACCCTAGGAACCAAGCTTCCAACATGTAAATCTTTAGGAGGACAAATAACATCCAAACAATAGTAACTGTCAGCCTGAGATTTATTTTTCTTGAGTTCCTGGGTTGATTCTTTTTTCTTTTACATCTTGTAACTTCCTTTTACTTGGACTTTATTCTGTCTTGAAGAAGTACATTTGTGGCACAGACTGACATGCTGTTAGATTGCCTTTCAGGAAGGACTCAAGTGCAAGCAGGACATAGTTGACAGCCAACAGGATCCTCTATAAGCAGTGATGACAAAACTTTTTGAGACTAAGTGCCAAGTTGCAACCCAAAATCCACTTATGTATTACAAAGTAAGAATATTTCAATTAAACATGAATACTGAGGTTATAGTTTAGGAAAAATAACTCTACATTAACATCTTTTGACTTCAAAGAAAAACACAATAATATTCATGCTATAGGTTTGCCAGCACTGCTTTTGAGACTCCTCTAAAGGGAAATCTTTGCTCTGGAGCTACCAAGAGGGCTGACCGACACTTTTCTAGGTCAGCATCACTCTAATAGCTACCCTTAGCCAATCCTATATATTTCCCCTTCTCCATAGATGTCACCACCCAGCAAAATTTTGTATTCTAATTCTCTTCCTGCTTCAGCTCTCTGAATAACAAAATCGATATGACATCCTCTAGCTGTATTTTTTATTTGTTTCAGAAAGAAATAATGGAATTCAAACTTTAGAAGAACTGCTTGTCTCTGTATGCTATTGCTACCTTGACTAGATATTCAAATCTAGATTCAAAATTATTTCCCCACAGAACTTTAAGGCCTTGCTGTCCTATCTGCTATCATCCAGTATTCCTGATGAGCAGCCTTATCATCATCTAACTATTCTTTTTTAGGTAGCCTATTTTTCCTTTTTGTTTTGTCCCCATCTATATAAGCTTTTCGGGTTTTACCTCTATCCTCACTGCTTTTAATTTGTTTTTTAATTTTAAAGAGAATAAAAACAACCAAAATAAAACAGAATAAAGCTAATTTAAACAAACCAGTGTAATGACACAGGATTTCAAAACAATGCAAAATCAACAGTGGTTATTATAATGCTTCTTGTCTTCAAAATAGCTGCAGATATCTTCAGACATAGTAAAAATCAAACAGAACACAATAGGATCAATAAAAACAAAGCAATGAATACAATAAAGGACTTCAAAACAAGACAATAATAAATCCAAAATGGCTACCCTAATATATCTTATTTTCTTTGAAATAGCTGCCCATGCCATTGGATATAATAAAAAACAAAACAAAACAAATAAAACCCAAACCAACAAACAATGAAAATGATACTGGACTTCAAAACAAGACAATAAGAAATTTTAAAATGGCTACCACCTTCAGAAGGAGATTCCCCCATAGTTACCACAATGCGTATTGTTATCCTCTGAATAGGTGATCAGACTACTGGTTTTAGGCTTGCAAAGTCAGTGAAACACTAAACACTACAAGCATTGAACTGTATTCTACTTCAATAGCTATCATTGCAGTCAGTGTTTCTCTGAATCAGCCTGTTGCTTACGGTTGGGTAGCAGGGCTAGCTTGTTTCCTAGCCTGTATGCCAGAAAGGGTTGGCATCCCACACCAAGCCCTTTCTAGGCTTTCCCCACAGCAGCCCATGCATGGTACTGATTTGCAGGGATGGCTTGCTTTTTGGTGACTTGTTCTCATCCCTTGCAGTTCACAAATGGCACTGACTCATGGAGAAAGACAGGCATCTGGCTTCCCCCCAGTGGTCTGCACATGGCAGTGAGTCACAGGGAGGGGGCTCTCTTCTTGTTGGCTTCTTGTTCTGTTCCCCTGTAGTCCATGAATCAGTGCTTTTAAATTTCACAAGGCTGTGTCCAGGCACAGTTTTGGATGGCCCTTTTGAACCAATGAGTAGTGTCTTCCATCCCTTCCACTCCACTGTCTCTGCTTTCTTTTTCTAAATTCTTTTAGATAGTTTTTGCATCTTCTGGATCTCTCATTCATGATCTTATTTCTTTATTTTTTTTTTGTTTTCCATCATCTGATGTCTTAGAAGTTATTTTCCATTTTATTGTCTGAATCCTAATATTTGGTTTAGCATGATATATTATTTCTTTCAGCTCAGCAATGAGACTTTCAGTTTGTAAGAACTCTATTGTTCTCTACTTGCTCCTTTTAATATCACTGTGTTCTGGCTTTCATCATCGCAATACTCTCTTGGTTGTTCCTTTTGATACCCATGAGCATTTAAAAATATATTTGTGTTTCTTTCCTTTATGTTTCCTTCTGGGTCATTTACTTTGTTTATCTTTAACTTCCTTTTTTTAGGTTGTTGTTTCATCTTGAATGTATGGTAAACTTTTTTTTTCACTTATGAAAGACTACAATGATTCATATGTATAAAGTGGGTAGGTCCAAGGAATGAACAGCCCAAAATCCCCCAGGCTGCCAACTCAAGGAAGAACTTACTCTGAGAGTGGGGTGGTCTTCCTTTTCTTTCCATGTCTACTATTAGGCTCTGTGCTGTTTTTTTTTCCCCAGCCTGCACCTATTCCATAGCCCCCCACCAGGCAAATCTCTGTTTAAACATTTCTCCAGGTGGCTTGCTGCAACAGCTGCAAAATGTTGTAGAGGACAACTGCCCTCTGTGCTTGAAACTTCTTGGGAGTTCTACAGGGAGAATGGTTCTGTTTCTGCTAGACTGCAGAATATGTATTTTGAACTGTGATTTTCTCCATTCTGAGCCTTGTATCCATACGTTCGCTTTCCACATCCTAGAAATTCTCTAAAATCTATGGTTTGCTAATTGTACCTACTATAGTTTTCCACGTTGGAAAATATATTTTTCCTTTTATTATCTTTTCAATGCACCCCTGGGAAGAAGGGGATACAATCATATAGGCACAACCACACATGTAACCCTGACCCCTAGACACAAGCAGTGAATGTCTGAATGATGTCTGAACAGTGGAGGATACTGCAGTCAGAGTGGAGAAAGAGAAAGGTGCCTGTGGGTAACGGATTGAAGGATATAACTCAGGGACTTTCAGGGGAGGGGCCAGCACTATATTTCTACAATGGCACTACAGAAACAAGGCATTGAGAAAACACACACAGAGAGACAGAGAGAGAGGGAGAGAGAGACTTTTAATGAGGCAGTTACATTTCATTGTTTTCTAGAGACATCCCTATATCACTATTATAAGTGTCTCTCTTGCTTACACTGGCTCAGTGTGGATTTTCTTTGCAAGTAAAAGAGCCAGAAATCATGCATATCTTACTCCGTTGAAATCTTTTACCTTCCTGACTATAGACAGATGGGGTGATGGTTTCCTTCACAGATCAATGTTGGTCAGGACCCGACCTCTATAGAGAATAAAATGCCTTCCTTGCCACCCTCGTGAAACAAGGAAAAGGCAGAAACAAATCCCTGCTTTCTTCTTAACCTGATATATGACTTTGCCTATGAACTTGAGTAGAGGTGCAATACATCTCCCTAAAGTCCCACAAAGTTTATCTTTTCCTTTTTCACTTTGAGAAACCATATCCGTAAGCAGCCTTAACAAAACCACATCCCCACTTATAAGAGAACCCTTCTTTATCTCTTACTCCACATTTTTTTCTTCCCTGACTTAATATTTTTTAAAACTCTCACTTTCTAGAATTGGTATCTTATGAAGATATTCAACAAATAACTCCAAATCCTGCCCCCAATAATATGATTCACGTAACAACAAAATAAAAATTTCTGTTGCTTGAGCCAACACCAGTCCTCTAGGTTAAAAGACTCTATAGTTAAAACTGCAAGGAGCCATTAACAACTAAGCCTCTCTCTGACTTTCCCAAAATAGGTCGACCAAGCGGGATTACAGGACTTTGTGGGAACTTTGTGGCACTTTGTGAAAACAGAATTGTATGAAAAAGACCTCTTACATAACCTAACGTTTAGGTTTCTCCCTCTCCCTACATCATCAGGGCAGGTAGGGAGTTGTCTCCGGTGATTTCGGGACTGTACCGCCTTCAGATTACAGAAGCCAGCAGCTGGGGATGCAGGCGGCTCCCACAGGCCCGGCGGGAACCCACTTCCGGGTTTCCCTCCGCGCCGGCCGGAGACCTCACACAGGCTCCGCGGCTCTGAGCGCGGGTTACACTACCCAGATATGACTGCTAGCATTTGTAGTTTAGGGAGGGCGGGGTGGGGAACACTGGCGATCTTTAATTTTAAAAACCTCGGGTGACAAAAGCACGAGCCAGGCAGGAGTCGAACCTACAATCTTCTGATCCGTAGTCAGACGCGTTATCCATTACGCCACTGGCCCCTTGTGGAGTAAAGCCTAAGGGGCCTTCATGACAATCTGACAAGTCCGTACTTACAGTCACCCTGATGGCAACGCCAGCTGACAAAGAAAACGTGTGACAGGTAGCCGAGGGGGCCCACTGGGTCTCACAACTTTCGACCACCCTAGGTCGAGACACTGGAGTTAAAGAGTCGTTTCCGACAGCTCAGGCTCAGACGCCGCGCTACGTGGTCTTTTTGCGCATGCACACAACAGCATTCTGGTTTAGACCCGGCGCCGCGCTTTTGGGGTTGCGCATGCTCAGTATCGTCTTGGCCAATGGGGGCCGCATTTGGACTCTTCTATGTGGAATTGCAAGGGCACAGACGACTCTCGAGTCCCTCCTATAGTTCAACTGATAGAGGGTAAAGTTGTGGCTACAACCCTTGGCAGGAAAAGTGGCTAGGTTGCTTTCGACTCTGGCTGAAGGAAGACGTATGTTTTGTCTCGGCGGCCTAAGATTTCTAAGCCCCCTTTGGAGCGTCCATGTCTATTAGCCAATACGTCCCGCAGCGGACAACTTGGGCCTGCAACACCTCACGTGTGACACTTTTTGCCCCCCAGAGTGGGATGTCTCTTAGCAAACTCCAGGACCCTGCCCTTGCTCCTAAGCCTCTCCGGGTGTTTCCCGAGCTGCCGAGTCATACGGCCGGAACGAACGCTGCCACGCTGGTCCCCGATGCCGGCTCCTCAGGCCGCGGGCGACTGCTCCTGAGATCCGGGCCGCGACCGCGAGAGGAGGCCGTGAGGACAGGAGGGTCCGCGGGGAACTGGTGTCATGTTCTAGGACCGCAGCACTAGGGAAGAGAGCACCGTAAATGTACTCTAAGCTCGAATCCTACAACGTGATACGAGGTTAAGATGATAAGCCGGCACCGCTGCGTGCTGCCCCCTTCGATAGCTCAGCTGGTAGAGCGGAGGACTGTAGGCGCATGTCCGCGGACATCCTTAGGTCGCTGGTTCGATTCCGGCTCGAAGGAGAGACGGCTTAATTTTGCATTTTTAATGCGATCGAAAGCGCTTCCGCAAAATTTCTTGTGTTTCAGTGTTCTAACGCTTCTCTAGAGCAACAGATAGACCACCGCCCCTAGCGGTGGGGGATTAGCTCAAATGGTAGAGCGCTCGCTTAGCATGCGAGAGGTAGCGGGATCGATGCCCGCATCCTCCAATGTTTATTTCTTGACGTTTCTCTTTCAAAACTTTGGCATCAGCCTGAACTCTATCTGAAAAGTCAGACATCAAATAAAAATAAGGTGATAGTAAGGATATCGCTTTGTAAAACTTCCATGCAAGCCATGGTGGGTGCTGGTTGTGCTAATGTAAGTATTTCGAACTCTTTTGTTTGGCGAAATTCACATTAGTTTTCTTTCACAACAGCAACCAAATGCCGTAATATCTATTGCCTCTCCGACTTCCATTGTAATTTCTGTTTAATGTCTATAACTTCAGCCGCGCATAGTTAGGGGAAACCCGCAGACAGAAACACAACAAGAAACAGAAAACATGGAAAGGGACGCTGACTGAAGTTTGCTAAACTGAGCAAAGAGACTTTTGTGATTCATCTCCCTCCAATAGATAGAGTGCGCTCTTCAGGCAGAACCAAGGGGGACAGGCCAAGGCAAGGAATACCTGGAGAGGAGATAAAAGGGCAGTTTGCTTTTAGAATTCGATTCTACTGTCAGTGTCCTAGGAACTAGCAGCCAGCGCCAAGAGAAAATTAACTGGCAAATAGTTCCACCTAGGACTCCTCTTGAGTGCAACTTTATTTAAAACAAACAAACACACACACACACACACACACACACACCTTCCAAGATCCAGAGCCTGGACTGAGCATACACAAAGATTTTTTTATAGTAATGAATTCTCTCAACCATAATTTTGTGAAATAGTCATCCTATTAAAGCCATCCTGTTGCTCAGAACACAAATCTTCCAGACAACAGCAGAATTATGAACATTTTTGAAGATTACAGTAAATAATTAGTAATTCTTTACTTTTTTTTATACTATAAGGTCCTTGATAAATTATATGTTTTGTTACCATATGTTAGGGGTTTTGTTTATTTTTTGTTTTTGTATAACTTTCTGTGGGTTATTGCTATATCTTCCTTTTTTCTATTTTTATTTCATATTCAATATAGTTTTAGGATCAAATGTATGTGAGTCACTTAAAATATATAATTATGTTCATGAAAACACATTTTAAAGAAAAAAAATCCTTTTAACTGTGACAAAATGGATAAGAAATATGTACTAAGGCCCAGGAACAAGAATGACTATACCAGGACCCCCAGGTGGAACACCAGTGCTTGTGGTGGTTGACACCAGTCAGAACTCAAACATGTCAAAGTCACCAGCCCATGTGGGGATTGGAAATCACATAAAAAGTTCGAAGCTGTAAATAGGGAGGTAGTATTGCATAGTGGTTAGTCATGGAACCTATGAAACTTGATGCCTGTTTTGGCTTTGCTACTCTGCACTATATGACCTTGTGGCCTAATATTTAGTTACTTCCGTTTCCTCATTTGTAAAATAGGGGTGCTAGTAATGGTCACTTGCTTTTAATAAAGATATTACTTGTAAATTTCTTAGTATCTTAAGGTAAGCACACACAATAAGCATTAGCTCTTATTGACACAGGAGAAAGAGAAGGGAAAGGAAGAAGGCAGTGAAGGAAGCAGGAAAGAGAGAGGAAAGGGCATAAACATTAAGTACCATTTTCTTGGAAAATGCAGAGCCTGAGACGTATTTCAGCACCTCGAGGCCTGGTTAACCATGCCTTATTATGCTGCTGGAAAGGTGGTGGTTGGATCTAATAGACCTACTGTGCAAGGAAAGTAGAACAACCCTAAAAACTCAGAGTGATGGATAAATGCATTATGGTATTACCATGTAATCGAATATGTATAGCTATTAAAAGTATATTTGGGCCAGGGGTATAGCTCAGTGGCACACTGTATTTAAGAACTTGCACCTAGGCATAGTATCAGCACTCTGGGAGTCTGGGCAAGAGGATTACAAATTCAACTGCACCAAAGTAATTTAGCAAAACTGCTAAATACAGCTCAGAGTGAGGCCCTGGGTTCAATCTCCAAATACTGAAAATCAAAGAAAAAAAAAATCTACGTGAGGAAGGATTAATAACTGAATTCTAAGCAAACCAAGTACTTATGGAGCAATATAAATAATAACATAAACAAGCATAAATTACAAAAACTAGGAAATGCATTAAAATGTTAACAGTAGTAATTAATCTTTTTCCCTAAAGTTTCAAAATACTTTGTTTTCTGAAATAAATATTATTTTTAACTGGAAATATAAATGACTAAAAGTTTAACAACTAATATGTATTTAATACTTTCTACAAGCTAAATGCAGTTCCAAGTACTTTAAATGTATTAACTAATTTACTTTTCTCATAAAACAGCAGGGCCAATGACTTCAGTAATGAACTTTATTGAACATTTAAGAAAAATATGTCAATTGAAAAGAGAGGCCTTCCCAACTCATTGTATAAAGTCAGCATTACCCTGATAACAAAACCAAGTAAATACAGTAGAAAAGAAAATTATAGATCGGTATTCCTCATGAATAGAAATGCAAAAATTCTCACCAAAATTTTAGCCAATTAAACCCAACAATAGATTAAATACAGGAAAACAAGTCATGTACAAGTGGAATTTAGCCCAGGAGTACAGGACTAGTTCACCTTCAAAAGTCAATGTAATTTGCCATATTAAACAGACTAAAGGAATATTTGACCAAATTCATTGTCTATTCCTGATTTTTATACTGTCAGCAAACTCGGAAAGGAAGGGAATTTCATCAACCTGATAAGAGACATTGATGCCATGAAGCCAACATTATACTTACTGGTTAAAGACTGAACGTATTTCTCCTCAGTTCAGGAACAAGACAAGGATATCAGTTCTGGGTTTTCAGCAGTAACCAGTGTAATAAGACAATAAAAATGAAGTAATATATCTAAATTAATTTTAAAAAGAACTATTTTATTTTTTAAAATACTGATTACATATTGAGATGATAATATTTTAGATGTTTTGAGATTAAAGAAAATATATTAATAGAATTAATTTAATTTCTTTCTTTTTTAGGGTTGTTTTGTTTTGTTTATTTTTCCCAGCACAGAGAATTGAACACAGGGCTTTCACATTGAGCTACATCCCCAGTCTATTTTTGTTGATTATTGTGAGACAGGGCCTCCCTAAGTTTCTGAATTGACCAATTTGGACTTCTACTTGTAATGCTCCTGCTTCTTCCTATCACAGTGCTAGAATTACAGGCACGTATCCTCACACCTGGCTTTCTTTGCAACTTTTTGAATATGATTGCTAGAAAATTGAAAAGTCACATATGATTCATATTTGTCATTCATTACTAATATTTGTCATCTCATTTCTTTGGGAAGTCCAGTTTAAAGATATGGGCAGGAGCCAAATCACATCAAACCTTTGGGATCACAGTGATTAACGGCTTTATCATAGTTTTAATGTGATGATTTATGGAATTTAAATAATGAGTGACATATGAGGAATAGATTTCAGAAAGCAAGAGTGAATTAGAGAAAGCACTTAGGAGGCTGGGTACTGCGAAGAGTGTGGTATGAAAGGGTTTCTGGACCCAAAAGAGAACTTTAGACACGTGCCATTGGTAAGACCTTGGGCTAAAGTTTTTGCTACTTGTTGGGACAGTCACTGTTTAATTCTGGCATGTGAATTATGCCAAGAAGTGTTCAGAGGAAAGTACACTGTGTTAGCTTTTTAACATTTCCTCAGATATCTTTATGATCAAGTAAAATTTATAAACAACAGATTTGAAGAAGGAGCAATACAAAAGCTTTCAATTTCAGTTTATTACAAACTATTTAATAAAAGAAATGCCAGTGTTAGTTTCTACGTGTCTTACTAGTTAGTTCATTTCTCCATGATTTTCAATTTCATAACGTTTCTTTTATTAAAACTTTTAAAATTATATATCCAAACTGTCTGTTACCAAAAGACAGCTAAATTAAAAAGATTAACAATGTAGCTACGAGGAAACTGCAAAGTATTTTGTGGATGTATGAGTCACATCCTTGGTGTAAGGAAATGGTCTGAGTCGTTTTACTGGAGAGAGGGGTTTTGGTCATGTGTGTTTTTTCAGTAACTTTTAGTAGTGGGGATTGAACCAAGGGCTTGCATATGCTAGGAAAATGCTCTACCAGTGAACTATATTCCCAGCTTCAGTGACTTTTAGACTTGTTCTGTAGAGGCAAATTCATAAGAAAAAACAATATTAAAAGTACTTTTTTGAAGCATCCCCTGAGTTATAGGAGACCAAAGGAAATAACATGATACTTCAACATATGTTTCTTGTTGAGAGATGCATTATATCTGACAGGACTAAGACGCAGAGCCTGGTACTTAGAACACCAGCTCACCTAAATTTCAAATGAGGTATGGTGAGGGCACCAATCAAATGTGGTGCCCTCACTAATCAAGGGAGGGAATGATGGGTGGATAGGTATTTCAGAGAGAACTAAAAACTTTGTTGCTTTAATTTAAAATGACCTAACTCATTTTAACATGATATTAAAATAATTTTCAGGAGATTTGATGGAGGCTGGAGTTTAACCTGAAAGTCTTGATTTACTCATGTCCTAGTTTTCTAGCCTTTCTAAACCTCCTTCAGCAATCCCCCAACTCTGTGCCTTTTTTTATTCTCTCCTATTTTTAAGAATTTAGTCAACCATCAGCTTTCTTATTTCTATTTGATACAAGAAAACCAAAAATGTCCTTCCTACCTTAAAGGTTGAACCACAAGCAACATCAGTTTTCCAACTGTTGCCTTCTTTCCCTCTGTGCTCTGCACCATTGCTTTGCTTTAAAGTGTATCTATTTTTCTGTTTTCTTCGGCCTTCCTCTTATCTGACTATACATCCTATTGGATTTGAGGAACATATTGTTGAGCTAAGGATGTTCTGGAATCTTCAGGAAGATTACTACCCCTAATACCAATTTGCAGAAGCATTTCTAAACCTCCTGTGCCTAGAAGGCTCTAACCTATTTTGGAAGTTAGGAAAATAACTGCTATTGCTTTTCTATTAAGAGGCCAACGTGGGTTCACATCACTCTAGTAACAGAGTGCAGAATTCACAGAAAGAAAGTGACCCAATCCCTATTGGAGAATCCTTCATATACATTTTTGATGTTCTCCAAAGATTTTTTATATCTCTGGTTATAAGGCCTGTTGTCCATGGGGGTAACCACTAGCCACATGTGACCATTTAAATATAAATTGAAATTAAATAAAGTTTGAAAATCATTTCCAGAGTTGCTTCATTACACACTGAAATACTGAGCAGCCACATATGGCTAAAGGTTGTACAGTACAAATAGGGAATATTCCTATCATCATAGGTAATTGCCTCATACTGCTCCATTCTAGTACACGGTGCTACAGCTTAGCAAGATCGCAGGCTCTGCAGTCAAAAGATGTTCTCTGAGTCTGCATTACAATTTTGCAACCATGTGACTCTGGACAACCACTTTGTTCAGCCACAGCTGGCTCCATGGCCATAATAATACCTTTTAGAAAGAGCTATTACACAAAGCAGTTGGTATGCAGTACGTGTTTATTACACTGCATTGTACTGATATAGAAGTAGAAGTAATTTTAGAATCCCCTTTTCTCTTTCCTGAGATAGCAGACTGAAGGTTTATTTTGTAATAAAGAATTTGACTGGCCTTTATCTCAACTTTCTCTGTCAGAACCTTTAAATCCTTAGATTTCCATTTGAGCCTTGATAATTTATGCAAATAAGCGACTTAGAAGGGGGCTTACCAGGACAGAAAGAGCAACTATGTGATTAGGATGTTGGGATTTTGAGCCATGGAATATCTGCTTAGCCTCCCAGGAGGCAGAGAGGGCTAGAGACTGAGGGCAATCCTGTGGCCAGTGATTCAATCAATCATGCCTGTGTAATGAAAACCAGATAAAATCTGGATGGAGAAGCTTAGAGAGAGACCCTGGTTACTAACACTGTTTCAGGGCATGGAGGGAAGTGTCAAGACAAAGGGAGCCCGGTGCCTCTGCTACCCGGACACAACAGCTGAGGCCGCCAGGGACTTCAAATTTGTCTGGGATCACCCTCAGCAGACTCACCCAAGAGAGCAAAGCTTGAAGGAAAGACCACCCATTTGGCTTTGTGGCTGTCCCTGCCAAGAATCCCGATGGCACAGTGAACCTGATGAACAGGGGGGTGCACCATCCCAGGGAAGAAGGAGATTCCCAGGGAAGGAGGCTTATTCAACCTGCAGATGCTCTCAAAGGTGATTATCCATCCTCACCACCAAAATGTAAATTTTAGCTGCCACTCTTCCACCTGAATGTGTACCCCTCGGACACAGTGTGCCTGTCCATCCTGGAGGAAGACAAAAACTGGAGGCCAGCCATCATGATCAAACAGATCTTACTAGGACTACAGGAACTTCTAAATGAACCAGACATCCAAGACCCAGTTCAAGCAGAGGCCTGCATTATCTACTGCCAAAACAGAGTGGAATATGAGAAAAGGGTTTGAGCACAAGCCAAGAAGTTTGCACCCTCGTAAGCAGTGGCCCTGTGGTTCTGCAGAAAGGAAGGGATTGGTTTGGCAAGAACTCCTTTACACCTTTTGCAAATCTAGAGTCGCTCACAGGGTCACTTGTCACCTGGGAGGGCTGGGCAATCGCCATCACCATTCCTGCCACTGGCATAAAGTTTTCATCCGCTGAATCACCCCATTTTCATAAGGATCTCTTCCTTCAGTCTTTTGTATTTCTGATTGCAATGTAAAACCTGCTTTTATTTTAATATTGATGTCAGTTTTTCAATTGCTGTAAAATTATACACCTTTGTACTTGGGTAAGTCCCCTAGGTGCTAGTCCTGTGCTCTCAGAGGCAGGCATGCTTCCTCAAAGCAGTCCTTAGCTTCTCTGGCTGGCTGTATGCAAAGAAAATCACTTGCCCCTCTGGCCCCTCATCCACTCTCCTCGGAACTTGGGCTGTGTTGCTTATGAGCCTCAGATCCAAAGTCAGCTAGTGTCTCAATTCTGCATCACTTCCTTTGTGTTTATGTGGCATTTTGTCTATGTTGCTGTTTATATATAAAATAATAATAAAAATACTCTGTCCCAGAGGACAATTGGTCCTGATTTCACTGGGAGAGGACAGAGAAGTTTCACATTTGTGAATGCCCAACCAGACCTTGCTGTTTGTTTCTTTTGACTAATCTTAATTCATACTACTATTTTTTCCTCTAATAAAATTGTAATCATAACTATAGTACTTTCTTAAATTCTGTGCTACTGTAGCAAATCATCAAGTTGAAGAAGCAATGAGAACCCCCAATTTATTGACAGTTGTTCAGCTTGCAGAGAACCTGGGGCCCCAGAGTTTGCTGGTAGATTCTGAAGGGAGAGAAGTCTTTTTTTAATTAAAAAAAGATAAAACAATTTCATAACAAAATAATTGGAGAATAACAATAGTTAATACATTGCATATTCTTATCTTTAGTTACTCAGAGTACAAAATATTGGCATAAAATATTCTCCAATATATATGAGCACAAACCTTCTCTATGGACTAACAGACACTAATAGTATAACTAACTTGCATTTTTTCTCCTTTTTCCCTTCCTTCCTTTTCCTATCACCCCTCCTGGTTCTTTTTTCCATTTTAAAAATTTATTCCCATTTCACAGTACCTGTTGTACATTCTAGACTTTATTTACTCTTTCAGTTTCTCACACCATGGAGATAATGCATTGTTTACACATGTGAATATGATTTATTTCACTTATGAGTATGGTCTCAAGTTGCATTCATTTACCTGTAAGTCTCATTTATCCTTCTTTATGGCCATGTAGTATTCCATTGTATAAAAATACCACATCTGTATGATATATTCCTTGACTGATGGACATTTGTATTGCTTCCAAGACTTCACTGTTATAAATTGTGCTGCTATAAAAATGAATGCACATATATTGCTGTGGTACAATGTTTTTAATTCCTCTGGAAAAATATCCAGAAAGAAGGTCAAATGGGACCTCTAATCCTAGCTGTTCAAGAAATCTCCAAACTGATTTCCACAGCGGTTACCCTAGTCTATTAGTCTATACTGCCACCAACAGTGGAGAAGGGTTTCTTTTTTGCCACACCCCCTCCAGCATTTGTTATTGGTTGATTTCTTAATGTTAGGCATTCTTTCTGGAGTGGAATCTCAGCGTTCCTTTAATTTGCATCTCTCAAATGTTAAACATTCTTTCATATATTTATTTGATATTTGTATTTCTTCATTGAGAAGTGCATATTCATCTCACATACCCATTTTTTGATTGGGTCTTTGAATTTGGGGAGTCTGTTTTTTTGGTTCTTTATATATTCTAGTTATAAGTTCTTTGAGGGAGTTGGACAAACCTTTTTCCCAATCTGTGGGTTATCTTTTCAGCCTTTTGGTGATTTTTTTTTGATGTGCAAAAGCTTTTTAATAAAATGAGATCCCAGTTGTTAATTCTCTGAAGTACTTCCTGTGCAGTTTGGGTTTTGTTCATGAACTCTCTGCCTACTTTCTCTTCCAGTAGAGAGTTTCTGTTTCAGTATTTAGATCTCTGATCCATTTTGACTTTAGTTTAGTGCATGGTGATAGACATAGGTCTACCAGTTTTAGTCTTCATCATGTAGAGAGCCAGTTTTTCCAGCACCATTTATTAAAGAGGCTGTCTTTTCTCCAGTGAAAATTTGGCCTCTTTGTCAAAGACAAGGTAGCTGGCTGAGTGGGTTTGTATTTATGTCTGCAGCTTCTAATCTGTTCCACTGATCCTCAGGTCTGCTTTTTGTTTTTGTTCTTTGTTTTGGCCATTACAATGATGATTTTTATCACAGTAGCCTTGTAGTATAATTTCAAGTGAGAAATTATAATGCCCCCTGCCTTGTTTTGTTGTCCAGGACTGCCTTTGCTATTTTAGATCTTTTCTGGTTCCAAATGAATTTTAGGAATATTTCCTCTTGTTCTGTGAGGTATGCTAGTGGTATTTTGATTGAGATTGAATTAAATCTGCATAACAGTTTTGACAGTATGGCCATTTTCACAATGTTGGTTCTTCCTATCCAAGAGCAAGGAGACCCTTCCATTTTCTGATATCCTCTTTGATCTCCTTTTTCAGAGTACTGCAATTTTCAATCCATAGATCTTTTGCTTCCTTTGGTAGACTGATTCCTAAGTATTTCACTTTTTTATGCCATGCTAAAGCCTTTTGTTTCCCTAATTTCTCTCTCAAAAATTTGTATGGAATGCTATTGATTTTTAGATGGTTTTTACCTCAATCTGATAAAAAAGAAACCATCTGTAGCAAACCAATAGCCCAGATCAATTTAAATGAGTAAAAACTGAAGGCTTTCATTCTAAAATCAGGAACAAGGTAAGGATGTCCACCATCACCACTTCTATTCAATATAGCTCTGGAAACATTAGCCAGAGCAATCAGACAAGAGAGAGAAATAAAAGGAATAAAGATAGGAAAAAGAAGAAGTTAAACTATCGCTATTTACAGATGACATGATATTCTGCACATAAGATCTCAAAAGCTTCACCAAAAGGCTTCCAGATTTAATAAGAAATTCAGTAGTATAGCTGGATACAAAGAGAGGGCAGTCTTACACAGTACCATGAGGTTTGTCCTGACTCCAAGTAATCAGTGACAGAGTGACTCTAGACCTCCATATCAATCCCACACCTAAAGCCTGAAGCCTGCTTCCAATTGGCCTGGCAGTGAAAGGTTCTGAAAATCAAAATCCCCTTCCTATTATCATCTCTCAGGATTTTAGGAACATATGGCACATCCCCAGATTTATCTGGGAATTGGAAAGTTAATTAAGGAACAGTGGATTTATTTCAGTTTTCCATTGTGTTAACATTCTTGCTCCAAGTGAGTGGACTCTGGAATGAAGAGAAATTAGGGCTGCCAGTCACAGAGCTTTTCTGTGTGAGCTTCTTACCAGTTTCAATCCCCATGCTGATGTGGGGGTGACAGTGAGGGCAGGAGAAAGAAAGGAAATAGCGTACCCCACCTACATAGGGCAGACATCTACAGAAACTGTGATGGTTCTCATGATTCTTCAGAAGCTCAGATCCACTCCAAGCCTCAGAGCCTTAAAGACGATTTAAATTCTGATTTGATTACAGAACAATCTCTGTCTCAGACTCTGACTGTAGACTTACATTTGCTGGTTGCTCCCTCGAGCAGAGCATTCTCTTTGGGTCTCACTTCCAACTCACACACCTGCCTCATTTCTGGGAGGAGGGCAGAGTAAGAGATGAGGAAAAAGAGAACACAGAGAAGATGAGTGCTGTTCAGCAATTTGAGACATTTTCCTACGAAATTCTGTCTGACTTCCTGTGTAGCCTGCAGGAACTTCTCTAGAAAAAGTGGAAGGCAGAGAGCAAGAAGGAGAATCAAATAATGGAACCAGGAGCTTGTAATGTCAAAAATAATACTTTTTCAAAGACATTTTCCCATACAAATATTGATGTTAGTTATGAATGTTACTTGCCAAAACGAACTGAAATCTAAGTGAAATCACCTTCCCAAGTCCACAAGATGAGACAGACACAGAAGTCAGAGAGAAATCTTCCTCCTGAGTCATTCTGTAGCCCTCCCTGTGTCATCAATGGTGGCTCACACTGAAGACATCTGAGTCCTCTCTGTGGGATCCTACTTCCGTCTCTTGATTTTCTTCCCCAGTGCCATCTCACCATGCTAGGGTTTTGTGACCTCTTACCTAGACTTTGGCCACAGCCTCTAATCTGGGCATTAGCCAAGTCACCTACACATTCATCTGTTCCCCATCCCTGCTCCAAGATTAACCTTACCCACACATGTGGAAGCATCTCTATGAGAAACGTTTAATGATTTCCTGCTATCTAATTCATGATTTAAAAAGTCTTTAGCCAGGTATTTGTGGCCTGCTAAAGCAACAGTAGTGTATCCTGCACTACAGCCTAAACCACCGTGTGCCACTAGATGCCCTGCATGCCTGTGTCTCCACACCTCTAGTTCCATGCCTTCCCTGGAAAGCACTCTCATGCCCCACCTAGCTGAATGTCCATCTGTCCAAGTTCCTCTGTGGATCAAATTCAAAAGCTATTCCAACTATGAAGCCTTCATTGTTTCTCCCACTTTGAAATTCAGTCACTTGTTATCACATTTTGTTTTCAACTACAGATCTGTATCACATCTTAGCTCTAGTAGACTGAGTTCCTGGAGGACAATCACTTATGTCTTTGTTTACTTTTCAATCTCCAGAGCTTTGCACTGTGCAGACACATGGTAAATACACATTGAATGTTTTTGGAAGGAAGGAATTCTTTCTAAAAGAATAGACTCTGCTACAATGTCCAATCACTGTATATATTATACAATGCACTACATAGTAAATTTTCCAGTCAGTGACAGGCCAACTACATTATATAACAGTTGTCCCATAAGACTGGTTAGCGATGCATTAGCCATCATAATATCATGAGTAACATATTACTTATGACAGTGGTGATGTTATTGTAAAGAAGTCTAGTTTAATGGGTGTGTTTGGTCTTAGCTTTTATCAAATAAAATTTTAAAATGAAATTAAAATAGAAACATTTTTAGAAAAGAATAAAGTATTTTTGTACAGCTATACAATGTGTTTAATGAACAATGATTATTTTGTTAAAAATGGAAGAGTTTTTAAAATGAGAAGCAGTAAGTTAAGGCCAACTTATTACTGAAGAAAAAACTGTTTTACAAATTTAGTGCAGCCTTAGTGTGTAGTATTTAAAAGGTCTGTGCAGCGGTGCAGGTTTTTGTATTACTCACTCACTGACTCACACCAACTTCCAGTCCTGAAAGCTGCATTCATGGTTAGTATCTATTGTGGTTTATAACTGGATGTCCCTCCCAAAGCCTCTTTCGCTCATAGGTAGAACTTTTGAGAGATGACTGGAGCATGGCTGTGTGATATTAGTCAGTTGATTGGTTTAGTGTAGTTCTGGGTATGAATGATAAACTTACTGAACAGAAAAGACCTACCCTGGGTGTGGGTGGCACCAAACAATAAGCTTGCAGCTTAGGTGGAATAAAAAGGGAAAGAAGAAAGAAGTCTGCTCCCTGTTGCTACACCATGCCATGGACTTTTCCTCCTTTAACACGTGGGTGTCAAGTATTTTGTCCCAGCAATAAGAAAAGTAACTAAATCAATACCCCCCCAACACTATGTAAGTGTTTTTATCTTTTAAACCATATTTTTATCATACTTTTGTTTAGATACATTATTTATTTATTTATTTATTTATTTATTTATTTATTTATTTATTTTAAAGAGGGTAATATCAAGGAAAATAAAACAGAATAAAACCAATCAAAATAAACCAGTATAAGTGATATAGGACTTCAAAACCTTACAAAATCAACAATAGTTACCATAATGCCTTTTTGTTGTCTTCAAAATAGCTGCAGATTCCTTCAGACAGAGTAAAAATCAAACAAACAGAGTAGAATAGAAATAATAAAAACAAAACAGTGAGTGCAATAAAGGACTTCAAAACAAGACAGGAATAAATCCAAAACTGCTACCTTGCTATCTTTTAAATAACTGCTCATACCATCAGATTTAACATAATCAAACAAAATGAAAGAGAATAAAACCCAACCCAGCAAAACAATGAAAGTGATATGGTTTCTAGGCAAGGATCGCTTCCTGGTGAGGCTTTCTTCTCTCTGCAATCTGCAGGGCTGACTCATAGACTGAGGCTGGGTCTGGGCTTCCCAATTCCCGCAGTGACAGCATCGGACACATGGCCTGTTTAGATACATTCAAATACCAGAGTTTTACAGTTGCTTACAATATTCCTCCTTTATATACAGTTCACATACTGTACATGTTTGTAGCTTAGAAACACATGCTGTGTCATAGAGTCTGCACTTACAGCAGGCTGCAACCAACCAAGTTTGTGTGAGCATACACTGATGCTAACACAGATAAATTGCCGGACAACACATTCCTCAGAATATATCCCTGACATTAAGCAACTCATCACTATCTTATTAGTTTGTGCTTTGATAATTAATATTGGTTGTCAACCTGACTAAATTGAGAAAAATGGTAAAGCCCACTTCTGGGTATGTATGTGAAGATGTCTCCAGAGACCACCAGTTTGTGGGTAAGCAAACGAAGAGGGGAAGAGCTGGCCTGAATGTGGATGGCACCATCCAGTAGACTGGGGACCCAGATGTAACAAAAAGCAGAAGGGGGTATGCATATTGGCATGTACATGAGACTCTTCTTATACAGGTGCATTTTTTGCTGCTTGCCATCACCTTGACTATCAGACTCCAGGCTTTTCAGCATTTGGATGTGGACTTGTACTAGCAATTCTCCAGATAGGTTTTAGGCCTTCAGCCTCAGATTGGAGCTGAATCTTTGATCCATCTTTTCCTGAGGTTTCCAACTTCTTAGACTGCAGACAGTTATCATGAGGCTATTGATTTTGAACTTCTATAGAGAATACAAGTGGTTGTGGTTTTCCTTAGTTTACAAAATCTTTTGCAGTAGAAACTTTGTCTTCCCTATAAAATGTCTCACCTATTATGCTCATACCTCATTGACAAAGTAATGTTAAACACAATTAACTGCCAAAGCCGGCTACTAGATATAATTCAGTAGAAGAAAAGGAAAACAATCACTAATTCCTTTCCCTAATGTGATTGCTAAATAAATATTGAAAGTATTCAGAGAGTCCTCCAAAGACTCCTGAAATGCTTATGAATACATAGAACTTATTATAAGGTAATAAAGCTTATTAGATTGTCAATAACCTGTCAGTGCACATGGCATTAAGACCACACATAATCAGTCACACTGACCTATCCTTTACAGATAATTAAATGCACACTGGGGCTTGTTAACAAAATGTGTTTTTAAAGTTCTTAAAATCAAGGCAAAATAGGATACAAATTCATCACATAAAAACATACAGAGATTTATTTTTTATCTCATTTAAAAATTTTAATGTGATATGCATTGGTTAAATAGTTGTTTCACAAAATACTGGCCAATATCAGAATCTGTGTTTGTAATTTAGCACCACACCAAGAATATCAGAACTTTCCAGACATGGTGGTACATGCTTTTATAATCCCAGCACTCAGAAGGCTGAGACAGGAGGATCAGCATGAGTTTGAGGCCAGCCTGGGCCATAAAGTGAGTTTAAAGTCAGCTTGACCTACATAGCAAGTCCTTGTCTCAAGAAAATACCAAAAAGAAAAAGCAGGAGGAGGAGAAGGAACAAGAAGGAGGAAGGAATAGGGAGGAGAGAGGGGGAAGGAGGCAGGAAGAAGAAGGAGGAGAAAGAGAAGAAGATGAAGA
This sequence comes from Cavia porcellus, assembly GCF_034190915.1. NCBI lineage: Eukaryota > Metazoa > Chordata > Mammalia > Rodentia > Caviidae > Cavia > Cavia porcellus. The sequence continues at coordinate 42,639,387 of NW_026947493.1, forward strand.
CTCAACAGGGAATTATTCGTTTTAAACAACACCTTGGAAGAGGAGACAAGTACACAGGTATTTCAGAAGCAGATCCCGTAGGACTAGAAGGACTCTGTTTGCATTTTAGCTGTTAGTGGAACTGGTATCTGTGCCCAGATGCATGGCAAAAATGAAGTGGGGGGTCTTCTAGACACATGGCAGCTACTACTCCAGTACAAAATATAGTTATAAACTAAATTAAAAGTTAAAGACTATCAAATATACTTTGTGTTTTGGGGGTGTGTATATGGATCAGCAGTAGAGGACAAAAGACAGGAAGGAGATAATGTGGAAGAAAAATGTATACTAGAGTTTTATTATTCATTTTTTAAAAATTGTATCTAACTATTTGATAGACTTATTTATGGTGAAAAAATTTGATTTCAGCTCTTAGATTGGAATTTTTCCCAGATCACAGCCCTGGAAAAGATGAAATATTTTGTACTAAACAGACCTTTCTAAATAACTGCCCTTGTGTCTAAAATATGTTTTGTTTTCACTTAAGCAGTATTGTCATGCTACCTTTGATGTCTTGCTTCCTAAATGCTTAAGACAGAAATGAAATCCATTATACAGTCAGACTAAAGCTGCATACTGTCCCTTGCTGGACAAGCTTGTCACCAAGTTCTTACTGAGTGCTCATGGAGGGCCTGGCTCAGAGACCAGGCATGCACTCGCATTTGTGGCTGACAACTGTCAGCCTCAACCTCCTTCCCCCTATTACCCCCCACCTAAATAGGGTTTGTAATCCTCTTTCCCACCCACTCTCTTCACTCCCAGGGATAAGAATGTTGACTCCTGCTCTCTGTCACCTGTCAGAATCCATCCTCCTGTCACTGGCTTATATGGACAAGTCAGCCAACTGTCACGTGACCTTGGGCTGCTAAAAACAGCTCCAGCACCCACTCTGAACCGGAGCCTGAAACAATGTCTTCCACCAAGAGAAGCAGAAAGGACACTTGATCATACAATCCTTGGAATTATTTCCAGGAAACATTTTCAGAAGCCATTTGGAACATCCTCCCCCTGGCAGCGCACTCAGGGACGGCCAGGAGATGAGTGCATCTCTGAATTACAAGTCTTTTTCCAAAGAGCAGCAAACCATGGATAACTTGGAGAAACAACTTATCTGTCCTATCTGCCTAGAGATGTTCACGAAACCAGTGGTAATTCTCCCCTGTCAGCATAACCTGTGTAGGAAATGTGCCAGTGACATTTTCCAGGTAGGTTTATTTGGAGTTTGGGGAAAGGAAAAGATTCCCTCCTATCTGAATCAAGTGGTTAATACTGAAGTCAATTCCTATAGAAAACTTTGTAAGGCTGCATTTATTTTCAGCTTATTTGAATGATTTGCTTTGTGATTTGCTATCATGCTCCTCCTTACTCCAAAATCCAGTGGTATTTTAATTCCAAGAATCATGTTTGTTTTTAATGAAACCAAATCATTGAATTTATTTCGAAATTGAAAATCAAGTACTGCCAAGACATGAATAATCGAATGTCTGGGTGGAAGTTAAAAAAAAACACTGAAGGAAAGGCACTTCATGCTGAGAGTAGTACACTTTTGATGACTGTGGATGAGGGCTGGCCTGGCCCTCTGTTTCAGGACCACTTGCCGTTAGGCCTGAAGAGATTATCTCATGACAGGCTTAAAGTAATTCATGTTGTTCATAATCATGCAGAATGAAAGTAAGTCCCAGAAAAGCTCCCTGTAGCTTTCCTCAATTCTTCTTTTTTGCTTGGCAAGAGCAGGCCTCTAACCCATACTTGCCCACAAGAGGAGGCACCACTGTGGCATCAGGGGGCCGATTCCGCTGCCCTTCCTGTAGACATGAAGTGGTTTTGGACAGACATGGTGTATATGGACTTCAGAGGAACCTGCTGGTGGAAAACATCATCGACATCTACAAGCAGGAATCCATCAGGTAACATTCTTCCATGTGCCAAAATTTTTTACACTGATTCTTGTGTTTGTAGCTTTGAAAGGGTTTCTGCATTGCTTGTTTATCAATCAAAAAATAATTACTTTATGAAAAACTTTTTTTCCAAGTCAGTCCTCAATGGGACTGAGAATTTTTCATGGGAGGAAAAGTGGCAGCTAGTCCTCGTGTTTTGGTATCATTTAAGAGTGAAGAATTATGATTCATTAATGCTAATCCATCCCACATGTTAATGCTCTCCCCTAAAGCCATGTATTACATACATTTTAGAAATGTTTTTACTTAACAATTCCTTTGTAATTCTAGATCCTACACAGCAGAAAGAAATTTTAGTACAAAACTTTATAAAAAGTTAACAGAAATGGAATCTTCCAAAATAGCCCAGTGCTTAACACAGACAGTTTTATTTAGAATTCTGTAGATGATTGTAAAATACCAAAATATTCTGATATAGTTTGTCATTATATTAACTCTATGGTAAATTCAAAGCAAGATATAAGCTTGCCTCTAGGCATTTATAGTTTAAGAGATTTGGGAGATTTAAAAAAAGATGGAGTGCAGATTATGTTTCCTTGTTCCCTAGATTGTATTTATTGAATACACATAGTTTTCATTGCTGATCGATTGATATGCAATATATACATTCATCCAAAAATATAAAAGCTTTCTTATTCATTGAACTATACACTTCTTTTTCTAGAGATGACACTACAGGAATATCAGGAATATATTCCTACAAGACATGATGTGAAGAGCCCTTTATAATTGTGCACAGCTCAGTCTGGTCCACAAAGTTGGGAGCAATATGGAGACCATTGAGAAATGGTCCCATCATCATCCTCACTAGGGCATGTGTATTTATGGAACATCTGCAGAGCTTTGATAGTCTTGTGCTTTTACAAGGAAAGCTGTTCTTAATCTAACGTGCAATTATTGTAATTATTATGGCTATTAGTTTCTGTTTAAGATTCAAAGCTAAATTAGATAGTACCAGGATATAGATGGAGTGGGGGAAGAATTGCTGATGATATATTACAGGCACTTGTTTTCCTTGCTTCCAAAATCTCTTAACAAAAAGGAAAATACTACCACAGTTCTGCTCTCATTGTATTTCATAGACTTGCTTTCATTGTATTCACAGATCTTATCTCATTGTAATTCATTACTTTGGAAATGGAAATACTGTACACACACAGTCTCTTCAAAAATTTACCAGCCAATAAATAAACAAACAGTTATTAAAAGGAGTTTCTATGATAATTACTTCATGTGCCCCAGGAATGTACCTTACACTGCACAGCTGCTCGGTAGGGCTAGCTATTCAGACTCCACCACAAATATTCTTCCATGTTCTATTTATTGCAAGCATTTTGTCTCACTATTTGTCACAGTGAGTACTTGCAACATGGAAAAAATAACAATAGTTGTTATGAAATCCAGAGGAAAGCTGTTGTTAAAACTTGTATCATAAGGGGCCAGGGATATACAGCTCAGTGGCACAGTACCTGCCGGGCAAGAGTGAGGTCATGAGTTTGATTCCCAAAACCAAAAAACTTGTAGCATTAATAAAATTATATAAGACAAATCTTTATCTTAATTTTTAAGTCCTTTTTGCTGTACCTACTGAAAGTAGTATCTAGGGATTGGGAAGCAAATTATGTAGAAGCAATGAACCAAATTTTCAATAATAAAGCTCATAGCTGAGTAGATTAGGATGTTTTGTGATTACCAAATTCTTTTTATGCTGTTTCTTGAATTTGAGATTTGCCTTTGGTACATTTTTACTTGATGGCAAAACTATAAGTTTCCCAGAGGGTTTGGCCATATGTCTGGATGTAAAGCCAGCTGTACTCAGAAGGTTGGCAGTCTTAACTGACCAGAACCTTGAGCCTCAGGCATATTAGACAACCCTGGAATAACTTTGGTTGTATACTTTGTTCATACAGAGAGAGACTAGTCCAGCTCTAGTCATTAGGGATGACAATGAAAAGGGAGGAGGTGTGAATAATAGCCTCTGATCCAGGTGTGTTGGCACACACCTGTAATCTCAGCACTCGGGAGGCTGAGGCAGGGTGGATTACTATGGGTTCGAGGCCAACCAGGGCTACAAAACAAGTTCCAGACCAACCTGAACTGCATAGTGAGACCATGTCTCTAATAATGATAATAATAATAATAATAGGCTATGAGATACTGGTCAACTCTGATCTCTTACAAAACTGCTAGAGACGATAGGTCTCCACAAATCCTGGATTTCTTGAATTCTGCATGATAGGGAGTTGGCAAGAGAAACCACTAATTTGGTTAATATGAAGAATAAACAACAATAATTTAAAATATAATAAACAAAATTATGTGCTGTGTGTCCAACATCACTCAGGGAGTTTTCCAGGTGAATCATGTACAATTCTTTAACAATCCTGTGATGGGGTCTTTTTTATTATTATTACCCTATAAAAGGTGTTTAGGCTTAAAGAAAAGTAAGCTACATAAAGATCTTAAAAATTCCAAAAGTACTACAAGGCCTGTAATGAGAGGCCTGGTTCTCACTCTATTCAAGTGTCACTTCCCCAAAATGATTTATTTTTACTATGCATTCACTTACAAGTAGGTGGTGCCTTTGAGTCTATGTTACCACTTGAAAAAGAAACACCTAATAAGAAATATGGGAAGCAGTTTTCAGTGTATATTGCATCATAAAAAAGAATAAATTGAATCACAAACAGAAATAAGCATGTAGTATTATAGCTGTTTCTGCTTGTTCAATTTCTGCATATATTGTACGCTGCATGAAAATCTCTGGTCACAGCTGCTAACATCATAGCACAGGACACAGGTTGCCCTCAGGAAACGCCTAGGAAAGATGAGCCAAAATAGTGTTGCATGTGCCATTTTCCAGTAGATATACTCTAGACTGGCTTAGTCCACATTTATATAAGATGGAGCTACATGAGAGAGATTTTAGAGGTGGAGATACCTTTAACCAGTAGAAATCAATTTGCCAGTCCTAGTCTCTAGATAACCCTGGGGGTTTTGTCATTTATTTATGGAGTATTCAGTATGCTGTCTGATATCTTCCTTGCCAATCATAAGTTCAATGTGATTCTAGATTTTCTTATATTTCCCATGCTTTCTCCAGGTAGGCCATGTTATATTAGAGCATTTGGAATATTGCACATTAGGCAAATCCAATTCTCACTCATTCATTCAATGAATACTTAAGGATCCATCCCCTTTTTGTGAGGCATTTTTCTAGGCACTGGGGCTCCAGCAAAAATTAATACAGACCACAGCCCCTCCTTGATAGGAGCTCACTTTCTAAAGGAGGAAACAGCTCTGTAAGGGAAGTGATCTTCCCAGTTACTGTGTTACTTTCCTTTTTGAGTTCCAAGCATATGATCAAGTCAGAAGGTTATAGATTTTATGAAAGTATATTGCTATAAGCCAGACAGAAATGCCTTTGGCAGACACCAGATTACAAAATCTTGAAGCTGGACATCCACACCATCTCATCAGACCCAGTCCTTTCCCTGACATTCAGTTCTCTCAATCTTAAGCACTTGCCTTTTTCTAGGGACTTACAGAGGTATATTAGTGTGTTCTTTGCTTTCTCTGAGTTCTGGCTCTGCAGCTATGTGATATTACACATCAGTATTAACAGTGTTCAAATATTTTTATTCATGACTCAGAGAAGGTAGTATGTTTTGCATGGTAATTCAATGACCACTTACCTATGAAAATGGATGCATATAAAATATGCTTTTGTTTCATATCTATGTATGCAATGTATACAAATATATACCTGAAACATACACATGTCTATGCTTATATTTGTAAATGTACACCAGAAACAAGTTTGTACATATGAATACTTATACTTACTATGCGCAAGTCACAGTGTTTGCTATTCTCCTCTGTTTTTACTTTGACAGTGCTGATCATGAGCTCTAAATGAATTTTATTTCCCTAAAACCTAAGGTTTTTAAGAAATGTATCTCAATAACAATTTTAAAAATATAGTCTCATCTGAGATGCTTCTAAATAATTTTGTTTGATAATATGAGGAAAGTTTTTGAATTTGAATTTGAATTTTTCCAATACTTTTTAGTTAGGACATATAAAGATTCCAAGGCTACACCAACATCTCATTCCTACATGTGACTGGCACACAGACTAATACCAGACAAATTTTCTGGTCTCCCTAACCATAATCTTGTAGGGGAAGTGTTTGCTGGGGCTAGAGACTGGAGGAGTAGAATGAACTTCCTTGACTGGTGTAAAATTGAGGCTTAATTTATTAGCAACTTTCCTTTCTTTACCCATCATGAGAAAGCATCACACGAGTGATTTATAAGCTTATGAACACAGAACTGGAGCAGGCTCCTGACAGTTTACCAGAGCCCAACATTCAACTTTCAAGCATGTGACTAACCAATTTTTAAAATCTTGAATTGAAATGACCATGATGGAATTATACTACAAAACTTGATAAATAAGTACCCCTGTATTCCAAGCCTCACCTTAAGCAACTAATTAGAGCTCTGCCATGACCCACCATTAAACTTGTAGAGAAGATGAGCTGGGAAAGTTTTAGGCAGATGAAAGGTACTCTGAGAGTCTATTTGAATAGTGTTGCTGGGTGTTCAAGATGAACAGGGATTTGCAAGCTCTGCCCCAGTAGAAGTTAGCATGCCTTTATCTGCTTAATCTCCTCCCAGGCCAGAAAAGAAATCTGATCAGCCCATGTGTGAGGAGCACGAAGAGGAGCGCATCAACATCTACTGCCTGAACTGCGAAGTGCCCACCTGCTCCCTGTGCAAGGTGTTTGGTGCTCACAAGGACTGCCAGGTGGCTCCCCTCACTCATGTGTTCCAAAGGCAGAAGGTAATGTTGCCACTCTAATCCTTCCACTTCAGCCCCTTCCAAGTCCTGGTGTGGTCAGCTCCCTGCTGTGGAAGGAGGAAGGAGCCCAACCCACACAAGGGCCATGGGACCTTGGTGGATGCGTGTAGAAAATCCCGAAAAGGAATATCCTGCAGTTGGTACCCAAGTGCCTCCTTGTTAGATTTCCTGTAAGGGGTCAGAGAAGGCTCGAGAGTGCACCACAATTCAGAAAGAGACACACAAGGACATGTGTTTTTTGGAGGCAGCTGAAGATAAGCAATATTACACAGCAGGGCCCAAACTCAAACTGCCCAAGATTATTTGAAGTTCAGATTGCAGATGAAAGGGTGGTTTTTATTTTTCACTAGCCACAGAATGCTTTTACGAAGGTTCCTTTTTGCTCTTTTATCTCCTACTCTTTGTGGACAAGAGTTATAATGACATTCAGTTACAGAACAGCTCTAAAACTTTTCCTCATGCTACCTCAGGTAGTCTGGACTAGCTAGTAAAAGACACTCTTTGAGTATGATGCATGTTAACACTTCACCTCAGGACCTTACAGTCCCCTCCTGACCAAATACAATCAAGTCACTATCAACCTGCCAACCTGGTTGCATGCAGCAGCAGGTCAGAACTTACCTGTTTGGTAAGATAAAGGAGGGATAGATGAGCCAATAGTTGCAACCACTTCTGACATGAATTTGAGCAGTTGGTTTTCCTGTCAGTAATCAATTTCACATTTTTCGAGGTTTTTACCTTAAGATCAGAATTTTAAAAGGATTCTGGAACCCAAACTCTTGGGCAATACCCATTAGTTGCTAAAGAAGATAGATTTTGCAAGATATTGATAACATTTAGTTTTTAATTTACTTTTGTAATTTACTTCCTTCTCTTTTCACACTACCTCCACCTCCCCCCGCCCAATCCTAGCTATTAGAATTGGACAGCACCTGTTTCACACAACAGTGATACCCTCAGTTCAAACTCAGTTAGTTCTAAATTCATGTCTAACACTGAAAAGTTTGAGAACTGAACATTTTCACATAAGAAATAATGGAAAACCAAGTAATTGGTTCTGAGATCCAAAAATTATAAGTTCATTTTTCCTGCACCTTAACACAAAGTTAATATCTCTAGATTGTGGAAAACATCTAAACACAGTACATTAAATATCAAAACACAACATAATAACTACAATTTTTAAAAATTTTTTGTACAATTACTTTACTTTGAGTTGGAGGCTTTCTGGTCTACTAGAAGCTGGAGAGAAGTTGGAGAAGTAGGAGACGTTATTCTTGGGAAAGAAAGCATCCTTCCATGACTGCAGGAAGTATGCTTCCTGGGATCTTTTCTTCTGGTCTTTTTTTCCCCACCTTTTCTCTCTAAAACTTGGTTAGGCAAGAGCAGTGCTTAAACCAAAACATCACCCTTTTGTGTTCATACAAGATGCAATTTAAGCTGGATTTTTCAAGTCAGATGTTCAGTTCAACTAGCTAGCAAAGTTACAAACACTGAACAGGTTTTTCAAACTTTGCTGGTCAAGTAGTAAAAAGTTTGAGCTTGAAGCTGTTCAGCTACTGAGGTATCACTGCATGTACTTCCCTCCAGGCCCTGGAAAACTCATGGAATGGACGGAAGGACATCCTAAATTTGGGCCAAAGTAGCTTTGTTTTTACCTAACAGGATTCCATATTAGAGTCCATTTGAAGATAAGAATCCAAAGCTTTCCGATGTTTTATAGCAACTGTTTGATCCAGTTGTTTGTTCCTTTAAATATGACAGAATTAGGGTCCAAATTTATTACACATTTTGCCTGATATTAGAGTGAAGTTAAGGACAGAACTGAACCACACATGTAGATTTCCTAAGTTTCCATTCATTGTTCTTTGTGGTTCAGTAGTTAGCATTAGAAAGAGGTCAAATATAAAGGAAAGAAAATCTTGGGTGGAAAGAACACAAGAATTTCAAAGTTGCATGTTTGTAGTGATTTAGTTTAATGAGTGTTTGCATGTATGTATACACTTTTATTACAGTAGGCCTGTGATAAATATATGCCAAATAAATTAGTATTTATTTTAGATATTACCCAAATATAACGATACTGAGCTACGATAGGAAAATAATTAATTTTGAGTACCTAAAGTCATATATGAAACTCTATTCCATTTATAAACTATGTGTAGAATTCCTTAGTTTGAACATACTATTCTCAGTGGCCCATAATTTAGCTCCCTCCATGTTTTTAACAGAGTCAACCTCCAGTAAGAATCTGATGAAAACTAGAAAACCTCTTCCCACATGAATGTAATCGTTAGTAAAAGTTTGTCTGCAATAACAGAAGTTTCACAGCCTCTTTGTTATTGCTTAGGGATTGCACAAACCTTAAATAATGAACTCCATGAAGACAATGCTATGATTAATCCATAGTCATTGGTTATTAGCAAACCTTTCAGGTTTTGAGTCTCTCTTTTCTCTTTTTCAGTCGGAGCTCAGTGATGGCATCGCTGTCCTTGTGGGAAGCAATGATCGAGTCCAGGGAATGATCAGTCAACTGGAGGACACTTGTAAGACTATCGAGGTAAATCAAGCAACTTCTAGGGAGTCTAAAGCAAGACTGCAACTTCTCAGGGTTTGTAACTGCCTCAGTTCCACACTGGAAATTTCCATCCTAATACATGTTTTATTCATTTCTTACAGAATGATCTCTTTCCTAATATATCTCTGAAATATTCACATCCTGGCCCAGTCACATAAAAAAAACTTTAACATGTTGATGAGGCAGAAATTACTAAAATTGTTGTTACTGAATGTGTTGTTTTTTCTTGGTCACCTCCCCTCACCATGGTACTGAGACTCTTTACCACTGAGCTATATCCTCAGCCCTTTTTATTTTCTGTTTTGAGATACAGTCTCACTAAGTTGCCCAGATGAGACTCAAATTTATGATTCTTTTGCTTTAGCCTCCTTCAGTGCTAGGTTATAGGAGTTTATTACCATGGCCAGCTCTGTCAACTCCATTTGAAGTATTAATAATAAGAAAACTCAATTCCCAGCAATAAAAATGAATCTTGTTGTTATTATAGCAAATTTATTGATGGAAATCCAAATGGTCTTAAGAAACGCTAGATACTGCTTTAAAAAAAAATCACGTGCTATTTTGAACTGTAAGCTTTACAGGGTCAGCAGGAAAAGAATGGTATGTCCAACATGGATTAGAGAACAGTTCAATCATTAGAAGTTGTCTTGGTTACTTTTCTCTCACTGCTGAGACAAAATACTGATACCCAAAATTAAGAAAGGAAAGGTTTGCAAAGGTTTAGCTCACAGTTTGTGGAGGGTTCAGTCCATAATCAGCTGGCTCCAAAGCAGGGTGGCACATGGCAGAAGGTCAACAGTTCATGAGCGTAGAATACAATAAAGGCAACAAGAGCCAAAAAGGGGAGGAAAATTCCTCTTTTTTTCTCTTATGTTGTATGCACAAGAGCCAAAAAGGGGAGGAAAATCCCTCTTTTTTTCTCTTATGTTGTATGCAGGCCACCCCCTCCTGCTTTCACACCATCTCTGAGCCCTCCTCTTGCACAGGCTCAGGGTGTTTACAAAGTGAAGACCTTGGCCCCCTGATGAATCACTTAGCTAACTTCTAAACTTCTCAAGTTGAAACAAAGAACAACATCTGAAAGCAATAAGAGCAAGTCCTTTACACCCTACTGTGTAGAACTGCTGGGTTACTTAGTCTTCCAGATTTTTCAAGGTGACGCTATGTGTCAACAATTATAAGAGCTCATGGACGACAGAGTTCAGGCTCATTCTTCTCTATTTGCTCTGTCTGGTTCAGTGTCTGGTATATAATATTCATTTAAAATTTAATGAATGAGTGGATGACTGGGTGGCTGTTAAACTCACTCTTGGACTTGAATGTAAAAATCTAACAAAATCTACTTTTTCCTCACTAATATACAAAGTGTGATCAAATATATGGTTAATGTTTAAAATTTTTTAATTAATTACAGTAAAAACAAACTGCCATGAATTCCCCTCAAAGTATTTTCCCTCGCTTCACACTATCCCATTTTTATTAACACTTTCTGAAGCAGTTCCAGAAGTTATCTTTCATGAATGTCTTTGTAGAGTGCTATCGAAAATTCAGTGAACATGGCTTCTGCCGGCTGGGAAAGACAGACTCATGAAAATGTTACAATGTGTCCTCATTTACCTTATTCAGCAGATCTCCAGCTGTTCAACTTCTGACTCTTCCCCAAAGTCAAAATTACCTTGATTAAGTATATTGAGGCACCATGACAGCATAAGATACATATCTGACATTCGCTATTTATGAAGTAAAGAGAAGTTTACTTTGGCTCATAGTTCTGGAGGTGAAGTCCACAATTCAGCAATCCCACTGACTTGAGTATCTGACAAAGGTGGCGCATCAGGGTGGGAGCAAATGTTCAGAAGGAGGAGTGACAGAGACAAAGACAGAGAATGATTTGTGTGACCCTTCAAAGGCACACCTCTAATGACCTGAGGAATGTCCCACAAGGCCCCACTGCAACAAGGTCCACAGCACCGCTTGTTAGTGCCATCCTGGGGAGGGACTAAGCTCTACATAGGGAACTTTGGAAGACATATGTCTAAACCATACCATCTAAAAAGGTTGAGCTGCGTGGCAGATTTCTTTTCAAATAATGACTCGCACACTAAGTAGAGCCATGTTACATAGTGGGGCAGACAAAGAGGTCAGAGTCCAGGTCTCTGGCTCCGTAACCAGGAGCAGTCTGTTACTATCTCCCCTCTCTAACCTAAACAACCTTGCTGTTTTCAGTTGGACTTCAGTGACTGAGATATTAAACTGCTCAGTTCTTGGCGTATTGTCCTCATTGCTGTGTGCAAGGACTCTCATTATCTACTACTATTCTCTTCCCTATAGATAACCATTCTAATGCATTTGATGTTTGCTCTGCCTGTATTCTCATACAGTGTATACTGTTTTATATGCACATATGTTAATTTTATAAATGGTATTGTGTTGTATTTCTCATTCTACTTTTTTGTTCCAACTAAGCACTGTGTTTAAGATCTATTCATACTACTTACTGCAAGCACATGCAGTCCCTTAGTTTTCTCCTCTGTAGAAAAAAAAAGAGATAATTACAGTGCGTACTTTACAGAGTCACTGCAAGGAATAAGCAGAAGGAAAATACTGAGCATAATGCCTGGCATGTAGTAAGTGTCTGATAAATACTCACTATTCTTATTATCTTATTGTTAGAAAAGCAGATCCTATTAAAACTCAAAGGCAAGTTCCTATATAATATCTTCAAGGCATTCACTATAATTATCTCATTTTAGATTTACATATCATTAAAATCAATCTCCTCTCCTTTTTTTTCCATATGCCTGAAAAGATCTAAGATAAATCTGAAATTCATTTATAGAAAGAACGTTTTCTCTTAGTGATGAGCCCAAAGAGATTCACAATTGGACAATATAATTTTTTCCTTGTCCTTATTTACAGTAAAGGTTGAATACAGTTTAATAATTAGACATGAATCAGCACCCCAGTGTGGGGCCTCTTGGAGTCTGCAGTTTATAAATAGGAGCCCATTGCTTGTGAGTGAGGGAGGTCAACTCTGTACACATTACTGGTCTGGTGAGTTCTTTATCAGAGATCTCTGTTGGGGAGAATCTGGCTTTCTGTCTGGAATGGAGACTGGAGAACACATACAGGGCGAAACTCCCATGAGTCATGTTGGAGTTTTGAGCAAGGACAACTCGGCTGGGTCTCATTTTAGCCAGGATCAAAGGACACCAGAAGGGCGGGAAGAGATGTGGCAACAGTCTTCCTTCAGAAGCCAGGCAGAGGTACAGTAGGAAGCAGCTGTTTCTAATTATACTGAGAATGAGACAAGGAGGAGCGCATTTGAAATTAATTCAGCAGAAGGGATTTAGGGCAGATGTCAAGGAGATCTTTCTGGCAGCCAAGGTCAAGATCAGTGCCCCATGCTTCCCTGGTCATGTCCTCTTTTGAATCTGACACACTTTTGCAAGGGTTTTCACAGATGACCAGTGGAAAGTGAGTAAGCAGTCACTCCTTACAAATCTTTAAATGACAAGAGTCTTTAAAAGTGTTGCTTCCGTCTCACTTATTTTACTTCTGAAATTTTAAGGAAAAAAGATTTTTAAAAAAGAATAGCAAGTATATATTTATATATACTGTATAGGATGTAGGCAGCCATAGACAACAGTATAGGATGTCTGTATTCATATCTAACCTCTATACATTTTTTGGGAGGATAAAATCAAGAAAAAAAAAAAAAAACCAGAAAGTTAAGAACTTCAAATAGTGAGACTAGTGATCTTTCAATTCCTTCTTCAAATATTCCTGTATTTTACATTTTTATACAGTGGATCTGACATTTTACGTAGCACGTAAAGAAGGACTAGACTAGAATAGGGTGTGGATAAGTCTTGTTCTTTCCGATCGGTTTAGGTGGTTCATCTAAAGATGAAAGGATGGTCTCCGAGCCCTCTGGAGGTCTCTGACTTTATGATTCCTGTGTGCTTTGCTCACAAAAACCCCAAGGATAGGGACACTGTTACAAATAGCTGCACTGTGAGTCTATAATCCCTGAGGTGATCTTCCATAGAGCCAAGCCAACAACTGTGGACAAAACTGTGAGCAAAACTCAGCTTTTTACCAGCCTGCTGGGCAGGAGGACGTGGAGCAAACCAGGTATTTGTGGCCAATTGTCCTTCTATAATTGCCTTGCCTTTCCTCTCAGGACGCTGACGTGTGCCCTGTGTTACTAGTATTCATTCCTTGCCGGTGTCTAATTTTGTCTCTAATCACGTAAGGCCTTGCCGAGCTGGCCTGGGGACGCACCTATCCAGACATCAGCCTTTGGAGCATTGCTGAGCTTAGGGTAAATCTCACCACGGATTCTTTGTTATCTTTTTAAAATAATGTATGAAGTTGACACATATGTACAGTGAAAATGAGCTATAATCACAAAAGGGCAGTCTGAGCCGTCTTAAAGGCATTTTCCCTCTGTGCTATAGGTTAATTCTAGGTAAAGAAGCTGAGTCTTTTTAGCCATTTAGGCTGAAAGTGGCCCAGCCTAAGGCATCTTTGGGTTCTCTGGATTATAGATTGAGCAAACCCAGCACGGTCTGGGGCATCCCTTGCCTTTCTGGGCCTATAGTTGGGGGATGGACTGAAATTGTGAAAAAGACCACTCGGAGGACTGAAATTCTCCTGAGCAGCTCTCTGCTTCTGAAAAACCAAGCTTGACTTTCGTCCTGCATCCCTAGAATGTCATCTCTTGTCATCTTCAACCATAGCCCTTACCCTGTATTACTGGATACCTCAGAGCCTTCCCAACTGCAGACAGGCAGCCCTAACAGTGATCCCTGTTTTATATGAATGCTTGTTTAGAAAAAACTGCCATGAATTGAGTAATAATATTTAATACTGTGTCCAATAGCTGAGAATGCCTTTATAGTTTACAAGAACAAATCATTATCTTTCCAAACTAGTTATTTTACCCAAACTATTTTTCATCTCTGAGACATTATCTATACAATTGCAAATATGAAGTAAGAATGTATAAGAATAATTTAGCAAAGTATAAGGATAATTTTAATATGCATGCCAACATTTTTAAAGCCATGTTGGTAAGGCATGCTTTCTTAAAGAGCAGATTTCAGAGTTTTCTTGTTGGCTGTCACTGAATTAGGAGAGGTGGGGTTAAGCTTCTTGTCCCTCAGCTTCCTAAGTTTTGCATTGGATATGACAATACCTTCTTCACAGTGCTGTTGTGATATTAAGATGGTGTAAGAAGCACATGCCAGGGGCTTGTAGGTATCACCTCACATCATCCTCAGAGTCAGGAAGAAGTGTTTGCTTATGCTGATAATGCCAACAGATTATTGTTTGAACTATTGGAGCACGTTTTAAGTGGTGTCAGAGTAAGACTATCAAGTCCTGATTAATTTAAATGGCAGGGCTGAGCCAATTCTGTAAGAGATTAAAATCACAATGAATAGAACTTGTAATTAGCTCTATTCTGTGTCAAAGAGACTTTGTGGCAACCTGAACTATGTACTGACAACCACAGAGACTGAACGTCTCCTGGGAAGTGTGCTGGCTCCTCTGAAGGGCACAGTGAGGAAGCATTGCTCAGCGCATCCTGTGGCTTTCACTCACCTATCACCTCACCGTCAGCCTTCATCTGGCTTACTCAGGGAGATTCCAAATGGTCTGGACTAGCTCCCAAAATCCCTGAGGCCATGAACCTCAAGAATAAAGGTCAGAAATGCCACACATTATTGCAAAATCATCTTCCTAACATGAAGGACAACATGACATAGTAGTAAAGAGCATGAGTTTGGAAAACCCAAGCCCCACATCCCTGAATGGAGTTGTTCTTCTGAGAACTATACAAAGGCATAGCTAACAGGGAAGGGACTAAGCCCAGCCTGTGCCTAGAGATCTAATGTTCTGTCGCTTTTCTAGGCCCATTGTAGTTTGTGCTCATGGGACTTCTCTAAATGATTGCAACTGGAGCTTTATGCAAGAAGAGCAAAATTTAATTTAATTTCCTTGAGAGGAAATTCCCACTTTATAATTCTTTCTTCAGTGCTTGTAATTCACTGTCTGGTTCTCTCTCTCTCTCTCTCTCTCTCTCTCTCTCTCTCTCTCTCTGGAAGAAACCATGTTAATTCCCTTAACTGAGGGGCTTTTGAAGCACCGTATTTTACACAAAGCTGCATATCTGAACAAGTGTGCCTCAATGAATGCTAGAGGAATGTGGTGAGATATGAATGGGCTGCCGAAGCCACAGTTGCTCAGTGACAAGTGGTGGGGCTTAGAGTTTATCTTTAGTCCTATTTTGGTCACAGAGCTGTGCTCCTTACATGGTAAGAGCAGTAGTCATAATTGCTTTAGTCTGCCCAGGCTGGGACTGACATTAATGTCTCAGTGCTATAGATGACATTCTGAAGTCTATGTGAATTGAGAGAAGCATTTTCTGGTGTCAAGATCCTTGTGAATATCTCATTTACCCAAAGTCAGGTGATCCTGGAACTATAGAGTTGGAAGTGACTTTATCAATTATCCAGTCTAATCTCTCATTGTACAGATTCTTAAAATCCCTAAAACTATCCTCACACTACATGGCATCCCTAAGGTTGCACGGCTATATGTTGCAGAAGTTATTTTGTTTGGTTAGTTTGTTTTGTTTTTTATCTTTTGAGCATTGAATGAAGCAAAGGCTTGGAGTATAGAAACTTTTAAGTAAGGAATGTTTCTAGATGCAAGTTATACTTTATTCACCTATTCAATCAATCATTCAAACCTATATTTCTCAGGTGCACTTTCTGTGCTATATTCGCTATTAATAATGCTGGGAAATACTGGTAAACTAAATACAAAAAGTATTCCTCACAGGCAGTTTCTTAGTTTATCAGAAAAATTAGAGAATAAAACAAGACAATTTCAGGGAAAAAGTGTCTAGCAAAAAGCTGAACCAATAAAAATTTAGCCATTAAAAATATTGACATTATTCTCTCTCTCTCCTTCTCTCTCTCCCCTCCCTCTACCTCTCTCTTCCCTCCCCCCTTCTGCTCTCTTCTTTTCTCTCTCTATTTATTCTGATGCTAAGAATTGAATCTAGAACATTTACACTTACCTAAATGGCCAGCCCATTTTTATTTTGAGGCTGAGTCTCACGAAGTCACTAAGTTGTCCAGGCTAAGGTCAAACTCACAATCCTCCTGCCTCTTCCTCCCAAGGTGCAGAGATTATACATGTACCTACACACCTGACTGTAGACTACCTAATCCTTTAGTGTAAGATCATTTATATTCTTCCTATAAAAATTTTTGGGGTAGGGAATAAGCACCTGCTTGGCAAGTGTGAGGTCATGAGCTTGATCCTCAATACCAAATACAGAAATTGGAGGGCCAGGGATATAGCTCAGTGGCACAGCACCTGCCTGACAAGTGTGAGATCCTGAGCTCAATTCCTGGTACCAAAAATTTTTTTTACAATTGCATGCTTTATCTTATTGCTACTAAAATCAAAGGTAGCTAAAAATTGGCTTATATGAATTTTTACAATTCTATGAAAGCTACAATTAATCACTGACTTTAGATCATTATTAAAGATTAGCTATTCACTTCTAAGTAATCAAGTAAATGACTTTGGTTTTTTTCTTTTCATTCAGAAGTTTTGATATTGGTTAGAAACAAATATTCTACTTGTCTTCAGCTTACCATTTAAATATGGGCAGGACAATTTCCTTTTATAAAAGTATCCCTTTTTAGTATAATGGCCCATTGAATTTTCCATAGAAATAGGATGAATTTTACACCAGGAAAAAGGCTGTGTTGTACCTGGAATCTTTTATGAGAACACATCTGGAATCCAATACAAAGTGCATGCATTTATTTATTTATATATTTTAAAGAGAATGAAGCCAAACAAAATGAAACAGAATAAAGCCAATCAAAATAAAACAATGAAAGTGAGACAGGACTTCAAAACAAGATAACAGGAAATCAACAGCAAATGAACTTATGATGGAGTTACTCCATTTGCTAAGAACACTCATGCAAGTACACACCCTCTTATATACAGATCATAGGAAATACACTGGGGAAATACAGAAGTCAGCATTTTTCCCATTCCATTTTTCAGGTTATTAGAAAGTTACGGTTGACAGTGTTGTAGATTCACATTTACAAAAGCCCAAAAAGTCCTAAATTCAGAATAATCACCATCAGCAATCAGGTGATCTCAGAATTTTTTGTGTATCTTAGCACACACTTATTCCCTAATTAGCTTTCATGGTGGCTTGATAACCAGAAACCTTCATTGTTTGTTGACTTCCATGGTGTTGTGATGGGTGTAACCAAGAAAGTCTGAAGGGATCCTAGTTAGTCTCACGTGTTGGTTCTTTATGAGGTTACATATACATAGGAGACTTCTACACAGAATAGTATTACATTTGAACCTGACATTAAGTTAGTATGAACATCTTAAATTAACTTTTAAATGTTTGTAAGTCCCAATTATATAATTCCAAGGACAAAGGATACATTTTTTTCACAGTTGAAAAACATACTTGTTGAACTCTTATCACATTTTGCTTAAAGTTATATTAAAGGCAAAGTAAGCAACAGAAAAAAGTAGATATTTTGATGTTGAATGCTGGCAAATTATGGCATGTTTTGGATCATACAAACCCTGGTACCTAACATGCAGTTAATGAATTTTATGAAAGAATGAATTAATGAATATAATTCTGAAGCAATTTGAGATTTCTTGTCTTTAAAATTCTTAATTTCAGCAGAGTAGATTTGGTAAAAAACAGATTTGGTTCTGTTTAAAAGTACTTTATGTACAATGTTTTCAAATGAAAAGCACGTGTACATCTAGGTGTAATGGAAGTTTCAAAGACCCAAGAGTTCAGAGCCCTGGACCCCAGGCCAGGTACCAACAGTGAACGGTAGAAAGATCTCGAGGAAGTGACAGCTCTGTTGAGTTTCACTTTCCACATGAGTGAACTGATTGATTTGGAACAGGTTATTTCTAACATTCACTTTCAAGTTCATACACTTGAATAATTCAAGTTAAGAAATTTAAATCTAAATTTAATAAACACTAATATAGTGTCTACTATGTGTCAGGAAATATAACTTTTAAAATATAAAATAAAATAAAATGTGCCTTACAAAATATGTGGTGATATAACTGTAACTAAAACATAGCCCACTCATACAGTAGCACTTTCATCACTGTAAAGTATAAGTAAATAAAAGTCGTTTTCAAAAATGATAGCCAGGCATAGTGGCACAAACCTTTAATTCCAGCACTTCATTGCTGAGGCTGGAGGATTGCTGCAAGTTCAAGGCCAGCCAGGGCTGTATAGTGGGTTCAAGGCCAGCCTAGACAACATACGAAGACCCTATCTCAAAAAAAAACTTTTTTTTAATTTAAAAAATAATTAATTAGGCCCCTAGAGGTAAAATAACACAAAAATAATGTAGGAACATAAGTACAGTTCTCCTATTTAAACTACTATGAAAGATTTATATAGCCAATATAAGTAATTTTTGACTTGAGAGGATATACCTGAACACAAATAATTTCACATCAGTCTCATGGAAAATTATTTGTCATTCATAAACTTGAGCGTTCTAACTTCCATAGAAGAAATCTTTCATAATGAAAGCATCCTAATATATTATGTATGAATGTTTCAAGTACACAAATGATATTGGAAGAACAACTAGCATGTTTTCAGTAAGCAGTAGAGCTTTCAAGTATCAGCAAGGCATATGTCAGGTATGCAGTGAGTACATGGCTGCTTGTAAGCCTAACACAAAAGATAATACAGTAAAAATTTTGATGGGAAAGCTACTAACCTCTTAAGTTCCTAGGCCTGTTTGTAGCAGTCAAAATCTCATTTGCAGCTAAAGGGCTGCAAATGGTTGGAAATTTGTAAGCCCAGGAATGTCTATGTCTTGTATAGGTCTTTGTCCAGTTTGACAACTTCCAAGACTCATAAATTTGTGTCCCCTCCTATCACCTCTTTTCCTTCTACTCATCCTTCAAAGCCAACTCCTGAGTCAACACTCCTGGATCCCCTTGAGTATCCCCCACGTACACAAAGGGTTGAGTTAGGGTTCCATCACTATGCTTTTATAAAGTCCTATCTAAATCTAACATTTCCATTTTTTTAGCCTCCTATATTGTGTTACATTATTGGCCCATAGTCTTTTTCAGTGCAGCTCTATGAGTTCCTTGAAGATAGGAACTATATTTAATTCATTTTTGGTTCTCCAGATTCAATTTTGGATCTATAGCCTTGCATAACACATGACACAAATTACATGCTTAAGAATTGTTTGTAGAATTAATAAGTAAATGAATTGTTGACAGTACTACTATTTTAGTGTGATTTGGACCACTGATCTCCTTTATGCATTATAGTTTCGTTTTTTTATGGGTACCAGGGATCAAACTCACGACTGCCTGCTTGCAAGGCAGGTGCTTATACTGCTGAGTAAATCCCCAGCCCCTATGCATTATAGTTTCATTAGAAGCTCTGATGTGTATTGACTGTTCCAAGGAAGGCAGTTGGAAGGATGGATGTGTTTCTTCTATATTATAGAGTATCTTTATAATCAATAAATGTATCCTAAGCAGGCCTGGATTCTATAATCAAGAAAAGTTATAGTTATATATTTAAGAAACTCATGTAAAGAAAGAAGACAATACATGACATTAAAGAGTTAAAGTGTTTCCAGGCATGGTGGTGCATGCCTGTAATCCCAGCACTCCCAAGGCTGAGGCTGAAGGATTGTTGTAAGTTTGAGACCAGTCTGGGCTACAAAGTGAGCACGTGGCCAGCCTGAACTACATAACAAGACATGTCTCACAAAGATCAAAAAAAAAAAAAAAAAAAAGGAAAGAAAGAGAGACAGAGAAGACAAGTATTTACTAAAACGAAAGAATATGTGACAAAGGTCACACAGAGGTCAGAGATGTTAAGATAACAAATTAGCTGGATTCTCAAGGCAGAAGAGCTAGATCAGATCATTATGACTCATAACTTGCTCTCAGCTATAAAAGTTCGGTACCCATAGATGGTCATTCTAAGGAGATTGGTACACATCCCAAGTTCACGGGAGCTTGAAAACCCAAAACTCAATGACTAGACCAACTTGAAAATTGATTAATCATGATTTAAGTATGAACTCAGAGTAATAGAAACTGAGTGACACTGGGTATATTTTACCCATACAATGTAAATATGCAAATCAAACTTCCAATATAGCTTTTTTTCTCCAACATTACCTTGTCTTAGGCAGTACTAGATAAATAGAGGAGTTGATGGATATAGGTATGTGCCATAATGGTAACCTATTATGAGTTTTTAGTTAAAAATGGCATTTAGGGGCCAGAGATACAGCATAAGTGCTTACCTGGCAAGCATGAGGTCATGAGTTTGGTACCAAAAAACAAAAATGGCATTCAGCCATTGAAATCAAGATAAGCTTTATGGAAGAGTGGTACCATAATGCTGTGGCTGATGAATGCTGCTGCTCTTGAACTGTTCAATTTGCAAATAGAAGCTCTCAGTAAAATTTTATTTCTGTTCACAAACTCCAAACAACCGTCTTCCCTATACAAACATGGCTACTCCTACTCCTCATTCTGACATGTGATCATGGCTTCCTGGTCAAGATAATAGTTGCAGACAGACCTGTGCACACTTTCTATGAAGCTCTTTTGTGTACTTTTTAGCACATACAGTATTGTACAGTATTACTCAAGCCAACGTGACTCCAAAGAAAGTGCAGAGCAGTAATGAAGGTGACAAGAATGTGCAGAGAGTAATGAAGGTAAAAAACTGTGAACAAGAATGGAAAGAAAACTTTTGAAGAAAATAAGCAATGAATTGAAGAAGGAAATTGTAGGAGAGCATGAGCATTGTATTCATATGTCTGGTCTGGCTTCAGAGTACAAGATGGTGATGTTGACAGTCTTCAGTATTTTGAAGAATAAAGATGCCATCAAAAGAGCTGATGTGGCAAAAGCAGTAATGATGTTAACCAAGCAGAAGACACAAGTGCTAAAAGAGGTGAAAAAGGCAGGAAACTGCATAGTAATTTATCACAAGAAAACCCCTGTACAAATACAAGTGACAAGTTTAAATCCAGTAGAGGATGGTTTGATAAATTCCTCAAGAGAAGTGGTGTCCACAGTGTGATGAGATATGGTGAGGCTTCCACTTCTACAAAGCTGCTGCACAAGCTTACAAGAAAAATTCAGGAAATTCACAAAGGCAGGGTACCTCACTCGACAAGTGTTCAACCATGATAAAACAGGGCTCAAGGCTGCTGCAGAAGCCTACAAGAAAAATTCAGGAAATTCACAAAGGCAGAGTACCTCACTCAACAAGTGTTCAACCATGATAAAACAGGGCTTTTCTGAAAGACACCAAACAGAACCAAAATCACACAGGAGGAAAAGGCACTGTGGGGCACAAGTCCCTGGACAGACTGACTCTCTTGATGATGAAAATGCAAGTGCTCATCTGATGATTAAGTCACTATGCTAGGTGTGATGGTACACACCCTGTAATGCCAGCATTCAGGAGGCTGAGGCAGAAAGACTGCCACAAGTTTGAGGCCAACCTGGGCTACATAGTAAGTTCAAGGCCAGCCTGAACTATGTAGCAAGACTTTGTCTCAAACATAACAAAAGAAGATTAAACCACTGTTGGTGTACATCCCCCAAACCCCTATGCATAAAGGAACAGAATGCCTGTCATGTGGAGGGCCAGTGGAAAAGCTTTAGTAACAGGGAATTGTTCATGAAATGAGTGCATGTGGTGTTCACACTCACCATTAAGTACTCCTTTCTGACAACCAATTTCTTGAAAGATGCATTCTTTTCTAATGGACAATGCACATGTCCCAGCACACCCTACAATCTTGGTGGATGATATGGACTCTGAGTATGGCCTCATAAAGGTCAAGTTCCTCTCCTCCTCCGCATGACCCCTCTTGTGCAGCCCATGGGCCAAGTGGCCTGCAGCTTCAAGAAGCTGCACACATAATGGGTGCTATGTCTATCCTTGGTTTTGACTGACAGCTTTGTTTTGCCATATTTGACTTTATTCTCTCCCCCCCCAAAAAAAGTAATAAGAACTAAGGAGTAATAAAATCCAAAATGTGTAAATTTTGTTGTAAAAAAGAGAGGGGAAAAAAAAGAGCTCTAACAGATATAACAGCAAGTGTGTTTAGGGGTGTTAAATAGCTGACTATATTAACGTTTTTGGATCATTGAACACAGCTGTTTGCAGTCTCTCTGTTTGAATGTCCACTTTGTATTCTTTGATACTGTGATTTGAGCAACTATTTCTAAGATGATAATATGTAATCTATTAACAGGTGATTTCTTACTTTTTTTTTTGTAGTTCTGTATTACATGTACCCTTACACCGCTTTGTTTTGTTTTGTGTTTTTCTCTTTTTCCTTTTAAATAAAATTAAAAAAAAAGAAGCTGCACACAAAGGTGCTCTTCACAGGGTGTTTCCATTTCACAGAAGCAGCATCCTTGACTCTGAAAGAGTACTAAAACATTTCCATGTCCTATATGCATCAGCCTCACTGACAAAATCTGGGAAAATGTCACATACAAGACCTTCAATTCAGCCTGGAGGAAGGTGTGGCCAGAATGTGTCACTGAAGGGTCAGATACACAGGTAGTGGAGGAGATTGTGACCACGGATAAGATTATGGTGCAGACATAGAGGAGCTTGCTAAAGAGCTAACAACAGAAGAACTTGCTGAACTCCAGAGTGAACATCCCACTGAGGGAGAGGAAGACAGCAAGGAAGTTAAGAGGTTAGCAGTGAAGTGATACAATCCATTGTGGAAAAATGGAATGAGTTCCAAGGTGTCTTTGACAAGCACCACCCCCAACATAACTGTAATGAACAGACTGTTAAATCTGATGAATGTCACATGATCTCTTATTTCCAGAAGGGTAGAGCACAGGAAAGAACAAGTGACATTAGACAGATTTTTCATCAAAATTAACCCTGCAGCTAAGAAAAAAAAAGACAGGAAATCCCTGAAGGAGATGTCCCTGATGTTCTTATGGATGGGAATTCTTTCTTCAAACTGTAACCTCTTTCCCTTACACCTTCCTGTCCTCCATGCTAGAAGTCACCCCAAGCAAGGTTAGTATTTTCTCACTGTACTGTATTTTTGTTTCATGTTTTTAGGTTAAAAAATACATATGATTCAAAACAGATTAACCTTATTTAAATTGAACTTTATGGGAAAATTTTATTTTGTTCATGACTAAAATTGCTTTGTGACCAGAATCATGATATGAATTAAATTTGTGAAATGATCCACCACTATATTCCACCAATGTCTTAAAGATCACTTAGAGTTGGTGAGTATGACTTGGAGAACATCACAGATAGAGGAGAAAGGAAGAGTTAAGAAAGCAAGTGCTCAGTTTTGCTGGAATAAAGTATAAATAATGAACAGTAGAGTCTCCCAAAATCTTCAAGTGATGTGTCCAAATAGACTTTCCCACAAGCATCTTCTAATATGAGCTAACTCAAATAATAGGTATGCTGCAGGACCTGTGTGAGGAGTTTGATTATGAAGGAAAGCTGTAGCCAGATAATGGATGGTCTTAAAAGTCAGTTACAAAGTTTAAATCTTACCCTTCACACCATGGAGAGTCATAGCAGAAAAAAACTAGTCTAAGAAGATCGATTTGGCTTCAGTTTCTGGGTTGGCTTGAAGGAAGAAATGTAAGGGACAGAGGCCCTTGGGAAACTACAGAATCAATATGGGAGGACTGACAGTTGGAAAAATTCAGTACAGATGAAGCAGAGAGAGAGTGAAAGGCACAAACCAGGAAGTACCATAGGTCTTTGCTTACACACACACAAACACACACACACACACACACACACACACACACACACACGCACCACTCCAAAGGACATTACCTGTGTGCTATATATATCTCAAATAAATATAAAATAAAATCTGTTTGAATTTATATGAAATTCTCCATTTGTAACAAACAGAAGACTAAAAGATCATTGAACTACTCAGCAAATGTGATTGGTAGGTTTGTTGGGTTTGGTTTGGTTTAAGTCAGGGTCTCACTAATATAATTTATGCTATCCTTACACTCACTATGTAGCCCAGACTAGCTCACAGTGATCCTCCTGCCTCAGCCTCTTGAATGCTGGGATTGTGTGCCACCATACCCAGCAATTTTTAAATTATCTGAATATAACAATGGGTTATAATGGGTAACTGTGCCCAAGGAACACCTCAATGGAGAAGAATATATATATATATATATATATATATATATATATATTCTCTCAAAATATCTAAGTGATTTCTCCAAATAGACTTTCTCACTCGCATTTTCTAATTTGAGCTAACCCAACTAACAGGAATGCTGCAGAAAACAGAAGCAGGACCTTTGTGAGAAGTTTGATTACCTATATGGCATCCTGGAGGAAAGGAAGAATGAAATGACCCAAGCCATCACCCGAACACAAGAGGAAAAACTGGAACATGTCCGTGCTCTCATCAAAAAGTATTCCAATCATTTGGAGAATGTATCAAAGTTGGTTGAGTCAGGCATTCAGTTCATGGATGAGCCAGAAATGGCAGTGTTTCTGCAGGTAAGATTCGTTCTCAGCACCAAGGAAATAAACTCAAAAGGTGGGCACTGTGCATTAGTTCTCATTGCACTTTCATTATTTTACATACATTTCATTTTGCCATTTAAAACCGTCCTCTATTTGGCATTCCTTAAGTAGAAGAATGTTCTGATAAAACAGCAGTTACTTCTGACATTTAGTCACTAAGCTATGGGATTCTTAGGGTCAGCAAAGGAAAGAATAAAATCTCATCACTCCCTGTGGAAAAGAGTCTAAGTAAACCTATCTTCTGTTTGCTTTCACAGAATGCCAAAACTCTGTTACAAAAGTAAGTAATTTTTATTGCATGTGAAGATGCATATTTTCATTTTTACCCAAGGCCTATCGTATTTTAAACAGTGAAGCAAACAGCAACCTCTTTGTTGCAGAATTTCGGAAGCATCGAAGGCATTTCAGATGGAGAAAATAGAACACGGTTATGAAAACATGAACCACTTCACAGTCAACCTCAATAGAGAAGAAAAAATAATACGTGAAATTGATTTTTACAGAGGTTTGTTGTTCTCTTGACTATTTGGCTAAAACTGCAGGTGCGGGAGAACTGCAGAACAGTTGGGTGGGAGCAAAGTGGGGATTCAGAATCACCTCCAGGATGAATGTTGACAACTTTACAAGTTCATAATCCAATGTGAAGCTCAGTTTCATTTTAAGATTAGTTTGTAGAGAGTGCTTATTTAGCTTTGCACATTATAGGACCTATTTTAAGGCCATTATCAGGAATTTGACTCTGGATTGTCAAAAATTATAATTGATAGTGACTGTAACTCGACTTCAACCTTACACAAAGTGTCAGCCACTGTAATGTGAATTGTCAGGAGCAGGGTTAAGAATAAGATAAAAATAAAACACAGATGACATCTGGGCCCGAGAGGGTAGTATATCAATTTGATGAAATATTGAAGGACAAGAATAGTAATGAATCATAGAATAAGTCAAAATCCAGAAATAAGCCTAGGTATGTGTGATCTACACATTCCATGAGATAGAAATATCTACCAAACACTTGGCCCAGAAGTCCCACACATGAAAACTTATCCTGACAAATTAATTAAAAAAGAAAATAACTGTGGTCACCTTGACTCAGCTCATGTAGATGACAACACCCCTCAGCTAGCTCACTAACTGTGCTATGAGGTTGAATCAGCATCCACATATGTAATTTGAGAGGCAAATCTTCATAATGGGTCTATTTAAAAATTTATTTAGTATTGACTGTACTTAATGTCACTTGAGGGAATGTTAATGTCCAAGGATCAGAAAGAGAGTGATGCCATTAATTGTGGCAAAAGTTAATGTATTCACTGAAAAAAATGAAGTAAGAAATTGAAACAGGTGTGTGTTTTGTGAGATAAGCAGGTTGCATTTCCATTTCATTTGACTGAAAAAGTAAGTGACAATCCCAATGCCCTGTGGTAGCCCATGATAAAAATGTAAGCAGCTCCGGAGGGTGCACAGTGAGGGTGGGGCTTTGGGCTGGAAAGAAGAGCAAGGAGAATGATGATGGTTCCTTCACATTTCTCCTGTCCATGTTCACTAGAAACACAAGGCCCCAGCATGGCACACTGGGACCACTGTTAAGTGTCTATTGGAGAAGATTTCCTCAGCCCCAACCTTAACCTCAGCAATAGGCACTGGCCATTAACTTTTCCCACAGCTGACATGGTAGTTATAACTAGTTTAAAAACACCTTACCTTACTAGAAGATGAAGATGAAGAAGAAGGAGGAGAAGTAGGAGGAGAAAGAGAAGATGGAGAGGAAACCACAGAAGCGGAAGAGGTAGAAAATGTTCAAATAGAGTCATCAGGAGAAGATGAAAGTCCAGAAAAAACCTCAGAGCCCTCTCAGCTGACCTTGGAGCTCAAGGCTGCCCCAGTTTCCTCTCTGGAACCACCTTCAACCCTGCCACCTGCTGCAGATGCCCCAGTTACACAGGTAACCATTCAGAGGTTCCTTTCTACAGCCTGTGCCTCCTTTCTGAACACCCAAAACAATTTATTCTACCTTAAGAAAAGAATAACTGCATGCCAGACATTTGTGTGTGTGACAGACAGGACATTTCAGGACAGTCGGAATGTCAGAGAGAAAAGTCCCCTGGATGATTTAACAGATTGATTATTGTTATAACTGGTTGGTAAGACTTAATATCACTTTCTCACCAATAAAATATAGGCAATTTTTGTCTGGAGAGAGAGGCACAGAGAGCTGTCTATGAGACAGACAAAGATCTATTAATTCATAGACAGCTGCTGCTGTCATAGAAATTTAATCTGGCTTGTGTTGCTTAGTGAATACATATCTAGGATATGTGAGAAACAACATGTTGTGAAAAATAACATTATACCTTCAGAACTCTGAATTTGCTGTAGATAATAGAGGATGTACATAGAGAAGCCACACTTCTTTATGTTCCTGTGGCTTAGCCTAAAGTACAATTGTATCTTCCTTCAATGAGCAAGCAAATGAAGCCTGGTTTTCTTTTTGTAATCTAGTAAGACTGTGTATAATAGGATTTTTTTAAAACATGTTTTTGGAAATTGTATTCTTTCAGAGCTGTGCCTGATCCGCTAACCTTATGTTTATAGGATATCACTGTCCAGTTTTCAAGCTTTTATGCAGGCTTCATGACAACTCAACAAACAGAATCCAACCTGCTGAGTTTGCAGGAGCCGCAGTTCTGCAACTGCTCTTAGCTTGGATTGAAATCATCCAAAGAAACAAAAACCCAGAGCAAAAATCTAGAGATGGAGTTATATTCTATGCTCCTGTCTCCATAGGGAAACCAGGCTAAAATACTACTTATACTTCCTAGAATCTTGAAATTCTGTGTAGACTGCTTACAGGTTTTAAATTTTAAAAAGGGTAGTAATTGAAGAGGATTGGATTTGAAGTCAATCGCTGATTTTTAAAAAACCAGTTTGGAGGCTCACGTGCAGTGCCAAATAATTAACTCTGGTCAATACTTTGACCCTTCTTCCTTATCTGATATTTTATAAATGACTTGCACTTGAAACTTCTGCTTTCTATCTACCTTGTCTAGCAACTAGTAACAGACAATCACAGAAAAGAAGAGAGGGCACAGCCAGACGCCAGACACAGGGCACTGACATCGTTATTGTGCCCCTAGTACTTCCGGAGAGTGGGAAGACATTTAGGGAAGAAGTCCCTAAATCAGGCACTGATTTAGAACTCATCGTTTTCACACCCAAAGGGAACTAAAATCAACTACTTTTTTCTTTTCTTTTCTTTTCCCTTTGTTTCTTTTTTTTCTTTTTCTTTCTTTCTTTTCTTTTCTTTTCTTTTTTTTTTTTTTTTGTCCTTCTTTTTCTTCTTTTTCTTTTTGTTTTTGGATTTATCCTGATTAAGGGGGAGATTGTACTCACAGGCTCTCAGCAGAGCACGGAGTCTGAAACTCCAATTCCCGAAGCAGCGGAAACTGCGGATCCCTTGTTTTACCCTAGTTGGTATAAAGGCCAAACTCGGAAAGCCACCACCAACCCACTTTGCACCCCAGGGAGAGAAAGTTCGGGGCAAATAGGGTCTCCAGGTTCTGAGAATTCGAGTGTGCAGATGGCAGAAATGGCAGACGCTGCAGCCAGTGAGAGGGCAGCAGTGAGTGGTAAGGAAACTAGTTCACCTGCAGCTACTTCTCAGGTTAGTGTCCACGCTCTTGTGTCTGAATGCTTTCCCATGTCCCCTGCAGTCCTGCTGGAGTAGGCCACAGCAAGAGAGAAGCGCTTTCAAAGAGTTGAAAGAAACCGTGATCCTGGGGAAAAAACACAGAAACAACTCATCCTCCAATACTGGCTTGTTTTTTAAGCGTTCTGTCAAAAACAAAATCAAACAAATTTGACTTCACTCCATCCATTGGTGGTGACCTCACACCTGGCTTCCTAGGGGATAGGATGCAAGTGGGCCTGGGCCGTAGGCATGCTGCGGAAAGCTGCTTTGCCTGCAGTGACTGGCTGAGGCCGCTAGTTCTTTGTGCTGACCACCTGCTCTTACTCAGCCTTCCTTTTAACCCCCGTGGGCTTTTAAAGACTAATTTTCTGCTTCTGTTTCATTCCTAGCAGATCCCAAAGAGCATGTTTGAATTAGTTCTAGGTCTGCCCTTGGAAAATAATCTCAGATATCTGGGTTTTTCAGGAGTGTTCTGGAAATAGCTAGACAAAGATAGACTCGGCTTGGGTAAAACAGTGCTTCCCCAGCTTGGTTTCCTGGAAGCAAGACAACACAAGTTTTCCTTCACTGTTAAAGGGAATTCTTTATAATGCGTTTTATAATGAATGTTTGAAGTCTGCATCTTTTTCCTAATGCCTGAGTGAACACCTGCATGTCTCAGAATCCACAGAAGAAATCTTGCAGTTTCTTTATATGGAAGAATGTTCATGATCATTCCGACTCATGAGCATTGTGAAATGATGTGTGGGGTGTGAATGTTGGCCCAAAAAAAGCCTGTCAAAGAAGTATCCTCCAGTTCTGTGCTCCTAGGATAGCAAGCTTCGAAAAATGACTCTTTTTTCTGATTATACCTGCTCAAGTGGACCTCAGACTTCATGAGGTTATAAAAGGAAATGATTTGGGGAAAATTAAAAATAGCATGCTTTTTTGCAAGATGTTTATTTTCACAGATGCATAATGACAATAGTAAATGTTTGGTGTGAGGAAACCTTGGTTTTTAGGTTTAAAAAAGAAGTGGGTTGATTATTTCTAGAAAGATTATGGAAATTCTTATATATACTAGAAGTTGAGAAGGAAGAGCTATTTTCTGAAGACAGTACAGCAATTGCCCCATAAGGAACATGTAGTAGGTCTTCAACTGCAAACGAAAAATCCATCTAATTGATGTTGAAAAATAATTATTCATGATAAAAATCAGTGAAGCTTTCTTCTTGTTTTCTCACAGGAGTTAGCAATCTGCCTAGCACTTTTGGCTTTTCTTGTACTTCACTACATCTGGCGTCAGATTCAGTGCTTGATTTTTGCTTTAATGGGTAGGAAATATTTTCTTTTCCCTTGACTAACATTTCATGTAGTTTCTTCCATAATATTCCTCGTCTGTAGGCCCAGAGATGAACTTGTCCCCAAACTTTGAGGCTCTGTCATCTAAAACTGTGTTCACAGATAAAACTCAAGGCCTCAACTTCCTACAATACAGTCTTTGTGAGAAGAATTAGTCCATTGTCTGTTTCTGCATGGAAAGGAACTTTGACTCAAAACAGTGACTCTTGGGCAATTATTCAGCAATCCAGTAGAAGTGACTCTCTCCAGGATGGCCCCACAGGATCCTAGTAGCACGAGGTTTCCTGATCCTGTGAGAACTAAAGGCTCTTAGATTAAGGAAGAGTAGCAAAAGACGCATTCAGGAACAGGTAGGGTTATTATAAATTTAAGAGGAATATTTCTTCTTTTGCTTATCCACAAATGCTCAAGAGGTGGCTGGGCGATGGCTCTTAGGGACACTGTGCTAGAAAGTTCCTACATGGATGAGAAGTGGACTGGGTGACTTCTCGGTTCTCTGTGAACCCTCAGTCTCTGCAAGGTTTCTTCTGGGAAAAGAAGTCCCTGAGAGAAAGGTGCCCTTGGCACAACAACAACTGTTGGAGTGCATCCAGATGGCATCTGAATAAATACTGAATCAAAGATCAATGTGCCTTTATAGACAATAAGGAATTGAAACCAAGAATAAGCCAACAGTCCCTGCCTATTATTCCACATTTCACATAATCACTATTATGATGTTTGCTTTGGGGCTGACATACTACTCCTTGAACAATCTTTTGAATGTTTCCAGCTTCATTAATAGCATTTAAAAACTAAAAACAGGTTGGAGATTTAGCTCAGTGGCTCAAGTCCTAGCCTGGTAAGCACAAGGTTGTGAGTTTGATCCCTGGTACCAACAAAACAAAACAAAAAATTTTAAAAATAAAAAACTGCAAACAACATAGAGTATATATGATCCTACAGGCTTAAGACTTTGATCCCTGTACCCTTGGCTCAGAAGTAGTTCAGGGTCCCAACTACTGAAAGACCTCAGCTATTTCTGGCTCTTGACTTTTCCTGGGTTGAAAACGATTGTCCTGCAAGCTGCCATCAGAGAGTTCCTTTTCTGTTCATTTGTCATCTGCTCAGTAAACACAGCAGGATATTCACAGGCCCCTGCCATACCTGTAACTGTATAAGCAGGATCCATTCCCATGCCTAGTGGTCAGCTGGGAATCTGTATTCCTCAAATGTTCTGAGTGCCTAGCTCAGCTGGCTAACTCCTCCTCCTAAAATTATTTGTATAAAAAATAGTGGACATATTAGCCACAAACTCTGGGGAAGGAATACTGGGAAGAGAGAAAAACGCATGCTCTATTGGAAGCAGGACCTATTTTGGATCTGAATAATTGTCTGAAGAGTTCTATTTATATTCTGAGAAGTGAGTTTGGGGCTTTGTCACCCTACATTTATCTTTTTAATATTCTCTGAGGCTGCAGGAGGAGTGTCTTGTTTCATGACTGCCATCCAGTGAGCCCATGTCATGTATGTCTGTGTGATGAGACAAGGGTGAGGCAGGTGGTGGGGTAGGATGTGGTGCATTTGCATTGATTGATATTCAGTACTGAAAAGCGCTTTGCTTCTGTAATTAGTTCTCTGTTCAAGAAAGGGTATTTCATATAAACAATTAGCTTTCTTGTGATAGACTCCCAACCACTTTGATCCCTGAAATGTGATATGAACAGTCAATAGAGATCTCACCACAGTAGCACATTCTTGGCTTTTTTTTTTTTTTTTTTTTTTTTTTTTTTGCAGAGCTGATTCACCTTTGCCACCATAGAAGGCTGTTTACTAGATTAGTATTCATCCAGTGTAAGAGTAGACAGCTGGAATTTCACACTTCATCACTAGTCAAACCTTGCACATTTCAGATGTGACACAAGAGTTCTCTTGATTCACTGCTGGACTCATTCCTCTTTCCTAGATGTTCTCATGTCAGGGAGTGGTATTACCTGAGAAACTCAAAACCATCCCAGGCTAATATATGGATCTGCAAGCTCACATCAGCCCCCATCAGCTGAACTGCAAATCTTTTAAGAAGGCAAATGTTGTATATCCAGGTGCTTTCTTGAAGTCCATTCACCCCACAAAGCCTTCCCTTGACCTATGCACACAAGCAAATTATGTTTTAAAAACTTGCCACAGCAAAAACTGAATGTCAGTTCTTTCAGCCAGTGGTGGATGGAGTGTCTCCTTTTTGTTATATTAGAGAAATATTGTTGCCTTCTCCATCCTAATTGGGTAAGAAGAAAAATAATTTGTTAAACTTTGTATTCAGGTCTATGGTAAATTTAAATGTCAGAAAAGGTATTGATTCCCACTCATACTTTTACAGAATGCACTTTGAAACTTATTATTATCTCATTCATGCCAGAAAACTGTGCAGAGACCCCAAACATGAACTGGCCTTTATCTTCAGAATTACCCATTAAGTTTCTGCCCTTCTGGGACTATGCCTGTGGTATGCAATGCTGGTGCAAAGGAGAGTTTGGTAGAAATAACATTGGATGATGAGTTAACTTTTAAAGTTATTTTGAAGCACTGCTTTGTACCCAGTCAATCTCAGGAAAGAAGGAATAATGAAATGGGAGAAGGATGTTGTAAGTCAGGTTGACTGTAGGTTTGTTACTGTTTTCTATTGTTCTTGGTAGGTACCACAGACTACATAATTTCTAAATAATAGAGCTCTGCAATCAGGGATATCCAAGAGCATCGTGCTAGAGTCTGTTAAGGGACTTCTTGCTGCATTAAAACATGATGGAGGCATCACGGAGCAAGCGTGTTAGCTAGCATCTCTCTTCATCTTCTCTCCACACTCCCCAATATCCTGTCTGCTACTACTGGGGATTGATGTCTGAGCTACACCCCTAACTCTTTTTTTAAATTTTGAGACAATTAAATTGCTCAGGCTTGGTTTCAACTTGCAGTCTTACTTCAGCCTCCCAAAGTACTGAGATGACAGGCGTATGGCATCATCTTCCGTCTTTCCTCTTCTTATGAAGCCACTAATGCCATCATAGAAGTCCTACCTTCATAACTCCATCTAGTCCCAGTTTCCTGGACTGGGGAGTTAGCTCAAGGGCAAAGTGTTTGCTGGCAAGTGCAAGGTCGTGAGTTCAATCCATGGTACCAAAGGAGAGAGAGAGACAGAGAGAAACAGCAAGACAGAGACAGAGACTCATTGTTTAATCTCAGTTCCCTCCCAAAGTTCCCACTTCTAAATACCATTAACATACAAATTTTGTGATTAAATTTTCAATATGTGAACTTTTGAGAGGACACACTGAAATCAATAACTATCCCTGGGGAGCCATCTCTATGCTGACTCCTCATCTCGTATTCAATCTGCTTCCACCTAATGTCCCTTCTCTGCTTACAACATTTGCCTTCATGCCGCACCTGAGTGTTGGCACAGGGACTAATCCCACTCCTACCCACTCCCTGCAGACAACTGGGCATTTTAGTCACAATCTGTGTGGCAATTACACTAATATAGAGGTCAGAGCAACAGCAGTAAATGCCCCCTCCCTTCTCTCTTCCGTGGCATAGTGGCTTTGTGTGGAAGAATCCGTCAAAACCATTTAATGGGAGCTGTGCAGAGAAAAGGAGGGTAGAAATGTCTCCGTCCTTGGTGGGTTAAGTCAGCAGTTCCTCTGGCTGATACTTGAGCTGGACACAGCAGCTGCCTCAAGGCCAGAGAACACACCCCACGTCTCCCTTTAACACACATACACGCATACCAGCAAAAACCAAGTGCTTTGAAGATGGAGACTTTAACGTTGAAACCTTTGCGATTTCTTTATCTGTAATGAACTACAGTGCTTATATTTAATCAGAGCATGAAGTTGTAGTGGTAAAAGACACTAAAAATTTTATCAGATCATAGCTATTTATTGTTTCAAGAATAGAAGTCTGCTTCTCACGTTTCATTTTTCAAGACTGAAAATAACACTATCACAGGGCAGGGGGAAGATGAATGAAATTAGAAGAAAGAACTTTGGCTCTATCTCTGGCTCACATTGGGATTTTAATTTTTTGAGTCTCAGATTTCTTCCCAGGAAATGAAGGCACTGCTTGCTGAATAGGTTAATCTATATACACAAAATTTGATACTATGTAATGTAGTACTATGAATCTTATAACTTGTTTCAAGGTGTTTAATGAAGAGGGTTATGGGTTTAGGCCTGACACCAGTTATGCTGAGTAACAATAATAACAATAGATTCCCAGAAAATAGTCTACTGCATTTGCCAAATTATAACTTTTGTCTTGAAGCTCTTACGGAAACCCTATTTACCATACTGATTTTCAAATATCCTTCTAAACACCCATTTAGCTTAACATTTTTCTGGTTGATCTTACCTCCTTTAGATGCCATAAACTTCATAAAATCTGTGATGATTCACCCTGAACCCTATCTAACGGTCCTTATAGACTTAATTGCCTGACCAGGTAAACATAAAATTTACTGCAGTCGAGGCAGGCACTTAATGTTAGACAGAGGAAGTGAAAGGTGATTCTTAAAGTCAGCATTATTGAAGTATACATACACTAAAAATGTACCCATTTCATGTGCACAGTTCAGTGGGTTTTGACAACTTTGTAGCATTGTGTAGCTACCGTTACGTTTAAGATACAGCATATTTCCATCACCCGTATAATTCCTGTGTGCCTTTACAATGATGGCTTCCCTGGATCCCAGTCTGTGACAACCACGCTGATACATTTGCTTATTATTATAATTTTGGCAGTCCTGGATCAGGTGAATAAAAACATAGAGTGTGTAGACTGTTATGGCTGAATTTTCACTTAGAATAATGCTTCTGAGATTCATTTACTGTGTCGCATATCTCAGCATCTCAATTTTTTCTCCTGAGTAATATTCCGCTGTATAGATATTTTTACCAAAATTTAATAACCTACTTATCATTTGATGGATGTTTGTGTTCTTAGCAGTTTTGTTTATAATAAATAAAGCTGCTATGAATATTCACATATGGACCTTTGAGCAAATATATTTTCATTTCTTTTGGATAAATGCATAGGAATGGAATTGCTGAATTCTATAGTAAGTAGTTAAATGTATCTCTTCATAATTTTAATTTGCACTTTTCTACTAATTAATGTTTAGCATCTTCTCATGTTTTTATTAGTCATTTTTA
Source organism: Cavia porcellus (assembly GCF_034190915.1). Lineage (NCBI taxonomy): Eukaryota > Metazoa > Chordata > Mammalia > Rodentia > Caviidae > Cavia > Cavia porcellus. The sequence goes on from NW_026947493.1 coordinate 42,674,722, forward strand.
TGTTTTATTTGGCAAAATATCTGTTCATATCTTTTATCCACTTTTTATTAAATTGTTTGCCTCTTATAGAGAAGTTCTTTATGTGTACTGGATAATATTCCCTTATCAAAATAGATGTTTTGCAAATATTTTCTCCAGGTCTGTGGCTTGCCTTTCTTTTTCCATAGTAGTGTATTTTGAAAGTAAATATTTTTAGTCTTACATACATATTACATTCACATTACATATTGTTATCTTGAAGTCCAATTTATCCATTTTTCTTTATTATGTATACTTTTTTGAATTCTATTTAGAAATCTTTTCATAATGCAAAGCTCAAAGGTCCACTCCCATGGTTTCTTCCATGGTATTTTATAGTTTTGGCTTCTAAACTAGATCTTAGATCATTTTATTAATTTTTCTATATATGAAGTAAGGATCAAGTTTTAATATTTCACTATTTTGTTTTTCTTACAAATATCCACTTGTCCCATCAAGAAATTGTACTTTTCTTTCTTGAAATACCATTGTTTCCCTTTGGAAATTCTATTTACCATATATGTGTGGGACTATTTCTAGACTGTTTTGTGCCATTGACCTGCATATTTTCTCCCCACTGATGCCATACTGTCTTGATTATTCTAGTTTTATATAAGTCTCCCAATAAGATAAGTCCTACAACCTTGATCTTGCCTGAAAATTGTTTTGACTCTTTGTTGGTTTTACAATATTTTTAAAGAATCAGCTTTTAGTTGTACGGTTTTCTCTACCATACAACTCTACCAGCTAATATTTCTCTCTATTAGTTTATCTGTTTTAATCAAGTTTTGCTTTTTTATTATTTTCTTCTTTATGCTTACTCTGTGTTTAATTTTCTTTTCTCTGGTATTTAGGGTAAAAATTTGAATTATTGATTTGAGATCATTTTATTTTCTAATACAGGCATTTAACGCCGTGTTTTTTAGTAACAGTTTTAGCTCAATCCCACAAGTTTTGATATGCTGTTTTCATTTTTATTTACATTTCATTCAAAATATTTTCTAATTTACTGTGGTTTCTGCTGTGACTCACAGGTTTTGTAGGTGAGTGATATTTAAGTTCTAGATATTTGGGCATTTTCTAAATCTTCTGTTTGATTTTTGGTATATTTTTATTGGGGAGAGAAAATATACTTAAATGTTCCAAATCCATTTATGCCTGTAGGTGTTATTGTATGACTCAGAAATTATCTACCCTAGTGAATATTCCATATGCACCTGAAAACACAAGTATTTGGAGTTGCTGGGTAGAATGTTCCATAAATCTTAATTAAATCAGTTACATGATGGTGCAGTGCAAGACTTCTCTACTCATACTGATACTCTGTTACCAATTACTGAGAGGAATTTTGATATCTTAGATTATAACTTTGGATTTATTCATTGTTTTCCTTGCAATCACATCAGTTTTTTTCTCATATTTTAAAAGTCCTGTAGTCACATCCATATTTTGCTTTGCTATACCTTCTTGAAGAATTGATCCCAAGATAAGCGTTTCTTAAAGCAAAACTTATTATCTATCTCTCTTCTTCTTGTTCCTGCATGAATGGATCAGTATAGAGAGGGTTCTTGTTAATGTACACAGATGCCAGCTTTGAAAATAGCTTTAAAATGGGGGTGGAGAATGACAATTCTTAAGGCAGGCCACAGGAAGGCTTTATGGCTGGTATCGACAATCCTGCCTTCTCATCTTCTCTCAGCCATACGCAGGGCCAACCATGGCAAGGATGGTTGAGATGCGTGAACATTACAGTCTGATGATGCCTTGTTATTGCTCTGTGGGGCAGTTTTGTTTTGATGGTCATTGCTTTCTGAGCTAATATTTCTGTACATCTTCATGACATACCTAGCTTGTGCTCTATCCTGTTCAAATTTCCTACAAAATCGCAAAGGCCACTCTGTCATGGGCCAGTGAATTCTAGCACCAGGTTTGTTCTGTTTTCCAGGAAGGTCCAGCCCAAGTGTCAACAATATGCCAGTGGCCTTTCTCCTGCCCGCATTGTCCCCAGTTCCTTTCTGTCTAGTGTATCATTAGGTCAGATAGAGTCTGAGAAACACTGCAATTCTCCACACTTTAAGATTGGCTCTACACTCTAAAAATGTAATAACAAGTGACTTCTTATGACAGAAGCAGTGGGGAAATTGTCACCAAAGAAGCTGAGCCTGTGGCAGTCTCATTTCTCACCAGCTTCTGTAGTTGTTGTCTTGTGTTGTCCTGAAATATTTTTCCCTTCTTAAAGACCAGTTTATTTTCTAGACTCACAGAAACCCATATGTATGCCCCAGACCTGAACTCTTACTAAATTTACTATCACCCAAGATTCATTCCTCTTGAAAATATTCATATTTTCCTAAGCCAGTATAAATAGTGAGCCAATGCTAGAAGATATATTTGGGCATGTTGGCATACAACTTTAATCCCTGCACACCAGGAGGCTGAGGCAAGAGGACTACTTCAAGCCTAGTCTGGGTACAATATTGACCTCACACAAAAATAAATAAATAAAAAGAATTAGCCAGTACATTGCCCTCTATCTCCACTTGGCAAAGCACACAAAAAGATAAAAATGATTTTCATGAGAATGACCTTTGACACCAAATCTTACATTCTGATTTTCAACACAAACATTTACTCTAGCTCCCACCAGAGAGTTAGGGGTGAGAGATGTCAGAAGCTAGAAAGCTAGGAATCTTCTTTTCTGAGCAAAATTAATTTTACAGGGAATTAAAGAACTTTTATTTCAGAACATTAAAAAAAGAAAACTAAGAACCTAATTTCCCATGAGTGTCACCATAAGTCCTATGTTCTCTGAAATGATCAATTTAATTTTCCAAAACAAACTGAAATGAATGAAAATTTAACTGTTTCTCTAAATTTAATTGAAGGATACAGGTGTCAAATTATTTCCAAACAGAAGTCTCTACTGAGAGCAATTTCTAATGTGTTACAAACTGGGAGTGTCAAGCTTTTGAATCACTGCTATGTCACAAATCTTGGCTAAAATTTCAACTTGATAAAGTGGAGAGAACTGATTAGTGCTCAGGACTATCTGACTGCTTAATATTGTCATGACTTGATAATCATGAAACTTAATAGGAAGTGATAAGAGTGAGATGCAGGCATTTTTATACAGAAGAAAAGTATGTGAGAGCAAGTAAGGTTTTTCTGAGAGAGTAAATTTTAATGAGGCCATTTTATTAACATTGTTGATAGTTTTGCTCTTTTGTCCTAGAATTGCAATTTTATTTTCTGGGATTTTTTTTCCCTTGCTGGGAATCTGACTTCCTAAACACTGTCAATTTGATGGTTTTACTAAAACCAGGATGAGAAATGTCACTTAAGAGGAGCCTAGGAAAGGTAAGTCCACTTGAAGTAGGCAGTGTCATATGAACCGTATACAGCAGTGCAATGAACTTTGGAGCCTACAAGTGACACAATTCCATCGAGAAAGCACATCTCTTGTTATGACAGAGCTATCTGAGTTTTATTTCTTGTGCTTCTCGTTTATTTTTTGACCTAACCTCCCAACCCTTGTTAGTATTGTGCATCTCTGTGGGTTTTTGCTGTCTTTGTGTATCTCAGTGATTTCTAGGAGATGCCTTTTACCCTAGCGAAGATTTATCAACCATTGTGTTCACACATCTGAAGAACCAGTGGCGCATGGCTGAGGCTGGAACTAATGTGTATTCATTGCTTCATCATATACAGTCTTTTACAAAGATTCTCTCATTTAAGCTTCACGTCAATCCTGCATACACTAGGAACTATGATGTTTCCCATTTATTATGAAGGAAAATGAGGATCTAGCACAAGCCCCACTCAGGATTACAGAGTCGCTGGCAACTTGCTGCCTCTTGATGCTTGTCCACTGTGGCCTTCACCGCTTTCCAGGAGGTGGCTGTGTTTCACAAATAAAAGCAAACCAGAACTTTAGAAGTTCAGGCCGTATGCTTAGCTTTTCTCTTTGGATTGTGGAACTACGTTAACAATTCTCAGCATTCCATCCTCGGAGTTGCCTTGAGCAAGTCCTCAAGTGTTCTGAGTCTAAGCTTTCTCATTTATAAATTGGTCAGAACAATTCTACTGACCTTCTATGATTTTTGAGAACCTACTTTGGCCTGCTCGTCTAACACAAGGTAAAGGAGCCCTTATCTGTGATGAATTAAGGATTTAATTCTTTGTAATAAAGTTATCTTCTAAGAAAGAGTAAGAACACATATAGACTCACTATAGAACTTAGCTGATCCTATTTTCAGATCCGTATCTGAGAGGAATGTTAGATTTAAGTTCTTGCCAGGCTGTATCAACTTCCATAACTTTCTGCCATCCTGACCTTGTCTATTCCTAGATACCATGTTGGACGCAAGCTAAAAAGAGTACAATCTGCCATCCTTTTCCAGGTTAAGAAAGCATGATTGAGTGAGTTAAATTTCTTCTCATTTGATTGGACTCAGGAAATTGCCCTGGTTTCTGATCCTCCCTTAACAAAAAGGAAGCAGTCAATGACAAGCCTTCAAATCAACTCCCTTCCCCATTCTTTCCATACCACACTGTGAGTGGCTGACAATACTACCAAAAAAAGAATATTCTTATTGTTTTTCTTCCAGAGTTCTTTTGAGGATTCCCTTCTTTCCCTATCCTTCATGAAGACTATGCTGCATTTTCCCCAGCTCTGTCTTTCTATCCTAGTATGAGTGGCTGACTCTGCCCCAAGCAGAAATGTCTGCTTTCCTACAAAGAATGTGCTTGTGAGAGCCAACCAGCCTACCTGAGTTTGCAAGGCTTAGCCCTTGCTGGGAGCCACAGATCATGCCTCAGTTACTTTCTCACCATAGATATGTGGCTTAGGTTCTTGACTGCACTCTCTTTCCAGTCAAGAATTACAATGCTTAAACTGTCCAAGAATATGAGGTTAAGAAGTGCTATTAGGGAAGCAGGCCAAGGCTTGGGTTTGTTCTTCCTGAACAAACGTTCTAAACATGACCACAGGATTCCTACTCACACCCATTTCATCTGGCTATGATTCTCTGACCCAGCCTAGCAGGTGTAGTGCGAATGCTAGGTAACTGCCTGCTTGTCAGTCCTACTTTTTTGTCTGTGTTCCTTAAGGGCAAGTTGATTTTGTTATCCATGGACAAGGGTTCTCTTGAATTTACCAAGAAAGATTGGCATTTGGATGCTATGGTAACTGGACTTTATGTCAGGTTGAATTTCTCATTGGTATCTAATGAAGCACTCAAAGATTGAGAAAATGGTAGCAAACGTGAGGGCCTAGACACAGATTTCCTCACTTTCTTCATATACAGTCAATAGCCTGGCATCATTCATCTCTCAGGACAAGGAACAAGGAATAGACATTTCAAGGTAAAGCGCTATCTGGCAGGGGTATATATTAAGCCTTTGTCATCCATTAATGTCTTAATTGTAATACGTTTTGTCAAATTGATTACTATCACTTGTATAACCCTGTGACTAGATGAAGGTCAGGGATGATGTGGAAAATGGTCACTTAGAGATGAGTAGATGCTTGCATGCCCTGAATGTCCTGGGAAGCTTAGAAGAGTCTAAAAGGCACTGGTTCCTAATGAAAATGAGTGAACTTTTCTATTTTGGACCAGCTAAAAAGATGCCCCTTGTAAGTGTAGCTTGAGCCAGAGTGAATTTCAGGAATATATCTATTTAGTTTTGGTCAGCCAATGGATCAAATGGGCCTAGATGTATTTAGGTAAAGAGAACTGCTACATTAACCCTCAGAGCAAAGCAACTGCTCACTAGTCATATTCCTAGTGCCTAGCACCCAGGAACTCATCTGCTCTTAAGTAACTTTCAAGGCAGTTTCATTCTTTTATTAAGAATCTTACCCTGAGGCTTACTTTAGTCTTTTTTTTTTTTCAGTACTGTAGATTGAACTCATGATCTTGAGCCTTCCAGGCAGGTGCTGTACCACTGAGTTATATCCCCAGCCCTTAGGTTGTTTTTTTAATTCATCATGTTTAGCATAAAACTCAAGCCAAAGACTCCATCGGAAATATTTGGGTTTTTTTCTTTGATACTTTCCTAATAAAAAATAATCTTCTAATAAAAGCTACAGACCAGGACTGGGAGTGTACCTCAGTGGTGGAGCATTTGCTTAACATGTAAAAAGCCATAGATTTGATCATCTGTGCACACTTGTGAGTATGGAAACTTGTATGCCTTTAGGGCTAATGAAGTAATAACATGAAAAGCAGATCACATAACAGAAACATGTTGAAGAAACATAAATTCAAGATATAATTTACTTCTCTTTAATTCTATCCTGAGCACAGCTACTATACAAGTAAGGTGATACATGGCCGCTAAAACTACCCTTGTAGCATGCAGGTAAAAGAGAGTAGCAGATACAACAGGAGCAGAGAAGGAGCATCCCCAGCACAAGGAACAGTGCTGCTCAGCCCTCCGTGAAAATCAGTAAATTTCTGCTTTGTTCAGAAAAACTACATCCAGCTTTTAGTGTGAAGTTGTCTGATTTTTTTTTTAAAAAATGTATTGTGGTGCTGGATGTTTTGGTGCATGCCTATAATCCCAGCTATACAGGAGGCTGAGGCAAGAGGGTCACAAGTTTCAGATCAGCCTGAGCAGCTTATGTAAAGCTCTGTTGCAAAATTAAAATATAAAAGGGACTGGGGACATAGCTAAGAACTCCTGGGTTTAATTCTGAGTATTTAAAAAATAAATTATTGTGGTAAAAATTCATACAACATAGTATCTCTCATCCTAACCATTTCTAAATTTACTGATCATTAATATTATCTATATTCACACTTTATAATCAATCTCTGGAATTTGTCATCTTGCAAAACTGAATCTCTTACCCATTAGACAAAAACATCCTGAGTCCCCCCTCTTCTTGTCCTGTCACCCACCATCTGTTTTCTGTTTCTATAAATCTAACTACCCTGCATACTTCACAAAGTACAGTCATACAATCTTTGTTCTTTTGTATCTGGCTTATTTTACTTTACAGAAGGCCCTTAAGGTTTATCCATGTTCTAACACATGTTAGAATTTTCTCCCTTTTTAAGTCAGAGCAATACTTCATTGCATGCACATACCACATTTGACTTATTTATCCACTCCATTAATGGACTTCTACTTCTTGGCTATTGTATATAATGTTGCTATGAATATAGGTGTGCAAACATCCATACAAATTCTTACTTCTGAGCCTTTTGGTATATATTCAAAAGTGAAATCTTACCCTGGTGTAGTGGTGCATACCTGTAATCCCAGCACTCAGGAGCCTGAGGCAGGAGAATTGCCACGAGTTCAAGACCAGCCTGGGCTACATTGTGAGTTCAGGGGCAGCCTGAACCACACAGTGAGTCCTTGTCTCGGAAAAAAAAAAAAAAAGAAAGAAAGAAAGAAAAAAGTGAAATTTTGTTTAATTTTTTTGAGGAAAGTTCATACTATATTTCATACTGGCTACACTATTTTACATCCCCACCAACAGTGTACAAGATTTCTTATTTCTCCACACCAACCCTCCTGATCTTTCAACGTTTGCAACTAAGTCATGAATTTTTTTCAAAATACTGTACAGTCACACAGCCCAGGCCATGTGAGCACTGTCTGTCATCTGGAACTTTCCTGCACACAAAGTCTGATATTCACTGGCCTCTGGCAGGATGCACCCTCCTTAACCCTCGACAGCAAAGAACAAGTCTAGATGACAAACTTGTCATGCGACTCTGGGTGCAACACCTCACCTTGCTCTGTTTTTCTGCAGAGTGAAACAATGACCTAGTACTGTAAGCTAATGTTCATTTTTCCTCTCAGAGCACATATGATAGTGACACTTAAAAAAATACAGGAAAATAAAAAATTCTGTGTTCCTGAGTCTAGTTTATGAAGACCAAAACCCTTAGTCAAATTTGTTAAGAAAAATTAATTTTTCTCTAAGAAAAAGTATGACAATGCGTCCTGCTGTCCTTTTATGAATCTTAACTGAATTTAGTCTGTGGAGCTAAAACAGGAAAAATGCAGCCTCCTTCCTGGTTTCCCTTCCTCTTTAACTTTATGACTAAACATTATACACGTCAATTTATCTATAGTCCTATAGTCATGGAGCAGTGTTAAGTTGTGGCTGAGTGTTTGCTTGTTTTGTCACCTGAGTGAAAATGCGTAAATTTTAGAGATAATATAAGAATATCATGACACTTTTTTATCTGTGTAAAGTAAACTGGAATGCAGGGAATCTTCGGAGCAAGTAGAGGAAATCAGTGCCTTGCTCTGCTTTGTGAGACGCCAATCTTACCAAGAAATAACCCCTCCTATTAAAAAGGAGAGCCAGCTTTTCAAAACCTTTTTGAGGGAATGCACATAAACAATTCCATTTGGAGAAGGTAAAAAGAAGGATGTCTTCTTTTCATGTGCTGGATTGTGGCTACAAAAAGAGGTGGTAAACATTTAACTAGTCCTTCCTTTATGAGATACTCATATAAAAGGTTAGGGATACACTGAACAATACCATAAATGATCATTATTACAACACCTAATGCATTACATCACATAAATTTTGTCTAATCTTGGAAAGATGAGGTTGCAGATCTGACTTTTTTCCTTACTGTGGGTTATTGCTGGTTATATTCCATCATAAACATCCCCAAGTAATTCTGCATTGCAGAAAAGCCTTTTCACTGCAATCAGCATAAAAGAGGATGTAGTAAGAAATGAGAGAGAGAGACAGAGACAGACACAGACACAGACACAGACACAGACACAGACACAGAGACACAGAGAGAGAAACAGAGAAGGGGGAACAAGTAAGAGGATGGACAGAAGGATTTAATATAACAGGTGTGTGTGAAGTGCTTCGTGTGTATATTTTCTTCAGTTCTTACAATGCCTTGATAAGGTAGGATCTCATTTCTATTTTTGCAGAAAAGAAAACTAAGGATCAGAGAGATTAAGTAACTTATCCAAGTCACACAGTTACCAAGTAGTATGAGTTCAGCCACTTTGCACAAAACTTTCTTGCTGAGGTCTTGACAAACCCTTAACATATTTAAATAAGAACTAAGAGGTGATTTGAGCATATGAAGAGACTCTGGATAATCTCTTCTTGGCACCCTCTCTGGCACTGACCTTTCTTCTCTGAGAAACAGCAGAAATCCATGCTGTTTAGAAGAAAATCTAACAATTGCCTTGAAACATGGGGGTGTAAGAACAGTAAACCAGAACTGTTTAATCCCAAATTTTAAAAGCTACAGGGTAACAACAGTTATAATATTTTAAACAAAAGATAGATTTAATCTCTGGTACAGAAAAGCACAAACATATACAAATTCCAAAAGCAGTCCCAAATGACTGATGAGCCACCAGCCACACTTTCAAAGGTTTATATACTTCTGACAATTACAAAAAAAAACACATTGTGTTACTAATTTCACCTTTTGAATATTCCAGCAAAGCTATTATAGAAGTTTCCTCTGGAATAAAAATTGCCCTCCAAGAGAAAAGTCTACGAAATGGAACCTGATCTCTTTGTTCTGATAGAATTCACCATTCCCTTTTTCAGACAAGTTAGGAAAAAGTCTTTTACATATTACTGATAGGTCCCAAATTGTTACATTGTTTGGTTTGCTTTAGGTCAGTTCAGTTCAGTTTGGTTTTTAGGATCAGTGAAGGTAAAGTGAATCTGATGGAAAAGAGTCTGACATGTATAAATGGGCCCAGGATTCTGTAGGATGATGCTCATCGCACATCAGTTTCAGCAGTGTTGAGATATTTAACCCATGTCCAACGATATCTAGTGAACTTCCTTTTTAAAAGTCCAGTATCACTTGATATCTCAGCTATTTCTTCATGTAAAACTACATGCTTCATTCTTGTTCACCTGTGACAAATTTTAATTTCCTGGCTGTCCTTAATTTAGTATCATAATGCAATCTGATAATACAACAGATAATTCCAAAGCCATAAAGACGGGATAATTTTACCTGATTTTTGAAACTTACCCCCATAACATCTATCTCTAGGGTAAAATCTGGTCAAGAACAAACAAGGCACTCACTATTCTCTCCTAACTACTTTGAGTAGCAGTAAAACAATGTGCTTACCTAGAAATCTGCTTTGCCTGTGCCAGGTAACTTCCATTCATACAGGAGCTTCATAAAACTCAGACTCACCCCAGGCTTTGGAGCTGAATGCATGTGGTAATTCATTGCTTTGAAATCAGTGGCATTCCAATCTGGTGGGACAGTTTTGCCAGTACAGCATCAGAATATTTTTGCCTATTTTTCAGTTCTCCATGAAGAACTGTGCTTGCTATGGCACTCTGAAATGGAAAGATTTTAAAATTGCATTTTAACAAGACCTTTTACAATTGTCCCCATTTCACTAAGTTGTCATTTTTAAAATTCAAAGCAACATAGTTTACTTATGAGATTAGGTTGATCAGGTAATTTAAAAGCACAACCTGTGTCTGTTAAACATTTATAAAAGATAGTTATCTATTTTTATATATTCACACTAGGTTTGATTTTATATAAATGTTATTAGATTTTATTGCCTAGGGAAATTTTTTTCATGATTTGCTCACAACTATATGCCTTCAGTGTTGCAAAAACTACCAAAGATATATATATATATATATATATATATATATATATATATATATAATGTACTGCATAGCAACATTTTGCTCACACAGATAATGATCATCTCATGAGATTATATCACCTATGACAATATAAACTTTAGTTTGTGTGAATATATTCTATGATGTGCTTGCCACGATGAAATTGGCCAACAACATATTTCTCAAAATATCTCCCTGTTGTTAAATGACATGAGAACATATATCTAGTGGAAACATTGTACTTTAGCAGGAAAAGTTTATATTGTGTCCTATAATGCCATGTGGTATAGCAATGTCTTTAGATATTTTTTTTTTCTTTTTTCAATACTGGAAATAAAACCCAAGGCTTTTCACATCCTGAGCAAGGACTGTATTATGGAGCTACAACTCTAGAGGACTTTTAAAAGTTCTGCAAACTTTTCTAAAACTAGATTTTTATAAGTATGAATACGACTTTCATCTCAGTCCATGTACAAGCAGACTTTTTTAAAAAGTAGAATATCCTGGACTCTTTGTCCCAAGCACTTCCTCCCACTGCATGCATCAGTGTTGTCCTGTTTTCTTCAATCATGAGTGTGAACTACTCACATGGCTCTTGATGTGAGTCAAGATAACCTGAGCTTGCTGACCTTAATAATAATTATGTTCCATATAATTATTATTGTTGTCCTTTCTCCTCAGTAGAACAATGACTGGGTCAGTCTCCAAGCTACCAGCTGTTTTCTTCTTACTCACACTGTTTTTCTATTGCAGAGTGGATCTGAGGCCCCTCCCCGCCAGCGGCAGGCTGCAGCTTCGGAGAGTGGGAATGGAGCTGATTCCCAGCCAGCTCGCCACGTTTTCTCCTTCTCCTGGTTGAACTCCCTGAATGAATGATGCTCATTCCAACTGCTGCCACTCTGTCTGCCTAGCTGTGGTGTGCACAGGGTGCAAGGAGCCTAGGTGAAATTAACAAGTGCAGTGAAAATGATGAGGGACCTCTGGACAAGATTTCTGAAAAAGAGAGACAGAGAGAGAGAGAGAGAGAGAGAGACTTTAATTCCAGATGATTTATCTAGGATTGAGGAGGAGAATTCTGTCAGAAAATAATTGCAGAAAGCAGTGGAATAAAAGAAACTGGATACTATGAAAATCTTTTTACTGTGTGGGAAACACTATGAGGGGTGTTTAGGTGTGGTATGTGCGAATGTCAGTTAAAAGTGACAAGTGATGAAAAAAGTAGGCACTATAGTCTTGTCTCAAATAGGCACTTTTTGTTAGCATAGTAGCACTTATTTTGTTTCTCTTTAACAGTGCAGGTGGGTCAGTGAAATTCACTGTCAATTCAGAAGTGACTAGTTTATGAACCTATATGGACAAAAGGTAAATCATTGACCAAAGCTATGAAAATAATTTGCAAAGTTTTCCTCTTTCCTACAAGATGTCACTTGATATATGTCAAGAGATGTTCTTGGAATTTAATGATACTTTTAAAGTTCGGAAGACTAAAAGCTTAGGACATCTCTTGTGACATTTTTCTAATCTTAGTTTTAGACATTCATATATCAAGTCCTTTAACTGAAAAATACTTTTTAGCAGAAACTGTCTGCTTTCTCATGTATTCACTGTGGCACCAATCTGGTAAACTGTAGAACACATACATCACATCACTTAATCTATGGATTGAAATCATGCTTTATTTGTCCCACAATGATGCTCCCTTCAGAACATATGTGTAACTTTACTCTGCATAAACTCTTAAATAAATGCTGTTTTTAAAAATTTAGTCTTCTAATGACTTATTCAGTGTTCTGTATTCTCTTACTAATCCATTAGTCAAGTGTACTTCAAGACGCTCAAGGGAGGAAATATCTTCATACATACCAATTAACTTGGGAGTATTAATCAGTTAATTGAAATTTCAAGCTATAACTAAACTAACAAAAGCAAATACGTTGTAAAAACTTAGTTAGATGTGCTGCTCTGTTTTAGAAGTCAATAAAGAGAATTCATATTCCTAAGAATCAAGTTGACTGGGGCATAGACATAAATGTGGAGAGCATTTCTGTAGGTATTGAAGTCAAAATGTCCTTCATAAGAACAATTCTAAGTGCTATTTATTGCAACTAAATTTAGTTGTTTTAAATGGCAATGTCAAATTTCTCTATTACATTAGAAAATACCCTAGAAAAAAGTATCCTATGGTTCCAAAGTAGTGGTCTGATAAAGAGAGCTTTTGTCATAGGTAAACAATGCAGCATCTTGGGTATACACATAGTTTGGAAGAATTCCTTCTTCTGTTCTTTCCCTTCATTCTTCTCTCAGGATCCCCCATTCATAATTATTCAGAAGTAAACATTATCTCCATTATGATTTGATCTTCCATTTGTAAAAATTACCAAGTTTTAGGATTGGAAGTAATTTCCCAAATTATTTATTTGTATTAGGAATCAAATTCAGGACCTCGCACTTGCCAGGCAGGCTCTGTGCAGCTGAGCTATACTCCCGTCCCCACCAAATTACTTAATTTAGATTCAGAAAATTAACCCGAGAAGCACAGATGTACCCAAGAAAATTGCAGTTTCTGTACAAGCCACTAATAACGGTAGAAATTAAAATGCAAGCAGTTTGGGGGCTCTGTGGGAATAGTGACCGTTTTTGATTCTGTAGGCAGTTTGAAGAAAACTAGGAGCTATGACCACTGAAAGTGAAAAAGAAAAGTACAATAACATTTGCAGCTTTTATTAAAAATATAAATAAATATTCAACATTCTCTTACACAACCAAATTGACCAAGGACTGGAAAGATGTTTTATTACGGAAACGTTTACAAGAAAAAAAGTTGATTCAAAGAGTTTATACATCTTGTCTCACCCACTGTTCAAGAGAATGGCAATCTCTTTGGCTCTGACTACCAGAAAAACAACCAGGCAACTTCCCATCTGCCTCAAAATGTTTCCTCCTGGGCCTGCTGTTTTATTAAAAGACGACTGTAAAGACACCTGGACTTGGAAACTAAAAAACGAACAATACAGAGGACACTGCGTTGTCACTGCACATGTATACACTTCGCATGCTAATGAAAGGGTATAGAATCTCTCCCTGTACATTCTCGATGTTTCAAGCTATATAAAAATAAACAGATGATATCAGAGCAGCACTATGGTACAGAATGCTGTATTTTTAAATTTTTTTATGTTTTTGTGTGTGTGCTAAATGTGGGATCATTTCAGCCAAACGCACCACTTCACTTCCCAATAATCTCCATCAGTTTCCTGTTGTTGTGGGCTTGCTGCGCTAACTGCTCGGCCCTGGCCATCTCCAAGACTTCCCGGAGAAGGTGGAAGGTGAGATCCAGGGAGATGGGAGGCTCCTCGGACCGTCGCTCCCTCTCCAGTGCCTCCTGGTGGCCGCCGAGAGCGCTCCCGCCGCGGCGCTGCGCGGGGTCCGCGGGGCTGTCGAGCGAGCGCAGAGGCGTCTGTGGCTGCTGCAACGCGCGGAAAAAGTTGACTGCTGCCAGGTCCGGCGAGCGGCGGCTGCCCCCGGCCAGGGGCGAAGCGCCGGGTGCGAAGCGAGCGGCGGGGCTCCTGCTGAGGCTCCCCAGGCGGAGGAAGTACTCTTCTCCCACGCGGAGCAGGACCGGACGAGACTGCGGTGGCCGGAGCTGCTCGGGCTGAGGCGGCGGCTGGAAGAAATCCAGGGGCTGGGGGGACCGAGGGACTTGTGGGGCGCCCGGGACCGGGCCGCGGCTGAGGAGGGCCCTGCATGGGGGGCCGGGCAGGAGCGCGACCAGCAGGACGCCCGCGGACACCAGCAGCGGCAAGCGCATGTTAGGGGCGCTCACTGCGGCAGAGGGGCGGAGGGCGAGAGGAGGGAGGGAAAGAGAAAGAGAAAGAAGGGTCAGAGTTTAGCTCCGCAGGAGGGGTACGGGGGTCCTCCGGCCGGCGTCTGGAAGACCCGCCAGCTCCCGCCCCTACCCCCGAGGGTGGCGGGCGCTGTCCGCGGTGCTGAAGCTGCGGTCCGGGACTGGGGGCCCGAGGAAACGGGACGCCTGCTGGGCTGGCACCACAGCTCATCCCCTCGCCACGCAAGAGGGATTCTCTTTAGAGATTCCGAAGGCACCGTCCCCGAGTTCTCTGCCTAACAATCCCCGAAACCTGTTTCCAAAACTAGATTCCCCTGAGCCTAGAAGAGAAGCACAAATTTAAGATCCTGTTCGCTTTGTTCAGTCCCCTTCCGGAATTTCAGCATGTTCCTCCCAACTAAGAACTAGTTCTTCCTCCTCTCTCAACTCCTGCCTTGATTCCTTAGTGTCTGGACCGATATGGGGCAGAGTGAGCTGGGGGCTCCCATACCCAGGCAGCGAGGAAGAGCTGGCAGTTCGGGGAACTGCAAGCAGCCGTCTAAGTTTGCTTTTGACACGTCCCAGTTAGTATCAGAATCTTCAGGTACAGTCAGCAACAGCGACCACCAGCACACACACGCGCGCCCGCGCACACGCACACACACACACACACACACACACACACACACACACACACACGGCAGCTGGCTCTGCCGCGCACACCGCAGCAGCTCAGGCAGCGCAAAGTTGGTGGCGCGTTCCGTCTAGGCGCTCCCTACCTTCCCAGGCGCTTCGCAGGTGAGCTGGGTGCAGTCGCCTCTCTGCAGAGGGACGGCTCCGGGACTTTCTCTAAAGGAGGTTTTCTCCCCTTTTGTTTCTGTTCCCACTCTTTGTCTTTGTCTCTTCTTTTTCTTCAGTCTCTTAACGTAATTGGGCTCCGAGTTTCTCCACACCAGAGGCTAGTGTGGGATTTTATAGTGTCGACCCTCTTCAGAAAGCACGCAGCATTTGCCTAATAAGCTGACGCTTTCTTGACAGCTCGATTGCGTGCTGCCTCTGCTCTTGCATAAATCATAGGGCCCTGCCAAGGAGCGAGGGACAGAGTTTTGCTATTTCAACACTGAATCTCACATCCAATTATATCAACAGATATTTATCGCCTCCCTAGTGACGTCAACGAGTCCTAAAATGGAAGGGCTTCTTATGACTTGTCCATTGACAAAAATTCTTGAATGAAATTTTCCAAGTGTGGAAAACATACTGACATCTTACTATGGAAGGTCAAATTGAGAGTTGGGGGGGAAAAGACAGCTAATGAGAAAGGAGCTGAAGGGGAAGTGGGAAGGAAGGGAGATATACCATGCTGTCCTGCAAGGAGAGTAACTGACAGCTAGAGGAGCTGGACCAGGAGACCCAGGCACACCCCTTCCTGTCTTCTCGGGCCAGTTTTCTCAGGTAGCATTTGGATATCTGAAAATATCTCTTTCCTGTGAACAAAGAGTCCTACCATCTTTCTGCCTGGAAAAGAATAAAGAACCAGGAAATTTGTGTGCAGAGAAATCCTGGGTTAGTATCCTCTGCCTTTTCTTCCCAAGAGCAGAAAAAGGATCTGTGAATCTGCAGACACAAGGCCAGCGTCTTCAAACACAGTGCAGGTCCTTCACATGACGGTGGCTAGTACAGTGACGAAGGGCATGAGCAAGGGTCAGTCAGTGTCACTGCAGACACCTTAGATTCCCACAATCTCATTGCTCCTCTTGTGTCTCCCTTCTGCAAAATCTAAAATCAGTTGTGGAATTTTGTCTATTCAATCCAAACCCAATAACAACACAGCTAAAATATATCAGATGCAGATCTTCATTGCTGAATACCGCCTCTGTAAAAGCAGTCTCACTTGTCTCACCCTTAATTTGATAGCATACATATCAGGGTTACTTCATTGTTCTTTTCCGTCACTTCTTTTTTCAGACTCAAATGTACTCCATGTTAGCCTCATAGATAAATGCTCTCTGACATTATTACAGAATGGAATGCTAAAGCCTATAAAGCCACACTCAAATTTTGAGTTAAACTGATGCTATCATATAAGTGGGAGGCAGTTACATTTAAATCTGCAATTGAAAATGCAATTGAAAGATCTTGTGTCTGTGATTCAATTCAGCTTCCAGATAACCACCATAGTTGTTTATCAGGAATTTTCTGTTCCTCGTTGCTACTACTTCCTTTGTAGCTAACATAATAACATATATTTCAACTCTGATTTTGGGTCTGTACTAATCTACAATTGCTCTTTGGAACTAAAGGTAGGTAAGAAAAGAAACCTGACAGTTGCCTGAGAAGTAAGCTCACAGTTGGATCGTTGCACTGTGAAATGTACTTTGACTTAAAGAGAACAGAGGAGTTAGTCTACTGGGAAAGATGCATACTGTTAATAGATCACTGTGGCAAACGATTGAGTTTCCACAGGAAGGCTGAGTTCAATATCGGTAGAGAGATAAACAGAATCTTGGTTTTTGTTTTTGTACATTTTTAAAGTTGAAATGAATTGCCACATGTTTGCTACTTTCTTTTATGACCTATTTTTTGTCCCTATTAGTAGAATCAAAGGGTGAAAAGTAGGCTTAGAAGGGGGAGTTGCAGGTAAATGGATACAGATATGGAAAGGATTAGAATTGGAAGTTTTAGCTGGGGAAGTCTAGCAAAGATAATGCAGCAAGCTTTGGGCTCTGACTAGCCTCACATCCTTTCATTGCTTTCTCCCGTTGGGCTGATGAAAATGCTGTTTTAGCACAGCTGCCTTATCACAGTTGAGTTCTTACTGTGAGGTTTTCCTGGAGAATAAATTGGGGGACACCACAATTTATTCAAATGTTGGATCTCCCAAATCAGTGTGTTCACTTTACAAATGACTTTCAAAAAAACATTCAGTTTGGATGAGCAACAGAGTTTAAATGACTCACCTATCCTCACCTAGTCAGTTAGTCATAAAGTCAGACTCAGAACCTAGTTCTTTTGACTACCAGCACATAATATTTGCATATAAAAACACCCTTTGAGTCAGACATGATGGCACATTCCTGTAATTCCAATACTCAGGAGGCTGAGACAGGAGGATCTTTGCAAATTTGAGAACAGCCTGGGCTACAAAGTGAACTCAAGGCCAGCCTGAACTGCATAATGAAATCCTGCCTTAAAAAGTGCACGCGCGCCCACACACACACACACACAAAGAGAGACTACCTAGTATTAGGTAATCTAAGGAAAAAAACACCCTTTGAAGTTGTGTTTCCAGCAGAGGCACATGAACAAATTAAAATGCAAATATGAATTTAAAAAAAGAAAGATATTTACACATCAAACCTTGGAGGAGCTTTCTTAGACTGTCTTTATACTGGTAAACTTACCTAAAGCATGACAATGCAGAGATTCTCTGCTCATGCTGATGCCCCAGCACTGATTTGAAATCTCTGCATGTACAAACTACAATTTACTTTTCTTCTGAATCATATAATTATGATATGAAGTGTTTGAGTTAATTTTCAACTTAAAAAACATTAATTTGAGGGTCAGGAATTTAGCTCAGCAGTGTAAGTTCCTGCTTGGCAAGTACAAGGATGTGAGTTCAATCCCCAGTACCAAACCAAAAAAAAAAAATTTAATTTGACTTTTTTTTCCTACCTAGAGAACCTTTGGAAAAAAGTGATCCTTTTATTAATTGTAGAAGATGAGACAGGTTCTCAAAATAAATATACATATTGTGACTGGAGAAATAACATAATACAGAGAATTTATACACACAATAAATATCCAAGTTCATAAAAATCACCACTCACATATCCCATTTTACATGTAGGAATAACTTCTTGAAAGTTCTGAACATAATCTAGGAATCTGGGTAACAATCCCTCAACAAATTATTTTTAATTAATCAGTTAATGTAAATGCAAATAATATCTCTTAACTCCCCAGGTTGTGAGATGAGAATATTTGTGTGTTTTCAGCTTTTAATACATCCTCCTGCACCTTCATCTCCCAGTTTGTCATCTGTATGTACACCCTCAGGTTATTGATATTCATTATCTATAAGTAGAATTAAGTCTTCTGTGCCTTGGCCATAGTTTGATTTTAAAGCTACAGAATAAGACCAGATTCTAATTATGTTTCCATTCTTGTTTTTGTTTTCTACAATTACCAGTTGCCACATTCCTAGTTTGCTTTTATGCTAAAATTGTGTAGGATGTGAGATTAGTCAGAGTTTATGTTAAAATTATAAACTTTTCATATCTTCAATAATAAGTAATCTAGTAAGTTTTTCCCATTTTTTTAAGACTTCTCGGTGAAGACTCTAACCTGCTGCTTTGGGTCTGCTTTCCAAATCTGCTTCATGGCTGGCTTTCTGGGTTTTCTCTATTCTCGCTTCCTGGATGAATACATTGTGCAAAATCAAGTGATTTCTTCTTCCTTGATTACTGCATTTATTTTTGCTATAGCGTATCCTCAGGTAGCTTTCTTTTTTTCTTTCTTTCTTTCTTTCTTTTTTTCTTTTCTTTTCTTTTCTTTTTTTTTTTTTTTTTTTTTTTTGGTACCAGGGATCGAACTCACAACCTGGTGCTGGCTAGGCAGGCACTTACGCTGCTGGCCCCATCAGGTAGCTTTTTAAGAAACAATTATAGTAGGCACATTTTCTGAGCCTCTGCACCCTAAGATATTGAGTGATACTTTGTATGGTATTATAATTTCAGATTAAATACAGTTTTCCTCTACAACTTTCAGTATTATTCCCTCATGTTATATTAAGTAATTGTACTGATAAGAAATCCAATACTGCTGAGTGTGGTGCACACCAGTGTAATCCGTTCACTCAGGAGGCTGAGACACGAGGATTGCTGTGAGTCCCAGGCCAGCCTGGGCTACAAAATGAGTTCAAGGTCAGCCCGAACTGCATAGTGAGACCCTGTCCCAAAAAAACCAAAACATAAAAAAAATCTAATATTATCTTGGTACTCATTTTTATATGACCTAAATTGATTTCTTTCATTTTTTTCTTGACAGTTTTAGTCTTGTCTTTTTGTTGACATTTTGAAATTTTGCAGGGGAGTTTAGAACTTCTTTTTCATTAACCATTCTAATTTGGTGATTTAGTTTTCAGGTATAGAGAAATCTTTTATTTCTGTGATAATTTCCTCTATTCTTCATGTGATTTGTTTTGTTTCTTTTATGTTGGCCCTCTGTGTTTATTATTATCTTTACTTTTGAGCAAAAACTTTTAAATATCTTTCAGTTATTTAATTAATTTTCTTTTGCCAAGAAACTTCCAACTGGAAGTTTTGTTCAACTTCCAGTGTCTTTGTTCTTTCTCTGTCCTTTATCATAGATCCTGTTTTGATTTATGGAGCAATTCCCCCTTGAATTCTTTAAAAATACTAACTGGAAGATTCCTAAGTTTTCTTTTAGTCCCCTCCCACAAATTGTCTATTCCAACTATGGTTCTGTGAAAAGATTTTGCATGTCTTACTCCCTATTTTATTTTGGAGATTTTCCTTAAATTTCTTAAGACAAACCTATATTTGTATGATTGCACTCTCATATTGAAGAATTAGGCAAAGCAAAAGTGATCAGGAACTAGATGTGAGGGACAAAGAGCTTGTCCCCAGGAAGCCTTTCTTTTAGGGTAATGAAACAATGAAGTGGCTACTAGAACATTGCAGGACTTGGAAATTCCAAGTATCATCAAAGTCATGAATGAGAAAGGGGGTCAAAAATGGGGATACTCAGAAGACTACGTATGGGAAATTTAACCTCTTCACTAATGTTTCTTATTCTATGTGGAGAATGCCAGGCAAGAAAATGTTTATTAGGCAAAAAGCAAACAATTGCAAAACATACTGTTATGGGTTACATTGTGTCCTCCCCAAATCCATATTGTTGTGGGGTGGAATGTTCCACTGATTCCTTGTCTGGAACGTACCAACACTAGGGTCATAATCTCTGCAACAATAATGAAGAGGTTCTGGGTGGGCTTCTTCGTTAGACTCCTGCCCTTTCTGCATACCTTCTCCAGCTGCTTTCTCTACCTTTTTTTTTTTTTTTTTCCTCAGTAACCATTTCATCCTGTTCTCAGGATTGCCTTTCTGTGGAATTTTATAGCTTCTCTCTCTGTCTTGCTTCCTCAAATGCTGCTTCCTCTTTGCTGATCTCTTTACTTCCGAAGTTTGTTAAAATCTGTTAACTGTTTATGGTGTGTATCCTGTTCTTTTCATCATTTGGGAATAGTACTTTCATTTCAAGGGGGCCCTGAGGGAGGAAAAGATAATACACATGCCTTCTACTAATAACCTTCTGCATGCAGTATTGAGTGGACTGGAGGAACATGGGGGCAAAACATGATTTATAGTCCCTGGGTTATTAAAATAAGCCTCACATGCCCCAGGATGATGGGAACTGTAGAAAATGATGTGTGGGTCCAGGGAACATAGGAGATTCCATCTGTTGGCAGCCATGCTACTGTCCCAGTCTGGGTGGAGACAGAGCTTCCCTTCAAGACCCATCAGTTATTTTCTTAGCATCCAGAAGTCATCATAGGGCCTGTTATGTTCCTCTCTCAAAAAAATGGCAAGAATTTTGTTACTTTATTTTTCCAGGAGTTAAGAAGTTACAGATCCTGGGGAGATGACTCAGATCATTGAAAAAAAGGGGCATGTTTCTGCTTCTCTTAACAAGCCCTGTTCTTGATAGACATGACTGACCTTTCTATTTACATCATAATACATTGAATTTTCTGTTTTAGTGTTCAGATAATGGATGGAGGGCAGTGAGAGGATGTGAGTGAACTTTCTATCACGAAGGCCAATATGCAAATACTAGTCATCTTACAACAGGTAGTCATAAGAAAGAAATCCATCAACCAAACATCCTGAATAGGTACTTATATTCATGAGCATTATTTAACTCTAAAGAAAGATTTCCCAAAGTGGAATACTAGGACTTTTTCCAGTGTTACAAAAGTGAAAGGGGGAAGAATTAAAAAATATTTAAAGACCTTTTTATGGCAGAATTTTTCAGTGTTTTATGTTTTGATTTTACAGTGTAAATCCTCAAGTCTTCAAAATTCTTAGACTTATTTGACCACAGACCTTGCTTACTGTGGAACTGTACAGAGATCCCTCTCTGCAGGCCTTGTCACAGTCCAGAGGAGCCCATGAGTGTAATCCCAGTAAAAAGTTATTAGAATCCAACAGAGAATTCCAATCTACTACTTTCAGGGCAACCCACAGTGAACACAAAGACACAAAACATATTTACAATGATAGGGAGCCCAAAGAGTCCTAAGTCCAGTCAGAATGATGGCTGACCACTGTTAGTTAACCAGAACAAAGGCCTCAACCCAGGGCAAACCCAAGGTATTCTTAATCATGAAGAGGGGAGGGGCTCAGGGATGAGTGACTATGAGAGAGGCTGGAAGTCCCTGAGTGCTGTGAGTGGGGCTAGAACGGAAGGAGGCGAGATAGCACCTCTGCAGTATGGAGAGAGAGAAAGAGAGAGGGAGAGATATGCAGAAACAGTAATCTGCATAACAGTTTGAGGACATATCTTGTGTTTTGGGGTTGGTACTTC
This sequence comes from Cavia porcellus, assembly GCF_034190915.1. Classification (NCBI taxonomy): domain Eukaryota; kingdom Metazoa; phylum Chordata; class Mammalia; order Rodentia; family Caviidae; genus Cavia; species Cavia porcellus. The sequence goes on from NW_026947493.1 coordinate 42,696,798, forward strand.
AGCTTTGATGTCTTGTCTTCATGGATTCTTTCTCAAACCTCAGTTTCAGCCAACAGCATGGGGTCACTCACTAGTTGGAAGTTACAGATGAGGCATCATCCATCCGTTGAATTGCTTTAAAGATTACACATCAGCAGCATAAGCACCTGCCTTGCAAGCAGGGTGTCGTGAGTTCGATCCCCGGTACCGATAAAAAGGAAAAAGACAAAAAAAAAAAAAAAAAAAAAAAAAGATTACACATTAGCATCTCAGCTGGACCCATTTGCATTGCTTGAAGGCAATTGAGGGGGTAAAGAAATATCCTAGCCAACCCTGTACATATCATTACATGGAGCCAGGGCCAGGTTTAGCCAAAATGGAGACAAATACTCTTCTTTCAAGGAGAGCCATCCTGGTGGTTCTGTACAGAACCAGTTAGGATATATAATAAACACAGGGCCATTTTGTGAATCCAGTTAGGTTTTTTCCCCCACCAATATTTAAGTTCCAGATTAGAGCTTTTAGTAAGTTTTTACCATTTCTATAAGAAAATTTAAAATGGCACCTTTTGCCCTTGAACAAAGTGTCACTTTATGGCAAGCCATCTAATTTCAGGGCTTCTGAGGATTACCAGCCTTGGTATTGCTGGACTCTGGGCTTCTACAGTCACTTTTTAGAGGTGATCTGTAAGTTTTCTCTGTACCAAAGAACTGAACAAATTGAGCATCAGTAGTACCAAAGTTTCATACCTATTTATGATAGAGGAAAATGTAAGGGAAAAAAACAGGCTCTGCAGAGTGAGTTTGGGCCAAGTAAAAATGGAGGGATAAAAAAGTAAATACACACCGAAATGTAGGGTGGACTATCCTGAAAAGGCACAATAGTGGCTGCTGAATGGCTACTGTCTCTTTTTATATTTTCCACACTGTCTCATATGTAGGCCATCCTATCAAAAACCTGCTTGAGTTCTCAAGAGAAGTCTACATGCAAGATTTTGAGAATTGTTTTGTGTATGTGTTCTGGGGTCTTTTTGACTCTTTTTATAGGTAGTTTTAGCCACATTATCTTCCTGCCTCACTAGGAAAGCACATCTTAGAGTCCTGCTTCTCACTCAAGGAATGGTCAGGACTGTGTGTACACTTTCTGATCAGGAGAACGTGCTGCTTTCTACAATAATTTTAGCCCACAGGAAATCTGGGCACTTACCCTTCCAAACAAAGGACCTTTTTTGAGTGTGAAAGGCAGATATGTCCTGGACAAAACTAATTGCAATGAGTAAATGTTGAGCTTTTTGGAAATTTAATATGGATATTGAAGTATTCAAGAGACAAGCAGTGAGGTCTAAAGAAGCGTACAGAAATTATAGGCAGCCAACATTCAAGAACCAAGGCATTGTTACCAACAGTGAATTCAGATCTCTTTTGAACCTTGGAATAAGACCTTCTCCAAGCTTTCCTTTAACCACCCATAGAAAATATGATGTTAGCTTCTATCATGAGAGTTACAGACCGCTGGGAAGATGGCAGAGTGGTGAGCAGCAAAGGAAAATGCCTTCCTGGGATTTGGTGTCCAGACACTCAAGTGTAGCAACATGAGGGAGAAGAAGGAGGGAAAAGGGTCTCCGGCCCCCAGGAAAGATCTGAAGTGTGAACTGAAGCCCACAGGGAGAGCAAAGAGATGGCTTCAGTGAAGAAGGAGGTGGCAGGCAGCACTTGCTCCCTGAGCCCAGACTCACTGTGTGGCAGGGACCACTATAACCTACAGTATAGGGAACCACCCAGAAGACTCTCCTTGACACTTCTTGAAAAAAAGAGCAACTATCACCATTTCGGATAAACGTGACCCTATCTCCATGTACTGATATGTACACAGCCGGCTAGGCCATTTCCTTGTCCCTTCAATTGGGTTTAAGCAATGTAGATGGGACTGGTTGAGGAGCTGACATGTCATCTCTGAAGCAAAGTTATAGGTCATTGTTACCCAACCCAGGGGCTCCCTAAATATGTGGTTGAGCTGGGTGGGATGGAGATCCAAGCTCCACCCTGTTGGCTGGAACTGAGTCTTAAGAAATAAATTACCTACAGAGGAAAGTCCATCAGAATCACAGGAGACTTCTCAACAAAAATCTTCAAGTCAAAGACAGCTTGAAATGAAGTATTTCAAGTCCTCAAGGAAAACAACCTCCAATCCAGATTGATGTATCCTGAAAAGCTATCTTTCAAAATTGATAAAGAAATGAGATACTTCCATGACAAAGAATGCTTAAGGAAATTTTTGACCCCCAGAAATTCAAAATGTTTTGAAGGATATTCTAGAAAGAGAGAGCCACAGTTTTCTAAGCACAGGAATTGAACCCAGGGCCTTTGCACTAAGTTACATCTCTAGCACAGTATGTAGCATGTATTTTTATACATTTATGATTGCTTGTTTGTTTGTTTGCTTGATTAAATTTTGAGACAGGGTCTTATTAAATTACCCAAACTGAGCTTGAACCTCTGATCCTCTGCCTCACCCACCCAGAGTGCTAGGATTATTGGCATATAACACCACACCCAGTTTATAATTATTTTCCTAAGTGTCTGTCTGTTTGTCCTCCTTCCTAGGGAAGGAATTCTTCTTCTTGGTGTCTTCCTAGATTAGTTTTGAGTTTCCCTCTCACTTCTTAGCAATCTATGATTTAATACACAATTCGATCCAGGTGTGGTGATGCACATCTATAATCCTAACACTTAGATAGCTGAGAAAAGAAAATTGTCATGAGACCAAGGGCAACCTGGTCTATATAGAAAGATCTCGCCTCAAAAAAATGAAATAAAACAATAAAAAAAACCCATGTACACACAGTTTACACAAGACAAGCATTGTTTGTTGGAGATGGACTCTGTTTGCTTAAAGAAAGACCACATCACTTCTACATAACCTCATAATCATGAGAGCAAAGGAATCCTTGAAGCCTGTGGTTATGGGAAAACTATGTCTGGAAAGAAAGGATTTATCTCATTTGCTATAGTCATTTTTTGCATAAATTTTAGAAGTCATATAAGCAATAACATTCTCTGGATAATAGAAAAGACTTAATGGGCTCAAGTAGCGGTGAAATTCAATGTTCCTATTCATAAAAAGTTATAGATACATATTTGAGCTGTGTCTTGTTCTTCAGTTTATTTTCTTAGTACTTTAATTCTTAATAGCTTTAAAGTTCAGCAGTGTGCTCATGTACCCTTATCTTACCAGAAACAATAATAATTGAAATAGTGGGATTTTTATTTGAGTGGAGAAATATAATTATATAACCTGATAGATTAATTCTATTAAAACTGATAGTCACTTTTTACAGAAAAAAATAGTGTGTTAGCTCTTAAAGCAGAATAGTGCTATGTCCTGAATATCTGTCCCCTTCCTTCTCTCAAACTGGTATGTCAACCCTAAATCCTATTGAAATGAGATTTGATAATTTGGTCATGAAGGTGGAGATCTTGTGGGTGGGGCAGGAGCCCTCACAAGAAGAGACACAAGAAATTCTCTCTCTCTTCCTTTATCCCTTCCTCACATGAGACTACAGTGAGAACCACAGACCTACAAACCAGGAAGTAGCTCTCACCAGACCTCCGACTCACCCGCATTTTGATTTTGAACTCTCAGTCTTCCAAACTGAGAGAAATTAATGTTTATTGTTTAATCTATCCCCACCCATGGTAATCTGTTATAGTAGTCCAAACTGGTTAACACAAACAACATATTTGATTCTTATTTGTAACTGATTTTGCTCTAACATCTTTAGGTAATGATTTCACTAAAAACAAAGCTTTGTAACCCTTTCCTGGGGGAGATGCACAGAATACTGAGTGTGGCCATTATCCACTATCATAATATAATTCTTATTTTATTACTTCCTAGCTGGATGATATTGAACAACTTACTTAAATTTTCTAGACTCATTTCCTTATCTATCAAACCACTATAAAATACAGGTTTCCCTATTTGTTCCTCAGAGAGTGTGGGATTAAATAAAATGGTGACAAAATAAACAAAAGGCTGATAGAACTGTGGGAAAAACTGTGGAAATCAGTATGGAGATTCCTCAGAAAACTAAAACTAGACATTCCATTTGACTCAGCTATTCTTCTTGGTATCTTCCTGGAAGATTTAAAAGCATCATACAACAGTAATATATGTACGCTCATGTTTATAGTGGCACAGTAATTAAATGTTAGAAACACACCAAGTGTCCATCAACCAATGAATGGATAAAGAAGATGTGGTTTTTATACAATGGAGTACTATTCTGCCATAAAGAAAGATAAGCTTGAGAATTTCTAGGTAAATGGATGCACCTTGAGATCACACTCTTAAGTGAATTAAACCAGACACACGTGATTAAATATCACATTGTTTCTCTGGTATTAGAAATCAAAAGTGTAAATAAGGACCAAACTATAGATACTGTAAAACAGGAATAAAATATTCAAGTAGGAGACTTCAAATATTCAAATAGAAACTGGAGGGAGAGGGAGGAAGGAAGAAGAAAAAATGAAAAAAAGAAGGAAAAATGGAAACAAAGCTTTTATAAATAAAGAGGGGAAGGTGATTAAAGGAAGGGTTGGAGGTATAAATTTCCTGTGATGAATGTGATCATTCTGTACACCTGAAGTGTACTGATAAACTTTATCAATAAAAGAAGAAAAAATGAAGTAGTATATTCAGCAAGTATTACATAACCAACACTCATAAAACAGTCATTGTCTCTGTTCAAGAAAGATACCGATTCTATGTAACATTAAAGAGCCATGCTGGGTCTGGGAGCAGTACAAGAAGCCAGTTCACCCTTCCCCTAAGCTATGCAAACCTTGGGGGGCCCAGGAAGGGAAAAGCCAGTTTGCCCTTCCTGTAAACCAACCAGCAGGTGGGTTGAGAGTCAAGAACCACCCCACCACCCCACCCCCGTAAGCACTGATTGGTTCAGAGGACAGGATGAGTTGATAGCCCCTGAGGTACAGAAACAGCTCAATGTTTATATTGTTTGATTGACTCTGCAGGCCTAAGGTCAGTAGTCTGAGCATTTATTGGGGGAACAACAGAATGCAATATAGCAAATATGGGGATTTCCTTCTGTCTTGTTTTTGTTTTATTTGATTTTATTATGTCTGATGATATGGACAACTATTACAAAGATGACAAGATATGTTACAGAAGCCATTGTTGATCTCTTACTATCCTGCTTTGAAGTTCTGTAACACTTTAACTGTTTTGCTTTGATTGGTTTTACTCTGTTTTATTTTGTTAGGTTTTATTCTCTTTAAAATAAAAAAATATGTAACATTAAGCCCTCATATTTGAGTACACCATTCTTACTACTTAATAGTCCTAAAAATATTTATTAATGAAACAAAAAGAATAAAATAAATGAAATCATTAAGTTTTTCTTCTTATACCAGAAGTTTTTCAGTTATTCAGATGATTAAAATAATCTTTGTAGTTAATGCAATGTACTTTAAGCACAGTTTGGGGTTTATAGAAAAATTGAACAAAATGTACAGTTCCTGCCCACTCCACCATCCTAAGCACGAAAAATATTTAGTTTTTCCCTGTTATTAGCATCTTATTGGTGTGGGATACAGCTGATGAGCCAGTGTTGATACATTATCATTAAGTCTATGCATTACATTAGCGTTCATTCATAGCATTGCACAGCCTGTGAGTTTTGACAAATCACCCACCATCAGAGTATTGTACAAATGGTTTCACAGCCCTTAAATTCCCCCAAGACTCCACCTTTCACCCTCTCTTCCCCCAACTCCTGGAAGCTTCTAGTCCTTTTATTGCCTCTGCAGTTCTGCATTTCTGCATTTTTCTAGAATGACACAGATTGTGCCTATATATGTAGTATGTACCCTTTTCTGATAGGCGGCTTTTGTTTCACAGTGAGCATTTTAAATTTTTTCTATTACTCACATGAAGGCTTCAGGTGCCTTCTATCCAAACAAAGAAATATTTTTACTTGGGAATAGTATCATTTTGACTTGGGAATTACTGATTTGACTAATATTCCTCTACATAGTAGATGTCTGCTCACTTTTATGAACTATAGCACTTCCATGTCGAAAACTCTTCTCAGTGTAATCATTTATTGACCTAAATGAAATTATATGCAAGCAAAAGGAATTTTTGCATCTTAAAGAGGGATTAAACTTCAGTTGAAATGCTTGATAATCAACCACTAATGGTAATTCATTATAATTGAAAATAAAATGCAGGAATATATACATGCCTTTTTTATTCTAAGATTAAGGAAGCCACCCCTTTTTGGTAGGAGCTTCTACTGTCCCACAAGACCACATGAATGTCAGATTCTCCAGATCTAAAATGGATTGGATATGATGTGGCTTAAAACTATTTTATTCACAGCTTCATTGCTCCTGGACAACCTTACCATCAACTCATTTTTAGTCTCAGCTCTAAAATCAAGGTAACAAAAAGTCATTCAGTATCTATGTTAAAGCTCATCTTTTATTCATCTTTCTCCTGAATCCACCTCTGGAGGATACGCCCTTTCTCCAGCCGGAAGTAGGAGGCAGGGACAGCACAGCTATCTTCACGCCATCCCAAGAGGACAGGCCCAGACCACCAGACCTTTTGCAGACTTAACTTCCTTGACAACGTCATATTCATTCCTGTTCTACCAGATACTCTGAAGTTTTTTCTGTAGCACTTCAACCTCTTCTTAGCTTCTTGAAGTTTACACTTTTCAAGCACTTACAAACACTATGTTGCTCCACTTGTCTTAGTTTAGAAAATGCTAAGTGTAGTATTTATTTGACTCTGGAGTACTTTCTTGGAAGTTGTCTTTCTGTACCCCCAAACTTTTCACAGGGCTTCTGGGAAGGGGCAAAAAAGAAACCTCTTCACTAAGCTTAGTGACTCAGATTTTTCCACAAGGTCTGTCATCTTTATCCATTTCAGTGGTCGATTGGTGGGGAAGCTCCTGAGCTTGCTCATCTTCTACTGAGACACCCATTTCCACACACAGAAGCTGATCCTTGATGCAGGGTGAGAGTAGAGATGAGTCAAAATTGGTTTGGAGATGGCTTAAAACTGTACCTTCTGATCTACATATTTCTCATTCATATCCAAAAAACAATATCAGAGCCCATGAAACTATATCAACCCTCCCCAATATTAAATATCCTTTTATGAGCAAAAGACTAGACTAACAACCAAAAGGAAGAAGAAGAATAAACATAACCCAAACCTCAAAACTGATGTTTTTGGTTTTTGACCAAATGCAAAAACACCAACCATATTTGTATCATCTGGGGTTTTAGGGTGAAACTATAAGGTGTCGTGCAATTCTCAGGAGCTAGACACTGACACTTGTTTGCTGATAAGTGTAAGACATTGTGTCTGCCTCCTTTTTGATCTATAAAATATCAATATCCTGGGGTTGGGGATTTAGCTCAGCGGCATAAGCGCCTGCCTTGCAAGCAGGCAGCCGTGAGTTTGATTCCTAGTACCGATAAAAACAAAAAAAAAAAGACCAAAAAAAAAAAAATCAATATCCTCTGTTTACACTCCTTCCAGAACCTTTATTTCTTGCCTCTAAACTTCTACCTTTGAACTGTGCTAAAAGTATGAATTATTACCTGCATTACTTAGGTGAAAGTGAGGCTCAGAATGGATGAATGAGTTGACTATTGTGGTATGTGGAGGCTGCTGGAATCCCCTCTCTTGCCCTCTTTTTCTCATTCAGAAGCTTCAGCTTGGCAGGATATCTCTTCCTGAGCACTAACCACAAAGCATGTAGGTGAAGGGGAAGGGGACCACCCTGTTTATGCTCATTGTCATTCAAAAGAAGACTAACAGTTGGGCTTTGCTAATGGAAACTAATCCAAGCACTATCCATAATCATTCTGCTCTTCACTGTGAGTGTTTTTAATTTTCATCCTCACTCCTCTTCTGTGCAAACCATGCTGAGCATCCCATTTTGTCCATCTTTAGCAGCCATCCCCAGGAGCAATGGGTAACATCTATGAACAAATGAGTTTATTTTTAGAATAGATGCCAGCCTCCCCCATATCTCTAGGCTCAGAAAAGATTTGCAGCTTCTCATTCTATAATGGATGTTATATGTTGACGTTTATGCCTCACATCAGTTTCTAAATTAATATTTGCAGTATAGAAAAGTGCTAACTCCTATTCACCTTTGCTAAAATTTCTAATCAGTTGTTTGAAATAGGCAGAAAGCAGAAAGCAACTTGCAAATTCTGTGCATAATAAAGTAAGGAATCAATCAGCTCACATAATGAAGATAAACAATTATACAACATTTGCATGATTCTTTTTTCTTGCAACATGACAACACATGGGAAGCTAATTAGCATTTTGCCTTTGCTATGAGGCCTGCCTTTTATTTCTCCACTATTTGGTAAGATACTCAAAGCCCAAGGCAGGTCATGCTTGTTTGCTGAAGTTTATTTGTATTATCTTAGTGTTACAAGCAACTGAGTTAGATAAAAATCTTATAGACAGTTAAACAGGACTGGACCCTTGGAGGAGCCAGTGCAGAAGGCCAGATACCTTGCAACTGTGGAGAAGACAGACACCTCGGCTTTGGCCAGACCTTAAGACAAAAGACAAATCAAATGTACCCACATACCTCCTAAGGATAAGTATCAGAAATTGATATTCTAAATAGGTTTCTGTCACCTTGAAGCCAAGAGTCACCATCCCTAACCCTGCAGGAAGAGACACTGCTCTGTATGCCTGATCATTTGCTATGTGACTCACTTCCCCATTTGTCCCTGACTTAATCAATTTTACCTGGGCAGTTAATCTTATTGGTTGACCAGAGTTCTGTCCCACCTTATGTCCATCTTGTGAGTTCCCATGTTTTCCCCTCCTTAGGCCTGCCTTACTTTGTGGTTTTACTATAAAAGTCCCTAGAAATGAGAGTCTTTGGCAACCCACTAGAGACCCCTTCTGCCTCACTCTCTCAGATAGAAGTTTTCTTTCCCTCAATAAATATATTTTACTCTTAATCTCCATTGTTCCTAAAATTTATCCTTTGATTAGAGAACACAAACTCTAAAGGGAGTAGGTTGGGAGTTCTGTTCCCTTATATCACTAGGGACTGCCTGACAGCCAAGACTACCCTGCCAAATCCAATCTGATACAGGTGACTTCTGTTTCTCTGACTGTCCAAAGCATATGTCCCTCAGCTGATAGACCTGTCTGCAGAGAAAGATTCCAATTCAAGCTCTGGTCTCTGAACTCTAACAGAACAAAACATACTGAAAAAATTCTTACTCATCCTCAAAATATGAGGCTCAGATCCTATACTGGATGCTATTCGGTATACTTAGGCATTCACTGCTCATAGAAGATATGCTAAAAATAACAATTATGGTGATCAATCACTCAGTGTGTGTGGGTTCAGAAAAGGAAGTGTACCTCTGACACAGAGAAGAACAAAGGGTTTGAGAAGAGCTCCACAGAAGGGGCAATTTCCTAGAGGAAGGAAGAACAGGAGATGGCCAAGAAGCTGGAGGAGGGTGGTCATTCCAGAAAAGGCAGCCTCATGTGGAAAGATGCAAAGCTCTGAGAAAGTTCCCAGTGTTTCAGGAACTGTAAGTGGTTTCTTATAGTGTGTAAAGATGTATAAACAGGAAAATCCTCAAAGAAAACACTGCAGAGGTCGATAAAGGTTATTTCCAAAGGGCCCAGAACCCAAAACATGATTCTGAGAGTCAGAAAAGACTTTAAGCACGGAAATAAGGTAGGGTTGTATTTTTAAAACAGTCATAAATGGATTTATTATGGAAAAAATTTTAAAATACATACTCAAATATAGTTCAAGCCCTCAAAAGAGAGAGGCATCGTACTATTTTGGAGCTGAGAACATTTATATTTCTCCAGAGAAGTGAAAACCATGGAATTTGTTGGTATACAAGATCTTGGGTCTCTGTTTATGAGAAAAAGATAATCCACTCACAGAAAGATAATGGTCCTTTCATAGGAAAAAGCCTGGTCTGTTCATAAGCCTGGTTATTTCATAGGAATAAGCCTGGTCTGTTCATAATCTGAAAGCAGCCAGATTGCAGGTAAGAAGGGACTTTCTTAGGCTTATTATGTAATGGGGCTTGTGTCCTGAGAACACACTTAGCTAGTTGTACTAGGTAGCGGAATAACATGCAAAGTGATGATAATAATAAACATTTTTAGGTACCAAATGTGCACCAGGCATTAAACTGAAGATAAGAGCAGAGACATCTGCAAGAAATCTTGAACCAATTCAGTTTAGCTGGAATCACCCCAAGGCGCTTGCGAACCTGTGAAACAGAGCCATTAACAGACTGCCTTTCCAGATCCAAATCCCAGCCCCACCAGTTATTAGGTGTGTAATTGGGCAGGCCATGTAGCTTCTCTGTGCCTCCATGAGAGACTCTGACTTACCACATAATTATCATGGAGGGTTAAATGTGTCAGTGTATGTGAAACCTTAGTGTAATTACTAGAACACAGCTAAGTACTTTATTCAAAGTGTGATCAACAGTTGTGCTTCTGTGGCTGCCTTGATGTCCTGAATCCACTCAAAGCATTTACCTTTCATGGTCATTTTGACTTTGGGAAAGAACCAGAAGACACACAGTACCACATCTGGTGACTAAGGTGGATGAGGATGCACTGTAATATTTTTCTGAGCCTGCCTTTCCATTGGATAGTACTCAGCAGCAGCATTCATTGTATTTTTTTACTCGCACCTCATAAAGACCCTCAAAAAAAAGGACTTTAGAACTGCTTCAGAGTCTGTCAAGAATGACAAAAATGAATTGAAGTTGTGGTAATGTGTTATTTACTGTGAAAAATGTTTCATTTAAACATTCACTGTACACTTTGATTACACTTCAGAAGTACTATTTCTCAGTATCTGAACTATAGTAAAGGATAGAGACAGAAGCCAAGACCTCAAACAATGTTAAAAATAAGAAGAGACATAAGGTGGGGCAGAGGGTGATGCCCAAATGAATCTTGTTGCTTTTATGAGACAGATGGTGAACACAGGAGGAGATGATAAGATTTATTTGGGAAATATTGAAAGTGGAGAGCATGGGTAACATTCAAGTAGAAATATCCACCTGTGCCTGTACAAGAGTGCAACTCTCTTCGCCAATCTGATATGCATTGTAGAAACCCAGCTAGAAAGGGTCAGAAAGCTGGAATTTCAGCAAGCGGTTTAAACCCATGCTGAATGGTCTACTCTGAATGGTCATAGCAGAAAAGGATGAGAGGAAAGAAGGGCCAACAAGGGTCCCTGGAGAAAGCTTAGATTTAAGGGGTATCTAAGAGAAGAGATCATTACTGGGCAGAATGAGCTGGGGTAGTTTAAGAGTGAGAAGGAAAACCAAGAAAGAATGGTATCATGAGTCCAGGGAAGAGTGATCAGAAAAACAACACACAGAAGTGCCATAAGGATTAAGAAATGATGCTTACTAAACTTGGCAACATGAAAGCTTTTGGTGACAATACCAATCAGGGTCTGATTAAAAACGAGTAACAGAGTCCAATAGTTATTTCAACAACAACAAAAAATTTGGTCTGGGGATTTAGTTCAGCGGCATAAGCGCCTGCCTTGCAAGCAGGCAGTCGTGAGTTCGATCCCTGGTACCAATAAAAAGGAAAAAGACAAAAAAAAAAAAAAAAATTAATATATGGAACAGGATAAACAAGCTTTAGAGAACAAACGAAAGAAAGGAGAACATTTTTTTAAAAAGCACTGAGATTGTAACTGCAAAAATCAATTATCTCTTCTAGGTTAAAAGAACAAAATCGAAACGGCTGGAGTCACCTGGACCCTCCTTCTCAGACGAGAAGCCCTCCTAAAGCTGTTTCTGCCTCTGAGAAAGAGGTACTTCCCTAATGGTTCTAAATGGTTCTGAAACTTCCAGAGCTCAGAGAAGCAGCTCAGGAAGTTGGGAATTATGGGAAGGTGTCCTGCTCAGCCAGGAATTGGTGCCCGGGAAGTGAGGGCCAGCAGAGCAGGGGCTGGGACTTCCGGACCTCTGAGAAGGAAAGGTAGTTCTGGGGTTGCAGGTAGAATCAGAACACTGATGGTGGAATGCAGAATTCTTATAGATTGTGTTAGCATGAACAGCAAGCAAACGGAAATGGCTGCCCCTCTCACCTTCCCCTGCTTTACAGTCTCTTCAAGTTCCCTCTTATGAGTAAAACCCAAAGGAAACCAGGCGACAATGGAAAAGTACAACCTGTGGACCCCACAGCAGAGTTTACAAAAGTAGAAAGTAAAACATGGCCTTTATAATCTGAACAATGACCACTGACCGCTTTAATTGTTTTGAATAAAGCCATCAGGTAGTGGACTGAAAAGCAAAAATGAAGAGAATAAATACAGTTTTTCAAAAAAGTACCACACTCTCACCCCAATCTGAAATGCATGTGTGTTTTGAAAGCCTCCTCTAAGCTGCCTTGATGGGCAGAAGGAGCCCTCCAGACAGCAGGCTGCCAGTGCTGTCAACCTAAATGGAATAGGTTGCTTAGGGTCAAATCCCCATTGTCAAGGTGTTAGAAGAGACTTCAGAGTGCTCCAAAATCAGCAAAACTGGATGTGTGTGTGCTGTTCATAAAGGAAGAACTAAGTAGACTGTTTCAGCATGAATCTCTTTATTCATTTTGAGCAAACACAATACATGTGCATATGTACACATAAAATACACAGTCATCACATACAATAGCAGCACACGGACAGGGACACAGCTCAGACATGCATCCTTAGCGGAACCAGTAAAAAGCATCAGTAGAAGGATAAAGGAGAGAGGGAAGGAGGGTAGGAAGGAGAAAATAAAGGAAGAAGGAAATCACTGTTCTGTCAGTAATCGTTTAATAGAAGATGGGGCATAGCAATCATTTACTCTCAGCTCTCCCGGCTTTAAAGAGTTATATGTCAGTACTGAGTTTAAAGAGTTGTATGTTAATATGTTACTCCTTAAAATGTATTTGTTAATATTGAAGTTGAACTTTTTAAAAGAAATGTAAAGGTTATTATAAAAGATTCCTGTCAAAATCTTTTCTGTTACTGAGTTTATAATGTTTAAAAATTTAATATTTGTTGGGATTTTTTTTCTTTTAAAGGAGAAAATCTCAGTGAAGAAAACAGCAATGTGTTTAGTAAAGCATCACACCAAAGAAGAGAAATTGGAAAGGGTGCTACATTAGGACTCAGTTGAACTGGATTTCAATCCTGCCTTTTGTACTATTATTAAATGGAACTGAAATTGGACCCAAATTATCTCATCTCTATAAATTTTGGTTTTCTCGTTTATAATTTGAGGGATGGCATGTCTTTACTTGAACATATCAGTCATCCATTTTTTTACCTACATTTCTTCAAAACACTTCAAATATATCAAAGGAAAAAAATGGTTTAAACTCTAACATACAAACATGATGGATACAAGTCATCAATAAATTCCTCAGACACGGAAGCTATAGGGTGGGTGATAAATAATCAAACAGGATGAAAAAAGCCACAGGTTTCAGTAACAAAGAGAGAAATATAGCCATTTGTCTTATTGAACTGTGGAGACACTTGAGATTCCAGAATACCAGTTAAAATAAAGGATCAGAGACAGCCACAGATTGATTCCCCACTGGTAAAAATGTTGCCATATCTTCAAAGAATATTGTCAGTGTATGCAGACATCTTTGTTTATCACAACCGGGAAGGTGTCCTTAGCATCTAGTGGTTTGAAGCTAGGGTTGTGCACACATCCTACAGTGCACAGGACTGTCTCTCCTAGAAAAGAATTATGGAGCTCAAAATGTCAGTGATACCAACATGATAGAAGCCTACTCAAGTGATCTCTCCTTATCTACAAGCTGACAGATATTCATCTACCCCACTGTTCTGAGCTGAATTTGTCTTCTCCAAATTCATATACTGAAAGCCTAAGCCTGACACATCAGAATGTGATTATATTCTCACACAGAGTCTTTAAAGAGGCTATTAAATTAAAATGGGACCATTTGGGTTGGCCTTAATCCAAACTGATACAAGTCCTTATAAAACGAGCTTAGGACAATATATAAACACAGAGCAAAATAAAAGATAAATAGTAGGAATAAAACAAAGGCAGAGGAATGGGTAAATAACACAGAAAATACACAGAAGATTAATCCAACATGCCTCAAATCTGATCAATAGAAGTGACAGAAAAAGAATCAGAAAGAAATTATCAGACAAACATTACAAAGAATTAAATGCTATTTGTCTCCAAATTAAGAAGCCATCTAAATGCCCAAACCAATGAACTAACACACATACATATATGCATATATATATATATACTTCTAGACTCATTCTTATAAAATTTCAGTAAAAAATGAAGAGAAGGTACCAAGAAGCTTTAACAAAAAAGAAAAAAAAAAGTAAAGATATATATAAGAACTTCAGTCGGCATTAGATTTCTCATTATCAACCACATCAAGCCATAGAAGACCTAGCCTTGCGCACGATGGACCAGATGGCCCTAGGAGTTCTATGCCTCAAACCAGAGTTGTCTTCAGGTCTTAGTCCAGGTCTTGATTTCAGGAGGGCTCCCGACAAGTAGATTGTTCCTGAGGTCCAGTACTGTGTTTCTCTCTCGGTATCATGTGCCAGACTGGCACTGACATGATGGTTCTAAGTGACCCACCCACTTAGTCAGCTTTGCATGACTACTGTGAAATATCTGAGCTAGAGAGGCCACATAATTACGGTCTTTCACTTGGCACTCAGTAAATTACAGTTGCTTAATCACTCAGGTAAAAACTGATTACTGATTTTAAACTTTTTTACATAACCTATAAAGTCATGAGATAATTACGATCATAAAAAGAATGTCTATCACTGGCTTCGACAACAAAATGATGCAAGTGATAGAAACTGGAGAGTGGAAAGTGTGAGAAGGGGAATGGCCTCATCTTTCCAAGTATGGAATTAGAATTATGACTTAATGGTAAATTTAAGAATAAAATAGAGTAGTTTTTAATTTACAAAGTTATCCCATGAAGAAATGAAAACCATACTGGGGCCGGGAATGTAGCTCAGTGGCACAACACCTGCCCAGCAAGTGTGAGATCATAAATTCAATCCCCGGTACCAAAATAAATTTTTTTAAAAAGTTTAAAAAAACATGCTAGGAAGAGGGTAGGGAAAGAGCAGGAGTCATGAACTAGACTAATATATTAGACAGTAGATGCCATATAAAATCGAATTCATGAAGGTATCTTCTAGGAGAGTGGGATTTGATGTGCAATGGTATAAGAAATTGTTGTTTTCCATTGTACATATTTGGTTTAAAAACTATATACATTGGCATTATTAGAAAATAAATTCTAAATACAAAAATCATTAGATATGGTGACTGAACAAGATAATTTTAAAAGCCCCCTTCACATCAAAATCCATGGAAAGTGCTCCTGAACTTAGCACAATCAGTAGGAACCCTGGAATTTTTTTCCTCAAGAAAGTCTGGTATGCAGGCAAGCTGACTATCTGATCAGAAGCCTACTGGGAGCTTCACAAACATTATTTTAATAAATGTCAAATTTTCACTCCTGACCTTATCTTTTCAACAGCTCTATGAAGCAATTATTGCAATCATCTGTCTCTCAGAGATGAGATTCAACAAGACTAAAGTAATTGTCCTGAGTAGCATGAGCTTTAAATTTCTAGAATGTAGTTGAATGTATGGGCTCATCATTCTTAGTCTTTTTCTCCCTGCTGTATTAAGCTCCTTGTTGGGCACAATGAGAAAAGTAATAAAATGTTCTGCACATGAGCTGTGCAGAAATGGCTATGTAAGTGCATGGCCCTGAAGCTGTAACTCAGTTCTTTTGGAACTCTGATGGAGGTTCGCCTCCTTCTCCACTCGGATCATGACCATCAGAAGTCTGACAGCACACTCACCAAGGTTTTGATGGCTCATCCTAGAACCCAGAAAGACTCATGTATGCCAGAGAAAATTTCTCAATACCTCTCCTCCCCAGGAGTGTTGGCCCATACCTGTTACCACCAGCAAACTCATGCTTGGTGCCTTGGGCTACAGAGTTTCTAAAGAAGATACCTTTGTTAATAAACTAACAGTCCTTGACCTGCAGAAACCCTGTGAGAAACTAGAGAGAACTTAAGTAAATTTCTGCTGAAAAATATTATTTATTGTAGATGGCTCTGTCAAATTGGAAATTGCAGTCTCACTGAAACCTTGGTTGGTCCCCCTGGTCACTATCTGATTCCTCCTTCTCCCTTTTCCAAATAGAGTAATACCTTAGTCCATGAACACTTCTGTTCATCAATTTGGTTCTTGAATAGAGCAAATTGGCAAAATTTTGTCTGTTTCTTTTTGTGAACTCTGTACTGGGTGATGAAGGCACATGCAGCTATCTTTTCCTGAATCGTAGAATGACAAATTAAGTTCGTGAACCGAGGCACCATAGCCTTCTACTTCCTCCAGTGCTAGCTGTCCAGAGATGGGCTCCATGGCTCTTATCACCTCTTAGGCCAGAAAAACACTGGTTTCTCAGATTTTTTCCTCCTTCTCGCTCCCCTTCAGTCCACACTCAGGAGCTAACTTGATAATTAACAATACAACTTGGACATACTGATGTGTAATCTCTCACAATAACACATTTGCACTTTTCAGAATATAGAGACCCTGAGTCAGGTAGAATGAAGTGATGTCCTCTTTGAAGCAAATGATTCAAACACTCAAATCTCCTCACAGATGCAATATCTAAAGCTATCCATACACAGTAATGTGGTATTTGTGGCATGGTACAAGTAACACAGGCCACTTAAAAGTTATACATTTAACTGTACTCTGTCATAAAATTACAGGGCAGTTTCTTTTCAAGGACTACACACTTCTCAATTTTTCACTACAATATTATTTCAAAAAAGTATCATAGTTAAGTCTCACTGGTCACAGTAAAGTCCACTTTATTAAAATTATTGAAATAAATCACCTCCTCACTTTGAAGATATAAATATACAAAGTTTCTGTGGTATGTGGACTTAAATTTTTAATTCACTATTTTTAAAATACTCAAAAAAGATATACAGGTAATATTTTATTCAGATTTGCAAGAAAAGAAACAAAAAGTAGCAAAGTATGAGGAAAAGAACAACTTACCTATTAATCTTCCAGTAATAGTTTTCATATTAGACTAATTATTTAAAATGAGAAAGAATCCATAATATTTTAAAAATAGTCACATAAGCTTCTTTGCTTTAGTGTGTTAGATACATATTTTAGCCTAATTTCTTGAATGGGTATATAATAAACTATTTAGAGCATCTTCCCTGCCCTACTTAATTTATGACTAATCCTAAACAATTAAGAGAATCAAACGACTATATAAAGAAGTAAACATCTCAAATAAAGGATCATTTCTGTCTGAAATCCAACCCTGCCCCATACCTATGAGATCATAGCTACCAAGGGAAGCTGCAACAGAATCCTTCTAAAAGGCAAAGGTCAAGCTCCCTGAAGATGGTCATCTGCTAGAGCCAGAGAGCTCACTGAGCACTTCTAATGGATTCAAATGCAAATTTCAGTTTTCTACCTACCTCATGAAACTCTTCCATATGGACTTTTTTCTGAAAACTTGGAACACAGAAACCTACAGTCACTCCCCATTGCTTCACTATGACACCCACATCATTAAAATCTCCCAACTCCTCCAAGATAAGCCTTTCATAAAGCAAGGCTACCCTCAAAGATTGTGATTTCACTAACACTTAAAAATACTTCAACATTTTCAGCCAGCATGATATATAAAGAGCCTCCTTGTGGCATAACACAATTATTTTTATCATTTTCCAGTTCTCAAAAACCTGACCTGCCACCAAATAACTCCTAAAAGTATTAGGATGATAATGGTATCCTTCATCATTCCCTTCTCTGCCTTTCACTGTACTGGAAGAGTTAGATTTTTTTTCTGTTTTCTGAATGTCCTCTCTGATAATAACACATATTTCTCTGCTTCAAGAAGATAACAAAATACTTATCTTGGGAACCTTGCTTCCATCTTTAAAGATAAGGTGTTTTGTCAAATGTTCAATTCATTTTACTTTGCTTATTTTTTAAGACAGTTTTTTTTTTTTAGTTTGAAGTATATTGAAATTGATCCTGGAAAATAAATGTTGACTGGAGAGCCAGGCATAGTGGCCTACACCTCTAATCCTAGCACTTGGGAGGCTGAGGCAGAAGGACCACTGAGAGTTCAGCCTAGCCTACAAGGTAAGTTCAAGGTCAGCCTGAACTGCAGAGTGAGACCCTGTCTCAAAAAGAAAAAAAATGTTGATTGTGGAAAACCCTTTTATTCTTCCACCACAGTTATTCTATTGAGCAGAAGCATTACCAGATTCCTACTATGTGCCAAGGAATACAAAGATGAATATAATACTCCTTTCTGTCAAACAGCTCACAGCCTACTCAGAGTAGTTTCATTAAGGAACAACGATAGTACCCTGTGATGAGAGACATAATCTCATTGCTGTTTGTATAAACATACAAGAAAGGAAATATCAATAAAGAAGCAACAAAGGCTGTCGAGGGAAATCAGAAAAGAAATGTAATAGGAAGCCAAGTGATATTTTAGAGATAGATCCCAAGAATTTCTCATTGCTCAGAGATTGTGTATAATTCTTTATATATCTGGGGTTAAAAAAAAAAACTTATTTTAGAGAACTGTTAGAAGCATCTGCTCCTTGGGTAGAATTTAGAATATATTCATGGGATTAGGTCCTCCAACATTTATTCTTGGCTGTTGGCTTTGGTGGGTCTTTTTCAGTCATGCATATATAAAAGTTCCCACTTTTTTCATCTTACAAAAGCCCTGAATAGAAGGAGTGCTCCAACTGTGGATGCTTCACATGGAAAATGTTCATTATTCTAACAATAGCGAACTCTACCTTCAGATTGAGAATGATACATCAGTTGTATTGTCAGTTACTGTATTGTTTATTATGTTGCGTAGGTTTCTTATTTTGACTATAAGTTTGAGGAAAGCAAGAGGGAAAAGACTTCCAGACATAGAAGAGAGTATCCCCTTGTTCCAGAGGTAGGAGGCAGGAGCCAGCATGGACAGAACTAATAGAGATCACCTTCAAAGGCACAGGATGACAAAATCTAGGAATGGTGATAAATGCCACTGCCTGCTTTTGTAGTGTTAGTAAACATGAAAGAATAAAAAGAAGGCACTATATCCATGCTTTGTGGCAACATAGAATAAGATAGGTTAAGTCCATATCAGAAAATTTCTTGGGAGATGGTCAGTGATCATGCTGACCTCATGATGATACAGTCATGAAGTTAGGGGCAGCAGATCAGAGCAAGAAACCACATGTGTGTGCTCTCTGAGCATTCTCAGGCATATTTAGAGGACAAATACAGACATTTTGCATTTATATAGATTGGGAAATGGTACTCAATCAATTGATGTTTAAAGAAAAAAAGAGGATCAGTAATATAGCTCAGTGGTAACACTGACTGTCTGGCAAGCACAAGGTGCTGAGCTTTATTCCCAGTACCAAAAAAAAAAAAAAAAAGAAAAGAAAGAAAAAAAGAAAGAAAAAGTAACTATTTCCTCCACCTTCCTAAAACACATGCATGCATATTTTTTCTGGGAATCAAATTCAGAACCTTGCACTTGCCAGGCAGGTGCTTGTGCCACTAAGCTATATCCCTGGCTATTCCTTTTATGTATATTTTGAAGTAAAAGAATATTCAAATCTTAGTTTCTTAAGGAACAAAAGATTCTGAAGAATGATCAGAAGTTTACTGAGCAGAAGAGACAGAACAATAAATAAAGTTCTTTAAGGAAAAATTCTACATTCATCTTAACCCATTTTTGCTACTACAACAAAGCATCTTGGGAAAGCTAACTATATATATATATATATATAGATAGATAGCTAACTTCATATAGTTCACGGTTTGAAAGTTCAAGGCCATGGCATCTGCAGCAACCAAGCTCTGATGAGGACTTTCATGGCTACATAGCAACATAGCAAGGGTACACGTGTGAAGAAGAGAAAACATGAAGAGACGGGAATGCAGAGAGTTGGGTGGAGCCAGGCTCCCTTCTCATAACAACCCTCTCGTAAAAAGTTAAAGAATCCTTGAGAGCTACTTCAATGCTTTTTAAAGGCAGCTCTGCCAATGACTTTAATAGGATTTGTGTTTAAATACCTCCACATAGTCTCACTCAGTCATAGGTGAGGCTTTTTTGGAGGTTTAGAATGTGTGACGTGGAAATCAATTCATGATGCAATGCTTGGATCAAGAGTGCTAGGTTTAAGAGTGTGAGTGCTATCCACTCTAAGTGGCCTGGATAAGATTAAAGAAGCAGAAAGATGCTGCTAAGTTCCCTTGTTGCTTTTGCTGCCTTTCACCTGCCATGAACAGTAGCTCCTCTGCCATGCCATCCTGCCTTGGAGCCAGCAGATTATGGTCAGATACTTCTACAAACCACAAGCCAAGTGAACCTTTTCTCATTTAACTTGGGATGTCGGCATGTTCTATCAGCTGTTCTGGTCATAGGGGTAGACTGGAAACTGAATTGCTAGCTCATTTAACTATGCCATTATCTGTGATCATGGGTGGCAAATAGAAGTGCCTGAAACATCCTGTATCCTATCACCCTTAAATGTAAATTCCTCCTAGTAAAAGTCTGGGAAAATATTAGAATCTCATCTTAGGCTGACTGTGGGTGTCTTCTCAGGAAAACTAATGCACGGGGAAGGCATTTTGCTGAGGTAAATACTATACGCCCCTAATCTCCAAAGTCTTCGATATACAAATTCAGCGGTTCTTTAAA
Source organism: Cavia porcellus (assembly GCF_034190915.1). NCBI lineage: Eukaryota > Metazoa > Chordata > Mammalia > Rodentia > Caviidae > Cavia > Cavia porcellus. The sequence continues at coordinate 42,717,651 of NW_026947493.1, forward strand.
AGATCTGCCTCTGTCTTAGTTTTTTAGTGCCAGAAGGACTTCAAGGGAATAGAAGGGCATTTTGACTCCTCTAGATATTTAAGAATCATGATGAAGAATCAAGATTTGGCATGGCCTTGGAGGTCCCCATGATGAACCAACACCTAGGATTCAATCAGAGCAGATATCTCCACAGATACTCCTGAAAACTGTCAGGCATAGCTCAGGACACATTGATATTGTAGCAGACTTCTTAGAAGTTCCTGGTGTTTAAATCTTAGATCCACAGTGGATACTGGAAATAGTTCAGCATCCTGAATTCATGGTGCTAGGAAGGCATGAGACAAAAGATATTTGATTCATCTTCTTTCTGGATTTTCTCCCAAATTGTCCTTATCCTGGAGAATGTATCTTTCAGGCAAGAAGTTATTCCCGGATCTCAAAGATTCCTGTGGGAAGGGAATCATTTAAGTAATTCTGTGAATAGAGACCTTAGCAGAAAGAGGATTGTAAGATTCAGCTCCAGTGCTTGTGCTATTCCTGAAGGCTATACTTCAGGCAAATTACTTAATCTCTCAAAATCCTCATTTGTTCATTGTTTAACTTTTTTAGATTTGTAGATCAAAGATAGATTATCTTTACATGGAATTGGATTATCTTTCTAAACCGTTTACAGTCTAAGTATCTTTGATATTTCTATAAATGTAACAGGAATTAGCTGAGCTAATAGAATTCTATGAGTAATAGAGGACAGTCTCTAGTGAATATTATAGTCAGATACTTCCTGTTTCCTCTGCTTAGTTTTTGCCAAAAGTACAAGTTATAGGCTAGACTTTGTAGATCTTGTCTGAGCTACCTATACCAGAAAAAAAAGATGAAATCTGTGACCTTTAAGCTCTTGAAAAGATATAGTCTCATAATCTAAGTAGCTTTGACATTGCTCTAGAGCCTGACAATTAAATTTTTCTCTTCTTTTTCAGTGGATATGCTACAGTGAAAGGTGAACTGTTCTGATGTGAATTCATGTCTTTTCTCCTGTAAGAACCTAAAAAGCTGTCAGTGCCAGTTACCTTGTTAGAAGCCAGTCTGCTTACTCAGACAGCACTTCACAGTTTGCACCAGTGAAGATACTGTTTTCTGAGAACAGAGAGGCAAACACAGCTGAGGAGTGGAGTAGAACTGGGGAAGCTTGCAGGAGGCCCCAGGGGCTGAAATTAAACATGTCATTCTCCTTTCCAAGACAGAAGAAGTGAATAATACTTGTTATAACCTGTGGCGAAATGTTCCCCCAAAGCCTCATGTAATCATAGGTGAGGCTTTGCAGAGGTGGCTGACTGAAGAGCGTGAGATTCTGACATTAAGTGTGTAATGCTACAATCATGGATGTTTCATGACTAGATTAATCTACTGATTGATTTGCATAATTTGGGGAGTGGATAGTGGTGTTCTAGTCATGGTTTACCAGGAAATGTATTTGATACTGAACACAAAATTTATAGGATCATTTTATAATATTCAAAGGCAAATGCAAAAGAGTGTAAATGACCTATCCATGCACTAGAGACCCAAAAATCCAACTGAGGCCTTGGATGCCATGGTAATGTCCTGCATGAGTCCACTTGAAGACCTAGAGTCCATAGCAATGTCCTTCACATGTCCAAATGGAAGCCTAGAGCCCACAATAATGTTTTCATGCATGTCTGTATCAAGGATCTGCATTGGGAAGGCTCAAAGGTCAGTGGTGGTAGCCAGAAAGTCATCACCAGCAAGAGGAAGGCTCTGTGCCAGAAGTGACACACTGACAGTGACACTCTGACAGCGACAACAGGTGACTTCATATCTGGAAAGTCATCATAACAAACTTCTCCAGTGAAATCAACAGCATACCATCTCTTCCCCTCTAGTTCTCTTTATGCTGTTGGCTATAATCCTCAGGTGCTCCTTCCAGTGATTCAGCTCAGCTGGGTTACAAGCTGACCATTAGTTAATCCACTACAAATAAGAAGACTCACACTGGGTGTGGCCCACCTAGATAGAATAGAAGGAACAGAAAGAGAGTCACTGTTGTGACTTGCTGTTTTTCTGCTTCCTCCTTGCAGCTTTGCTGTCTTCTGCCTCCCCTAAACTGTTTCCTCTTTGTAGTGCCCTTTCCCATGTCACTCTGCTTTGGAGCCAGCTGATTATAGACTGAAATCTCTAAAGACTGTGATCCAAAGCAAACCCTTCTTAAAGAGAAATGCTTTTGAATGGGGATGTATGTATCATGCCCAGAAGAACATATTCTCACTCAAGGAATTACTTAGCTCAGATCTTGATTTATGCTTGCCTTTCCCCTTCATTAGATGATCATTTGAATCAAGACAAGTAGCATGGTCTTCTCCATGGTAGCTGCTGCCACTTTAAGAAAATAAAAATCAAGCCCTTTCCCTTCTTTACCATTGAGAAACACACCACATATCATATCCTATCTGGTGGCCTTTGTGTTTTGCAAGGCACAGGATCTTGTGTGGAAGCTTGTATATATTCCCCCAAAATCTCTAAACCCCGTGAGAAAATGGGGCTCAATAAATCTGCTTAGAGTGATTTGTCACAAAAGACAACGGACCCATACAGATCCCAAGGCAGGTCCTCCTTTGTTCCAGTGAGAGAAGCCAAACATGCCAACCTCCAAAAGAAGAGTTCCCTAGAATTCCATATAAATACCATGGGAATGCAAAAAGTAAGTATGGAAGTGAGCAATGTAAAGTGAAGCAAAAATTGTAGAGTTCTGGAAGATTCCAACCAGAAAGAGCTTTGGGTTAGGCACCATAATGCCCTGTCTCATCTTCCCCCCGTCACCAGCTGATGTGCACTGTTCTTTTGTCCCAGTCCCTTCAAAAAGATAAAACAGTAGTTTGCCATCAAAGAGCCCTTCATTCCTTTTTTCTCTACCTTTAAAGAGATTTAAATGATGATATCTATTTGTTTTTTAATGAAAATAATTAGTTGTATTAATACTAGAAAAGCTGAAGGATCAGTCTTTCAGGTGTGGACACTGTAAGTCTTAATAAGAAATGTTCTTATTAATGTTTCCTCTGAATTCTGTGCTTTTTCTGTCATAGCCTGTAATTGTTTGAATATAAGTACTTTATTTTTAATTTTTTTAAGTGAAGCAAAATATAGATAGGAAAAGTCATAAACATATAGCCTTCCACACTGAATACACCCATGCAGCCAACACCCAAATCAGGAAACAGAAAGTAAGCAGAACTCCTCTCCACTTCCCTCCTCCAGTCACTCTTCCCCCGGACAGTAACTATTTTCTGGCCTTCTAACAACACAGCTAAATTTCGCTGTATTTATTCTTTATATAACTAAAATTGTACAGTATGTTCTCTTGTATCTGAATTATGTCCTTCAACATTATTTGTAAGTTTCTTATATTGTTGTATGTAGCTACAGATCTTTTTCCTTCCTGTACTGTACTCACTGGGAATTTGCAAGTTATTTATTTTGCTGTTGGTTGGCTTTAAATTTCAAGACCAGGAGTTGGAGAGAGGAGCTGAGAGGGGAGGTGAAGGAGTGAAAAAAGAAACAAGACATGTTATATACACGTACCAACTCTCTGTGAGAGATGTGATCATTATACAGTATAAATATGTACTATAAATTGAAAAAACTATAAACTGAAAAAAAAGAGAATTTCATTTTGGCTCATGTTTTCATCTTTTGTTGTTGTTTTATTTTTGAGGCAGGGTTTTGCTATCAGTTCAGGTTCACCTTGAACTCACTTTGTAGTCCAGGGTGGCCTCAAACTCACAGTGATCCTCCTGCCTCAGCCTCCCGAGTTCTGAGATCACTGGCATGCATTACCTTGCCAGGCTGACTCATGTTTTCAAAATTTCAGTCCATAAATGATTGGTTCCATTGCTGTGGGCCTGAGGTGAGGCAGTACATCATGACAAAAGGGTATGATAGAGTAAATCTGCTCACCTCAAAGCAGCCAGAAAGCAGAGAAAGTGGGAGAGCAAGAGAGGAAAAGAACAAAGACAAAATATGCCCTTCAAAGCCACGCTGTAGTAACCGGATTCATCTTATTAGGTCCCACCTCCAGGTAAGCCCATTCAGCTAATGAATTCATTAGCAGGTTAATCCTCTGATGAGATTAGAACCTTCATTACCCAACCACTTCTCCAAAAGTCCATCATCTAGCAGTCAAGCTTTTAACACAATGCACCTTTTGGGGGATATCTCAAACATGACACTGGGTATCTTGGTAATTTCCAGTTGGGGGCTATTTCAAATAGTGCTTATAGGAACATCTCGATGGTTTTGTTAAACATGAAACCAGCCCTATTTCTTACTAATGTCTGATCTGAAAGTAAATGACCAAGTACTCCTGAAAAAAGTTCAGTAAAAACATATGTGCTGAGTATATTTAGGAATCTAACTCCACCCACTCCCTAAAAAGATAAAATAAAATAAGGTTTGACATCTCTCCACAATATTTTGGTCCTGATTCTCATAGCTGTGGGATCACAGCATTCTCACCTGACAGCCACTTCCTGCTTCCTGGCAACAACTCGTAATCACTTCAGTCATATTGTCTATTTTTGGCTCATATGAAATATTTTTTTGTCAAAAATATTTTTTCCCAGTTTAGTTCTTTCCTCTTTAAAGTTCTATGGTAAGTTTTTAAAAATTTAACAGTAAAATTCTCTGCTAATTTAGAAATTGAAATGTAGATTCATAGACTCGCCCTATTATCTTATCTTCAAAATTACACTAAAGAATGTTTTATGGAAATGTGAGAGAGAAAAAAATTCCTATTTCCTCAGAGGATAACTGTGTTCTGTATATGAATATGGAAATAAAAGGGAGAAAATTCAGGAAAACTGTTCCTAGGCAGTAGATGTGGTAGGGTGGGAGGAGGAAACAAGGGGATTAAAACATAGCCCCCAAAATCTTTACAATTCTTTGCATGGAGAGGGCAAAACTAGATGGTTTATGACTCTTTGACTCATTGAGTACATCAGACATGGTGCTATGTGATAACAGGACTGAATCTATCTAACAAAGGATGTAAGAATTCTATATAATGAAAACTATATCACTCTTCAAAAAAAATTGAAGAATGTATCAGAAAATGGAACGATATCTCTTGCTCTTGGATAGGAAGAATGAACATAGTAAAAATGGCCAAACTCCCAAAACTGTGACACAGACTTAATGCAATAATTCTAATCCAAATGCTATTAACATATCTCACAGATCTAGAGAAAACATTCCTAAAATTCATCTGGAAACAGAAGAAACCTAAAATAGCAAAGGCAATCTTGGCAATAAAAGAGGGAAGGCATTATGCATCACATCCCTGACTTGAAATTATACTACAAATCTATTGTGATAAAAATCAGCATGATTTTGGCACAAAAACAGACCTGAGGATCAATGGAACAGATTAGAGGGTTCAGTCACAACTATAAAGACACTCATCCACCTTATCTTTGACAAAGAGGCCAAACCTGTTCACTAGAAGAAAGATGGCCTCTTTCACTGGAAGAAAGAAAGGCTCTTTAATATATGATGCCTGAAAAAATGGCTTTCCACATGCTGAAGACTGAAACTAGACCTAAGTCGATCACCATGCACTAAAGTCCAAATGGATCAAAGATCTAAATATTAAAACAGAAACACTAAATCTGCTGGAAGACAAGGTAGGTAGAAATCTTGAAGACATAGGAGTAAGCAAAGAGTTCATGAACCAAATGCAAAACACATGGGAAGTACTTCAAAGAATCAACTGGGATCTCATCCATTAAAAAATCTTCTCACTTCAAAAGAAATCATCCAACAGAGTGAAAAGATAACCCACGAAGTGGGGAAACAATTTAGTCAACTGTCCCTCAGACAAAGGACTTATATCTAGAACACATAAAGAATTGAAAAACATCACGGCCCCAAAATTCAAAAACCCACTCAAAAAATGGGCATGAACTGAGATGAACATGCACTTCTCAGATGAAGAAATACAAAATGTCAAGTAAATGCATGAAGAAATGTTCAACATCACTGGTCATTCAAAAAATGTAAATCAAAACAACATTGAGATTCCATCTCACTCCAGAAACAATGGCTACCATCAAGAAACCAACCAATAATAAATGTTGATGGGGCTGTGAGGGAAAAGGAGCATTTCTCTACTGTTGGTTGTGGTGTAGACTGGTGCAACCACTGTGGAAATAAGTGTGAAAAAACTAAAATTGGAGGTCCCATTCAATCCAGCTATTACCCTTCTAAGTATTTCCCCAAAAGAATTGAAAACGTCATGCTACACAAATATATGTGCAATGATGTTTATAGCAGTACAATTTGAATAGCTAAATCTTGGAAACAACCCAAATGTCCATCAACTGTGGAATGGATAAAAAAGATGTGATTTTTTTATACAATGCAGTACCACTCTGCTATAAAGGCTTTTATAGGTAAATGAATTCAACTTGAGGCATACTTGTAAGTGAAAAAAATCAGACTTGCATGTGTAAACATCGTATTGTCTCCCTAGTGTAAAAAACTGGAAGAGTAAATAAGGTCCAAAATGTACAACAGCCATTGTGAATGTGAAAAAGAAAGAAACTGCTCAAAAAGAAAGAATACCTGGGATAGAGGAAAGGAGAAAAGAAAGAAAGGAAAAGATATATAAGTATATAGATATGATAATTATACTACTAATCTCTGTTGGTTCATAAAAAAAAGTTTGTGCTTTCATAGTTTGATCATTTTTTCATGCCTGTATCTGGTTATCTGAACAACCACTTTGCAATATGCAATATATTATTGATCTCATATTATTTTGTTTTGAAATTCTGGATCATCATTTTTATTCTTTTTTGCTTTAAAATAAAAACAATTATGATCTTACTTTGTTCTATCTGTAATGGCAAAATGCAATTGTTTCTGTAACCCTCCTGCATGCCCCTCTTTCTCATGCCAGTTACCTCATGGCCCCTGCTGTCTCACTCCCTGTAACTTCCTCTCTCTCTTAGTGCACGAGCAGCTTCACTGCTCCTTATTACCTGATTCCTTTGCCCACCCAAGTCCAACCAGATGTTCAAAGTTATAAACCTGTACCTTTAATTAGTTCCCTTTGTTTGACTCACCTTTTCCCACTATAAGCTCTATGTAACAACTTCCCCAACCCAGATTTGGGGCTCAGATTTTGTAAGACTGAGCTCCTTTCAGCCTGCTAGCATAATAAAAAGTTGCCTGCACTTTTCTGAGTGCCACTCGATGGTTTCCTTTGTCACCAGTAAATCTGACTTTGCTGTAGCATTTGGTGAAATCTAAAATTGCTATAATAGTTCCATAAGTCTGGAAAAGATGTCCATATTCATGTTCATGCAGGAAAAATGGCTGTGGTTATGTTTAGCACCCAATTCAGAGTTCAGAAAATAAAACTTTGGCAAACATTTCTGCTTGTAAACCAAGTGTTTGTGAGCTGAGGTACCACCATAATGAGTTAAGATGTAGCTATACTGCCGCGGGAGGGCCTTTAACATATTTTTATATGAGAAACAAATTGGGTGAAGATGCAGGCAAATGGGGAAGATACAGGCAGAAACAATTCTTGCAGCCACAAGCTAAGGAGCACATGAAGCTATAAAGAGCTACAAGAAGGAAAAAGGGAGCCTTCCCCTAGAGGCTTTGGAAGAGCACGGCCCTGGGGACACCTTGATTTTCAATATCTAACCTCCAGAAAGGTGAAAGAAAACATTTACTGTATAATGTTTAGGATACTCAGTTCATAGTATATTATTATGGCAACCCTAGAAAATATACAGATGGCCCTCAGCTTTTGATAATCCAATTTACAATTTTCCAACAAAATGATGGTATGAGAGTGATATGCACACATTTCAAATTGTACTTTGAATTTGGGATTTGGACCTTTTCCCAGGCTAGCAATATGTCCTGTGATTCTCTCTGGAGTTGCTGGGCAGTGGCAGTAACGAGCTACATCTCTTAGTCACCCATGATACCAAGGGAAAAGCAGCACCCTACAGCACACAGCCTCGCTAAGATATGATCTATGAAATTAAATGCCTGGTGTTTTAAATTTACAATGTTTTTATTGGGAATGTAATCCCATACTGAGCCAAGTCCACCTCTTCACCCAACCAAACATATAAGTGATGCTGGCCTCTAGTCATCGGTCTCCCCAGGTGTGGACCCAGGCGTTGCAGAACAAATAATTCAATTCTACTTTACTGTGCCTCAGTCCCTGCCCTACAGAATGTGGCAAACTGATACTGTGATTATAATTTTTTGCTTCTAAATTTAGGGTAATTTGTTGTACTTCCATAATAAGTAGAGCAGAAGCCTTCAGTTTCAGATACAGCATTCTGAGGGCTATGTACCTTGATTTATTTTGTTTGAAGAAAGAAGCAAAACAAACATGGTGGAAACCATGTGGCTGATTCAAAATGAGTGGCCAGTCATGTGATGAGACAAGATAGTAACTCTGAGAAAGAGACAGACATCAAGGGGAAAAGTACAGGGACTCTGAGGACAAAAAGGAACAAACTGAGACCAGGCTAACTTCCCAAAAGAGTAGAAAAGTACCACAGAGAACAGAAGCATGAGGTTAAAAAAAACCAAAAGGTTGGGCACTTTACACCTGAATGGTCTGCTCTGCAACTGGGTTAATAACAATCTCTGGCTGTTCTTTACTGACAGAGTATCCACGCTGAGTGACCAAAAACTGGAAAGAAGCAAAAGGTCAATAAACTGAAGGGGGGCCTGTTAGCTTCGTCCAGCTGGAAGGAACACAGCAGCTATACATTTCTCTCCCCTTCTGTATGGTGGAGGACACAGAAGACAATTCCTGGCACCATGAGAAAAGTTTCCAGTGTTCCTCAGCCTAGGATGGGAGTTTTGCTCCCTATTTTTATTACCTATTTTTATACATTATGATATAGGGAATATTGATATATTTGATAATAACAATTTGAAGATAGGAAAAGAGGGGAGAGAGAGACTGAGAATAGGCACCTACTCTAGACAAGTAGGAAGTATTTGAAAACAAATATCTCATGAATTACTGCCGCAGCTCCTTTCTATTTTTTTATTATTTATCTAACGTATTTATTTTACAGTTCCTTTTTATTGAGATCCTTGTCCCACGCAGGCTCCCTGGCTTGTCTTCACCCTAACCTTGGGTTTCTACCAGTCATGGAAATTTTTCAGCGTCCTTGGTAGAGGGTAAGATTACGGGTGGGAGCCTTAAAGAAAAGATAGTTTAGGATTAAGGATTAAGTAAAGGGAAGTGTGATGTTTATTTTAATTGTGCTACCTGGGAACTTCCAGGTCTTCAGTTCTTTGCCTTTATTTTCCTAATTGCTCACCTCTAATTTCTCAGAGTCTAGCTGCCTTTATCTTTTTAATTGTCAGAGTTGCCTGCTGAGGTCAAAGCTGTCTTATTAATTTTTTTTTATTGTTTTTTTTTTGTCTTTTTCCTTTTTATCGGTACCAGGGATTGAACTCATGACTACCTGCTTGCAAGGCAGGCATTTATGCCGCTGAGCTAAATCTCCAGCCCCAGTCTTATTACTTTTTAATAAAGCTCAATGAAGCCTTCATCCTATCTTTCCCTAGCTATGGGTCCCCATGTCCCTACAGTGAGCTCACTAACTGACTGCCTGTGTTACAGCCAGATTCAGAGAATAATCAAGAGGCTGAGAATAAGGCAAACAAGTTTTATTAACCAGGGGATGACATCTGATATGGAGTTGGGAGTGCTGACCCCCAGGACTGGGTGTCTGGATGTTACATAGGGGGTGATTTCCAGGTTTGAGATTCGTTGCCTTATTTGGTGCTAGTGTTATAGGTAGCTGAGCTAGTTAGAAATATTATAGGCAGGGAGACAGGGCTAGGCCCTCGAAGAAGCCGGCACAGAGGACCAGATGTCTGATGATGTTGGAGGAGACACACACCTCTTGCTGTGCTGTGGGTCACATCTCAGGAAAGAAGGCAAAACAAAGGCAACCACATTCTTGAGTATAACCATTAGCGATTAAATCTGGATCATCTTGAGAAGTCAGGAGTCACCAGGAGTCCCTTAGGGAGCAGTGACTCTTCCCTAGGGCAGTGACTCGCTTTCCCATTTGTTTCCAATTTAATCAATTTTATCTGAGCTATTAATCTTATTGGTTGACCATAGCTGTGTCTCACCTCATGCCCATGTGCCTTGTGAGTTCCCAGTTTTCTCCAATTTTAGACCACCTTACCTCATTGGTTTACTCTGTAAAAATGCCAAGAAAATACAGAATCCTTGACAATCCATTCAGGACCCCTTCTGTCTCTCTCTCAGACAGAAGAAGCTTTCTTTCTCTCAATAAATATTAGTACTCTTAACCTCCGCTGTTCCTAAAATTCATTCTTCAATTTTAGAGAACACAAACTGGTACCAGACATATTCTATATTGCTAGGTATGGAGACTAGGATGGGTTTCCTGAGATGAAGCCATCCAGGACCAAATTCTGTCTCGTGGCTGCTTAGTCTGTATGATTTAGTAAAGAGGAAACTGAGAGAGGTAGGCAGGAGGACCAAGGAGAGTTAAAATTGAGTCTATTTAAAATGACATCGTAGCTGCCACTTCACCCATACCTCCATTTCTCAAAGCAATATTCATTAAATAAAAAGACCTTATTTTCTGTGATTAAAAAAACATAGTTCTCAATTAGAAAGAAGCAGTTTAGAAAAAAGCAGTGAAACGTGAAATTCAACAATGACCCAGTTATATGAACATAAGCAATGTGGAAAGAAGATCAATGAAATAGTTTCAACTAGTATGAAATTTGCTCATCAAGTGAGAGATAAAATTTTAGTGGAAATTGAAAAGATAATTTATGGTATAATAATATACATGAAAAGCCTGTGCCTGTGCATAAAACTGATTTGAGTGAAATGTAGAAATTTCCATAATTAAAATCTTGGAAATATTTAAAAATTATATACTTATCTTGCAAATGAGTTATATATCTGAAAAACGTTATATCTGTCACTGAGCAGATAAAGATGATAAAGAAACGAATTCAGAGTTCAAAAATGATTTTAGGTAAAACATCTTATATAATTCATCCTAAAAAGAGCAAAGACTGGGCCCTTGCCTTTCTCCTATAAAATGGGCCATGCACTTACCAGTGAAGTGAATGATTATCTTTATACCTAATGGGTGGGCCAGTGCCTTTTTCCTGTAGTTTGAGCCTGGAATTTTCTATGAATTTACAATTTCCCACTCCCAAATATAAATATTCCCAGCTCCAGACTACAAAGCCCTAACTCTGAAAAGTTAACACTCTAGGTACTCTGAGTGTATACTTTAATTCTGCTTCACAAAACCTTTTTTACCTATCACTGATGTATCTTGACAATTCTTTTTCTGTAATGGAAGTCATCAAACCTTCAACTTGGCCAGTGGGTGGTTTGCGTCAAGGTTCTTCATCTGCTCTTTGGAAAATCTCAGATCCTGCTCAGTGGTCTCTCCCTTTCTCTCTGTCATCTATTCTCCGGGTTTGTTTTTTTTTTTTGTTTTTTGTTTTTTTTTTTTTAAGTAAGAGTGATTTGTGTCATATATTGTGCTAGGAGGAGGAATATAAATCTCAGGGGATATAGACTCCTAATGGAGGAGATCTAAGATATATCATCATGGAAATGATGGAATAAGACAGACCTGGAATGAATGTAACCCTTGGGATTGCTTCTTATCCTCTTTCCACTTCCCATTCACCTGGCTTTAAGCAACTTACAGATAAGAAATTCACTCGATGTTATCTATTCTTTTATTTTCTTGCTCATAAATATTTTTGACATAATCTTTGATTAAATGAACCTATAAATTATACAACTCAGGATAGTTGTCAACAGAGTATAATTATTTTGTTACAAGAACGAAACATCAGCTCTCTTTGCCTTCATATACATTTATGGTAACTCAAGAACAAGCACATTGCTAAATGTGCTTTCCACATGATGAATGGGAGAATCATGGATGTTGATGGTCAAGAGGTTTAAGGATCATCCAGAATCTGGGATTAGTTTCCTATCACCAGGATCTGAATATGAACCTATTGCCTTGCTTTATTAATTCTTGAACTCCTTTTTCTAGACTAATAAAAATGGCAAAACTTTTATGGTCTTTCTTATCTTAATGAATTTATTAGTTACAACTACCACAAGAGATAGACAGTATTGTTATCCTCACTTTACAATTTTTAAAAAAGTGCCCAGAGAGATTAAGTAATTGTTCAAAATGATGCAGCAGTGATCCGGCCTGCAGATCAACAAGTTCGGAACTCCTGGAGGAGAAACGGGGATTAAACAAAAGACATGGGGGAGACAAAAAGAGACGAAGGCAAGTTGATGTAACCCAATCAAGCCTCCGGTTTATTCAGAAAATAATCACACCTTTTATAGGCTGAGGGCGGGAGCTGGGACAGGAAGAGGTTAAACAGATGAATACAACAGGGTCACCATCACATCCGGATAAGTGGCGTAAGCAGAAGAGGATTATGGTTAATGTAGGCAGACGCAGTGCCCATAGGAGAGAGAGAGAGAGACATCGAGGCAGCAATGCCTGTCACTCGGCTCCCTACACAGCAAGTAAAGTACACAGGCAAAATTCCAAACCACAATTTCAAGCCATGACTGCATCAACTACACTGCCTCACATAACAATTGTGACCTGATGAGAGAAATGTCTTTTAGCTGCCAAATCCTCCATTTTACTGGAAACTCAAGGCAGTCTTCTTCTATCAGACTTTCTCTATTCACTGTAGGTCTCCATCCCACTGATCAATGCTTATGGGGAAAGGGCACATACCACTAAGAACTTTAAAGCACACCTCTGTGGTAACTAAAAGAATTCTGAAAACCATTTCTAAGACGTTATGGCTGTGTGAGAGATGGTGGCTAGATAAGAGCAGGATATAGAGGCTCCCTGAGACAGACAACTCAGATGCCAAAATAACACAATGTGGGGAGTCCCAGACAGAAGGAGAGGGATCTTCTCTACCTAGAAAGAAACTAAAGCAAAAAGAACCAGTCAAACATGGAGCCCCGGGGCTACTATTGAGGCAGCTAAGATTCTGTGCTCTCATGCGCCCAAATTCCCACCACTTCGACTTGATGGAACCACAGTCGTACTGAAGTGCAGTTACACTGAAGTTGGAGATCAGAGAGCCCAACAGAGAATGGAGCTGGCAAGGGACCTGCATTGACCTGCAGTGAGTGCTGGAAATAAAACTTTCCCGTGGGAAAGGGGCATCAATGGGACAACATTTTGGAATTGGGCAGGACTGGCAGGAACAAGGAACAGCAGTGACTTTAGTCAGCTGTTCCGTTCACAGACAAGATTGGTGGGGTATGCTTGGCCTGGGTCACACCCCTGGCTGAGACCAAATAAACTATACCAAACCAGTTCCCTATGCACTGTGCACACTAACGCAGTGAAGGCCTCAGTAGCTTTACTGAACTGGAGGGGAGGAGCCAGCATACGCTGCCCCTGTTTGCACCTCAATAACATAGTGGAATGGACAGGTTTACCTAGCCAGGATGCTTCAGAAGAACCAAACCAACAAGGAAAAGAACTGGGACCTCCTCTATAAGTCTATATGGAAGAAACCAAAAGCATAAGAAGAGGAAGCAACAAGAAAAGTCCCCAGCCCCCAACCCTGAGAATATTGATACAGGAGAGGCAAATTCAAAAGAGATTGAGCACAGCAAACATGCAATATCAGAAATGGCATCATTGGACATAAAGAGATATATTCAGGACCTCACAGATGAGTTCAAAAGTGAAATATTTAACTCAGTAAAGCAAGATATAAGTAGATTAATAAAAGAAATGCTAAGCACCTCCTAAGAAGACACAGATGGAAGAATGGAGGACCACAAAAAAAGGAGAGAAATGTTTGATGAAGAATATAAAGAAAACATAGAATGCATGAAGCAGATTCAAAGTGATTACCAGGAAATTAAAAACTCCATTGAAAGATGGCAAAACCACTTGAAAAAAACTAAGGATAGATTGTCCAAACTGGAAGACAGGCTTGCAATGTGTGATCAGGAAAGGAAAAATTTCTTAAAAATAACAAGGAAACAGATAGTAACAATACAAAGGCTAGAAGACAACAAAAGGATCTATAACTTAAGAATGAAGAATGTGAATGAAGAAGCAGGGATACAAACAAAGGAACTGCAAAGGGTATTCACAGAAATAATTAAGGAAAACTTCCCAAGCATAGGAAAAGGAAATGATATTCAGATGTATGAGGCATACAGAACTCCAGCCACCTACAACCAAAACAGAGCTACACCCAAGCATATAATAATCAAGATCCCAAAAATTCAATATAAGAACAGAATATTAAAAGCCATCAGAGAAAAGCAACAGATCACCTATAAAAGAAAACCCATCAAAATCATGGCAGACCATCAAATTAAGAAGAACTTGGATCGAAGTATTCCAAGGCCTGAAAGAAAATAACCTCCAGCCCAGATTGATGTACCATGAAAAACTGTCTCTAGAAATTAATGGAGAAACAAGATGCTTCCAAGACAAAGAGGAACTGGGTGAATTCACAACCACCAATCCAACTCTACAGAGAATACTGAAGGACATTCTAGAGAGAGGAAAAAAGTACCAGGATTCCAGGAACAGTGGTAGAAAGGCCTCAATGAATGGAACAGAAAGTGGAATGAAGAAGAAAAGCAGGCAACTGAAGGCAGAAAAAGAACACAACAGAAATGAAGCAGAGAAGGTAGGCTATAATCTCTAATATAGATGGCCTTGGTACACTAAAAAAAAGAGAGAGAAAGAGAGAAACACAGGCAGATCAGGAGGTAGGTCCCACCAAGATGCTCTTTATAGGCAATATAATTAACCTGAAAAAGGGCTTATGGACTGAAAATCAAATATGAGAAAACAATGTTATGCGACAGGGAACCAGAGAGTAATAGGGGTAACTCAACTAGTATCTGTAGATAGGTTGGAAAGGCACGCTTTAATAGGTAAAGGAATACAACTAGAGATCAAGTCCAGGAGGAAGAAGGTTTGGAGCCACTAAGGTAAATAGCAAGTTGCTCCCCCAATCTAAAAACTGAGAGTGCTGGTAAGACCCAAAAATGCACAGTGCACCCTGGGGGAGTGAAAGGGGAGGAATAGTCTTTAAAAAGAGGGCAGAGGATATTGTTAATAGTGTATCAGGATTTGAAACCCACATTATGGGGCTGGGAATTTAGCTCAGCGGCATAAGCGCCTGCCTGCAAGTAGGCAGTCGCGAGTTCGATCCCTGGTACTGATAAATAAAGACAAAAAAATAAAAAAATAAAAAATAAATAAAACCCACATTACTCGCACCACTATGTTTAGATAGAGTATGTTCTGTCCCAGTTTGTCTACTTGCACTAGATCTGAGGGCACAGACGACTATCCCCAAAATAACACTATATAGTACAGTAATCATCTTTAATGTCCTATTAACTTAATTTGGAGCTCTGTATAACATATACTGTTTTATCATGACTGATCTTAGTTAAATCTGGTTTGTTTGATTGCTGTTTGGTATTGACAGATTTTACTCAAAACTGATATGATTGATAGTATCAAGTCTGAGAGTATAGGCAACTACGCTGAAGATGACGAGATTCACTAGGTTACCCATTCTGGTTTGATTATTACCTGGTTTTGAAATTTTACACTATCTACAAAGTTTTGTTTTTATTAATATTGTTATGTACTTCTATATTCAATTATACTATGCCTACTTATGTAGACAATTCTATTGAAGATAACAAGAGACAACACAGTAGCCATTGTAGAACTCCTTGTACAGTGATTTTATATGTCTTTTTCATTTCATTGTGTTTATACGAATATGTTTTGTCTTGCCTTGTTTTGTTTCTCTATCTAGTATAGAAAGGATAGAAATACATGTTAAGATTCATGCATGCATAGAAACTATGAATAGTTTGTGAGAGCTGATTTTATAACGCATGATGAAATGAATAAATATTTTGAAGAAAAAGAAACACTACAGTACCCAGTGCTGATCCCATAGTGTCATGATGTGAAATCCAGCAATACCATTATTCTTTGTTCAGAGTGATTTTAGCCTGCTATGGTTTATTTAATCTCAACATAAATGAAGATATGGATAACTGCATGTATGTTTAAGTGTATAAGATGATAACCATATTACTAATTTTTTGTTGAATAGTTGAACAGAACTGTTTGCAGTCTTGCTGTTTGAATCCCCACTTTGTATGTTTCACTTTTGTATCTTGAACAACTTTTGGATGAGGATAGTATGTAACCATCAACTAGTGATTTATTACTGTTTATTTTTTCTTTTCTACCCATTTTCTGTTTTTTTAGTCTCCCTTTAAATAAAATATTTTTAAAAAGATGTTATGACTGTGGTCTTGGCTCCACTGAATGCAGTAATGATAATAGTTAACAAAATATCTCAAAGGAAAATATGTGGATTCTTTTAGAATTGTGTCTCTCACTCTGCAACTAGTAGGTAATTAATATCTACCTGATGAGCAGAAGTGAGAAAAGCTGTTTGGCTATCGGGGTTTCAGTCCCTGCATTGATCATGAATGACTAGCAGGTGCAGAGTATGATGTGGCTCTAGAGCAATCCTAACTGCTGCCAGGCCACTTATTTCCCTGGTTGGCACTTTTTAAAATTGAGACAGGGTCTCACTATGTAGTTCACGCTGGACTTGAACTCACTATGTAGCCCAGGATGGCCTTGAACTCATGGTGATCTTCCTGCCTCTGATGATAAGCATGAGCCACCATGCCTGGCTCTGTCCAGTATCTTGAAATGCTATTCACTGTCTCCTTTTAAATCAGAAATACTTTATATCAGAAAAAAACAATAATTTTTGTCTTAATTCACAAAAATGATAAGCCAGATCTATGGAATCTGGACACAGCTCTGTATAACCCTGATTTTGTCCTTTCTGTGAAACATTTTTTGAAGCTATATTGAGTTGTTGAAGGAAGACCCCACTTGAATAAAAGGTTAAAGCAGTGGAGACCAGATTGAGGGCACAAAAGTACAGTGCAGTATAAACTAAGTCCCAGGTCTGACTGACCTCCTTCTGACAGTTTCTCAAACAATATAACACCTACATTCTTGGAGTGATTACATGAGAGGGATATTTGTGATGTTCACCTACTCTACCACTGTCACCAAGTCTGGAATTTGTTTTTGCCTATCTGACAAGTTGGGAGTATGGTGGCTGCTGAGCTAAGTCCCTGCCCCCTCTTTTTCGTTTTTAAAATAAAAATAGAAATAAAAATAAAAAACACAATGGAGTAGATTATATACTATTGCAATGTGGTTTGGGTTCAACATGAACCAGGAAATGATGAGAGATGGTTACAGCATGGCAATTTAAATTATGAGACTACTTTTCAGTTATTTCTCCTTCAAACATAGAAGGGGAAATAAAATTCCTTATTTTCAGGATTTTGTGACCCTTATCTCACAAAAATCCCATAAATTATGGTATTTAGGGAGGGATATCTTTGGTGATCCTGTCCTTGGATCACTTCTTATCTCTAACAGGGATATAGGTCTCTCTCATCTGTTTAATGAAGAAACCTGAGATAGGATCCCAGACACCCATGACCAAATTGCCGGACATGGTCTTTTTTGTGCTCAACAATTGAGATCTGGAGAAGGGTAAAAAGAATAAAGGTACAGTTACAGTTGTTGCATTGGCAACAACTCATGCAAATGCTTTACTCATGCAAATCATCTAAGGAAAAATCCAAAGATGATCAAGTGCAACAAATCTAGATGCTGGGCATCTAAGTACACCAAGCCACTTCCTGGGCCTTCTTCCAAGTGTCAGGTGGACAATGTGTCTGATTCATAGCACTGGGTGGTTAGCTGTCTTGTTCCCAAAGAAGGACTAGGCCAGCCAAAATCCTCATTTCTTCTCTGACAATTGAAGAAACCCAAGGGAAGCTATAATGTCCCTGTTCATGGATATTACCATCTGCTATATGGAACCTTGGGTAACACTGGATGTCATGTGTGAGTCAAGTCAATGATTTAGTTCTCTTTTGACTTACTTCTTTGGAAAATCCTCCTCTAGATCAATAGCCATAGTTGGGATCAAGAGGATCCTTAGTCAGAGTACTGCTTCTCTGCCATGTCACTTTGAAGGCCAAGGGTTTAACCGTGAGTTTGTCATTATCCCACAGTGATCTATACTCTTGGTAGGAAGATTTACTAGCAAAATTGGGACATTTTTCTAATTTTAAAAGCCCAAAATGGATTTCACCTGTTGGATCTATGCCAGGTCTTCCTGACCTAATTAGCCATGAGGTGGATTCTTCTGCAGGGCTTAATAAAATACATGATTTAAGAAAACCCTTCTTCCTCTAAGTATCATAAAATAGAGAAATTGTGTTAATTCAAAGGCTAAAACATAAATTGTGCCTATTGGTATACTTCACAAAAATTTAAATGGAGTAGGTCCTGGCTGGCCACCATGCCTGAGGGCAGTAGTGGCTACAACTATGCTAAGAAAGACTTCAGGAACAAAACTAAAAGTCCTGACTCCTCATCAGGTCAGTGATTCTTGAGACCAAAAGTTACTTGTGGTTAAAGGGGGAATGGCTTGCCAAGTATCAGGCCATGCTTTTAAGCACTTCTGAGATTAGCATAAAACTTTTAGCACTCCTAATTTTGCCTCTCTGATGCCTTTAGGCCCACAAATTAGCCATACTTGTGAATAAGTGATCTCCCAGACTTACACAAGCAGGCAGGACATCAGTGACCTGCCCTTTCAAGGCCCTGAGGAGGTGTGGTTCACTGGTGAAAGTAGTGTTGTCCAAGAAGGACATGAAAAGGCAAGTTATGCAGTTTTCACTTCATGATAGTTAATTAAGGCCAACTTCCCCCCCAGACCTCTGCTCTAAAAGCAGAGCTAATAGATCTTATTCAGATACTGACTTTAGGAAAATGCAAATCATATATATCCAAAGACTCCAAACATGTTTGTCAGTTGCTACATGCCCATGCAACAATCTGGAAAAAGGGAACTCAATGAATAATAAGCAATAACCTATCAAACACAGCAGGAAATATCAAATACAAGCAACTCTTAAAGGTAGTCTATCTTTCCAGACAGGTCATTGTTATTCATTGCAAGGGATCCAAAAGAGACATGTTTAAAGTCTCTTTGGAAAATCAAAAGACTGATAAGCAAGAAGGGCAGCTCTACAGTCCCTCAAGACCAGAACACAGTGATGGCAACTCTGATGGCAACTCATGTCTGCCTACTCTGGCACACATACAAAAGAGTTTTTACCACTTCCCTAGCTTATTCCTAATTCCCAAGGAACCATTCTGGTCTTTTTTCAAGAGATACAGTGAAAACCTATAAAAATCCTAACTGGGAACTGGTCACTACAATTTTCACAGGACTGAGGAAAAAAAAACAATTCCTGAGAACCTCTGTAACACCTAAAGCTCCTCTTCAAAAAGTAATACTCCAATATTTCACTGGGTATGATGACTAAAGTCACTAATGACCTTAATTTATCACAGTTTCAATGGGTTACTGTATTGAGGTTCCCACTTTTAATTAGATCCATTGTATGAGTAATCTTTCTAAGGCTATGGCTCTCAGGTTTTAGATAAACTTAATCTAACTTCCCTCTTTACCTAATATTTGTCCTCTACAAGAAGTATAGAAATCTGACCTGCTCTTCGTATTTGGGTTCGACATCCTCAGTATAATAGCAAAGTTCACTGATTCCTTTCTTATTGTCTTCTAACAGTTTTTGCTTCAATCCAGCCAGTGAGCCACAACACCCTGAGATAGCTGGAGAGTATATAATCCCCAGTAGGTAAGGTCTGCCAGACAGCCCGTCTCAGCCAAAAGTTAGAGAAGACAGAGACCGTCACTCTTTCAGCACTCGACAAAGAATTATGGGAACGTATGTCTTTCATGGGGAAATGATGCAGGAAGGTAGAGTGTAGCTAAAAGATGCTAGGAAAGGAAGTATGACAAGATCTTGGGACACATGTGAAGTACAGTTCCAAAGCCCTGAACGTGGACTTCTTATCAGAATTCAAACAGGTTTTTGATAGGTTGACCCGCAACTACTGTCAGCCTAAGGAGTGGGTGGTACAGAAAAGGACCAGTGAGCTCACACTGAGTGTTTGCTACTGTGTTCTCTCTTGCATGGCGGCCTATTCTCATCTGTAGGGTGTACGTTTTTCCTACTTTTGCTTGGCCCAAACTTGCTCTGCCTTTAATAATGCTTTGCTGCTGATTACACCTGTCTTGATTAATTCTTTACTCGGGACAGAAGGAATTTAGGAACTTCCAGAAGAAGTCTCCAGCATTCCAAAATCTGATAACACTCTCAGTTCTACTATAGGTATGTTAATCATTTAAGCTGTCTGTCTAGAAATTGGTAAAGTACAGTCTATTAGCTCCGAATTTACATAATTTCATTCCCCTTCGAGATATATGATTTATGGAGACATTCATCTATGCCCAGAATCCTCTAGTCATTGTCCTAAACCTCTGATCACCTAGATTCTGAGAAAATTGGATCTTCATATTACCAGCTACTTATGTTTACATGCTTAGGTTTATTTGTTTGCCACTGACCAAACCAAAAGAGACCACATAATTTTGTAAAAAAAAAAAAAAAAGGTAAAAACATTTATCCAGAGCTAGCTCTGAGGAGACTGCAGAGTCATTTGCCTCAATCCCCTTGTACAGGTGGTTAAAGGTCTGTTATAGTAGAAATAGGAGAAAAGTACAATGCAGCTATGGATGTTTGCTTTGTCTTCTCCAGCTGTCTTCAGCTCATTGACCCCTTTCTTGTGGAAAGAAGACTGGACTCCTCCTGGTGTGGCATCTGCATACTTTGTCACTTCTGACCTGAAGAGAGGAATAGCTATTAGTTATATAGTCAGCAGGAGGAAATGTGGAGAAATTAATCTATAAAAGGAAAAAAATCTCACTTTTAAAGATATGTTTTGCAGAGTTACATTCATGTAACAGAAATCACCAGAGACAATCTTTTTCATGGGAATAGAATCACTCCTCTAGTCATGAGGTCTCCAAAGGTAAGAACCCAGCTCACAGCTATAATACTGCTCCCTCCTCTTTGTTTATGGGCCACTCTGAACCCCTGAATCAGAGGGTGACTCCCAAGCTATTCAAGCTGGAATCCTCTCCTCGTCTTTTCTTTTACTGTATACTTAAAACTTTTTCAGTAATTGTGTGCTTTAGTTTTAATCTCTATTATCACTAAAGCTAGTGATACAGGGATGATATGGGACCTCCAAATACTCCAAATAATATAAGGAGAATATAACATCCAACCTGCTAGAGGTCTAATATGCTGAGTTCATGTTTTCTAAAATCAAAGAATAAATTCTTAGAACAACAGAGGTTAAGAGTATGGCATATTAATTGAGGAAAACAAGATGCCAGGTTTTTTCAGATGATGGAAGGAACCAAGCACGCACTCCCTGAGAGGTGGAGCAAGCCTTTATTTATCTATCCTGGCTCAGAGAAGTTCATGTTTCATGACTTCTGAGCTCCAGACACAATGTTACAAAGGTTTTTATTGTGACAGGGAAAGAAAAAAAAAAATGAACTTTTGAAGACAATTAATCCAAATACCAGTTTTATAACTTTAGCCTTCTGGTCAACCTCAGCCAAGCCGGACACCAAGGACAGGGGAGGTGGGGATAGGGCCACAATTTAGGAAGGGAGGTTCCCACAACCTGCAGGTTAGAAAGCCTTGAAACTTGGCGGTTATCAGATCAAAGTGTAGCACAGGCAGGAGGAGGGAATCGAATCAGGAATATGCTCCACTGAGGGCAAAAACTGCCGCAATTCAGCAAGGCAGAGGATCACCCTTTAAAATGGACTTGTTTCTCTCTCTGTCTCTCGCTTTCTCTGTCTATGTCTCTCTCTCTGTCTCTCTCTCTCTCTGATAGCTTCTAACAGAAACAGAAGGGGGCCTGAAAGTAGGTTGTTAAGGACCCCACTTTTCCAGGGAGTTTTATAGAGCAAAACGACAAGGTGGAGCAGGTGTAAGGTGGAACAAACCTATAATCAACCTATAAGACTACAAATATAGTCACTTAGGTAACATTGATCCAGTGAGAAATCACAAGGTGGGCATGAGGTGGGATAAAACTATGGTTAACCAATAAGATTGTGAGTATAATCATTTAAGTAATATTGATTAAATGGGGATCAAATAGGGAGGCAAGTCACACAAGTGACTTGTGTGGCAAGTGTACACAGACTGAAACAGGACCTTTTCTGGAAGGCATGAGTTAGGGAGGCTCTGGCTGAAAGTGACTAATGCCTATTTAAAATATCAATCACCATTGCTTGTCCCTAAGGGAAATATGTAGGTGTAGCCATTTCTCTTAGTCCTTAGGTCTGAACTTCAACAAATGCACTTCCAGCCATGGTTGTAATATATGCCAATCCTCTGCACTGCCATGCTCTGTCTGACTGCCTACATATTCCTAACCAGTTCAGCTGTCTGCAGTATGAGAACCCACACTAGCTAGTAACACCAGTGACATTATATTTCAACACACCCTCACTCATACTTGTATGCCTTTTCTCATCATTCATATCAGTTATAATCAAATACTACAAGTACATCTACTGTATTGAGAGTCCCATCAATACCATCAATATTTGAAGAACATATTCTATGTATAAAGTAATACAATGAGCAATTTTGAAGTAACATTTGTTCAGTGTGATGGCAGGACTCTCCAATTTTTTAATATAACATAATATTGTCTACTAGAGATGATACCATTCACTTTAAGGTTTGCAGGTGTTGTAGTCAGGGGTTGTACACAGAGAACAACTAGGATTAGGACATGGGCTTTATAATATTTTTATACCGGAAGTTAACACAGGAAAATGCAGGAAATCTATCCGCAACACCAAAGACATAGATTTATTTAGTCAAGAGCCTAAACCCCACAGCAATGTCTCACATGAGTCCAGATAAAAATCCAGAGCTCAGGACAATGCCTCCCATGAGTCCAGCTAGAGGTCCAGAGCCCACAAGAAGGACTCACGCCAGTCTCTTTTACGGATCCGTGCCAGGGAGACCCAAGGGTCAGCGGTGGAAGCTAGAAAGTCTATGCCAGCAGGATAAAGGAGCTGTGCTAGTGGGATGAGGGTTCTATGCTGGAGCTGAGAAGTCACACTCACAACAAAGACCAGGGCTGCCCTGAAAGGCACCACAGCCGTCCTCAGTGACACAGAGGCCCTGAGCTCCTCCGACGACAAGCAAGGTTGGGTACATGCCAGGAAACAGCGGGACAAGTTCATCCTGGAGACCAAGCAGCACACGTCTTCCCCTCCGGACCCAAGAAGCAATGCTTGATGTGAGGACCAAAGCTTCTCCAGGAGAACCAACAGCTCAGACAGCAACTTGTAGGAGAACCCACAATGCCTCCTTAACGCCTCAAACCTCAACACCTCCCTTCTCCACCTATTTATGTTGGCAACTTTCCTCAGGTGGAGCATCTTCACTCAATGCCATGCTGATGTAATCCAGCTGGCGTTAAGTTGACCACCAGTACTTAACCTGTAACAGCAGGTGAAGAAATATTTTTTACTATGTCTTACCCATTTTATTTTTTAAACTGTTTATTACTACATTTTATGTATACATAATGATTACATTCATCATAGGGAATTTGCGTCTATAAGTGATATATCTTGATTTTTCCCCTTTACCATGCCCTCCTTTCAACTTTCTTCCCAGCCTTATTTTTTTATTTTAAAGAGAATAAAACAACAAAATAGAACAAAGCAGATCAGAACAAAATAATGCAAGTAGCATAGGATTTCAAAACAAGACAATAGGAAAACAGTGGCTATCATAGTGTCTCTTGTTTGCTTTGAAATAGTTGTCCATACCTTCACACATGATAAATTAATACAAAATAAAATAGTATAAAGCCAGTCAAAGCAAAAGAATGAGAGCCTTACAGGCCTTCAAACCCAGACAATAGGAAATCAATAATAGCTACCATAATGTCTCTTGTTCTTTTCAAAATAGCTGCCCATACTTACACACATATTGAAATCAAACAATAGAAAACAGACTAAAATAAATCAAAACAAAGAAAAAATCTTTACTGGACTTCAAAACAACATGATATGAAATCAGTAATGGCCACCATGACATCTTATTTTCTTCAATGTAGTTGTTCATACCATCACACATAATATAACAATTCTTGCAAACTCATTAGGAGAAGTTCTAGGGATATGTAAGCCCATATGCACATGTATCCTTTCTGTATTTTAGAGGGAAAACAAAATAAAACAAAGTATAAGAAAAACAAGAGACAAATAACAAGAACAAAGAGCCCAAAACAATAACAATATTAACCTTTAACTTAGTGCATTGTGAAAGATAAAGGTCTACTTTTAATTTTCAGCATAGGGAAAGCCAGTCTTTCCAGCACCATCTATTAAAGAGACTTTCTTTCTTCCAGTGAAAGCGTTTGGATCCTTTGTCAAAGATAAGGTAGGTGAATACGTCTGGAGTTGTTTTTGCAGCCTGCTTTTTCTTGTTTGCTTGATTGTTTTTGTTTTGTTTGCCAGTACCATGCTGTTTTTATCACAGTAGCTTTGTAGTACAATTTTAAGTTAGGGATTATGATGGTCCCTGTCTTGTCTTCATTGCCTAGGATTGATTTTGCTATTTTAGATCTCTTAGGGTTCCTAATGAATTTTAGGATAGTTTTCTTTAATTCTGTGAGAAATAATGTACGAATTTTGAATACAATTGCATTAAATCTATATACCAATTTTGGAAGTATGGCCATTTTCACTATATTGGGTCTTCCTATTGAAGAACAAGGAATAGCTTTCCATTATATAGTATCCTCTTCAACCTCCTTTTTCAGAGCACTATAGTTTTCAGTACAGAGCCTCTTACTTTCTTCATTCAATTGATTCATAGAAATTTCATTTTTTTCGGTGCTATTGCGAAAAGTGTTGCTTCTTTCTCAGTGAGTTTGTTATTCAGGTATAGGAAAGCTACTGATGTTTAAGTGTTTACTTTTATCCGGCTAAAATTAAATTTGATCATTAAACTAGAAGGCTTTTGATGAAATTTTTAGGATCTATGCAGAGTATCAAGTCATCTGAAAATAATGATAATTTAACTTCATTTCCTATCCTTGTTCCTTTTATTTCTTTCTCTTCTCTAATTGCACTGACCAGTTTCCAGAAGTATATTGAAAAGATGGGTGACAGTGCACATCCTTGTCCTGCTCTTGATTTTACTGTGAAAGCTTTCAATGTTTTGTCCATTTAGTATAAATGAAGGAATATTTTAATAGTGATGCCCAATAATATATGCCATGTGTGCTATGTGCAAATCAAAAGCACATAGCTTTACTCCATAAGCTTTTCTTTCAGTTTTTGTTCTACTGTTGGGGCACATTTACAATATATGAACACATGTATAAAATAGGAAACTTATAGATGCTTCCTGATCAATTAGAGGTCTCGACCAAGTTTCTCTTCTGCTATTTCTGCTGAATTCAGTTGACCTTGACAGTGTTTAAAGCCCAGCTTCATACCCCTGATAAGCATTGAGTCGGAGTAACTGTCTATACCTTAAGGCACCCTGGGCTGTCATGAACACCTTTAACTCTGCTTGCTTTGGAAGGGCTACCTGTCCCTGAATATTTCTGTGTTATGGTAATGCCTTTAACTATGCTCACTCTATAAGGGCCTCTCCTCTTGCTCCCCAGGGTGTTTCTGTATTATGATAGACAATTACTTTGTTTCAACAAATCTGCTCAAGAACAACTTGCCTGACAATATAGGACTCAATGCATGTAACCAATTGTGTAACATTTTATCACTTGCTTTGAACCTCCCCCTTCTAAATTTTATATAAAGTAAGCTCTCTGCAAATTCAGTGTTGTTGCTTTTGAGAAATTATCCTGTAACAATCCACTAGTGTGAAGATATAACAGTCTACTGGTATAAAAACTAAATGCTACCTTATCTCCTTGGTACAGTCTTCCTTTCTGTTTTATTTGATTTGGTTTGGCTTGGAAATTTTCCTGCAACACTAAGAATTCAAAATCCAGTCTGCTGGATTTTTTCTTCTTTTTTGAACACGGTACATGACTTTAAAACAAAATACAAAGAAATCAATAACAGTTACCATAATGTCTCTTGTTATCTTCAAAAGATTTCCCTGGACCATCAGGCATAATAAAATCAAACAAAATAGTACAGAATAAAACCAATAAAAACAAAACAGTGGCAGCAGTATAGGATTTCAAAACAAGAGAATAGCAAAACCATAGTGGGAACTATAGTTCATCTTATCTTCAGAGTAGTTGCCTGTACCATCAGACATGATACAAT
Source organism: Cavia porcellus (assembly GCF_034190915.1). NCBI lineage: Eukaryota > Metazoa > Chordata > Mammalia > Rodentia > Caviidae > Cavia > Cavia porcellus. The sequence goes on from NW_026947493.1 coordinate 42,744,114, forward strand.
CAAACAAAACAAAATAGAATAAAATCAGCCAAAACAAAACAATGAAAGCAATACAGGGCTTCAAAACAAGCTAATAGAAAAATCAATAATGGCTACCATAATATATTTTGTTACCTTTGAAATAGCTGTGCCTGCCATCAAATATAATAAAATTAGACAAACCAAAGCAGAATAAAATCAAACAGAACAATAAAAACAATATGGGTTTCAAATCATGACAATAGATAACAATAGCTACGGCCTTCCCTTTTTAGACACTTCTTTCTCTTTCATGTTCACAATGTGTATTGTGCATTTTGGATCCTGCTAACTCCTTTAGTTTTTTATACTAGGGAGACAACAATATTCACCCATGTGAATCTGAACCATTTCATCCATGAACATGATCTCAAGTTGTGTCCATTTACCTACAAGAGCCTCAAGGTTATCTTTCTTTAAAGCTGATTTGCTTTCCATTGTATAAAAGTGTCATGGCTTTCTCTTAACCAGTCTGCACCGGATGGGCAAGCTACCCCCACTTCTTTCTGGTTCCCTGTCACATAGGGTATTGTTTTCTCTCCTTTGACTTTTACTCTATAAACTCCCTATAAATCAGAAGGGTAAATGTATTTCTTGTAGAAAGCATATTGATGGACCCTGTCTCCTGGTCCACTCTGCCTGTGTTTCTTTTTATTGGTGAATTGAGGCCATTTGTATTAGTGATTGTGGTCAATATGCTCTGCCTCATCTCTGTCATGCTATTTTCCTGCCATTGGCTGCCTCGTTTTCCCTTGCACTTCATTGTCTGCCCTGCTCAGTGAGCCTCCTCTGCCACTGTTCCTAGAATCATGGTCTTCCTTATCTCTCTCTAGAATGTCTTTCAGTATTCTTTGTAGGGTTGTTTTGGGGGTTATGAACTCCTTCAGTTCTTTGTCATGGAAGTATCTTATTTCTCCATTACTTTTGAAAGATCGTTTTACAGTTTACATCAATCTGAGTTGGAAGTTATTTTCTTTTAGGACTTGAAATACTTCACTCCAAGCTCTTCTTGATTTGATGGTTTACATTGAGAAGTCTGTCATGATTCTGATGGGCTTTTCTTTATAGGTCATTTGTTTCTTTTCTCTAACAGCTTTTAGTATTCTGTTCTTGTGTGGAATTTCTGGGATCTCGATTATTATATGTCTGGGTATAGATTTATTTTGATTATGGCTACTGGAGTTCTGTATGCCTCACTTATCTGAATGTCACTTCCTTTTCCCATGCTTGGAAAACTTTCTGATAGTATTTCTGTAAATAGACTTTTAATGGCATTTTTGCTGACCCCTGCTTTATCACTCACACCTATTATCATTAAGTTATGTTTCTTTTGGTTGTCTTACAGTTACTGAGTTGTTACTTCCTGGTTCCTTGTTATTTTTACAAGATCTTTCCTTTCACAATCACAAGCTGCAAACCTTTCTTCAAGGTTTGAAAGTCTATTTTTAGTTTCTTTCAAGTGGTTTTGCCAGCTTTCAATGGCATTTTTAATTTCCTAGATATCTCTTTAAATCTGCTTCATGTATTCTGTGTTTTTTATATCTTTCATTCAAGGTTTCCCTAATTTTCCTATGCTCCTCTATTCTTCCATCTATGTCTTCTTTGGAGATGCTTAGCAATTCTTTTATTATGTTTTTCTTTTCTTCTTTTACCTGAGAGTATTTCTGTTCTAATTTCTTTTATAGTCTCATGAAGTTGTTTCTTTACTTCAGTTGCCATCACTTCAGAAATTTCAGGTGTGCAATTCCTGATCTCTTCTGTGTTTACATCTCCTGGATCAGCTCTGCTTGGTTTGGAGGCCAGAGACTACCTTTTCCTTCTTTGTCTCCACATCTTCCTGAGTTCTTCCAGAAAAGTGGGCAGTAGGGTCCCAGGAGCTTCCCACATTGACTACAATTTCTCTGAAGCAGGACTGGTGCTGGCTATGGTATCTGATGGTGACCACTGAGTGCACTGGTGCAGGGCTGTCTGCTGCTTTTCCCAGCCGGCACTGGCTCACTGATGGCTGGTGGAGTCAAGTGGGAGAGGGGCTGGCCTTGCCTCCTAGCTGGTTACCTCCAATGATGGCTGTGGGGGTAGGCACAGAGGGCAGGGCCTGCTGCCATCTCTAAGCCAAGCCGAGAAACCTTTGCAATGGCGGCTGGTATGCACGTAGGGGGCGGAGCTCAATCAGAGCAATTTCCACTGGTCTTCTCCCAGCTAAGAACTGTTGACAGAGCCATCTGCAGTTCTGGTTGTGGACTTATTGCCAACTCCAAAATGGCTCCAGGCCAATCACTTTCTCCAGGAGGAGGACTGAACCCTGGGCACTCGCCACCAGCAAGTGCTGTCTTCTTTATCTGCCGGTCCATTCCACCACCAGTCTCTTTGCAGAGAGGCCTCTGTGCTTGCCAGCCACCACCATCACTGTGACCATGTGTCACCAGGTTCCAATAGCCCTTTTGCACAATGGGCCTGACTCCAAGAGAGGGCACTGCCAGCTACTACCTTCTTCTTCATTTAAGTTTTTCTGTTTTTCCCTCTCTTTGGGATTCAGGTCTCACTTTAAGTTCTTCCTGGGTCCAGGGGACCCTCCTCTTTACTTCTTGTCTTCCCCACAATGCTATATTCCAGCATCTGGACTGTTTCTCCCAGAGAGGCTGTTTACTCTGCTGCTTACTGCTCCACCGTCTTCCCAGAAGCCCAGTATGTTGAATTTTTGAGCTTTATTTTGAGGGTTAAACAGGTAGAGTACTACTTGCTTTTCTATAATATTCTTAGAATGAACTGTATGTCCTGGGTATTGTCTGTTAGTTTTGAATTAATCCGAATACTTAGATATATTGGATATTGCTATTATAGCTAGCTAAGTTATTTAGCAGTATAGGCAGTCACAGATAGGACTAGGCCCTCCTAAGAGATCACTGTAGAAGGCAAATATGGCTGGAGGTGCATTCAGTGAAAGTTAGGGCTCAAGATAGAGAAATGACTACACTCACATACTTCCCCTAAGGACAAACAGCGGTGAGTGATGTGCTAAATCAGTATCAGTCACCTTGGATGGGGGACCAGAACCTCCCTGGCCCCTCCCTTCCAGGATGAGTCCTTGTTTATTCTGTGTACACTTACTAGTCACTTACTTTCCCATTTAATAACATTACCTAAGCAATTATATGTGTAATCTTATTGGTTGGCATAGCTTTAGCCCACCTGATTTGCACTTTATAATTTCCTATTGGGTCAATGATACTCAAGCTACTATTCTTGTAATTTTATTACTTGATTATAATTTTGTCCCACTTTACCCTCCCACCACCACCTCATGGCTTTGCTCTGTAAAACTCCCTTGACAAGTGAAGATCCTCAGGGCCATCCACTCAGGATCACACTGTTCCTCTTACACAGAAGCTTTCTTTCTCTCAATAAATAATTCCTGCTCTTAACCTCCATTGTTCCTAGAATTCTTTCTTAAATTTTAAAGAACACAAGTCAGCATACCAGATATATAGCAGGTTGGGAGTTATATTTTGTTTATTTTACTTGGATTATTTGGTGCTCCTATATCATTCTCCCTACACCATCTCTAAGGAGAGTATCTTCATTACCCAGGAATAGATGGAGCTATTGTGTCTAAATTTAAGCCTACTGTTGGGACTGGGGATTTAGCTCAGAGGCTCAAGTGCTTACCTGGTAAGCACAAGGTCATGAATTCGATCCCTGATTCTGTTGGCCTTAGATCTACTTTCAAGTTGTCAGAACTCAGTCAATGCCTTATTAAAACCATTTCACTCTGAATCGATGAATGAAAGGAAAACCAACACTAAATTTAAAAGCAAACAAACAAAAGAATCCTCTATTTTGAAGATTTAAGCATCACAAAGACAGCTATTCACCAATAACAATACCTAAACTTGGGGGACTGCTTTTGCTTTCCAAAGCCCTGGTTTTCATAGGTCTTCTCTCCTCAGAGCACTCAGAGAATGGCAATTGTCACAGTGAAGTGTTCATAATTACTCACTCCAGGGCCTCTTACCCGTTGTGAGACAGGATCTCTACCGAGGGCATAAAATGTAACCAGGCTTTTAATTAAATTAGGCAGCTTTGAAATAAATGGAAAATTTGAACTTTATTCAATTAAGAAAAGGGCTTTGAAGCCCATGTAGACACACAGTACCCACTGAAGCTATTTTAACCCCGTTTAAACTGGATAAGGATGAGACTTATTCACCATATCCATCTCTTCACGGTGATAGTTTTGCTCAAACTGATTGTGCAGTAACATGTCAATTACTAAGAAGCTGATATAATTTCATCCGTTTTATGAAATGTGTGCCCGTACATAATCATTGAGAGTTCAACCATGATCTTTGCTTGACCATTCCCCTAGTTTTACCTTGAGTGATGGAACCTGGGACATATTTCTAGGTTCTAGTGCATAATCAACAAAGCATTGAAGGTGGTATGCAACAGTAAGGCAAAAGCAGTGTAGTTTTAATTGGGAAACAGTATACTTAGAGTGAGCAGACTCACACTGGGAGAAAGGAAAATAGAAGGAGCACTTGAAGGTGCTGGGTCTAAGAATTTAAAATGCTACATTGAGTCTAAGATGCCTTCCACTGAATATTCCAGAACGTTACTGAAAACATGACTTGACAGGTTACTGAGTCAACAGTATCTATTTTGCATGTGCTTTCTCGTAGTTTACTCTGTTATAACTAGATATATGAGATGCAGTCCTTATGTACAAAACTTCAATGAGTGAAGGCCAGAAGATTTGGCACACATGAATCTTGGTTTGGGGTTTACAAGTTTTTCAGGGCCAAGATCAGGGGAGTCTGTTTTTCTTATCTCTGCATCTGCACAGTAAGCCTTAGGACAAAGTTCAGACCCTTTGAGGCATTGCCCAGGTTCAGGTAAGTGGAAAAGAGTGTTCCATCAACCCCAGGTATACACTTGCTACTACTAAAACAAGGTAAGACAGATACCAAACATAACTCAAGGCAAAATGTGATCTGCCCAGTGACAGTGGAGAAAAGTTTTAACAGCATTGGGCACGGAATATATCAGCGTGGTCTGGATCAAGTAATGTTAAAGAGTGAGAGGATAAGTACTTTTAAGTAGTTAAGCAAAAGAAAGGAGTGCATAACAGGGGAAGAACAATGTATAAAAATGATGTTTTTATTATCACAACTATGAGGATGTAGAGCACTTAAATACTATACATTTCTCTGTGTTTAATGTGTTCTCATATTTAGTTCAGTCCCTTCACCAGCCCAGTGGGAATGGAGATCCAAGCCCCACTGGTCTGTCATAAAGAACATACCAAAACTCTGTCCTCTTCTTCCCTATTTCCAGCCCTTCCCTCCCCTGACCCTTGTCCCCCAACCACACCTCAGTGAAATTCCCAGAGTGGATCTTCTGCAGATTGGCACAGATGGTGCTGGTAACAGGCCCTGTGTAAAGAAGAACCAGTCACATTGAGAGCACCAGAGAAAACTTCACTTCATGTTCTCAAGAAAATTCTGAATCATGTGGAGCTTATGAAAACTTCATTTGAAGTGGACTAAATTGCACAGGATGATTAAATATCCAAGGCCCTTCAGAAAATTCCCCATCTATTAGTCATGGCCCCGAATGCCCATCAGAGCATCAATCAGATGTACAGCTCCTCTGAGTGAGGCGCTAAAAGGCCCTGAGATGAAGGTGAGTGGGTGCTGATGTGGGAGAGGGTCAAGCATGACCCTCAGACAGACAAATGAGACAACTCCTCTAGGCCCTGACTGCCTTTAATTTTTAAGAAACATTACATTGAGAATTATGTAGAACTAAAGGCCGGTCTTAAAAGGATCATTTGTTCTCACACTTGTGCTACACTCTCCCTTCCTTGGCATCCAGCATCCTAATGCCAAGTACCACAGCTTTGGGAGGAGTCTTACCCATCGAGGCACACTTGTCCTATGGGACTGCTGGGATTTCTTTTTCTCATTTTCTTTTAATATTTTATCAAAACTTAATAGTATAGGGTCCTCTACCTCACTGTCCTGTTGAAGGACAATGATAAGGAAGAAACTAAAGGTACACCTGCTGTAGGAGACACATCATAGATGCTGCTCACATGTGAACCCATTCAATGTTCTCTGTAACTTTAGGAGTAGGAAATTTTCTTTTCTCCGCCCCTTCTCCTTCTTTCTATCCCTCCATTTCCCCCCTCCTTTCTCCTCACCCTGTTTCTTCCCCCTTTTTTTCTTCTTACTCTTCAGCTTGAAGATTGAACCCAGACCTTCATTCTTGTTAGGCAAGTGCTCTATCACTATCCTATCTATATCTCCAGTCCCCGGTAAAGAACATGAGGAAAAGTTGACTGATATAAGACTATATAGTTAAAACACAATCATTTTCATTTTCATATATATATATATATATATATATATATATATATAAAGAGAGAGAGAGAGAGAGAGAGAGAGAGAAAGAGAGAGAGAGACATATATGCAGAAACAGAATTAAACATGTAAAAGATTTAGTAAGAAAACTCATCATACAGTGAGGGTAAAGAACAAGAAACGCAGAGAACCTTCAGATGGAGTTGCATCCTGAATCCAGTGAAGGACAAAGGGATGAATGGGCAGGGAAAGCCTTGGGATTTTATACGTTTCCTAGAAAACTTCAGCCAACTAATGAGGAACCTGAATCCAGTCATTGGTTATGGGATTGCCACATCTCTCAAGAGGATAGGCTCAGTCCTCAGTGGTGGAGTAACTTTTTGGGGCAACCTCCTGCAAAAGGGGCAAAAGACTTTCAGTCCATGCTTCTTGCAGCGGGAGATCTGAGATCTGAGCTGTACATTTGCATAGCCACCATGACTATCTCATGACGTTGCAAGACATAATCCGTTTCTCTGTACAGATTCAGGAAATAGCTCCTTCAAGGATAGTAGTTATCTCTTCCTGTGTAGGTCTCTTTTCCTGAGTGGAAAATGGGTAAGAGAGGTCAGTAATAGGAATTATAGTCCCTCCTGCTGCAATTGGTCTCAAGATAATGCTGATTCTCATCCTCTCTTCCTCTACATAGGCCCCCTGTTCCACAGGGAAGGTTTGATGGTTACCTGGAAATTCCATGCAAACCTTCATTCCTGAGGAGTCTGAGATGTTGATAATTATATTTTCTTTGGGATGGGGCTATGACATGTGTCCTTTCAAAGCCAAAATATGGCAAAAAGTCTCAGGAAGCATCAGTATGGGTTCCACACATATTCTCCTTGCCTTCTTCATGTGAAAGTAGCCCTTCCTCTTCCTTCTGATGAGGGCAATTATCCCCACCAAGATAGTGACACCTTTTCTCCCTGACTAGTCTTTGGAATCCAGTGGTTCAAAGTATCTAGTTGCAGTCCTAGCCTATACTTCAATGGGATCCTTGTTGTACTGTCTTTATTTTATTTTATTTTATTTTATTTTATTTTTGAAATATGGTCTCACTATGTAGTCCAGACTGGCCTTGAATTCTCTTATATAGCTGAGGCTGTCCTCAACCTTATGGTGAACCTCCTTCCTCAGCCTTCTGAGTGCTGGGATTGCAGGTTTGCTCAACCATGCCTGGCTGTGTACCCTCTTGCAAGAACACATCCTTACTGGAAACCAGCACTTTCCAGCACCATCACTTTGTGATACAAGGAATCAGAAAGTTCCTCAGTGTGTTCCTGTGAGTCTAAGTAGAGTTATTCCTCTCATCCCTTGGTGCCTAGACTCATGTATTTTTTCCTACATGGGAAACAGAAGCATATATAATCTCTGACTTATGCATGCACTGCTACAGCCTGATGTATGATGCCCATTTTTTCTGAATGTCACCTCAGCTGGTGTTTTGGCTATGTCTTTAGGTTATTTCAGTGCTCTTATAAGCTTGGCTTCCTATGGATTTGATGTGTGACCCAGCATCGTGGGATACTCCTTACCTTATCAGTAGGCCTCTGTCAGGTGTTATATTTGGGAAATTTTATTTTTATAGATTAGACATTTTGTAAACCCTTGGCAATGGTGGTTGCTAAAAGTCTGACTGGAGGAAAGGAAAACTCCTTAACAGAACAGAGGCCTATTCCTGTGTTAAACTTCTAGCCTTTGGGATGAAAGAACCCTAGGATAGTTAACTTGCAACAAGAGGCAAGTTGTCTCTCAAGGAGACAAGTTGTCTCCTCAAGGAACATTGACATACCAAGAGCTCACCTGTGAAAAACCAGATGGCAGTAATTCCCTGGTGAGTGGGAGCCCCAGCTATTGGCCCCAAACTGAACCCCCTTCTTTGCCACCTTCGTTCCTCTAATCATGTTCCCTTTGTATCAGGTTTAGTAACCAGTGACAAAACTTGCTAACCTCAACTGGCTGCACTATTTGGTCTGCTTGATTTTTCAGTGTCTCTTCCATAGTAGATGCTTTCTGATGAGTGCTAACATAAAATAGAAAGATCTTTCCATATTAGCACAGGCATTTCTGTGTATCTGAGAGACTGACTCCAGAACCTCCTTGACCAAATGTCTACCAAATCTTTGGATACTACAGTCCCACACACATCCTTCCATATACTTATAATCATCTCTAGATTACTTATAATACCTGCCACAATGTAAATGATTCATTTACTGTATTACTTAGAGAATAATGAAAGGGGAAAAAGTCTGTGTGCTCAGTACAGATGAAGGTTTTTTTTTTTTTTTCCTGAATACTTTTCATCTTGGTTGGTTGATCACAGATGCAGAACCCAAAGATTTAGAGGAACAATTTCACATCCATTCACAATCTTGTGTACCAGATCTCTTTGTCTTCAACCTTCCAAAACCTTCCCTGCATGCTTCTGAAAACTTGTCTAGCCCATTAGCCACTAACCAGAAATCTAGTTCTTTAATTATGTCCTCTACCATCATTCTTGCCCTGCAGAGAAGCATCACAACCAAGTGTCTTAGTAACAGTGCTGCCCTTTCGCAGAGCTTTCCCAATGGCCTCAGTGACTAGGGTACCCTCTCGGCTCTCCCATGGAACATAGTCCACTGATCAGTCTTCTGACCTTGCACAGTATATCCACTTTAGTGTGCCCTCTTGTCCTCACAGTTTTATTTCTTCCTTTACTGTCTGCCAAAAGAAACGTATTTTCACTGGGCTTAGCAAGGACTGTAACTTTTCTTAGGTTTCTATGAGCCATCCTCGCAATGAGTTTGCCTCTTCCTCTAGGGTTCTCTTTTTTTTTTGTCTTTTTCCTTTTTATCGGTACCAGGGATGGAACTCACAACTGCCTGCTGGCAAGGCAGGCGCTTATGCCGCTGAGCTAAACCACCAGCCCCTCTTCTGGGGTTCTTGCAAGGGTGTTCAACTTCATATTTCAAGTACTGGTTCCAAGACAGTCAATTTGTGTTCAACTGATCACATATTGTGGCATCCTTGATGAAATACTCTCAAAATTGAGTTCCAGGGTGTTATCCCTTGTATTTAGATGTCCTCCCAAAACCTCAGGCAGTCAGGGTACGAGTGCTTTTCAGACGTAGCTGAATCTAGAGTGTGTGATGCTGGGATTAAGGGTGGGTGATCAGTTCATTGATTGGTTTGGCTCCATCTTAATCCCAATAATCTAGATAGAGTATAAAAGATGCTGTTAAATGTGGTTGTTGATTTTGCTGTTGTCTGCTCACCATGGACTGTTCTCTACATAGGTACCCTTCCCTAGAACCAGCATATTATGGACTTAAACCTCTACAAACTGTGGGCTAAATAAATCTCTCTGTCCTTAGCTTTGAGCATCAAGTATTTTGTCTCATCACAAAGAAAAGTAACCTAAGATATGGAGTACTTCCTCAGTAGCAGGTTCTTTATATGAATTCTGAAACTCCTTGTATTTAGTCTTTCCTCCCTTATCAGGCCCAACCCGCCACCAAAATGATATGGATTGGATTTAACCTGGCATTCATCTGACAGTCTGGTGAAGAAGTAGGAGCAATTCCCATTGACCTGTGGAGGCAAGACCTCTACAACATCATCGACACATGTGAGCCACTGCCTATATTCAGGAAGACTGTCTCCCTCAGCAAGCTTAGAGTTCGAGGCTGTCTTCAAACACATCCACCCAGATTGTTCCACCCATTTTTCAGGGTCCTAAATTTTTTCAGCAGAATCTTGACCTTAGCATAATAGACCTGCTTTGTAATTTTATCTCACTAGTAAATAGTGCTCAATTGTGACCAACTTCTGCTGCAGGAGATGGGGATCTGTTTGTACACTATCAAAGAGAGTCCAGTACCCATATTCAATCTTTAATTATTTGTCATGTCCCTCAGTTTTTCATTAGAAAAGCCCTACATCATTCTCTATAAGTCATCAACAGCTCCAAATAGTGACTAGCCAGACCTACTACTTCTGTAGACACTTCCTTTCCCTCCTCTTAATGTTTAAACACCTGATCATTGCTCCTTTATGTGAGTTACCCTCACAGGGTCATATTCCCAATCATAATAGGTGAAAAGTTTAGCAGTGGTAGCCCATTTATCACTCAGCATGGTGTCTCTTTGCCTTTTAAGTAATACCGTTTCTCAGCCCGGATTCATCATGTGTCTCTCAGCCTAGACTTAGCACCAGTTAGGTTTGGTCCTCCAAGTATTAGAGATGCAAAAGACTTGCTGGGAAAGCGTTTGTGAAAGTTAAGAGAAGGGTGCAAGAGGACACAAACTGAGACTCCACAATAGTTAGAGTTTCTGTGAAGGAGAGGGGATTGGGAGAAGGGGCACCATTTCTAGAAAGTCTCAGCCAGATGATGGGACCCTCATATAAAAGACACTTGTGGAGGAGCCCTGTAGTGCTCAGGAATTCACCTACATCAGTACTCCATGGTTAGTCACTGGCCGGGAGTGGCCCAGAGGAAATGGACAACAACAGAAAATCCAAAGGGCTAAGAGCTGGGCGTGTCAGCCTGTGCTGATCCCCACAGCACACACTAATTCACACATGGAGGCTTGTCAAGATGTTGATGAGGTTAATCTTCCTAGATCACAGTCACATTTGATAGCACTCTACAAAGGAATGGCAGCAATGGCAGGAATTTAAGACGTAGAGCATGACCAAAATGATCTGATGCAACTGAGTCTTCCTTTGCTCTCCTTAAACCATACCAAATAGAAAGCTACTCTGCACAATATTATTTTTGAAGAAAGATATGTCATTAATAGCCCCATAAAATGAAAATGGTACTATTTCAGAATTCAAAGGAAGGTGGGTCCATTTGGGAATTGAGAATTAAATGGTCAAAACAAAGTCCAATTCTGCCTCCCTGTCTGGTGGAGAGGTGAATAATGTTACAACTGAATGAAGCAATTTTTCCATTTGTGTCTTTAACAACAAAAAAGGACAGTGGTGATGACAATCTGAACAGATTCCTAAAATTGGAAGAGAAGGGACTCTTACCAGTCATTTTAACTGTATATCAACCTCCTCACTATGGAAGATTCTCACCCCCAATTCCCAAGAGGTTAATTATATTTGACTTGTATGCCTCCAATGACAGGACACTCACTACTTCCTGAGGTATCTCATTGTGTGACTAGACTGCTCTAGTTTAATGATGTTTTAAAAGTGACTCAACCAGCACTCTCTGCCCCTCTTGATTCTATGATTTAACGTTCTATTCCACTAATGCCTTTTAATATCAAGGGAGAAAAAAATTCTTTTTCTTACTTTACAAATGGAAAATCTGATACTCAGAATGTCCAAGTGATTGGTCAAACCGCAAGAACTCAACTCCCAGCTTTGTTCTCTTGATCTCCTCACGTATGTCCTGGAATCATCTCCAGTATTGATGGTTGTGGGGAACCACCCAGATGACTCTCTGGGACTCTCCTTGAAAAGAAGAGCAACTATCTCCATTTTTTATAAACTTGCCCCTATCTCCATGTATTAATTTGTACAGGGCTGACTAGGCCATTTCTTTGTCCCTTCAATTGGCTTTAAGCAATGTAAATTGGGCTGGCTGAGGAGCTGATGTGTAATCTCTGAAGCAAAGCAACAGGTGAGTGTTACCTCACCCAGTGACTCCTCAAATACATGGCTAAGCCAGGCAGTACGGAGAGCCATGCTCAGCGTTGTCAGCTGGAACAGAGCCTGGGAAAAAAGGGCTATGACTTTGAGGGCAAAAAGGATTGTACATCAGAACTGAAGCGCTGACTCCTAATTATTAGATACTACCTCAACTGTATTATGCAGATTACTCCCTCTCTCTGCATTTCTTCAGCATATCACAGAGATGATCTCAGGCCTCCTACCTAGCCCAGTTCACAGCAGTCATGGCAATCATGTATGTCCTGCCACTCCTCTTACTGTCACTCATCCCTGAGTCACTTCCCTCAAAGAAAATTAATAGAACCTGAGTTGGGCTCTAGGTTGAGGCCTTTGTTCTGGTGAACATCATCTTGGCTGGACATAGGACCCTTTAGCTCCCCACAATTGCATAAATGTCTTAGTGTCTTTCTTCTCATTGTGGGTTGCACTGTAAGTGGTAGATTGGAATTAACTCTTTAGCATTCCAATAACTTCTCCATGGGATTACAAATATAAACCTCCCTGGACTGCAACAAGGATGGGAAAGGGTTCTCTATACATGGTTACTGGTGTTAGTATGCATTTGGGTCTCATGAAACAAGTCTTATCACACTATACAGATCATTACCACCTACTGTGGTATCTATTTAACTGTGATTTGCTCCTTCTCCTTCTATCAATCAGCCTGTCCAAATATGTCTCTCCTTCCCACTCACAGAACATCTCCTGAATCAGCAACATCACTGTTGGTTAGAAATGCAGACTTTGTCCCAGTTCAGTACAATCAGGATCCATTTTAACAAGATTCCACAAGGTTATATGTGCACATTAAGTTTTAGATACTCCGGTCCAAGCTTCTACAAACAGGCAACGTCACTTCCTGCCTCAGTTTCCTCAAGTATGAAACTAGAGAGGATAAGCTGTCCTGGAACTTTACAGTTTCTACTTCTCAAATCCTCTGCTTCCTCTCCTGGCTTCTACAATTGTCTTGAATTAGCCCTGGAGTTGTTCTGCAGTAAGTCTGTGAAGAAAGGGGAAAATTAATGATGATATAAAGATACATTCCAGCCCTTTCAATATTAATAGCCATAAATGAGATCTTTAACTCAGGAGACGCAAGGCACTGGTCCTGCGGCCTAGTCATTTGATCTCAGTCCTAATTGAGTTCTAGACTTTTAGCTGAGCTCCAGAAATATGACACTATCCCAGAAACTCATATCACAATGGGCTCTGAGATGTGTTTTGTTCACTGGGTGTCAAAATTAAAAAGATACAACTCCAGGGAGAAAAAAAAATCACAGGTTTCTTTAAAATCGGTTGACCATAGCATAGCTATGGTCTATCCTAGCTGCTGGTTGGGTGTGTTTTTCACTGTGCTTGTCTGTAAATTGGGTGTGATAAGAATACCTATGTATGGGTTCCTTTGAGACTATTTGAACTAACCTCTGTGAGATGCTTGGCCCAGAACAAAATCAATAAACTCTTTGTGTTGTTTTTATTTTTATACTTTCATTTCTAAAATGGAAATACTTTAAATTATATATAAACAGTGAATATAAGTGTATTTTGTAAACCTGTTACAAATTACCCAGTGTTTGCTGTTTAGCTTCTGTTGGTCATCCTTATATACCAGATAGCACACTGAACAATTTTCCACAGTAATAGCAACAGCTCTCCAAGCTTGTAACTATCCCTACTGTTTTAATTATTTTGTTGCTCAGTCAAAATACCCAACACCCAAAGTGAAAGAAGGAAAGATTTGAGGTTTCAGTCCATAGTTTGTTCCAATGCAGTGTGGCATGGTAGAGGGGCATCGTAGAGAAAAAAGAATCCATGCAGGTAGAAGACAGCCAGCAGTGAAGCAGCAAGCAGCCAGCAGCCAGCAATGGAGGCAGGCAGCAGCAGCAGCCCTCTGTGTGTCCCTTATATTTCATCTAGGCTCCCACCCACTCACACACAGGACGGGGCACCCTTCATATCGAATCCCAGCACTGCTCACGTAATCCCAGCATCACACACCCCATATCCAGCCACCTCTGAAAAACCTCACCTATGACTACCTGAGGCTTTAAAGGGGCATCTAGATATAAGCCATAATATCCATCTAACTGATGAAAAAATTAAGGCTTTGACAGTTGTAAAACGTCTCCTAATATTTGATTGCAAGGGAACCTGGATTTTAATCAAGCGCTGTCTTAGCAAAAGCAGCTTAGCATTGTGACTTTTTAAAAATAATAGAAATGTGGAAGAAATGGCTCTGCCAAACTTTCTATTTCTCTATTCTCTATTATTCTTTATTCCATCAGAGTTTAATAGCATAGATAACAGAAGGAGAACAGACATCTATCATTGCCTTTGGATGATAATTTATTATAATAATACATGTTATTGCTTCCAACCAATTTTTCTTCACTAATTAGTTACGGTAGGTTTATTAAGAGGATGTCGCTGCACTGAAAGATATGTGCACCACAATCAACTGCAAAGGCACTTTTTACATTCAGCATCAGTCAGTGGAACTATCTTTGAGAGGTCCACTCAGCCCCTCAGAGCTGGTAGTGCATGAAGAGAAACAATCTAAGTGAGCCATCATGAGGATTTTATTAGGTACATTAAAGTCAAACACCAACATTATAAAGGAAACTAGCTAAACTCATAAAAAGAAGACAGTCCTAGTATAATGGATTGACAAAAATAAAGGGGATTTTTGGTTTTAAGAAGATATTTGCTTCTAGTTAGCCACATGATGATTTATAACTACTGCCCTTTAGTAATGTTTGTGGTATAAATGCTGTTGACACAGACGTCCTTCAGTTCATAGCCCACAGTCCACAGTGTCACTTTAGGTAAGAGTCGCATGTGCCTTTAAATCTTAAAATTCTAGTCTCTCTACATTAAGGGGTTTAAGTAAGATCACTCATGAAAAGTGACTTGAAACAAGTCATATTACTCTAAAATTAAATGTTCATTTAAATTTTGTATTAGAAACTGTGTTAGGAACAATTGAGACTCAACCACAAATAGAAAAGTTCTAGTAAAAAGTGATGCTAGATTCAAATAAGGTCATTCAAAGATTCTATCCTATGCATTTTCAACTTTTTAAAACATGGCACAAAATTCTAGAATTTATTGCACTTCATAAAGCCATCCTGTAAAGAATGGACACATTTGCAACAGCTAGTACAAAAACAGATCACAATAATGAGTTTGAAAGCTGAAAGAAACTGTTCTAAACCATTAGTAATAATAACAGTATGTTTTGATCAGCCATGATAAAGAAAAGACTGAGTGGACTTTCTATTCTTGCTATATAGATAATATTATAAAATTGTTACAGGAAAAGATAGTAAAGAATTTATAAGGAAAATAGCAAAGGGTCAGTTATTTAATTTAGTTACAGTTGGTATTTTTAGTCTGCTCTTTAAAACACACATTTTGCTGTGATTTCTTGAAATAAAAAATTTGGTATCTAATTTTATATTTTTCATTTTATAATTTTCGTCTTAACAAGAAATACCAGTTATATAAGCTTTTGGCCCTTCAAGATTGAATTCTTATCTGGATTGTAGATTCTCAAATTGGAGAAAATGGGATAAAAATAGTGATTTTAAGAGGCAAACAAAGACTTCAATTTCTGCCCAATTTTCTGTTTCACAGCGATTATTCCTTTTGTACTCATAAGAATATAAATTTACCTTAATTTGAGAAATACAAAGTGATTCTTATACAAGAATTGCCTGAAAATAGGAGAGTCTGTCGCACAGTAATTTTAACCAAATAGTCACTAAAATTAATTAGGGAAATGCTTCTAATACATTCTGTGGCAGATCCTAACTCATTTTCTATAAATAATAATGAGAGCATATACTTTATTTGAGCTAATATGACCACATCATGAATTCTTAAGAGGAAGATAACTAAATATAAAAATTAACAAAATTAAAACTGAAAGCCTGAAAATATAGCACCCAAGTTAATGATATTTAATGGGATACATTAAACTAAATACAACAAAGGTGCTATTAATTAGACTCCCACAGTAAAAAAAAAACAAGACAAACAATGAAGAAGGAAGGGAGAGAAGGAGGAAGAAAAGGGGTGAGGGTAAAAAAATCACCTTTCATCAGCTCTTCAAGGGCTGATTATAAGGAAATAAAGGGGGCTGGGAATTGAGCTCAGTGGAGTGAGCATCTGCTTGGCAAGCGTGAGGTCATGAGCTTGATCTCTAGTACAAAAGAAAAGTAAAGGGAATATAAAAAGAGTATTTTTGACACAATTGACTCAGATTTTATTTTTGTATTTCTGTTTGTTTGAATTTGAAATAAGATCTCACTTTGTAGTGCAGGCTGGACTTGAACTCACTATGTAGACCAGGTTGGCTTTGAACTTGCAATAATTTTCCTGCCTCAACCTTCTGTGGACTACACATAGATATTTTAAAACAATTAAAAAGCAGACCCTCAGGGATGGGGATTTAGCTCAGCAGCATAAGCACCTGCCTTGGAAGTGTACAGTCGTGAGTTTGATCCCCAGTACCAAAAAGAAAAAAAAAAAAGCAGGCCCTCAATATACAATCTGAGTAAAAAGAAAAAGATCGCAAACTGTCATAATCACAAGGTGGCGTACCAAGATAAAGATATTATGTGACATGATTACGGTTTATTAAACGTAAAGAATTGGCAGGATTTAGCAGAAATGGCTTTTAGTCAAAATAGCTGTTTGTGTGGATACTAGGAAAGTATCTCACCAAATAGGGTTTTGAGTGGCATCTGGTTAATAGATTTTATCACAGCTTCTGACAATTTTTCAGTAAAATATTTACAGAAACATTTCAGAAATGAAAAAGTCAAAATAATATCACAGTTGGAAGACTATTTCTCTCAGAGTTTGACAAGCCTTGAAGATAAAAGACTGCAGAACATTTGAATAGCACAACTAACAAGCTTAATATACCTGACCCCAAATCACCTAGATCTTCTTTTTGTGTTTGTTGTTGTCGTTGATGTTTTGTTTTGTTTCTTGAGACAAAATCTCACTACACAGTCCAGACTGGCCTTGAATTCACTGTGTACCCCAAGCTGGCCTTAAACTTGCAGTGATCTTTCTGCCTCAGCCTTTCGAGTGCTGCGATTACAGACGTGGGTCAGAATAGATATTCTTTTACAGCTCCTATGTATTAGAAAATAAATCAACTAAACATGAGACTCCAACTAGAAGCAGAGCAGCAAAGTACATACCAAAAGAAGTAGAAAGAAGGAATGAAGAAGTTTAATGTAGGAAAAAATAAATGAAAAGCAAGAGTAGTATGATCAAGAAAATCAAAAGTTTGTTCTTTCAAAAAGCAAATGAAATAGACAAACTTTTGGCAGGTCCAATGACAAAAAATGGAAAAACATTAATAAAAATATCAAAATTAGTAACAACATAATCACAAATACTAATAATCACATAATATCTAGGAAGACATCAGAATAAGAAAATATTAAAGTTTTGTAGAAGTTTGAATACCAAAATGAGATGAATAATTTTTATGAAAAAGAAAACTATCAAAATTGACTCAAAGAGGATAGAAACTTGCACATAACTGGAAAAAATGTGAAAGCAACCATTATCTAGTATTTTCTTTTTTGATACCTGGAATTAATAGCCTTGCACTTGCCAGGCAGGATCTTGTGCTTATAAATCCCAGACCCCCATCATCTAGTCTTAATAAAAAGGGATTAAAGCTGCTAGTTTTGATGAGCTCTACAAATTGAGAAATGAATCAATCTTGTGATATTTGTACCATTGCAGAGCATATCTGGGACACTTCTCAACTGATTTTGCTAATCTTTCATAACCACAATTGAGCAAAGCACACAAGTATATATAGACATATATACATACATGTTCATGCACGTATAACTATAGGTCATTCTCACTAATGAGCATAACTATAAACATTCTTACGTGAAATATAAGAAAAAAGCATCAACAGCATAGTTATTAGACAGGTACCATTGAAAAGCTGACTTGTAGACCACATGCTTAGTATATCTGAGGCCATGAGTTCAATCCTTAACACCAAAAACAAGCAAACAATGAAACAGACTTTATTCCAGAATTGTAAGGATTCATTATTAAAAAATCATTACTATAATTCACAAGGTGAATATCATATAAATTATCATGATCATCTCAAAAACCCTAAAAAATATTTTTAAAAGCTTTTTTCAGAATAAAAAAATATAATGTATAGAAGTAAAACTTTCTTAAGATAAAATCTGTCTACCAGGAACATAGAAAAAATACTATGGTCCAAGTCTTAAATTAATTCTTATTAAAGTCAGAAGACAGAGGTACAGGTATTTAGATAATGTTGACCTGAGCTGTTGTTCAATGCATTAAGATGATAAAAAGAAACATGATAGAAAATTGTCATTACTTGTACAAAATAATATTAAGTAATACCAACAGAATCAATTAAGAACTTAGAATTAATAAGAGGTCAGTACAATGCAGGATATAAATAAACCAAAATATTATATATATTAAGCATATATTATACATATTAGTAATAATCAAAATGGGCAATCAATAGACAAATATTAAGTAATAAGCCTAATAAGAACTTCATAAGACCTATATAATTAACTGTACAACAAAAACTACACAATCATTTTAAATAGATGCATAAATGATGCTTAAAAACTTCAACACTGTTTCATGAAACTCTCAGAAAACTTGATATAGAAGAAAGTATTTCAACTCAATAAAATCATAAAGAATATGTCCATAGATAATATCATATTAAATGGTTGAAAGCTTTTCCTTTGAGATCATGAACAAAATGTTATCTATACTCTCCACTTCTATTCACATAATATTGGAATTTTTAGAGCAATTAAGCAAGAGAAAGGAGTAAAAAGCATCAAAATTGGAAGGAAAGAAATTAAATGATCTGTTTGCAGATAACATTATCTTTATATGAAGATTCCAAAATGAAAAAAAAAACCCTCAGAACTAATAAAAGAATTCAATGAAGATGCAGAACACAAAATCAGCTTACAAAATTGACAATGTTTCCTCACACTAACAATGAACTATCTGAAAAAGAAATCAAGAAAACAATGCCATGTATGACAACTACACTAAAAAATTCCCCTTAGGAATAAGTTTAATCAAGTATGGAAATAAATGGGGTAATATCTATGTTCATGGATTGGAAAATTTATATTGTTAAAATACTCATATTACCTAACACACACAGTGGGTAATTAATCACCCTTCACAGAGAAGGCAATCCTGTCATTTGTGGCAACACAGATGAACCTGAAGGATGTTTGTTAAATGAAATAAACCAGTAACTGAAAGGCAGATACCATATGCTGTTACTATGATATAGAATGCAAAAAGAAAGCCAGACTCAGGGAGAGTAAAATGATAGTTGCTCTAGGCTTGGGAGCCTTGAGACTGGGGAGATGTTGATGAAAAGACACAATGTTTCAGACAAAGAAAGTTCAAGAGATCTATTGCACATCACAGCTACTGTAGTTAGAAACATATATTGTATGCTTGAAAACTGCTGTGATTAGATTTTAAGTGTTCTCACCACACCAAAAAAATAAAATAAATAAGTATGTGAGTACTATCTTT
The DNA here is from genome assembly GCF_034190915.1 of Cavia porcellus. Lineage (NCBI taxonomy): Eukaryota > Metazoa > Chordata > Mammalia > Rodentia > Caviidae > Cavia > Cavia porcellus. The sequence goes on from NW_026947493.1 coordinate 42,763,811, forward strand.
TGGATCTGGAGTAGCCCCCAAAGGTCCATGTATTAAAAGTTTTTGTCCTTGATCTGTGGTGCTTTGGGGAGATGGTGAAACTTCAAGAGGCAGTGTCTAGTGGGAGGAACTTTAGTTACTGGGGGATGATTATTCCTGTGGACCACTTGCTTTTAAATAGGTGCACTTGTACTATCTCCCTAGTTGAGCTGAGCAGAAGGCTGAAAGTTAAATGGCCTCTAACAGTAAGTTAGAAAAAGCTGAGCATGTTCTGCAATATCTTCTTTGGTCCTCTAGCTTTGATTATTGTTACAGCACATGCATAGCCAGGAAGGAATTATACAAATGTATTTCCCAGTGGCTACTGCTAAGCCAAAGGGAAAAGAACATTTGCATTTCTTAAAAAATTGATTGAGATTCTAAAGCCACACTGGAAAGTTAATAGTAAAAAATACACAGCTTGAAAGACTTTGCTTTTTGGCATGAAAGTGTGGACCAGATTGACTCTAACTATGAAGTAGTTTTTAATTAAGTGTTTATAATGAGACATTTATAGCCTCTCAAGAGGCCATTTTGGTCCTTGGGGAAGACATGACGGAGGAGATATTGGTGATTCTAAAAGAAACTAATATATAAACAGACGTCTGTGTGCATTTAGAAGGACTAAAATAGGAGGAAGCTCTTTGTGAAGTGAAACTTGTAACACAAATTAAAATTTAATTCAGTGGGGAAAAACTTGGAAAATATACATGGGTGAAGTATTTTTCACTTCAAAGCTTTTGCTAGGGGAAGCCAACATTCATACTGATTAAGAAATTAGATAACACTTTCAAGTTAATTAATTCACATTTGATTTTGATTTAATAAACATAATGTTAAGTAAACACCAAATGTTTCCTTAAAGTGATAGAGCTGGAGATCACTAACCATGAAATATATGGATCTGTATTTCTTATGGAGTCATTAAATTCAGTCAATGATTTGATACTAAATTTACAAAAGTAAGACAGGCCATTGGGCCGAGATTTGGCCAAAAGTAGATTCAAATAGTCATTATCATACAAGAAAATGATAAAATAGTACCTTGACTTTCTCCTCCTTGCTTCATTTTTCTAAATACTTGGTTTGGAGATTCACTGCTCCTATGATTTCTACATATGTCTCCTTTAGGCTTGGCTGTGTTCTTGAGAAAGATTGGTATCTAGAACTTGTGCTTTCTATTGTTTTCAAAGTCTTTTGTATTTGTATTTAGGAATCTATGACATACTTTGTCATGTTGGTTCAGTTCTTTGCAACTACTACTATGTGCTCGACTATGAAAATCTAATGTTGAAAACAAAAACAAAAGAAAAACATTGTTAAGGGAAGTTATTTTTAAATTTTATTTTAATAGATAAGTAAAATTATATATATGATATATATGTTTTGATATGTATATAAAGAAACCAATTTATTTAATGCATGGATTACCATGCTGTGTTAGTCAATTTTCTATTACTGGGACAAAATGCTTGAGATAATAAACTTATAAAGAAAAATACATTTTGGTTTGCAGTTTCAGAGATTTCAGTCCATTGTCACGTTGTCCTTGTATGTTAAGCCCTCTGGTAGGTAGTACCTTATGCTTGGAGCAGATGGCAGAAGCAGTCTGTTCACTTCAGTGTGGCTGGAAGAGAGAGGCAGAAAAGAGCTAGGGTTCTAATATTCTTTTCAAGGAAAGCCACCAGTAACCAAAGTTCTTCCCTCTAGACCCCACCTCTTGAAGGTTCCACCACCTCCCAAAAAAAAGCACCATAGGCAAAGGACAAAAACTATAAGTTAAACCTTTCCTTCCCTAATTTTGTGTGTCAGGTGTTTTGTCTCAGCAAGGAGAGAAAAGTAACTAAAATAGAATTTGGTACCAGGAGTGGGGATATTGCTGGGATGATATCTGATTATGTGGTACAATATCTTGTGGGAATGGCTTGTAGGAAGAGTTTGGAAAGGTTCAGAACATCATCTGAAAGAACAGTGCCTTAGGCTGTTCTGTATGGGAGAGTCTGGTCAGAGCTCAGAAGACCAGAAGACTGATGGAAATCCTGCTAGTAAAGACCAGGCTCAGGAGGCTTCTGCTAGCAAGGACTGCTTTGGGTGCTGGAACCCAGATAATGTATGTTATGTATGGCTTGGCAAAAAGTTTCTCTGTGTTTTGCTTGTATCAGAAACTTTGCCTGAGACTAAGATTAAGAACAGCAGACTAATTAATCTGGCAGAAGAAATTTCAAGGAAATCAAATGTTGAGGCTCTGGTATGGCTACTGTTGGGAGCTTTTAATCAGATTTATGTTCTAAATCAAGAACAAAGATTAGTATAGCAAAGGAAATTCTGGGCAACAAAGGCAAGGCAGGAGGCATCTCAATTCCTGACTTGAAATTATACTACAAAGCTACAGTGAAAAAAATCAATATGGCACTGGCAAAGAAATAGACCTGGGGATAAATGGAACAGATTAGAAGATGTAAACACAACTACAAAGACACTCAGCCACCTTATATTTGACAAACAGGCTAAACATATTCACTGGATGAAGGATAGTCTCTTTAATAAATGGTGTTGGAAAAAATGGCTTTTCAAAATGCCAAAGATTGAAACTAGATCCATGTATATATCACCATATACTAAACTAAAGTCAAAAGGGGTTAAATATCTAAATATTAAAACAGAAACACTAAATCTACTGGAAGACAAGGTAAGTAGAAATCTTGGAGACATTAGGGTAGACAAAGAGCTCATGAACAAAACGCAAACTGTGTGGAAGTATTTCAAAGAATCAACAATGAGATCTCATCTTTTTAAAAAGCTTTTGCACTTCAAAAGAAATCACCAACAAAGTGAAAAGAAAACCACAGAATGGGAAAGAATTTTAGCCAGCATTCCCTCAAAGGACTTATATCCAGAACATTCAAAGAATTAAAAAACATCAAGCCCCCCAAATTCAAAGACCCTCTCCAAAAATGAGCATCTCAGATGAATACACATTTCTTAGATGAAGGTATACAAGTGAAAAATATATGAATAAATGTTCACCACCACTGGTCATTCAAGAAATGCAAATTAAAACAGCATTGAGATTTTATCTCACTCCAGAAAGAATGACTACCATCAAGAAATCAACAGATAACAAATGTTGGTGGGGCTGTGAGGAAAAAGGAACACTTCTCCACCATTAGTGGGAGTGTAGACTGGTACAGCCACTATGGAAATCAGCATGGAGATTCCTCAAAAAACTAGGATTGGAAGTTTCATTCAATCTAGCTGTTCCCCTCCTGATTATTTTTCCAGAAAAATTGAAAAAGTCATATCACAATGATACTTGTGCACCCATGTTTGTAGCAGCACAATTTGTAATAGCTAAATCTTAGAAACAACCGAAGTGCCCATCAACCACAGAATGGATGAAAAGATGTGGCATTTTTATACAATGGACTATTACTCAGCTATAAAAAGGATGATCTTGAGGCTTTTCTAGATAAATGGAGGCAATTTGAGAATATCCTAATAAGTGAAATAAATCAGATTCATTTATAAATATTGTATTGTCTCTCTAGTGTGAAAAATAGTGATAATAATAAACTCAAAGAGTAGTAAGATCCAAAATGTATAATAGATATTGTAATAATGGAAGAGAAAGAAAGTGCTAGAGAGGAAAGAACAACCTGTAGCTATACACACATAACTGAATATATGTTTAAGTGTGCAAGACAGATAATCATATTACTTTTTGATAGTTCACCAAACAGAATAGTTTGTGTTGTCATTGTTCGATTGTGTGTTCATTATTATGCTTTGATTTTGTAACTTGAATAACTATTTCTGAGATAGAAATATGTAATATATCAACTAATGATGATTTCTTAATGTTATTTTTTTCTTAGTGTTATTATTTTTGAAGTTCTGTATCATTTCTACCATTTTTTCTGTTTTGTTTTCTTTTTTAAATAAAAAAATGATAGTTTTTCAAAAAAAAAAAAAAGAACATATAGCCCAACAGGATGATTCAGAACACCATGAGTTTGGCCAGAAAGGATTCTCCAATAAAGCAGTGGATTGCAAGGACAGAGCTAAAGAGATTTCCATTGCTCAGAAGGATTAGGAGAATATAAAAGATCGCCTGCATCCAAGAAGCACCAAGTCTCCATCCTTTATAGCATCAAAACTGAAAAAGTAAAGACTTTACAGTGAGAAGAAAGCCACAGAGCACAATGTTCCAGAATGGACACAGCCACACTATGCTCCAAAATTGCAGCAGCATAGACAATTTCTTGCTCAGAATTGGATTCAGAATGCCCTTCAATCCATGCACTCAAACCCTACAGACAAGGGAGAGTAAAGTCTAGCTACTGCTCCAGCTGGTAGCATCCCTTGCAATCATCCACATGGCGCTGGTTTTAGGTGAATGCAGAGTGCAAGAGTTACTGGGTTAAAAATACTTCTGTCTTGATTTCAGAAGGCCTAGAGAGCCAGGCAGTGTGCCCGCAGAGGGCAGTGTGGAAAGCTGTGAGTGTGAAGCCAAAGGTGCATTGGAGACCCTAGAAATCTCGAATAGCTAGAAATGAAGATAATTAAAGGAAAAATGAAAGGAGAGAGCAATGCAGGCCTGACAGAATCTGTGAGAACTGTAACCACCAGAAATGCCAAGGCATGGTATCACTCAAACCCTTTGGAGCTCACAACTTGCCACAGATTACTATAGACGCTGAATGTGGAACTACAGGACTTAATGGTTGCTCTTTTGGATTTTTAACTTCCTTTGGTTCCAATCTTTTGTATCCTCCTGCCTGTAGCTTTTGGAATGAAAATGTTTATCTTGTGCCATTGTATATTGGAAGTGTTTAATTTTGTTTTCATTTGTACAGGGGCTTGCAGCTAAGAGTTTGCTTTAAATCCCAAAGGAGACTTAGAACTTGGACTTTTCAGCAATGTTGAAACTGTTAGGATTATGGCAACTCTTTCATATGGACTAAATGCCTTTTGAAAAAGGATGTCTATGAGTCTTTGAGGGGCCAGGAGCAAAATGTTATGATTCTGATGTAATATAATGTTGATAGAATATTGGTTCTTAAGGGCTGTTAAACCTGTGTTACAGTGTTCAAGTTGTGAAATGATAAGAATGCACGAATTTGTATCTGGAGACTGGTTTAAAGAAATATGTCTAGTTGCCAAGTTGACAAGGGGTGGATTGTTATGGTTGACACATTGTGTCAACTTGAGAAGTTTAGAAGCTTAACCAAGTGACTCAGCACAAACCAAGGTCCTTATTTTGTAAACATCCTAAATCTGTGCAGGCGGGCACAGAGCTGTTGGTTGTATAGCCTGCTTAAGATATAAGGGAGGAAAAGAGGCTTATTCTCCCCCACTTTTTTCTCTTGTTGCTTTTGCTGTTTTCTGCTGTCTTGCTTCTGTGCCATGCTACCCTGCTTTGGAACCAGCTGATTACAGGCTAAAACTTTTGCACACTGAGCTAAATAAACCTTTCCTTCCCTTAATTTTGAGAATTGGATGTTTTGTTTCAGCAATGAAAGAAAAGTAACCAAGACAATATGTGTATACATTTTTGTATATGATGTATATCTGTGACTATGTACATATAGTGTTACAGACAGTTCTTCAGCCCCACAGATGAGGAGAATAATAAGTTCTTCTTCTTCTTCTTCTTCTTCTTCTTCTTCTTCTTCTTCTTCTTCTTCTTCTTCTTCTTCTTCGTCTTCTTCTTCATCTTCTTCTTCGTCTTCTTCTTCCTTTTCCTCCTCCTCCTCCTGTTCCTCCTCCTCCTCCTCCTCCTCCTCCTCCTCTTCTTCTTCTTCTTCTTCTTCTTCTTCTTCTTCTTCTTCTTCTTCTTCTTCTTCTTCTTTTTCTTCTTCTTCTTCTTCCTCTTCTTCTTCTTCCTCTTCTTCTTCTTCCTTCTTCTTTTGGAGATAGGGTCTTACTATGCAGTTCAGGCTGACATTGGGCTCACTTTGTAGACCAGTCTGGTCTCAAACTTGCAATGATTCTCCTGCCTCAGCCTCTCAAGTGCTGGGATTACAGTCATGCACCACCACACCCAGCATAAGAATAAGTTCTTTCTCTTATAGGATTTGTAATGTTCCAGTGGCTGGAATTCAAGATAAGACTTAAGAGGCTGGGGATTTAGCTCAGCAGCATAAGCACCTGCCTTGCAAGCACACGGTCGTGAGTTCAATCCCTGGTACTGATTTTTTAAAAAAGGGGGAAAAAAAGATAAGACTTAAAAGGCTCCAAAAGTTCCATTTAAAATAAAGTCCTAAGTTCCACTATACCTTCCAAAGCCCCAGAAGGTCCACTTTCCACCATATTCTTGGGGTGTCTTCCCACTATCTCCCCTTGCCTACTATACTCGGACCATCTAGCCTGTTGCACTCTTTCCTCAGCCTGGGATGCTGCCCTAGTTTAGCTACTGGATCTTTTAAAGTTTGACTGTGTGGTCTTAACTGAGCTGGATTTCTTTAGTGGAATTACCATGAAAGTGTTCAGGACATGTCATCCCAAAATGGACCTTTGTATATTGGTCATTTGGAGCTAAAGACATTCGCATGTAAAGTCTTCATCAGAGCTTCTCTTAACTACCTAAAGATAGAGTCACCAAAAATGCCCTCAATTGTCTTCAGTCCCCTCCCTAAAAGTTTCATCAATCAAGGAACATTTATCACGAGAGAGTATACCAGAAGTCAATATATACCAACTATATTTTGTCACAATTATCATATCTTCTATATATTCTTCCAAAGCCTCATTTATCATTGCTAAGAATCATTTACTCTCCTTTAACTGGTCTACATCCTCTTCTGTTCCCCATTAGAAGGTATATAAGCTCTCAAATATCAATGCTTTTTTCAGTATTCACTTTTTCCCATTTGATACCCTCATACATGAAATATTAAAAATTAATAAATTTGTATACTTGTCTTAGATTTTTTTTTATTGTTGAGAAAAAATACCCATCACACAAAGTTAAAGGGGGAAAATTTTATTTAGCTCACAGCTTAAAGAGGTTTCAGTCCACACCAGCTGGCTCCAAGTTAGGGTGTCAGGACAGAGGGGCACCATAGAGGAAGAACAGGCCATGGCAGATCACACAGACAGAAGGCAGCCAGCAGTGACGCAGCAAGTAAAGAGCATCAGACAGTGGCAGCAGCCCTCTCTCTGACCCCTATATTCTATCCTGGCTCCCCAGGCGAGTAGCACTCACATACAAGGTGGGAGATCCTTAATCCTAACGTTACACAGTGACTCAATCTCAGCATCGTACTCTTAAAATCAACATCACACACTGTAGATCCAGTCACGTCTAAAAAGCCCTGCCTAGGACCACATGAGGTTTTGGAGGGGGGGCATCTGGCATAACAATACCTTTTCTGTTAATCTTCCTGTTGTCTATCTCACAAGCCCACCTATGAAATCGAGGAGGATAAAAAGAAAATTCTTTCCATCTGTAACAACATTCCCTGGGAGTCATCTCATTACCTACTTTCATTTTTTCATGGCAGTATCATCACCCAAGCTTACTTTCTCTTTATTGCCCTTTATATCCCATTGCCTTTATATCCCCTTTTGCCAGAATTCAATCTCTCACAGTTCTTCCTGTGCCCAGGCCTTGATTTTGCTGCATAATACACACATTCATATACTCATAAAATGGGGAGACCCTATGTTACAGCTGCCCATGTGTAACATTGGACCCAGATCAATCCAGCTCTACATACATGAATTCAGTATTCATTAAATGTTGACTCCATAACATCTGTGGCAAGAAGGCAAAAAAAGAAAAAAAAAGTAGAACAATAGAAGGGACATACTGCATGGCTTTGCCCTATTTATATAGCCCTATAGATTCCTAGCCACACAGACTCTGCCCCTTCTGTAGAGCTCTTGGCCTTCTCTCATCTTGCAAGGAAACTTGGTGACAATGGTGGGAGTTACTGTATCCTTTCTTATCAGTTTTTTCCATTGCCAAGGACCATAGAACATAGCATCTGGCAGAGAGCCAATCCTCAACAAAATTCTCGTCAAATGAAAGCTGAGTGTGCTGGCACATGCCTGTAACCCCAGCTGCTCAGTAACCTGAGGGAGGAGGATTGCAAGTCTGAAGTCAGTCTGGGCAATTTAGCAAGACCTTGTCTCAAAATGAAAGAAAGAGAGACAGAGTGAGAGAGAGAGAGAGAGAGAGAGAGAGAGAGACAGACAGACAGACAGACAGACAGGCAGAAAGATAGAGAGAGAGAGAGCCAAGCACTTCGATCCCTTGTACTCCATGATGAAACTGTTCAGGAGTATTAGTGAAGTCCTCAAACTGAAACGCACCTGAATTTCCCCAGGAAACTTCCTAAAATTTCCACAGGAATCTTCCTAAAAGTACTAGTTCCTGTACCTTATCCTGCAGATTCTGTATTCCCAGGATTAGGAAACATATCTGTATATAGATACAGAATTTGAAATCATTGCATCCAAAATCATGGGTTCACTGAAGATCAGAAGCTTCACAACTGCGTTTTCTTTTATTTGGTTAATGATCAAGAATTTCTGGATAATGATGAGGCTGTGCCATTCTCTTGACCACGTAGGGCCTTGTGCCCTTCAAGCACTGGGTAAATGTTAATCGCTATTAATAGTAATAAAGTTTTACCCTGTAGCCTTTTAAATATCCTCAAATGAGGAATTCAGTCCTTCCTTTTCATCATGTCTTTTTAAGAATAGAATTAACATTTAAAACATTTTTTTTATTTTAAAGATAGTAAAATACAACAAAGCAAGACAGATCAAAGCCAGTCAAGACAAGGCAGCAAAACTGGTACAGAACTTCAGAGCAGGACACCAGAAAAACAATAATAGTTACCATAGAGTATTTTGTTATCGTCACAATAGTTGTCCATTCCAATAGGTATAGCAAAATCAAACCAAAACAGAACACTATAAAACCTATCAAAACAGAATGTTAAATAGAGAAAAACAATCAGAACAAAGCAAAACAGTGCAAACAGTTTTGGACTTCAAAGACAAGATAGGAGGAAATCTCTCATATTTGCTATATTGCATACTGCCATCTTCCAAAGAGATGCTCAGACCGCTGGCCCTAGGCCTGCAAAATCAACCAAACAATACAAGCATTTACTCTCTTTATGTACCTTAGTTGCTAGCAGCTCAGGATGTCCTTGGAAGCATCTGGTTGTTAATGGGGTGGGGGATGATTCTCAGCCTATGACCAGTGGGCTTGCACTGTCTACCAGGAAGGCTGGATCATTGCAGTCTTGGTTGGCCCTCCAAGCCCCAGGATGAATTAATCTTTTTATTAACATTTATAATCAGATGGAATTTGGGTATATAGTTTTTATACTTCATACTTTTCATAAATAAAAAATCAAAAGTTTAAAAATAGCTGGTGTCTTGTTTTTCAGAAAACATAATTACCCTAATTCATTAATAATGACTTCAAGTTTTCCTTATTAGCACCAGAAATTCACCCATCTGACAGTCTTCCACGTCTACTTCAAGGAACAACATGTAATATTTTTCAGTCCAGGAATAAAAGAAAGGCTTCATCATTTCCCAAGGCCTACATAATGCATGGCTAAGAAACCAACTATTCTATCTTCTGCAGTATCCAAGGCTTGCTATAAAGCATATTTGCTTTCAATTTGTTGCACCATTTTGGTTGCTGGTGGGTCTAATGAATGACTGCTACAAGTGATGGGAGTAAATTAAAGGTGCACAACATAGCATGGGCCTGCAGGTCCTCAGTAGAGAATGATTCACATAGTTATGAGGCAGAGAAGTGAGTGTAGTCTAACAGATTGTAGTCAGCAGCTGCTGGGAGAGATACCAGGCACACAGCTCAGGCTAGCAGGAAAGTGAGTGTGTTTTTTAGTAAAATTACAACAAATGCTACAAGAATCACTTGAAAAGAAGGTGAAAAAAAAACATCAATGGGAGACAGATGTTATTGTAATCTGGGCCTGAAAGTAAGTCTTAAAGGAAAGCCAATTTGAGAAAAGATTAAGAATGAATAGAGAAAGATCAAATATCAAAAATGACCTCCCCTCAAAATTGAAAATAATGCAGCAGTCTTTCAGCCAGGAAGATTTTAATAATAACACTAATCAGATAGTAAAATGTGGGGTGCTTCTCCTTTGGAGAAATCAAAGCATTTTCCTGTGTTATCTTTTTAAACATTGCTGAGATCTGCTCAGTAGAGACTGAAGATGAAGAAGTGAAGACAGTGAGGCACAGGGTGGCTGAGTGAAGCGGAGTTCAGAGCAGCTGTGGCAATCACACCCAGGTCCACACTCTGCATTCCAAGCGGAGGGTCTTTCCACAGCGAATGTCTCCTAATTACAAAGTCTCCTTATTACAAAGGTTAAATACAGTGTAGATCTATGAAATCAGAGAAATGGAGCATTTCAACTAGAAATTACTTAGGCTCAGACTGGCAAACTAACTTGAATCTCTAGGCAGAGGTCTCTGAAGGTCAATCCATGAACACTGTACCTCTCATTCTGCCCCTGGGTCAGTAGAACTGAGCAGTGATTCTCAGTCATCAGGTGTGTCACCAGGATTTTGGTCAGGGTTCTAGCCATGCAGAAGGAGACGGAACTCTCTTTAGCTGGCATCATGACTCCACTGAACGTAGTAGATAAAAGAAGTATCTCAGCAGAACTTCAATCTTGTTCTCATGCCTTTTATAGGTGATTCTGTCTGTACCTGCAAAAAGCAAGACAAGTCTCTCCAGGTCTTCTTACGGGCCCCGGCCGACACAGAGTCCCCTCCCCCAACAAGCTGTACCAGCCTCTCATCTCTGCAAGCCCTGAACACTGCATAGCTCCAGGTGAAGATGCTGGCAAACTCTGGGTCTGATGAGGGCTGCTCTTTTCTTTGTTTGGTGGCACTCTCTGGAGGAGACAAACGCTGTCTTCACATGGCAGAAGAAAGCAAAAAGGTGAACTTGTTCCTTCAAATCTTTTTATAAGGCCATAAGGGCAGATTCCTCTGGTCTAATCATCTCTTAAAGGCCTCATCTCTCAACACGGGTGCTTTGAGGATTGTAATTCCTGTGAATTTTGGAGAGGAAACAGACATTCAAGCCATAGCAGAGAAGGAACTCCAGCCCTACTCAGCGTCTCTAGCCTCCGTGATGACCACAGCTCCACTTGCCTGTTCCTATGGTCCAGTGACCCTGACAGACAGCTATGGTCCTTGCCTGCACCCCTGGGCTGGAGAAGCTTTTACTCATCCCATCCTGGACAGCCCCTGAGCCCTTGTATTAGTTTCCTAGTTTCTGCTGTTAATAACATATCTTAAGGTGGGTGAACTCAAACAACAGAAATTGCTTGTCTCATAATTCTCAAGACCAAAAGTCTGAAACTAAGGTGTCAACAGGGCCATGTTCCTGCTGGAGGGGTTGGCGAGGATCTGTTCCAGGCCTGTCTCCTAGATCCCGCTGGTTCCTTCACATGAGATTCTCCCTGTTTCAGGCACTGTTCTCATCACAGAGGCACAATACTGAACACCTGAAACTTAAAGGAGAGGTTTATTTTGGCTCACAATTTGTAGAAATTTCAGTCCGTAGGCCATAGGAGCCAAGGCAGGACAGCATGGCAGAGGGGCACAGCAGAGTAAAGGTGCTCCTAGAAGCCAGGAATCAGAGTGTGAAGGAAGGAGCCACAGAGGGAGACGAAACACACCCCAGGGACCTGCCTCTTCTGATCAGCCCGACATCCTAACAGCAAGTCAGCTATAAGCCCCCTACTCAAATTACCATTTTAAACAGTCCTTTGACCACATAAGGCTTGGGGGAGGGGACCTCTAGATATAAACTGTAATGTTCCCTAATGTACCTGGCTGTCTTTGTACCTAAATAGTCCCCTTTTTATAAAGATATCACTCGTATTGGGTAAAAGCTACCCTAACTACCTCATTTTAGCTTTATTGTCTCTGTAAAGTCACATTTGGAGGCAGTAGAGGTTGGGATTTCCATGTTTCTCTTGGTGTGGGGAGGGGTTAGGTGTTACTTGACTCAATGATTCTTAAAGCCACGTTTTAAGTATCATATTTTGGGAAGGCTGGGCTTGATCCCCTTGCTTCTCTTGTGCCCTTGCTTCCCTTGCTTCATCCTGTGAATAAGAAGTCTGCTTCTTTTCCTGCCTGATGACTCTGGAAGAAGAAACAGCGACTCTCCCTTCACTACTTCCCAGACCCTATTCGGCCCAGATCTGGGTACACTGTGGGCATCAAACATTTGTTGATGAATAGATGCAGATGGTGATGGATCTTTCCAGCTGTGGTGCTGGCTCTGTTTTCTGTCTTCACCACAGGACTACACATGAACACATAGTCAGCAAGTGTGAGTGACCTCTGTCCAGACTCTGACTTCAAGGACTTGGTGAGATGGCACATTTTACTTCATTCATCTCATGCCATCCTAGTCTTGACAGCTGAAATTTCAGCACAGACTGAAATTCATAGGGCGAAACTTCAGGAACTTCAAACCTTTGTCCTGAATGTCATCTTCTGTGAAAATTTGCCAAAATGAAGAAGAAATTCTTCTCCTGGTTGTTTCCCTCCCTCCGTTCTTGGCAATGCTGAATGCATTCTTCTAGGTAAGGGCCCTTGTGCTGGGAGAGCAGCAGGAGGTTCAGGCATTGCTAATGCATCACCTTACTGCTCTTCTAGACAGCAGGGAAGTTGCAAGACCGGGGTACATTCATTGCTTTTTCATCTTCATACCCCCTGCACGTCAAGGTCACTCACAGATGACCTGGGTCCCTGTCCTGGCTGGACAAGTCAGGACATAGGTTATGGAGCACCTGGTCTATGTGAAGCAAGTTTTGATATTTAATTACTATTTTAAAAAATAATAAAACCACTATATTTCTACTTAGCTATGATACTGATACTAAACATTAATTTGGAAGTATGGATTAAAGCTATTCTTCAATAATTCTGTTATTGAAGGCACTCCCGTGTCAGTCCTGGCTTTGTTTTTGGGATTTTGTTTGTTTGTTTTTGTCTTAGTCTATTCCTGCTGCTGTAACCAAACATCTCAGACTGAGTAATTTATTGCTCATAGACTTGGTGGTTGGAAAGTCCAAAATCAAATTCAGTGTATACTCCTCATAGGGAACATTTCCTCTGTGTTCTTTCATAGAGGAAGAAGAAGACAAAGAGGAAAAGGAAGAAGGAAAAGGAGGAGAAAGAGAAGAAGAAGAAGAAGAAGAAGAAGAAGAAGAAGAAGAAGAAGAACAAGAACAAGAAGAACAAGAAGAAGAACAAGAAGAACAAGAACAAGAAGAACAAGAACAAGAACAAGAAGAACAAGAACAAGAAGAAAAAGAAAAAGAAGAAGAAAAAGAAAGAGGAGGAGGAGAAATAGGAGCAGAAGGAAACCCTCAGGTCTCATTTCTAAGGACACTAACCCCCTTCATGGTGCACTATCCTTATGACTCAGTCACTTCTTAAAGCCTCACTTCCTGGCACTGTTGTTTTGGCAATTAGGCTTCAACATAAAAATTTGGGGAGGACACAAACATCAGCCTAAAATAGTAGCCAGCTCCAACTTAACAAACTGATATGAGAGTTTCTTCCCTGAGCAAGCTGCTCACCCAAGAAGACAATAGTGATGAACTTTATGTCTGGATTCACCCGCTTTGTCCCCAGAAAGCTCTAGAGAGTTTGTGACTGCGTAACTATAACTTGTTTTATTCATGCCCTTCTGATGTGCTGAGATCCTTCTAGTGAACACAAAGGATGTGACAGGGTGTAAGAAACGCCCACATAGGTGGGAAGGATTCTATCACTTCTACCCTCAGGGACATTTAACATTCTAGGGCATGTAGTTCTTCATTCTTAATGTGTTTGCTTTCCATCACTGGACATTATACCAATGATGGCTCGCTTAACTTTAATATCATTTGTAATTTTATTGATAATGAACTCAATCACTTACTGAACATTTTCGTGCCAACCTTCTGTGCTAAGCACCTCTGCTCTCATTCTGTTCTAAATAATTAATTTACCAAACACTCAATGGTTCAGGAAGAGGCAGATCTAGAATTCCAGCCCAAGTTGCTCAGTACTGGAGATCATGTTTTTGTCTAAATTGTCTAAATCACCACCAACACCTCTGGTCTTGAGAGATCCAAGACAGAAACAAAATCTTTAATTAAATGAGATTTAACCTAGTCCTCTGCACACTCAGAATAAACAGATGCATAAACTGATTCTGATGACATGACTGGAATCTTCCTCAATTGCTTTCTTGTTGATGCAAGTGATGGAGTGAGGCAAGAGGCTCACCTAAGTGGAAGCACAGAGTAAACCAGTGCAAGAGAAGGAAATGACCTCCTGTTCCCAAATAAACCTCCAGCAGATGGGGCCCATGGGGGTCCTTGACCAATTTTGTTGTAACAGCTGTGCCTTGAGCGCCCATCTCAGTACTATTTACAGACTGTGCAGAAAAGACATTGGTTCCTGTACACCTCGCAGGAAGAGTAACTCAGCTCCTACCAAGCAAGAAGAAACAAAAATAGGTCACAGACTCATAGAACTTACTCCAGTGCCACACTGAGGGACTGAGCTGGAAAGAAGTGCGGGACTTGTGTCTCAAGGGTTTGTTGGAACTCTGAATATGAAGAGTAACATTTGGGAAAAGGCCTTGGCTTATCTCAAAGACAGAACTAGACACACATTGTTTTCACTTTAATCTAATTCATGAATATAAGTAAAATGAACATGGGCCCAGGAATGCTTCTAAGAGTATGCTTGTAAAGTTGGTATAAAACTTTGGTGACTCTGTAAAAGGAGCTGGAAATGTTAAGGGAAGGGGAAGCCCCTCTGCTGCCTAATACCTTTCAGTGGTTACCTCTGGGAAAAGGTCCAGGCTCTGTGGCCTCATTCTCCAACCCCAGCCAGGCCACATCTGTGATCCTGAGGTTCCAGAGATCTTCTAACATACTTTGCTCTCCTCTCTCCAAAGGAGCTGTGCCCTGTACTTAGAAAAAGACTTCCATGCTCTCCTCATATACTGACAGCTGTCCATCCTTTCCATCTGTCCTCCCAGAGTTGTCTCAACTCCCCAGAAGTCTATCAATATGTCTCCTAGGTTTTCAATTGAAACTTTTACTTCTCTACCAGAGCATATATCATGGTAGTGGATCCTGGCCCCTGAGGGTAGACTCCAGATTGCTATATTGTTGCTATGTGTGATATTGTTTCAATATCTTGTTGACAACATGAACTGATACATGAAAAGAATGAGTGTAGAGGTAAAGGTTGATTTATTTCCTCTACCCTTTGCTCTTATCTTGTTGGAGGGTCTGTCCAAACAAGGAGGGTCAAGCCACGGATCCACCAGAAATTTGAGTTTTTACTGTGTCCCACTGAAATCATAATCCATAAACCTGGGCTGAGGCTCCATCTTTCAGACACCAAAGGCCAAACCTGTCATCATCAATAACGAAGATGTTCTTGATGTTGGTATCAGGAAATGAGGAGAGTTAATGCAGGCCCAGCAACCCAGGGACATCAGCAACTGAACAATGTTTGACAGATTGCTTTGGGTACTAAAACGTGTCTAAAAAACAAAGAGGAGTCTCATGCAATGAGAATTTCACAGTTGTCACTCTTAGTGGGCTTGGAGAGCATAATAAAGTGTCGCTTTGTTACTTAGATTTATATTAATTTTTCATCAAGAATAAATGTATTTTAAATTTGCTTTATGAGTTAAAACATGCTGTCAATTAATAATGACCTCCTAGGGAGAAGAAAAGCCAATGTTATTTCTTTGACATAGCAGAGTAACAGGGTAAAGACGTCTCTTTATTGGCAGTGTTAGTCTTATTTAAACCAGAGAACTGTTGGCATTTTTCTGCCTCTGATGTTATGTGGGGTGGACAGTCAATGTGCCAGTGTCTTAATGCTAGTATCTGCCCTCATAAAAATTCCTCATGGGAATACTGACATTCTTTCCAACCCTAGACTAAAAGGTGGCCCTCTGTAGACACGTTTTTGGTTGACCACCCATTTCTCAATGATCTGCTCTGGAAAATGTGCTGTGTCAAGCTAGGCATCCCAGACATGTTTGTATTCTGTGGCCCACGTGCCAAGAATATCTGGTCTCAGTCTGGGTTGATTCCTTAAGAGAAGCAATGAAAGAGTGAAGACACCACTGAGCAGTACACAATGTCCATGCAAAGAACAGAAGGAAGAAATCCCTGCAGAAGCAAAGGAGACAAGAAAAGAGACAGAAAAGAACTTCCTGGTTCCCCTCACCGTGACTCCCATTCTTTTTCCTCTGTGAACCCCCTTCCCCAGCCCTGAACCCCTGGCCACTGTAAATGAATCACTCCGTACCCTCACACTCTACACTTCTGCCTCCACCAGACTAACTCTCAGTGGCCTGGCTGACAGCTGGCTCACAGGGCCCTGGCTTTGGTTCTGCATCATTTTCCACAATTCTATTTGCATGGAAAACGTTGCTTTCCTGCCCTAGCTCTAGCACTTGGCATATTAAAGGTGCACGAGAAACATTTATTGATGGGTATCAATATCACCATTCCTGAAGGCCTCCACCTAAAGTGGAAGTGACCCATTCACTTGCTTCCTATAACACGCGAAGTGGACATTCTTCCTCCTCTTCACTGCTGCTTCTAGACATCAGTTTTCCTCTTTTACAAAAGTAAAAAGTACAAACGAGGAATCAGCAGCTCCTATTTCACTCTCAGGCTTGTGCCATCGTAGTGACCCACTCATCTCGACTCCATTCCTCAAATCAAGTTCTCCTCATCCTAACACAGATGGTCACACGCCTGAGATTTGATTCCACCCATCAAAAGTCCTCCTCAGGGGTTCACAGAATCTATTTCAGGGCAACACTTGCAGTGGCTGATGAGAAATGGCATGCCTGGCCACAAGGTGACCATGACTGGGCCCAGATAAGCTGAAGAAGAGAGTGGAGTTTGGCTCATGTAAACAGCCAAAGTAAAAAGATTAGCTTTAGGAAAGGGCTTGTCTCCTTTAATGATAAGTGCTTTAAGGTAGTGTAACTTAATTCCCCACTAAAATTAAACTGAATCAACACTGCAGCTTTAAGCACTTCTCTAAGACAAGAACTCCTTTAGCACCATGAATAATACCCTAGACTCTTTACATTCTACCAGGATCAAGACTGAATGACAGCATATTGTACAAAACCAGAATAAAGATGACTGGGGAATGATGATGAATGTGTTGACGAGTCGATCTAGTTCTCCTTTTATAAGGCTCAGATTTGCTCTACTGAGTAGAACAATTAAATCCAAGGGGAGAGGTACAGCAAAAAAAAAAAAAAAAAAAAAAAAAAAATCACAATTTTACACATGTATGAATACATTTGCCTCTTCTCAAACTACTGCAAATTTTTTATCCCTGCTTACTGCTAGAGCTTTGTAAGTGGAGAACAATTAGCAGCAGATTAGCCACAGAAGCTTCTTCCTGAAAGGCCAGAGAGCAGGGCAGTGACATGATCCTTCAAACTGGACAGTTCAGATCTAATTTATTTCTAGGGAGTTTTTTGGATGGTTTCCAAAGTTTACACTTCAGTTACAGGCATGAACATATGGAGTGATCGGACCATTTCCAGAAAGACAGTCTTGTTATTCAAAAACCTGCCCATGAGCTGTGGGTAGAAGAAATGACGGAATTGATAGGAGGAAGGAGAAATCTACAGAAGCAGCAAGAACAGGTAGAAGAGAGCAGCATGTGGAGAGAGAGGCATACAGTCTGACTGGAAATGTTCAGTTTCCTCTTTAGAGTGATGAGGTTTTTATTTTCAACTGACAATTTATACTATATCTTTGGAGTATGTTTTTGTGTATGTATATAATATCAAGTGCTTAAAAGACTTTAATGTACTCATCAGATCACATACGATCATCTTTTTAGGTGAGAATGTTTGAAACTTACTGCCAGAAAATTTGAAATATATAATACATTATTAACTGTAGTCACAATGATGTGCAATAATTCTAAAAACTTTGTTCCTTCTATCTAACTGAAACTTTGTACTCTTTGACCAGCATCTCTCTGTGGATATAGACGCAAAAAATCTCAACAAAATGTTAGCAAATCAAATTCAATAGTACATTAAAATACACTGTCACCAAGTGGGATTTATTCCTGGGTTGCAAGAGTGGTTTAAAGTTGTAAAAGTTGTGAAAAAACTAGAAGCAAGTGATTGATAAAAAATGTTGGCCGTGCCTGTAATCCAGTACTCAGGAGGCTGAAGCAGGAGGATCATTCACTGCGAATTCAAGACCAACCTGAAGTACGTAGTGATACTCTGACTAAAACAAAAAAGAAAAACTGGAAGCAAGCAATTGAAAAGTTATCCTTCACCATATGCATTCTAATTTTGATTTCCCTGCTATTCCCAAGGACCATAGCATACTTTCTGCTCTGAAATTCCCAGGAACTCCAAACCCTATATATCTAGACTCTGTGTATCCTGAAACAAATGCAGTTTTCAGAAGACTTTTGCAATCAATTAAAAGACTGTTGTTGTTATCAAGTTTTAGGGTACTGGAGCCTCCATCTTGAGGTGGCTCTAAGGTTCCTTCTGTCCTGAACAAAGAATTAGTCAAGGTGAGGCAGCAAGTTTTTCATGCTTTATATGTAAGAAGAGAAATATACTCTGCAGAGCAAGTTCGTGCCAATTAAACACAAGAAAAGAGATACACTTGCAAACAACATGGTGGTCCATTGAAAGAGTTAACAGTGTCCTGACCCCATGGTGGCTGTCTTTGGTATCTCTCACTCCTCAGGCTGATGTGAGATCTAGGATGTCCTATCAAAAGTCTGCTCTAGCTCTCCTGAGAAGTGAAGATATCATTCTCAGATTGATTCCATATGCAGGGCTTTGGGAACTGTTTTGCACATGTGTCCTGAAACTTCATAATTAACATGTCATGCCAACTTTCCCCAGCCAGCTTACCATGCCTTAATCTCCTGCTTCATTCTTCCAGATGTAAGATCTTGGTGAACAATCAACAGTGTGTCATTCATTATTGCAAACCCAGTGCTTCACATGTACCAAAAGATGCCTCAAAGCATATTTGTGAATCACAAACAGTGTTATAGAATATATTTTCTTAGAATTAAGATTAACCCAAAGAGAAATAAATGAGTTTCAGGTTAGTGGAAATTACATTTTATCTTATTTAAGTATTTGGTTTTCAAATTTTATAACTATGCTGTTTAGACAAATAGTTTTACTACAGTTATTCTCACTCATAGTAAAAAGAAACTGAATGCAGGCAGCACCTTCAACCCAGTCAAACTTATCTGAATCATGAACAGAGTTAAAAAGAGGAATCACAAGCCTTTGCAATCCAGACCTATGAATCCTAAACACATGTGGGGAAATATGTCTGTGGGACTGCCATTTGGGACCAGGGCAGCTGTGCTTAAACTTCACAGCCTGTGGCTGGACTAAGAGAACAGGTACCAGCCAGCATCTCCCATGATGCCATGCTCTGAACAGGTACCAGCCAGCATCTCCCATGATGCCATGCTCTGAGGCATTTTTGACAGGCACCATTGAGAAGCCCAATTCAATCAAAATAGCTTTTGTGCTACATTTCCTGTCATAAGTTTACAAGTCATTGGTTCTTCTCTTACACAGACAGGCAAATTCAAAGACTTTGCTGGCTTTTGTCTATACTGCCAGATCTTTAGCTTTCTGCTGTCTCCTCCAAAAGGGTTCTGTAGATTCCTAGAATGAATATAATACTAAAAATGTTTTAAGCAAGTAAAGTGCTGGCAGGTTTTAAGTGCTCTCCTATCATGTATCAGAGCTTCACATTAATCTTCACAGGTCAGAACTGAGAAATGAGACTTGGAAAAGCCTTTTGGAAATGGGTTCTTGAGTTTATCAAAAGTTTTGTGACAATGTCTTTCAAGTGTGGGACTGTCAGTCACATAATGGAAGATACATCTCATCTCTCCTAAGTAAAGAACAAGAAAAGCCTGATTTTAGTTGAAATATGAGTCATTTTACTTAGATTTAACTTTATGATACATTGCCTTTGGTTCTGTGACATTCTTTCCTGGAATTTTGTTATTAAGCAGAGTGGACTTTCATTTTTCTGAGATGCCTTTTAAACATTCAGTCTAACTGTCAAAGATGGGACTGAGGATTTTTAAGTAGTCTCCATATTTAAAATGGTAGAGCTACATCCGTAGAGCTTCAAGAGAAAATTGTCTTTTGATGGCCAGTTCAACTCTAACAAATGTTTATAACACAAGGAGCACACATTCTCATTCTGATGATGGCATAATCATTCGTTTAAACTTACTGATTTCTTCTCATTACTAACTACTAGCTACCTTCTCCCAACTGAGGTCTGATACTTTATCCTACTCCAACACACTGAATTTTGTACTACATCCTTGGCTTATTTATTAATAAGATTCCTGGATGGTTGACACACATGTCAACTTGAGAAGCTTAGAAGTTTAACAGAGCAACTCAGCAGGGAGCCTAAGTTTTTACCTTGTAAATATCCTCATCTTGTGCAAGAGGAGGGCAAGGAGGTTTTGTGAGTGCTACACCTGCCCCGGAGAAGTGGGGTGGCCTGTGTACAATATAAGGAAGGGAAAGAGGCTTGTTTCCTCCCCTGCTTTTTTTTCTCCTGCTACTTTTGCTGGCTGCTGCCTTGAAGTGTTGCCCCTCGGCCATACCACCCTGTCTAGGAGCCAGCTGATTATGGACTGAAACCTCCACAAACAGTGAGCTAAATAAACTTTCCTTCCTTCATTTTGGGTGCTGGGTATTTTGACCCTGAAACAAGAGAAAAGTAATCAAGAGAGTGCCTTTTCCTTTAATCAATATAGTCTTCTAAAAAAGAAAGATTACTAACCACTGTGTGAAATTCCAGTGTGGGAAATTCCATTTTACTTCCCTATGATTTCTCTTATCATTTTAATTAGAAATACTAGTTAATATTTCCCTCAGAGAGGCCTGCCTTTTCTAGCTCAGAGGAGGCAACATCCGGAGGTGTATGACTAATATTGCTGGAGCAGGAGCTGAGTACATTGTGATCTTTTGGGAGTAAAGGTGCCTCCAAAGAATTAAATTGGTTTTCATTTTATGTCTGAAGAAGGTAATCTCACAAGACAGATTTTTTTTCCCTCTAGCATTTTGCAGCATCTTCTGAGACACTGAATCAAGGCAAAAGATGCTTGGTAATAGTGTGTGGATGACGCAGTACAGGGAGCTGACTGCAATATCATGTCATCTTGTTCTCAGTTAGAGAGACCCCATGTGCCTTCCCTACACACCCTACCTCTGTGAGTCACTGAGTGATAGATTGTCCAGGAAATGCAAAGGATGCACTTCTAAAACCTCTTGATTAAAAATTCAGGTTTCCAGCCTGGGAATAGAAAGGGGAAAAGTAAACTCTGAGAAGGCACAAGTTCTCCTTTCTGTTTTTCTTTCCATTTGCTTCTCTATTAATTTTTCATATTATCTAAATATGGGATCCTCAAGAGATTTTAGTTTATAAATAAATATTGTACATAGTTATTGAAGTTTTATTTGCCTCAAAAATGTTTACTTTCACCAACAAGAATGTTGTGTTAGGAACAGCTCTGTCAGCCCATTCCCTAAGAAGCTCTATCATTAAAAAATGACTAATGACCTAAACTTGCACTGTGCAGTATGAATGCTAAATACCATTCAACACTCTACTCATTCCTGAAGAATTCTGTAATATAAAACAATCTTGATATAGTCAAACTTATAGAAGATTTGAATCATGATAGAATAAAAAATAAAAAGGATAATCTCTTAAAGAGAACATGTTAGTCTTATCCAAACACTTCCAATATAAAAAATAATGCATGTGCTGGGCTTCTAGCCATGGGAATTTAAACATTTTTCTCTTCTGCCTCCATCTTTCAAATTTCAGTAAGTAAAAGAATTAATAACACTAAAAACTTAGTGAGTCAAAAACAAGTTTCAGAGAAAGATAGAAATAACAGAGGTTAATTGGACCAATATGTCACCTAGGGTACAATCATTTTTTGTTAAGGTTACCCTTTCCAATATAAATGCATCATACTTCTTGATGCTAGAGTTCAAGACATCGAAACAACCAACAAACAAACAAGAGCACAGACCCACCTAAGGTTTAAAAACAAACAGGCAGAAAGTACATGGTAAATACTCCATTGCCTTCAATCTACCGCCTCTCTCCTGTTAGAACCATATTTTAATAGGTAGGGTAGCATTGTTTTAGGCTTTGATGCTACAGGCTTAATTTGTATAAAAATCTTGTTAAATCCCAAAGGAGAGTTGCCCCATTAATTTTCCACTTGGTCTTTTAGAGGGAGAGTCATTTTAGGTAGTCACTTCAACAAGCAGAGAAACTCCTGGACCACTACTAGATTTGGATGTCAGCCAGCATGAAGAACCTGATGGATCTCTGGACCCAAATGCCCTAAAACACCCCAGGAGAATTTAAGTCTTTCTGTCCCACACTATGGATCAGACCCTCAAGTTTATCAGTGCACCAACTTGAGGCTGAGGACCTTGTAGGGCTTCCAAACACACATCGCATTACAAGGGCACACAGGCTTTCACAGTGAACTTGGATTTGGCAACAGGAGTACAACATACACAGTTGACAGTGGGAAGCTCTTATTGTTTAGATCCGGGCTGTGTCCCCGAAAAGGCGCATGTGTTTAGAAGATGATAGGACCACGGAGGCGTTGAGCTTATCCACAGACTGATCCACTGATGCATATGGGGCTGAGTGAGCTGTTTAGGTTGCCTGGGCAGGAGATGTAGATCACTGGGGGTGCAATCGGAAAGGGTATACCACCCTCCCTGGCGACTCCCTCCCTCTCTGCTTCCTGGCCCCCACGGTGTGAGCAGCCTTCTGCCATTTCAGCCTTGGAGCCTGGACTGTAGCCATAATCCAAATAAACCTCCCCTCCTTTAAGCTGCATGTGCTGGGTGTTGCATCTCAAGGACAAGAAAGTGACTGAGAAGAAACTTATCTTTTTTCTAATTTTTAAGATCGGCTCTGGGAAACCTTGCTTGTAAATACAAATGGTTTCAGTCAATGTCCTAGAGGAAAAATTAATTAATATAATTATTTAAAATGCTCACAGAATTTTGGAATTGAGTTCATCCAAGAACTTAGAAATCATGGCAATAGCATGGCTTAACATCAAAGTGTACGAGTGAAAGACACATAAAAGTATCTGAGACAAAATGGCTCTGAGGCCGACTGGTTTGACTACAGCTTAATTCAAAATAACTGCCATGTAAACAAGCCAGGCCAGTCCAAAATTTGGTCAATTATGAAAAGTCTTATAGCTACTATTAATATCTATCAAATATAACTTCATAGACACCATATATATCTGGAAGTGGAATATTGTAAGCCCAATGTTTTTGGTTTGGCTTGGTTTTGGTTTTTTTTTTTTTTTTTCTTGAGACAGGGTCTTGCTATGCAGTTCAGGCTAGCCTTGGACTCATTGTGATCCTCCTGCTTCAGCTTCCCAAGTGGTGGGATTTATAGGCATGTGCCATTACACCCAGCAGTAAAATCAGTGTTTATTTCTAATTTTTATTTCCAAGTAACTGAAGAGTTTGCTGTTACCTGTAATTTGTTTTTGTTTTTGTTTTTGTTTGTACCGGCGATTGATCTCACAACCTTGTACTTGCCAGGCAGGCGCTTATGCTGCTGAGTTAAATCCCCAGCTCTATGATTTGTAATTTAATTCTATTGTGGTCAGAGAACATAGACTGTGTAACTTTTATTCATTTAAATTGGTAAAAAAAATATTGCTAAGGTTGGTTTTATTGGCTGATATCGTCTATATTTGTTTATGTTCCACGGGCACCTGAGAGAAATATATTTCTGTGGTCAGGTAGAGAGCTACAAATGCCAATTAGATCTTGCTGGCTAATGATGATGTCGAATTTTTCATATTCTTTTCATTTTCCTTATACAAGTAGTTCTATCAACATTGGCAGAGGAGCATTTATACATTACCCACAAAGTACCAACTACTGTATAATCATTGATTTGTCTATTTCTGCTTTCAGTTCTATCAGGTTTTTCTTCACATATTTTGTAGCTATGTTGTTTAGTACATTTACCTTTAGGATTCACAGCTTTTATTGGTAAATTATATAATGTACCTTCTTGTGTCTATAATTTTCCTAACTCTGAAGTCTACTTTATATACTTGCATATAGCCACTCCTGTTTTGATTTTTATTGTATATCTTTTTGCATCTATTTATTTTTAACCATCCTCAAGCTGTATTTGCAGGGAGTTTCTTGTAGATAGCATATAATTAGCATACTTAATATGCTGGATTTCTCTTAGATGCTATATATAAACCATTCACATTTAATATAATTGTTATTTTAAATTAATTTTTGGTACTTTTTAAATACACAATGATCACATTCATCATAGGAAATATGTACCTGTATATATTTTGATTCTTCTTTTTTCCCCATTCTTCACCCCTCCTTTCAACTTTTCCCCATCTTATTTACAAAAGCTTTGGTTTTATTATTTTTCCTTCCATTCTCTTTTTTCCTTTTTCCTTCTTCCCTGTCCCTTTCCCCCTCCCTTGTTGCTTTTAATATAATTATTGATATTGTATAGCTTCTGCTTGTTATTTTATTTTTTGTTCTCCCAGTTTATTTCTCTGATTTCTTTTTCCTGTCTTGCTATTGGTTTTTGGCACATTTTTTAGAATTCCACTTTTTTTTTTGTATATTTTTCAATGTATCTTGGCATAACTTTTTGGTGGTTGCTTAAGATACTATATTATATGTACATAACTTATGTCTTTACAGCCACAATGGGTCAGAAAGATGGTCTTTTAAAAATTGAGTGGTGATAAAAGTCCCCAATCTCCACCAGATTTTCCCTGAACACGGTAAGGGGTTTCCTTGTTAGACTGTTGAGGATGGAAGTCTTTGCTGGAATGGGTAGAAGAGGGTGGTGTTTGGCTGAAGTACAGTGGTTTTCTAAAACCTTTCTGTCTTGCTCAGTTATTCCTCTCCTGGTATGCTGGATAGAGAGAGAAGGTTTATGTTGGGGTTGGGTTATCTGAGCCTCTAAGTGTTTCCAGTTTGCTGGCTTACTCATTCCAAATCTGAGATTTGATGAGAGAGAAACCAAAGAACTTATCAATGTGTTGTTTCTTAGGTTTCTGAGTTAGCTGTTCTAATTCCTTTCCACATTTCAGAATATTCTTATGTTGTTTTATATATGTTGGCTGAGTTTTTCGGTCTTAGTGGTTATTGTTATTACTGTACTCAGTACAGAAATAAAAAAAGGGATATCTATCTACTCTATGTTCTCAGAAGCAGAAATGCTTCTTTCTTAGCATTTGATGAAGACTATTTAAAGGAACAGAGCACTGGTATAGCTATTTTGAGAAGGAAAGGGAACAGCTAGCCATTGCAATGATATGCAAGTAATTACAAAATTGAATTCATATTATTCTGACCCATAGCACCAGAAAATGGGTTTCATTTTAAGGCAAAGAATAGTTTCCTTGTAATGTAAAATGTTTTAATAATTCGAAAGAAAAGCTTGTTGAATGCAAGTCTTAGTATCATGAATGTACATTTCTACCAGATTGCTAATAAATGCTTGCATTGGTGGTAAATTATAAAGTACTCCTCAAATTACATGCTGTTACAAATATAAGCATGTCTTAGTAAATAACAGTTAAACTTTCTTTCTCTCTTAGTTGGGTGAAGTCTCAGGGCCTTTAGTGTTCTAACTACATTTTGCATTAATTTTTTAAAGAAAATCATGAATTCTAATGGTAAAATTTAGTTGGCTTCTCAGTATCAAATGAACAGAGTCTTCTAATCTTAGGAATGCCAGACCATATCATATTCAGACCTCAAATTTTAACACTACTTTCTTGTGAAAGAAGATGAGTTTCCTAGCTCCTTGCACAATTCCACAAAGAACAAGAGAGTATCCTGTAAGTATTTTGGAGTATCTGAATTCATATTTTTTTTAAAGTATTTTTTTTAATTTTAAATACAATAAAAGAAAACAAAACAGTAAAATGAAACAAAACAAAACAATGGGAACAATATTGGATTTCAAAAACAAGACCATAGGAAATCAACCATAGTTACTGTAATGCACATTGTTATCCTCTAAATAGATGCTCAGACCACCAGATGTAGGCATGCAAAGTAAGCACTGTTTTCTCTTTAATTCAGTTGCTATCATTTCAGAAAATTCAAGTGTACAACTTCTAATTTGTTTTGTGTCTATGTCTTCTGGATTTGTTCTGGGTGGGCTGGAGGTCTGAGATTGAACCCTGCTGCTTTGTCCTTCAATCTGAGATTCCCAGGGTGGGGAAGAAAGGAACGGCTTGGGGCTTGGGATTTAGCTCAGCGGCATAAGCGCCTGCCTTGCAAGCAGGCAGTCCTGAGTTCGATCCCTGGTACCGATAAAAAAACGAAAAAGACAAAAAAAAAGGAAAGGAGCAACTGCGCACTGATGCTCCTCTGATGATGGTGGGGCCTCAGAGGCACAGCTTCCTCTCTTCTGAGCTCATGGCCTTGGACCCATTAGGTTGTATAGCCTCTCCTTCTGCAGCCTGCAACAGCTGGCTCACCAGTGGCGTGGCCTCCTCTTCTCCAGGCCTCCAGCAGTGGACTCACCAGGGGGTTGGAGGAGTTGTTTCTTTCTAAGGAATTGACCCTTACATTTCTAAAGTTCTGAAGTGAGCAACAGAAAGATACTACCTTAGGCTCCTGCTTGAAATCAACCGCTTTAGAAAACTGCTGACCTTGATTCAGGGCCATACAAGTTTTATTTTTACATGTTTGCAGTACATAATGGTTACATTCATTGTGAAAAGTTGGTACATGAACATAACACTTTTTATTTCAATTCCTATGTCTGAAACAGCAATAACTTCAGGGGAAAAACTATTTCTAAAAGCCATGGTACAAAGTATCAAACCAAAATGGGTATGGTGGTGCACACGCCTGTAATCCCAGCACTGGGGAGGCTGAGGCAGGAGAATCATTGTGAGTTTGAGGCCAGACTGGGCTGGTAAGTGAGCCCACGGCCAGCCTAAACTGCATAGCAAGATCCTGTCTCAAAAAACAACAACAAAAAAGCATCAAACCATTAATTTCGTCTCATTTATAATATTAACAAAATGTCTAGTCCCTGGAATAAATTCAAGAAAATTATTGTACATTATAGTTATTCTAGTTAATAATAATACATGTATTCAAGAAAATTTCTAAGAATCTCCATTTTAAGTGTTCTTGCTACAAAAGAATGGTATGGTAGTACCATTTGGCTTAATTTAGCCATTCCACAAGGCCTATAGCATATATCAAGCCTAAATTGAATACCATAAACACATATAATTTTTATCAATTTAAAAAATGATATAGAAGGGTTGGGAATCAGTGGCATAAGTGCCTGCCTGGCAAGCATGAGGTCGTGAGTTCAATCTCCAGTACCACAAAAAAAAAAAAAAAGAGAGAGATACAATAAAATTAAAATATCTAGTAACATTTTTATAAGAGATACAGACAGTTGAAGGGATCAAGGAGTTCCCTATAGAGTATGTTTACAAATAAAAAATAAATATTTCAAAAAACAAGCATTCCACTCAGGACAAAGGACAGCCCAAATTGGAGTGGAATCAAAGTAATTCATTTGTAAACAAGTATATCACACTATGTTGAAGTATTTAAAATACACAATTATTGATTGCATAAGTACATATTATTTTAAATTACTTATCCCTATTTTCAGTCCAAAAGGAACAACTGCCTCATACGTGAGATGATCAATTGCACCTTTACAAATACCCGAAAATTATGAAACACATTGCTATTATATTTTTATAGGGAAGCACATTACTACTAGGTTTGGATGCTACGAAACAAAACTACATTGATATTTTCATCCCTTTTCTCATTCTTCATGAAAACACAGCTAGCATTACTGCATAATGATATAGAATGTTGATTCAGTCTTTTAAAGATAAAGGACAGGAGGTAGCAGTAGGCAAAGCTTTTTACCCTTAATAGAAGTGAAGCAGCTGATAACTGCCCTGTATTACATCTTGTAAACCCGGCATTGTTTTCCTAAAGATTGTACTAGGATAGAATAAACACAATATTCTTTTAAAAAGCTATTTTCAGATATGTTCTTTAGATTCTATTCTAATATAGTAGAGGAAGGGATTGTTAAAACTCACCCATCGAGTTCTTATTACCAAGGATGCCCTGCTTGTGCTATACAGACTAAACATTTTCATTACCCCCATATTTGTATGTTGAAACCTAATCACCAATGTGATGGCATTAAGAGTTGGGACTTTTGGGAGGTGATTAGGCCATGCGGGTGGGCCACTCATCAATGAGATTAGTTAGAACCCTATAAATAAGATGCTGTCCAGCTGCCTCACCTTTTCCAACAGGTGACATTGGATCAAGATGTTTCAAAAATATTTTTATGTGCCAACTTGGGTCACTTATACTACTAGTTTATCTTAGTTTGTTGAAAAGAAAATTTTGTGTTGTATTTGTTTCTTTTTTGTAAGAGTCTTTTTGGTTTATGTCCTGTACTTTGAGAAACTACTTTGAATATAATGATACACAGTATATTAACTGGTTTTCTCTTATGATTTTGCTATGAAGTTTTATTTTATTTTTTCATAAAATACAAAAAGAAAAAAGATGATGATGCCAGCTTATGAAACAGGCCATGAGCCCTTACCCTACACAGAATCTGCTGGTGCTTTGATCTGGAATTTCCCAACCTATAAGCATGTGAGCATAAATTTCCGTTATTTATACCCAACCCTTTTTATGGTACTTTGTTACAGCAGCCCAAAAAAAAAAAAAAACAGGAGAGTAGTCCTCAAAATGTGGACCTGATTCAGAATCTCTAGATTTAAGGCCTCTAGCGGTGCATTTAATAATTTCTTAGATAATTTGAGAGACTTCTGTCTTCATGCATTGGAGGACACAGTTTCTAAAACATTGTATGACAAAGTAAAGTTAATAATTAGCTTAAACCTGAGGGAAAAAATTAAATGCTCTTTATGAGGAATAGTGAGTAAAACAGAACCACTGAAAGCTCTGGTCATAGTGAACAATCAAAAAGTAGCATCCCAGGAGTCCAGGGCAGGAGTAGCCACACACACCCAAGACCAGACAGGCCAAGAGGACTTCCGGTCACTTTTGCTTCACTGAATTAAGAAGTGAATGGTAAAATAGAAAATGGTAGCATATTCTTCCTTTCAAAATTTTTCATAAAATAACTTTTTAAAAATAGTAACAATGAAGTCTTATTGAATATCTTATTCTAAAAATTGCTGTTTAAAGGGAAATCTGTAAGTCAGAGAATGGCATTAATAAAAATGCACTCATTTTGACACAGTTTTTTAACTGACTGGCACCATCAACTCTCATGAATCACTACTAAGACTGATAATATTCCAATCAGAGCACAAAAAGGGCGTGTGGAGGAAGTGTGCTGTGTAAATCAAATATGCGTGAACAACACCTGTGTCTTAAAAACAGAACAAAATGAAGATGTGTATGATGAGCCCTCATAGGCTAAACCATTTTGAGCAGGCAAAGTTAAAGTTAAAAACTGCTTTCACGTGAACTAGCTATGTTCTCAGCATGTTTTCTTTCAGTGCTTTTCCTATGTGCAAGGACTTCACAATTTAGTATGTAAAACAAAACGATTTTTACCGTACTTTTAATATTCTAAAAACAAATTGAAATTTCAAGAAAGGAAAATACATATTTTCAAAACATTTAGTGTAATGGTGAAACATTAACAGTGTTCAGTAAAAAAAGTAAATGTTATAAAACTGTATTTTAAATTGCAGTATAAAGATTTGGTCCCAATTTTGTTAACATATAAGCAAATTTAAAGATAAATTGTAAAAACATTATAGGGAAATATACCAAAAATGTAAATAATCCTTAACCTAGGCTTAAGGGTATTTTTTTCTTTATACATTTTTTTTTCAAAATTAACATGAAAAATGTGTATTTATAATTTTTTACATTTATTTTAAAGTGACTAAATCTCTATTTCTCTTATTTCTAGGATCCTTCCTACTTTTTTATGTATGATTTCATGTCCCGAACAGCAGCAGAAACAGCCATAACCTACTTCAAAATTTCCTTCAAGTACAAGGTATCAATGCTCCAAAACAACAATAATTAAAGCTCTAAAGTTCTACGATTCTAGGGAATATAGTTCAGCAGTAGAGCACCTACCTAGTATGCAGAAGGCCCTGTGTTCAATTCCTAGCACCATCAAAAAAAAAGTTTCTATGCTTCAAGAATTTTTCCAGGAACAGGTAATTGGCCTTTCTGCCATTTACATTCTATTGTACTAATTTTATACTTTACAAAGGAATACTCCAAATACTAACTACTGAGCCTTCATCTGTTGAAGAGGCATTGCTTGGGGATATAAATCATGCATACATCCTGTTCCTAATTAAGGAGGAAGATTGTCATATGTCATTGAAAACCGCATAATACACAGCTGCTTCTGCAAAGCCAATTCTTGCATCAGCCAAAATATTGCTTAGGAAATGTTCTTGAGGGTAAGATGAGGTTACATATGCTGCTACCCTGGGGCTGAGAACAGAATCAGATATATCCACTACATAAGACATAAAACCTGTACTCTCAAGTTATTGCAATAGCATATATAGCACAGAGAGGTTTGGAGATTGAAGAGAAGAAATGGAAAGGAATTTGAGTTCCAGAAATGTATATGGATTTGGGAATGGGTATTTTATTGGAACGGAAAAGAGGCACCTTGTCTTGAAGCTATACTCTTATAGTCTTGGGTTCAAATTCCAACTATCCCACTTATCATCTCTGTAACCATTCATAAATCACACAACTTCTATTTTCATTTTATTTGCAAAAGGAAATCAAAATATCCAAGTGGATAGAATGCCTATAAAATTACACAGAAAGCAGGGGGGAAAAGGATGGAAAGGAACAAAAAAAAATCAAGCTATATTTTATATATATATATATATATATATATATATATATATATAGTGATAAATGTTATCCTTACA
Organism: Cavia porcellus; assembly: GCF_034190915.1. Lineage (NCBI taxonomy): Eukaryota > Metazoa > Chordata > Mammalia > Rodentia > Caviidae > Cavia > Cavia porcellus. Next base: position 42,794,975 of record NW_026947493.1, read on the forward strand.
TACTGCAGACATGGACTAACAGAAATAAGTAAATACATAAAGAAATACATAAAATATTGAAAATGCATGGAGAAATATATACAAATTATTTGAGTCACAAATCTTTGAATTCTGTAGGAAATGCTAATTCTTTTCTGGTCCATTTGTGAGGAAAAACTTAAGGTATCTGCGTAATGTCAAAGACTGGGTATCACAGGATCAGGTAGGGTAGGGGTTGCTACCTAAGGCAGCATAGCGCCTTGGTCACAAAACGGTAAAACTCAAAGCCAAATCCTTTAACGTTTGTATTTCCACTATGAGTCATGACCCAGTGGGATGTATACCAATTAATGTATAGTGTTTGGAATTTTTCATTCAAATTAAATAGACTAGGGTTTATCCAGTGTGGTAAAGGTAAATTTCACAGAGTGTTAGTTTCAATTAATATGTATCTCTACATCTGTATGTGTGAACCACATGACGAAGTAAAGCATTTCTTACAGTGAGTGGCTCAAGGAGAAAAGTTTTTGGAAGCAACTTCTCTGGAGAGAATACTGTTTCAAAGTTTTTATCCAAGGCTCATAACACAATGATTGAGAATTTGAATGAAGCAGAATAAGAATAGTAAGATCCTTTAAAACAGGTGCAGTGACCCATACCTGTAATTCTAGTTACTTGAAAGGCTGAAGCAGGAGGATGGCAAGTTCAAAGCTGGCCTAAGTAGCTTAATGAGACCTTATCTCAAAATAAAGGGGGAGGTAGATGTAGTTCAGTGGCAAAGTACATGCCTACTGTGCATAAGGACCGGGGTGCAGTCCCCAGCACCACAAAACAAAAACAAACCAATAAGGTCAGAGTTTCACATGATAACTGGGGCAGCCCCAGAGTGTCCATATTCTCCTTTACTGGCCAGTGGTTGGCAGTAAACTAGGCTGGCTTATCATAGGCAAAGCAAATCCTCAGGTACAAGAGACGCTTGGTTCTCCAGATGCTAGGCAATAACAGCTTACTTCCTCTTCAGCAGGAAAACCATTGGCCCTGATAACTGGGAAATGCTGGATTTTGTTTACCTACTGCTCTGTGGTGCTCTTCAACTGGGACCTGCTTGCTTACCTTCATCCTGCTACACACATGGGCTGAGGCTCTGTTCTCACCTTTTCCTGCAATGTTCACCACTTACACATGGGCTCACTTAAGTGCTTCACCTCTGACCTCCTCGTGGTTTTACTCTGTCCTCCAAGTCTCCAGCCTATTTATATTGCCAGAGCCAGTTTTCACACTTCCTTGAACCTCATAGTCCATTGCCTGTCCCCAAGTAGAACTGATTTCTCACAACTCTACTCAGGTGAGACTCCTCTCCAACAAGAAAACTTTCAACAAGAAAACTTTTCAATAGTTAACTTGTGTTTAAATTTGATAATCTTATCCTGTATGTCTTAACCTATCAGCAAAATAGACCAGTAGATGGAGCATCACCAAAGACCTCCTTCCTAGGCATACCTCCTCATCTGATTCTTGAGCCCCCAGACTCAATGTATCAGTGCAGACAATGAAGCACTCAGATACTAAGAATTCTCAACAAGCCATTATATTTTTGCAAAAGGTGCAGGCACACCCCAGCAATGAGGTGGCATGCACACGGGACAAAGAAGAGTTGCCTCTTTTATCCCTAAGGCAGAAGAAGTAGCTGACGTTTCCCATGTTGGTTGGATTGAAGGTTTACAATCTATCCTGCTTGGCTAGTTTAAGCAGCCCAAAGGGTTGCTGGATAGGGTTACTAAGGGAGGGAAGAGTGGGGGTATGAGGCACGGAAAGTCTTTAGCTATTGATAAGTTATCTTTAGTTGGTAGCTGTATAATCAGAGTCTAAACTAACCAGGCATTTCTTATAACTTTTGTGGAGTTGGGGAGCTGCCTAGGGTGAACTAGAGTCGAAAATGGAGGCATTTCTGCTTGATAAAAAAAAAAACAGGGCTATTGTTCCTCACATTATCACCAGCAGCAGGCCCCTACTAGATCATATATAATTGTCATCTATAATTGTCAAGAGACTTGCTGAGGTCCTAACAGCCTGTGTCTATACTGTCTCAAGGGAAATCGTCTGGATGTCATTACATACTCAGTGACACTGTCAGGAGGTCATGGAATGGCTTGTTACAAGTCAGTTTCTAACAAGCAATGAAGCAGGTTGGGAAGACAGATGAAAGGATCTGTTTGAATCTTGGATTACCTGTGTTTATTTCGCTCTCTATGTCTGTCACTGTCTCTCAACCCCTCAACCCTCCCAACACACACACACACACACACACACACACACACACACACACATACACACACACGTGCACACTCACCTTTTCTTCTGGCATAGTTAAAGAAAATAAGTGAAATCTGAGCACGAGAATTATAAACAGCTAAGTTAGGCCAATATTAATATCCAGTCAGAGAGGGATTAGGCACTTGACAAAGCGCACACACACGCATACACACAACAAATAAAGGCATCAGGCATCACAATTATGACAAATCTCAAGAGAGACAGGCCTCAGAATATAGATGCAATAACCAGGCCTTTGAAACAAATAGCAGTTTGAGATTGTATTGTAATTAGTACCACCTGGACCAGTGGGCCCAGTTTGGCACCAGACACACAGGAGGGGTGACCAGAATGTTTGGACACATACTCCCCTCCCTTGCCAAGAATGCTTTTATTTTTTCCACTTGCCCTTGTTATGTGACTTGTTTCTTTGTTGGGTCAATATTAACCAAGCGACTGTGCTTGTAACCCTATAGATTCACTATAGTTTTACTCACGTTGTGATTTTGCTATATAAGTTATCCCTGACAAAGATCATTGGTGGCCACCCACTCAGGAACCCTCCTGAAAATTCAGGGGCTATTCTCCTTTCCTTATGTCCAATAAAACTCTCCTAACTTCTCCCCTTAATTTGTGACTTCATTCCTTGATAACATGAGCCCATGAACTTGGTAAATGTGACATCTAAATTTTTCCTTATCAAGATGACCCTGGAAAGAAGGTGCACTGGCTTCATTGGAGAGAGTCAGCTGCAGCTTGCCAGCTAGCCAGTGCCTTTCTATGTGTTCCTTGAGCAAAGGGCTTATGAGTGCTCATGAACAGCATGTACGCATCAAGTGTAACCTGAATACACCGTGCTGACTTTACATTTGGTGCCTCATATGTGCCATATATATTTAGTATTTAGGAATATTTAGTATCCAAGATCTTATGGATCTCAGATATTTTTTGGTAATTTAATACCTGTTTATCTATATTTAACCCACATATGCGCCACTTTCTGCAAATCAAATGTTTTACAAAGCTTGTGTTTTACAAACTTATTTATCTCAAAGCTTATGTTTTATAAACTTACTCATCTTCTATAACAGAATCAGATATTCCCCAAAACAAGTGCACATTATATCCACCTTTTTCCTAAATTGCCAGTATAGCAAATCAACAAAGAAAGAAATTAAACCAACACAATTTACTTATGTAGACATGGAAATCAGGTTGGCACCCTGAGCCGAGCAGTTAAAACTTCATGAGCTATGTGACCTTATTTAAGTTATTTAACCTTCTAGGGCTTCAGTTTTCTCAAGGAGAATAATGGTATGTATCATATAGAGCTGTTTTGAAGATTAAATGAAATAATCTAACTGCAGTATTTAAAATAGTGTCAAGAAGACAATAAAAGTTAGTCAATACTGTTACTGGTTTCCATAGACCTCCCATGAAGCCCCAGCAAATATCTCTTCTTTATCAAGCCATCCTCTAGATTTGATACCATGTCTAGGTCTGCAATCTATTTATATCATATTTGGGAAAATTAAACTATTGCTTATCTTTCTGACATTGTGTTTATGTGGCAAAGTAAGTGATGTGATTATAATGCAGAGAGATCAGTGGAAGGAGAGACCACTGTGGAACATTATGATCTCCAGTTCCCTCCTCTATTGTCTCCTGTTCTCACAATTTCACAGTCTCCCCCTCCTCTGCTTTTTGTTCCCCCTGCCTTTTGGTTTTTTGAGACAGAGTCTCCCTATGTACTTCAGACTGACTGTGAACTCACTCAAGACTAGCCCTGGCTAGTCTTGAACTCGCAGTGATCCTCTTGGTTCAGCCTCCCAAACGCTGGGATTAGACCCAGCCTAATTTTCCTCTTCTTGTAATTCACAACTGTTATATTTTGTAAAACTGATTTTAATGATCTACCTCCCACTGTAGTTTTCTGTTCTTCTTACCTATTCAGCAAAGCATTCTGTACTTATTAGCTAGCTCTAAGCAAATGTATTTTGCCTCTCTATGCACTCTGTCCCCCGAGCCAAGAAAGCATTATCCTGATGTCTTTTTTTTTTAATTTTAAAGAGATTAAGACAAAACAGGACATAACAAAGCAGATCAGAACAGAGCAATGTAAGCAACACAGTATTTCACCAGAAGACAATCCATAATTAACAGTAATTACCATAATGTCTCTTTCTTTGAAATAGTTGAGCATAACTTCATATATAATAGTGTCAAACACAACAAGATAGTATAACACCATTAAAGAAAATGAAAGTATTACAGGACATTCAGAATCAAATAACAGAAAATGAACAATGGCTATATATTATCTCATTTTCCACAGAACATTTGTTTATACTATCACACATAACACAATCAAATAAGATACAACATGAAGACAAAAGCATGTAGGACTACAGAGTAAGATGATATTAAATCAGCACTGGCTATTATAATGACTTGTTTTCTTCAAAATAGCTGTTCATATCATCACAGATAATAAAATCAAACAAAACAGGATAAAACCATTCCAACTAATGAATACAATCATTATAAGGCTTCAAAGCAATGTAATAGGGAATCACAATTACCATGAAATCTTATGTACTCTTACCATTTCTTACACTAAGGAGACTATATGGTATTTATACATGTGAGTTTGATTTATTTTGCTTATGAGTATGGTCTCAAGTTGTGTCCATTTATTTACAAATATCTCAATGTGATCATTCTTTATACCTGAGTAGTACTCCATTGTATAAAAATATCACATCTTTTTTATCCATTCCTCAGTTGATGGACACTTAGGTTGTTTCCAAGATCTGGCTATTACAAATTGTGCTGCTATAAACATGAGTGCACATATATCACTGTGGTGTGATGTTTTCAGTTCTTTTGGGAATATGCTCAGAAGTGGAATAGTTGGGTCAAATGGGACTTCCAATCCCAGCTTCTAAAGGAATCCCCAGATTGACCTCCACAGCGGTTGCACCAGTCTACACTCCCACCAACAGTGCAAGAGAGTTCCTTTCTCCCCACAGCCTCTCCAGCATTTGTTGTTGGTAGTTTTCTTGATCCTGGCCATTCTTTCAGGAGTGAGATGGAATCTCAGTGCAGTTTTAATTTGCATTTCTCTAGTGACTAATGATGATGAACATTTTTTCATGTATTTATTTGCCATTTGTATTTCATCTGAGAACTGTGTATTCAACTTAGATGCTGATTTTTGGATTGGGTCTTTGAATTTTTGGGATCTGATTTTTTTAATTCTTTATGTGTTTTAGACAGAAGTCCTTTGTCTGAGAGACAGTTCACTAAGATTTTTTTTCCCAGTTTGTGGGTTTTCTTCTCACTATGCTGGAGATTTCTTTTGACGTGCAGAAACTTTTTAATAAGATATGATCCCAGTGATTGATTCTGAGAAGTAGTTCCTATGCAGTTTGCTTCCTGTTCATGAATTCTCTACCTACCCCTATGTCTTCAAGATTTTTACCTACTTTGTCTTCTAACAGATTTAGTGTTTCATTCTAATATTCAGATCTTTGATCCATTTAGATTTTAGTTTAGTATATGGTGATAGGTCTAGTTTTAGTTTTTGGCATATGGAGAGCCAGTTTTTCCAGCGCCATTTATTAAAGAGACTGTCGTTCTTCCAGTGAATATGTTTGGCCCTTTTATCAAAGATAAAGTGATTGTGTTTGTAGTTGTGTTTGTATCCTCTAATCTATTCCATTGATCTTCAGATTTGTTTTTATTCCAGTACCATGTTGATTTTATTATAGTAGCTTTGTAGTATATCTTCAAGTCAGGAATTGAGATGCCTCTTGCCTTGCCATTGCTGCTTAGAATTGCCTTTGCTATTCTAGGTCTCTTTTGGTTCCAGATGAATTTTAGGAGTGCTTTCTCTAGATCTGTGAGGTATGTTGATGGTATTTTCATTGGGATTGCATTGAAACTGTATAACAGCTTTGGGAGAATCGCCATTTTCACAATATTTATTCTTCATATCCAATAGCAAGGGATGTCTTTCCATTTTCTGAGAATGTCTTCAATTTCTTTTTCAGGGTATTATAATTTTCCCTGCATAGATCTTTTACTTTTTGTGTGAGATTAATTCCTAGGTATTTCATTTTTTTGGATGCTAGTGTGAAGGGTATGGCTTTTCTTATTTCTCTCTCCATGATTCTGTTGTTAGTGATAGAAATGCTAGTGATTTTTTAGTATTGATTTTGTATCCAACTACATTACAGAATTTATTTATTATATCTAGGAGTCTTTCAATGGAGTTTTGGGTGTCTTCTATGTAGAGTATCAGGTCATCTGCAAACAATGATAATTTAACTTCCACTTTTTCCATCTTTACTCCTTTTATTTCTCTCTCTTATCTAATTGCTCTGGCTAGTATTTCCAGTACTATATTGAATAGGAGAGTGATAAGGGACATCCTTGTCTTGTGCCGGATTTTAGGGTAAAAGCCTTCAGTGTTTGGCCATTTAATATGATGCTGGCTGTTGGTTTGTCATAGATGGCCTTTGTCTTATTGAGGTAAAGACCATCTATTCCAATTTTATGTAAGGTTCTTATCATGAATGAATGTTGGACCTTATCAAAAGCTTTTTCTGCATCTATAGAAATGATCATGTGATTCTTACTTTTGTCTGTATTGATATGGTGGATTACATTTATTGATTTACATATGATGTTGAACCATCCCTGTCTGGGATGAATCCTGCTTGGTCATGGTGTATAATCTTCTTTATGATTTGCTGCATGCTGTTTGCCAATATTTTATTGAGGATTTTTGCATCTGTATTCATTAGGGAGATTGGCCTGTAGTTCTCTTTTTCAGTTGGGTCTTTCTCAAGTTTTGATACTAGAGTAACATTTGCTTCCAGGAATGACTTAGGAATAATTGCTTCCCTTTTGAGTTCATCAATGAGTTTGAGGAGTGTTGGTATTAAGTCTTCTTTGTATTTCTTGTAGAATTCCACAGTGAATACATCTGGGCCTGGGATCTTCTTTGTAGGTAAGAACTTAATTCCATTTTCAATTTCACTAGTAGAAATTGGGTTATTCAGCAGTTTTACATCTTCTTGACCCAGCTTTGGTACTTTGTATGTTTCTAGGAATCTGTCCATTTCTTCTGTGTTACAAACCTATGAGAGTACACTTTTTGAAATAGGTGTTGATGATCTTCTGTATTTCCACAGTGTCTGCATTGATTTCACCTTTTTCATTCCTTATTGCATGAATTTGAGCTTTTTCTTTCCTTTTTAAAATTAGGTTGGCTAGGGAGGGGCTCATCAACTTTATTTATTCTTTCAAAGAACTAACTCTTTGATTCATTGATTCTTTGAATTGTTTTCATAGTCCCTATTGCATTAATTTGTGCTCTGATTTTTATAATTTCCTCCCTTCTTTTGGCTTTGGGCTTGACTTGCTCTTCTTTTTCTAGATGTTTGAGGTGTAGCATCAGGTTGTTTATTTGTATTCGTTCTGTTTTCCTGATGTGGGAACTCAGTGCAATAAATTTTCCTTTGAGAACTGCTTTCATTGCATCCCACAGATTCTGATAAGGTTTATTTGTATTTTTGTTTGCTTGTAGGTATTGTTTAATTTCTTCTTTAATTTTCCCTGTGACCCACTGATTGCTCAAGAATGTATTATTCAATTCCCATGTATTTGTGGGGTTTTTGCAGTTTCTTTTATCATTAATTTCTAGTTTCATGGTGCTATGATCTGATAACATGCATGGGATAATTTCAACTCTTTTGCATTAATTTAAATATGTTCTGTGGGCTAGTATATCGTCTATTTAGAGAATGTTCCATGTACTGCTGAGAAGAATGTATATTCTTATGTTGTTGGATGGAACACTCTGTATATGTCTATCAAGTCCATTAGTTCACAGGTATGATTCAGTTCTGTCATTTCTTTGCTAATTTTCTGTCTGGTTGATCTGTCTCTTGGTGTCAATGGTGTGTTAAGGTCTCCTGTTATAATTGTGTTATTGCTAATTTGATTTTTCACTTCTATTAATACTTGCTTTATATAACTGGGTGCTCTGTAATTTGGTGCATATATATTTAAGATTGTTATCTCTTCCTCTTAAAGTTTTCCCCTAACCAGTGTGTAGTGACCTTTTGTATCTTTTAGGATCATTCTTGGTTTGAAATTTACTATGTCTGCAAACAGAATAGATACCCCCACTTTTTTGGGGGGTTCCTGTTGCATATAGTATTGTTTTCCATCCTTTGACTTTCAGTCTGTGAGTTTCCTTTTGGGTTAGATGGGTTTCTTGTAAAAAGCATATGGTTAGATGTTGTTTCTTGATCCATTCTGCCAGTCTGTTTCTTTTAATTGGTACATTGAGGCCATTTACATTAATGCTTATAACTACTGTATTTTGGTTTATTGTTGACGTTATCTTTCTGCTGTTGCATCTTTATCTTTCCATTATGTTTAATTGGCTGCCTTGCTTAGTGATTTTTTCCTATGTGTGTGTAAACTGTCTTTCAGTATTCTTTGCAGGGTTGTCTTGGGGATCATGAAGTTCTTTAGCTTTTCTTTGTCATAGAAGTATGTTATTTCTGCATCAATTTTGAAGGACAGTTTTCAAAGTACATCAGTCTAGGATGGAAATCATTTTCCTTTAGGATCTGAAATACGTTTTTTTTTTTTTTTTTTTTTTTGTCTTTTTGAGACAGTGTCTCACTATGCAGCTCAGGCTGGCCTTGAGCTCACTTTGTAGCCCAGGCTAGTCTCGAACTCGCAACAATCCTCCTGCCTCAGCCTCCTGAGTGCTGGGATTACAGGCGTGAGCCACCATGCCCGGCTTCCATGTTTTTCTTGATTTCATTGTTTGTGTTGAGAAGTCTGCTGTGATTCTGATAGGCTTACCTTTATAGGTGATCTGTCTCTTCTCTCTAACAGCTTTTAATATTCTATTTTTATGTTGTGTTTCTTGGATGGTGATTAGCATATGTCTGGGTGTAGTTTTATTTTGGTTATGGCTATTTGGAGTTCCATATGCTTCACTGATCCTAATGTTAGCTTTCATTCTCATGTTTGAGGAATTTTCAGCTATTACTTCTGTAAATAGTCTCTTGATATCATTTGTGTTGTTCCCTTCTTTTTAATTTATCCCTATCAATCTTATGTTGTTTTTATTTGAATCAGCTTGCAGCTGTTGAATTATTATTTCCTATTCCTTGTTATTTTTAAGAGATCTTTCTTTTCCTGTTCACTAGCTGCAATCTTGTGTTTGAGATCTTGAATTGTATCTTCACTTTCGTTGAGGTTGTTTTGACAACTTTCAAAGGAAGTTTTGATTTCCTGTATATCTCTTTGAATCTGCTTTACATAGTTTGTTTCTTATATTGTTTATCCAGGGATTCTATCTTTTTGTCTTGTTCCTCTAATTTTTTAACTGTGTCTTCTTTAGATGTGTTCTGCATCTCTTTCATTACTTTTATCATTTCTTTTTTTTTTTTTTTGTCTTTTTCTTTTTTATTGGTACCGGGGATCGAACTCACAACTGCCTGCTTGGGAGGCAGGCACTTATGCCGCTGAGCTAAATCCCCAGCCCCTTATCATTTCTTCTTTTACCTGGGAGATTATTTCTAGTTTGAATTCCTTTTAGTTACTATTATTTAAGTATTTCATGTGTATGGCATATATTTTCTTCTATGTACATGGCTCCTAGGCTTTCTTGTGATGGGCTGCATGTTTGAGATTGCATTTTGGTCTTTTGTTTTGTCATTTTCCTATATTTCCGTGTTTCAAATGTTTTCCAAAGCTTCCCCTGAGCATGTTAGAAATCATCTCCTATGTCCTGGACTCCTGGGTCTCTTCTGGCAGTGCAGCTCCCTCCTTGGGCAGCTGGGAGCCCTAGATTAAAAGGTTACTGGGTGTGACCCAGACAGGCCCAAAGCCTCCTCCAGCAGCACAGCTCCCCCCTCTGGCAGCGAAGCTCCCCAGACCAAAAGAGGGTCATCGGGTACAGTCTAAGCAAGCCCAAAACCCGCAGAGCCCAGTGCAGCATGGCTGCCAGCTGGGCGGGTCCCTGACCACCCAGGACAAGGATCTTAAACTCTCCTGGGGCTCGGATGGTGCACAGAAACCCACCTCCTTGGGTAGCAAAGCTCCCTAGACTGAGAGAAGGTCACCGGTGTGGCACAGGCAGGCTTCCAACCTCCTCCACAGTGCAGCTCCCTCCTCCAGCAGCGGTGGCAGCGAAGCTGGCCTGACTGAGAAGATCACCGGCACAGACTAGGCAGGCCCCAAACCTCCACCGCAGCAGCTCCCTCCTCCGGAGGAAGTGGTGGTGGCAGTGAAGCTCCCGGACTGAGAGAAGGTCATTGGGGCAGCACAGGCAGACCCTGAACCTCCTCCACAGTGCAGCTCCCTCCTCTGGTAGGGGCGGCGTAAGCAACAAAGCTCCCCGGACTCTCCTGATGTCTTAAACCAGGGTTCACATATCAAACCCCACTTAATAACAATTTGTGCATACCCAACTGCTTCCCTCAAATATTTTTATCCTTCACATCTCATCTGAAGATAGAAATGATGAATAATTATAACAGACATTGTCCATTTTGTGCTCTTTAACCAAATACCACAGATTGGGTAATTTATAAACAATAGAAATTATTTGTTATGATTTGGATGTATAAAGTCCAGTGCCAAAGTATCAGCAATCAGCCAGGACCTTCTTCATTACATAGCAAAAGACATGGTGCAATGGAAGAACAAAAGAGCAAGAGACTGCACTCATAACCTTGAGGCATTTTGTAATTCTTATTAATTCATCTGTAAAGATGAAACCCTGATCTAAGCAGGTTTTGTTTTGTTTTGTTTTGTTTTGTATCAGGGATTGAACTCATAACCTCACACTTGCCAGGCAGGTGCTTGTGCCACTGAGCTATATCCCCAGCTCCTAAGCAACTTTTTTTTAAATTTAACTTTAAAGAGGGTAAAACTAAACATAACAAAGCAGATCAGAAGAAAACAGTGTAAGTGACACAGATTTCAAAGCAAGACAACAGGAGATCTACAGTGGCTACCATAATGTCTCGTTTTCTTCTCCCTAAGCAACTCTTAACAATCTGTTCTTTCAAATATGGTTACAAAGGCAACTAAATTTCCACATGAATTTGAAAGGAGAAAAATCACTCAAACCACAGCAGTCACAATTTTTGAATGCCTGCTATAAAACAAGGAGCTCAGGTCTCCCCATGCTTGATCTCTGATCCTGGCACCATAGGCACTACTGTTATTGGCACCCAGGGGCTTTCTGATGAAGGGTCTCTCATAAACCCTGACAACAGAAATAAAAATGCACTCAGAATTAAAATGTAGAATCAATACATAACAGATCAGAGATATGCTGCCACTTTTGAAACTAGACAGTAAGCTGTCTTTTATTAATCTAATGAATAAATGTGCCACAATAACTGTAATAAAAAAAGCCCATAATATTTTGACCCAAGACTGCTTCCCAGCTCTGTACTACCTTGACAGTGTCTACTGAACAAGATATAAAACCACACACTTGCCTTCCCAGCAGCTGTGGCTTGAGGGTCACCTCTAAAATTCATGCTGAAAAAAAAATTTTTTTCTGTCTTTTTTGAAACAAGATCTCGCTATGCAGTTCAGGCTGAACTTGAGCTCACTTTGTAACCCAGCCTGGTCTTAAACTCACAAGAATCTTCCTGCCTCAGCCTCTCAAGTGCTGGAATTACAGGCATATGCCACCATACCTGGAAAAATTTAATTGCTAGTATGATTACATTAAGAGGAGGACCTTAGAGTTGGGACTGGAGCTCAGTGGTAGAGCATTTACCTAGCATGCATGAGGCCTGGGTTCAGTCCTCAACATTGTTTAAATAAACAAACAAAACACAGGAGGGACCTTTGAGAACTGACTAGGTTATGAGGGCACCATTATCATGGGAGCAGGTTAATAATGAAAGAAAGAAATCTCTTTCTCCTCCTCCTTCCCTCTCTTCCTCTCCCTGTTTCCTTCTCTCCCTTCCCTCTCCCTCCACGGTATCTTCTACCATATTCTGATATTGCAAGAAGGCTTTGAGTGGATGTCAGCACTTTGATCTTAGACTTCTCAATTTTCAGAATTGTGAAAAATAAACTTCTTATACTTTACCCAGTTTGTGGTCATCTGTTACAGCAGCAGCAAACAGACTGACATTTCCCTGCATTGCAGTTATAGGGAGTATGGGAGGCAGCCAGGTGAGGGGCCTACGTAACATAATTCTGACCAGTAAGAAATAAGTTACAGTCTATTGGAAGTGTCTAAGGAGTTTTTCTTTCCTCATAAAAGGGACAATAAGGTTGATGCTGCTGCTAGTCTCATCCCTGTCTTGAATGCAGGATGTAATGATCATGATTAGAAAGAAAATTACATTTAGATTTAGATATATCTGAGTTTAAATCTCAGTTCTCCCTCTGAGTAGCTATATGGTATTAGACAAATTCCTTAAAATGGCTTATATGCAAAGTGGGTTTAACAATATCTGTAAAGTGAGTAAAGAATAATGTCTCAGCTGACACACCAGTTCCAAGTCATAAATGGATGGGATTATCATAGTTCACTCTGAAGGTCCTCTCTACTGCTACACTCTGGGTGCTTCCCCATTCCTTGCTGATTTCCTTAGCCCTGCCTATGTCTCTGGAAAATTTTTATTCATTAAATTCTTTCCAGTTGACCATTTCAGTGAATCATCTGTTTGTTACTAGAGTCCCAAATGATGCAGCGACTGATCAAATATTCTTGACTAAGAATGATAAGTCTTGACTAAGTGGTAATGTCACTCTGACAAAGAATAACTAGTCCTATTAGGGTTTGAGGCACACTTTGAAATAAAGGCTCTGGGAACAAGCTTTCCCTCTCCCATCCTCCCATCCTCGGCCCATCACTTCCCTTCATGTTGGTTGCTGACTCCTAAACTGCCACCAACATGTCCTGGTCTCTTGGCTGGACATCATTCACAGCCATTTCAGAGACAGGCAGTCTTACCAGTTCCTCCCTATTCTAACTTAAACCAAAGAAAAAGGAGTATTTGAGTCAACAGCTGCATTAAACTTTCAGAGGGCTGATGGAAAAGCAGAAAGGTTAAAATGAGTTAAATTCCATCTAGTTTCATTTTATATTCCTAATATCTATTACAGTTCTGTCAGTGAGCACAATAAATATTTGCTCAATAGATGAACACAGAGACTCCCTGCTCCTTTCTGTTTCTAAACAGACAGACTCCCCTGGAATCCTGATCCCTGTTTCTGTACTTTTTAGTGGCCTCTGGCTCACAAGAGGCTTTCCTTCTGAGATTCCCATGCTAAGTGACTTGCTGGGTTGTCAAAACAATCTGGGCTTCTGGTGTCAACACCCCATGCCATAACATCGCTTTATTGATATTCCACTATCTTGGGATATGTGTTTGCTGGTGCCAGGATAGCCATGCACTATTTCTAGCAATTTATCTGCAATCAGCAATCAGCAACCTGAGTTGGCACATGCCATAGAAATAAACTCGGAAGGGGAAGCCCATAAAACTTTTAGAGAATGACTCACCTGTCCTCATTCTCCAGTACACAGCATGGACACCACTCAAGAGTCTGCCTGATTTGTAAATTCACAAGTAGCCAGGCATCACGTGGACTGGCAACATATCTTTCTGAAGTTCCCTCCTTTAAAATGGTTTGGCATGTTTAGATGTAGCCAAATGGCAGGTAGTTGGCTTCATGCTGTCCTCAGTTATTGAAGGCTCAGAAGTCACCTCCTTTGAGCTCCTTTCACTAGTTAAGTAGCAAAGGGCTTCACAGGAGCTGTGTTTAAAAGCAATTCATGGAGTTGTAGCTGGGTGTGGTGGTACATACCTGTAATCCCAGCACTCAGGAGGGTGAGGCAGGAAGATCACAAATGCAAGGCCAGCCTGGACTACATCTTCTCTCAGGAAGAAAGAGGAAGGAAGAAAGGAAAGAAGGAAGGAAAAGAGGGAGGGAGGGGAAAATGAGGAAGGGAATAGAAAGGAAATGAGAAAGAGAGAGAGCAAGGAAGAGATGCAAAGCAAGAAGAAAAGGCAAAAAATAGAAAAAGACTTTAGTATACATGCTGCCAAAATAAACACAAGAAAAGGGATGTTAACACCCACATTATCCCAGCTAAGACACAAACTGGCTCTACCCATCAGTCAATGCCCAGATGTTAAAGTGTGTCACCAGAAAAGACACGATCATCTCTTGGAAATTAGCTACCAGTGTATCATTAAACAAACACTTACTGAGCTGCTTCTGTGTTTCAGGAACAGTATAGGCACTGGTATCTAGAGATGAAGAGCTCACAACTGAGAGATCTAAGTAAACAAGTAAACACAGCATGATAAACACTGGGATAGCAGGAAGTACTGGTGCCAGGGAAGTTTAGGAGAGTAAAACCCAACCTTAAAGAGCAGAGGAGTTAGTAGGGCAAGAACAGGAGAGAGCACATTGCACATACATGCAATGGGACAGTGAGAGACCTGGGCTTTCTGTAAGCAGTAGTTTATTTCAGCTGGAAGGTCAAGGGATAGGATGGGCAGGAAGAGGTAAGGGATGAATCAAGAGTCAAAAGAGGCAAAAGGCAAGATCTTATTAATTTTCAAAATTCTTCCAAGCACTATCTCTATCATCTTTTTTAAAAAAAGACCTTCTCTTGCATAAAAGAATTTTAGAAAAGTAGAGAACTTCAATATCAACTAATCCCATGTATTTTATAAAAAATAAGCAAAGACCAAGGAGACCCTGTGACTAGGTGAGGTCAGACTACTGGTAAGCTGGGGTAAGAGGCAGCATGTTGAGCTGATGGCATGATAGTAGCTCACATATGGGCAAATTGTCACGATCAATCAAGTTCTTTCCACTTATAGCATTTCAATAATACAGGAGGACATGAACAAGCCAATGCATATCTAACTTGTAAGTTCCAAACACTGCTTGTTTGGGAAAGTCCTTTAAGGCTCTGGCTTTCGCTTTCATATCTGTAAGATGAAGAGTTTGGATTTCTATGCTCTGTGCAGTTTTAACACTCTGTATTTGTTTATTTTGTACTGTATGGCCTATTCTATTCTATGATGTTAGATTATCTATGAGAACCTGAACCTGTAGTTATTAGAACCTGAACCTATAATTTTTTGAAGGTTTTCAGGGTGACTCTAAATCAAACTTTTTTTTTTTTTGGTTTCTTGCCCATTTACCACTTAAATCCAAATCTACCAGTCACAAGTAAGCTAACATTACTATGATGATTAATCTTATATGGCTACTTGAATGGGCCACAGGGTGCCCAGATATTTAGTATAAAATTATTCTGGGTATATCTATAAGGCTACTTAAAACACTGACTTTTGAACCAGTAGACAGAGTGAAAACATATTGTTTCCCCCATCTTCACCCCAGATAATCTTCATTCAGGTGGTTGAAGGCCTGAATAGGACAAAAAAGACTAAATGAAGGAGAATTCACTCTCTCTGCCTGTCATTCAAGTTGGAGCATAGATCTCCGCTGCCTTTGGATTCAGACTTGAACCAGAACTTACATCATCAGGTCTCCTGGGTTGCAGCTCTTTAGAATCTAACAGGACCTATATTCCTAGATGGTCTTGATCTCTAGCTTGCCAAATGGAGATTCTGGAAGTCTTTTCCATGTCTATAATTCCATAAGTCAATTTCTCTTAATAAATATAGATAGATGATTGATGATGAAGATAGATACATAAATAATTATTTCTAGTTCTCTGGACAACTCTTATCATCATAAAATCATCCTTACTCAAACCATCTACAATTAAACCAAAAACAAGTTTTCAACATAATCTCAAGGTTTCCCTCTAATCCCAAAGAAGTAATTTTCTCCTTCCAAGTTGAAAGTGTTTCATGATTTGTATTCTATAACCTAAAATAAGTTTTCTTTTTTAGTTTTTATTTGGGCACTGAAAACCTACAGGGACTTTTTATAATAAGGAAATAAATTTGTCAAACTTCAACCTTTCTCATCATTAATAATTAAAGATATTTGCAGGAGAGCAGGCTCTTGTTCCTTAGGAATCTTCCAGGCCTGCTGGTAATTCTCATTATGGGATAGCGCAATCCAAGAGGCCCTTCATCTTGTCCCAAATGGAACAAGGTGGCTGTCATCTATATAAGACTGAAGATGCAGGTGGAAAATCCTCAGCAGGAGAGGATTCCTCAGCAGCAGTGATAATGTTTCATGAGTCTATTCTGAGAAACAAGGGGAAAAAGCAAAACAAGAAAATGTAACTTTTAGTGTTAAACAATGGTATTCATTTTAAAAATAAGTGTTATAGGCATCAAAGCACTGTGCACTACTATGATTAATTTTATGTGTCAATTTGAAAGGGCCGATCCTTAAGCATTTGTAACTGAACTGGTGAAATTTAAAAAAAAAATAGGAGGCAGAAGGAGAGAAGGGTCACCAGATCAGATTGTATTAAATTCAGAGAAGAGAGGTCCCTTTATATTTCATGGTCATGGATAGTTGGTATCACCGTGGCAGGATTTTGGCCAGAGGTGGTCACTCCGCATCTGCCATGTAGGTCACAGATTTCTCCCTGTTGTCACTGGCTACCTAGGGCTTACCCCAAATTCGACTCCACTCAATTATTTCTGTCATAGCACTCATAACCCCGTGGATTCACTGACTGTGGTCTTCCTTTGCCACCCTCCCCTCCCCTCCCCTTTCCTTCCATCCTTCTTTCCGTCATTCCATCTGCTCCTTCTTGCCTTCCTGTCCTTTTCTCTTTACTTGTTTATTTTACGTCTCTCTCACTAGAACACAAGCTCTATGGAAAAAAGACTTTGCTTTGTTCTCTTCCATGACTTGACTACTGGTGGGCACCAGAGCAGTAACTTGATAAATGTAGGAAGGCAGAAAAGTAAGTCAGGCACGTAAAAAAGAAGGGAAGGAGGGGAAAAGGAAGAAGACAAACAAATGGATTCATGTCCCTACATGTCTTTACTTTATATGCTACTGTCATCCAAAGCTGTATGTGATGATTTACACTGCGATATACGCTCTGATGCCTTTCCCTCACACACCTCTTAGCCTGGCCCTGAATGTCGTCACCTCTCGTATCTGGCTCTAGCCCAGTGGGCATCCCATCAAACTGCACATGGCTTGCACATGCCATGCCTGTTCTCCAGGCCTTTGCTCCTGCTGTCACCTGTGCCTGGGGTATCATCTCTCTTCATACCTTTCTATGCTAAGTAAACTCACACTCATTCTTCAAAGCATACTGTTAGCGTGGCAGAGTGTGACAACATGGAGACATGCTTTCTCTATGACCCAGTAGCAGCCCCCTTCTGTAAATGTAGCCTTTCTGTCCCTTGCCCTAACCCACACAGCAAATTACCTACTCTCCAGGAAGTTGTCTTTGCTCTCTGAAGCACACAGAACCTCCGTTTCAGGTGTTATTTATATCACAGCAAGGAACTATTTTTTTACAGAGTGTGATCATATTAAACCTGAGCACCTCGCATAAATTAAACTCGTGGGAAAACACAAAAATGTAAGTGAGAACAAATAAATATTTAAATGTCCATTGTCAGGTAACAGTAAGGGCTATGAAGAAACAAAAGAAATAAGAAGTCTTTTTTTCCTAATTCATTATATACTTACATTGTGTGTGTCAGGCATGCTGTCTTCCAAACCCTGAACCTGTATAATACACTGTGTCTGTGTAATGCATTTTAATATCCTATGGTACATAGCAAGTATGTATGTCCCGTGAAACCAAGAATATTGTGAGGTCACTGAGGGAAGTATCCACATCCTGTACATTTCTTGTCTGTTCCAATATTGCCTAAGAGCCACTCTGCAGGATTTCAATTACTACTTGGTCAATTAGTCATACAAATGGTTAAGGTACAGGTATCACTGACAACCAGTCAAAAGCACTGTCTATGAATACAAATGTCACACATCAAGAGAGATGAAAAATGAAAATACCACTAACTTTAATAGAGATCTGTGTTCAGCTCTTGTCTAGTTCAAAAAAAAAACTTCTAAGACTATCAATCACTATAACTCTTATAGCTAATCGTAGCTTACATATTGTGTTTAAATGAGCTATGACTTAGTGAGAATCATTATTTTGATAAACTATAGAACCCTACAGGTTACCATCTCCGATTTCAGACCACATCTCAGATGTATTCAGTTGAAGCATTTTTTCCTGAATATTTGTACTAAAATACAGTAAAAGTCAGCTGTGGTAGCACATGCCTATAATCCCTGCATATGGGAGACTGAGGTAGGAGCATTGCCATGATTTCAAGATCAGCCTGGACTACATAGTGAATTCAAGCTCAGCCTAAAAATTGTAGCAACACCCTATCTCAAAAAAAGATGGGAGGAAGAAAGAAGGAGAGAAAGAAAGAAGAAAGAAAACATAGTAAAACCTAAAGTGAAAATATCATGTTAACAGGAATAGTTTCTGATACATGAAGTAACAGGGAATAGAAAACCTTAGCTCAAGATCAATTCCCCATATAACTTCAGTTAAGTATGAGTCCAATACGTAGTTACAGTTTAGATTTTTTTCAATGGGACTCAGTGTTTTGGGTATTCACACTAAGAGGGGATACGAAATGAAACTTGGGATCATGATGGTTAACCTGCACATGCTGGAAACCTAGGAGGTGTTAAACATTACTATCAACAGCCCATGAATTGTAGATCCAGGCTGAATTAGACATTGAAAAATAAGTAGAAAAGTTTGGGCTAAATGGTCACAAACAATTGATACATAGCCAATAGCTGATCATGTTCACAGCTCCTCAGCTTCACGGCAGTGTGAAGCTGCAAGCAAGGTGAAGAATTTTGGACCCTGGTGAACTCTTGGAGACATTCTAGTGCACCCACCAAGAAGATATTTTTTGCCATGGCAGATTCTGATGAAGGTTCTGATGTATCTGAGATGCTAAACATGAATTCAGCTTCAACTTTCATCAACTTTCCTGCAAAAGGAAAACTCAAATGAGGTGGCATATAAGAGCTGCAGAAATGGGGTTTAACTACAGAGCAGATCAACCAGTGATCACAGACAGAACTGATGTCAACAGAAGATTAATTAGACCTCCAAATTGTGTTGGTCCCCTTTATATTGGGATAGTTTTTGGCTGTTATTGATGGACTTGTGTATCTTCAAAGAGGCAATATGCAATTTCTCTTTAATAAAACTGGATGGGCTTTTCATCAGAATAACAGCAGACTTCTCGACACAAACCATCAAGTCAAGAAGAACTTAAAGTGAAATATTCCAAGCCCTGAAAGAAAACAACCTCCATCCTAGATTGATATACCCTGCTACACGGTCTCTAGAAATTAATGGAGAAAAAAGATGCTTCCAAGACAAAGAGAACTTGGGAAATTCACAACCACCAATCCAACTCTACAGAGAATACTGCAGGGCATTCTAGAGAGAGAGAAAAGTACTAGGATTCCAGGAACAGTGGCAGAGAGGCCTCAATAAATGGAGCAGAAAACAGAATGAAGAAGATAAGCAGACAACTGGTGGCAAAAAAGAGCATAACACAAATGAGGCAGAGAAGATTTTATTCAAAACTGATATGATTGATAGTATCAAGTCTAAGAGTAACAAGTACACTGAAGATGACAAGACTACAATACAAATTCTGGCTTGATAACTGCCGGTTTTTGAAGTTCTATACTATATACAAAGTTGTGTTTTTATTAATAGTTATGTACTGATATATTCAATTATACTATGTCTGATGATATACCCAATTCTATTGGAGATAACAAGAGACAACACAGGAACCATGGTAGAACTCTTTGTACAACGGTCTTATATGTTTATTTCGTTTCATGTGTTTATAGGAATATGTTTTGTTTTGCCTTGCTTTGTTTTGTTTCTCCCTCTAATATAGAAAGGATAGAAATACATGTTAAGACTCATGCATGCGTAGAATCTATAAACAGTTTATGAGAACTGATCTTATGACACATGATAAAATGAACAGATACTCTGAAGAAAAAGAGACACTAAAATACCTAGTGCTGATCCTGGAGTGTCATAATGTGAAACCCAGCAATAGTATTATTCTTTGTTCAGAGGGATATTAGCTTGCTTGGGTTTATTCAATCTCAATATAATTGAAGATATCGATAACTGCATGTATGTTTAAGTGTATAGGATTGACAACCATGTTACTAAGTTTTTGTTGGACAGTTGAACAGAACTGCTTGCAGTCTCATTGTTTGAATTCCCACTTTACATCCATTTTTGTATCTTGAATAACTATTTGTAAAACGACAATATGTAAACATCAACTAGTGATTTCTTACTGTTTATTTTTTTTCTCTGAACGTATGTATTATTTCTATTTTATGTTTTGTTTAGTCTTTCTTTAAATAAAATTTTTAAAAAACTGGATAGGCTTTTACAGAAGCCAGCAAGGAAACTTTGTAAATGGGCAGCAGCTCTGTATTTGTGCTTGCCAACACATCTAGTCAAATGCGGAACCGTGTGAGGACCACAATATGTTCAGAAGAATCCTCACACTGAACACCTGAATTATATCCATGGAAGCAATCAAGCCCAGTTTGTAGCTGTAACACTACTCTAGGGCTATACTCTGATGAATGATGTTCCAGTTTCAGAGGACCACAAAGCATATATAATTTCTCAGTCCAAAAAGAAAATTTTGTAAAATAAACACATCAATGCAAACATGGAAAAATCTAAGAAACAGATACCTGATGAATTTATCTGTAGCATTGGATATGTGCTAATACCTGATAAGAACTTTCCTATTCTACCTTTGGGAAAGAATAAAAAATCAGATAATCAAAATGTTAACCGAAATAGTAGTGAGCTATGTTTTAATGAAAATGAGGTAGTAGTTTAACAATTTTTATTTACTATGTAGCTCAGGTGGACCTCAAACTCTCCATCTTCCTGCTTCAGCCTCCTAAGTTCTAGGATTATAGGCAGGGGCCACCATGCCCAGCACTGGGTCATTTGAGTCCAAAAATTTGAGGCCAGCCTGAGCAACATAGTAAGCCCATCTCAAAAAAGAAGTAGAGAAATAAAGTAAACCTTGAAGGAATTTTGTTTGAATTTTTCCCTTTTATTCCTGGCAATGATGATGACCATATGTGTTAATCAAAGTTCTGTGGGGAATATTTTCATGGTTATTATACATCTAACTGTGAAGAATAACCTAAATTGCTGTTATTATGAAAGTGTGAGAATTATAGTTGTGGAAAAAATGTAAGAAAATCTTAGAAATATTCCATATAATAGGATAAGGTGACTACCTCCTGCTATTTATCATCTAATAACCTTCTCATGCAGTACATAAGTTTTATATGATACAGGATATAGAAGGAGATTGATACAATTGCCTCAGAAGATTTTTGGTTTTATTTTTATTAGTAGTTTTGCTGGCTAGGTGGAAAAAAATTGACTTTTTTTTTTTTTTTTTTTTTTTGGTACTGGGGATCAAACTCTTGACTGTGTGCTTGCAATAGGCACTTATGTTGCTGAGCTAAATCCCAAGCCAGACATTTTACTTTTAATGCAGTCACTTTTTGTTAATTACCCCCCTGGTAAACTGGGGGGGTTGTAGATTCCTTACGTACTGTTCTTATACTTGTCTCAGATCAAATAAATTTACACTGGGCTTCCTTCAAAAAAAATCAAAGACCTAAATGAGTAATGAGAGAGAAGCCTTGTTCATTCCTCAGAAAATTCACTGTTGTAGTTGATCTATAGAGCTTCTGTCAATATCCTACCAAGGATTTTTATAGAATACATACAACATCATTTTAAACTTTATATGGAAATTCAAAGCAAAGAATAGTTAAAATATTTTTAAAAGAAGAACAATGTGAGGGAAATTATTTTATCAAGTATGAAAGCCTCATGGTTATAGCAACCAAAAATTACGGTACAGTCAGTGAAACAAATATAGATATCAGTGGAACAGAGTAGAGAGACCAGAAATACTTCCATAAGAATACATAAAACTGACTTTCAGAAAGATACAAAAGCAGTCAGATGAAGGAAGGATAACCTTTTCAATAAATAGTTCTAGAAAAACTGTATACCCATAGACCAAAGGGGAGAAAAAAAGAATCTCCAACAATCACATTATATAAAAATTAACTCAAAACAGTTTATAGACTTAAAATAAAACTATTAAAACCTTCACAAAAAAGAAAATCTTTGAAACCTACGCCATGGTAAAGAGATTTAAACTTAACACTAGCATCATGATCCATAAAAGGAAAATTGAACCTCATCAAAATTTAAAACTTTTGTTCTTTAACTATGAATAAAAGGCTGGCAGTTCTTTAAACAATTAACAAACTTATCATATGGCCCAGAAATTCTACTCCTGTATATAGATGAGAAAGAAATGAAGTTACATGTCCACATAAAACACATACATAAGTGCTTTTAGAGGCATTGTTCATATTAACTAAAAATGAAAACAACCCAAATGCCCAATGATGTATGAGTGAATTTAGAAAATGTAGTATATATATGTCATAAGATCTAGTAATAAAGATAATATATAAATAATAGGAAAAATTGTGATAGATCATTTTGCAAAATGGGGAACAAAAGATGGAGAAAGAGGAAGGAGGTGGAGGGAGTGGAGAAGAGAATTAAAATAAAGGATTAAGATGTATTATGTACTTGTACTCACACCCCATAAGGAGTGCAGTCATTTTGTACTACAGACATGTAAAGTACTAGTAAAACATAAAAATTTAAAACAAGAGTACTAAGACATGCTACAACTCAGATGAGCCTTGAAAATAATATGCCAAATGAAAGAAATCTGTAATAAAAGTCTACATAGTATATGATTTCACTTACGAAAGTCCAGAATAGGAAAATCTACAGAAGCAGCAAGTAGACTCATTGTTGCTCTTGGAGAGTGAAGATTATCTGGAGGAGACCCATAGCTAAAATTACAGAGTTGCATTTTGAGTTGATAGAAAAGTTTTGTAACTGACTATGGTGACGGTTTCACATATTTGTGAGTGTGCCAATCCTGAGTTGTACAGTTTAAATAGGTTAATTATGTGATATGTAAATCATCTCAACTAGTTTTAAAAAGAAATTTTAAAATTATCACTTACATGCTAGAAGAATGCATTTGTAAACCATTAACCAACAAATGATTTCTATCTAGAATATATATAGCTCTCAAAACTTAATAATTTTTTAAAAAGTCAATTTTAAAATGGTCAAAAGACCTAAAAAGTATTTCAGTAAAATGAATGTGCGGAAGGTAAACAAGTATAAGAAAAACATTCAATATCAATAAGCACTAGGCTAATGCAAATTAAAATTACAAAAAGATATGCCTGAACACCTCACAAGATAGTTGCTTTTTAAAAAATGGTAACATTGGGGGCTGGGGATTTAGCTCAGCGGCATAAGCACCTGCCTTGCAAGCAAGCGGTCGTGAGTTCGATCTCCAGTACCAATAAAATAGAAAAAGACAACAACAACAAAAAAATGGTAACATTATATGCTGGCAAGATTGCAGAAAAAACAGATTACTGGTACATTGCTGGTGAGACCATAAAACAGTATAGGCACTGCAAAGCAGCATGGTAGCTTCTCATAGAACTAAGCAAATGATTACTACAAGACAAGGAGGTACACTCCTGGAAGTTTACTCCAGAGAAATTAAAACTATGTTCACACAAAAATCTTCAAAAAGGAGGCTGAGGCAGGAGCATCACCACAAGTTCAAAGCCAGCTTGGACTACATACTGAATTAAAGGCCAGCCTGAGCTACATAGGGAAACTGCCTAAAAATGTCTGCAGAAACCTTAACCTACACATATCATCTGACTCAGCAACTCAACTCCTAAGTACATATCTAAAAGAATTAAAAACAGTGATTCAAACAAATACATATATGCAGTGTTCACTGAACAATATTCATAATAGCCAACAGGTAAAAAGAACACACATATTCATCGGCAGATGAATGAACAAAATGTGGCATATGCACCACTGACCATAACAGGGAATGACATTCTGGTACACTCTGCAAAATGGATGAATCTTGAAAATATGTGCTAAGTGAAATAAACCAAACACTAAATAATAAAGATATGTCTCTACTTCTACAAAATATCTTCAATGGAAAATTTATAATAACAGAATTTATATATTATAAATTTATAATAACAGCATACTGGCAGCTAAGGAGAAAAGAAAACACAGAGTTGTTTTTTTAAAAGTTTCTACTTGGGGTGATGAAAAAGTTTTGAAATAGCTACTGGTGACGGTTTTTCAGATTGTGAATGTAATTAGTGTCATTATATTATACACTTAGAAATAATTAAAATGCCAAATTTTAAGTTATATATATTTTACCACAATAAACATGAAAAAACAAACAAATGAAACTAAAGATTTGCTTACCATATGATCCACTGATTTAATACAGACACCTATCCCCAAGAAAGAAAATTTATACTCACATAAAAACCCACATTTAAGTTTTAGTCATTATAGCCAGTAAGTGGAAACAACCAAAATGTCCTGCAAAAGACTGATTTTATTAAATAGAATGTGATACAAACATCCATGAAACACTATTCAGTCTTTTAAAAAATTACTGACACATGCAATAACTAGAAGGGTCTCTGGGAAGTTTTGTCAAGTAAGAAAAGGCAATCGTAAGGTCGGGATTTAGCTAAGTGGCTAAGTGCCTGCCTGGAAAGCTCAAGGTCATGAGTTCCATGCCCCATACCAAAAGAAAAAGAGAAGATGATCCTACAAAGATTACGTCAGTATGATCTTTTAGAGATGGAGAAAAGATCTGCGGCTGCCAAAGTTATAGGTATAGGAAGGAAGCATCTGGGGCTAGCAAAAGGGAGCGCAGGAGATTGTCACTGTAATGCAGCCGTTGTAAATCCAGCCCACGGTGCTGGTCACAGGAGTTTACACACGCGATAAAATTCCCCTGAACTGGACATATACACGACTGAATGTTGTTACACTGCTGCGATGTGCAAAATATGGATGGGTCATGCCAATGTGAATTTCCTAATAGTGATAATGTACCAGAGTCATGCAGAATGACATAGTATTGGGACTAGCCACACCTAGATACAGATGGTCCCTGACTTCGGTGGTTTGATTTAAATATTTTTTGATGTTATATTAGGTTTACCATGATGTAAAGTGCTTACTTTGGCAGCAGGTATACTAAAATCATGATGTAGAAAGGATCAAGGGCATGTGGCGCATGCCTGTAATCTCAGAATTTGGGAGGCTGAGGCATGAAGATCACTGTGAGTTCAAGGCCAGCCTGGGCTACAAAGTGAGTGCAAGACCAGCCTGAACTGCATAGTGAAACCCTGTTTCAAAAAGACCAAGAATCTACAATTGCTACAAAATAAAAAAGTTTTTTTGGAAAGAATACAGACAGCATGAGTCCATTTATACAAGTTCCTTGAAAAGGTAAAACTAACCTATGGAGGAAACTCAGAATACTCTAAGGAGGGACCAAGGAGAACTTGCTAAAGTGATTGTAATGCTCTTGTCTTGATATAGACTGAAGTATATGCATTAATAAAAACTCATTGAATGGTACATTTAAGATATGTGATTCAGAATATAAAATTCAAAAATAGAAATAAAGTCTGAACTTCAGTTGATGATATGCCTACTGAATAAAATATTTGGGGATGTCATGAACTAGTCTACAACTTACTTTAAAATGCATCACAAAATAAAAATGAGTCTATACATCTAAAGATGAGAGATGTACAAATGGATAGGTAATGAAGCAATTTTTTTTCAATGCTGGAGATCAAACGCAAGGCCTCCCACATGTTATGCAAGCACTCTGCTATTTAACTGTACTCTCACCCCTTTAAACAATTTTAAAACAGTATTTAGAATCTCAGTGATACTATTATTCACAGTAAAAGCCTTTTCACTTTTATGAATGTTTAAATTTGTTATGATAAATTGATGGGGGAATGTAAGTACTCAATAAATATTAGTTAAGTCTTATAATAAAGATGGCATGAGAGCGCTAAAATCCAGGGGCAATTTATTAATTCCTTTTTTCAGACCAAAAAAGAAAAGTCGTTTTCATTTGACATTGCCAAATCTCTTTGATAATCAAGGCTCATTCTTGACTCCACCAGAATATAAGCATTCTTGCTGAAACTTCTCTGAAAATGTGTCATCATAACAATTATGGGGCAGGTTTTAGAATAAAAATGATCCCTATAGCTAGACAATTGTCACATTGTCACACGAACTCAGATATAATTTATCCTTCTCCTTTGAAAGAACAGAATCCTATTTCCTCAAATTACAGAACAGAATTACTTAATAAGCAGTCCTCACAAAACATAGAACACTGCCTTGCTTGAAAAAATTCAAGTCATATTTTTCTCCAGGAATAAGAGAGCAACTATTTCCCTTGCCTAACAACTGTAGTTAACATTCTATAGGTCAGTAAATTCTATTCCCTATTAGGTATGAATCAATATTTTGAAAAGCAAAAATAAATCTCCAGAGGAATATATCTTCATCCTAGATCCCAGAAAAAAAATCTTAGAAATACATACATTCAAATTTATATGCTTATATACAGAAGCAATTTAAATCAAAATTGGATCAAAATCCACAAAGCACATACGGAAAAAATTGAGACTTAGCAGAAAAAGAAACATTAGCAACAGACCCACTAAAACCTCCGATAGAAGCATTACCAAACATAGAATATAAAAGAAATCTGCTTGTTTTGTTTAATGAAACAAAAGGTAAACTTGAAAATACTTGCAGAAAATATAGAAATAAACAAAGAAGTACCAAATTTGAAAAGAAATCAAATGTAATTTCTATAAAATGGTAGTAATCAAAGTTAGAAATTCCATCAGACAGAGCTAAAAGAAATTAGAGAGTGGAAAGGTAAGTCAAATAAATTTTTTTAGAACAAGAAATACAACAAAAATAAGAAAGACTAAGAGACATGGAGGCTATCATGGAAAAATCTAATATATGTTTACTAAGACTACTGAAACCATAAAACTAGTATTGCTAGATAATATAATTGTGTTCATATCCATAATAATCTAAATTAGATTGATAGTAATAAGCAAATTCAGTAACAGGGTTCCTGGATAGAAAATAAATAAAGCAATTATATTTCTATATTTCAACCCCCAAATTATAAAGAATTATAAAATACATCACATACAATCACATCAAATATATGAAATAATAAGAATAAATCTATCACATTATACAAGTCTATTATAAAGAAAATTACAAATTTTATTGAGGAACACATAAAAGACTAAATAGCAGAACATCATGGTTCACTTGGAAAGCTGAGGTAGGAGGGTTGCCTCAAATTCAAGGTCAGGCAGTGGTACACTGTGAGATTAAAGCCAACTTGAACTACATAGTGAGATCCTGTCTCAAAAAACAAAAAACAGCTGGGGATTTAGTTCAGTGGAGTAAGTGTCTGCCTGGAAAGTGCAAGGTTGTGAGTTTGATCCCTGGAAACACACACACACAAAAAAAGAAAAAAAAAAAGGAAAAGAAAAACAAATAAACCAAAAAGACCTAGACAAATGATAGAATATATATTAATAAGTTTTGAAAACAAATATTGTGAAAATTTCAATTATCCCTAGTTTTAATTTGCAGATTAAAAGAAATCAGAATCTCACAAATTATTGTGGAAATATAATACATTTAAAACCTTTATGGAAATGCAAAGGAATAAAGACCTCAAATAAGCTCCTCTAAATTTGCAGAAAAACATGCAGCCAAATTATCTTTAAAATAAAATAAAAGAATAAGAAAGAACAAGAACAGGATATATACAGAAGTCATAAATAGGTATGTCTGCAAAAAGATAATATGAATAGCCAATATATATATGAAGACATTCTCAACTTCATTTTTAATCACAGAAATACAAATTAAAATGATAATAAAATAGCTTTTCAAAAACAAAAGCCCAACAAAAATCAAGCAGGCAACAATATAGAACCACAAATTACATTGCTGCCAGGAACATGAATTGCTACAATCTTAGAAAAAAATTGGTACTAATTCATGTTAAAGATGTTAGAAACTGATTTACTCAGCTTTTATTCTAATCTCCTTCAAATGTGCTGTTCTAAATCTCAAAGGAAAAAAACTAAAAGTTGTATTTCCAAGATATCTCTGCAGCAAGGATTCCAGAATGGCTAAAAGTTTGACCCATTCAATGTTCTCAGTAAAATTTTTACTGAGTTAAGCAGAAAAAAGGAGCAGGGCTGAACGTGCTCTTTTTGTCAGCAGGGATTATAATAATGACTTCTTAATTTTAAAAGATGGTTTCAGAATTCAAGTTTGGCTCTAGGGCTAGTAAGCCTAACCATGCTTCCTGATTTAGCCCAAGTAGCTATCTAAACGCATGCAAGGAGCCGGAACTATATCAGCAGCTATTTCAAAACATAGTCTCCTCTTGAAGTTTTTTTGTGGCCCAATCCTTTGTGGTGGTTTGGCAGTCATTCCTAGAAGTTCATGCCAGCCTCTGTTACTTTATCCCTCGTAATAATTCTGTAAATGATCATAACCCATAATAAATCTTTTTCTGTTTTAGTGGTAGGGGAGCAAAGTCTTACATGCAATATTTATTACAAAGAAATACACTAAAAATTAAACTCCTGTGGTATTAAAATGAGGATATGAAAATGAGCAAATGGCAAAGGATAGGTGAACCCAAGCAGACTGATGCTTAGCTTCTGACAAAAGTAACAGTGTAAAACAGTGGGCAACACCGGACTTTTCAGTTAGGGGTGCTGAGTCACTTAACTATCCATGTAGGGCAGGAGGTCTGGACCACTCTCTTATTCATTATACAAAAATCCATTCCACATGAATTAGATCTAAATATGAAAGGTAAAGAACACAGGAAACTATCTTCATCTTTGGAAGGGTGTAGGAGAGGATTTCTTGAAATATAAAATGAATTAACATAAATGCAATGATAAATGAATTCTAATACATTAAATAGTACTATAAATTAAAAATCTCTACTTGTTAAATTCAATCTTTAAAAAAATTGAATAAATAAACCCATGAAGAAAAAGTATCTAGAACGCACATAACTGACAAAGTCTAGTATTTAGATTATAATTTTTTTAGAAATTCTGAAAATACATAAAGGCAATCCATTAAAAATATGACTTAAATGAGGCATGGTGGCACACTCTTGTAATTCCAGTACTCAGGAGGCTGAGACAGGAGGATCACTGCAAGTTTGAGATCAGTCTGGGCTACAAAGTGAGTTCAAGAGCAGCCTGAACTGCCCTGTAAGACTCTGTCTTAAAAAGACAAAAAAGAAAAAAGAAAGAAAAGAAAAAGAAAAATTACAAAAATATGCCAAAAATTTCAAATGATTAATTCAGAAAAAAGAATATTCAAGCTGGGGATGGTGGTACATACCTGTAATCTCAGCACTCTGGGAGGCTGAGGCAAGATCAGAACTTTGAACCTAGCCTAGACAATTTATCAACTTATCAAGACTCTGTCTCAGGGCTGGGGATTTAGCTCAGTGGCATAAGCACCTGCCTTGCAAGCATGTGGTTGTGAGTACCAATAAAAATTTAAAAAAAAAAATAGTAAAAAAAAATTCTCAAAAAAAAAATGTCAGGGGCCAGGATAGGTTCAGAAATATAGCTCAGTGTGATAGTTAATGAGAAATAATGAACAAGGAGAAAAATAAAAATTAAAAATAATGGAATATTATTGCATATTTACCATAAAGTCATTTTATAAAAATCTGACATTAATAAGTGTTTTTAAGAAGATGCCTCACTAGAAACTCTCTTGCATTGCTTGTAGAAATATAAATCTCCAAATATAGCTGTTTAATTATTTACAATAGTTTTGTTCTAAAAAGTTACCACAAAGACAGAATTAGCCATCACTAAACCATTGTTCCTGAAAGAAATACAAGGCTAGATTCTTGCACGATTTGTTCACATTTTAATTAATTAACCACACAAAACCTCACTTTATGTATGGTTCTGATTAAAGACATCTTACTTAATATATATTGTTGATCCATAAACCTTGAACTCACACCCACCAGTATTAAAAGTCCTGAACAACGTCTATCTAACGTATCTATTCTTTTCTAAAGCACATCAGAACATCTAGTGCTGAGGAGTAGTAGACAGCACATCAGCACTATGCTTGAAGGCCTTCCTGCAGGGAAATCACTGACACAAAACACCAAATGAAATACATGGCATGAATAGATGAGTAAAGATACTGGTTTACAGTATGAGCTTTTCATTTCTGTTTTCATTGGCAAAATCTTCAAAATAGTTGCTACATTTATATTGAAAGTGTAATCGTGGTCTACAAATTTTGTAAGTATATGCTGACTATTTGAAAGTCTAGTCATTGTTCAGCTCCTACAATTAAGTGATTTCTGCAGAATCAATAATTAAGTTTTTTTACCATTAAATACTCCACCTAAGATGATGTAATTAATTTGCATGTAGCTGAGAGTACATGAATCCTGTTCCCCAGAATTTAGCTTTCCGTCCCTTTTTTGTAGCCTTTTTCACAAATGAAAATTATAGTTTGGAGATTTTAACTTTAGGGTTTCAACTCAGGATTTTAATATTTCAGGATTGTGATTTTCAGTATTTTAGACTTAAAGGTACTTGATTTTTTGAGATTTTGAGATTATGGCACTCATAATTATGTTTTGCAGGATTATAATCAGCTCCAATTTGTCATATGTGTTTCAAGTTATAATGTGTCCCTAAATGTGGGGGGGGGGGATCAGTGCCTTTTGTTTTCAGTCAATCCATAAGGACATCCAGTTGCCTGGTCTGCCAGCCTCAGAGGCAAGAGATTACAAGGATTTCTCCTTATCATTTCAAAAGCTTTAGGCTATTCAAATTCTTCTAAATTACAGTCCTGGCACAATGCCTTCTGAATTGAAGCCAATATAGTAGCAAACTGATAAAACTGGCTGCTAATTTACATCCTGCCTTTAGTTTCTGCCTTTAGTTTAGATTATTATTCTGAAAATATCACTTGCATTAAAGCTGCCTATTTGTGTCACAGGCCATAGAATTTGGACTCTTTTTCCATAAGTGAGCATCAGGTCTCAGACGGGAGAAATGGAAGCAAGCAGGACAGCAAACTGCTGCCAAAAGCATTACAGTGCTGGAGTGGGGTGCAATGGTGGCAGCAGCAAATGGTCATCAAACAGGCCAATACGTGACTCACAATTTCCATTTGTTAAGGAATCCAGAAGTCCAAGTTGCCCAGATGAGTGGGCAACTATTAGTGGATAGGAAGGAAAGAGAACTCCGTAAGCTCATGAGTCATCAGCTCTGGAAAGAGTGCTTTGATAATTTGGAGCAAACTTCTACAAAGATGACCAACTCAATGAAAAAGTTGGAGGGAAATAGTGACAAAGATTATCTTCTTGACCAAATTGTAGGCACTTTTCTGGGACCATCTATGTACTCCCTTGTAAAATCCAGTTTTAGCAAAAATTACTGCTAAGTCAGTTTAGGAAGAACCTCCTATCCTTGATATCTGGTCACCCTAGATACCTAATTAGGTTCCTCATTCTCTTCCATATCCCAGGTACTCCCTCTGGCCTATTTTTAGCAAGAATTTGTTAGGTGAGCTTAGATGAAATCTCTCCTTTCTTTAACATCCAAAATGTTTCCCTTAGTAATTTCCACCCATTGATCCATAACCTGTTCCTTGGCTATGAATTCTCATTTGCCCTTACTGTACTCACAGCTGAGTCCATTCTTATTGTCCACTGCAAAACCCCCACTGCAATAGTCCTTCCACTTATCATAATGGGTCTGAATAAAATCTTCCTTACTATGCTTTAACAAGTACTGTATCACTGGATAATGTTTTTATTTAGCAGGGAACAAATTCAACCTATAATATAACACAACAATAGCCCCAACTCTTTATTTTGTGCAATGGTTATAGTTTCCTGACCTAAAATCCCTTTTCCTGAGTTACTAGGGAGCAGTGATATGGACATATTTGGTTTAGGCTGCTCCATATGGAAGCTATCAAAAGTTGGACAGTAGGAGAGATAAAAGAAGATAAGCCACATGTTGAGAAATTAGAGGCTAATTATGGACATTCATTCTTCCTAGATAAATGAAATGAGCTATCACAAACATGTCAACATTATCTTCAGACTTAGTATGGCAAGAATTTAGGCAAAAGGCAAGTTCTTTTTCCCACTGTCAGAAATAATTCCAAGGTCTGGCAGGCACAGACACAAAGCCCCCCTGTGATGGCCCCTCAAACCTGTCCTATCCCCTATACCTGCCGCCATTTATTCACATAAATGGCATCAATAATAGTCAGGCTGGTCTTGACCTGTAGTCATCAGTACTCATGCATTCCTCTACAGGTGTGGTACTTGCCTAGAGAACAGGCCAGGAAGTTTGGGTCTGTTGGGTGGCAGGTGTGGACAACTAGCACATGAGCTATAGAAGTCTACCTGTTCTAGAGTTTGATTGGGAGCCATAGCTCAGGGCAAAGTCACTCCTTAACAATTACCATATTAACATGATGCCAAGTATCTCACTCTGCCTCTTTATGTTTTTTATTTTATTTTTAAAAAATTTTTGCAGTGCCCTCCCTACATGCCAGGGAAACAACTCTAGGAAATGGATACAATGTCTATATCCATTTTAGAGACAGACAAACCTAGACACACTAAAAATCTCAATAATGTCCAAAGTCACATAGCCAGTATGTGGTAGAACTCACATTTAAACCAGCATCCTGGCTTCAGAACCTATGTTTTAGTAATTGAGTGCTGTGGTTTCTATATTGGTTTTGATGTCAGAGAGCCAATGTGGGACATTTTCAAAGTCACATGACAGAATTTGCTTAGACACAATCACTGAAACACTCCAGAGTGTTCAACCCTGAATTCCCATTATATGGACATTCCTCATATTCTAGATACTCAGAAGGGGGAGCCTGCAGAAGCCTACAGGTAACTAACAGCAGGATACAACTTGGCATTTCTGCCTTTATTTTTGTACTCGCCTCCTTTATTATCTCAAAACTTTCAGTTAGATCCCTGCTCACCTATGTACATTATGCATATAAATCACTTAAGGCATTTCTGTCTAAAAATTGGTAAAACAAGGTCTATTAGCCCTAAATTTATATGGTTTATCTCATCCCTGACCAAGACTGAGGACATTAAGATAAGAGTAATTTAAGTAATTTTCCAGATTACTAGGGACATCCAATTGCTAGCTTTTACATCTTGTTCTAGACTCCCTAGAACAACATCTAATAGTCTCCACTCATTGGCCTACCCTGTAATCATCTGGGATTCCAGAGCCTCACATAACAGATCACCCCCAAGATGAGACCACTCCATAATGAAGTCACACCCCTACCAAGCAGGAACAACAAACCTATGGGAAAAAGATCACCCTCTCAAGCTATAAGGACTTCTCTAGAGCCATCTCACAGAACTAGTCCTAAAATAATGATTGATTACCCAGTTTGACTAGTACTGCCTAGCCTGCCAGCTATGCAACCCCCAAGCCTCACCTCAGTCCCCCTTCCTATAAATGCCAATGTTTCTGCAAGCCTCTTGACCTTAAACACCTTATCTGTCCTTCCAAGCATGGCTAGGCTGATTGAAGCTCTTTTCAGCCCTATGCCTACCACTGCTCACCTTTTTAATAGATGTTTTGGGATAAGTGGTCCATGCTGTTCTTGGAATTATTGTTAAAACCAGAACTTGTATTCTAAAATTCTGTTAACATTCAGTGCAACACTAAGAGAAAGAACTGTTTCTATTCCCACTTCATTGTTTTGTAAATTGAAAGATTCAGAGAGGTTAAAAAACTGAGAATGATCATTGAGAGAGGTAGAGGTAGACAAGGCAAGTTGTTATCACAGAATGCAAGGGAAGCCAAAAGAATGCTTCTCATTTTCATTCCAACTTGTACTCTAGACAGGGCAATGACTGGAAATTCATTAATTCATCTAATTAAGCCACATTGGAGAAGCACAATGCATGTTTCTGAATATTGTTTAGGAAAACAACGGGGAGCCATCTGAAAAGAAGTAGAAAATTCAATAAGCAATGGTTGTGTCTTCAGCATTCTGGAACTTGCTAGTAACTATACTAAACAAATCACTCGTAATAACCTTGGTTGGCACTTGACACCAAGAAAATCTTCAACTTCATTTGGGAGCATTCACAGAATCTAACGTTAAATTTTAATCTAATGTTAATTTTCTAACTTGGTTTCTTTGTCAAAGGTTTCTGAAGAAATCACATTGTAGTTAGGGACAAAGCTGAATAAAACTTAAAGGAGAAAATTTGACTCAAAGATTTTTATCTTCCAGCCCTACCAATTCTCTAGTGTCCACATTTTCCCATTTCATCTTTCAGGACACTATCATCCCTATAGGCAATAGTTTCTGCCACTGGACCAGGCCTAAGTAAGGCTCCCCCAAAGAAGAGATGGGCCTCAATTTGCTCCCCTCACAGAGTAGATAGTAGGATTTCTGACTACAGTCACAGAAAAAGAATTTCAGGATTCATTAGCATGAAGCATAGAAAATGTGATTAGTCAAAGTTAAAAAGAAAGGAAGAGAAGGAAGAGAATTCCAGCTTGAGTACCTGAAAGAGGCTCCCTATGATGCAGGAGTTCAGACTGGCCAACTCACAAAAGCACATAGTCAGTTTTTAATGATTGGCCAGAATCTGGTTAGCCACTATCTCCATCCTGGTTTTATACCTCCAGAAGAATCTCTGTGACTTTAGGGCCAATTCAATTTCCATGACTGCCCTTGCTTGGGGAAAGGAGGCCATCTTGGCTCCTATCATGACATACTTGCTGCTTCTTGGGGAGAAGTGATCTCATCAGGGAGTGCTTTGCAAGCCTCTACTTTTCCTGAAGTCTGAGATGATTGTAGGTTTGAAGACTTTCCAGGCATCAGTTAAGGGGGTTTTGGAACTGGACACTGTGCAAATGGCAACTGAGAATCTCTGAGCATTAGTTACTCTTATGCTGATGACCTCAATCTTGAAGGCAGTTAAAACAGACTAGTTAAGTTTAGGGCTAATAGTCGAAGTGGTTAGCATGCTTATGTGCAGAGCTGAGCAAGGATCTGTCCCAAAGTTTTAAGGTAGTAATATTGAGTTTCCTGTCTCCTTTTCATTTATCTTTATTTCCTCTCCTTCAGTTAGCATAGCTATCCTGCTAACAGACAAGTCAAAACTTGACATTTGATCTTCTCTCAACTCCATATAGAAACATCTTTAGAGTCCTATGAGTGTGAAGCAGAACATCCAGTGATAGTAATACAATAAACAAAGTTGTAACATTTGGGATCAGAAAACCTGGACTGAGTCCCCAGTCTCACCATTTGTTAGACCTGTGTGACATCTGACAGGCGTTTGTCTATTAATCTTTATGAACATCAGAATATCTACTTCTCAGAGATACAAAGATTAAATTTTAGGAGTGTAATAAAAATTCTTTTTATGTGTAGCATACAATCATCTTCAGTATTCACAACTAATTCTGAATTCTATGTAAAACTATGAAAGGCTATCAAGCATGGAGCCAGATTTGTTTTGATATTTGATGCAAGTAAGAACCTTTTTTTATGTTTCTGTGAGAATGTTATTTCTGAAACTTTGTGTGAGGGAACAAATACCTTATTTTTGGGTGGGCCAAGTTCTGGGTGTGTCTGAGTTATAGAGAAGTGATGAGCCTCAAAGGAGTAATGTTCTACTGCTTTCTAATTCAGCAGCCTTGTATAGAAACAACCAACATCTAGAATTTTAATGGTGCTATATTATATTCTGGAACTTTCAAACAGAGGATTTGAAATTGCCACAAGGTAGCTGTTTCAAATCATCATATAATAGCAGATTGACAGCAGCACAAATATGAAAAAACTCAACTGTCTTCTAATAAGTCAAAATATGAAAAGAAACTGGTAAAAACATAAAACTAAATGATTCCATTATTTTGGAAAATATAATCTTTTATTAAAATGTATTACATATATTAATATGCAATGAGTCTAATATTATTTTGAAGTGAATTCATTTATAACTTTTAAAATTTTTCATTGTTAATTTCTAATGTAATATTAATAGATAAAATCTACATCAGCAAAAGCAGGGAGAGTAATTTTTAAAATTTCTTTTATTTTAAGGAAATTAAAAGAATGCAAAACAATAGAACTGATACAGAATTTTGAAACAAGCTGATAGGAAATTAATAATAGTCACTATATTGCATATTGTTATCTTCAAAATAGTTGCTCTGATTATATAAGATACAGTCATGCAAAACAGATCAAATAATATAAGTAATCAGATTCCTCCCCTGAGTAAGATCAATAGTACAATTATCTGAACTATCTTATGTGTGTGTATATATATATTTTTCTTTTCTTTTCTTCCCCTTTCTTCTTTTCTCTTTTTTCCTTATCCCCATTACTCTTTCCTCTGGAGCAGTTTCATTCCCGTTCACAATATCTATGGTACCTTTTGGACCTTATTTAATCTTTCAGTTTCTCACACAAGGGAGACAATAGGATGTTGACACATGTGAGTCTGATTTATTTCAATTATGATTATGGTCTCTAGTTGCATCCATTTACCTATAAAAGCCTCAAGTTTATCCTTCTTTGTAGCTGAGTAGTATTTTTGAAGATGTAAAGTGGTTCTGAGATGAAAGGTCCTAAGACTGCTACACATGAAATGCCAGGTGAAATGGAATTTTAAATATTTTTTACTATATATTTGTAAAATACTGCTTCTTATCTGGTTTCTAATGGTTGTGACATTGAGTTCCTTTGAGGTTTTTTCTTTTCCTGGATGACTTACCAAATGGACACTGGAGTCACTCAATATACATTGTGCTGGCATAAGGCCCAACTCTCTCATCCCCCCCTCTCAAACACAATAACAGATTAAACTTAGACTGCCCACAGGGTGTTTGTCTTAGTTACTTTCTTATCACTTGGACACAATATCCAACACCTACAATTTAAAGGAGGACAGGTATATTTTGACTCACAGTTTGTAGAGTTTTCAGTCTGTAGTTGGCTGGCTTCAAGGTAAGGCAGTATGGCAGAGAGGCATTGTAGAGGAGGACTGCTCATGGCTTGG
This sequence comes from Cavia porcellus, assembly GCF_034190915.1. Classification (NCBI taxonomy): domain Eukaryota; kingdom Metazoa; phylum Chordata; class Mammalia; order Rodentia; family Caviidae; genus Cavia; species Cavia porcellus. Next base: position 42,832,531 of record NW_026947493.1, read on the forward strand.
CAGACTGCAAGCAGACAGAGATCAAGGGAGGAAGAGGAAATATACCCTTCTAGGTCATGCCCCCAGTGACCCACCTCCTCCCACCAGGCTTCACCTCCCAATATCACATTTAGTTATAAATTAGTCAGTGAACTAATCACACCCTCATGATCCAATCACTTCCCAAAAGCCCCACCTGTGAGCACATGAGACTTTGTCAAGACATCTAGATATAAATAATAACAGCATTACATGATTATGCAAAAAAGTTTTTCTGATTTTCCTTGGATGTCAGTGAAACATCAAAGTTCACCAAACTCAAATATTAGAACTCAAACATTTTCAAAACTCAAAGGAAAGCCAGTTTTAAATCACCTCTGGGATGTTCAGTTTCAGGATAGATATTTAGGTCTAAGAAAGAATAAGCCCAAATATAACTCTAAGATATTGAGCTGTCTGCTTTTGTTAACTCTGCTGGTGATAGGACTGTGGTTGCTTTGTCAAATCCTGCTGTAGTCTGACCCTTCTCAGCAGGAACCTGGCGATTAATAACGCCCTTAATTGCTTTTCTTCCTGCCTCACAGCTGGTAGGAGAAGTGATATATATCACAAAGAAAGGCTGAACTGAGTTTTAAGGACAGAAAGGAAGTGAAGATGTAGCTGTTGACTTCACTTTCTTTCTGCACATTGGGGGTGGTGGAACTTCTCCCTGTTAAGGACAGGAGCTCTGCCAGGTGCAGTCGAGCACAATCTGTCCCAATTGTGACTGTCCCTTCAGCTCATAGCCCACAGTGAAGACTTCCTAGAGCCCCAGATTTTGGTCTAAGCTGGGGCATACAAGTTAATGAGCCATTGAACTGTGTTTCCTTCCTCACTTCTTTTATCAATAATTAGTTGATATAAGAATTCAAGGATCCAAAATACCCTCAAGGTTCCAGAGAAGCATGGATTTTCCAGTGTTTAGCAGGACCTAAAACTAAGCTGAAGGTGTTCTGACTCAGTGCTGTGATGGAGTCTAATTGCGAAAGCATGGGAAGGGAGACAGTGATAGTGAATGGTGAACACAGCTTTCATTTAGAAACTCATTTTTATATCACTTAAGAAAATTCCATAACTTTCCAGAAAGACAAGTTGAATTTATGTAATTGGAGTCTCCAGAATTAGTGAAATCTTTTTTTTATAACTTTGTTCTTCTGCTTTTAATATTGACTCCTCAGGAAAACTGGTGAGAGTAGAAAAGAGAGAGAGAGAGAGACTAGGGCAGCCTCAAGCAGCAGATTGCCTTGAGTTTAAAAAAGGCAAAAGTCCAAATTCCTATAGGGATCTTGACAAGAGAATACTTACAAGACGCACAAGGACTTAATGACTGTTAAATGTATCAGTGATATAATAAATGTCACTTGTCCCTTATGGGTCTTCTACACTCTTTGATATAGAGTTAAAAATATTAATAGAAATAAAGTAAGACAATTTTTTTAAATGCTCTGTTTCATATCTCAGTTTTCCCCAAGATCTTCTTCCCAACCATTTCAGGGCATTTTCCTATGATTTAGTGTCTTCTTCCAGTCATGAAAACAATTCAACTGAACTTCAGTTTCTACCTCCTAAGTCATTTCAGGTTCTGTTGAACAAACATTACCTCAGCTAACAGAATTCGCCTCCCCCACCAGTAGTCACTATTTTTATTACGTGTGAAAATCATTTAGGTTAAAGTAAGAGGCCATCTAGATACAACTCATTTTCTGCTGCGTGTGACTGGTTAGAAGTGGAAGCAGGACTTTGGTTAAGATCCTTCCCAAGACATGGGCCTAATAAACTAAACCTTCTATTTATTGCCAAGTTGTTTTAGGACTTTTCCAAAGACAAATATCCTTAGGAAAATTGAAGAAACAATATGTTTGATATCAATAACTATGTGTTTACTTCACTGAGAGCTACATCCTATAATAGTTCAAAATTTCACATTACCAAATAAATAGGAATTTTAAACATGTAAAAATCAAAGTAACCTGTTTCAAGATGTTCAAGAATTTGCAAGAACTATGTATAGCTCCTTATCCCAAAATCACTTAGTAAAAATATGAGAAGTAAATTTAGATAGAACAATATGCCCTTGCATATTTAGAATATTAATACAATTAAAGATGTGATAGGCACTAAAAAGAAAACAAATTTAAAATAATATTTCATAGACTTGGTTCTGTTCACAATCCAATAAATGTTTTTGAATTTAAAGGGAATAGAACAGAACAATAAAACAATACACTGAGAAAATGATCACAATCCAAAAAAATTTTAATAAAAAAGGGCTACTTTGAAAATAACAATATGCATTACATTAACCATAAATAAATAAATAAATAAAAGGGTATCCTCCTTAAAACTTCATCTGACTAGAAACTAGTATATTACTGAAGAACTCTTTGGTTAAAGCAAAAATAAATACATATTTTAAACTGATAGTGAAAATACTATGAGTCCAAATTTATAATACACAAAATTATATTAATGTTTATCTATGAATTGTGTTAATATTAAGATTTTTATCTGAAAAAATTTCATAGTCTTAAGTACATTTACCAGGAAATAAATATCAAAAATAGATGATTCAACTCAAAAAGTTGAGGATTATAGAGTAAGCCCAAGGAGACCAGAAGAAAACAAAAAATAAACCCAAAAGGGAAAAAACCAGATCTTTCAGAAAAAATTAAAAGCAGATTAACAAATCAAAAATTAGTTGTAAGATTAATAAGACAGTTTTGGTAATACTGGCCCAAAAAAGAGAGAGAGAGAGAAATGAAAACTAAAAACACAGAAATACAAAAAGAAATGTAAAATACAGAAAAATTCCATAAAGTCCAAACTGAGGTTTTGTTAAAAGAGAATTTCAAGCAGTTACATATCAACAAAATTTAAAAACTAGATAAAGACCAAGAAAAATGTAACCTGCCAAATTTGGTGTAAGAAGAAATATTGCTTTGAGTTTGAATATAAAAATAAGTAAAAAGAAATTAATCCAAAATTTACAATCTCAGATGCCTTTTAAATTTCCCAAAATGTAATATATTTGGATAATAGCATATGCACCCTTTTCAGTTTGGCTCCTTTTATTTAGTAATATACATTTCAGTTTCTTCTGGGTCTTCATGGCTTGATAGATTTCTTTTTAGTTCTCAATAATATCCCACTATTTTGATATATCATAGTTTATCCATTGCCTAATGAAGGACATCTTTGTTGCTATGTGATAGAATTTTCAGCGCAGAAGGGAACCATCTGATAGAATTTTTGGCGTGGCTAAAAAGATAAGCAGTATGAAATATGAAATTATTTTAAGAATGTGGAGAGAGACTCCATGACCCTCTGGGGTCTGGCATTCTCTCCATCAGACACGTGGTATGGGGGCATACATGTAGCTTAGGTTTGGGGTGGTGCCTAAGGGGCATTACTGATGCACTGGTAGCCCATTGGTATTCATTTGGCACCACAGGTAAACTGCCTAACAGCGAGAAAGGTGACTGCAAGATAGAGCCCCTTGGTACAGCCTCCCAGCCTCCCACGGGCTACAGTGTCACGTCTGGGGCAAAATCCTTTCACTATGAAGTTTGGGCAATCATAAATAAGTTGTTATATCCTTGTGCAGATTTTTGTGTACACATTAGTTTTTAACTTCTTTGAATAAATTCCAAGAAGCATGACTGCTAGGTATGGTAGAGAACATTCAGTTTTCAAAAACCTACTACATTGTCTTCCAAAGTGTCTGTACCATTTTGCATTCCATCAGCAAATAATGAGAGTTTCTGCTGCTCTGCATCCTTGCTAGAATTTGTTATTATCAAGGCATAGACTTTTAGGACACAGAAACCACTATTAAAAGGAAAATCAAAAATATGCATTTCATAAAAATTTAGAAATTCTGTTCATCAAAAGACATCACAAAGAATAAAAACATTTGAATAAGAGATTTACAATGCATATCTCTAAAAAGGACTATATATATAAGAATTATATATTATATTATATGTAATATATAAGAATTCTTGTAAATTAAGAACAAAAATGTTATTTCAAAAAGTAAAAGAATTGACACTATAAACAAAAATATATAGAAATGGCCAATAGCCATGAAAATGTTCTCGATCCATTTAGTTATTAAGGAAATGCACATTAAAACTACAAATGAATTAACATTTCATATCCAGTAGGATGCCTAAAATTAAATTAAATGACAGTGGTAAAATGATCATATGGAATAATTAAAGGATCTTATATTGATGTTACAACTATAAAATGTTTCAAATATATTGGAAAATTACCAGTTTCTTATAAAGTTAAACATATACTTTCTCTATGACTCAGAAATTCTCCTCCTAAGTATTTACACAGAAAGAATTGAATTAGACACACAGAAAGACTTGTATAAGAATATTTATAGCAATGTCATACATGACAGGTATCAAACTGTAACCAATCCGAAGGCCCATTAACCAAGGAATAGACATGCAAGTTGTGGTTTAATCATACAATGAATCCTACTTGGCAATAAAAAAGGGATGAACTATTCATAATACTCAGCAACTGAATGAATCTCAAAAATAGGTTGAGCAAAACAATTCCATGTATGTGAAATTCAAACACAAGCAAAAGTATTCATCATAGTGGAAATTACAACACTGTATATGAATGGGAGTTAAGAAATGAATGATTGAGTATACAAAGGAATTTTGTGATGTAATGGAAAAATATTCTATATCTTTTGGGGATGAGGTTCCGAAAGTAAGTGCAAGCATTTGTCAAATGCACTGAATTGTGTACTAAAAATATGTACACATAACTATGAAATCACCTCAACAAACAGATGGTTGAATGCTATCAAGAGGAGGAAGACTGTTAAGTAAAACCTGTGGAAGGTCACTTTGAAAAAAAAGGGTGAGGAGAACCAAAGTAGATATAAAAATAGCTACTGTGGATAGCCTGTTGTCTTATTTTGAAGTCCTGTGTTGCTTGTGTTGTTCTGTTCTGATTTGCTTTGTTCTATTTTTATTGTCTTTAAAATAAAAAAATTTAAAAATCACTAATAGTAGTAATGTTAATTGAGATTGAATGAAATTAAGCTTTTCATTTCATTGAAATGAAATATTTTGATGAAATAAATGAAATATCCAGGAAGTATTTTCTCAATCATGTAACATAAATCTTGACCACAATTAATTTTTGAAACAAACAGGTTTTCTGTGATTTTATTTCCTTTTTGTTTGTATGTGAATCACACAGTTTTCCTGAATAACCAAATCAAAATCTAAAATTAGCTTTGTATTATTTGGTTGTTGTTTATGAAGAAGTGATATAATGCTTTTAAATAAATTTCAAATTAAAATTCACTGAGCCATGATGTTCTAACCTCCTGCACACATCCCAATATAGCTGCAGTACCAGCCTTAGGAACCTATAATGTCTTTCCATTTATTTTAAAGATCATCTCTCATTCAAGTAATTGTAAGAAAAATTCAGCAAGTTTGAGGCAAGGTACTATAATAAAACTGTGAACTGCCTGTTACACTAGCCTCAATTTTGTCTTTATTTTGCCTGCTAGTATTGTGAGTCTATTTCTCTATCTCCTTTGTATTAAATTCTACAATCACCCTTTTAAAGCTAATCCTCAACGCTGGGACTGGGAGGAGACAAACAAGAAGCCAACTAGCCAACCTTTCTGGTAAGGTGCACAAACCATGTGAGCTCAGGAAAGATAAAAAGTCAGCACCTTCCGTGAGCCTCCTAAGAATCAAGCCCAACCGGAATTTCCAACCCTGTAAGCAATCAGCTACACCTGAGGTACAAAAAAGTAACTAAATGCTTGTATTGCTTGGTTGATTTTGCAGGCCTGGAGCTGGAAGTCTGAGCTTCTTTTGGGGGGATTACAGTATGTAATATAGCAAATATGGGTGATTTCCTTCGGTCTGTATTTGAAGTCCACTGTTTTGTTTTGAATTGTAATTAATTGTTTTGCTTTATTCATTGTTCTACTTTGATTGACTTTATTCTGTTTTGTTTTGGTTTGATTTTGCTATACCTGATGGAATAGACAACTAATGTAAAGATAACAAGATATATTATGTTTGCTACTGTTTTCCTAGTATCCTGCTTTGAAGTTCTGTACCAATTTTGCTGCTTTGTTTTTGATGGGCTTTATTCTGTTTTGTTTTGTTTGATTTTATTATCTTCAAAATTTTTAAAAATGAAAATAAATAAATCCTCACTGTTAGTCAGATTTGCCAATGTAACTTATTAAACAAGTATATTTGAGACTTACAAAATGTCTCCAATTACTGGTAAAACCTTCAAATTCTTTAGCCTAAATGGTCTATGTTTAGTCTTATACAGAAGTAAAACATCCTGTATGAGCACCAGAAAAGTTGTTCATAGTTCCTTTTTATTTAATAAATTAAAATTAGACCTAATTTCATTCACTGCTATTCAAAAATGAGCAACATGGAGTGCCCACATTTAATAAAACTGGTGGTAAGTTTTTAAAATAAAAAATAAAAATACATATATACAATGTAAGTCATATAAAATTCTCAAAGTTCAGGGTTATTTGGATTTTACTTACTGGGTTGCATAGGAAAGGAATGTTTGTTTTCCAGGGTATGGGCAATGAAACCTGACTTGCAGGAAGAAAGAGGCAGTACCTTTCAGTGCATCATTGTCATTCCTAACACCAAACCTGGAGGTAGCTATTAACAGTTTGAATGGACAAAAGAAGCCATCATTCTCAATCAAAGGGGGTGTCATGAGAGTCTGAAGTGTCATAATTTTTTGAGAGACATGATGACAGCAATTGATCTTGATATTAAAGAAAAAATTCCCCCTGGTAACTTTTAGTTTGACATCTTTTAGATTGATGGAAGAGTTATAAAAATAATACAGAGTTTTGGTATATCTTAATGTTCACGATTGTGTTACATTTACAAAACCAAGAAATTAACATCGACAATACTACTGACTAGATGACTGACTCTCCTCAGATTTCACTGTTTTTTCCACTGATGCCTTGTTTCTGTTCCAGGATATCACTAATGCTGCATTTATTCATCTCTACTGAATTTAATAACTTCCTAGTTTTTCCTTGTTTATCTTCCTTAGTCACAGCACTGTTTTGAATACAGATTAGGTGTTGTTTTTGTTTTTGTTTTGTACTGGGGATGGAACTCATGACCTCGCACTTGCCTGGCAAGCACTTGTGCCACTGAGCTAAATCCTTGGCCCCAGATCAGCTGTTATAGAGAAGCTCTTGGTTTCAGCTTGGCTAAGCTTCTTTCAGGGATTAGACCAAGTTGCAGGAAGAATACCATAGATGTGACGTGCTCTTTTCATTGCACTGTGATGCAAGGACGTGATGTCACTGTAAGTCAGTACTGTTGAGGTTAACTTTGATTACTAAAGCAGTTGGTACCAGGTTTCTTGGCTGTACTGTTACTATCTTTCCTTTCCGTACAGTCTTAGTAGCAAGTTTGTAACTCAAGCTTAGAAACAGACACCAGAGAGGATTAAGTCTACCTCCTGGCAGAAGAATTTGTGGACATGTTAAAAACATCATAGTAATGTCAACAAATATCATTGGAGAAATACTTTCAGGTCATGAAAATATCATGTTTCTCCTTAAAGTGTTTCTTAGTCATTATTGCTTTTCAGTTCTGGGCAATGAACAGAGAACTTCATGTCAAACTACACCTCCAGGCATTTTTATTTTTTTTATTTTGAGGCAGGATCTGGTCAAGTTGCCCAGGGTGGCCTTGAACTTGCAACCCTCCTTTCTCAGACTTCCCCCTTAGGTGGGATCACAGGAATACATCATCATGCTTTGCTTCAAGTTTTACCAACAAAGACCAGCACACATCAGTGAATCTTGCCTAATAATAAGTTGCAAAGAACACTTATTTCATTTACTTACTTTACACAAATGTCACAGCCAGTTGAAAGCTACTGCTACACAAGTGTCACTTCCGCCCCACAAACACTGTTGTTGCCTGCCTCCTTTCTGCCTACCCACAAGACTCTGGCTTTGGAAGACTTCCCTCTGCTGTGCAAGTGTTTGGCTTAGGAATAAGTGGTCCGATTCATGAGGTAGTAAGTGTATGCATCTAGCAGATTCATCATTTTCAAAAAGAGTCACAAGACAAAGGTGTTCTGTCTTCAGTACCTTAGGCATAGTGAAGAGAGAATATAATGTTCCCTGCTGTTATGGTCAGCTTGTGGCCCTGAAGGGGCAAACCTGAGCCAAAAGCTAACACACTGCAGATGGAGGAGTGGAAAGATGGACTGAGTCTGGTCTTGATATTGAGTTGCTAGATTAACCAACTCTCAATCATCAACTATGGATCATATTTTGTGAAATAATAAGTGCTTTTATTATCCAAGTGATTTTGAATACTATTTGTGGATGGAGGTATCCAAATTCGTGCATGCACTTTATTGAGAAGTGGAGAAAGAGTCTGATTTACAACTCTCAGTAAGAAATATCCAAGGTTGCATAAAACCCTAGGTACGTTCATGGGTCTGTGGCCTATACAGAAACTTCACTGGAGACAGTGTTGCTATAGGGAGAAGAGAACTGAGAGAAATGTCTGTATTGTAACAGTGATAGTTAATTATGGTGTCAAGTTGAATAAGAAACACCAAGCAGTTTGGTTTAGCACAGTTCTGGGTGTGTTTGGATGACTGAGTTACTGAAGAAAGAAGACCCATCCTTGGATGTGGGCAGCATCAACAATAGGCTTGTAACCTGGATGGAATAAAAAGAGAAAAAATAAGGAAGTCTGGCGTCTGCTTCTTTAGAGAAGCTCCAGTCTTCACCCCTGCCTTTGGATGTCCATGTCTAGGCTTCCAGCATAGACTCTCCAGCCTTACAACATAGACCCTTTGGCTTCCCCATATAGAACAGCAGCGAGCTCCAGCTCTCAACCTTTGACTGGATCTTCTAGTTCTTCAGCACCACTACATAACCTACATGCCTATCTCTCCTGGTAGCCACTGTAAGCCTGCCTTGTAAATGTAACAGCATAATCTTATCATATTTATTCTTCTAGTGAACCCTGACTGTTACAGCATGGTTCCAATGGGAACCTTTTTTTTTCTTTTTCTCACTACTGGGGATTAAACCCAAGACCTTCACACTGAACTGTATCGCCAGCCCATTTTAAATTTTTTTTCACATTTTGCCAAGTCACTAAATTTCCCAGGCTGGGCTCAAAATTGCAACCCTCCCACCTCAGCCTCCCAGAATGCCAGGATTACAGGAATGCATTATGTCACCCAGATCAGTGTGAGTTTCCAAACTAGCCTCAACATTAAAGATAGGTTCAAAATAATTCTTTCAAGAATTTTTGGCAAGTAGAAATTTTCATTATGGTCCATTTCTTTTATTTTCATTTGGTTTACAGATTATTTCTTATCTGAAATGTATACTACCAGAAGTATATTAAGATCTGGATTTTTAAAAAATATTTGCACATATAAAATGCAGGGTCTTAGGTATGGGACTCAGGCCTAAATGCAAAATCATTTCTGTTTCATACACGTCTTATACACATGACTTGAAGGCAACTTTATACAGTTTTTTTTAAGTGGGCTTGCTGTGTTCATGCTGACCCATCCTGTAAGATCAGGAATGGGATTTGCCAATTGCAGCATCATATTGGTGCTAAATTTGGAAGATTTCACAGTTTGAGCTATAGGATAAGGAATGTTTATTTCAAAATAATAGGGAAACATTTAAAACTAATGTATAAAACTCAGAATAGGACCACAGTTATGTTGGTAATGATAAGAAATTAAAAACCTAAAATGTAATACAAATCGGGTGTGGTGGCACACATCTGTAATCCCAGAACTCAGGAGGCAGAGGCAGGAGGATTGTGGTAAGTTCAAGACCAGTCTGGGCTACACAGTGAGTCCAAGGCCAGCCCAAACTATATAGCAAGGTCCTGTCTCAAAACAAAACAAAGAAAAAAAAACATAAGATGTAATGTGGACATCCTTTTCTTATTCATGTATTTACAATATTTGTGAATCTGCTATCATAAATGTAAATACAGTCCCTATATTAGAGAACTCATTGGGTGACCACATCTACCCCTTTACTTAAATCATCTTGAACACTGCTTAGTTTATTACTTTTTTCAATTTTTATTTTGTATTAATACTAAATGTTTGCAGCACATAGTGATTACATTCTTCATGGGAAACTGGTACATGTGTATAGCACATCTTAATTCTTTTTTCATTCCCTTCCCCTGTGTTCTTTCCCACCTCTCCCTCCAGTTTGCAAAACATCTATTTTCCTATTTCCTATTATCTTTTGTTTTGCTCATTATATTTTGAGTTTCTCATATTAAAGAAACCATGCAATATTTAAGCCTGTGTGTCTGATTTATTTCACTTAACATTATGGTCTCAAAGTATATCAGTTTTCCTTCAAATGACTCATTTATTATTCTTTGTGGCAGAATAGCATATCACTGTGCATAAATACCACATTTTCTTTATCCATTCATTTGTTGATTGATATGTAGGCTGCTTCCAAGATTTAGCTACCAAAGGGCTACTTTTTAAAACGTAGTAACTAATTTAAATATATGTACTGTTTAACAGTCAGTGAATAACATGGTTTTCCCATTCTGAATTTTTAAAAAGTTTATCATTGTATCTTATCATCAATGTTTTTCCAAGAGGGCTCATTAGTATCCTGAGATTATGAATATCAGAAGTATCTTTGTTATACCTACTATATTTAAGAAAATGACTGACTGGGTATAAATCCTTACTTTTGAATTTTTTGTAAGAATTACTTTACTTTTCTGGCATTTAATATTGCTGTAACCAGCCTGAGGCCACAGTGATGTTTATTAACTAGGTGATTTCTTTCTTTACTTTGTTGCCTATTAAAGACTTTTCTTGACTGTAAAACTTAAACAAGTTTCACAGAATATTCCATGCTAATCATCATAAATTATTTTCTGTAAAGCAGATATTTTCTAAATTTCAGGAAATTTTTCTTCCATTATGCTTTTCAGTATTTTTCTTTCCCCATTTATTCTACTTATTTATTCAAGTAAATTATGCTCTGCATCTGTTGGCTCTTTTCTTTTTTCCTGTCTTCCGTGGCTGTCTTCTAACTGATGAAATTTGGTGGGTGCTGTTTTCCTCTTTCTGTCTATGAGATTTTTCTCAAGAATGTTCAATATGTCTTTAACTCCCTAACCCCCAAAAAATCCTATTATTTCTTGCAGGATTTGAGATGGTTTTGTTTTAATTTTTCATTGTTTTAGGGGGGGTTGTTTTGTTTTTTTGTTTTAAAACAGATAAAAGGGTAGAAATGATACAGAATTTCAAAAAAGTAACAGTAAGAAATCATCACTAGTTAATACATTACACATTGTTATCTTAAAAGTAGTTATTCAAGTTACAAAATCAAAGTATAAAAATAGACAATCAAACAACGGCACAAACTATTCTTTTTGATGAATTAACAAAAACAGTAGTAAGGTTATCTATCTTACACACTTAAACATACATAGAGTCATATGTGTACACCTACCAGTTGTTCTTTCCTTTGGAGTGCTTTCTTTCCCTTCCATTATTACAATATCTATTGTACATTTTGGATCTTATTACTCTTTCAGTTTATTATTATTCTTTAATTTTTATACTAGAGAGACAATACAATATTTACAAATGTGAGTCTAGTTTATTTCACTTATGAGGATACTCTCAAGTTGCTTCCATTTACCTAGAAAATCATCCTTTTTATAGCTGAGATATAGTCCACTGTATAAAAATACCACATCTTTTTCATCCATTCTACAGTTGATGGGCATTTTAGTTGTTTCCAAGATTTAGCTATCACAAATTGTGCTGCTATAAACATGGGTGCATATATAATCACTGTCAAATGACCTTTTCAGTTTTTCTGGAAAATACCCAGAAGAGGAATAGCTGGATTGAAGGAACTTCCAATCCTAGTTTTTTAAGAAATCTCCATACTGATTTCCATAGTGACTGCACCAAACAACACTCCCACCAACAGTGAAGTATTCCTTTTTCCCCACAGCCCCACCAACATTTGTTATCAGTTGGTTTCTTGATGGCAGCCATTCTTTCTGGAGTGAGATGAAATCTCAATGCTGTTTTAATTTGTATTTCTTGCATGACCAGTGATGGTGAACATTTCTTCATGTATTTATTGGCCATTTGTACATCTTCATTTGAGAAATGTGTGCTCATCTCAGATGCCCATTTTTGGAGTGGGTCTTTGTGTAGTTGTTTATATCTTTCCAGATCTCTGCCCCTCATCTGCTGTATCTTTGGGAAATTATTCTTCCTTGAGCTCCTTTTTTGCTTTTTTGTAGAAGTCCATTTCCCATTAATTTCCCTGGGAACATGGAAAATGTGTTTGTCTGGAATCTTTTCTTCTCTGGAAGAATTTACTAGAATTATTATCTGTATCTATTTTGAGTTTCATTATTTTTTGTGTAGTGTCTGAGAACAGGTCTCACACAGAATCCTTTCTATGTCCTATTCAGTATGAAGGGTCTTTTAGTAAAACTAGAATGTGGAAAACAGATCCTGAGCAGTTGCCAGCCTCAGTTTTAGTATATCTGCCTTATAATTTAAAATCAAGTCCTCTGTTCCTTCAGTGTGGATATATTCCCCTGAAACAAGGTAGATAACACCTACCGGCTCACTCATCTTTTGCTTGGTGATTGGAGCTCAGTGGACTTTGTCAAGAACTGCAAAACTGATTGCTGCTTCTACTATCATTCTCCATGTAGTTTCTCTAGGTGAGGAAATTCATAGATCATTGTGTTCACTTTCCAGAATCTTCTTCATTGGTTAGAAGTTCCCCTATACTTAGTAGAAATCCTTTACCATTTATTTAGCATTCTTTCTTAGTTTTGTTATGGGTGAAATTTTCATTTTCTTTTATTTTGTGTGTTTAATATGATAGTCTTTATTTTTTTAATTTGTGTGTGTGTCTGTGTGATGCTGAGAATCAAATTCATGCCTTGCACATGATTATATGATAGATTTTAAAGAAAGGATGAGAGTAAACAGTACCTGATCCCACAATCTTTAGCTCAGACTTCTCTATTTGTTTATATGTCTATAGTGGCTTCCCCTTGAGGGCAGGAATCATGTATACAGTGTATATATCCTAAGTCTAATATAGATGAGATGCTCAGTAAATATTCCTTGAAAGAAAGAAGGAATTACTTCCACATGATGTTATTTGCAGGCTAGAAGTTGTTCTACTTATTTTTTTTTATTAGATTTACCATAGAAAAACAATACTTCAAGCAGCAGAAAGTGATGGAGTCAACAGGTATGTCTGTTTTGTTTAGGAATACAGTGTCAGTAGTATTTATATATAGTAAATGGAAGATTGAGCCCTTTGGTTCTTTCTCTATATAGGCGACTCTCATTATTCACAGTTTCTAGGTTTACTAGGTAAAATTACTTGTAATTCATAAATAAACACAGAACTTTCACAGTCACTGAGGACCTCTACAGAGCAAAAAATACTTTCATTCCCCTGATGCATATTTTCCCAGTTGAGGAAGAACAAGGTGACACTGCCTTTCCATTTTATACCTCCTACTAAAATAAATATTCCTTTGTGGCCTATCTATTTAATAGTACTTTATTTTTTTTTTGCATGGTTACTTTTTTGTTAGTGATTCACTATTTAAAATGGCCTCCAAGCACAGTGCTGAAATGCTGTCTTGTATATTCTAAGTACAAGAGGGGAAAAAATGTGCATGTTAGATCAGTTTTGTTCAGGCATGACACTCAGACATACCTGACTTAAAGTAATTGTTGTGAATATAATGTAAATGTGCTAACAGTAGAGTTCAAAGGGTATCTTTTTTTTTCAAAGGGTATCTTTAAACAGAAATACAAGTTAGACAAGGTTACTGCTACAGTTTGAATGTTAAAGGATTTGTTAACAGATGGTGATGTTGGGAGGCATGGGACTGCTAGGTTCCTCTTCTCTTTTGCTTCCTAACCCACAAGTGAGCTGTTCTGTACCACCACATGTACCCCAGTGTGATATGCTACCTCCTACACTGTGAGGAGGTGATGTGCAGACCCAAAGCAGTGCGGCCAATTCATGGGCTGGAACCTCTAAAACTGTGAGCTGAAATAAATTTTTTCTGTTTCAAAGTGATTTTTTCCAGATGTGGTTACAATGATGGAAAACTGAAGGACACAGTTAAATTTTGATTACTTAATGTAAATGTTGAGACCAAAGTTTCATAGCAAACCAGTAAGGCTATATTTCCTGTAGGACCCATAGTTCAATACATTCCAATTCAGTATTTGCAGTAGCTTTATTGAATGAAACTACTACAAATAACACGAATCAACCATTTTTATCCCTTCCCAATTCTTTAAAAATCAGATATATGCTGAAAACTACCAAATTTAAGTCTTCAGCCTAAAAAATCACCTGAAGAACAAACTCATTTTGATATAGGGGAATGAAACTTACCTACTTGTCTGGTATGAGTTCCTGTTCTCTAAAATCAAAGAATGACTTATAAGAGATGAGAATAGAATATATTTATTGACAGAAAGAAAGCTTCTGTCTGAAAGACAGACAGAAGGGGTAGAGACACAGAAGGGATCCTGAGCGGTTTGCCAAGAACTCTGTCTTTTCCAAGGACTTATTTTATAGAGTGAAATCATAGGATGAGATGGGTTTAAGGTGGAGAAAACTGGAAACTCAGAAGGCAGATGGGCCTAAGGTGGGACAGAACTATGGTTAGCCAATAAGATTAATAGTTCAGGTAAAATTGATTACATTGGGGATAAATGGGGAAGTGAGTCACTGTAGAAAGCGGGCATTCTTAGAGAGCAGGGACTTCCCTAGGGCTTGGGAGGGTGACTCCTGACTTCCTCAGGTTGATAGCCACTTACAATATCAGTAATTAGGATATGGACGTATTTGTTTGATCTTTTGTCTTAAGATCTGGCCCACAGCAGAGGTGTTTGTCTCCCCCATAGTTGCAAGGTATCTGGGCTTCTGCACTAAGCTCCTTTGAGGACCTAGCCCTGTCTCACTGCCTATAATATTTCTAATTAACTCAGCTGCTGCAACAATTTGCATAGCTGATTTTTGATATCTTTACTTCGCTATGTAATAAGTTCCTCAAATTTATGCTCAGAACAGAATTTTAAAATCTTTCACTTCCCACAAACCTGTTTTCCCTCAATATTTAAATGTCAACCTCTTATATCTACCTGCACAGATCAAAACCCTAAGTCATCCTCAATTCTTTTCTGTCCCTTATTTTTCATATCTTTTCCTTCAACAAATCCTGACAGATTTACTTCTCTCCAGATCCTTGAACCTATCTTTTTTTCCATTTTCCACCATTTCAGTTCAAGGCACCATCATCCCCGTGCCAGGTTTCTGCAAGAACTGCCAAACTATCTGCCTGCTTCGACTTTGGCTCCTTACAGTTTACTCCTTTTCTGGCACCAGTAATGGAACTCATGACCTCGTGCTTGCCACCAGGCTCTGTGCTGTTGAGCCATAGTCCTGGCCCTACAATATATTCTTTACACAAAAGTAAAAGTTATGCTGTTAAAATGGAGATCAGACCAGGTTGTTCCTCCACTTAAAATTCCCCATTTCGTCTTCATTGTGCCTAGGATAAACCCAAACTTTCTACTAAGGCACAGAAGGCTGTAAACAATCTAGCTCTCACCAATGTCTCCAAGCTTACACCCCACCTTCTACTTCCTTACCCCTTCCAGTGAAACTGGCTTCTATTTTGTGTTTAAACATTCCAGGCAAAAGCAGTAAGATTTAGCAAATAAAATATGGGATAGCCAGTTAAATTTAAATTTTCAAATAAAAAAGGGAATTTATTTTAAGTATAATCTTTATAATATTTGGGTTACACTTACACTAAAAACAGAATATTCATTGTTCATCTAAAATTCAAGTTCATCTGAGCTTCCTGTACTTTTTCCGGCTCTTCCTGCCCTAGTTTCTTTGCTCTTGCTGCCTTTCTCTTCCTGGAGTACTTCTGTCACAGATCAGGACTCAAGTTGCTTTGTTATTCCAATCACAGAGCAAATATCACTTCTACAGGGAATCTTTCTTTAGTCATCCAATCTAGACTTTCAACACACCTGCCCCCTGATCTAGGCACTATCTCATTGTCTTATTTTTTCCTTTTCCTCATGTAAGTTCTATTAGGACAGGGTCCTTGTCCATCCTGCTCTCACTTGTAATCCCCATAACCTAGAACTATATATTTAGCCCTCAACACATGTCTTTGAAGGGACAGTCAAGATCCAGACTGTAACAGAAAATAAACAGCAATTTCTAAGAAGAAAAATTTTCCTTAATTAGATGTTTTGTTTTGTTTTTGAGACAGTGTCTTGCTATACAATTTAGGCTGGCCTTGAACTCACTATGTAGCCAAGGCTGGTCTGGAACTCACTACAGTACCCCTCCTCAGCCTCTTGAGTGCTGGGATTATAGGCATATACGACCACTCCCAGCCTAATTAGGTGTTTAATAATTGTCTCATTTAAGTAACATGTTTACCATAGGTAAAATGTGTGACATAATAAAGCTATATTTGTAGGTTGAGTATAAATTGACATATTTTAATTTTCATTTTAAATAATAATAGCTAGTACTTATGTAATGTTTATATTTAAAAAATATTTTCATGCCAGATAAGATGGCACATACTTCTAATGCCCAATACTCAGAAGGCTGAAGCAGGAGGATCACAAGATTGAAGATTAGCCTGTGCTACTTAGCAAAATCCTGTCCCAAAATAAAAAGGGCTTGCAATATAGCTCTGTGGTAGGGCACACCTAACTTCAATCCCCAGTATTAAACAAAGCAAAAATATAATAAAATAAATACGTAACTCCACTAGATCATTCTAAGTATCCTAACTTGGGTCTTAATTTTTTTATATTCAATTATTAAATAATCAAATTTAACATCACTTTTTTGCTTTTATAATATTTTTATAAAAACCCTAGGTACATACACTATTGTTCATATTGGGAAAATACTATGCAACTGACAACCTATCTACAATGCCATTTGCAAGAATGCTTTGACGTTAAAAAAAAAAAAAAGAACTGCCATCAGAGATAGCTTTTAAATTATAAAGCCCAGTTGATTTTCATTAATCTGACACGAAATAGTGTTAATGCATGATGGTTTGAATTTCCTGGTTTCTACTACCTGCATTTATTATAATAAGGGAACTAATGGTTATTCTTTGAGAAACTGTCAGCAAAAGAAAATACCAAAAAAGATAATTCATAACTACATGTGATTTCTCTAGAACATGGTCTTCATGTTCTCAAGGTCTACATCCAAATTTTTTGGTTCCCAGCTTTAAAACTGAGCAATATTTAATTCCTCTTTGAGACAGTTTAGAAGAGGCTTAGTTTGAGATGTCCCACCAATATCTGAAACAATAATACCTTTGGCACAGGGATGACTGCATCCAGAGACGTGGCAGCAGTTTCCTTTGCTTCTCTATTTTCAGTCTTCAGTTTCTCACTACTATGCTGAACTTCTTATGCACGGTCTGCAGGAAGTGAGTCTAAAGCTGCTGAATTAATTGTCCTTGCTCCAAGCACACCAGGCAGTCCAGCAGCAGGTAGAATCACGTGACCACAGAATGGCTAATTCAGGACATCAGTCCATTATGGTGTGTGCTCAAAGGGAAATGAATGGAGAAGGCCACAGTCTCAGCTTATCTCTGGCCTTTTATGATGTCCGTGTAATATTTGACTTGATACATTCTTGTTCTCTTTTTGCCAAATAACAAGTTCATAGGCCAAAATACTAATTACTCCAGTTTATACAAGGCTCTCCTCTAAGATCCTCAGACAATCACAGATATTTTGCCTCAGTTTTAAGCTCATCCATCACTATGTCTACATCTTCCTATCTTTATCTGCATAAAGTAAAACCTTATTGTCTGTTTCATCTGGCTGTCACTTCTGTAACACTCAGGTGGCATCAGTCCTGCCCTGACCTAAGCAGACACCCCATTTAAAACTATCCACAAAATTTACACACATTCACAAGGTGCAGTAAGAAACATAAATCTTCCAGATTCCATCACATGGGAGCTAGTATATTTGGCTTTTCTTTCAGTTACACAGACCCCCAAACTATGTTTCTGTGATGATCAAGTCAGGATTTCTTTTAATTCTAAGTTATAAGTATTAAGTAATTGCATGTATATAATGAAACTTATTCTAATGTAGTCTGTTATCAGAGTATAGCTAAAAAGTATAAATATTCACATACATTAAAATAATTCTATTGTTAATCTTGGTTAGCTGATATTAATAGGGTACATCTTCCTGGATCAAATATCAAGATAGAGTAAATGGAAGTTCTTAGGAAGAGGGTTTATGCTTTTTATCTTGGTATTCTCAATGCCTGATATAATGCCTGCCATATTCTAATATTCAACAACTATTAATTGGTCAAATGGGTGAATGAGGGCAAACTGCATCTATATTTCTCTAGTTCCAACTCTACCACAAACTGGAAATTCCATTTTGGTACCTTAAACTTAACAAGTTACAAAACAAATCCATCATTACCCTCAAAAATATCCTCTTTTCATGATTTTTCATGTCTAACAATATTACTGCCATTTTTTGAGTTACCAAAACTAAAATCCACTTTTGGTTCCTCATCTCACTTCCTACTGAGCAGTCATTGATTTCTGCTGATTTTTTCTCTAGGATAATCCTCACATCTGTTTTTACTTTTTTTTTAATTCATCTTTACTACTGATTATGTAAGACCATGTATCAATATCTTTTCCTATGATCTTGCTCATTTTGCTCCCCCTGAAGAACAAGAATGTGTGCCCTTTATCAGATGAGTTTTTTCAACACTTTAAACTGGCATCACAGGCCCCTCACAATTAGGTTCAGAATTATCTTTCCAACCTTGTACAGACCACAAAATATACTTTACGTCTCGACTCAATGAGATTATCTGTCATTTTCTCCAGACTCTGCTTTTTACTCAAGCCTGGGGAGCTTTATGTATCCTTGATGTCCACATCACGTATTTCCTAATCTATAAGTCTTTGGTTACTTCCTCAGTCAGAGTAAATACCCCTTTCAATAAACTCAGAAACCACTTAGATCAAACTTTTCTTGAGAATTTACAACCTGTGGTTTTTCATTTTGTGTGTATTTACTTTTTTATCATCCTCACCGGTTTATAAATTCATCTACTTGTTTATAAATATATACAGAATGTTTTATTATGCTCAAGGAACTGAGACAGACACTGAAGATCCCGCAATAAAGACAATAATCACAGTCTCTGACCTGGTGAAATTTCCTTTGCAACAAAGAAAAGAAGAGTCTTTGGTGAGCTGAATAAAAAGGGCAGATTGATGAGTAAAGTAGAAAAAAGCCAGAGATGCGGACAGTAGTAGCCTCTGAGGGGCCTTACAGACCTTAATAAGGAATGGGGCTTTCATCTCAATGTGATGAAAACTATCAGTGGGTATCATGCAGACACAAGGCATTGGATTTGGGTTTGTAAGAGATTTTTCTGGCTGCTAGTTGAGAATGGACTGAAAAGATGAGTTAGAAAGTTTGTTTCCACATACAGGCATGAAATTATGATGGCTTGTTCTAGAGTACTAACAGTGAAGGAGGGAAAAGTCCACGAATGGGGTATATTTCAAAAGGCCCACAGAATTTGTTAATGGTTTGAGTGTTGAAGGAGAACAGAAGACAGGAACTGAGAATGGCTTGCACTTTTTAACATGAGCAACTGCATTTGCCATTTACTGAAATGGAAGATGCTGGAAGGAAGAGCAGGATTAGGGGCTAATGAGAAGATGAAAAGCTTAAACACTGATGGGTATGAGCTAGCAGAAAGAAAGTAACAGCATATTCAAAAGGAAGAATCAACTCTTAGAGGGCTGCAAGTCTGCAGTCTAGACTGTCTACGGGGGGCCTTATTGTCATGAAAGAAATGAGATCTAGGCCATAGATACTGGCTAGCCAGGGTGGAGGAGACACTACAAGACTGAATGAATGATCTTGTTCAATGATCACAATTCTTAACCCTGATTTTACATCTTATGTCTTTTCAGAATGCAAAAGGAAAAAATCTTATAAGATTTTTTTGTCATTGTTGTTGAGATCTCTCAGAAAGTTATCTTTCCTATAAAAATGCAGGCTGCAAAGCAGTATACATTACATACTCTCCTGTAAGCACACAAACATTTATAAACATGGATAAATAATCAAGGGATTCTATTGAAATGTAAATTGTATCTTAATACAGTAATTGCCTTTCAGGTAATTTTCTTTAATTGTCTATATTTAATGTATTTTCCACAGTAAATGTGTATTATTTTGTATTAAGAAAAATCTAATAAATTTAGTAAAAGAATATCTTGTCTCTCTGCCAAGTTCTGGATGGTTCTTCAGGAAGGAAATGATGAGCACAGTAGGCAGCTTGACTTGACTGACATCACCACTCTGTCTCACATGCCTGGTCACTCTTCCCTACAAGGAGCTCTGTGCTCATCCCCAAGACACCACTGCCCCCACCCACTCCATGGGAAATTCAGCCATGGAACCTACAATCATTTCTTAAGTCACTACTTGTAATTTAATTTTGGCTTACTAGGTACTATATTCATACATTTTAACACCCAAAGGAACAAGAAGTATATTACTCATTCTCCTACCTCTCCTGTTTCCCAGTCACTGTTTCCCTCCCTCAAGAAAATAAATGTTACCAGTTTCTTAATAACTTTCTAGAAAAAATATAGAGGAAGAATTTTTACAAATATATTACACAATAAGTCAATATTTACTTTAGAAATTTTAGACAATGCAAATAAGCACTAAAAAAACATAATAAGCACTATTAACATTTGGGTGTGGGTTGTTCCAGATTTCTGTATGTTTGAATTAATATTTATTCTCATCAATCATTTATAAATATCACTTTTTAAAATGTAGATTTATAAGGATCCAGGACAGTGATGGTGAACCTTTAGAAATGAGCACCCAAACTGCAACCCACTTACTTATTACAAAGTCCCAACTCTGACATTCAGCCTGAATACTGACCTTTTAGTTTAGAAAAAACAACTCATACATAAACAATTTTTGTCTTAAGAGAAAAACAAAGGGGAACTAAAGATGGAGGATTGGTAAATAGCAGAATACAGAGGCTCCCTGAGACAGAACTCAGATGCCGGAATAAAACATCACGGAGAGGTTTGGACAAAGGGAGATGGATCCTCTCGACCCAGGAAGAAACTAAAGGGAAAAGAGCTGGTCAAATACACAGTCCAGAGGCTACTATTGAAGGAGCTAAGATTAGTGGCCACGGTGCTCTCACCAGAGCGCCCGAACTCATGCTACTACGACTCACCAGAGCCGCCCAAACTCCTGCCGCTGGGACTCACTGGAGCTGTGGTCATGCTGAAGTTGGTGGTTGGTGAGTCCAATGGAGAACAGAGCTGGTAAGGGACCTGCATTTACCTGCAGTAAGTGCTGGGAATAAGGCCTTCCCACAGGAAAGTGGCGACCAACTGAATGACATGTTGGAACTGGACAGGACGGGCAGGAACAAGGAACAGCAATGACTTCAATCAATTGTTCCCTTCCCAGACCAGATTGGTGGGATCTGTTTAGCCTGGGTTGCACCCCTGGGTGGGACCCAATAAGTCGTCCCTAAACAATTCCATATACGTGGCACACACTAACACAGTGAAGGCCCCTGCATGTTGACTAACACAGAGGGGAGGGGCTGGCATACATCATCCCTATTTGTGCCTCAATGACCAACAGCAAACTGGAGAGGGCAGAAATTCCTAGCCAGTGCACTTCAGAAGAACCATAACCAACAGGGAAAAGGGCTGGGACCTCCTCTATACACCTGTATGGAAGAAACCAAAAACATGACAAGAAAAAGAAATATGAAAAAGTCACCAGGCCCCAACCCTGAGAACACTGATCCAGGAGAGGTAAATACAAAAGAGATTGAGGATAGCAAACATGCAGTATCAGGCATGGGATCAGTGAACACAAAGAGATATCTTTGGACCTCATAGATGAGCTCAAAAGTGAAATATTTAATCAAGTAAAGCAAGATTTAAGTATATTAATAATAAAAGAAATGCTTAGCATCTCTCAAGAAGACACAGACAGAAGAATGGAGGAACACAAAAAAAGGAGAGAAATGTTTGATGAAGAATATAAAGAAAACCTAGAAAACATGAAGCAGATTCAAAAAGATTACCAGGAAATAAAAAACTCCATTGAAAACTCCATTGAAAGAAACTAAGGATAGACTACCAAAACTTCAAGACAGGTTTACAATGTGTGATCATGAAAGGAAAGATCTCTTTAAAATAACAAGGAAACAGGCAGTAACAGTTCAAAGGCAAGAGGATCTATAACTTAAGAATAAAGAATGTGAATGAAGAAGCAGGGGTAAAAACAAAGGAAATACAAAGGCTATTCATTGAAGGACATTCTAGAGACAGAAAAAAAATACCACAATTCCAGCAACAGTGGCAGAGAGGCCTCAATGAATGGGGCAGACAGTGGAATGAAGGAGAAAAATAGACAATCAATAGCAGAAAAATAGCATAGTACAGATGAGGTAGAGAAGGTTGGCTATAATCTCTAATATAGATGGCCTTGATACACTATCAAAAAGAAACACAGGCAGAGTAGATCAGGAGATAGGGTCCATCAAGATGCTCTGAATAGGAAATATACTCAAACTGAAAGAGGATTAATAAACCAAAAGTCAAAGATGAGAAAACAATGCTCTATGTAACAGGGAATGAGAGAGAAATAGGGACAGCTCATCCAGCAGCCACAGATAGGTTGGAAAGTCATGACACTTTTGTGCAGTGGAGAACTACTCAGCTATAAGAAAGGAAAACCTTGAGGCTTTAGTAAGTAAAGGAATACAGCTCAAGATCATGATCAGGAGTAAAAAGGTTCAGCACCACTTAGGTAGATAATGGGCTGCCCCTCTAATCTAAAAACTAAAGGAGTTAGTGGGACCCAAAATGTACAAAGCACCCTGAAAAAGGGAAAGGGGGGATTGTCTAAAAAAATAAGGCAGAGGACATTGTTAACAGTGTATCACAATTTCAGAGCCACATTAGTCTTATCGCTCTATTTAGTTTGATTTTATTCTGTTCCAGTCTGTCTACTCATACTAGATTTGAGGGCACAGAGAGCTATCCCAAAAATAGTAGGATATACTACGGTAACTATCCTTAATTTCTTATTAACTTAAACTGAAACCCTGTATTACTTACATTGTCTTACTATGACTGATCTTGTTTGAATCTGGTTTGTTAGATCGCTGTTTTGACTGATTTTATTTGAACTTGGTATGCTTGATAGTATCAAGTCTAAGAGTAGAGGCAACTACTCTGAAGATGACAGGATGCAATAAGACACCCATTCTGGTTTGATTATTAACTACTTTTGAAGTCCTACAATGTCTCAAATGTTGTGTTATTAATATTGCTATGTAGTGCTATGTTCAATTATATTATGTCTGATGATATAGATAATTCTATTGAAGATAACAAAAGACAGCATAGTAACTACTATAGATCACCTAGTATTGTGGTTTTATATGTCTTTTTCATTTCATGTGTTCCTAGGAATTTGTTTTGTTGTCTGGTTTTGATCTGTTTTTCCCTATAATACAGAAAGGATAGGTATACATGTAGAGATTCACACATGTGTAGAATTTCTAAAAAGTTTACAAGAATAGATTATATAATGCACACTGTAATGAACAGATACTCTGAAGAAGAGATACTAAGATACCCTGTGCTAATTCTGTAGCATTGTGATATAAAATCTAGCAATACTATTATTCTCTGTTCAGAGTGATATTAGTCTATTTTCTTTTGTTTAATTTCAACATATGTAAAGATATGGACAGCTATTTCAAAGAGAATGAGAGACATTATGGTAGCCATTGTTGACTTCTCTATTTTCTGGTCTTGAAGACCTAAAATGCCTTCATCGTCAGTATGTATTCACTGTGTGCAAAGATATGGACAAATATTTGGAAGAAAACAAGAGCCAATATGATAGACAGTGAAGTTCTCCGTGGTCTTGCTTTGAAATCTGTGTTTTAAAAATTGTTTTCTTATGATCTCTTTTGTTCTGTTTAATTTTACCCTCTTTAAAATAAAACAAATTTAAAAAAAAAAGGCTATTCACAGAAATAATTAAGGAAAACTTCCCAAGCATAGGCAAAGGAAATGATATTCAGATGTCTGAGGCATACAGAACTCCAGCCACCTATAAACCAAAACAGAGTTACACCCAGACATATAATAATCAAGATCCCAGAAATTCTATATAAGAACAGAATATCAAAAGCTGTCAGAGAAAAGAAACAGATCACCTATAAAGGAAAACCCATCAAAATCACAGCAGACTTCTCGACACAGACCATCAAATCAAGAACAGCTTGGATTGAAGTATTCCAAGCCCTGAAAGAAAATAACCTCCAGCCCAGATTGATGTACCCTGAAAAACTGTCTCTAGAAATTATTGGAAAAACAAGATACTTCTAAGACAAAGAGGAATGAGGGGAATTCACGACCACCAACCCAACCCTACAGAGAATACTAAAGGACATTCTAGAGAGAGGAAAAAAGTACCAGGATTTCAGGAACAGTGGCAGAGAGGCCTCAATGAATGGGGCAGATAGTGGAATGAAGGAGAAAAGCAGACAACTAATGGCAGAAAAACAGCATAGCAGAAATGAGGCAGACAAGGTTGGTTATAATCTCTAATATTGATGGCCTTGATATACTAAAAAAAGAAAAAAAGGAACAAAGGCAGAGCAGATCAGAAGGTAGGGTCCACTGAGATGCTCTGTATAGGAAATACAATTAACCTGAAAAAGGGTTTATGGACAGAAAGTCAAATATGAGAAAACAATGTTCTATGTGACAGGAAACCAGACAGTAATAGGGGCAACTCGACCAGCACCTGCAGGTAAGTTGAAAAGACAGGCTTTTGCAGGCAAAGGAATACAACTTGAGGTCAAGTCCAGGAGTGAGAAGGTTCAGACCCACTTAGGTAAATAGCAGGTTGCCCCCCATCTAAAAGCTGAGGGAGTTGGTGTGACCCAAAATGCACAGTGCACCCAGTGGGAGTTCAAGGGGAGAAATAGTCCAAAAAAGGAAGGCAGAGGATATTGTCAATAGTGTATCAGGATTTAAAACCCACATTACTCACACCATGCTCTGTTTAGATAGATTATGTTCTGTTCCAGTTTGTCTACTTGCACTAGATTTGAGAGCACAGACAGCAGGATATAGTATGGTAATCATCCTTAATTTTCTATTAACTTAATCTGAAGCTCTGTATAACTTATACTGTTTTACCATGACTGATTTTAGTTGAATCTGGTTTGTTAGATTGAAGTTTGGTATTGACAGATTTTATTCAAATCTGTTATGACTGATAGTATCAAGTCTGAGAGTATAGGCAACTACACTGAAGATGACAAGATTCACTATGATACTCATTCTGGTTTGATTATTATCTGCTTTTGAAGTTTTATACTATCTACAATGTTTTGTTTTTATTAATACTGTTATATATTGCTATATTCAATTATACTATGCTGGATGATATAGACAAATCTATTGAAGACAACAAGAAACAATACAGTAACCATTGTAGAACATCTTGTACTATGGTTTTATATGATTTTTTTGGTTTCATGTTTTTATAGAATTAGGTTTTATTTTGTCTTGCTTTATTTTATTTCTCCCTTTAATACAGAAAGGATAGAAATACATGTAGAGACACATGTATGCATAGAACCTATAAACAATTTATGAGAACTGATCATATAACACATGATGAAATGAACAATTACTTTGAAAAAAAAAGAGACACTACAGTACCCAGTGCTGATCCCATAGTGTCATGATGTGAAATCCAGCAATACTATTATTCTTTGTTCAAAGTGATTTTAGCCTGTTTTGTTTTATCTTAACATACATGAAGGTATGGACAGCTATTCTGAAGAGAATGAGAGACACAATGACAACCATTGTTAACGTCCCTGTTGTCTGATCTTGAAGACCTAAAATGCCTTCCTCATCTTGTTCAGATCAGTTTTATACTATGTTGTTTCATGTACTTCACATACTCTGTATGTGAAAATATGGTCAACTATTTGGAAGAAAACAAACAATATGATAGTGAAGATCTCTGATTGTCTTGCTTTGAAATTTAGGTCTCTTATATTGCTTTCTTATGTTCTGTTTTGTTCTGTTCTATTCAATTTTACCCTTTCTAAAATAAAAAAATAAATACATCTGCTTAATGATGGGGAAAAAAAGAGAAAAACAAATAGCAGTGTGTCTTGTGTTCATCATCACTGGTTTAAGGGTGTAGCTCAGTGGTAAATCATATGCTTAGCATGTGTGAAGCCCTGGGGTTCTATTCCCAACACCAAAAAGAAAATTTAGATCTGTATTCTAATTGTAAATATCTTTGTATACTAATATGTCAACATATTTATAGTAGAGTGGTATTTAAAAATACTATTAAAGAATCCTTCCTTGTGTGATATTTGTATTGTTGTCTTGGACCATTTTCTCTTGCTAATAACACAATATCACAGACTACAAAAATTACCAAGAAAAGAGGCATATTCTACCACATGATTCTAGTCTAAGATCTGGGGGCCACATCCAGTGATGGTCTTATTGACAGAGTCCCATATCAGCACTGGGCATCATGAGGTAGAAGACAGGAGGTGGGTGAGAGACCTGGCCAAACCAGCTTTCATAGCAAACCCACTCTCAAGATAATCCCTTAATCTGCTAATTGTATGAATGGTTAATCCATTCATGAAGGCAGAGCCCCAATCACCTCTTAATATTCAAAAAAAAGGGGGGTTAAACTTAACAAATACCAGTTTCAGAACAAACCATATTCAAACCACAGGGGAAAAACATGTGACACGGTACTGAACTCCATCCCCAGCCACCTCCCCCATCTTTTGTTTGTTTCTTTGTTTATTTATTTGTTTCCTTTTTTTCAGACAGGGTTTCACTAAGTCTCTCTTTCCCAGGCTTGAACTTGCAGTCTTCCTGCTTCAGCCTCCAGAGTGCCGAGAGTACAAGTGTACACTATCAGGCTCAGCTCATTTCAATATTTTTAAATGCTAGGGTAAGTATCTGAGATGCACATGCAGGCATATATGTTTTTGTACCATCAATGGAATATAGATAACACATTCCTAGATGAGAACTGCATGGCTGCCAGAGAGGACACCTTCAACAACTGCCATGAGAACTGACACTCCAGCTTTGAAAACTGCTGATTCCTGACTAAAGAATCCATTTTCCTTGCTTCATTTTCACTATCTTCATGTCCAACATGGTGTTAAGAACACAACTGAGAATCAACTAAATACATTTTGTGTGCATGAACTGAATTCCTAGCACCACATCCTATTCAGACGTTTCCCTGTAGCCTTTTACTAACTCCCTACACATGAATAAAGCCAATTTTTGAAAGAATGGTGAGCTTCAAACCAGAGCCATACTACTACAAATACTTTCTTCACAAACTGCTATAGCTGGAGCTTGAGATGCTTGCCTAAAATGTGAGGCCCTGGTTTGATCCTTAGCATATTAATATAAAAAATTTCACTGAAAAGAAATGATAATCACTTACACGTATTCCATTTACCATTTATGGAGCACCTACTATGTGCTGTGCCAGGTATGCTATTTATATGATCTTTTATTCTAGTTTATGAGACAGAGTCTGTGATAATATTTTATTTTTTTCCTATCATTTCCCTTTTTATAGGTTCTCATACCAAGGTCCAGGCCTGGGACTGTCAATCTCCTGCTCACAGGTATGACAACAGAATAAAACAAAAACAAAACAGACATTTTGTTTACAAGGAGCACCAGGATGTTCAAAGCCCAGCAACCAGCTAAGATGGCAAGGCATGGTGCCTTTGGCTTTTATTGGGTGACAGCCTGATTGGGGTGGGCAGGTGGGCCGCAGGAAGCAGTGGGGTGAACTGCTGAAGTGGGGAAGGTTCTAGAATAGGGAGCGATGCACTTTTGGGAAATCACACAGGAAGAGATCGTGGTTACCTGGTAACCTGTCTGTTAACTGGACTGCTGAGCCACGTGGGATTTATAGGAGTCACAGTCCTCAGCTGCCTGTGATCTTGCTTTGAGGCACCAGCATTCCACAGGCTGTTGGCGTAAAGACAATCTGTCCCTAAGCCAGTGGGGGTCTTGCCACAAGCCATGTCGGCCTAAGACAGACTCTCAATTTACTTTTATGTCAATTCATTAATATTAGTTAATGTCTGCTTGTACCACTTCAAGATGGTCCTCAGCATTCTCATATATAAGATACCTGTTGCGCGGCACTTTTTCATTCAAATTTGCCTATTGCTAAACTGTAGAGAAAGCTTAAAGGAGACTTAGCCTTTAGATATTTAGCCACTATAACTCTGCCAGTTATACTTATGAAAGGAAATTAAACAAAATAATATATCTTCACAAATAACACCTCGAACATTATTTTCTCTCACACATGTGTAAACATTGTATTGTCTCCCTAGTGGGAGAAGTGGAAAGAGTAAATAAGATCCAACATGCACTATAGATATCATAAAATGGGAAGAAACTTGTTCAAAGGAAAGAGAATCTGGGATAGGGGAAAGGAGAAAAGAAGGAAGGGAAAAGGAAAAAAAAATATATATATATACAAGATAGTTAAGATAGTTATTTCTATTAGTTCACTGAAAAGGTTTGTATTTATATTGTTGGATCAATGTTTCATGCCTATTTCTTGTAATATGAGTAACTAATTTGAAGATAACAATATACAATGTATTAAACATTGTTATTCTCCAATTATTTTATTTTGAAATTTTTATCAGTTTTTATTGTTTTTTCTCTTCTAAATTAAAAGAAAGTACCAGAGGTGTTAATTCTTCACACAGTTAATGATTTGGCAGGGGGTAGGACACATCTGTGGAATGCTTACTAGGTTTCAGGCACTTTTCTATGCCTCACACATTTATTCAGTCAATAAATATTTATTTAGTATATACTAAGTGCCATGTGCAGTGTGAGTCAATAGAGCAATGAGAAAAAACAAACAAAATTCCAGGTTTCAGGAACTTTCATTAAGGAAGGCAAACAATTATAAAAATAAAGAAAGAAATTGTAAAGGAAGTGAGATTCTGAACAGTAACCAAAAAAAAAAAAAAGAAAAGAAAAACAGAGGGAAGAGGCATATGATACTCTCAGTAATCCTCAGAGCAACAGAAATTACCTTATAGAGAGAGAGAGCGCGCGCAATTTGCTTGTTTTATGTCACTGAAGAAAATGAGCAATGGATATACCAAGGGGCGCTTCAGAGTTCCAACCCATGCATGATCTATCACTATCCCACCCCAAGCTTTGAAATGAGTAATGGATGCTTTATCCAGCTTATGTAAAGCTCTCTGGTGTGTAACTTCAAATTTATAATACCTGCCAAATCAACACATCGCCATAGTCACCCAGCTACTGCTTTGTGGATTGATCACCCAGATAAGGCAGCTCCTGCAACAGATGAAGACTAGAGCTGACACATGATTTGCAAAGATAACCACAAAAATTACCACTCATCCTACAAGTAGCCCTAAGACACAGGTATTATCCCAAAGGGGATACCAATGGCTTTATCGAGAAGCTGTAACAACAGCTGAGGCAGGGTTTCAAACTTCATCCCTCTGGTTCCTGAAGTTAAGGGAGAACATGGCTGTCAGGGTGTACCATAATGCCATCTTGGAGCCACATCCTCTAAAAAAGCGGGCAAAAAGGAGAGTGGTCTTAAGTCTGAAGTACTTTTCCACTCTGTGAACAATGCGTCTAGCTCTCACCCGTGATTAATAGAGCTGCAAGGACTGTTCAATCTTCAAGCCATTTTGCTTTAGGAAGCTTTGATTTGAAAATGAGACAAGTGGTTTCAGTGCTATTTAAATGGCTTTTAAATATTCACAAGGAGAACAACTAAGTCTCTGCCCTGTTCTCCTCTGTTCCCTTGACCCAGATAACCTGTCATATCAGTGTGATGACCACAGGTTGTGCTACACCAGCAGCTACTAGAGGCAGTCACAGGAATTCGCAGCCAAACATGGCCTGAGCTGCTGCCTCCCAGGGAACTAGCTTCTCCAGGAAACTAACTCAGTTAAAGGCTTTAATGTGGCTACGCTCAAGCAGCCACAAGACCAGATGCCCTGGAAAGTGACAGACGTAAAGATATAACTGACTTGAAAGAAGCCTGCAGAGGAATATATATATTGGTACAATCTCGTTAGATACAGTTTATAAAAGGCATTAAAACTTAAAATGTGGGTTCTCTCTTTGATCTAGTGGTTTCACTTCCAAAATACTTACTATAACTTGCTATACTATACTTACTATAACAAATGTATATGCAAGTGTGTTTGTGGATACATTTGTAATTTGAAATTTGAAAAAGAACAAAGGTATCATTAAAGGAATAGTTAAATGAATTATGTTTCATGTATACAATGATGCATATTATTCAGCAAGTAAAAAGGATATGATACATGTGTTTCAACTAGCTACTACTGTGCAAAAAAGAGAATGTGAGGTAATATAGACAGCGTAATCACACATATGTAAGCTATGCATATATTGTACATAATTATACTTGCAACTAAAAGATCAAAATGATATACATCAATTGCTAGCAACTAATTCTGATGAGTGGGATGGGTCTGGGACTGGGGAAAATGACCCTTCACTCTTTATAGTGCACAGTTCTCCTTTAGTGGAATTTTAACAAGCAAGTGATATTTAAAATGCTTGAGACTAGTTAATCTTGTATCTTTGAGGTTAGCCATTCAGAGAAAATTAAGCAAATTACATACAGACATATAGTAAGTGACATTTTAAGCATGTAATTGTTTCACCCAAGCTTTTTTGGCAGAGTAAAATATAATTTAATAAGTAGCAGAATTATGAATACTGTATTTTGTTTTGAGATTTTTATAACCCATTTGATCTTAAAATGTTTAACTTAATAAACACTTGATTTTCAACCTTATTGGAACTATCTTAATTTTATTTTCTCTTTCTTTTTTCCCCCTTTAATATAGGGTCACACTGTATTAAGACCCAGGGTGGTCTTGTACTCACTGTATAGCTCAGGCTGGCCTCAAACTCATGGTGATTCTCCTACCTCAGCCTCCCAAGTGCAACGATTACAGGCATGTGCCATCATGCCCAGCATTTTC
Organism: Cavia porcellus; assembly: GCF_034190915.1. Taxonomy (NCBI): domain Eukaryota; kingdom Metazoa; phylum Chordata; class Mammalia; order Rodentia; family Caviidae; genus Cavia; species Cavia porcellus. The sequence continues at coordinate 42,863,933 of NW_026947493.1, forward strand.
TCTTCTGATCCATGAATTCCCTCACAGTCTGGCATACCTTCCTGATAGGCATTTCTACCTGAAAGTACCAGAGGAGTTAAAATTACAATGTCGGAAGCAAAATCTGTTATCTTCCAAAATATTCTGTCTCCCAAGGATATTCCCATTAATCCTACCAGCTGGGCTTGAAACGCTCACTCTCTCGGCCCAGTCCTGTCTGGCTACCTCAGAGAACTGATGGGAAAGTGCTCCTAGTCTTTATCAGCAGTATCTTATATTATTTCTCTTTGCCTTTCCCAAAATGAAGGCCCCATCTCCAAATCACCCTTTATCTCTTGAATGACCAATGGTGTTTAAAAAAAGAAAAAAAATCACCCTTTATCTGTATTACATTGCTTGTAATATTCTTCTACCATACACCTGTGTCCCACTAGACTCCATCCCCATGATCCCTGACTTTAATCAACCCTACGTTCCCCAAGTGCAGGATTCATGTTCTACTCGCCTCAGCACCTGCCACTCTGCCTCAGGTACGATCCACGCCAAATTAGTATCTTTTTAGTGAACAAATAAAAAGAACTTGGCTTATTTCTAGTAGGTTCTTTTTATACCCCCATCTATTTTCTTCAATATTTCTGCCTATTTGATAATTCAATAGCAGCAGCAGAATTGGTAATTTGCCACTTCTCAGATGAAAGAATAATCCTTTCAAATTCAGTCATGAATGGAATTTAAAGGGCTTTATTTTGATAGTGGTTTTCAAAGAAAACTCAAAAAATTCAACACTACAGAAACTGAAAAACTCCAGTAGGCCCTAAACTTCCATTGATACTCTTCAAAGAGTAGAGATGAATATTTATGGATCACTACAGAGTTAAGGACAAAAATCCCCTAACTATCAATCTTTAAATATTATTTCATGAGAGGAATGCACAAGCATTAAGAATGGAATCATGTAATTTACAAATCACTTTGAAATAGCTATGATTTCAGCTTATTAAGAGTTGTTATTCTATTACTCAGAGGTCATTAGTACATCCTGCTAGCAGTATAGATCACGTAATATCAAGTGACAAGGGGAGAACATGAAGTATCCCAATTATTATTTCTTTCTTTTAAAAAAAAAAAAAAAGGCTGTCATGCCCTTCTTCTCAGAGTGTGAATTGTATCTTACGAAGTCTAAAAATGCTACAACCTTTCTCTACTAAATGAACTACTTATGGCAAGGGTTGTAGGGGAGGGAGGGATTACCTAGATAGAAATACCTAACATTTTCTATGTGCTGACTGTAATAGCCAGCATAGTTCTAAGGGTTTATATTAATACACAAAATCTGCACAAAACTCCTGTGACATTAGTTTACATTAAACCTGAGGATAGTGAGTTTCCACTGAGGTTAACATACTCAAGTTTGCATAGCTTCTAAAAGATGACCCAGGTGTGGAGACATGAAAATGTCTACCCAGATTCCCTGTGAAGGACTTTGTGCCAGCTACTGGGAGTGCAGTCAGCTGGCAGTAACTTCAGGGTTCAACCTCAGCTGCAGAAAGAATCTTGCCCAAGACCCCACCCTTCTCAGGGCAGCCCAAATAGATGGCTGAGTACAATTAAACTCAAATAGAAGGGTCCATTGTTTTGGGTTCCCTGAGAAATAGCCTTCATATGTTTTAAGTACTCCAGGGCTCTGCAGGGAGTGGGCCACAGCTTTGCCAGACTTTCACTGCAGTTCTGATCCTCCTTTTGCTCAGCCTGCTTCTTCTGTCTCCTGTATACAAGAGTTAATAAATTCTTTGGATGCCAGAAGACCTCAGCCTATGACATCAGGGTTGGAATCAAGCTGTCTGATTCCTTAGCTTTCCATCTTGACTCCGCTGTTTTCCCAGATAGAAGTGCTAAGAGAAATCCACATATAATTCTAAAGCCTCATCTTAGCTAATCATTTCTACCTCTCCTTATACTAAATATTTGTAGAACTGTTAACCATAGGCCACATGCCATGCGTTAGTTCAAAATCTGTGAAAAGAAAAAATCTGTTAGATCTTTGCTACTCTGACAAACTAGCCTCCAAAATATAGTTTTCTGCACTCTTAATATCCTGAGATATACTCACTTATTATTCTTAATTCTATTTTTTTGTACTGGGGATCAAACTCACGACCTCGTGCCTGCCAGGCAGGTGCTCATGCTACTGAGCTATATCCCCAGCCCCTTAATTCTATCAAGTCTTAGCTCAACTCCCAAATCCATAGTGTTTTCTCCCCTTGTGTGCATTGTATACTGCCTGCGATTTAAAATATGGACTAAACATAAGCATGATGACAAATCATAATGTTTCTATTCACTCTAAATGGTTGATTGCAAATTCAATGTTTTTATTTGAGTAATTTTAACCTTTCGTGGAAAACGCCAGCATGAAAAGGAAACAATAGGTAATTCACTCACTCTGCTTTCTTTCAATATATTAATTAATGGGGCATCTTAGAAACAAAAGTTAAAACGATAAGCAGAGTCTAGAAATTTCCAGTTTTCCCAAGATAATAAGCTCCTAGGACTTAGGTGAACTACCGACACAGCCTCTCAAATTCTAGTGGATGGCAATGAGCGAGAATTTGTGTTTAAGAAGTATATTGGTGAAATCCTCCAAAATACTTATCTTTTAATATATGTGCATTTCTTCAATTCTGTATTTCTAATATTTCTACAAGTAACCCAAGTAGAGAAATAATTACTAGAAATACTAGTATCTTCTTGATAGTTTACCAGAAAAGTTCACACAAGTCATTTCTGATCTATCTCCTTGCTAACAAAGATCTACAGCTGGCTCTGTTTACTACTGGGAAAGAGTAAGTCTAGACCTGTAAAAGTTCTTTGATGAGAAACAGATCAATGCTTCATGTCTTAACATCAAATTTTAACACTAGCAATAATGCAACAAGGGACAGAACATGAGTAACATAATTTTAAAAAAAGAATTAAAATAGTATCTAACTGGAAGGACAACAGCAGGTAAAATATTTCAACATATTTTTGGAAGATGGAAATTTGATGGAAGTTCACTCTCTTAAAAGAGTGAACAATGTTCCAGTCTCTCATCTGCAGGAGAATTTGGACTAGACACAAGCTCTGTGCCTTAAACAGTCACTGTTCTCAGTGACTTTTATTAAGCACTTAAAAGTAAGGGTTCGGGACTGAGAGATGGCAGATACCTTAAAACCCTGGACAGATGGGCTGATCTCCAGCTTCCTTTCTCTGCTGTGCAGTGAGAGAACTGTGGGAGAGATGTCTTGAACGGGGGTAGAGGGGACTGTCTGATATATTGAAGAGCTTAGAAAAAAATGTTGCTAAATAATTTTCTTATGGAAAAACAACATTGTCATTATTGCTTTAATAATGACAGGGATACTTTTGAGAAATGCATCATAGGTATTTTCATTTGTATTAGAATACCACAGAATGTACTTACACAAACCTAGTGGGACAGATCAATCACTTGGTGTGGTCTCTTGATGGGATCATGAGATATGGTAAATAAGATGTAGGAGACTTCTGCTAGCATAGCATAGCACACAGTTTAATTGTAAACCTTTTTCTTAAGTAAAGAGGACATGCTCTAAAATTATAATAGACATAGTACAATAAGTACATAAACTACTAAGTCTTTTTTTACCATTATCAAGTACTAGACACTATGCATAACTGTAAGTGCTTTATCCAACTAGCAGCACAGTAGGTATGTGCTCATACTAGCATCATCACAATCATAGGAAATGCACTGTGCCAGAGCATCATGGTGGCTACACATCACTAGGCAATAGAAGATTTTTAACTTTATTAGAATCTCATGGGACTATTGCATAAACATGACTATGTGCACTGATGTCACTGTGCTGGACTCAAGCAGTTTATAGCATAGAGAATAAGCTGAAGCCACGGCCATAACTTCTTTCCCCAACATAGGACAGCAACTTCTATCCCCACCCAAGTCACGTATTGAGCTCTGTTCATCACAGAGATTTTGACAAAATATACCTTGACAAAGTTTATCAAATATATGTAGTAACCACTTTTGAAAAACTAAAACTAACACAAGCTTTTATCAGACATTACCTAAATATAAATGGCTATAAAACAAACTATGTGTCTTCATTTCTAGCTATTTATTTTTTGCAGTAAATTTGCTAAATAACTAAAACAGGATGGCTAAGAAATTGAGCACGAAAATCAGAATATGTGTTGGATGTGGTGGCACATGTCTGTAATCCTAGCACTCAGGAGGCTGAAACAGGAGGCTCACTGTGAGTTCAAGGCCAGCTTGGGCAACATAGTGAGTTCAAGGCCAGTTTGAACTACATAGTGAGATTCCATCTCAAAAAACAAAACAAAACAAAAAATTGGAATATCTGAGTTCAAACTCTAGTTCCACCATTTACTGTGTCTTTCTGTATGCTATTTAAACTCTTTAGGCTTTGGTTTCCTCATCTATAAAACATAGATGATAGTCCTCTTTATGTAAGTCACTTCAAATTAGATTAAATAATCCATGTAATGTGCTGCACACATAGTTAATGTTAGTCATGGAGTTTATTACTTTTATTATAACAGAACCAAATAAAAGGTAGATTTAATTGATGTAATGCAACACATGATATTTTGCTGAAAACAGCCAAGGTAAATATGGTACCACAGACTCATCAACCTACCACCTGTATGATAACTCAACCAATCTACTACACTCCTACTACTGGGAAATCTGCACTTGTCCAGGGTTCCATGATGGCACATGATCTTTTACTGGAGTAAAATACATCATTTGTGCATTGTTTTCCTCTATTTGATTCTTATCAGCTGATAATAAAGTATTATCTCATAAGTAGGCTCTAAAATTGTGCTTGAATGTTTGATAATAGGTGGTCAGACAGACAAGCCAGAAAACATTTTTATGATATTTTTATTTACTATTGAAATAAAAATATAATCCAAGAACTAACCACTAAACTTCAGAGAACATCAACTTGTGATGGGAAGACAGAAAGAAAGCTAATGATGTTGATGTCTGAATTTTAAATAGCCACCAAAAATAAGATGAAACTTACAACTGAAAACTTCTATACTCATATCCAAAAAGTAAGTCATAAGAGTATAATTGGAAAGACATATCCTGATATGAGCATATGAATATTAAGAATGAAATTTATTGTTTGTGCAGCAGCAGTGTGATGTTCCTGCCAAAGAACCAAGAAGAACTCAGATACAATATTGGAAGTAAAATCTCCAACACAAAATGAATTCTGCTTTTGCTACATACAGATGAGATCAGACATAAAGTCATGTATGCTTCCAGATAAAGTTCTCTGTTGTGCTCCTAAACAGCTTAGAACAATTACACTGTGGTGGTTAAAATCATAGAATTTTGGACTCCAAAAGATAGAAAATGGAATATCAGTAGCAACAACTCAGGCATATTGGTCCACCACTCTGGGCTTTAGCGAATCTACCAAATAAAAACATTAATAACACATATCTCATAAGATTAAGAAAATTAAATTTGAAATACTTGTTAATTTACTGAACTCTAAAAGGCCAAAATGTCAAATATAATACCTAACAAAGATAAAATTCTCAAAGAAAAAATATTTTAAACAACTATAATGAGTAACATATGCCAATAAATTTTTGTGGACTCATTTCATATAAAATTATTAACAACTAGGAAGACAGGCTAGCTGTGAGAAGAGTTACCTTGAAAAGGACTTGGAGTTACTGTGTTCAAATCTCTGAAGTTTGTCACACAGATAAAAGAAGTAAGGCTAACAAGTCAAAATTATAGGGAGATAGATTTTTTTTTCAACTAAACCTAGGAGGACTGTTCAATGAAGTGTTCAAAATTTGAGTACCTGTCATAGAAAGTGGTGAATTTCACAGCCCTAATAAGTTCAGTAATGGCCTTAAGATTCCCCAGTGCTCTTGCATTATGAAGTCTCCTTCATAATCAATTTCCCAGTTACATCAGTGGCACAAAAGACTAAACACCAAAATTCTGTATCTTCAAATCGCAAGCCTTTCCTGTGTTCCCTGGCTAATTATTGTTAACTCTTAGAAACCGATCTAACTAAACATGAACCTTAGGGAGAAACTGGTGAGATGTTCTGAACTCAAGACAAGACCATCAGTTTCTTCAATATGTAACCCATACAAAGCCCAATCCCCTTTAACTTTAGTCTCTGGCCCACAGGCACTTAGTCATTTGGAAATCTCTGGTCTTTGCTACGGTTGACATAATGTATTTTCATTGATCCAGAGAATAAACTAAAAATCTGTAAGTGGAAGTTTGATGGCAGCAGCTTTTAGTTTAATAAAACTTTGTTTCCAGTGCTGGAATTTGAAACCAGGACTTTTGATATTTTTTAACAAGAGCTCTACCACTGAACTACATCATTAGTCCCCAAAGAAAGACTTCTTGTTTTAACTCTTAGTGCTGTCCAATCAAATGAGCTGTCTCTGGGGATAATAATGACATTGTCAGAGAAAGTACTAGAACGAGTAGGCGTGGAAGCATCAAACACAATTATTGATGAAGTCTCTTCCAACCTCAAACCTCAAGAATCTATCCTTTCCATTGAATCAAGAGATGAAATTACCTGAATACTGCACTAAATGGATCCAAGGTGAGGTAATACCTGCCTACATAATACTATAATCCTTTAACTAAGAAAATAAAAACAAAACTTCAGGTTTGTGTAATGTTGTTGCTATTAGTGATCAAGTCACAGACTTCCCACTGCTGTGAAACAATAAATGCTTTCGATATATTACAAGGAAATGGATTTTCTAAGAATACACAAACAGCAAACAAGCAAAGAAAAATGTTTCACTTTAAAAAAATTCGAGGAAAATCCCAGGAAACCAAATGCATAAACATTCTCCAAAAATGTGTGACATTGATACCTGATTCCACTTTCAAATCATGAAAAATAAAATCACTCAATAGGGCGTCAAAATTAATGCACAGAGCACAGGTAGACACAAAAATATACATTAAAAAAACGCTTCTGCAAGATGATACCAAAACTGTCCCCATATTAAAACCTCCTTTCTGACTGTCTACACAAAGAATGCTAGTGTCCTGCTGAAGTTTCATTCTGTCAGCATCACCTGGCACTTACATGAAGATGCATGCGCAGGCTTTTGACACACTTCCCTTACATTGTTAAGCATATACACCCCCACTAAAGAACGTTCATTCCCTTCCTTTATAAAAAGCACGGTAATCTTAACCCCTGGCATTTTCTCTTAATAAATAGCAACTTGCACACAAGCTGAAAAACATCATTTAATGCACTTCCTTTAGTCATGCAATGATTTAGTTGCCATGGTAATCTTTGGTAAACTTGAAAAATACTTTGGATGGTTCATTTCTAGTGCTTATTTCTAAAATTCTAGAACTTTAAAAGTCCTAGAGGACAAAGGACTAAAAGTGCTTTCCTCTTCAAAGCCTAACCACCACCGATGTAGTGAATATAGCACAGTTCTTTATAATGTAGCATCCATTACACTTCTGACAATGATCACTGTATCATCTCCCACTGCGAGATCATTCTTAGAAACTATCTGTATCTTCCTGAGTGAGAACACTAACTTGGGTCTCTGTGGCAGTGAAGGAAATTAATTCATGAAATAAGCACTTTTCCACAATAGCCCCCAGAGCTGCTCACAGTGAGCACTGTCATTTTGATCTACAATCAACAATAGAATGACAGCGTACACTCTGAAGCAGTTTAACAAAGAACTGACAACTCAGGATTTGAACACATTTGGGCTAGGACCCAAGGAAGCCACTGTCCAACAGGAGGCTCTTATGATTCGCAGCTCTATCTCACCTCTTCATCAACCATTATCAGGCCTCAAAAGGTTTCATAAAACACTGCCCGGTGGACTTTTTGGCTAAAAGCTACATTTGACAAATGACCTTTAATCTTTATTTCACCTTATTATCCTATCATTAATCAAGGATAATGCACAAGTTTTTTTTCAAGCATGAGTTCATGAACCAAAGGTGTTCTGATGACTTTTTATCTGAAGAAGCACTATTATTAGCTTTATCAGATTGTGAATATATTGAGTTTCAAAAAAACTTAATTAATTAAAATCAATAGATTTATTGGAGTTGAGTAAAAAGTCACACACTATTTGTTTTCTTCTTTTTGAAGAGACTCTCGTGGCTACATCAGAACAGAATATAAAGCAAAGCAGTGCAGAATGTATAGAGTGATAGAAAAAGCACTGACCTGGAAGATAAGAGATGGCTTTGACCTCCAGCAGACCATTTCATAGCCCTTATCTGTTACCTCACTGCAATGTAAGAGGATGAAATCTGAGGTTGGCTAATTTATAAAGAACATAAATTAATTTCGCACAGCTCTAGATGCTGGGAGTTGAAGATCAAGGCAGCAGCATACTCAGTGTCTGGTAATGGCCAGGTTTCCACTCCCACAATAGTATCTTGTTGCTGTTTCCTCCAGAAGAGAGAGATGTTGTGCTGTCCTCACATGGTTAAAAAAGTAAAGAACAAGAAAGGGGCTGACTCCCTCTACACTGTCTCACTAGGGCATCTAATTCTATTCATGAGGACAGAGACTTTGTGATTCAATCACTTCCTAGGGTCAGACCTCCTAATACTGTTGCACTGAAAATTAAGTTTAAGAATGAATTTTGAATTTTATCATAGCAGATGATAAGAACAGTAGACTTAGAGGTGGAACATAGGAAAAAGTAATTATCAAGAATAGCTACAAAGGTGATGATCCATGTAGAAAACACTAGAAGACAGTTTAGGAGAGGGCTTAGAGAAGCTTGGAGAAGTTCAGTTCTGGACAGATTAAGTCAGAGATGCTTCCAATCAGGGCAATAAAGGTGCCTACAGTTCAAATGATCTGAGCTGGAGTCATAGTTGCAAGTACATTGGTGTATGAGATGCATTTGAAGTCCTTGGTATGAATCAAGTGTAGAGTTGAGAAAGAAAAACCAAACTATTTGGATTCCAGTATTTAAACACTGAGTACAGAAGTTTTCACTGAAAAAGAACTGAGAAGAGAGAAGCTACATAACAAAAGAAAAGCCAGAAAGTAATGGTACAGACAGGACTTAAAGAGAAAAGCATTTTCTTGGATGGAGAGTTCAATACCTTATTAAGTTTCCAGAGGTCATTGATGGTCTTAAATTTTTCAGCTAGTTGATGATCTCAGAAGCAAGATTAGAATGAGTTTCTTTTTTCTTTTTAATTTTTAAATATTATACAAATTGGACTAGGCATTGTGTTGCACAACTGTAATCCCAGTACACAGAGGCTGAAGCAGGAAGATCACTGTGAGTTCAAGCCTAGCCTGGACTAATAAGCAACTTCAAGGCCAGCATGCACTACATAAGTGAGATCCTGCAAAAGCAAAAACAAAACACAAGTGTGCAAGTAGCAGTCTACCCAAAAATCCTAGAAAAAGGACAGTTATAAAGAGAACATTTAAATGGATACCTAAAGGTTTTTAAAAAGAATTGTGAGTAAGGTTCTGTTAAAAAAAAAATCAAACTACTTGGTTAAAAAAAAAAACAGTACTAGTACCCCTTGGTGCAGAATTTAAATTCCACAGGAGTATAGAATAATAGTACAGAATTTGTAATCTCAACAAATCTCAGGGCTTTATTACATCGTATTTTCAAGGTCTGTGCAAGAAGCCACTGAATACATGCAACTGCTCTACTGAAAAGAATTTTGATTCTTAGTCACCATCACTGACATTTTTAGAGCAGGTTTATCTGCAAGGCACTACACTAGGTGCTAGAGACAAAGCAAATGTCTGCAGATCAGTTTACACAATGGAGGAAAGTGGGGTATAACATTTTGTTTATTTTTCCCAGTTCTTAACACTGACTAAATGGAAAATGATAGCAGTTTTTTGGGTTTTTGCATTTATAATGCATCGGGATTTGAGTTAAGAAGCTCCTTGAACAGGATAAATTGATTCTAGAAATAACACCACTTTTCTTTCCCAAGTCTTGGGCATCTATTCTTATCACTCCTTTACCCATTCATTTATTCATCAGTCTCCAGTCATAAAATTATGTACTCAGGCTCTGGAACCAGTGCTAGCAATGGAGCATAGAAAACCAGAGGATCTTTCTTTGCCCCTGTGAAACTTACCAGAGAGAGGATGCACCCCTTTTGGCCTGCACAATGCTAAGAGAGCACAGGACTTGATGGCTGGAGTTGGACTATTAGTCTTTCACAGCCTACTGTGTTTAGGATCTGGGTCCACCTATGGCCACTGTGGAAAATGTTTGAGAGAAGAATGAAAATGCCTCTGAGCAGCCTTGAGAGGGCCAAGGAAAGGGGCTCTGAGGGATGTGATGAGATACTTCTCAATTAACCAACTGATAAAGAAAATCATACCAGCAGCACGTCACTTTCAAAATAAAACATGCCATGATTTGGAAGGGACCTCTAAGGCCATGTTATCTTTTCTTCCCAAATGCAGGGTTTCCTACTGCTCCTGCAGCATTCAACCTTGTTTACTACATGGCTGGCTTCCTTGCTAAATTTTGCTATTTAGTCCCCACCCAACCCTTTTTGGTCCTGGAAGATGTTTCTGATCCTGTAGCAGAGATTATACTACTACACCTACAATAGACTCAGCCCTGCCCCAATATTTTAAATAGACCACATAATCCTGCTTTTAATGGATTGTTAAAAAGTGCTTTATCAAACAGATTGCTGTCTTGTTTTCCATTCTCTTTGCTTTGGCCCCTGGTTCTTCTGGTCATGTGGTCCTGGAATACTTACTCTACTATGGATCCTTCTAGAGACTAAACACTTACCCACTAATCCTGGTTCTTTATGTGAAATTCTGCTTTTAGCTGCTGGAGCGCCTCCCTCCCCACAAAGCAGGACAATGCTATGCACATCTGTTAAGTATCCACCTGTTTGGCCTTAAGAGTTGGGAGTCTTGAGTTCTAGTCTCTAGATTAATATTTCCTAACTATGTGAGTTTGGGCAGGCTGCTGACTGTAGCACTGGAGTCCTTATTCATAAAAAGTGCATTATACCCATCTTATGATGAGGTCAAGATGATCAAATGAGAGGATATCATCATGATCACTATGCATATCCTAGACTGATGTCCCCAGCTTCAGTCACACCGTAGGCACTGTATGTTCCAGCATGTTATTCTACCAAGATGAGCTCTGCATTGCAGGTTTTGCTTCAAGTGTAGCACTGAGTACATAGACCTCCTTTTCTAGTGCATGAAGCCACTGTGACATCAGATGATGGCCCTTCAAAGCCATACGTGTTACTCCTTTTTAGCAACATCACTCTTGTTTTTCAGTAATGCCACTTCCTCTTACTACTAGCGTCAGTTTTCATCAGATTTCTCTTTCATTTTCCTTTATGAGCTTCCAGTTAAAAAGACTAAACTACATGCTTCCTGTATGAGAAGTGAGGGGAGGAATGCTAGCAGAACTCTGAAAGTTCTTGGGACAGATGTGCCAGGAGGAAGGTACCACTGCCAGAACAAACCTCATTAACTTTCTGGCTGCCTCTGTATATGCATCTTTCTATTGACAGTGATTATGCAAATGTGATATTTGTTTTAATGAGTATGTCAGGTGTGTTTTGCTGTAATGCTATATATGATTGACTGTGGTATTAAAGTGACAACTTGACAATTGCATAGGAAAATCTGAAGCTGTAAGAATAAAGATCTGGCAAACTTCTAAAAGGGCCCAACCCAGGCTAGACAACAGGAACCCCAATATTCTTTAAAGCAATTCCTCTTATGTGAAGAAAATCCAGATATTTAGAAATCACCCTAATCATCACATCTGCCCAACTCTTTTGAAGCACAAGAGTGGCCTGGGGCTCTAGTGGGTTGTTTTTTTACTCTTAGAGAAGCAGCACTTATATGAGAAGATTCTCTGAAAAGTCAGGGTTGGGAAAGAGTATGCTTTTTAAAATGCAAAATGGCAACGTGGTCATGAGGTCAGACCACTTTGAATGGTCTTAATTTCTTGCTGTGACATCATAGAAAAGCCACCTATTCTCTGTGGACCTGTAAAGTGAAAATAAAAGATAGCATCCACTTCATATAAGAACTTCATGAATTTAACCTATAAAGCACTTAGCAAAGTACAGAAACCAGAAAGTCATTTGTATTATTAGAGCTAGGATCACCAAAAGCATTTGCTTCCTGTTCACTATCTTAGTTGATGAGAATACTTGACTTGGAATTTGTCCTTTCATGTTTTCCTCCCACTGCCAGTCTCAGTTCTCTGTACTTTGGCTTCTTCTCCACTTGTACAACAAAATGATAAACTCCCTTGTACAGGACACTACTGGGAAATTGCTAATGGGCACTAGAAGGGTCTGGCAGAATGAGAGGGGAAACTCATCAACGGGGGCCATCTCTTACCACTGCATTGACTGTGGCTGGGTAGGGAAGAAGGGTAACAAGCTTAGAGCCCCAGTCTTTCTCTGGAACTCAAAAAGGAGAGAAACACTCAAGACTGAGTCAACTTTTCTGTCAAATGTCTTTTACTATAATGAAGTTTTTTGGTTTAAAGTTTCACCATATAGTTTGATCATCCCTTGTAACTCTGGGGCCAGCAATGGTAGAACTGGGAAGAACACACCCTGTTCACTTCAAATTAGTCTGGAGAATTTCTGTTCAATAGATTCTTCTTAAAGTGTCAAATTTCTCACATCTATACACAAAACCATTTTCTTTGCGAATTAAAGTCATCTGTTTTCTGTGCCATCTGTGGACCAATGGTAGTTTCAGGACTTGATCATCTAAGATTGGGCATTAGTACACTCTATATTCTCTTTGGGTTTCAGGCTATACTAGGTTTTATTATAGTCAGTTTATACATTTACACATTCCAAATACTGGAAGCTTTGCTGAACCTGAAATATCTGAAATTTCAGAACAGTTTGGTTCTGACATTCATAAAAACAAAATCCCAAAATTTTAATGACTAAAGGCCTCATGAAAAATTTAGCCAAAATTCCTAATTAAAAAATGCAAACTATAATTGTATACCATAAGATTACATTTTCCAAATCAGGTTGGTTAAAAACATATAGAAAGCCTAAGTAATTCACTGACAGTCAAGAATTGGGTATCATTTCCAACACCCAAGAAATGAGTTGAGCTAAATGAGCAGTGAAATGATATATGAAGTCAGAAGCAGCCTGATGAGGCTTCCCAAGCGGGCAGCACAGTAACACTTCAATCCTCACAGCAAAAAAAGCAATTCATCATCTTATGCTACTATCTTTTTAATTTAAGAATAGCATTTAACAAGCTTATTTTAGAAGCTGATTCATTATCATTTTAGGGAATTTAATGGCCTTAAACCTATTCCATCCCATGTGTGATTACACCTAATTAAAGTTCCCATCTTTCGCAGAAAGGTGGGACATCAGTTCTAATTTTACACACTAGTGTGATCAAGGACACAAAGCACCAGCTTGCAGATGAAGAGAACCAAGTTCTCTGTTCTCAAGTTGGTCACTATTTTTCTGGCTTTTCTTAACTGCCTTAGTTTTTCCCATTCATAATATATGGGTATCAATGTCTGGTGTTTGCCAGATTTCATTAGAATGAATTATATCATAGTATTTATTGAGCCTATACTGGGTACTAAGCATCATCTTATTTGCAACAATAAAATAATGAGAAAGGCACAATTCATAATTTTACAAAAGTTACATTTGTTCAAAATACTTTTACTGGTGGCTAAAAATTGATATGACACTTTTGGGATACCCAAAGTCAACCACCAAGTCTTGTAATAGATGCAATGACAAATAAAAATTTCCCTCACTAGAGATAAGTGTTTTGTCAATGGGAAGGGAACAAGAGGAGAATTAATATGTGTTATGTACATGTACTAACTCCTCAAAACCAACGTAATCATTAACTACTGCCAACAAGTACTAATTAAAAAAAACTAAAAATCTCTCACAAGACCCATGCCACAAGAAAACAAAGGCCATGTTCATCATTTTACCCTATTTTTCAAGTCTAGCACAATGCCTAGTACTTAGCAGTGCGCACTATGTAATTATTGAATGAACAAATATGATGTGTAAGTGGAAAAACTTAACTACTGGCCTTGCTCTGAAGAGGTTAGAATCTAATAGGAAATTTAGACCTCTGGGCATTTATATAACAACTATAATAAGTGATAGTAAGTCATAAAAAGGAAGACAGGAAAGAATTTAAAGCTGGAACTGAAATAGGCACTTGTACACCCATGTTGACAATAATACTATTATTCACAATATCAAAAAGTAGGAACAACCCATGTATCCATCAATGAAATGATGGAATAAACAAAATGTGGTATATTCATACAATGGATTATTATTTGGCCTTAAAAAGGAAGGACTTCTGATACATGCTGCAACATAGATGAACCTTGAAGATATTACGCTGTTAAATAAGCAAGGCAAAAACTGAGAAATACTATATGATTCCACTTATATGAGGTACTAGAATAATCAAATTTATAGAGACAGAAAGAAGAATGGTGGTTACCAAGGGGACTTTGGAGGAGGGCAATATAGAGTTACTGATTAATGTGTAGTTTCTGTTAGATTCCTGAAATCTGGCTTTAAAGGTAGAGCAAAATTTAATTTCCTGTACTTCCTATATTCAAAGGATATAAAGACAATGTTTCTTATCATAAGCATTAATCAGATGACTACCCATGTACTTTACAATTTGAAATTCTATCCATCCCTTTCAGGGACGTCAATTTTGTTAACTACTAAATCTGCCTCCCCGTTAATCACCACAAATACTTACGGTGTTTCCCATCAGTCAGGAGACAAAATGTGAGTATTGCTGTTTCATGTAATGCATCACTGATGCTCTCACACTTAGGCTTCAAATAGAAAAGGAACTAAAAAACACAAGTACACCATGAATGAAGTTATCAGTGTATTTATTAAACAGTGAAATACAAAGAGCTACTGATATCAAATTATATGGAAAGCATAATTTTAACTAACAATCCTTCTTCCCAGCTGTGATTGAGTGTCTTGGTCTTGCTCATTTACACTGTTTTAATCTTGGATCATCCTCAGATGAATAGATGAAAAAATATATATAGGAATACATACATACATATCTGTGTATACATGTATATGTATCATATGTATATTATATCCTATGATAATTGTAGTGGCAATACCTCAGTTGAAAAGTCTAGTTTTCACAGACTCTTTTGTAGCCAACTTGGTCATGCAACTAAGTTCTACTCAGTGAGAACTACTGTGTCACTTCTTTCTGGAAGATTCTTCAGCTAGAAGATACACTTCTTTGCTTGCCACTTTGTCTCCTTCTGGAAAGTGATTTAAAAGACAGAGGCACGCGATGAAGATGGTGGCACACAGAGAGAGGAGGCTGGGTCGCTAATAGAATCCTGGGCTTCCCTCCTACATTTGGCTCCCACCTGTGGATTTCTTTTAAATGAAAAACAAAAAACTATGTATTATGTGAGCCACTGATATTTAGTTTTCTTATAAGCTATTTATATAAGCTTTATTTTTCTTACTACTGCATGTCATTTCTTCATGTTCACTTTTCTGTAATTCTTGTATTTCTGTCCACTGTGATGCACTGTTTACTAGATACTTCAGCTTTTCTGCAAGCCATGCCTTCTGTAAGCCACTCTACTTTTTACTTACAGTTGATGTTAGGTGTTCTCCTTTATCTTTGGCCTCTGTGGCTGCTGTATCAGTCTATCATGAAACAGTCTACACTAAACACTGTACACCCACAGTTCTGCTATTTTACAATTAGTTCCCACTAGAAATATCAGCTCCAAGAAGACAAGGACAACCTACTTCATGGCTACACTCCTAAAATTTAGAATGATGCCTGCTTTTCTTTTTTTTTTTTGGCACTGGGAATCAAACTCAGGACCTTGCACTTGCCAGGCAGGCACAGTGCCACCAAGCTAAATGCCTGGTCCAAGGCCTGATTCCTAATACTAATTCATAAATATTTCATCTGCTTTACATAGTAAATATTTTTAAAGATTCTAGAATGCTTCAGATACCTTTATGGGTACTAGAGATAAATCAGTGAACAAAATGGATTAAAATCACTTCCTGATGGCACTTACATTCTAGAGTGGGAGAAATAAAAATAAACAATAAACATAAAACTGGGGCTAGGAAT
Source organism: Cavia porcellus (assembly GCF_034190915.1). Lineage (NCBI taxonomy): Eukaryota > Metazoa > Chordata > Mammalia > Rodentia > Caviidae > Cavia > Cavia porcellus. The sequence continues at coordinate 42,880,153 of NW_026947493.1, forward strand.
TTAACTTACTGTCACAAGTGCCTGCATGGCAACTGTGAGGTTGTGAGTTCAATCCCCAGGACACCCAAAAAAATAAAAATTAAAAAAAAAAAACCAACCCATCAATTAATAAAATTTTATTAAATCCAATATTTTAATAGGGGAGAGATGCTACAGAAAATCAGAGCAGGGAAAGTGGAACTGGAAGATCACTATAGAGAAAGGTGAGAGGAAGGGGTCAAATTATAACAAAAGTAAAAATTTCCCTTACAGAAGGCAAAAGAATTTGTTTAAGCAAAATTTTGAAGGTGGTAAGGAAGGTAACCATTCAGAAATCCTAGGAAAGAACATTCTAGGCAGCAAATACTATGAGGGCACAGCTAGTACAAAGGCACTGTGGCTTCAAGGAACAACAAGGAGGACAACAGGCCTGGAGGAAAACAGGAGGGAGATGTAAGGTAGGGTCAGAGGTATCTTGAACCTTGTAATCAATTTCCATTCTTTGGCTCTGACTCTGAACCACCTGAGGAGTCACTCTGGGGCTTGGAGCAGAAGAGAGGTAGGTTGTAGCTTGAATTTGCTGCTATGTTAGAAACATACTTTAGAGAAACAAGAATGGAAGAAGACAGACACATTAGAATTTCATAATCAGAAGATTAAAAGCTTAGACTAGGATGTAGGTGGGGGGGAATGATCAGATTCTAGGAAAGCAAAAGAGTCTCTCAGCCAATTGGATATGAAGTACAAAAAAAGAAATCAGGGACAACTCTAAGATTTTTTGCTTGGGCAGCTAGAAGAATGGTGTCTCCATTAAATAAAACAGTGAGAGACTTTAGTGCACCTACATGAAATGCCAGGCGTCTACTAGACATTCCAGCGGGGGCTGGATCCAGGCAGGTGGATATACACTGGGAGTGCAAACAGAAATACTGGTTAAGAGTGCAGACATTGAGAGGAAAAATAAGGAGCCTAAACTTGGAGTCATGAACAAATGAAGAAAGGCTTTGAACAATGTTAAAAACATTTCCTTTTCTTCAAGAAATAATGCTGTGGCTAAAGGAATTAGTTTTCAAAGAGTGAAGAAGGTCAGGACCCAGTAGGAGAGGGGGCAAGTGATACAGTTGCAAAATATCAACTCAGACTACTTTTTGGGAACATCTCAGTCCCCAGGCAAAAACTGTAACTGGAAGATACAATATCCAAGGAAAAGGCAGGTCCTATTCTCTACATGCAAACCAGAAAGTGGCGGCATCATAAAAGGAGAAAATTCTGACATCCGTTAAGCTCGCAGGGCAGACAGCAGGTTTGCAAATGCCATGATTTTGACAGTGTTGGAGTCTGTCCCTGAAGGGTTAACGTACTGGAGGCTTGGTCCTTAGTGTGGCAATGTTGAGATAAAGGTACAGACCTTTATTAAGTGAGCCCTAGTGGACAATGACTGGGCTATTGAGCATGCTGCCTTTGGAAGAGTTCCTCAAAAATTGTTATCAAAGAGTGAGACTAGCTGTTCCCGAGTCTTTGTGGTTCCTGGCTCCTCATATTATCTCTCCCTCTTATAGGTACTGCTGCCATGATGCTACACAGCATGATGTCACAGTCATGGGAACCCTCACCAGAGCTAAGCAATGTTCTTTAACCTCTAACATTACTGAGCTAAATAAATTTCTCTTCTTTATACATTATTTAGCTTCTGGTATTTTGTAATAGCAATGTAAATCTAATACACAAAGTATGTCAGTTACCACTAAGCAAGTCAGAAAAGATTTTTAAAAGATTCCTTTCAAATTTCTGCTACTCCTGCACACACACTTTATTTAAATGTTACCTTATCAGCTCTTGTTTCCCCTAGAAGACACTGAGTTTGGCTCCTAAAATATTAAGGCAGCTGATTGCCATTCTTTTGTTTTACACATGATGAGTAGGCACACATGGTCACTGGGACCACGCCTTGGGTATAACGGGAAGCAATTAAATACACGTGCCATTTTTATTACAGTACGTGGAACATTCTGACAACTTTTCATAATCTATGGTGGTATTTTGTCTATTCAGTGAGAATAAGACTCTATACTGCAGTAAGTCCTCTTGTCTTTGTGTGGTACTTGGTGTTCTGTTGCATTAAACATTCACCAGGTATTTGCTGGCTCATGACTGTTATAAGCCACAAAAAGAAAAATAATAGTCATGGAGGCTTCACAGAAAAATTGCAGCATGCAGTGTACATATATAACTGGCTTGAGAACTATAAACAGGGAGAAAAACATAATATAACAAACTGTTCTCAACACTTACTCAAAAGAAACTGAAAAACTGTGATTTGGAAGGTATTGATAGCGTCTGCTAAATTGGCTGTTATTAAATATATTGTCAAGGGAACAAATTCTTTTGTTGCATATTATAAAATATCAAAACAAAACAAAACAAAAACAGCTTTAAACCAAATAAAAAGAGTAAAGAGAGCAAAGGACATTTTAAAAATCACTTATTAAAATCGCAGTTGCTGTTTTGCATTTATATCTATATTTATTAGAAGACAATGAAGGCAACCAAAACTAACAGGCCCTAAGTATTTCAAACTATATGTACTACTTTAAGGATGCAATATTGTCTTATTTAGCAATTTTTACAACACCTACATGGAATACTTTACTGAATTTCCTCAAAGGATCTCTGTTTTAATAAAGCTTAGAAAAATAATTTCTCTTCAGGAGCATTTCCAATAAGTCAGTTATGGTAAAACTGTAACCTGACTGATCATAGAACAGCTTCCTGGAATACCTGTGTACAGAACAAATACTAAGGTGATGTTTTAAATTATGGGGACAAAGCAGGCAGTAAAACTCTCGATTTTCAAGAACCCACAAGAAACAACAGATGAGGTGCAACTTCCTAACTATTATCATTGGGCTAAACAAGGAGAGATGTGGCTAAAGGTGACTGGTTACCTCCCTCTTACCACCCCCGACCTTTTCCCAGTTAGCATGTGTCTGTTCCATCTGCTCCGCTGTCATCCTCTCCCATGGCCCAGGCTTCAACCTCCTCCTTTAAACTAAAGCAATCATCTTCGGTTTAGACTTGCTTCTTCCAGTCTCATTCCCGTGACTGCCACTAGAATGGTTTTCTACCAGTCTCACCCTTGAATTACTTCATTCCACCAACTCCGTAATGCTTGTAGCTGCTGGAGAGCAGGAACGCTGCCTTTCTCACTTTGTCATCCCCAGCACCATCCACAGAGGACCCTCAGTAAATGCTGTTGAATAGAAATAAAGCATGTCGTGAAAACTGCTTCAGTCTGGCCCCCATCTGTTCTTGCAGCTTCAATTTCCAGAGCACCACCAAAGGATAGAGCAGTTCTGAATTGTTCTTTGCCTCAAAAACATGATGCACTTTCACATTCCTCTTTTTATTAACGTATTGTACGGTTTAGTAGCTTTCAAAGTAATATTTCTATACTTGCTATATGCTATGCACTGATCATGTCCAGACATCCTTCTACTGTTTCCCCACCTCCTACACTTCCTTCCAGTCCCAATAATCCCTCTTTACTTTGTAGTTAACTTGTTTTTTTTGGTTTCCACATATGAAGGAAAATATGCAATATTTGCCTTTCTGTGTCAGACTTACTTTACTTAACATGATGACTATAGTTCTATCCATTTTATTGCAAATGATAGGATTCTATTTTTCTTAGTGATTTGAGGAATCCCCATTGTATATCCCATAGTGGTTTTACTAATTTATATTTCTAACAACAGTGTTTAAGAGTTTGTTTTTCTCGATATCCTTGTTAGTACATAATTTTTGTTTGGAAATAGCCCCTCTAACTAGAGTGAGATGACATTTTCTTTTACTTTTTTTCTGTACCAGGGATCAAACATATGACCTCATGCTTGCCAAGGAGGTGCTTGTGCCACTGAGCTAAATCCCCAGCCATTTCTTGTACTTTTGATCTAAATTTCCTTGATGCCTAACGATATTGAACACTTGAACATTTTTCCATAGACTTATTAGCCATTTGTATTCTTTTTTGTTTGTACCAGGGATCGAATTCATTACCTTGCACTTGCTAGGTAGGTGCTTACACTACTGAGTTAAATCCCTGGCCCCATGTATTCTTTTGAATAGAGTCTATTCAAATCATTTACTGATATTTTAATTGGATTATCTGGAAAGGTTTGGTTGTTACATTTTTTAATTCTTGTGCAATGAATCATCAAAAAGATCACACATTATGACCAAGTAGGCTTCATATCACAGATACAAAGATGTTTTATGTACACAAATCAATAAATACATCATATAACAGGCAATGGGAAAAAATTACATGATCATCTCAATTGGTGCAGAAAAAGTCTTGAACAAAATCCAACATCCTTTCAAAATAAGAACACTGAAAACAATAGGCTATAGAAGGACTTTATCTCAATCTGATAAAAGCCACTTATGACAAACCTACTGCCAACATCATACTAAATGGGAAAAAAACTGAAAGCATTTTCTCTAAAATCTAACAAGACAAGCATGTCCTTTTATCATCACTTCTGTTCAACAGATTGCTCAAAATATTAGAAAGAGCAACTAGGTAAGACAAAAAAAAGAGACAGGTGCACATATGCAGGTAAGTAGTCAAATTGATATTATTTGCAGACAACATGATCCTCTACATTGAAGATCCCAAAAAATATACAAAAAGACATTTACAACTAATAACCAAATGCAGTCATACTGGATAAAATATCAAACCACAAAAATCAATAGTTTACCTGTACATTAGTAATGAACCCACTGAAATAAGAAATTAGGAAAAAATAACACTCACAATAGCATCAAGAATACTAAACACTTAACCTAACTAGGGAAATCAAAGACATCTACAGTGAAAAGTATGGTACTCTAAAAAAGGAAACTGAAGAGAACATCAGAACATGGGAAGGGATCCCCTATTCCTGGATAGACAGAACCAATATAGTCAAAATGGTCATACCTCCAAAATCAATATAGAGATCTATCACAATCCTAATAAAAGCTCCAACAGCATTCTTCACATAACTGGAATAAACAATACTAAAATCATATGGAAGCAGCAGAGACTCAGAATAGCAAAAGTAATCCTGGGTAAAAGAGCAAAGCAGGAGGCATCATCACCCAGACTTTAAGTTATATTATGAAGCTACCATGATAAAAACAGCATGATGCTTTTACAAAAACAGACATGAGGAACAGTAGAACAGAAGCAGATGTAGAAATTACCCCCAAGTACATTCAAATATTTTACAAAGGAGGTCAAACACCCAAAACTGGTTATACACATGCAGAAGATCGAATCTAGCTCAGTATCTCTCACAAGGTACTAAACTAAAATAAAAATGGATCAAAGAAATAAATGTTAACACACTGACAAAGGAGTTGTAATCTATGTATCTCACTGCTAAGCAACTCTGATTTGAACTAGTGATACATGCATGACTGTCCCACCAGGCAGCTTGTACCACCTCTCAGTGGGTCTTACATTACATAGTGAAAAGAATGGCACTGATTTAGCAGACCAGACATTATCTTCTAAGGCTTGCATTTAGATGTTCCCTCCAAAGCCTCATGTAGTCATAGGTGGGGTTTTTACAGAAGCCGTGAATCTACAGTGTTTTTGATTCATGGTGCAATGCTAGGATTAAGGGTGGGTTATTAAATCAGTCCACTGACTGGTTTGGAACTGCTCCAACCCTACTAGGCTGGATACAATATAAGGGACAGAATGAGGCTGGTCTTGTTACTTATCACTTTGCTACTTTCTGCCTGCCATGAACTATTCTCCTCTGCAAAGCCATCCTGCCTTGGAGCCAGCCAATTATGGACTGAAATCTCTAAAAACTGTGAGCTAACTAAAACTTTCCCCCTTCAACTTTGGATGTTGGGTATTTTGTCTCAGCAACAAGAAGAGTAACCAAGACATCAGCATATTATAGTTCCCTAAGGAAAATCTTAAAAGTAGCATAAAAAATTATAATATAGCTAATCTGTGGTACAGCAAATATAAATACATATTATATAGTATATGTACTGCCAAAGTGAGCACAAATGCATACTATATATACCAGCAATGGTATATACAGTATAGATTTTCATGATAAAATTCACATAATTACTGACAAACTATTCATGAATATTAATTTACTTAATGAAATAAATTTATTATTGTAATAAATTTAATGTATGAATAGTATTAATATTTAAATTTGGGCAGTAATTATTCAAATTCAAGAAACCAACTAGATTCAGTTTTGTTTTTGTTTTTCGGCTTTTTTTTTTTTTTCTCACAACCTTTGGCTTGCCGGGAAGGCACTTACAATGCTGAGCTAAATCTTTGGCTCCGATTCAGTCCATTTATAAACTTTTTACTAATTTTGTTAGTAAAAAGACAGATAAAAGTGGTCAAATCCATCTGTATCACTAGTGGTACAAGCTACCTGATGAGACAGTCATGCATATACCACCAGTAGCTCAAGATAGTAGGAATATATCACATCAGAAATACTCCACCTTTTAGAAGGCAAAATATGTAAAACTCTTGAATTCCTAAGTGTAGACAAGGATTTTCTATAAAGGGAATAGTTCTAAGATTAACACATGGGATTATATCAAATTAAAAAGCTTCTGCATAGCAAAAGAAACAACCAACAGAGTGAAAAGACAACCTATGGGACAGGAAAAACATTTTGCCAGCTGTTCCTCAGACAGAGAATGCATATCTACAATACATAAGGAACACAAAAGAAGTAGGCTTACAAAAATAAAAGACCCAATCAAAAAATGGGCAAGTGACATGAGTAGACATTTCACAGAAGTACAAACGGCCAATAAATATATGAAGAAATAGTCAATATAACTTCCCACTAGAGGAATAAAAATTAAAATATTGAGATTCTGTCTCACTCGAGAAAGAAAGGCCATCATCAAGAGATCAAATAATAACAAGTCCTGGAGATCAGGGAAGAAGTTCCTTCTATACTTTTGGTGGGAATGTAAACTAATACAACCATTGCTAAAACCAGTAGGGCGATTCCTCAAAGAGCTGGAACTGGAAACTTCTTTTGACCCATCTTTTTACTTTATGAGGTATCTTTCCAAGAGTGAAATATATCATATTACAGAGATGCATGCATACACATATTTGTAGCAGCACAATACATAGTAACAAAATTTTGGAAGCAGTCCATATGTCCATCAACAGTTAATCAATACAGAAAATGTGGTATTTACACGCTATGCAGTAGTACTCTGCCATAAAGAAGTTGATTCACTTGTAGGAAAATGGATGAATCCAAGTAAAATGAATCAGACACATAAGCTTAAATATCACATGGTTTCTCTTATATGAGAAACCGAGAGTAAAAATGGAAAGCAAAGTGAAAGACAGATAATATGAAGTAGGGAGATAGTTCTTTCCCAAAAGCAGGGAGAATTAAGAGATGAAAAAAGGGGCAAGGAAGAGAGGTGTTTTAGGTACTTATCTCATTGCTGAAATAAAATATCCAACATCCAAAGTTAAAACAAGGAAGATTTATTTGGCTCACAGTTTGCAGTGGTTTCGGTCCATATTTGTTGTGTCCAAGGCAGGGTGGCAGAGAGGCATCACACAGGAGAAACAGTTCATACAGGGAGCAAAGCAGCTAAGTACCAAGCAGCAAGTGATGGGCCACCACAGCAAACCTATCTGTCCCTTGTATTTTATCCAGATTATCTGCCCTTAGGGTTGTAGCACTCACACCCAGAATAAGGCACCCTGGAGATATCCAGGATTATGCCAAACCAATGAACTAATTTAGTAGTCACACACCCCTGACCCTATCACACACTATAGATCCAGCCACCTCTGAAAAGCCCCACCTATGACCACATGAGGCTTGAGGGATGGGAGTGGGGGAATCTAGACACAGCCATAATAGGGGAAGAAAAAAGAAGTTGAGATATGCTATGTATGTGTAGCACAGGTATTACAGTGGAGGCTGGGAAATCACTTTTTTCCACCCACAAGAGTTTGGACAATACCCAAAGGCCAATGCTCCTTCCATTGTTCTAAGAAAAGGAGAAAGTAACCTAGACCCAGGAAATCCCTGAAGGCCCAGACCAGAACACATGTGATTAGATCTCCTGGCCTGACCCTCAACAACTTTTCCCCACTGGAGTCTTATTAATGGTTCACAAATATGGACTGCATCTCATGTTTATGAATTAATCATACTGAATTCTGGGATACAAATGAGCATTGTAAGCACCCAAGACAACTCAGTACTTTGCCAATCATTCTTGTTAATCTTGCCTAGAGACTCAATGAAAGGCACCCAGGCCGGAGTACACTTTTTTTAAAAATATGAAATCCTGCTTTATCTGTGTGCTTTGCTGTGATTCTTATTTCCATGTCACCCTGACACAGTTTTTCTGTACATGTCACATTATTGTCAACATGGACCTTCCCTGAGCACATCTTCCTGTAATTTTCAATCCATGGAGCTGCTTTTCATTTACCTTTGTATGTATATTTTGCAATTCATTGCTCATCATATACAAGAGCCTGGAATCTATCTGTTGGATCCACCATAAGGTAATACTATTATCAACTTCATAAAAGGAGTATAATCATTACATACTATGTATGTATATTTACAAAAAAATTAAAAGGACATGGAGGGGACAGAAGGAAAAGGAGATGAAAAGTAACTCCCACTAGGAATGTAAACATTATGTACTATATTCATCTGCTAACAAACTAAAATTTAAAAAGAGGGTAATGGGAAAACAATAAAATAGTCTTCATCTGTTGCTACTGTGTCACCTCCCGATTCATCTCGGACTCATACAGATTTGATGAATGAACAAATTAAAATTCTCCCACAGTGGCTGCCTCTATCCCTGCATTTTATTGGCAAGACTTCCTCAACAACACATTCTTACAATCTGACTCTTTCTGTAACTGACACTACTAACTGAAACTTTAAAAGTTATTTTTTTCTTCAGAGTCAAGTGGCTTCCAAATTTCCCCAAACCTAGAGTATAAATGGCTCCCCCAGCTCTCCTCCACCAAGAGCAATGGACAAAATATTCAGATCCTGGTGCTAAGAGGTCAAGCCCAATTTCATTCCATTAAGCAAGCAGGAAAGAGGTGTGGAATTAACAAGGGATGGAACTACCCTGAAAATATTTTGCCTCCTACACTGTTCCTTGTTTAAAAGACCTTGAACACAGCTGTATAAGGTAGGGTAGCAATATCAGGCAAATAAGTCTCTCCACTTCTCAGAGCTAGCTTTGCAAAAATCTTTTCCTTTTTATTCAAATATAAGGCATGCTTTGACTTGGTCAGCAGTAAACAGATGAACCTGAGTATATTGCCTGATAACAATACCTGTCAAGATTTATGTTCTAACATATCCATACTAACAATCAATAGCTAGGAAATTGTTAAGATTTGGCTTCCATATTTGTTTCAAAAGGTAATGCACAGAGATTCTGAGATGACAACTTGGGTCCACATTCAAATACTTTTGTTTTTATTTCTCTCACTCTATGGTAGACAATATATCATTGTTCAGGGAACAGAAAAATAATTTAAAATTTATGAAACATTTTGTATAATGAAAGGAATCAGGAAATGTAGGCTTTCAGCTGAATTACCAGTGCTTTTATATATTATGCTACAACGAATATAATTTAACTACTACATAATCATAATATCAGGGTGCAGGGTGTGAGTCTGTGTGCATGTGTATTCCATTGTTAAATCTCAGGTAGAAATGGGGCAGAGGAGCTGGGAGAAGGTAACTCTGGTATCTTGCTATAAAAAGAACCTAGTTGCTGCAGAGAAAATAGTTCTCTGCCCAGGTCTGAGGCAATGCTGGGACAGGGGTAGAAGGGTAGCAAAAGATGGACCATTGAAATTCACAACATTGAGGACACCCTGTTCAAAGAGACTCCAAGTCCAGCTCTAGATAAGATACAGCCCCTATCAGCTTTAAGCAGGCACAGAAAGTTTATAGACCATAATTTGAACATATGGCCACTATTAAGGTAAGTGTAATTGGAGAGAAAATCTGAAGATTATTTTAATGAAAATATGTAAAAAATTCGTGGATAAAATATTTAATGAACAAGCCAGGGATTTAGCTCAGTGGCATAAGCGCCTGCCTTGCAAGTGTGCAGTCATGAGTTCAATCCCTGGTACAAAAAAAATTAATAAATGAGAAGAAATTTAATGAAAATGCAATGGCAATTCTTTGGTACACTCATTTAAAAGGAAGAAATATATTTTGCCAACTGCAAAACAAAATGAACATTCCTTCTGAGTTTAAAAACCTAAGAGAACACACAAGGCATGGGGCATGTCTGTAATCCCAGCACTCCAAGAGGCTGAAGCAGGAGGATTCCAAGTTCAAGCTCAGTCTGGACAACTGGCCAACTTACCATTTTAATGAAAACTTGTCTCAAAATTTAAAAAAAGCACTCAGAGTTGGGCATGGTAGCACACATACCTATCATCCTAGCACTTAAAAGACTGAGGCAGAAAGATTGCTATGAGTTCAAAGCCAGCCTGGGTTAATAGTAAGTTCAAGGCCAGCCTGGTTAATAGTAAGCTCAAGGCCAGCCTGAACTAAATAGTGAGACCCTGTCTCAAAAAAAAGACCTGGGGATGTAGCTCCATGTAAGGGTCCTCAACCCTCATTACTGCCCTCCCACCAAAAAAACAAAACAAAATAAAACAAACCTGAGAGAACAACAACTGCTAAAAACTAGAGTCATAACTTTTAGCTCACAGCTAAAAGATGAACATGATAAAATGAAAAAAAAATATAACATGAGGAGCAAGGTCCCCTCACCTTTGACAGTGACAATGGATAGAGCAGGCTGAAGACCAAGAGTGCAGCAAAAGTGAAACTTTATTTCTAAGTTGTGCAAGAGCAAGTGCCAGCCCACCTCACAGGCAGGTACACTTGGGGTGGTTACAGCGCGCACAGTGGTCGGGGAGGGGCTCTGTATAGTCTTCCTGAATGTTGCCTAGATGTTATTAGGCCCAGTCCCTCTCCAAACTTCTTCTCAGTCTAAAGGCAAGTCATGAAGCCCCAGTGCAAACTGTGAATGATTTTCCTACCAAAGTAAGCACCCTAAGGGCATACTTTTTTGACTGCCCCTTCCTCAGTCACATCTGCAAGGCAGCAGGCAAATTCGTCTACTAGTAGCTTTCCAATCAGAGTTAAGTACTTTATCTTGAAAATGGACCAGTTTAAATTTCTACTTTTGACACAAGGAAATACAAATAAATGAAAATAATTAATGAAAAGGTGGCAATTTCAACAAAACTAATATACAAATAAATATCACAGAATTCAAGAAAGAAAAAAAGACAAAGTACCACATTAAAAGAAAACTATTTGTTATGGATTAAAAACTGCTGGTCAACTTAACGCCAGTGGAATTAAATCACCATGCTGCTGAGTGTAGAGATGTTTCACCTGAGGAAAGTTGCCAGCATAAATAAGAGACATGGAGAAGGAGAAAGCATTGGTGCGTTGAGGCTTTGAGGCATCGTGGGTTCTACAGGTTGCTGTTTGAGCCATTAGGTCCTCCTGGAGAAGCTCTGGTCCTCACATCGAGCATGGCTTCCTGGCTCTGGAGAGGAAGACGTGTGCCACTTGGTCTCCAGGATGAATTCATCATGCTGGCTTCCAGGGGTGTACTCGACCATGTTTATCATCAGAGGAACTTGGGGCCTCCTTGTCGCTGAGGATGGCTGTGATGCTTTTCAGGACAACACTGGTTCTTATTCGGAGTATGACTTCTTGGCTCCAGTGTAGTATCCTGAACCTACCAGCACAGCTCCTTCTTCCTGCTGGCATAGACTTTCTAGCTTCCACCGCTGACCTTTGGGCCTTCCCAGTATGGATCTGTAAAACAGACTGGCATGAGTTCTTATTGTGGGCTCTAGACCTGTAGCTGGACTATGGGAGGCACTGTCATGAGCTCTGGGTCTTCATCTGGACTCATGTGGGACACTGCTGTGGGATTCAGGCCCTTGGATAAATATTCTATGTCTTTAGTGTTGTGGATAGATATCTTGCATTTTCTTGTGTTAACTCTGGGTGACCATCATAAAAATAATATTATAAACTCCATGTCCTGATTGTAATTGTTCTCCTCACAACCCCTGACTACAACACTACTCTTTTTCCTTCTCCAAGCTGAAAAAGAGATGACACTTCAAATTGCAGGGGGACATAATGTACAACGCAGTGATTAGTGAAAAATTTAGGCACATTCTGATGAAATTTATATACTCCAAACATGAGGAAAAATTCATGTAAACTTCTCAAAGAGATCAAGTTCCAGATACTTACAAAGGAAACAGAATCACAACTGCTATAGTTCTCAAAACAATAGTATTAGCAGCTAGGGGAAAAAAAGATTAGAAACTTTCAAAAGAATAAAATTGTGATCCATAAATTCTATGCCTGATCTGAATATCATTTACATGGAAGTCACAGTTCCCTCTTATCAATAGGTTTCTTCCCCCTGCACTTGCCCCCCTATGCCTATAACCTAGTAAGCAATAAATATTTGGATACCTTGCAACTGTAGCTCCCATGTGATGTATCTTAACATGGATACGTGTCAAGGGAGGTCACAACAGGGTCAAAAATGGACAAGTTTAAAAGAAGGCAGAAGAGAACATTCTCAATATAAAAGTACCCAAAACCTGTATCACTTGTGTACTTTTTTATGAAGACATCTTTCAAGACACAACACCTTGGTCAAAAGAAAATTAATAATGAACTTGTTATAAGATAAAGAAATAATGAAAATCCATGGACCTAGTAAAATACATACATCTATCTGTTTGCTGGTGTTATGTGTAAGTAATTTAAGAAAAAGGGCCACACTCATCAAGACCAGGAACAGAAACCTTCAACATGCTGAGGAAATTGTCAGTCTAAACTTCCTTGTTCGACTGAATAATCTTTCATCAACTCAGTTAAACTAGAGATATTCTTTCTTTTTTCTGAAGCTAGTAAAATACAACAAAACAAGACAGAACAAAGCCAGTGAGACACTGCAATGAAACTGGTACAGAACTTTAGAGCAGGATACTGGGATAACAGTAATAAGTACCATAGTATATCTCGTTTTCTTCACAATAGCTGTCCATTCACTCAAGTACAGCAAAATCAAACCAAAAAAAGAATATTATAAAATCTATCAAAATAGAATATTGAATAGAGCAAAACAATTAATCAGAACAAAGTAAAACACTGAAAACAATATTTGTCTTCAAAGAGAAGATAGAAGGGAAATCCCCCGTATTTGCTATACTGCATACGATCATCCTCCCAAAATACTCAAAACCTCGTGCTTACCAGGCAGGCGCTTATGCCACTGAGCTAAATCCCTAGCTCATAAACTAAAGATATTCTAAGATACACAAAGACTGTTTCACAATCCACCAAGCTTAATGAAGGAATTTTGTATAAATGAATTTTGTATGAACTGCATAGGTGAACTATGCTGTTACAAATTTATGCCCCATGAATGAACATTAAGAGGAATGAAAATGAATCTAAAACTTTTCGAAGAAATGAAAAATTAACAAAGATATTAATAAACATCTAAACTGAAACATTCATAATTAGTTCTATCTAATTTAGAGTTTTAAAGAGATAAAATGAAAATACTACCAAACAATAATAAATAATTTTATGAAAGATGATCAAAGTTCAGTATCTTCTACTGTGCAGTAGGGGAAGATATTAAATTCAGACTTCATTAAATATAAATGAAAAACTCCAGAGGGAATTTTGAGAAAAAATCAGCATTTAATGTCTAACAATGAGAGGATGAACACAAACTGTTGGTACAGAGTATATGCAGAAGCCCAAATTTATGCCCCATGAAGCTGAGAATGGACTCAAGAACACAGGAGGAAGGCTAGGATACAGCTCAGTGGCACAAGTGCCTGCCTGGCAAGCACAGGATCGTGAGTTTGATTCCTGGTACCAAAAAAAAAAAAAAAAAAAAAAAAAGAATGCAGGAGGAAAGTTTATTACAGGAAAGCTCTCAAAAGCAGGCAGGGATCTAACAGTGGGTAGCCTAGGGTTTTTTGTACAAGAAAATAACTACATCTCCAACCACTCTAAGATAAGGGGGGGTGAACTATGCAGTTACAAGCAGGACAGTTTAACTAAAGGTAGATCTATAGAAACTCAGGGCAGGTAGCAAATGCACTTTTGAAGTATAAGTTATCCAAAATTACCATTTTAAGCAGAAAAAAGGCATCTCCTAAAAGGAGCTGGGGCACAGACCACATTCCCAGGCTTAATGTGCCAAGCGATCTTAATGTTTACGGTGGGACCCTTGCTTATCAAACTTCCAGAGCCATAGTTCTGGTCATCTTGTCTCCATCTTGGGAATTGGTTTTTGTTAGCATTTGGTCTCAGGCTTCATTTTATCTTGACCTCCAATGGGTCATTCAACTCCATCTTAGTCCCAGATTTTTCTTGTCTACATCTTAACTTTCCTGACCACTATAAGATTTGCCCCTCAGAAGAAGTGAACCTCACTACCCTTAGAGAAAGATTGGGAAGGACCACTCTAGCTTCCTGCTGGAGGGACTTGGTGTGACAGTTGACAGTCAGGAATGCCCTCCAGGATGTCTACCTAAGTGCCCTCAATAGATGTCAGATGTCATTTTTTTCCCAGTAGACAAATAGCCTTGAATCTGAAAGAGACAAAGCTTATTCAACAACTGGGTGCACAAGACCTAAGTAACAGCCCCAAGAGGATAAGTACCACAAAAACCAATATTTTCCTCCACAGCTGTGAGCTACTAATGGTTTCCCATTAGGAAGTTCATCCAAAGAACTTCAGGGCTTGATGAATGGTGTTGATCTGCTGGTGAAGATCTTGACGGTCTAAAGAGACATTGCTCAAAAAGTCAGAAATATACATACCCACAACACAAGAAACTTTCTGCATTTCATTAGTAAGATCCTGTACCTCGTTCCAGTCATCACCCTGGAGGGATATACCCATTAGGGGAGTCATGAGGTGCTAAATAAGTGAAGTAGCCCACAGATCCAGCATGCTTGTTGTTGTACCAACTCAGCATATTCTTGGGCCCATATCAAAAAAGAATTTAACTCCTGCTTCCCCCACTGGATAAGTGTGATCATGAAAACAACAAGAGGTAGAATCCTAGTTATTTATCTGAAAGTGTAACTTTTCTTTTGAATAGGAGCTATTAATCTTCCATTGGTTTACAGGACTATCCAGTTGGTAGATCATAAGACTGAAATGTTCCAAGATCCAAGGCCTTGAGTCAGGAGTAGTGTATCCAGGAATCTAAGCCAGTGACAGCCAAGAGAGTTGTTAGAATCACAGTATATGATGCTTCCCAAGTCAGCCCCAAGGAAAGAAAATAGGTCAGGTGTACTGTAATCCCAGCACTTGGGAAGCAGAGGCAGGAGGATCACAAGTTCAAGGACAGCTTTACTTAGCAAATTAAAGGTCAGCCTGAACTACATAGCAAGACCTTGTCTCAAAAAACAGAAAAAAAAAAAAAAAAGGCGGGAGGGGAAGGGTAAAGAAGAGGAAGAAAAGGAGGAAAGAGAATTAGAGATTTCATCAGCACCAAGTCTGGGTGGAATATGGGGTATTCTAGCTCTCTAGGTTGAGTTTGTTAACTGTGGCAGTTGGTCAGAATCAGAATTTTGCCAAGGCAATGTCCTTAGTCAAAGCATCTGTTTATCAACAAAAAGGTCGACAGCAGTCTCTCCCAATGTTTTACAAGAAACTACTGGCTGTCAAATAGTTTCTTTACTTCTATATTGCGGCATAAGCATGCAACACTAAGAAGGCATAATTTGAATCAATACAGATGCTGACTTTCTTCCCTTTACTGAGCTGCAAGTCACTGTCAGGGCTCCAAATTCTTCTGAGTATTTGTTCTAGGGAGAGGGAGGAGCTCTTAGGTGTCTCCTGGAGTTGCTACAGGATATCCTTCTCTTCTTGTTCTTAAATCTGGGTTTGTGAAGGATATGTCTACCAAATCTTCCTGACCAAACAGATGTGGAGGATTATCCACCTAAAGTCATGTGTCAGAGCAATTTTAGTTTCTTTCTCTGGTAAGAAAGTAGCTGGGTTCAAAGAGGAGCACATTGCTGTCTGAATACCTGGTCCTCCTGAGAGTAAGGTCTGATACTTGGAGAAGTAGGTTCCTTTTAAAAGAAGCCTGACACATTATT
This sequence comes from Cavia porcellus, assembly GCF_034190915.1. Taxonomy (NCBI): domain Eukaryota; kingdom Metazoa; phylum Chordata; class Mammalia; order Rodentia; family Caviidae; genus Cavia; species Cavia porcellus. Next base: position 42,896,412 of record NW_026947493.1, read on the forward strand.
AGGGGTTAATATAGTAAGATTCTTGCTCAAGTCAATTTAGATGCCTCTGGCACAAGAAGAGCCACTGCTGCTACAGACCTACCTAAGACAAGCAGGCCATCCTTTTGCCAATTCATAACTCAGATACCTGACAAGCTGTTGGGCAGGTCCCTGACCCCCGGGTAAGCACTCCCAAGGCCATATCCCATCTCTTGTCAACACATAGATTGATATGGGAGTCCAATTAAGAGACTCAGAGTTGGGGCATTTAAAAGCACTTATTTAAGCCTTTGGAATGTAGTTTGTGAGTCAGGATCCCAAATTAAAACATGGGTATCTGTCTTCTAGGTTTCCTTTACTAGTTGATAAAGGGACTATACTATTCCACTATATTCTTCTACCCAAAGGCAACAAAAGTTTGTAATTCCTAGGAACCTCTGTTGTTTCAGGGTCTTGGGCTGTGGGAAGAAGAGTAATTCACTCTCCCCCTAAACTCCGTGTTCCCTTGAATATGCGAAGTGTGGAATATTTTACTTCAGGCCTGCAATGTTGTGCCTTGGACCTGGAGACTTTACATACTGAGTCTACCAGAAAATTTAGAAGGATTCTGGTGTCCTAACTAGAGATTTCCAAAGGAGTATGTACCAGAATATTGTCTACATACTGTAAAAGTGTAACTTGAGAAACTTTGAAATAGTGCAAATTACTTGAAAGCACCTGTCCAAAAGGGCAAGACTGTCTCTGAACTCTTGAAGTAGCTCAGTTTAAGTCAGTAGAGAGGCCTAGTCATCGGGATCTTCAATGGTGAAAAGAAATTGAGAGTCACGATGCAAAGGAATACAGAAAAATACATATTTTAAATTTAATACTGAGAGCCAACAGATCTTTGAGGATCTGGGAAAGGAGGGTATACAAATTAGGCACCACTATGTGCATCAGTATCATTGATTTATTTATTAATCAGAGATACTGCAGTAGTTTCCAATCCTCATTGGGTTTATGAACTTCTAAATTTGGGGTATTACAGGGTTGTTGCAGGGCATGAGCAGACTATGCAAATCTTGGAAACAGTCTATATGTCTATCAAGAGAAGAATGCATAAAGAAAAAGTGGCATTTTATGCACAATGGAGTAATACTCTGCCATAAAAAATAAATGAAAATAATTTATAGGAAAATAGGTGCATCTTGAGTCCATAATATTAAGTGAAGTAAATCAGACACACAAGCTTAAATATTGTCTAGTTCCTCTTAGATGAGAAACCCAACACATATAGTGAAAATAAAAACCAAAAAATCAAAAAAAAAAAAAACAGAACCAAAAAAAGTTACTCCAATCCAGCATGATCATTGTATGTGCACCTTGGTTTACTATAATCCTCTCATATGTTTCATATGTTTTTGTTCTGTTCCTTTGTGTATGAATCTGTGTTTATCTAATTAGATGATAAGGACTTATAAAATAAATGAATCTGATGCTGACAAAAAAAGTGAAGAAATTCATGTCCACCAAACCAACCCTAGAAAGACTACTGAAATACATACTAGATAGAAATAAAAATCACTGCAATTTCCAGAACAACAGAAAGAAACCAACAGACAGGGCAAGCAATTAAAAAAGGGTGAAAAGCAGAAAAACAACAGCAGGAAAATAACATGACAAGGTTGAGCCAGTATGTATCAGTTATATCCATCAATGTAAATGGCCTCAATTCACCTATTAAAAGAAATAGATTGACAGAATGGATTAAGAAACAGGATCCAACAATATGCTGTATACAAGAAACACATCTGACACAAAGGAAACTCATAGTCTAAAAGTCAAAGGATGGAAAACAATATTCCATGTGACAGGAACCCAGAAAAAAGCAGGTGTAGCTATTCTATTTGCAGACAATGTGAACTTCAAATCAAAAACGGTCAAAAGAGATAAAGAAGATCACCACATACTTGTCAAGGGAATAATTCAAGAAGAGCTAACAATCATAAACATATATGCACCAAACACAGGAGCACCCAATTATATAAGACAAATACTAATTGATATGAAAAACAAAATAAGCAACAACACAACTGTAATAGGGGACCTTAATACCCCTTGTCACAAACAGATACATCAACTAGACAAAAAAATCAGCCAAGAGTGCTGGGGATTTAGCTCAGTGGTATAAGCACCTACCTGGTGAGCACTAGGTTGTAAGTTTGATTCCAGGTACAAAAAAAAAAAAAAAAAAACAGCAAAGAAATAACAAAACTGAGTCAAACCTGTAAGCAAATGGACTTAGTAGGCGTTTATAGACTGTTCCACCCAACCACATCAGAATACACATTCTTCTCACTGTGCACAGGACATTCTCCAAAACAGACCATATAACAGCCCCCAGAACATTCTTAACTAAGTGTAAAGGGAAGTATCCCATGCATATTATCTGACCATGGTGTACTGAAACTGAAAATTAATGGCAAAAGAAATTGCAAAACCTACACAAATACATGGAAATTAAATAACAACCTCTTGGAACAATCGACGGGTTACAGATAAAATTAAAGAAATTAAGCAATACCTACAATGCAATGAAAACGCAGATACAACACATGGAAACCTTTGGGACACAATGAAAGTGGTCCTAAAAAGGAAATATACAGCAATAAATTGTCACATCAAGAAAACAGAACGAGTACAAATAAATAACCTAATGCTACATCTCAACCTTCTAGAAAAATAAGAGCAAGTAAAACTAATAAAAGAGAAGAAATTATAAAGATCAGAGCAGAAATTAATGCAATTGAGACTAAAAAAAACCATATAAAGAATTAATGATCAAAGAGCTGGTTTTTTGAGAGAATAAACAAAATTGATAAACCTCTAATAAACCTTACCAAGAAAAAGAAAGAAAAACACTCAAACTCACACAATAAGGACTGAAAAGAGACAAATTACTATAAATTCAAAAGATCATGAACACCTGCTTTGAAAAACTTTACTCACATAGGGCAGAAAACACAGAGGAAATGGACAGATTTCTAGAAATGTATGAGCTACCAAAGCTGACTCAAGAAGGTCTAAAAATTTTGAATAACCCAATACCAGCTATTGAAATGGAAAAAATGATTAAAAATTACCCACAAAGAAAAACTCAGGCCCTGATAGATTCACAGCTGAATTCTACAAAAATTTAAAGATTTAATGCCAATACTCCTCAAACTCTTCAATGAAATTGAAAGGGAAGCAATTCTCCTTAACTCATTCCTGGAAGCAGGTATTACTCTCATACCAAACCAGAGAAAGACCCAACCAAAAAGAACTATAGGCCAGTCTCACTAATGAACATTGATGCAAAGATTCTCAATAAAATACTGGCAAATAGCACACAGCAAATCATCAAGACGATTATACATCATAACCAAGTGGGATTTATCCCAGGAATATAGGGCTAGTTTAACATACACAAATCAATAAATGTAATACACTCCATCAACAGAGCCAAAGACAAAAATCACATGATCATCTCAATAGATTCAGAAAAAGCTTTTGATAAAGTCCACACTTGTTCATGATAAAAACCCTACAGAAACTCAAAATAGATGTATCTACCTCAATCCAATAAAGGGCATCTATGACAAACCAACAGCCAACATTATCCTAAATGGACAAAAACTGAAAGCTTTCACTCTAAATCAGGAGCAAGACAAGGATGTCCATTATCACCACTCCTATTCAATACAGTTCTGGAAACATTAGCCAGAGCAATCAGACAAGAGAGAGAAATAAAAGGAATAGAGATACGAAAGGAAGAAGTTAAATTATCACTATTTGCAGATGACATGATACTCTACATAGAAGACCCCAAAAATTCCATTAAAAGACTACTATAGTCAATAAACAAATTCAGCAGTATAGCTGGGTACCAAGTCAACATGCAAAAATCAATATCATTACTGTACACAAACAAAAAACTCACTGAGAGAGAAATTATGGGAAATCTCACCTTTCACAATAGCATCTAAAAAAATGAAATGCCTAGGAATCAACCTAACCAAGAATGTAAAAGACCTATATGCTGAAAATTATACTATGCTAAAAAAGGACATTAAATAGGACATTTAGAAATTGGAAGATATTCCTTATTCTTAGTTAGAAAGAACCAACATTGTGAAAATGGTCATATTCCCAAAACTGTTATATAGATTTAAATCAAAATACCATTAACATACTTCATAGATCTAGAGAAAACACTCCTAAAATTCATTTGGAAACAGAAGAAACCTAGAAGAGCAAAGTCAGTTCTGGGCAACAAAGGCAAGGCAAGAGGCATCTCAATTCTTGACTTGAAATTACACTACCAAGCTACAGTGATAAAATCAGCATGGTACTGGTAAAGAAACAGACCTGAGGATCAATAGAACAGCTTAGAAGATACAAACACAACTACAAAGACACTCATCCACCTTATATTTGCAAAGGGGCTAAACATGTTCACTGGAAGAAGGATAGCCTCTTCAATAAACGGTGTTAGGAAAATTGGCTTTCCACATGCCAAAGACTGAAACTAGAACCATGTTTATCACCATGCACTCAAGTCAAAATGGATCAAAGATCTAAATATTAAAACAGAAACACCAAGTCTACTGGAAGACAAGGTAGGAAGAAATCTTGGAGACATAGGGGTAGGCAAAGAGTTCATGAACAAAACACAAACCCCATGGGAAGTACTTCAAAGAATCAACAACTGGGATCTCATCTTATTAAAATGGTTTTGCACTTCAAAAGAAACCACCAACAAAGTGAAAAGAAAACCACAGCATAGGAAAGAATTTTACCCAGCAGTCCCTCAGACAAAGGACATATAGCCAGAACATACAAAAAATTGAAAAACATCAAATCCCCCAAATTCAAAGACCCTCTTCAAAAATGAGCATCTGAGATGGCACACATTTCTTAGGTGAATACATGAATAAATGTTCACCATCACTGGTCATTCAAGAAATGCAAATTAAAACAGCATTGAGATTTCATCTCACTCCAGAAAGAATGGCTGCCATCAAGAAATCAACTGATAACTAATGTTGGCAGGGATGTAGGGAAAAGGGAACACTTCTCCACTGTTGGTGGGAGTGTAGACTGGTGTAGCCACTATGGAGATCAGTATGGAGTCTCCTTAAAAAGTAGGATTAGAAGTTCCATTCAATCCAGCTATTCCTCTCCTGGGTATTTTCCCAGAAAAACTGAAAAGATTATGTCATGATGATATAGGTGCACCATGTTTGTAGCAGTACAATTTGTAATAACTAAATCTTGAAAACAACCAAAGTGCCCATCAACCACAGAATGGATGAAAGAGATGTGGTATTGTTATACAATGGAATATTACTCAGCTATAAAAAGGATGACCTTGAGGCTTTTGTAGGTAAATGGAGGCAACTTGAGAATATCCTCATGAGTGAAATAAATCAGACTCACATTTATAAATATTGTATTGTCTCTCTAGTGTAAATATTGTATTTTTTTACAATATTGTATTGTATTGTATTGTAAAATATTGTATTGTCTCTCTAGTGTAGTGTCTCTCTAGTGGTAATAATAAACTGAAAGAGTAATTAGATCCAAAATGTATAATAGATATTGTAACAATGAAAGAGAAAGAACAACTTGTAGGGATACACATATAACTGAATATATGTTTAAATGTACAAGATAGATAACCTTACTACTAAGTTGTTAATAGTTTATCAAACAGAATAATTTGTGCTGTCATTGTTTGCCTGTTCATTTTTTATGCTTTGATTTTGTAACCTGAACAAGTTCTAAGATAACAATATGTAATTTATCAACAAGTGATTTCTTACTGTTATTTTTTTTTGAAACTCTGTATTATTTCTAAACTTATTCTGTTTTTCTTTTTTCTCTAAATCAAAAAAAAAGACAGGAAAAAAATATCAGAAAATGGGGGTAAAAGGGAAGGGGAGGAGAATCAAGATGTATTATTGACATGTACCAATTCTGCACAGTGAATGCAGTCATTATGCAAAACTTAAAAATTAAAGGCCAGTAAATAATATTAAATAGCAAAAAAAAATATTGTAATAGACCTGCACCTTAAACGGTAAGAGCAATCAGCTGTTGTACCAGCCAGCCCACTATCCATTCAAACTTCCTTTAATAACAAGGATGAACACAAAAATAGACCTAAGTCTGGAAGAGATAAAAGATCTCAAATGGGTATCTTTACCCAAAAAAATCCCAAATAAGCCCCCAAATGTTAAAAGATATACTCATTGCCCCACACTGATTTCACACAATGCTGACAAATGGAATCAAGGATGCACAAAGTAGGAAAAAATTTATTATAGGATAGCTCCTAAAAGCAGGTAGGGATCCAAAAATGGGTAGCCACAGTGACTGTTTGTCTAGGGATTTTTATATAAAAAAATTACCACATCTCGGATCACTCTGAGCCAAGCTGAGTTGAACTGTGGAATTACAACCGGGATAGTTCAACTAGAGGCAGACCTATCGAAACTCACAGCACATAGCAAGTATACTTTTGTAAGCACTATTAAATGTAACTTACCACTAACCCCCGAGCCCAGCCGCACCTAGCCATCTCCTGCAGAGGAGGAGCTGGGCGGATCCGGAGTCCCTGCAGAAGCCCGTTCCTTTGTCTGAAGGACTGAATACTTCTGCAAGCAGAGAGGCATCGCAGCTTCCTGAGGCACCTCAGCCTGTGGTGAGTGCCCAGCACAGTCTGCCCAAATCTCAGACTGTTCCGGACCCCCCAGGCTTCTGGGTGCAGAGAAGTGGAACAGTGGGTTAGAGGCCACTACAGCTGCCCCCCCCCCCCCCCCCGGCTACACTTGGAAGTCTGCTGAGCTCCTGACGGATGGGCGGGCCTACACTAACCCCCGAGCCCAGCCGCACCTAGCCATCTCCTGCAGAGGAGGAGCTGGGCGGATCCGGAGTCCCTGCAGAAGCCCGTTCCTTTGTCTGAAGGACTGAATACTTCTGCAAGCAGGGAGGCATCGCAGCTTCCTGAGGCACCTCAGCCTGTGGTGAGTGCCCAGCACAGTCTGCCCAAATCTCAGACTGTTCCGGACCCCCCAGGCTTCTGGGTGCAGTGAAGTGGAGCAGTGGGTTAGAGGCCACTACAGCTGCCTCCCCATCGCCCCCCCCCCCCCCGCTACACTTGGAAGTCTGCTGAGCTCCTGACGGATGGGCGGGCCTACACTAACCCCCGAGCCCAGCCGCGCCTAGCCATCTGCCTGCAGAGGAGGAGCTGGGCGGATCTGGAGTGCCTGCAGAAGTCCCTTCCTTTGCCTAGAGGACTGTGGATATCTCTGCAAGCAGGGAGGGATCACAGGCTCCTGAGGCACTGTGGCCTGTGGAGAGCACCCTAACCCGGCTGCAATTGAAGAGCTGTGGATCTTCCAAGGGGCAGGTGGGCGCACAGTGTCCCTGAGGCCCAGCTTGTCTGGAACTGCGGAGTTCTGAGCAGGCAGAGGAGGGACACTGGTTCTGCAGGCCCAATGGCTTGGGGTAGTGCGGTGTCAGAGGCTCAGTAGCTCCAAGCATAGAAGGGGATTTTCAACAGATCCTGAGGAAGCTTTCAAATAACACTTGAAACACAGAAATATACAAAATGACAAAACGAAAGACCAAATTACAACCTCAAACCTCCAGCCCATCTCAGGAAACCCTAGGAGCAATGTATATAGAAGAAAATATATCCCATCCACCTCATATATCGGACATAATAGCTACTGAAGTTGACAAACAACTCCAGGAAGCTTTAAAGAAATTCAAACTCGAAATAATCTCCCAGATAAAAGAAGAAATGATAAAAGAAATGAAAGAGATTCTAAATATATCTAAAGAAAACACAGATAAAAAATTGGAGGAACTAAACAAAAAGATAGAATCCCTAGACGAGCAATATAAGAAACAAACAGAATACATAATGCAGATGCACAGAGATATACAGGAAATAAAAAACTCCACTGAAAGTTGTAAAAACCGCCTTAATGAAAGTGAAGATAGAATTTCAGACCTTGAAGACATGATTGCAGCTAGTGAACAGGAAAGGAAAGATCTCTTGAAAATAACAAGGAATCAGGAAACAACAATTCAACAACTGCAAGACGATGCAAAGAAGAATAACATAAGAATGATAGGGATTAATGAAAGAGAGGGAGACAACATAAAGGATGTCAAGAGGATATTTAGAGAAGTAATAGCTGAAAATTTCCCAAGCATGAGATCAGAAACTGACATCAAGATCAGTGAAGCATATAGAACTCCAAACACTCATAACCAAAATAAAACTACACCCAGACATATAATAATCACCATCCCAGAAATCCAACACAAGAATAGATTACTAAAAGCTGTCAGAGAGAAAAGACAGATCACTTATAAAGGAAAACCTATCAGAATCACAGCAGACTTCTCAGCACAAACGATAAAGTCAAGAAGAGCATGGAGTGAAATATTCCAGATCCTAAAGCAAAATGATTTCCAACCAAGACTGATATATCCTGCAAAACTATCATTCAAAATAGATGGTGCAATATGATACTTCCATGACAAAGAACAGCTGAAGAACTTCATGAACACCAAACCGACCCTGCAAAAAATATTGAAAGACAGTTTAGATACACAAAGGAAAAAACCACTAAGCAAAGCAAATAATTAAACAGAACAGAAAGATAAAGATGCAACAGCAGAGAGATAACATTCCTACAATTAACCAGCATTTAACAGTAATAACCATTAATGTAAATGGTCTCAATGCACCAATCAAAAGAAACAGACTAGCAGAATGGATCAAGAAACAAAATCCAACCATATGCTGTTTACAGGAAACCCATCTAACCCAGAAGGATACTCACAGACTGAAAGTCAAAGGATGGAAAACAATTCTTCATGCAGCAGGAATCCAGAAAAAGGCAGGAGTAGCCATTCTGTTTGCAGACAACGTGAACTTTAAACCAACAATGACCATAAAGGACAAAGAAGGTCACTACATACTTGTAAGGGGAAAACTCCAAGAGGAAGAGATAACTATCTTAAATATATACGCACCAAACTCCAGAGCACCAAGTTATATAAAACAATTATTAACAGAAATGAAAACTCAAATTATCAGTAACACAATTGTAACAGGAGACCTTAATACGCCATTGACACCAAGGGACAGATCAACCAGACAGAAAATGAGCAAAGAAATAACAGAACTGAATCATACCTGTGAACAAATGGGTTTGATAGACATATACAGGATGTTCCACCCAACAACATCAGAATACACATTCTTCTCAGCAGTACATGGATCATTTTCTAAAATAGACCATATATTAGCTCACAGAACATATTTAAGCAAATGCAAAAGAGTTGAAATCATCCCTTGCATGTTATCGGATCATAGCGCTCTGAAATTAGAAATTAATGATAAAAGATACTGCAAAAATCCCACAAACACATGGAAACTGAATAACACACTCTTGAGTAATCAGTGGGTCACAGAGGAAATTAAAGATGAAATCAAACAATACCTAAAAGAAAATGAAAATACAGATACAACTTACCGGAATCTGTGGGATGCAATGAAAGCCGTCCTGAGAGGAAAATTTATTGCACTGAGTTCCCACATCAGGAAAACAGAACGAATACAAATAAATAACTTGATGCTACACCTCAAACAGCTAGAAAAAGAAGAGCAAGTCAAGCCCAAAGCCAAAAGAAGAGAGGAAATTATAAAAATCAGAGCAGAAATCAATGCAATAGAGACTAAGAAAACAATCCAAAGAATCAACAAATCAAAGAGTTGGTTCTTTGAAAGAATAAATAAAATCGATAAGCCCCTAGCCAACCTTATTAAAAAAAGGGAAGAAAAAGCTCAAATTCATGCAATAAGAAATGAAAAAGGAGAAATCACTACAGACCCAATAGAAATACAGAAGATCATCAACACCTACTTCGAAAACCTCTACTCTCAAAAGTTTGATAACACAGAAGAAATAGACAGATTCTTAGAAGCATATGAAGTGCCAAAGCTAGATCAAGAGGATGTAAAACTGTTGAATAACCCAATCTCTGTCACTGAAATTGAAAATGTAATTAAGTCCTTACCCACCAAGAAGAGCCCAGGCCCAGATGGATTCACTGCAGAATTCTACAAGAAATACAAAGAAGACCTAATGCCGACACTCCTCAAACTGTTCAATGAAATTGAAAGGGAAGCAATCCTTCCTAAGTCGTTCCTGGAAGCAAATATTACTCTAGTACCAAAACCTGAGAAAGACCCAACTAAAAAAGAGAACTATAGACCGATCTCCCTAATGAACACAGATGCAAAAATCCTCAATAAAATATTGGCAAATAGGATCCAGCAAATCAACAAGAAGATTATACACCATGACCAAGTGGGATTCATCCCAGGAATGCAAGGATGGTTCAACATACGCAAATCAATAAATGTAATCCACCATATCAATAAAGCCAAAAATAAGAATCACATGATCATTTCTATAGATGCAGAAAAAGCCTTCGATAAGGTCCAACATTTATTCATGATAAAAACTCTACAGAAAATTGGAATAGATGGTCTTTACCTCAATATAATAAAGGCCATTTATGACAAACCAACAGCCAGCATCATTCTAAATGGCCAAAAATTGAAAGCCTTTACTTTAAAATCAGGCACAAGACAAGGATGTCCTTTATCACCACTCCTATTTAATATAGTACTGGAAGTACTAGCCAGAGCAATTAGGCAAGAAAGAGAAATAAAAGGGGTAAAGATAGGAAAAGAAGAAGTTAAGATGTCGTTGTTTGCAGACGACATGATACTCTACATAGAAGACCCCCTAAGCTCCATTGAAAGACTCTTAGATACAATAAATAAATTCAGTAATGTGGCTGGATACAAAATCAATACTCAGAAATCAATAGCATTCCTATACTCAAACAACAAAATCACAGAGAGGGAAATAAGAGAAACTGGACTATTCACATTAGCAAGCAAAAAAATGAAATATTTAGGAATTACTCTTACGAAAGAAGTGAAAGACTTATACAGTGAAAACTATAATACACTGAAAAAGGAAATTGAAGATGATCTCAGAAAATGGAAAGACATCCCTTGCTCATGGATAGGAAGAACAAACATTGTGAAGATGGCCATTCTCCCAAAACTCTTATACAGATTCAATGCAATCCCAATAGAAATACCATCAACATACCTTATAGATCTAGAGAAATCACTCCTAAATTTCATCTGGAACCAGAAGAGACCTAGAATCGCAAAGGCAATTCTAAGCAGCAAAGGCAAAGCAGGAGGCATCACAATCCCTGACTTGAAATTATACTACAAAGCAACAGTAGTAAAATCAACATGGTATTGGAATCAAAACAGAGACGAAGATCAATGGAATAGATTAGAAGATACAACCACAACTACAAACACACTCAACCACCTTATCTTTGATAAAGGAGCCAAGCAGGTTCACTGGAAGAACGATAGTCTCTTTAATAAATGGTGCTGGAAAAACTGGCTCTCCATTTGCCGAAAACTAAAGCTAGACCCATGTCTATCACCATGTACTAAATTAAAATCTAAATGGGTCAAAGATCTGAATATTAAAACAGAAACACTAAATCTATTGGAAGACAAAGTGGGTAGAAACCTTGGAGACATAGGAGTAGGTAGAGAATTCATGAACAGGACTCAAACCGCACGGGAAACACTTCCCAGAATCAATAACTGGGACCACATCTTATTAAAAAGTTTCTGCATGTCAAAAGAAATCTCCAGCATAGTGAAAAGAAAACCCACAAACTGGGAAAAGATTTTAGTGAACTCTCTCTCAGACAAGGGACTCTTGTCTAAAACATATAAAGAATTAAAAAAACTCAGACCTCCAAAATTCAAAGATCCAATCCAAAAATGGGCATCTGAGATGAATACGCAATTCTCAGATGAAGAAATGCAAATGGCAAATAAATATATGAAAACATGCTCATCATCATTGGTCATCAGAGAAATGCAAATTAAAACCACACTGAGATTCCATCTCACTCCTGAAAGAATGGCCAGGATCAAGAAAACCAACAACAACAAATGCTGGAGAGGATGTGGGGAAAAAGGAACTCTCCTGCACTGTTGGTGGGAGTGTAGACTGGTACAGCCTTTGTGGAGATCTGTCTGGAGGTTTCTCAAAAAGTTGGGATTGGAAATCCCATTTATTCCAGCTATTCCACTTCTAGGCATATTCCCAGAAGAACTGAAAGCATCATACCACAGTGATTTATGTGCACCTATGTTTATAGCAGCACAATTTGTAATCGCCAGATCTTGGAAACAACCCAAGTGTCCATCAACTGAGGAATGGATAAAAAAGTTGTGGTATTTCTATACAATGGAATATTATTCAGCTATAAAGAAGGATCACATTGAGATATTTATCAATAAATGGGCGCAGCTTGAGACCATACTCATAAGTGAAATAAATCAATCTCGCATGTATGAATACCGAATAGTTTCCCTAATGTAAGTAATGATTCAAATATATGAAAATATGTGGCAATCATGATTCCCCATTATGTGGCCTTGAAGCCTTATAAAATTTTCACTTATTAATTAGAAAGGCTTTATTCCGGGCTTCTTGATATGGAAATATTTGAAGCTATAGTATATGAAGTTTTATCCAAATATCTCAAGGAAAAAGACAAACACTATGGTAACTATTATTCTTTAAAAAAATTATTTAGTTATTTCTTATGTTTATTTTAATTAAGGGAAAAATTTAAAAAATTAGGATATATAATAGTAACTCTTTGCGATTTCCTATTAACTTGTTTTGAAGTCCTGTAATGCTCCCACGATCTTGTTTTGACTGATTAGACTCTGTTCCATTCTGTGGGATAGTGTCAGGTCTGAGGGTATAGGCAACTACTTTGAAGGCAGTAAGATTCACTGAGATGCCTATTCTGGTTTGACTATTGTCTCCTTTGGAAGTCCTGTAATGTTTACAATGTCTAGGTTTTATTGGTCTTGTTCTCTACTGTTTTGTCCAACTTTATAATATCTAATGAGATAGACAAATCTTTTTAAGGAAACAGGAGACAACGTTGATAACTATTGTTAATAACCGTATACTCTGTTCTACATCATGTGCTAAGTCTATCCTTGGTTTTCACTGACAGCTTTGTTCTGCCATATTTGACTTTATTCTCCCCCCCCCCAAAAAGTAATAAGAACTAAGGAGTAATAAAATCTAAAATGTGTAAATTTTGTTGTAAAAAGAGAGGAAGGGAAAAAAAGAGCTCTAACGGATATAACAGCAAGTGTGTATAGGGATGTTGAATAGCTGACTATATTAATGTTTTTGGATCATTGAACACAGCTGTTTGTAGTCTCTCTGTTTGAATGTCTACTTTGTATTCTTTGATACTGTGATTTGAGCAACTATTTCCAAGATGATAATATGTAATCTATTAACAGGTGATTTCTTACTGTTATGCTTTTTTTTGTAGTTCTGTATTATATGTAACCTTACACTGCTTTGTTTTGTTTTGTGTTTTTCTCTTTTTCCTCTTAAATAAATAAAAAAAAAATGTAACTTACCTAAAATGCTAGTACATGTAGAAAAAAGAAACTTCTTGAAAGGGACAGGGCTAGAGTCTTGGTAGCACTGGTCTTCCATTACCTTATTCATCATATTCCTGGGTTAAATGGGCCAGATGGATCTTGCTAATGTTTAGAACTTTGCTTGTTAGACGACCAGAGCCCTAGCCCTGGCCCTCATGTCTCCATCTTAGGACCTAGTTTTTGCTAACTCTTGGTCCCAGGGTTTGTTTTATCTTGATCTCCACTGGTTCATTGTGAATTGGGCCTACCTTTTCCCTAGCTTCCTATCTTAAACTTCATACCCACTACCATTCAAAATAAATAAAGCAGAAATAAGAACAAAACAAGTGGAAAGATAGTTAAAACAAATCCAAGCATCCTAAATTTCAGTGAATATTAGTGTTTAAACATTCCAGTTAAAACAGAGATTGTCAGAAAGATTTTTAAATCTACTGCTTACAACAAACACAGCTAAAAGATAGAGACAGAAAAGTTAAAAAGAGAAAAAACAAGTTTCAGGACAACAGAGAAAATCTAAACAGCATAAATCAAAAACATGCAGGATAGCCGGGCGTGGTGGCACACTCCTGTAATCCCAGCGCTCGGGAGGCTGAGGCAGGAGGATCACTGCAAGTTCAAGACCAGCCTGGGCCACAAAGTGAGCCCAAGGCTAGCATAGTGAGACTCTGTCTCAAAAAGACAAAAAAAAAAAAAAAATGCAGGAAGCAATAAAACATACTAGCAGTAAACATTGTCTCAAATGTTTATATATTAAAAAAACTGAAAATTTGTGAACTTAGATTGAAGGTTTTTAAAAATCTAATTTGAAGGAAAATTAAAGAACATAAATTAGTAAGAAAAAAACATACATTAGTATCAATTAAATAAAAACTGGATCTTTGCAAAAAACTAATAGAAAATCTCCTGATAACATTGATCAACAAAAAAATAGTGAAGACAAAACAATATTCAGAATAAGATAACAGACATAACTGCAAATGAAGAGCAGAAATTATTTTAAGACTTTAAAGGGGTGGGGTTATACAGCACACATTTTGCCAAAATTTTTGGAAGTCAAAGGGTTTCATCTTTTAAGATGGAGACAGAACATGGCAGACAGATAGCAGCAGCTACGCAGGCTCTCTCTGAGACCCAGCTTAGAATCCAGGAATGGTGCAGAGGGAGGAATCCTAACCAAGAGGAGATATACCCTACTACCCAAGAACAAACTGGGCTGAGACATACCAACTGGGAATGCAATCCTGGTGCTATAACAGGAACAGATAAAGCCTGAGTGTGGAAGCTGGAGCCCGCGCCATTGAAAGCCGCGATTTGGGTTTCCTGCCGCCACGGATGCATCTGAATTGGCTCGGCAGGGAGAGAGACGCGCAAAAGCGCTGAGAACCGGAATTGGTGAACGGAGTTAAGAGCTGGGCAGGTGGGGAGCCATGCATCGACCTCCGGTGAGTGAGGGAAACTGGGACTCTCCCACAGTCTAGGAGGTGCCAACAGAGGACATTCTGGGAGGGGGCAGACTTGCTGAAATAGGGAGCTATAGTGACTTCAGTCACATATCCCCCTCTCAAGTGGGATTGGTGAGCAGTCTAGCCTACGTGACGCTGCTGGCTGAGACCCAGTAGGCTAGCACAGTAGGCTAGCCCAGATCGCAGCGCCTGAAGGTGCACCCAAGCGGTGAGGCCTTTCGGTAGGTTGACCTGGTGGGGCGGGCCGCACATAGACTGCCTGGTCCATAACTCCCTGGGGCGCTGCAGTGGGCAGGAACATCTAACTGGCGCAATTCAGTCAGACTGTGGCTGACAGGAAAGGAAGCTGGGCCTCCTATATACGCTTGCATATATAAGGAACAAAGAATATGGGAAGAGGGAGCAACAAGAAAGGCTCCTCGGCCCCCAATCCTGATAAACAGGCAATAGCAGACACGCCACCAACAGACATAAAAGGCTATCTCCAGAGCCTCATAGATGAGTTCAGGAATGAAGTTATTAATGACCTGAAGCAAGACATAAGCAGAATAGTCAGAGAAATGCTAAGCACCACCAAAGAAAAAGCAGATGGTGGAATGGAAGAACAGAAAAAGAGGGGAGAATTATTTGATGGAGAAAATAAAGAACACATAGACTACATGAAGCAGGTTCAAAGAGATTACCAGGAAACTAAAAACTATCGAAAACTTGCATAACAGCTTGAAAGAAACTAAGGACAGATTATCTGAACTGGAGATTTGTAATATGGGAGCATGAAATGAAAAACTTCTTAAAAATAACAAAAAAAAACCAGCAACAATACAAAAACTAGAAGATGATAAGAGGATCTATAACTTAAAAATTAAGAACATAAGAGAAGAAGTGGGGACACAAACAAATGGACTACAAAAGCTATTCACAGAAATAATCCAAGAGAATTTCCCTAATTTAGCAAACGGTAAAGATACTCAGATATATGAGGCATACAGGACTCCAGCTACCTACAACCCTCTATTTAGAGCTACACCCAGGCATATAATAATCAAAATTCCAGAAATCCAATATAAGAACAGAATATTAAAAGCAGTCAGAGACAAGAAACAGACCACTTACAAGGGAACACCCATCAGAACTACAGCAGACTTCTCGGCACAAACCATCAAATCACAAAGAGCGTGGGGGGAAATAATTCAAGCTTTGAAAGATAATAACCTCCAGCCAAGATTGAGATATCCTGCACAACTATCCCTGGAAATTGATGGAAAAACAAGGTGCTTTCAGGATAAAGAGGAACTAGGGTAATATGCAACCACCAATTCAACTCTACAGAGAATACTGCAGGATATTCTAAAAAAGAAAAATACGAAGAATCCAGAAATAGTGGCAGAGAGGCCACAATGAATGGAACAGAAAACAAAATGAATAAGACAAGCTGACAACTAATGACAGAAAAAGAGCTCAACAGAAATGAGGCAGAGAAGATTGGATGATAGGAACAGCTATCTTGGAGAAAACAACGTCATAATAGGTAGTGCTGATGTGGTATCATCTTATTTTGGAAGTCCCATCAAGCTTTTGTTCTTCTGTCTCCATACGTCTTAACATGTTGTATCTTATTGGATTTTATTATATGTGATAGTATAAACAAAAAACTTTTATAGACAAGGAGATTATACAGAAACCATAGTTCATTATCTGTTAGTTGATTCTAAATACCCTGTAATACTATCATTCTCTTGAATGGTTATACATTGTGTTGATATATTTGATACTACAATATATGAAGTTATACTCAAAGATCTCAAGGAAAGAGACAATATGGTAACTACTTTTATGTTGGGATTATCTTGTGGTGAAACACTAATTTGCTTAAATGGTTATGTATTGATCTGCACTGTTTAGTTGTTATGCCCTCTTTTATCTCAATCTCCATTTTATTATTTTTTATTTTTATCCTTTTAATTAAAGGAAAAATAAATTTTAAAAAAAGCAGAATATATTATAGTAACCCACTTTGATATTCTATTAACTTGATTTGAAGCCCTGTATTGCTCTCACCATCTTGTTTTGACTGATGTTCCTCTATTCTGCTTTGCTTGGTAGTACCAGGTTCGAAAGTTAAGGCAACAGTTGTGAAGATAGTGAGATTCATTATGACGGCCATACTGGTTGACTATTATCTACTTTTGAAGACCTGTAGTGTCTCCAATGTTTTCGTTTTGTTGGTTTCGTTCTTTACTGTTTTGTTCAATTTTATTATAACTGATGATATAGGCAATTCTATTTGAGATAGCGGGAGGCATTATGGTAACCATTGTTGATCACCTTGTATTATGTTTTTACATTATCTATTATGTCCACCCTTTTGATTTAACCAATTCTGTTCTGTTAAGTCACATTTGGTTTTACTCTCTTCCAAAAAAAGCAATAAGAACTGTGGGAGCAATAAAACCCATAATATGTAATAGTCATTGTACAAAAGAGAGAAAAAGAAAGTGCTCTAAATGGTATAACTGCATGTAAATTTAAGTGTATAAGATAGACAATGATATTACTGAGTTTTGTTGGATCATTGAACAGAACTGTTTGCAGTCTTGCTGTTTGAATGTCCACTTTATATGCTTTAATCTTGTAACTTGAACAAGTATTTCTAAGATGACAATATATAATCCATTAACTAATGATTTCCTACTGTTTATTTTTTTTCTGAAATTCTGTATAACTTGTACCCTTTTTCTGCTTTTTTTTTCCTTCTTCTCCTTAAATAAAAAAAAAAAAGATGGAACCAGAGGGGCTCAGTGGCACAAGTGTCTGTGTAGCAAGTGCAAGGTCCTGAGTTCTATTCTTGGTACCAAAAAAATACATAAAATAAAGATGGACTTAGAATTATAAAATCTCTTCACAAAGTAAATACCAAGCTCAAAAAATTTGATAGGCAAATTCTATTAAACTTGCAAATAATCAAGTTTAATAGAATTGTGTATTCCAATTTTATACAAATTTCACCAGAGATCAGAAGAAGACTAGTTCCTTATTTAGTTAGTTATGTTACTATTATAGAGAGGCAAGTTGATAGAAGATAGCAGGCAGCTAAGGAGAGAAAGTGTTCAACATAAGAAACAGGATGACCAGACTTTGGTCAAATAAGCAGGAGCCTGAGGTCCAGAGCTAGTAAAAACCAGATGGACAATTAAGTTCACAAGTATAAGTGAGATAACAAGCAAGATGATGGATGATCACAATGGTGACTTCTACTCCTATCTGGGAAATGGTTTTCCTCTCAACATGTTCTTTTAGTAAACCACATAGAGTAAAGACCAAGAGGCACTTGCAGACTTGCTACATGCCTCAATTCCTCATAGGCCCCTGTCTAGTTAAAGTAAGCTTGTTTTCTCCTATAGCAGAGACAATGAAACTTTTAGAGGCTAAGTACCCAAGCTGTTACCTAAAACCCATTTGTTTATTGCAAAGTGCCAACACTGCAATTAAACCTGAGGTCATACAACTTGTGGTGTCATTGCAGAAAACTCTGCATGCCCACTGCTGCACATGTGATCACTGCCATCGCTGTCCAACAGCTTAACCTTAGTTTGACTTTGGAATACTCTGAGCCGTGTCCATTTTTTGGTATAAAAACCCTTGACATTGCCCATTGCAACCAACTTTCAAGTACTCTCCAACTACTGGGAGCTAATTCTTTGTTTTTAGTAAAGTTTCCTCCTGTCTACCTCCTTTGTCCTTGAATCCCTTCTTTAACTTCATGAAATACAGAACCCAAATTTTGCTGTTACATTATTATAACATTGATGTTAAAACTATACAAAGGTAGAGCCTATGAACATAGACACAAAATAAACAAAATATTAACATACCAGATCAAAACAGAATTTAAAGACAATAATCATGATTAAGCTGAGTTTACACTACAATATATTCCATGAAATGTATAAATATGATTTATCATATTAACAGACTAAAAAAAGAAAAAAAAATGACGACTTAAATTTAAACAAGTGTTAATATTCAATGCTAATTCATCATTTTAAGAATCTAAATTAGTAATTGAATAGAATTTCTTCACCATATATAGGGCACCTACCACAAATTAACAGTAAATATCTTTGTTAAGGAAGCATTATAAAAGAATTACTCTAAAGATCAGAACTAATATGACAACATCTACCATTACCTACCTATTCGACATTTCACTAGAGTACCTAACCAGTGCACTAAGAAAATTAAATCATAATGCTTGAAAATGAAGGAAAAAAATCACTATTCACAAATTGTTTTGCTAATAATAAATAAAAATCAAATTATTAGAATAAGTGTTTAGCAATAAGTTTAGGGGAGGGATAAAAACTGATATTTTAAAATCTACACACTAACAACCATTTAAAAAAACATAAGTCAACTAAAAGTTGACATCTATAATAGAAACAAATATATGCAAGACCAAAATTTTAAATAATCTGTCTCCTTTTTGGAAACGTGTCATTTCTGGGCTAAAAACAGCAAAAAGCCAAAGTCCTTCTATCCACTTGTACTTCTACAAAAGCAACCAAGATAGTACAAGATGTAAATATTATAAGATGTGAAACCAACAGTTGTCCTTCTCTACTAAGGCATGAAATATGAATGAAAAATAAATTTTATATACTTAAAATGTGGAATTTGGGCAATGATTTGTTACTATGATATAGTATATCCAATATTAGTTAGTATTTATTGTTAAAAATGTGTTAGAAAGGCAAGTTAAGAACAAAATATAAGAGCACTATGGTTTTTTAAACTATATGTGTGTTTTTTAATATATGAATGTAAATTACCAAGGGTCAACAATTTCTATCTCTGATAAGGGGAAGTAGTATCTCAGGAAGAAAAGATAATAAAAGGATTGTTTGTATATTGCTTAAATTTTTTAAAAGCCTACATTTATATATTACTTATAAATTAGTTTCTTAAAAAATTAATTATTTCTGAAATATAATCTGGGAATGCTTTCAAATCTCCCAACATTTCACATGTATCATCCACATTAATGCCTGCTTTCTAATCTCCTCTTTTCCTTATGTTATAGGCAATTGAGTTAGATAAAAAATCTTATAGGCAATCAGACAGGGCTGGGCCCTCACAGCAGCCAATGCAGAAGACCAAGATACCTTGCAACCTTGGAGGAGACAGACACCTCTCACTGTGGGCCAGGCCTCATGACAAAAGATCAAGTAAATACACCCACATCCTAAGGACTAATATTCTAGTTCTCTATTACCCCAAGGAAGCCAGGAGTCACCATCCAAATCCCCTACAAAGAAGACTAACTGTTCTTTAAGCATGCCTGCTTGCTACCTGACTGACTCACTTCCCCATTTGTTCTTGATTTAATCAATTTTACCTGAGCAATTAATCTTACTGGTTAACCATAGTCTGTCCCATGTTATGCCCACCTTGTAAATTCCCATGTTTTCACCACCTTAGACCTGCCTCACTTTGTGGTTTTGCTCCAAAAAAGTCTAGAAAAGACAGAGTCTTTGGCAACTCACTCAGAACCCCTTCTGTTTCTCTCTCAGACAGAAGCTTTCTTTCTCTCAATAAATATATCCTGCTCTTAACCTCCACTGTTCCTAAAATTTATTCTTCAGTTTTAGAGAACACAAACTCATACCTGACATACAGTAAGCTGGGAGTTTTTTCCCCTATATCACCCATATTCAACAGGAGAAAGGCTACAGATGTTAAGGAGGGTAGCTCTTCAACCTGGGAACCCCAAATGGTAGACTTGCCAATGGTGCTGCGTGAGAAACACATTGTTGGTGTTATTACCTGACAGCAAGCTTATTGTTTGCATCAGTCTTCTGACAGTGCCTGAAACTGGAAAGTTAGTATGACTGAGAATTAAAATCCAACTTTATTATGTTATGAACAAAATTATACCTTACTATCAGACAGCATCCTAGTCTAACCAACACTTACGATTAAACAAAAGTCAAGATCTCTAAAGACAGATGCTTTGCACAGCTAGAATAAATTGAAGAGAATGTAATTCTGTCTAAAGCATTCATTTCCAGTGACACTAATTTTTCTTACTGATTCTTTTAACACTTCATTCTAAAACACTTGTCCACTAGGTTTTCTGCTGTAGCTTTCATGGATAAAAAGGTTTGTGACATCATTTGTTCCTGCAAAGGAAAGTTTGTACAAAGTAAATGGACAAGTTTTTTATCTTTAAAAGCATGTGGCTAAGTAAGTTTACTATTTTGTCTATACATCCATGTATAATGGGATTTATAATTCACCAGTGCATTTTATCAAATTCTCTGCAAATCACTTTTACCTCAAGTTCTTCCTATAAGGTTAAAAATTAATTCACATTATCTGGTAGGCCTTTTTCCACATATACAGACTTATATGGAGTTAAGATAATAATCTTTTACTATTTTTAAATACATTTTCTTGTGATCATTTACACGAGGTATTTGTAAATAGTTTGAATTATAAAAAACTACAGTTCTGTTGAGACTATGATACTTCAAAATGAAGAGAAATGTGAATGCCTAAAGGCATCTCCAAAACAATGATACACCAATCTGCTATTAAAAGGATATAGCAAGCACACTGAATACTGTGTTCAATACTAGTATTAAATATGGTATCAAATACTTTCTATGAACCACACATTGTGTACATTACCACGTTTAATTCTCACAAGATGAAGATACTTGTAATTTTTCTTCATTTTACAGATGAGAACACTGAAATACACACAAGTTAAACTACTCAATAGAGTAGTTTGCAAGGACTGCCAAGACAAAACCAACAAAGTGGGTATCTGAAACAATAGAAAGTTTCTCATGGTTCTAGAGTCTAGAAGTCCAAAATCAAAGTCTATAGAGAGCCCTTCCCATTCTTCTTTTTTTTTTTTTTTATTTAAAGACAAAAACAAAACTAAACGAAGCAAGACAGTAAAAGGCTAGAAGCAACACAGAACTTCAAGAGAAAAAACATACAGTAAGAGTTCACCAGCTAATATATCACACATTGTCAACTTACAAACAGCTGTCCAGATTACAAAATTAAAGCATACAAAGTGGAGATTAATACAGTGAGATTGCAGTCAGTTCTGTTCAATGATCCAAGAAAAACTCAGCAATATGGTTCTCTTTCCTACACATTTAAATAAACTTGCAGTTATATCCTTGAGATCACTTTCCTTCCTCTCTTTTTTACACTAACAATCGTGCATTTTAGTTTCCATTGCTTTCACAGTTTTTTTTAACTTTTTCTTTGAAGAGGAAAAGAAAAAAGATTGAAAAAAAAGCCAAAAAACAAAACAAGACGGACCAAAGAAAAACCCAATGTGACAAAACAAAACAGAGTCATTTAGATCAGGAGGATGGGCATAGCATAAAATGAAAAAAATAAAAATAAAAAATAAAAAAAAATAAAGGTGGGGATTACTAGGTGATCAACAGTGGTTACCATTATGCCTCTTGTTATCCTAAAAAGAGTAGCCTATATCAGCTAGTATAAAAGAATTGAACAAAACTGTACATAAGACCAATAAAACCACATTGGAGAGCTTACAGGATTCCAAAGAAGATAATAGTCAAATAATAACGGGCATCATAGAATATCTGGTTGCCTTCCAAATGGTTGCCTATACCCTCAAACTAGATACTATTAAGCAAAACAGAATATAATAAAATCAGTCAGAACAAGATGTGGAGAACACTACAGGGGTTCAAATCAGGTTAATAGGGAAACAAAAAAAAATTACTATAATCTATCGCACTATTTTTAATTTAATTTTCCCTTAGTTAAAAGATACTAAGAAATAAATTAATTTAAAAAAAAGGAAAGAAAAAGGGGGGGAGACTGAGATAAAAAAAAAAAACGTATCAATATAACAACACCGGTCAGAATCAAATAATTTAACCATCATTGTGTTTCACCCCCAGATAGCTTGACATTAATAGTAGTTACCATAGTGACTGTTTCCTTGAAATATTTGAGTCTAACTTTGTATACTATAGAGTATAAGCAAGTTTTTTATAGACAAAGAGATAATATAGAAATTGATGTTTGCTTTCTGCTAGCTGGTTCTAAATTCCCTGCAACAATTTCATTCCCATTCTTCTTGTGGTAAGGGAAGTTTATATTTGTAATGACATGGAAAAGTTATTGGAATTCTAGTAAGTTGATTCCAATCCACCACTTCCAATACAACCCACAGTGATAATAAAGACACTAACACATATTTATAATTATGAGGAGCCAAAAGGGTCCTAAGTCTGGCCAGGATGAAGCTCCTCAACCCAGGGTCCAGCCCAAACTTTACTGATTTGTAAAGAAGGGAGTGGTTTGAGGATGAGTGACTATGAGAATGGCAAACGTGTGAATACTGTGAACTAGCCTAGCTAGGAGGCCTGAAAGCACCTCTCAAATATGCAGAGAGAAAGACATGTAAAAAGACCCATCTGCATCACACAATTGAGGTAGCATTTAATGTTTAAGGGGCCAGTGGTTCAGCTCTGATTTGCAAATGTTTCTATCCTGGGAAATCATAGCCTCTTATCTCAAGGCTAGAACCCAGTTTACAGCCCCAGAGCCATAACTCTTCATTTCTACCCTCCCCCAACCCACCCCTTAGGGCTCAATCCTGTTTCAGGAGTCTGGGGCAGGGGACTAGACTGCTTTCTAGCTTCAAAGATTATGCATCAGCATCTCAGCTAGCCCTGTTTACATTGTTCAGAGCCAACTGAAGGGAAGAGGAAATGGCATATCCCGCTCTGTACAGATGAGTACATGGAGATGGGGCCAGGTTTAGCCAAAGTGGAAGTAACTGCTTTTCATTCAAGAAGAGTCATCCAGGTGGTCCTCCAAAAAAGTCAGCATAGTTGGCTCTTGTGAGGATTGTGAGAATTCTATAGTAAGTTACAAACTTTCACAGTTGTACTGTACAAGATTTACAGGTGCACTGTATAAGATTCACTTTGTGAGATTACAAACAAATCCAACACATTCCCCTAGAATAGAACGCATTGCAAAATTGAGGACTTACTGCATTTTAAATAGGCCTCTCTCCTTGGCTTGTGGGTAAAAGACTTTACTGTGCCTTCACATCACCTTCCCTTTGCCATGTGTGCATCTATAGTTTCTCTGATAAAAATGCCAGTCAAGGGCCAGATATTTAGCTCAGCAACATAAGTGCCTGCCCGGCAAGCACAAGGTTGTAAGTTCGATCCTCAGTATAAAAAAAAAAAAAGAAAAGTCAGTCAAATTGGATCAGGGCCCACACTAATGACCTTATTTTAATGTAACTTTGCATCCTAAGGGAGCCAAGTGGGTCACAGCTGTATCTGAGCTACATGGGTTATCGAAGCAGAAGGATGACAGTTCAAAGCCAGCCTGGGCAACTCTTAGCAAGATCCTGTCTCAGAACAAAAATACTGAACATCTGGGATGGCAGAGTGCTTCAGTTTCTAGTACACCCCACTCCGTCCCCACCACCTTGCAAAAGTATAAGCCTAGAGCCACATTCTGAGGTACTGAGGGCTGGGAAGTCAGCATAGGAATGCAAGGGTGGGGAAGGACACAATACAGCCATACCTGTGGCAGAAACGAGAACCTGAACCAAGGACTGTGGCTTCAGAACCTAGACGCGTAACTGCTCTACTGCTTTATTACGGCTTGATTCCTCATAGTTCCCCTGCCTGATAAATGCTTACTTGATAAGTAAAAAGAAAGGCCTCTTTCATACTCATTCAGTAGGCATTTACTGACCAGTAGTCACATATGTCTGGCACTATTCTGGGATGTTCAAGGCACTTACAGCTATGCACTGAACATAAGAAAGTCTTTGTTCTCAGAGATTACTATGGGAAAGTGAGAAAGGACAGACAATAATAAATGCTATGACAGTGATATTTGGCTTCTTTACATGGTGAACTGTTACAAAAGAACAGATTTTGAAATGACTACCATAAGGGCTCTTACAAAGTTCCTCGCTTAATAATTTCAAATATATAGGTGATAAAAAAAACTCACAAAAGGACTGAGATATTCAAGGAAGCTCTTCAAGTCCTTCTTCCCCATGTTAGACCAGCACTCTCAATCCCAGAGCAATAGATGAGATTTTAAAGAGAGATTCATAGATCACCTCACAGATCAGAAGGAAAATTTATATTACTATGACATCTGTAAAATGAGAAACTTTAATGAACAACAAGGAAAGTACCTTATTTAAATAAATAAACAAACAAACAAATCAATAAGAGCACCTAAAGAATGTAGGTTATACAAATGAACAGGAAAAGTCAGCCAGGGGGAGGAGGGGAGTCCTACATTTTTTAGATGAATATGCTGAAGCCTGAGCAATGTTTCTACTCAAACCCAGTTTTCCAGGGAAGGGAACTCAAGGCCTACAATAAATCAGCTTCCTTAGCTGAAAATCCACACTATCCTATATCAGGCAATGAAAATAAATTTTGGGAAATGCCAGGATTGTTATTTATACATTCTAAATAATAAGTCAATACAGGCATTGGGAAATACAAACACTGTGAGCCACTGGATCTTCCCCATCATCAACACTACTCAGGGAGCTGATGAGACTGCAGTGTACTCTGAGACACTGGCAAGGATACAGTGACACCTACCTGCCACTAAGAAGTCCTTCTCTTGCTGTCTTCCTTTAGCAAGCAAAAACACCTAGAAAAAGAAAACCATAGGCTATAGAATTTACTATATATGTACATAGTCATAGTTTTAGTTTTTCTATCCATTGTTTTCATAGATTTCTCCTAAAAATAAAATGGGCAAATGATCTTTAGAAACAATTTGTAGCTGAGGGACCAAGATTTAATGTTTATTAGGCACAGTCATAGCCCCCTACATATTCTTAATATTGCTCATGTGGGAAAACTGGTAAAGCACTTCATACAGAAAAGATTAATATATTTATACATGGTTGATGACTGCAAAGGCAATCCAAAGTCTGTGTAGCAATGCATCTGCTTTCCTTAAGGAAAGTTACTCAGGACTTACTTGCTTATTAGACAAACCTTCTCGAAAATGATTTACAAGCCATTCGCAGACTACAAGGGAAGAAAACAAGAAGTTACCACGAAGCAAGCCCACCCTGCAAATCAGGGCCATATGCGGACCACTGAGGGAACAGTCAGAGTCTCTTCCAGCACACAGGCTGGGAAACAAGAGCCAACACACCACCACCACCACCACCACGACAGGCTGATATGGTGAAACACAGACTGTGATGATAGCTGTTGAGGTACAATACAACTTAATGCTTGTTCAGAGTTTAGTGTTTCGCTGACTTTGCAGGCCTACAGTCAGTAGTCTGATCATCTATTCAGAGGATAACATGCAGTGTAGCACCTACGGGGAATCTCCTTCTGAAGGTGGTAGCCATTGTTAACTCACTATTATCTTGTTTTGTATCATTTTCATTGTTTTGTTGGTTTGGGTTTTGTCTTGTTTTGTTTGATTTTATTATATCTGATGGCATGGGCAGCTATTTCAAAGATAACATGATATGGTAGCAGTTTTGAATTTACTCTTATCTTGTTTTGTTGTGTTTTTTGTTTTTGTTTGGTTTGGTTTGGTTTGGTTTTTTTTTTTTTTTTTTTTGAGACAGGGTCTTGCTTATGCAGTTCAGGCTGGCCTTGAGCTCACTTTGTAGCCCAGGCTGGTCTCACTTGCAATGATCCTCCTGCCTCAGCCTCCTGAGTGCTGGGATTACAGGCATGAGCCACCATGCCCGGCTCTCTTATTTGGTTTTGAAGTCATTTATTGTATTCATTGTTTTATATGTTCTGTCAGAAGCTCTCTGCTGCTATTTTGAAGACAATAAGAGGCATTATGGTAACCATTGTTGATTTTGTATTGCTTTCAAGACCTATGTTATTTACACTGGGATTTCTTTGTGGGTTTTTTTTTTTTTTTTTTTTTTTTTTTTTTATCCATACCAGGGATTGAACTCACGACCACACACTTGCAAGGCAGGCCCTTATGCCACTGAGCTAAATCCCCAGCCCTACAATGGTTTATTTTGATTGGCTTTATTCTGTTTTATTTTGCTTCGTTTTATTCTCTTTAAAATAGAAATT
The DNA here is from genome assembly GCF_034190915.1 of Cavia porcellus. NCBI lineage: Eukaryota > Metazoa > Chordata > Mammalia > Rodentia > Caviidae > Cavia > Cavia porcellus. The sequence goes on from NW_026947493.1 coordinate 42,923,627, forward strand.
CTAAAAATGATTTACAAAACTGTTCATACTTTATTAAGAAAATCACAAAAGTACTTCTTACTCATCACAATTTTACTTCCACAAATTAAAACGCAATTAAAAATAATGACTGAGGGCCAGGGGTTTAGCTCAGCGGCTCAAGTGCCTGCTGGGCAAGCATAAGTCATGAGTTCAATCCTGGTACCAAAAAAAAAAAAAAAAAGACTGAATGAATTAAATATTTTGAATGCATATCCCTAAAATTCTCAAGCTTGTTTGGCTTTTTACGTAAACCTTTCAACCATGTAGTGACCAAGTTCATTCTCTTGGGACACGGCAATGATTAATAAAAGCCATCAGATGGTGGTAGTTACCTGACTTGCAGGTAGTAAAAGTACACAAATGCAGGAACTTCATTTACCATTTTTTTTAAAACAGTAGGTGTTACATATTGCTCTCTGACAGCAGCACAATTTACAGAGAGCAGTACAACTTGTATCAGTTCAAAAAGACTAATGTAATTTTTACTATGCTAAGTTCTAATGTCCTGTACAATATTTGCTAGTTATTCTGTTTCTACACTACCCAAAATTCTAATGCTATATCTTCTTCATTTAAAAAGAAAATAATGGACATTTAGTATAGATTTCTGACTAAAATGCGGCAGTTGCAGAAAAAATTGCTCGTGATTAGGAAAACTGCAAAAATTATAATTTTCACTAAAGTACCTCCAAAATAAAATTTTAAATCAGTAATGATCCTTGTGGAAATAATGTGTTTTAAGAGCCCTTTTTTGCTATTTCATCAAATTGGGATCATATTGAATTCCTTAGACAAAAAATGCTCAGAAAAAAAAAAACTACATTCACTGTACAATTCAAGAATGAATGTATCATCCTTAACCATTTCTCTTATCAAAAAAAGGCAACTGAGAAACATTTAGAGAAGTAAATCTAAATTAATGTTGTTACATCCTCGGGTCACCAGCCTACCCTGGGCTTCCCTGGGTTTCTCTCTCTGTTCAATGTAGAAAGATGAAGAGGAGTAAGAAGATGGTGCAAAGTGGAAGTACAGTTTATTTTGAGAAGAAGCACAAAACTGCTCTAGGCAGTGGCGGCCTCAGAGCTGAGTAACTACTCAATATGGGCAACCGTCCTGTTTTATGAGGTCGGGGCCCAGGATCCCTTCCCTCGGAGGGTAGCAGCATATGATTCCCTGGTCAGCTTGTTGCTAGGGATTTGGGTGTGGTGGGTTAATAGGAAAACCTGGGTAGGCATAGCAACCAGCACAAGAGGAACCAGTGTAGAGTACTGCTGCACAAGGGCGAAAGCAAACCAGACGCCTGCTTCAGAGGCAAAACGATAAAAGTGGCTGCAGCTCAATCTCAGTAGAGGCTATTTTTCTCCTACTTTTCAAAGGGCCCACTCTACTTGGGTGTCCCATCTTTAGCTACATTTTCCCACTCTGGAATTAAGGGAAATAACTGCTCTGGCTACTTCTGGCTGAAAGGAGGTGTCAGCTGGGGCAATGAATGATGCCCATCAGGTGGTCAACATAGCTAGCAGGCCACAGCAGAAGGCTGAAGAAATCTCCATGGTTGGCTCCATATGGAGGCCCCCCTGCATTTTTATAGCTTTGATGCAATATATCTTATGATCCTCTGAAGAAAACATTGAGATCTTCCATGAGCTCACAAGGGTAGGTAGACTCAGGTGTTGCCTCAGTTGTAGCAGAGGGGAGTCATCCTCCAAGTCACCAGAAGCAGTCTCATTTCACCTGGAAGTGGTAAATCCAGGAGCTACATTCTGTCACCTTAACTGACGTAGAAGTGGGAAAAATCACCATGTATGGATCCTACCACACAGGTCTATGTCTTGGGTGTCTACAGCCTTGATTATAGTACCAGAGTTCCTGGGCAAAGAGAAACATACTAAGTCGAATGGTTTGTTTACAAGGCTGACAAAATTTGCTGGAAGTGAGTTAAGGATTTCACTTGCCTCAAGGCTCCCTCAGTTTCTTCACTGACCAGAGTATTGTTCCTGAGGAAGGAGCCTCCAAATATGAGTTCAAGGAAGATGGACCCTGAAATCTAGGATATTTTGAGCCCATAAAAGGCCACAGGTAGGAACTGTTCTCAAAGGGCCTTACATTCCTGTGCCAGTTTAAGCAAGTGTCTTTAGAGTATCCTGTTCTACCTGTGCTGATGACTGTGGTCACCAGGTATAATGCAGACAGTAATCACTACTGAGGGTCTTGGAACAAAAGACAAGGCCATTGTCACTTTGACAAAAAACCCCAATGACAAGAACTTTGACAAACTCTCTTGCCTTTTCTGACCTGGTAGAGTAGGCCTCTATCTACCCTGAATGTGTCAACTAAGATGAAGAGAAACTGACTGTCTCTACCTTCTGGCACATGAATAAAATCAAACTGCCAATCCTCTCCAGGATAGGTACCTCAGCACTGTTCCCACAGTGATTACAGTCAGGTATTTTGTGGGTTTGTTCTTAAGTATATCTCACATCCTTTGACTGTCTGCTGCAGTGTGGTTTTTAACATGGTTCCCTGAAAGACCTTAGTTACCAGGGAGAGAATATTTTTCTTTCCTAGGGAGCAGGTGTCATATATGCCTTTCATTACCTTCCAGGCCTGGTACTCAGGTAGAAAGACACAACAGTTTTGGAGACCCTCTCCCCATCTTTCTGAGTTAAGGGTCCATCACTTAACCTGGGCTTGTAAGACTTCTTGATCAGAGTACACAGGTGGGCTAGCAGGAAACAGACTGGCTAACCATGGAAGAATACTCTAGGGGTCAGGAAGCAGCCACCTTGGCTTCATCATCAGCCCTTTTACTGACTATGCTATGAGGATCTTGTCCCTTGATGCTCTGGGCAATGTACAACAGCTACTTCATGAAGCAGGTATACAGCCTCAATCACTTGTAAGCTCTCTAAAGCATTTTTGGAGGGGTGGGGGGAATACCATGATCGAACTCATGACCACACGCATGCAAGGTAGGCGCTTATGCTGCTGAGCTAAATCCCTAGCCCTCTAAAGCATATTTAACAGGGTATCCCTTAAAGTCAACAAGCCATGTTCCCTCCAAATATCAGCATGGGCATGCACAGCATAAAAGGCATACTTGAAATCAGTATAAATGTTTATTCTCCAGCCTTTGGCCAGCCTAAGAGCAATTAATTCTGCTTTTTCCAATGGTTCCCCTGGCAGATATAAAGTGACTAGGAATATTTGTATGGGCCCTCTTCTTGCTGGGGGCAGTCTTTTCTGAAATGCACTGGTTGTTTACACCAGTAAGAGTTTGGGTTCACCCTCTGATGTTTTTTTCTAAAAAGGCCCTCGAAGCGCAGTTTTTGGTTTCTGATTCCTTTTTTCTCCTGCTGGGTCTCCATGTTCCAGTTATAAAAGACCTTGGTGGCTTCTTTAAGACAGTCTTCTAGTCCTGGCCAAATTCTTTCTGTAGCCCCTGCCAACTTTAGGAGTTTATGATGAACTTCAGGGGCCGATCGGGCCAGGAATTTGTCTTTTATGAGGAACTCTATCTCACAACTCTGAGGATCTATGAGCATATGCTTTGCTACTGCATCCTTAAGTCCTTGTAAGAACACTGATGGAGGCTCTTCTTCCTCTTGGGAAATCTGTCCTGATGTCATAATTTACTTGTTTAATTCTGGCTTTCTTTAGTACCTCTTTGATATAATACAGGAAATACAGTCAAGCCTCTTCCCCTGGAGTCTGCTAATGCTGCGGGGAACTGCAAGATGGGCACACTTCTCCTAAAGGGGCCATAGGAAGGTCTTCTCCATTAAGCATTAGAAACACTTTCCCCTATGGATTTCATGATAGGAGTTTCCAGCCTTTCCTGCAGCTGCTAACGCCCTTTCTTTTTCTCTTGAGTTTAAGAAGGAACATCACATTCTCCCAGTAAGTCTGAACAATGAGTTCAGTCTCTTAACGGCTCTGCTGGTGACCCCCATCAGGGTCACCAGTAGAGCCTCCCAAATCTTGCCTAATCTCCCTTTGCTCCAAGTAGGTGAAGGACCTCTCTCAAATTATTAAGGGGTAACTGATAGGTTCTGCTAGCCTAAGGTTTAGCTACATCCTCCCAACTTGGCACCGAACCGAGAAACAACTCATCTCTCCAAGAGTAACTTCTACGTTTTCCTTCTCATTCCAGATATAAACTTCCCACTCCCCTTTTGCATGTGTGATGAACCCTTTCCAATCCCAAGACTCTTCAACCACCCAGGCATCCACCTCCAGCCCTTAGTAAATCTATCTCCTGTATTACACAGGCAGATGCTCCTTCAAATCAGCAGTTAATGTGTCATTTTGCTCACCACCTAAATTCCTCCCCCAGCCAGAACTGATAAAAGTAGTCCCACTTCTTTGTTCTCCTTTGAGAGCCTCGGTACCACCTGCCCTGTGAATCTCTCCCATTCCCACATTAAAGGCCTCCTCCTTTGTCTCCTTTTTATTTCTTTTTCTCTGCACTGCTTCAGATTGAGTGCCAAAAATATTCAATCAGTAATCCAGGAGGAGCTGTGGAGCTGTCTCAGAGTAATGAGGAGCTGGGCCCTGGCCTGCCCTTCTTCCAGGGTGCCCCTCTTCTCCTTTGGCTATCATTGTACAAATCCTGGTGCCATAGCAGTAAGGTGTATGTGCATGTGTAAAAAAACAGCTACACATAGGACACCTCATTCCATTTACCCTCCCTCTTGCAGAACAGATCTGATGAATCATGCTGTAGCTTAGTGTACCCCTCAACCCCCACCATCTCTCCCCATTCCCCAGAAGGTATCTAATCCAAACATTAGTACAATAAAAAATTAAATTTCTTTAGCATCTGGAAATCTAATCCGTTCCAATGTTTTAGGGCACATTCCAAGGATGAATGAAATAGAACAGCTTAAAATCGGGTTCCCATCTGGGGAAAAGCACAATCTAAGAAAGTCTCCCAATATGAGGGTGGGAGTGTCCTCAGAAACTGTTGTTAAAGGGATTCTATTACCGCCTAGAGTTCCCTGCAGTCAGGCTATCCCACTATTGTCAGGAGTTTGTCTGTACCACACCTGTGCTTGTACTGGAGCCATCCAAAGTACCTAAAAGATTTGCCAGTGCCCCATTAGCCACCCCAAGAGGATCTGTCTACCCTGTCTTCAGCATTTTAAGCCAAGGATTTACTCTTTTAGGGGAACTGGGGCCATCAGTCCAGAAGACAGGATCTAGGGCCCCGAGTAATGGAGATAGGGCTTGTACTTTCGAATTGCCAATTCGAAAGGCCAGGATGATGTATCTGATCTCCAAAAACAGTTTTTAAATTACTGAGAGCCTCAGCTTGTAATGTGGGGACCTCAGCACCTTGAGGCCCTGTAGCATCATCCATTGTGCATCTTTTTTAGCCTCTCCTACATTACCTTTCAACAGAAAATATCCACTTAGGTGGAACCTGGAACTCAGTGGCAGTCCCCCAGATCCTTTGCCACTCTAGATGGCAGGCAATGGACACCGTAACTTTATAAAATCTTGTTCCTCATCTAGAAATGTCTCTTTTGGGGAGTAGTAGAGTGCAAAGTGGCACATGAAATGGTAATACTGTACCCACTCAATGTGAAGGACTTGTTTTACCCAATTTCAGAAGCAAAAACAAGGCAGTGCTCTGACTAGAGTGTCAGCTTCTGTAAGAGCTCCATGTACAGTGTTAATGAAGCTCCATGTACATAGTGTTAATGAACTTTTGCATGAAGAACTGGACATCTTCCTGGGAATATCAGCATCAACTACAATCTCGCCTGGGTCAAATGCCAAGAATGACTGGATCAGGGCATAATTTTGGCTAATAGATCTTCCCTCCCACCTCCATCCCAGATAGGGTCCTGCCACTAACTGAACCAAGGGGAATTCCTTCTTGACAACAGACAGGTCAATTCAAATCCTTAATGGGGTGCAGAGCAGGACCTCAGTCTCTTAGCAATAACCATGTCAATATAAACCTCAGACCAGGTGTAGACCAGACTGCAAAACAGGGTGTCAGTTCTTTATGGCATAGATACATCAGTATAATCCCCCAACTTAGTTGCCTGTAGCAAGTCAGACTTTTGTCTGGCAGCATCCCTCAGACAAATCATCACTTGGCTCTAGGAGTTACGGGGTCCTGTTGGTTCCTCTAAGCCCACCAGGAAGCCATATACAGTGCCAAGTTCCTGAACACTGCCTTTTAGCCATATGAGGGAGGACACACCCCAGAACAGGTACCCTATCATCAAGAAGGTCCCAGCTAAGAGATTCTGATCATGCTAGATTATGATCGGGGGGGGGGGGTCTCCTGAAAGTGAGGGAGAAGAGGATGGAGTATTCTCCCCGCGTTAACTACTGTTCAGGCTGGGTTACTCTGACCATGTCCAGTGGTCTTCATGGGTTTTTTTGTAATCCAGATAAATCCCCAAAATATGTCATGTCCTGTGGGTCTGAGTTTGCTAGCCTAGCCTCAAACTTTCTTGGGCTTGTCTCTTTCTTCAGTGTAGAAAGACAAAGAGGAGTCAGAAGACAATGCAAAGAAAAAGTAGGTATTTGCGGAAGGAAGCATTACTGAGGAATAGGAGCCTCAGAGCTGGGTAACCACTGAATATGGGGCTGCGGTTCTGTTTTGTGGGGTAGAGGCCCACAGATCCCCCTCTCTCCAAGCATAGGTGGAATTGACTGGTGGTCAAGTTTGTTGCTAGCCATTTAGGTTCTGTAGGCTCACAGGAGAACTACTGTAGGCATGGTAACTTGCACAAGGAGGAACCAGCAGAGAGTACTGCCTGTGCAAAGGAAAAGGAAAATCAGACTGCCTACTTCAAGGGTAAAAAATCACAAAAGGGGCTGTTTTTCTCCTACTTTTTAAAAGATTTATGTCCCTATTCTTACCCTATCTAAGGACCCACCTTTCCCTTCAATGCAGTATCCAAAAAATTAAGAACTTGCTTTTTAAAAAAAAGTTTTATTGACCAAAGTAGCTGCATATTGAAGAAAGATGAAAAAAACAATACTTTAATGTCTTATCTTCCTATCCTATTTGGTGTGTGTGGGGGGACCCTTTCCTTATAGGTTCACTTTTGTTAATTAGAAATTTCATAACAATTGCTATAAAAGTATAGTTGCTTTTTCTGACTGCATCTCATTTTTTTTGCCTTTATGAGGAATGTTTTCAAAGCTCTGGAGAGATAGCAAAGATGAAAAAGAGGACTGGAGTCAGAAATATTTGGAAAACAAGCACAAAGAATAAAAGAGTCATGCATGGGAGCTTGCTTCATTAACAATGAAAATTAAAGCTCAGCCAACAGCATCATTTTAAAGGCAAAAACTTATTTAGGAAGGAACTGAAAACAGGAAGCCTTCAGTGTGAGAAGAAAAGCCAAAAAGGGCAACGGAGATCACAGGTCAATTAACAAAACAGACAAACATTTATAAATTGCTAGGTTCTGATAATTTTTCACTGGATGCTGGGGACCTAAGTACCCCAGCTGCCTGTATGAGGGGTACCACAAAGCATGAAACAAAAGTCAGAGATAATATTAAGAATACATATAGAGGGGCTGGGAGGTCAGTGCTTCAGGACTGGCAAAGAAAAAGACCTCTTCAGCTGGCCCACTTCTTTATTAATGGGTGAGAACTACAGGCAGGAAGTGTAGTGTACTTTTCCTGGAAGAGCCAGGAATGAAGAACAAGTTTAGCATCACAAAAGGAATGGGATACCTGGGTACCTGCTTCCTTTGAACTGTCCTCAGTGGACCTTATCTTGCCCTGTGAGTGTCAGTCACAGCCAGGGACCATGAAGCCTGAGCCTTAGCTGAGAGACAGCAGGAGTTTCCATATACCATCAGGCCCACAAAGCAAGAGTAGACTCAAATGGAGCTAGCCTCATTTTACAATTTGTGGTCCCCAACAACTGGATCTTGAATGTAGAATTTTTTAGAAACCACTTCTTGTCTTAAGGAGTTTCTTTCTTGTGTAAGAATGGAACAGTAGTCATGCTTGTCCTTAAAGACAGGCACCCCCCAGCTGTTACAGCACATCAACTCTTGCTAGAGAAGGGAGAAAAGATAAGGGTGCATTCCATAAATTGCGGGTGAAAGGATAGGGAAAAAGATACATTTGTAGGAAACACACTATGAATAAGTGAGAATCCCTTAATCTCTTATACCCATGAGAGTTCCAAGGAGGACAGTTATGACATAAATTTTAAAGAGTTGCCAGGACCAGCTCAGAGACATCCAAAAACAATCATTCTTCTATTAGGTAGAGGGGAGAGTTTGATTTGATCACCATGCAGGAATATCCTGATAAAGTGGATGGAGGCAAGAAACTATTACAGATGCTCTCAGGATATTTCTAAGACATGTATCAATCAAGCAGCTGGCAACAAAGAAGCAGCAGCTAAACTGGGTGATTTAATAAAGATAAACAATCACATCTTATTAGGCTTTTTCTTGACATTGCAGTCTTGCCTACAATAAGAATGAAACAAATGGGTCAGAGATTTAGCTCAGTGGCATAAGCGCCTGCCTGGCAAGCGCAAGGTCATGAGTTTGATCCCAGGTACCAAAAAAAAGAAACAAATGCAAGCCAGAGAATACCACTTACCCATTTGCTTTCATAAGGTGCTTTTTGTTGCCAATAGGTTGTTTTGTTTTTATAGTACTGGATCAAGAAGAGTTTTAAAGTCCCAAATATGAAGCTTACTATTTTTGGTCACTTTGAATCTAACACAGCCAACACTAATACCCTTTCAATTTAGAAAAGCCTATAATGTATTGTTTCAAAGCCATGTATTAAATGCTATGATGTGTAAAGTACTTAGTGGAAGTAAAATTCATTCTCCTATCTTAAGCAAAATTAAAATCCATTTGGACTATTAAAAACCATAAAATATGAAACAATTATAGTTCATTTAAGAGATGGCCTATATGATCCAGACCAAATAGTGTTTCATTCAGTGAAAAAGAATCAATCTCTGCTCTTTTTTTTCCTATTACAGAAGACTGAAAGAAAATCTAAATCCCACTAATTTATACTTCTTATTAAACATTTTACCATACTATAGTACAGAGAATCTTTTTCTTCTACTAGAACTATTTTGAAGATATACAGTATATTAGTTATTGTTATTCTCTCATTATTATGTTATAAAATTTTATTTGATTTAGCCTTGGTCCCAAGGATCACTGACATTAAAAACTTGAGCTGGGTGTAAAGGCAAAGACACAGTGGGGGGTAAAAAAAAATCCTAAAATAGTTTTTCCTAAAAGAAAAAAAAACAACTTGAATGCTGAATTTCAGTTGAGTTTAAACTGCTATCATGGTCAGCATGACCTCTTCCAGTCTTCAATGTATATAATAATCACTCAGGAATGTTATTAAAATAAAATTACATCTGAGCTGAGACTTGAAATTCTGTCTTTCTAACAAGCTCCAGGGTCAAGATACGCTGCTGGCTAGCAGACTATACTTTTTGAATAAGAAGATCTATGACACTGCAGAGAAGATTACCTCCTTCCTTTTTCATCGGTGTAAATAACAGTAACAAGAGAAGTTAACACTTTACAGTTTTTCTTGTGTAGCAGGAAATAATATTTCATATCTATCACTTCATGAATAGGGATTAGGTCCAACATGCCCAAGAAAACATAGTAAACGATAAACAAGCAAACTGAGTCAAGCAACCTCTTTTTTAAGCCAATATATAACACTGCCCTAGCTCCCTGAGCCATAATGAACATTAAATAATAATTTGGCATTTAGTTAACCTTTACTGAGTACCTATTTCGGACCTGTTCTGAGCTGCCCTTGGGACATAGTACAACAGCCCCATAAAGTAAGTACTCACAGTATTCCCATCTAGGAATCTGTTTAAAAGGTCTAAAGAAGACAGGTATGGTGGCCCTGGCCTGTCCAGTACTCTGGGAGAAGGATGAGAGCGTAGCGAAGGTCCAGGATTTAATCCCCAATACAATAAAAAAAATTTAAAAAAAATTAAGCCCTAAACAAGTGACCAAAGGTTAAATACTGGCACAACGGGGATTGGAATCAGACAGCAAAAGTGAAGAGCCCGGCGGGGTCTTTTATCACGCGAGAAGGCGATCCAGGAGCGAGCGGCTCAATCCGCCAGGGTACCGCAGACCCGACTGCACACCTCCCTTTCCGTGGATCTGAACCTCTCCGCTCACACGTGGGACTCCGAAGGCGGGCTACGACTGTAGTGAAATAATTTGTTTTCCCCCGGCAGGGTTTGCTACTGAAATACCTTTACACTTAGGCTTGACACTCTCTCGACCTGGAACCTACGCAAAACGCAGCCCAGAAACTCAAACCGCCCGCGCCGGATGCCGACCGCCTCCAGCCCGGTGCATCCCGGGAGTCGAAGTCCCAAACAGGTCTTGTAATACCGCTTGCATCCAGGCTCTAGCCTAGGGCTCCACCTCTAACGCCATCCGCTCTCCAACACCGCCCTCTGCCGGTCCTTCTTTAGGTCGTCCCAATTCTGAGCTAGTTCCGAGTGCCCCGGAAGTTAACCCTTCTCTTCCGGGCCGAGTGTCTGAGTGCACGTGGTTGCATTGCCGGTACCTAGTCCAGGGCTCTTGAGAAAGTAACTTGTACAGCTGCACTAAAGCGAGGGAGCTGAGCTGGAGCCATGGAGGGCCCCAGCGTGGAAGAGCTGCTGGCGAAGGCAGAGCAGGACGAAGTAGAGAAGCTGCAGCGCATCACGGTGCACAAGGAGTTAGAGCTGGAGTTTGATCTGGGCAACCTGCTGGCTTCAGACCGGAACCCCCCGACGGTGCTGCGGCAGGCCGGACCGGCGCCGGAGGCCGAGCTGCGAGCCCTGGCGCGCGACAACACGCAGCTGCTCATCAACCAGCTGTGGCAGCTGCCCACCGAGCGCGTGGAAGAGGCGGTGGTGGCGCGGTTGCCGGAGCCCACAACCCGCCTGCCGCGCGAGAAGCCGGTGCCCAAACCGCGGCCGCTTACACGCTGGCAGCAGTTCGCGCGTCTCAAGGGCATCCGTCCCAAGAAGAAGACCAATCTGGTGTGGGACGAGGTTAGCGGCCAGTGGCAGCGCCGCTGGGGCTACAAGCGCGCCCGCGACGACACTAAGGAGTGGCTGATCGAAGTGCCCGAGAGCGCCGACCCCCTCGAAGACCAGTTTGCCAAGCGGATTCAGGCCAAGAAGGAACGTGTGGCCAAGAATGAGCTAAACCGCCTGCGTAACCTGGCCCGAGCGCACAAGACTCAGCTGCCCAGCACAGCAGGCATGCACCCCACCGGACACCAGAGTAAGGAGGAGCTGGGCCGAGCCATGCAAGTGGCAAAGGTCTCCACCGCCTCGGTGGGACGCTTCCAGGAGCGCCTCCCCAAGGAGAAGGCGCCCCGGGGTTCGGGCAAGAAAAGGAAGTTCCAGCCCCTTTTCGGGGACTTCGCAGCCGAGAAAAAGAACCAGTTGGAGCTACTTCGCATCATGAACAGCAAGAAGCCTAAGCTGGACGTGACGAGGGCCACCAATAAGCAGATGAGAGAGGAGGACCAAGAGGAGGCCGCCAAGAGGAAGAAAATGGGCAAGAGAAAGGGGGGCCGACAGGGTACTGGGGGCAAGAGGAAAGGTGGCCCTCACAGCCAGGGAGGGAAGAGAAAAGGCGGTGTGGGAGGCAAGAGGCAATCCTGGCCCTCAGGTTTGGGTGGCAAGGGCAAAGGAGGAAAGAGGAGGAAGTAGTAACTTTCATGCTCGGACTTGTTCTGCTAAGGAAGAACAGTACTGTATATACAAAATGTTAAGTTGTGGAGGGTGGGAAATGAAGTGACTGTTGCCTTCGTTGAACTTGGCAGCTGCAGGGACACAATTGCTCTCTCTCCACAGGTGTGTTTCCCACTGTTGTACAAATTAACCGAGAACTTAGCTGAAGATAAAGGTGTGTTTGAGAGCATAAGAATTGGGCAAATAATTGGTTTGAAACCAGGAAAGAATTCTGTTCTTTAAGAGTCATGTTTTTATTTTAATTTTGGATATGGCGTTAAAACTTGGTCGTATTTCAGGAAGTTAATACGTGATTTACACATTCCTACATTATTTTTATAACAAACTTGTATGATTATGAGAAAGTAAAAGTTATTTTCTAATTGGATTTACAAAACTATTATAAAGATTATTTAATGAAAGTGTGTCTGTTTAGTACTTTTAACATTTTGACTATTGGTAGAATGGACGTGAAGTTAGTGACCTAGGTACCCGGCACAAATTATTTTCGTTTCTTAAAAACAGAAAATAGGTAAATTAACAGTGTTTTCAATGAGGTCATTTACTAGAAAAACTCAAACCTTTTGATGTTAAGTATAAAATTAAAAGTAGTACAACTGATGTATGTAAAAAACAACTTCCAGCACTGTACACACTGCTGTATGTGATAAATTTGGGCTACACTAAAAATAATGGTAACCTTTTTTTTAGGCAATACGTATTTCTCAGTATTTATAATCTATTTGTTTGGGAAGAGAAAGAGACTCAGAAAACCCTTAATCAAAATGTCACTGTCTTTCGATTAATTTGTTAAATTGTCCCACATCGATTTGATTAGGAGACAAAATGTTTATAGCTAACCTGGGTCATCTTTTGTAGGAGTCTTTACTTTGACTTTAGTAAACTCATCACCCTACAAGTAAGTATCTCCTGGAAGTGATTCACAGTAGATCCAGAATTGGGGGGTGGGGGGGCCTCACTGCAATAGAGTAAATCAGTTTGCTCTTTTTGCTCTGACAGTTGATAGGAAATTAAAATTAGGGAGTAGCCTTGTCATCCCCTTTTTAAAATGCTGTCCCATTTGTACAGTATAAGGTCTCTTAGAATTGCAGTGAAAAGCTAGATCATAATAACATTATTAATAATGTGAATGTTTAGTACTGCTAAGCAATCCCAGGGTATAGTAGTGTAATCATAGCAAGTTCTAACCATCCACAAAACTATCTAATGCCTCCTGGAGCAACTTCATGAAAAACTCTTCACAAAACACAGCTTTCAAATTCTGACATTTTGTGGTTGATTGTTTTTAGGCTTTGATTCCACAGTGGGATACAGTACAGGGACTCTAGATCTTTTTTTTTTTAAGATTCTGAATTATAGTTGAAAATTTAAATGCAGTGACCTTGACACTTTAAAAATAAGTTAAAGGTATCATTTTAATGAATTCAGAAAGGAAAAGTGCGTCGTTCCTCTGTTTTCCCCAGTCTCCATCCTGTAAAGAATAGAAGCTTTCATGTAGAGTCTTAAAAGGTGGCATAGGGTGCAGTTTCCTTCTGTGGCAGTTTTAGAGATGGATCCTCGGACCTGGCAGCTGGGCAGTGGTAGCCCTGGTTCTGGCTCCGCGTGGGAAGATGGTCTCAAGGTCCTGACCCACTGCTTCTTCATAAAGCTGGGTCTGGCAACCTTGCAGCCTTGCAGAGCAGTGGCATTGGCAACCCAGGGGCAGGTGGAGTGAAGCGGCCGGGATTGGCCAGCAGCGGGGGCGTGGCGGGTCTGGTTGCCAGGAGGACCTTTCGCAGCCATGGCCGCCGCAGCCCGGGCCCGGGTAGCACACTTGCTGAGGCAACTGCAGCGTGCAGCGTGAGTGCAGGCCGGCGGGGAAGGAGGGTCGGAGGGCACGTATGTAGTGCAGCATATGCTCGCATGCGACGGCGTCACAAAATGTGCATTGCATCTTGAGCTGTGTGGTTATGGCACGTTTTGCAGTGTTTTGCTACCACTAAGGAAACAGGCCCAGCCAAAAAGACCTGGTTCACACTGGCAGGCAGTGCAGACCTTGGGGCAGTGGCCAAGACAAACTGATATATCCACTCAACATATATTTACTGGGTGCTATGTGCCAAAAACCAAGTCTGTGTAAGTTTTGCGAATACAGTGCTGAAAGACTGGAACAGTTGGAAGTTTAATGAGTAGGGGGCAAACAAAAAACCTGACCTGTTAACCCCAGCAGAGGTTGAAGGGGGGAAAAAATCACAAGGAGTTATGCTTCTGACAGTTATGGGGAATCTGTCTTTTAAATGTTAGGACCTGACTTACTGCCCCTAAAAATGCCAGGTACATAAATAGTAGTCGTCTGACAAATATGTTACTTGTTGAATTCCAAGTACGTAAATGGGCTTTTTAAAAAATGGGAAAGATTGAGGTTAACAGTGGAGATAAATTGGGAGAAGAAAGAGGAACTAGAAAGGAATTTCAGGTAAAGGAAAAAGCAATCCCAAAAAGACAGTTACAGTTCTAGGATCCAAATGGAAAGCCTGGGCCCCACACAGTGGGAGATGAGAATAGGAAAGACAGTGGTGAGAGAATAAGAAAAGCTGACCTTTCCTGGACACCTGTCATTTGCCAGCTACTGTCCACACACTTTATATGTACCATTAAGAGCACTAATTCAACAATGAAAACACTAATCCTACAACAAGCCTATGACATACTGCATTATTGTCCTCTGTTCTAGATAAATAAAGGTATGGAAAAAATAATTTGTCTAGTGTCAGTGAATGACACAGCCATAATTTGAATCCAGATGTTTTGCTTTCACAGTCTCTGGCCTCTGCTAAGAAATTGTGTTTGCTACTAAAGTAGCACTTCTCACACTGAAACATTAGCAGCCCATAATAAAAGAATTTCATGGCCAAGTTAATTTGGGAAGCCACTTAACCCCGAATAGCCCTCTTAGAAAATCAGGTTATACATTAACACATAAAGGGATTCTAACAAGGCCTGAGAGAAATTGTTTGTGTTTAAATTCTTTGTTCTAAACTTGTGACTTCATACAATTGTCATACAACTCATACCCTTTGGTACCAGTATTCACAAAATGGTTTTGGAACAGTTGCATGGGGAGGGAGCATGGCATGAGTAGAATGATGTCACCACATTCTGGTGACTGGAGCAGAATGGCTATCGATGTGCAGTGAAAAGTTTTGGAGGTTTCAATGGGGAGGGAGGCACAGTAGTGCAGATCACAGGGAAAGTCAGTAAAGACTGCCAGGAAAGCTGACGGAAAACAAAAGTTATCCCAAAGAAGAGGGAAGGAAAAGTATGTCCAGGCAGAGGGGCTGGGGATTTAGCTCAGCTGCGTAAGCGCCTGCCTTGCAAGCGTGAGTTTTATCCCCGGTACTGATAAAAAGGAAAAAGGCAAAAAAAAAAAAAAAAGTATGTCCAGGCAGGACCATGATAGGGTCAAAGTTCTGAAGGGAGGAGAAAGAGAAAGATTGTGGCTCATTCAAGCAAATTTTTTTTTGCTTGAATGTTCCAGAAGCCAAACCTCAGAGATGCAGCACTATAAAGGGCTAAGCTGGAAACAGCAGCCAGCTCAGCCCTGTACTTTATCTGCCATAGAAGCAACTTCAAGCAAGCCAGTATCACCGTTGGACTGTCCTGACAAGGACCAGGAGAAGTGGGTAGATTCACGTGGACAAATTTCTGAAGTTTTGATGCATGGTAAAGCGCAACGGAGAAAGGAAGGACAGAATGGACAAAGGAGGGACAGAATAGTTGAAGGCAGCACAGGATAGAACCTGACACTTAAGGAGTGTGTAGGGAGTGGGGGGGACTGAGAGGAAACCCAGCCAAACAGGGAGACCTGGAGGCCAAGAAAAAGAGTTCGCCCACCAAGCATGGGGTAGCTCCTTGTGATCAATGCTGCCAGGGAGGAGCCGAGAAGGCTGAGAAGCCAGGAGCCAGCCTTAATGCTGTAGAGGCAGCAGCCTGGTTCCATGAGCCAGCAAGTGTTTTGCAAACAAGGAAGTTAGCATTTGTAGGCCAATAGGGGAGAAACAGGTGAGTGATCCTGAGAATTTCAAACATGAAAACTTTTAAGTATGATGAGAAGGACCAAGCAATGGAGAGTTCTAGAAATACAATATATTATGGATTAAAAACTGGTGGCCACTTAACACTAGCTGAATTAAATCAACATGGTGCTAAATGTTGATGTTCCACCTATGGAAAGTTGCCAGCATTAATAGAGACATGGAGGAGAAGCTAGACATTGTGGGTTCTCCTGTGTTGCTGTTTCGAGTTGTTGGCTCTTCTGGAGGAGCTCATCATGACTAGCTTCCCCAGTGTGAGGTCAACCATTGTCATAGGAGGAGCTCAGGATCTTGCTAGTGAAAGTAGCTATGGTTCACCAGGGGCTCTGGTCCTTACATTGAGCATCACTTCCTGTCTCTGGAGGGGAAGTCATGTGCCCTTTAATCTCCAGGAGAAACTCATCATGCTGGCTTTCTGGCATGTACTCAACTGTTGTTATCGTTGGAGGAGCTCGGGGCCTCCGTGTCACTGAGCTTGGTTGTGGTGCTTTTCAGGGCAGCCCTGGTTCTTATTCTGAGTGTGACTTCTTGCTCCAGTGTAGAACCCTCAACCTACCAGCACAGCTCCTTCACCCCACTGGCATAGATTTTCTAGCTTCCACTGCTGACCTTTGGGCCTTCCTAGCACAGATCCATAAACAGACTGGTGTGAGGCCTCACACTCTAGACCTCCAGCTGGACTCGTGGGAGGCATTGTCATGGGCTCTAGGTCTTCATCTGGACACATGCAGGACATTGCTGTGGGATTCAGGCCCTTCACTGAATATTCTATGTCTTTAGTGTTGTGGATAGGTTTCCTACACTTCCTTGTGTTAACTCTGAGTGACCATCATAAATAATATTATAAGTTATGTGTCCTGATTCTAACTGTTCTCCTCACAACCCCTGACTACAACACAATACAAATGGAATCCTTAGAAGGCAAGAGGGTAGGACAGGCATCTCAGATAAGGAAAGAGGTTGAGACAGAGTAGAGGGAGGAGGTAAAAAGAACTAAGCCATGTCATGTGCATGTGCCAACTACCCATGATGAATGTATTCATTATGTACTGCAAACATGGACTCATAAAAATCCAAAAAGTTTTTTTAAACTGTGAGCTGAGGTAGCCTCACAGCTTGAAATAAAGAGAAGCAGGTAGGAGGAGGAAGAATGTACGTCTTGGAGCTTCGCGTTGGAAAGCTTTATGCCTGAGTATTTTTCTAACCTGTGCTTGTTCTTGAAGGCTTCACTCAGTGCAAGTCCTGGAAGGTGAAGCCCACCCTGAGCGGAGAGATCGAACTGTCATCAGCCTTGGTCTACTTTCCTGTCCCCTGCGAGAGCCCCCTTTCGGTTGTAACCGCTAGGTGGCAGCCTTGACTTGTATCTCACTCCTGCTTCCAACCTACTTTGATTTCTCCAGTTCTCAGAAAGTTCTGAGATCTGGAGGGCCCCTAAAATCCATTCTTTCCCGCCTTCCACCTAGGATGTTTAATTCCAAATTTGAATTTTGGCAGAATGGGGCAGAGGTCACGCACTCACGTAACTGCTGAGACCTGAGTAGGATAATGTCCAACCGACCGTTAAAAAAAACCCTAAGCAGGAAGAAAGAGGAGCCAGAAGACAGACTGAGAAATAGGCTACGCCCAGGACAGGGAAAGTGTCCCAACTTGGCGTGGAAAACCTGTGGGGAGGACGGACTTCGGGGAGCGATGGGTGTGCCGGTGTCAGGCTCCTGGGGGTCTCCCTAGGACATAACAAGCGCAGAGCCTGGGGCTGCATCCCTGCCGCCCCGCAGGGGTGGGGACCCAAAGAGGTGAGCAGTGAGGCCTGTGGGTTCAGGGAAGGCTTCCCAGAAAGAACGAGACCAGAGCCTGTGTGAAGAAAAACTGCATACCTTAAAAATGCAGAGAGCGTAAAAGGAAAGTTGTTAGCCTGCTGGGTGAGCGAGAAGAGGCCTCAGGACACAATTAACTTAGGTGGGTTTGGTCATAGCTCCTAAACTTGTGAGAGCTGGGTCCCTATGGAAACCAAAGACACCGTCTTACCCTCCGTGTACCAGAGTTTGCATTTTGACTTCACTTTTTCCTTTTCCTAGATGCCAGTGCCCGACTCATTCTCACACTTACTCCCAAGGTAATATTATGTATTTTTACACATGCCACACTTCTGGTTTCCACTACTGATGTTTATAATATGTTTGGGCAAAGTGTAAAGCAAGAAAATGAAGGTGTGTGAAAGTTGATGTAAACAGCTACCTTTTCACTATGAAGCTGGTTGTATGTAGCTCCAGCTATTCAGGGTGAGTGCTGATTATATGCTGGTTATGAGTTTGGCTCGGGTATGTATTTGAGACGATTTCTATGCCTTTCTGTTTTAAATAGAATATTTGCACTGACAGGATTTTAGAAATGCCTCCGTTTATCAAACAGAACTAATCAAGATGAAGTCTTTGGATAGTTCTAAGACATCACTAAAAGTAAAAGGCTAAAGAATAAGGTAGTTCCTAGAAGGAAAAAATTGTTCATTATTCTCATAATGAAACAGTTGTTTGTATGCATTTTAAAGTAACATTTTATGTCTCAATAATTAAAAATAATGACAAAAGACTTCAGTTCTCACTACTGTCTTAATTCTTACCAAACACCATTGTTGCAGAACAGCAGGAAGCTTACTGTAGCTTTAGTAAGTCCTCAGAGTGTCACATGAATTACTAACACTGAAACTGATTTTACCTCATGGAAGAAAAGGCCAAATCTAAACAAGGGACTGACCATGCAGGATGCTAAGCAGAAGTCCACAAGACTAGGCTGGTGAGGAGTAGAACAGAGACCTTACTAACCCAGGCTTTGTCCTGCCTGAAGAGTGGCTCATCCCTCAGGACAAGCCCCCTAGTCACATCAGCAACATAGAGGCATAATTTTCTTTATACATGTACCCTACAAAATGTAAAGATCTCACTGTGATAAATCTCCTCTGTGGGGGAAAAAAATCTTAATTCAAATAAATTGCACAGGTGCTGTTAAAAGTATAAGCAGGACTTAGGGGCTGGGGATTTAGCTCAGCGGCATAAGCACCTGCCTTGCAAGCAGGCGGTCGTGAGTTCGATCCCTGGTACCGATAAAAATGAAAAAGACAAAAAAAAAAAAAAAAAAAAAAGTATAAGCAGGACTCAAGAATTTGCTGGTCGTTGTACCCAAACAATAATTCAACAGTCTACTCTGGAGGACTGTTTTAGCATTATATTTTCCAAAAAACAAGTTTTTTGGCTGTACAAGAAGTAGAACCCAGGCCCTTGCACATATCATATAAGTGCTCTACTACTGAAGTACACCCCAGCCCTGGTTTTTAATTTTAATGGAAAAAAATACTTTAAATATGTATTTTCACAAAGTCAGCATCAAGTTAGCATTACATTTTATTTTAAAATGCAATTATTGATTTTAATTTTATGTACAATCATGAAACTTGAAAAATATTTTTAGGTAAGCAAGATGCTTATGTTCACTGCTATGTATTTCTATTGAAAGAATAATACTGATGCTTTATTTCTGAGGCTTACTCTGATACTGTGTTCTACATTTCCAGCTCCTGGAATTTCACCTTCTGGGAAAACCACAGATTATGCCTTTGAGGTAGATTTTATTAATCCATTTTTGTCTTTTATGCATGGCCTGGAGGAAAAAAAATTATAGTATTTTGCTAATACATTAGAATTTCTTTTGAAATCTGTTATTATTTGATGTTCCATAACCTCTATATGATTGGATCATATATAGCAAAGTAACTTGTATGAGTAATGGAATATAAATAAGAGCATAAAAATGTTTAATGGCCTCTGGGCGTGGTGGTGCACTCCTGTAATCCCAGCACTTAAGAGTCTGAGGCAGGAGAATCATTGTGAGTTCGAAAACGGCCTGCGCTACAAAGTAAGCTCAAGGCCAGCCTGAACTGCATAGTAAAACTGTGTCTCAAAAAGACAAATAATAAGAAAAAAAAGAGAAATGTTTAATGGCTCTCTTCTATACAGCCACAAATTCCCAATTTTATGCATTCCCCAAGTTATATATTCTATGTTACTATGTTTTGTTTTGTTTTATTGTCTGTTTGTATTGGTTGGTTTTTGGTTTTGGTTTTTTTTTTTTTTTTTTTGAGACATGGTTGCCATGTGGTTCAGGCTAGTCTTGAATTCACTAGATAGCCCAGGCTGGCCTCAAACTTGCAGCAGTCCTTCTGCCCCAGCCTCCAGAGAGCTGAGATTACAGGTGTGTGCCACTATGCTAGCCCTCTATGTTAAAACTTTTGTAGTTATAAATACCAAAAGAGGTCAAAATAATCTGAAACAAGAGTAAAGGAATTATTAATTCTGGCACATTTTATCACATTGTAATAACATATTACTTGTAATTATTCATTTAAATTCCTGCCTCCTTTTAATCCAAGTGTCATAAATTGCAATGTCACCAAGGGCTTAAAGATCACAGGTTCCATATGAAAGGGACCTCTACATGCTTGTTGCTACATGGGAATTGCCAATTATTTAAGAGAGATACAAGTCCAACTGGTCCAATTGGACTTTTCTAACCATAATTTTAAAAGAGTTATTAGTCAATTTAAAAAAACAGAAAGGAGAAAAATTTAAACAGGTCAAACAAAACATGTCTTCACCTCAAAAATGACACATCATCCACTAGTATGGATTTTTTTTTTTTTTTTTGTCTTTTTTGTTTTTACCGGTACCAGGGATTGAACTCACGACTGCCTGCAAGGCAGACGCTTATGCTGCTGAGCTAAACCCCCAGTCCCTGAGAAATAGCTTTAATACCAGAGTCTAGCACAGTGCTTGGAGCATAGCCAATACTTGGCAGCTGTAGATGAGTGGGCAGATAGGTGAATGCATGTGGGTGGATACATGCATGCAAGGATGATTGGATGGATGGATGGATGGATGGATAGATGAAACATACATGGAGGAAATAATAACACTTAAATTTGAATGTAATTGAAAGTTAATTTAGGTGTGTAAGTGTGAGAAGACAAGCATTTGAAACTAAAGGAACATTGAGAATTTATGATGTTTGGAAACAATATATAAGTATTTCCAATGGGCTGGAGCAAAGTTTGTTTAAATTGTGAGGCCAGATTGTGAGTGACCTGGAGGACCATGCTGTGGAGTACTTTATTCTCAACAGTGAGGGACCATTTCAGACTTTTAGAAACGTGTAGCCAATTCTCCAATACTTCTTATAACTGTCTTTTTCTCTCGTTTTAGATGGCTGTTTCAAATATTAGGTATGGAGCAGGAGTTACAAAGGAAGTGGGCATGGCAAGTATTTGAGATGTCTAGTCTTCTATAAATATGGTGTGCCATTTAAAACAAATGCTAACAGGCAACAACCAAGTCTTTTATTTTAAAGACATATAATGTTAGGTTTGCCCAAAGGCTCTGTTACAATTCTGTTTTAGTCAAACCCAATTTATGGGTTTTATTTGTTTGTTTGTTCAGGATCTACAAAACATGGGGGCTAAAAATGTTTGCTTGATGACAGACAAGAACCTTTCCCAGCTCCCTCCGGTAAAAGCAGTAATGGATTCCCTTGTGAAGAATGGCATCAATTTTCAACTTTATGATAATGTGAGGGTAGAACCAACGGACACAAGGTACTTTTATATCATTTACTTTAAGCGGAAACCAGCACACATCACTTGTTGAAAACTTGCCCCAAGCCTTATCTAATGGCATGACAATTTTTTTATGAAACGTGATATAATGGTTTTTATTTTCTCTTCTCCAAGCTTCATGGATGCCATTGAGTTTGCCAAAAAGGGAACTTTTGATGCTTATGTTGCTGTGGGTGGTGGCTCCACCATGGACACCTGTAAAGCTGCTAATCTGTATGCATCCAGTCCTCAGTCTGAGTTCCTCGATTATGTTAATGCCCCCATTGGAAAAGGAAAGCCTGTGTCTGTACCTCTTAAGCCTTTGATCGCAGGTGAAGATTTCTTGTTTTGTTTCATTTTGTAACTGGCAAAAGTTAGGAAAGATACCAGCTATTAATTTTAGAGTCTATGTTTCTGAAACTTTCTGATTTGTTCATTTTGAATCAATGCTGTATTCAGAGACCAAAACAAGTAACAATTCATTCATTTTAAAATTTTGATCTTCATATGGCACAGAGAGACAATTTGGGTCAGTGGGAAGAGGTGTGCGGATTTAGGCTGTGGAGTCACTGTGTGGAGGAAGGGAAAGTCTCTAATGACATTTGATTAGATCTCTCGATTGGCAGGCCTGTCCTCCAAACCCATCTGTTTTATCCAATTTTGCCAGTCACTGTGCAGTTTAAAGAGAACACTTGCTGTTATTTTTCAATGACTCAACCCCTTCTCCCACATAATGGCTCTTCAGCTGACCTCAGGCTTTGTCTTGTCCCTGGGACATGTGGCCAGTATGGCTGCATCATTCTGGGTGACATCTGCTCCATGGCTGCTCAGGACACAGACACACAAATCAATATCAAAATAGTTTGTGTGTTCCATAGGAGACCTTAATGTTTTCCAGAGGTATTTTGCTGTTCCATTTTAATGACTGCTAGTATATTGCTATTATGTTTTTGTAGCTAAAATATATTAACTAATTGACTAACCCCAATAAACAGCCTCTGTTTGCTCTCTCCTGCTTCAGCTGTGAATGGTCTCTGTAATGGGACACAAGTTAGTTGGTGACAGATGAACTGCTTTGATATGAATGAGGAATCACCAGGGAGCAGCGTAATTGGGATCTGGCAAATGGAACCTTCTGGTGACACTATGTCAGTGTCACACAGAGGGGTGATTAGTAAAGTTTAGAAATTTGACAGAACTATAAAACCACAGAGCCCAGCAAAAGCAGAGCATTCCTATGCTTGCTGTCAAGAGAAAGTAAAGATGTCTTTTAAAGACAGCAAATATAAGTGTTCTTACCAAGGTGCAGCCTGCATTTGAATACCTAACTGCAGCTGTATGAACTCTGGAACTAAAAGAACCTGAAGTTCCCAGAGCTAATTGCTATTACTACAGACACAGATATTACACACATGTGATTAACACACATGATTGTTAATAGCCACTGACACCATGCATGTATGTTAAAGCAGATACAGAAGTCACATATTCAACACATATCCATTTCAATGCAAACACAGAACACATATGTATTAAGTATATATTATGCAGATACAGACAACATGCATATTAAACACTTGCATATTAAGGCAAATAACATCTTGCATACAAGATACAAGCCACATAAACATGGAAAATATACAAGCATGTTAATATAAACACAGACACTGTACTTATTAATTGCATACACATCAATGAAGCAGACTTGACACATGTCAAGCATGCATGTGCATTAATGAATACACCGACAAGCATGTTAAACATAGCACATGGTAGTATGAATTTATATCTCATACTTGCCTGCTAATGCTTGCCCAGGCATCATGCATACCAATTCAAGCATGGACATCATATAGGTTAGACTTCCATGCATGTTATATTATATTTAAGTATGAGGCAAGTAATAAGGTTATAAAACTTCCTTCTCTATTTATTATTTCTAAGGCTGAATTAAATATATTCACTGACCTTTATTTATATGCTTTATTAAAATTAATATTATTTTATTCAAGTCCCAACTACCTCAGGAACCGGGAGTGAAACTACTGGGGTTGCCATTTTTGACTATGAACACTTGAAAGTCAAAACTGGTAAGAACTTTGCCCTTAATTTTTTTGGGGGGTCTTCTGTTGAAACAAGGTGTCACTATGAAGTTCAGGCTGTCCTTGAACTCACTTTATAGCCCAGGCTGGCCTCAAATTCCCAGTAATCTTCCTGCCTCAGTCTCCCAGGTGTGCACTACCATGCCCAGCTGCTCTTAATTTTTTTAAAAATTCTCTCTCTTACATTTCAACCCCACTCCCTTTGCTTTAACCCTATTACTTAGAAATCAAGGAGCTGTAGAGTTGATGAACAGATGTATGTATGTACACATTTTCTTTTTCCAAGTTCATATAAAAAGTCTAATAAACTTCTTTCTAAGAATTATCTACAAAATCATATTGAAATGCCATGAATTTTAATTGACCATTAATCCGCTGATGTTAGTGACCATATATCAGCGATAAATGGGTGCTTCCTTTTTCTGACATTCTCTTTATATTTTAAATCAACTTTATTGTGATGTACTTCTTATACAATAAAATCTACACGTTGAACAGTCTGACTTGGTAAGTTCTGACAAACACATATGCCCATTTTACCGCTATCCAATGAGATTAAACATTTCCATCACTCCAGAAAGTTACATCATGCTCCCTGTTAGCCCACCCTATCAGCCCCATTCCCAGGTCACCTCTTTTTTTCTGTCTTAGTCTTTTTTTCCTTCTATTTGCTACCTGGAATTGAACTCAGGACCTTGTGCTTGCTGGGCAGGCACTTATGCCTCTGAACTACATACCCAGCCCTCATCTTAGTCTTTTTAACCTGTCTTCTGTATCTGCCACTGACTCTTGGCTAGTGTGGTAGGAATGAATGTCCCTTTCCTAGAGTCTGAATGTCTTGCTTCCAGGATTCAAACCCTTTGCAGAAGAATAAATTGATATCAATTGCAAACCCAAGCTAACTTCTTTTTAATTACTGTATTTTTGACATTTTAAAAGATAGTAATAATAGTAACCAACACTTAAATTTTGCCTTAAAATTTATTTAAAAGACTTACATAATATTATCTCACTTGATCCCTATAACAGCTCTGGGGGGGATGGAAGCCCCATGTTACTATTTTACAGGCAACTGAGAAAAACGAATTGACTAACCCCAAAACACAAAGAAAGCTGCAAAGCAAGAACCAGTGCTGTATTAGTAAACTAGTTCTCTGGAATTTATTAACAAAAAACCAAGTAGGCCCTGATTTATAGCATCTGCCAGTGTAAACGCTTATCTCCTGGCCAGGGGCGTCCCTCTCCCAGAAATTGGGAAGGTGTGTGTGCACTTATTCCTGACGTCTCGTGGAAGTGGCTCCAGTACGCTACTAGAAAGCCCAAGTCCTGACTCCATATTTGTTTCCACTGCTCCTTTCTGCCTTCCTACCTGACAATGAATCTTTCTTGTGGGTTTTTTTTAGGATAAATTATTATCCTAAAAATTTTTAATTTTTAAAAAATGGTCCCCATAACATTAGCACTTACTGAAAAATTCTCGTGTTTTAGGCATTGCTTCACGAGCCATCAAACCCACGCTGGGACTGGTTGACCCTCTGCACACCCTCCACATGCCTGGCCAGGTGGTTGCCAACAGTGGTTTCGATGTGCTTTGGTGAGTACCTGGAGTGATTTCCCAGGCCTCTGGGAAATATTTGATTGCCCTAGTGCCCACTACAGACACTGGTAAACCTTCACTAATAAACGCTACACGACCGGCTTCACACTGGCTGCGATTATCCTCATTCCTAGATGGAAACACTGCAGCTGTAAAGGTTGGTGGCTAGGTTCAGCCTGGTGTGAGCTGCAAATAAACCTTTTATTTGAAATGGGCCACTCTAGCCTAAGCCACGGCTACAGGGTCACTGATAAAGGAGCGATTTGAGGTGACATGTGATGTCTCAGGACCACACCACTTGTCTTTAGGCCACCCAAACTAGGAAAGTTCCAGGGCTATATTTCAAAAGAGGGCAGAGAAGGAATTTGGTATCTCCAAAACCTTGTTGCAGATGTGTGCACTGTGTCAGTACTTTACACATTATCTCTTCCTTGAAGCACTGTGCATTATGACAGTTTCATAGATATGAACGTAAAACTGGAGTTCAGATGTTTAGTGACTGCTCTCACTGTAAGCTTGGATAGTCGCAATCTGACTGCGGCTCCCAACAGTATTTTTACTGCAGACCTCAGTTCTGACCTCCAGTCCGTTGGTTCCGGTGGCCTTGAGGAAGACCCCGGGGTACTTCACACTCAGTGTCCCACACCACTGTAGTTCATCCGTTTGTGTGTGCACATTTTGTTATATTTTTACATCTCTGAAGTCAGGACATATCTTAAAACTTACAGATGATAGTATTTTTTTATCTTGAAAGATACAATTTTAAAATGGTGTATCTTATAATGCACGGCATTTTAAATTTGGTGGAATGTGGTGATTCTCTTGATAACCGCACTTCTGAGTTCACTTGCTCAGCAAGTGGCGGGACTCAGTATACTCTGTCTCTTGTCCTGCTGTTCTCCCCTCTCCTCCCCTCTCTCCCCTCTCCCCTTTTTTCCTCTTCCCTCTCCCTCTCTGTTTCTCTATCCCTCTCCCTTTACCTCTCTGTCTCTCCCTCCCTCCCTTCTTTTAGTGCATATTATACAAAACAGTTTGTTTCATGTCAGCACTGACTCTCTCTTGTATCTTTCCCATCTTCTCAGGCTTTATTGTTCCTATCTTGGTTTAAATCTGCCCCATCTCTTGCCTGGGCCATTACAGTAGTCAGTTCTATTGGCTTCCTGATCCCATCCGCTAGCCCTTTCTTCTGTCCTCTCTTATGGCTTCAACAAGCTTCCAGATTATAATATAGCCATCACACACACAGGAAAATGTACACTTAAATGCATGCACCTCTCTACCTTATATATCTTCCAGGGACTTTCCACACCTATTACCTAAAGGCCACACTCCACAGGCCTTGGCATATCCATCCCTAGGGCTCATCTCTTGATCCATTTTGAGGAAACATTTTCATTTCCATGGGGAGAGCCATCCTCTGATGAAGCCCTTGCTGACCCTCATCCTCCTCCCTTTCCGTCAAATACGGCTAGCCATTCATCCTTTGCTGTTCACTACGAGTGGCCTGCTCATTACTTCCGAGAATCTTTCTTGCTTGCATCTTCCCAGTGCATTGTGTGCTTGCTAAGGATAGGATTATTTTATCTTTTCTCTAGCCCAGTCCCTGGCACAGTGACTGTCACATCATAGTACATATTGAATTAATTGCTGTTCAATGACATTCATATAAGCAGGAACAGACAGACATAGGATCTACTTCTAAGTCTATTTATATCTCTGCTTTTCTCAAATGTGTTCTACTGTCTGCCAAGACATTTAAAAATTATGTCCAACTCCATTCTGGCTAATATTGTCAGAATTTAATGAACTGTCTCCTCACTATTTGGAAATAGGAGAAACCAGGTTATCCTTCTTAACTTTAAATTGCACAATAAATATATCATAGCTCAAAACAATCATCTTTAAAGAAATGATTCACAGGCCCCAAAACCTCACTTTCAATCAAAAGGGAAGTGGGCTAGAAGGAAAGATGATGGTGGTGTTATTTATCTTCCTGCCACTGTGACAAAACACCTAAAATGATCAACACAAAAGAGAGGTTTATTTTGGATAACAGTTTCAGAGGTTTCAACTCATGTTCACTTGGCCCTGTTGCACTGGCCCTGTGGTAACACAGTATGTCCTGGCAGGAACATGTGGCTGAAAGGACTATTCATCTCATGGTAGCCAAGAAGTAAAGAGAGACAGTCAGAGGCCAGGGTCTCAATATCCCTTTCAAAGGCGTATGCTCAGTCACGTAGCTTTCTTCCACTCAGCCCACCTGAAAAAGTTTATCCCACCTCCCCTGAGTTCTGTGGCCTGACAACCAAGCCTTCAACACAAGGGTTTTGGGGGGAATATTCAAGATCTAAATGATAGCATTATCCTTCCAATGGCAGTCCAGACAATAAAACTTGGCCCAAAGAATCTGTCCCTGGGACTCTAGGCTTTTTAAGAAGATGGACACAGCTGTGCCATCTACAGATAATCCACTTGTTAGGACTCTGTGGGCCTCTGATCATAAACCAGACATCACGGAGGGTACCTCCATGAGGAGAAGAAGGTGACAGAAGACTCTGATGTCTGTCCACCTCACCAGTTGCACTTCTCATTGTAAATCAATAATCTGACTTCCAGGATTTACACATAGATTCCATGAGCTCAGCTCAGTGGGTGAACCTGTCCCTGAGAAACAGGTCTGCTCTTAGATTCAGAAACCTGACACCATTTAGCCGTGCTGCAAAGCAGAGGTGAGACACTGAGCCCTGTGGATCACTGCCTCCCCACTCCCTTATGTGTACACCTCAGTCTTGCATTGCTCACGTACTCCCTAGTTAGAACACAAAGCCTTATCACCCATGTACCAACTGACTTTTTAAAAATTTCTAATACTTTGTTCAAAAGATAATTTTCTGCTTCTCACGTGTTCCTTTCCTCTAAGATTGAAAATTATAATATGCATAATGTACCTCACGTTACATTATGTCCCAGTGCATCACTAATCTATATGCTGCTGTGCAGTCTGATCTCCGGTAGTTGAAGAGACTCCTTGGCAAGCCAGTCAATGGTGGCAGCTCTTAAAATAGCTGACCCTGAATTTGGGGCATAAGAGAAAAAAAATCAGATTTTTTTCCAGTTAAGAATAAATAATAATTGTTAATATTAAGTTTTACAAGGTGCCGGCACTATTCTAAGTACTTTACATGTGTCAGCTCATTGAGTTTTCACAGATGCACCATAAAGTTATACTACTATTTATCCCTGTCTGTGAGCCACAAGGCTGCAGTAGAAAGATCTTGTGACAGGATTTAAGGTGGGCAGCTGACCCCAAAGTATGTGTTTTAACTCACTACACTATACTCTCAGGAGTCTGTGGAACCATGGCCCTCCTTAAGTAATACAGTATTTGATCAATGGTAGGTATATGATGGCAAATATCTTCTACGATGAAGTGAGTTTTTTGATTCACTGCTGTTTTTTCATAGTTCAAAGGTTTGATAATTCAACATTATAAAGATTTATTTACACTGGAAAAGGGCGAATGTGGGGGGGTTTAAACTAGGTTTTCAGTTGATGAATAAAACATGAAAATTATGCATTTTTAATTTAGGAATACCAAGTGATATTTTGTTACATTTTGTTATGCTTTAGATCCAGAAGGGTTCCCAAATTCTTACATGTTTGGAAGGTAATTGGATCATAAGAGGCTATATTCATCAGTTGATTCATCCACTGATGAGTTTAGTGGCTGACCGTGCTGTTAGGAGCTGGGACCTATTGGAGGTGATTTCTAAGGGCATGATCCGGCAGAGGGCATTCTTTTGTTCAGCTCCACCCTTCTCTTACTTGCTTTCTCTCAATCCGCTTCCTACCTGTCCTGGGTTGAGTACTTTTTCCTCTGCCATACTCCTCTGGCATCTTGTTTTTGACTTTGAACCAGTCAGCTATACACTGAAACCATGAGTCAAAATAAATCTCTCCACCCTTAAGTTGCATGTGTCAAACATTTTGTTTCAGCAGCAGGAAAATAGATAATACATATGTATACACTGTGTGATAAAGCTACACATCTGTCCTCTAAAATATGCCATTTCTTTATGGTAAAAACATTCATAATCCTTTTCTCTAAATTTTTGAAATATGCAGCACACAATCATGATCTATAGTCACCTTAATGTAAATAAAACTCACATACTAGTCAAAAACACTGTAGTGCTAATATAAACTAGATGGTATTAATTTCTATACTAAGCAATGACTGTCATCAACAAGAGGTTGACTGGTGCAATGTGTTGTAGTCATCAGTGCCAAATATCATGCTTAGAGTGAGGTGCCAGTCAGTGGTTGAATGAGGGAAAGGAGGAAGACAAGGTTTTAAAATATTTTAAATATTTTATTTTAGCCATGCCCTGGAGTCATACACGGCCCTGCCCTACCACATGAGGAGCCCCTGCCCTCCCAACCCCATCTCTCGACCAGCGTATCAGGGCAGCAACCCAATCAGTGATATTTGGTCCATCCAAGCACTACGGATCGTTGCTAAGTACCTGAAGAGGTATGTTGTCCTGAGGGTACAGACAGTAGAAAGACCATATCCTGCCATCACAGGGAACGCGACATGCCTGATCCAAGTCATCCTGAGCCAGTGTGTCCACTGGATCAGTCCACGGAGGTGGAGAAGCACCAGATACCAGCAGCCTCTGAAGGGATCTCAGCACTGGCAGTGAAAACTGGATCCTTAATCTGCAAAGGAAATCTAGATCTTTCAATCCCCTTTGGCCAAGGGACAAATGGAAAACCCTAATTTATGGAGGGTGCAGATAAACAAAGGTTTGTTTATCAAAGTCTCAAAAAAGCTAGAATGAGGGGAAATATCTTTTGAGATTTGGCCCCCTAGGACAGAAATGAAAACCAACCATTCGCTCCCTCACAAAGGTACAGAAAAGCCACTACTGAGCAAACACACATGAACTAAATTTAAGAAATATAAAAAAAGAGAGAGAACACTTGCCTCGAATGTGTGAGGCACTGGGTTCTGCTCACAAACTAAATTAGATGAGAACTGAATCAAATCCAATGGTTAAACTCAGTGTTGACCTTAGGGGGAAATTTGATCCAGTTCCTATCCAATTCAAACACTTATGAGACCACAATTGTCGAAAGAATTAAGTTCATGAACCAAGACACCACTTACATGCATTTATGTATATGTATGTGTGTGTATACAGATACTTATCCTCCCATATACTTTAACTCCTATATATTATTTATAATACCTAATACAAAATGCAGGTGCTATATAAATAGTTGTATTTTCTTAAAAGAATAATGACAAGAAAAATCCATACATGTTCCATTCAGAAACAATTTTTTTCTGAATATTTTCCATCCACTGTTGGTTGAATTTGTGGATGCAGAACCAATGGATACAAATAGCAAAGAAGAATTGAAGATAAAACTGACACCTGACACATTAGAATATATGCAAAGCCCAACTGATTTTTGTATTTATTTGTAATAGAGTAAAAGGGCATCATGGGTTAGGCATGGACATGGTGCTTCCTCTGTTCTATATCTAGCAGCTCTACTGAAGAGAAGACTTTGGAATCACATTTTAGAGTAGAACATTGGAAGAGGGAGGGCCACAGAACTGTTCCTGAGGCCTGGGAGACGCAGAGGGAAGCCGGCTGTCTAACAGGGCCAGGAGGGTTAGCAAAGCCACAGTGAAAGGTGAGGCCTGAGGCAGGCAAAGGGAAGGCTGAGAGCTCCATCAGCGCTATTTCACCTTGTCATTTATTATTATTTTGGAAGAGAGGCACAAATGACTAACCATTCCACATGAATAAGAAGCTGTAGCACTTTTACGTAAACAGGAACATTTCCTTGAGGCAAAAATCACAAAACACAAAGTAGAAGTGGTTCATTTGGCAGTGATCAGGCTTCTTCCCCAGGGCAAGGTCTGCAAACAGAATAGGCAGAAAGGCTCAGCCAAGTCTCAAAGGGGCCTTTGAGAATTTGCCTTTCCAAAGTGGCACTGGGGACACAGAATAAACAAAGGCTGTTCCTACAATAACATCTCACTTCCCCAATAACAGTAAGAGGATAGATGTGCAGTTTACACAGGTACCAAGAGGCCCCTGGGGAGTCTGATCTGGGTCAGTGTCTCACGAAGAAAGATGACTGGGCAGTCAAGTAGCCCTGGTGACAGGGGTTCATGGTACAATTGTGAGAATATGTTTACTCTGAGTCCATTCACAGCTGCCATCAAGGGCACTGACAAATGAAGAAGAAGAATGAGTCTTAGGACATTGCCCTTAAGCAGCTTTCATAGCCCAAGGACCCACCCTTTGCTTCCCCTGGCACTTTTATATCGCAGGAGCAGCTGACAGTGTATTTATTATGCCTTAGGTGAAACCGTTGACGAGAAAAACTGTTTCTCTTTGGTTTTCATTTAGAAGACAAGCCATCATTTGAATAACTTGCCAAATTTTCTTTCTACCAAGTGGCATTTTCCCCTCAGATCTTTCCCTGAGGCAGCTCTTTATTCAGGAGGAAATATCAGTGTTGATGTGTTATTGTTCTATATTTATGTAACTCATAGGGCTGTCAGAAATCCTGATGATCTTGAGGCAAGATCTAATATGCACTTGGCAAGTGCTTTTGCTGGCATTGGCTTTGGAAATGCTGGTGTTCATCTGTGGTGAGTGAATATGAGATTTTATTTCTTTATTCAAGCTATTGTTTTAAATGTTTTTTAAAAATTATAATTCAAAATGAGTGATAAAAATTTAAATATGTTACAGAAAGAAGAAATTTAAGATAAATATTTTCTTAATTTGAAAGCAACATATTGAGTCATGGATTTTTTAAACATGTTTTGTTTTGTTTTGAAGGGTTTTTTTTCTGTTTTTCATTTGTTTGTTTTTATCTTTTGAGACAGGGTCTCACTATGCAGTTCAGGCTGGCCTTGAGCTCACTTTGCAGGCTGGCCTTTAACTCACAGCAATTCTGCTGCCTCAGCCACCCGAGTTTTGGGATTATAGGCATGGGCCACTATTCCCAGCTGAATATTTTTAATAGCCTTTTAAGCAATAATTCATAAACTATACAAGTCACCCATTTAAAGCGTCTAACTAAATGAGTTTATGTACACAGAGTTCTGCAATTATCTATTTTAGAACATTTTTTACTCCCAAAAGAAATCCTGTATTCCTTATCTATCACCAGCCACCTCTCCCATCTCTCTCAGTACTCAGTGACTATTAATCTGCTCTCTATCTCTGTAGATTTCACCACTATGAGCATTTCATATCAGTGAAATCATATAATATGTGATCTTTCATGTCTGATTTGATTTACTTAGCATGAATTTCCAAGGTTCATCAATGCATCAGAACTTTGTTCCTCTTTTTTACCAAATCACATTTTGTTACGTATGTAGCAAATTTTACTTTTTCATTCATCAGTTGATGGACAATTGAGTTGTTATAATTTTGGTCAATATAGATAATATTACTCTGAACATTCCTATTCCAGTTTTTGTGTACATACATTTTCAATTCTCTTATTTTATTGATAGAAGTGGAATTGTCAATCATATGGTAATATGTGCTTAAATTTTTGAAACTACCTGACTCCCACAGTATCTGTGCCACCTTACATTCATCGCAGAAGCGGAAGCGTCTGCTTTCTCTATACCCTCCCACCTGGGTATAGAGTCTAAAAGCCTCAAATGTAGGGGTTTCCTCCGCTAATCTCTCATAAAAAGAGAAAGAATCAGAATCTTTGTCAATAGGCCTGTATTAATCTGTTTGATGAGAATTTATTGGAATTTGCATTAAAATTAAAAACCGGTGAGCTTTGAAAGTTAAGAATAGGTCTTTCCTGAAGCGACTGCAATGAAATGGCAATTCTCAGACTCTGCTACTAACAGCATACATTGGTACACTTTCCTGAAAAGCAAGTGAATAAAATGTACTCAGAATCTGACAAATACTTATATCCTTTGGTCCATTAATTCTCTTGTAAGAATCTAGCCTAAAGAAATATCTATGAACCAGTCATGGGGTATGCCTGTAATTCCAGCACACACGGGGAGACTGAGGCAAAACAATCACAAGTTCAAGCCCAGCCTAAGCAAGTTGGCAACTAGCAAGACTTTGTCTCAAAATTAAAAAAAAAAAAAAAAAAGATTGGAGATGTATTTCAGTGAGAAAGGCACTGCAAAAAAAGAGAAGAAAACACAGAAAATAAAAGATTCATGTTATGTTCAATGTATTTCCTTATATGGATATTCAGTATTATTTATAATTGAAAATTTTAGATGCAACCTAAATTTCCAACAGTTAAAGGTTAACTAAATTATAATATTTAAAGAATAGAGTCATTAAAATGTTTACAAAGAATATTAAGTAAAAGCAATGTATAAGATTATATATGCAATATAATGATAAATTAAATATATGTTTTAAATGACTAGAAGGAAATAGGATTATGTATAATCTTTATTTTCTACAAAGAACACAAACAATTGCTAAAACAAAAACAATAATTCTAACATTTTGAGTATTGTTAAAAAGAAACCTTAGTTATCTAAACACAACCAAGGTAAAGCAGAATCCATCAACTCATAGAACCAATAGCTTTCTGTTTGTTTTTTCAAGATTGTGCTGGAGCTTTTTTTTTTTTTTTGACAAATATTCATATGGTTCACCAAAATACTGCTTTCCATGAAATATAACATTTATTGAATAAGCCCGGAATCACCCAATAACCCACATTACAAGAACCATTGACCATTTTACTTGTGCAAAACACTTTATTTTCACATTACTTGTAAATATATTAACTTCCAACAATATTTATCTTCTGAATTCTCTGTTAAGTTGTATTTTCCTATTTGCTCACTAAGAATTCAGGAGGATATAAAGATTTTTTTCAATAAAAACAAAAATCACTTGGCCTGGTGGTAAAAGCCTGCAATCCCAGCATTCAGGAGCCTGGGATAGGAAGATCACCAATAGTATAAGATCAGCCTGAACAACATAGCAAGACCTTGTCTTATTTTTTTTTATTAATTAGTGAATTAAAAAAATAAAAACAAGGGGCTGGGGATTTAGCTCGGTGGCATAAGCGCCTGCCTGGCAAGCACGAGGTCGTGAGTTCGATGCTCAGTACCAAAAAATAAAAAACCATGATGTCTTTTCTTGAGGACAACTAAATCTAAATAAATCCTTTAGGTAGAATTCAGGTAAGAGAAATCAGTTAAACTAAAGCAAATTAATGTAGCTTTGAGGCTAGAATAATTTATTATGATTCTAATACTATTAATATATAAAATTTTTAAAATTGTGTCAATTACTGGTGATAATTACAAGTCACTTACAAATCCAGCTTACAGGACACCAAATGGCATATAGTTTTGTGATCACTGAATTTGAACA
This sequence comes from Cavia porcellus, assembly GCF_034190915.1. Lineage (NCBI taxonomy): Eukaryota > Metazoa > Chordata > Mammalia > Rodentia > Caviidae > Cavia > Cavia porcellus. The sequence continues at coordinate 42,958,244 of NW_026947493.1, forward strand.
TTTCAGAGGTCTTAATAGTGAATATACTCAATTTGAAGTACAGCATTATATGTATATCCTTATAGTCAAGAGAACAGAACATCTAACTCCTTGAGATAATGGTACTGTCCAGAGACTGTGAAAGGGCTCTCCTATAAATAATATCTTTGTGTTATTGATTTCATTTCTGATGTCTGTATGTCAACAAAAATATATTTTTTTCTCTTCTAGTCATGGGATGTCTTACCCAATTTCAGGTTTAGTGAAAACGTACAAAGCAAAGGACTACAGTGTGGATCACCCACTAGTGGTAAAAAAATAATAATATATTAATTAAATTTTATATACTTCATGATTTCCGTGAGTACATTTGTTAATTTTTCCCCCAGTGCTGGTAATCAAACCCAGAGCTTTACACATAGTAGGCAAATGCTCTACCACTGAGTTACAGCCCCAACCCACAGTGTTAATTTTTGTACTGGGCATGATGGCTCTTTCCTGTAATCCCAGCACTCAAAGACTGAAGCAGATGGATCCCTGTGAGTTCTAGGCCAGCCTGGGAAACAGTAAATTCAAGGCCAGCCTGATCTGTGCAGCAAGACCCTGCCTCAAGATTAAAAATAATTTTTTTGGCTACTTGTCTATAAGCTCAAGTAATATCAGAGTATGCAGGAGGAAAAATAGCTTTGCTATCTATTTCTCCCCAGCCCCATGGCCTTTCCGTTGTGCTCACGTCCCCCGCAGTGTTCACATTCACCGGAAAGATGTTTCCAGAACGGCACCTGGAGACGGCAGAAATACTGGGTATGAACCATTACTCGGAAATCTGTGACTGGCACAGGTGGAGTGTTTGCTATGATTGTTTCTGAAAATAACCATAAGGAATAATGCCAAAAAGGATTTCTCTGGACAGCCTGATGATACCATGTCAGTGACTTGCCCAAAGCCCTACCTAACTCTAAAATTTTAGAATAATTTTATGTTTTTAAGAGTCAGTTAATGAAACAGGACCAAATACTGATTCTATTAAATTTTTGGCAATACTACTTCCTCTGCTTGTATCTCCAAAGAAATTATAACTCTGTGTATACTATTAATGTATTCAGGAAGAAAAAGTGAATTCACAGCCATAGAGAATCTAAACAAGAATTTTTATTTAAAAAAAGATTCCAAGTGAGCAGTTTGCTATACTGTAAAATACATAATGCCTTCAGTAAGATACAGTGCCTTTTGAATCTTACCAGAAATAAAATTACCTTTCAGGTAGCTGTATTGGGAAGTAAATGTTAGCGTTTTTCTGAAATGAGAACTTTTTTGAGTAGACTTGGATATGTAAATAATTTGCAAAACATCTTATTCCCTAGCTGTGTTCAGGGTAGGAAGGGAAAGCCTCAAAAGAAAACCACTATGCTTTTCTAGCTCCAGTGGTTGGAGAAACCATTTCCAAGAAGGTGGGGACGACCACAGACTTCTGTGAGTGCCAGTTCCCCTTGGCTTTGGCCCCCATTCGCCATTTGTGCACCAGCACTCCTGGCCCACTGCTGTGCCTGCAATGCTCATGTCAGGAGCCCAAGTGTCCAGAGAGCCCCTGGCTTGAATTCCCAATGTTTGCTGCCACTTGCTGATGCAAGAATCACATCTCCCTTTTCCCTTTTGGAGGGGAGATATCTTTCAGCCTTATTTGGGGATGCAGTTGCCTTTGTAAATATACAAACTATATAAATGGAGGTAGGGTGGGCAGATCGCAGGCTAACTGGGAAGAATTTTATGTAACCTGTGTAAAGTTTACATTCCAGGCAGCCATCAACATTACTAAGAAAAATCTTCTGTTAGACAAAATGCAAGCTACAGAACCAAACAGTTCTTTTCTTGCCCAGGAAGTTTTAATGTAATCTCATTATTTCCTCAATAAGTACAGTATTTTATTTTATTTTTTCCTCTTCATTTGCTTAATAACCATTTTTTAAATTATTAGAAGTCAAAATACAAAGTTATTTCCTTTTTTGGGGAGAGAATAAAACTAAATGAGAGAAAACAAAATGGGGTCAGTCAAAACAAAAGGATGGACATAGTACATGACTTAAAACCAAAATACAAGGTGATCAACAATGCTTACCATAGTGTCTCTTGTTATCTTCAATACAATTGCCCATATCATCGGGCATAATAAAGTTGAACAAAACAGTACAGAAAAAAGGACATTATAAGACTTCAAAAGAGGGTAATAGTCAAATCAGCATGGGTATCATAGTGAATCTTATTGTCTTCAGATTAGTTGCCTATACTCTCAGACTTGATACTATCAAACATAACAGATTTGAATAAAATCAGTCAATAAAAGACAGTGAAAGCAATTCAGGGCTTCAAATTAAGTTAATAGGAAATAAAAAATGGTCACCATAGTACATCCTGTTAGCTATCTATGCCCTCAAATCTAGTACAAGTAGACAAACTGGAACAGAATATAACCAAACTAAACAGAGCAATGAAAACTATATGGGTTTCAAATCATGATACAAGATTATATGTCCACTGCCTTCCCTTTTTGGACAATTCCTCCCCTTTCACTTTCACAGGGTACATTGTACATTTTGGATCCCACTAATTCCTTTAGTTTTTAGATTAGAGAGGCAACTCGCTATTTACCTAGGTGGTTCTGAACCTTTTTACCCCTGAGCATGATCTCAAGTTGTATTCCTTTACCTAAAGAGCCTCAAGGTTTTCCTTCCTTATAGCTGAGTAGTTCTCCATTGTATAAAAGTGTTATATCTTTCCAACCAATCTACAGCTGAAGGACGAGCTACCCTCACTTTTTTATCATTCCCTGTCACATAGAGCATTATTTTCTTATCTTTGACTTTCAGTCCATAAATCCTCTTTCAGGTTAATTACATTTCTTATATAGACCATCTTGATGGACCCTATCTCCTGATCCACTCTGCCTGTGTTTCTTTTTATTAGTGTATCAAGGCCATCTATATTAGTGATTATGGCCAACCTTCTCTGCCTCATCTCTGCCATGCTATTTTTCTGTAATTATTTGTCTACTTTTCCCCTTCATTCCAATGTCTGCCCCATTTAGTGAGCCCCCTCTGCCACTGTTCGTGAAATCATGGTCTCTTCTGTCTCTCTCTCTCTCTCTCTCTCTCTCTCTCTCTCTCATCCCTCCATATTTTTTGTAGGGTTGACTTGGTGGTCATGAACTCCCCCAGTTCCTCTTTGTCATGGAAGCATCTTATTTTTCCATTAATTTTGAGAGATACTTTTGCAGGGTACATCAATCTGGGTTGGAGGTTATTTTCTTTCAGGGCTTGGAATACTTCCCTCTAAGCTCTTCTAGATTTGATGGTTTTTGTCAAGAAGTCTGTTGTGATTCTGATAGGTTTTCCTTTATAGGTGATCTGTTTCTTTTCTCTGACAGCTTTTATATTCTGTCCTTGTGTTGAATTTCTGGGCTCTTGAATATTATATGTCTAAGTGTAATCTGCTATGGTTATAGCTGGCTGGAGTTCTGTACACCTCATATAGCTGAATATCAGGGGCTGGGGATTTAGTTCAGCAGCATAAGTGCCTTCCTGGCAAGGGCAAGGTTGTGAGTTTGACCCCTCGTACTAGAAAAAAGATTAAATTGAATATCATTTCCTTTTCCTATGCTTCGGAAGTTTTCTTTAATTATTTCTGCAAATAGCCTTTGTATTTCATTTGTATTTACTCCTGCTTCTTCACTCACATTTTTTTCTTAAGTTATAGATCCTCTTGTCATCTTCTAGCCTTTGTATCGTTATGTCCTGGTTCCTTGTTATTATTAAGAGATCTTTCCTTTTGCAATTGCAAGCTGCAAACCTGTCTTCAAGGCCTGGTAGTTTATCTTGAGTCTCTTTCAAGCAGTTTTGCCAGCTTTAAATGGAGTTTTTAATTTCCTGGTAATCTCTTTCAATCTGTTTATGTATTCTAAATGTTTTTTATATTCTTCATTGAAGGTTTCCCTTTTCTCTCCTCTATTCTTCCGTCTGTATCTTCTGAAGAGGTGCTTAGCATTTCTTTTATTATTTGTCTTATCTTGATTTACTTGTATTAATATTTCTGTTTTAAGTTCTTTTATAATTTCATGAATATATTTCTTTATGTCAGATGCCATTTCTTTATAAACTACAGATGTGCAACCCCTGATCTCTTCTGTGTTTACGTCTCCTGGACCAGTACTGCTTGGGTTAGAGGCTGGAGACTGCCTTTTGTTTCTTCCTCTTGTCATGTTCTTGGTTTCTTCCAGACAAGTGGGTAGTGGGATGCCTGGCACTTCCTTCATTGGTTATAATTACTCTGAAGTGTAATGGCTAGAGATTGCTACCCTTTCCAATCTGTTGGTGACTACTGGATAAGTAAAGTATTTTAATTCTATGTGTAAGGTTAGATATTCTTAGCTTTAGGCCAATAAATTCTCTTTCTTATCATCTTTTCCTTTTCTAAAAATACGTCATAGAAAAACCTAAAGGTTTTGATGGTGTGTTTCGTGACAGCCACCCCAGGAACATGAAAACATTATAAGCCCTATATCTTGTGTTGCCTTTCCATCTAATACAGTTTCTGCTGCCCCTGGGCAACGCAGCCTTGTCAGGCATGGTTTACTTTTCATCCAGCTGCTCTACCACTGGCCCTGTATCTGGTTCTTTTTATTGTGTTTTACTGTATTTCCTAAATTACTGAAAACAGTTGATCACTGTCATAGAAAAGAAAGCTTAAAACCATTTTAAACAAGTGCCTCACTGTGGAGAGGACCTGTGTGTTCTAGACTTCTTCAGTGTCACTTTGGATAGATCTTGTTCTATGCATTCCATTTGCATCTTGACATGAAGGTGTCTGCTCATATAAATGGGGGTGGGGTGGGTGCTAGGAGGTGAGAAAGTAGTTCTTTTCTTCTGGGGAGTTTCTGCCTGTGGACAGAACTGAGCAGCTCTTCCAGATTGACATCTCCAGGATTATACGTATTAAAATTCTGCCTTAAAAATCTCTAAACATAGACAACCTTCATATCTCTTCACTTTTATCATTATTGGTGATACATGGAACACCGTTTGCTGAAAGTGTTTGTGCTCTTGGCACTGTAATATTTATTAAGAGGAAACTTCGCTGCCTCTTAGCAATAGAGTTCAAAGTAAAGTTTTATAGGTAGAATGAGGAAATATTTCCTTCTCTGGCCACACATAGCTTATTTGTTGTCTTGCGTACTTTCTTTCTTTTTGGTAGTTAAAGTGGGAGTTCTTTAACTTTGTCTCAAGGTATTTGCAAAGGGCTTATCTTTTTCTAAAATATTACTGTGAGAAAAGATGTTGAACATGCACACCTCTAGATGTCAGCAAATTCCAAGGCTTGAAAATAACACTGCTGGGTTTCTCTTACATCTTCTTCCTCATCCCGTGTCAGCCTTCTTTCCTGGTCCTCTTTCTGCACCTCTTTTTTTAGCCCTTCTTGTCCTCCTTCCTCTTCCCCTTCCTGTTCTTCTTCTTCCCTTTCCCCTTTGTCTTCTTTCCCCTCTTCTTCTTCCTCTTCCTCTTCCCCTTCCTCCTCCTCCTCCTCTTCTTCTTTCCTCTCTCTTCCTCCTCCTCCTCCTTCTCCTCCTCCTCCTTCTCCTCCTCCTTCTCCTTCTCCTTTCTCCTTTTTACCACCACACAAGGGCTGAGCACATAGGGAGCAGAAGTCCCTTGGAGCTTCTCTTATGGAAGCTCTTGGTTCCTCAGTCTCACCTTGCTAAGGTATCTTAGGTATCTTGGTTCCTCAGTATCACCTTGCTAAGGTATGAGGTTGACTATGAACATTTAGGGCACTTTCCAGGGAAAGCACAGTGGTGTCCTCAAAATTGGTATTTGCAGATAATAGTGAGTACACATTATATACCCTGCTGATCTTGAACAACACCCAGAGCCAGCATCTTCTATATCTGTATCTATATCTATATCTATATCTATATCTATATCTATATCTATATCTATATCTATACACACACATCATTTGTACTTCATGTCTTCTAGGAGCTGACACCCGCACCACCAAGATCCAAGACGCTGGGCTTGTGTTGGCAGACACACTCCGGAAATTCCTATTTGATCTAAATGTTGACAATGGCCTGGCCGCCCTTGGCTACTCCAAGGCAGACATCCCTGCATTAGTGAAAGGAACACTACCCCAGGTAAGAGGTGGAGAGCAGTCCTCACTCCTGCTAAGAAGCACAGAACTTCCCTTTGGGGTGCATCAGATGCAAAGACACCCCAGGGGCCCTCTAGTCTCCTCCATATCATGCAGCAATTTCCTTTTTGGGAGAGAAGGGCCCTTTATTTTGTGATTTTCCATAAAAGTGGACTTGAGGCAAACCTTTTATGGCAGAACTGAAAGGATGCTTTATGAAAATTAAAGGCAAAAAGAACCAAATTTATCTTGAACTATGTCAAATTTCCCTTTTTCCCATTTCTGCTTTTTTAAAGGTCCCCTATAAAACCTTGCAAAGCTATTCCTCAAAGACCACTAATATTATTTTCCATTATAAAGAATTATAAGTTCCTACTATTTTGTAAAGAACAAGCATAATCTTTAAGTTCAAACTATTGAAATTGCTTCTGAATGAATTTGGAACATTGGATATTTTAGATATGTTTCCCTCTCGGTCTTAGTTAATTTATTTAATGCTCTAAAGAATGTAAGTTAAATGTGCTACTATGCGGGGGATTCTGAAAATGGCGGCGGGCTAGGGGATCGAGCGAAGAGTCTCTCCAGAGAATTCAAACTCGAAGCTAAAAAAAGACAGCATGGAGAGGGCCAGACAAATCGATAGCGATTCTTATTAACCAAGACAGTACAGCTGGAGGATTTAAAGTCGCGCTGAGACCTTTGCCGACAACGGGAGGCTGCAAATCTCGCGCCCTTAAATCAACAAACAGACTCGTGGACCCAGCACGAAAAGCTGAGTTGCTTTTGGGGACTGCGGGAAACGGACCGAGACTCCAAGTAGCAGCCAAGTCTGCACCGCTGCACCAGAGCGGACGTACAAAGCGCGGGCGTTTCAAATTTAAACGGTGCACAGATATCTGACCGGTCAGCACTGTATTGGGAGCGCACGCTGAGCACCGCCCCGCCCTATCCTGGGAGTGCGGGAAAAGTGGGCAGCTTGGTGTGCGGCGGTCCCGGAACGAGGACTTGCACCGGACTCTGGTGAGTACAGAGAACCCCGCGGCTGCTGGGTTTGGCCAGAGAACAGCTGGCCCACCACCACGGGGAAATCAATAACACAGAGTCTGGTGCAGACATATTAGCCTGGCGGCAGAAACCGCAGCTTGGTGACATCACCAGGTCCCCTTGTAGGGAGGGCTGGTGGAAGACATCTTGAGTCCTGGCAGAGCCTGATTACTTGCTGGCTTCAGCTCTACACAGAGAACTTAGTGGGAGCCATCTTAGTTTTGGGCAGAGCTGCTTTTCTGGTGCTCCTGTCACAGAGAGGTTTGGAAGAGAACAGCTGGGACTTGGACAGAATCCTGTGCCATTACTCAGCTGCTTCTGATTCAAAGAGAACTGGCAGGAGCTACTGGGGCTAAACCAAGCCTCTGCTTGTGGCCCAATAAGCGGATACAAAATAGTCATAACTCAGTGACAACCAGAAAGTACAGCCTAATTTAGGAACTAACTGGCACAGAGGCTAGAGACTAGACTGTACCGCCCCTGCATCCCAGCCTACCCCAGATAACAGCAAATTGGGGAGGACAGCAAAAACTCAAGCCAGCACGCTTCTGAGAGGTCCTAAGCAATTCGGAGAGGGCCAGAGAACTCCAGGACAGTCTGAAAGAAACCAGAAACATGACAAAAGATAAAAATAAAAAAAAATCTCCAGCTGTTCAACAGGAGAAAATAAACCCAAGAGAACTAAACACTGAAGAGAACAAACACAGTAACCATCCTCTACTCGACACAGCATCAGCCGAAATTAAAAAGTACTTACATGATCTCATAGAGGAATTTAAAGATGTACTTCTGATCCAAGTGAGGCAAGATATAAAGAGATTAATTAAAGAAATGAAAAGCCCCGCCCAAGAGAACACAGATGGAAGAACTGAGGAATTCAGAAAAGAAAGAGAAGCATCTGAAGAAGAATTTAAGCATAACTTAGAATACATGAAACAGATCCAAAGAGAATATCAGGAAACTAAAAACTCCATTGAATATTGGCAAAATGCCTTGACAGAAACTAAAGACAACCTTCAGAAACTTGAAGAGAGATTTAGGGCTTATGAACGTGAAAGAAAAAGCCTCTTAAAAATAACAAGGAACCAGAAAGAAGCAATTCTAAAACTGGAAGATGATAAAAAGATACATAACCTAAGAATAAAGAATGTGAGTGAGGAAGCAGGAACATCCAAAAATGAAATACAAAAAATATTCACAGACATATTAAAGCAAAATTTCCCACGTATAGCAAAAAGAAATGATATCCAGATAAAAGAAGTATACGGAACGCCAGCTACCTACAACCAAAACAGATCTACGCCTAGGCATATAATAATCGAGATCCCAGAAATCCACCAAAAAAACAGAATATTAAAAGCAGCCAGAGAAAAGATGCAGGTTACCTATAACGGGAAATCTATCAAAATAACAGCAGACTTATCAACACAAACTCTTAAGTCAAGAAGGGAGTGGGGAGAAATATTCCAAGTCCTGAAGGAAAAAAATATGCAACTGAAGTTCATATATCCATCAAAACTCTCTCTAAAAATTAATGAAGAAATAAGATACTTTCAAGACAAGGAGGAACTGTGGGAGTTCGTGGCCACCAATCCAACCCTACAGAGAGCGCTGAAGGACATTACAGAGAAAGAGAGGAAGAGAAATCAGGATTACAGCTACAGTGCCAGAGAGGCCTCAGTGAACGGGGCAGACAATGGAATGAGGGAATAAGGTGGACAAAATATAGCAGAAAAGTGGAGTAGCAGACATGAGGCAGAGACGGTAAGCTAGTCTTTGGTAGAGACAGCTCTGAAACTATATGTAAAAAAAAAAAAAAAAGCAGAGGTCATTGCTAATGGTGTATAACGATTTAAAAGACACAGTAGTCCTAGTGCCATATTTAGATTGAATTAAATTTGTTCTGGTCTGTCCACTCATGTCAGAATTGAGGACACAGACCTCTAGAACCAAAAATAGCAGGTTATACCATGGTAACTATCCTTACTTTCCTATTGACTTAGGCTGAAATCCTGTATTACATACATTGTCTTACTATGACTGATCTTAATTGTATCTGAATCATAAGACTATTGGTTGGCCTTGACTGATCCTATTTGAAATCGGTATGCGTGTTAGAATCAACCCTAAAAGTAGAGGAAACTACTCTGAGCATGACAAGATGTAAAGGATATCCATACTGGTATGAATCAGTAACAGCTCTCAAATACTACAATGCAGTCAAAGATAAGTTTTTATAAAAATAGGTGTAAGTATGTTTAACTATAATAAGCCAGTGTTGTGGACAAATCTATTGAAAATAACAAGAGAAAACATAGTAGCTACGGAAGATCATTTATATTATAGTTTTATAAGTCTTATCCATTGCATGTTTTTCTAGGAAATTGTTTCGCTGTCTTGTTATGACTTGGTTTTCCCTATAATACAGAGAGGATAGGAACAAATACTCTGAGGAAGAGACCGGAAAAACCCGAGGCTTATTTTGTAGCATTATAATATAAATTCTAGCAATCTATTGCTTGCTGATTAGAATGACATTGGACTGGTTTCTTCAGCTCAACTTCAGCATATGCAGAGATGGGGACGGCTATCTCAAAGAGAATGAGAGATGCGATGGTAGTTGCTATTGTCTTCCCTAATTTGGAACTTGAGGACCTAAAAAGACTCCATCATCCTGTAATGATTTGATTAGTTCTATAATATGCAATAAGTATATAAAGTGGGTGAAGTTAGGGACAACTATTTGTAAGAAGCTAGAGACAGTTAGATAAGGTAGATCTCCAGTGGACTTGCTTTGAAATCTGTATTTCTTTAAATTGTTTTTTATTTTTTATTTTTTTTTAAATGTTCTGTTCTGTTTTGATATGGTTAACCTTACCCTCTTAGAGATGTAAAACAAATAGGTGGGACTGATAATCATATTACGGAGCTTTTGTTCGACCATAGAGCAGAATGGTTTGTAGGGTCACTTTTTTGAATGTCATTCTAAATACTTTAATTCTATAACCTGAACAGCCATTTCGAAGATGACAATTTGTAACTTATCAACTGGCAATTTCTTACCTTTTGTTTGTCTGTAATTTAGTATTATTTCTACCCTTTTTTTTTATCTCCATGTATTTTTTTTTCTTTTTTCGTTTCCTTTTCTTTAAATAAAAAACCATGTAAAAAAAAATGTGCTACTATGCTTAATTAATTTGGGAGAATAACAACAGATAGGAAGTTCCCTCTCCCATGAAGAAAGGCTCTTTGGATCTCTTGAGTTAGTGAACCAGATCCTAAAGGGCCAGGAGCAGTTCATTGCAATTCATCATAAAGTAGAGAGCTCTCAGTGCCATGAGCATTGGTTGGTGAACCACAACCATAGTCACCATAATCAGGACGCTCCATTGGTCCTCCAGGTCAATATAGGAAAGATGAGGACCACTTCAAATTATAGGGTCCTCTACCCAAAGGTCAGGCATCTCTGAGTCTCTCCTTGACATAGCTAGCAGCTCTCATACCTATTTACACAGCACCCTGCTCACCAAAAATAGCAGTGCCTTTTCCTCACCCACTCCATGTAACCAAGGGCCTCTAGCTACTGCATCTTCCTCATTTCATCAGTGTTCAGGATGCTGACAGCCTCACCCGCTCATAAGATAATATTTGTGTAGATTGGGTTCACAGGCTCATGTATTCACAGGATTCAAGTGGGCAACAGCAGTGAACAAAGTAATATAAGATGATAGGCAGAAAGAGAGGGAAAGAAGAAATTATCAGTCCAATTATTTAAATACAGAATGACCAAAATTTGCATATTGATCATTTTATAAGATAATATAACAGAAAACATAAAAATGACAATTTTATCAAATTTATTCAATATAAGAGTCAACTGGTTGAAATGAGATGTGTCAGAGTGGTGCTTGGGACACAAACAAATGTGCTGCCTGTGTGACACTTGGGGTAAACTATGAACTGGTGAAGATGTGTTATGTACCTGTACCAACACCCCATATTGAATGCAATCATTATATAATATAAGCACATACTAGTAAAAAGTTTTAAAATTTAAAAATATATAAGACAACAGGGAGTGGCAGGGAGTTTGGTGAACTAGAAAGTATGAGGCCCATCTAATTGTGTGAGCAGCTATTTATCTAAATTTTTTTGTCACCATGCAGAAATTCGTTCCTCCTCTAGGTAGAATGACCATATTTCAAGAAAAATCAGCAATTTGGATGTTTCTGTTGAATTTACCCTGGTTTCCCAATGTACAAATAAAACATGCTGCATGAGCCACCCATTTTCTTGATTTAGATTTAGGCTCAGTGAATCCAATTGCATCTAAAAATATAAAGTAATGAGAAACAGAAGAGAATGAAGTACAGTATAGCTCCTGCATCTACTTCAGATCTTTATTCTAACCCATCAGTCCAAGCGACTAAATAGAAAACAACATTTATTTTATCCAGAACTACTAGCCTATGAGTTTAATGAGAGCAAGACTTTGCTTTGTCCATCCATCCTCTCTTGCGCTTAGTCCATGGTAATAAGTATGTTAAATCAATACGTATTTGCAGCCCTTCCCTCCTAAGTCCATATAAGCCTAATGACTGGGTGGTGAAAATTTTTCAAGACCTTTGCTTAGACAACTAGAATTCACCTGAAGATGGAGGAGGCATAAAGCCTGTCTCAGAACATCATAGACCTTGTGGCCTCTGCAATTTTAACTTGGTTTCTTTGCAGCATGGTTTCATTGATACTATCCATTCTGCAAGGAGCCCTCTGAAAAGTCTGTATATAAATCCAAGGAAAAATGTTTAGGAGTCTATGTTTGTCCACTTCCAAAAATGACATCCATGATTTTCAAATGAAACTGTATGATATTCTTGGTAATTTAATTGCTGGTGGCCTGCCCACGTGTGACCCAGCCATCAGCACACACCGGCAAATGTTTACTCTTCTAATTATGCTGTGCTCAGTCCTTCACTTTCAAATACTATTCCAGACTGCAAAAAATCCCAACTAATATTAGAGATCGTCACTAAAATAGCAAGTTAATTAGATATCATTCTGAATGCCTCCACATACATGTCATAGTGAAAAATCACAGAACCAAAGCCATAATTAGATAAAATAAATTTCCTAATTTCACAAAAGATGAGAGGTAAATGCAACCTTTTGAACATTAAATCATGTCTTAAAGTAGGAAACCACATTTTTCCCAAGCCATAAAGTATCCCAAGACATATACTTTTTCCCGATGGCCATGTTTTCATGATTAATAAAAACATAGTTAATTTTATTAACCAGCACTAGCTCCACTGTGGAATTAATATAATTTATATATTATATAGGAGTCTATATATATTTATAGACTAAGTCTTTAGGGGAAGCTTAGAAATAAGTTTCTCTATTCTATAAAGAACTACTCTAGGAGTTTTTGTTTTGTTTCTCAGCTGCCGTGGACAGTTTATAGGAATGCCATGGCAATTTCAGAATTTTACACATATGAGTGACTAATCTGCACTTATTAATACTGCAGGACTTAAAATAGTGAGAAGGATACATTGGTTCCTGCAGAGAACATTGCTAGAAAGGTTACTTCACACAGTTAATGTCTGAGAAAGGTTCTTTTATGGGGAGCAACCAGGGATCGGTTTTCTCTGGAAGAAACAACCAGGCCAGTATTCTCAACCAAACACCACAGCCCATACTAGCGGCAGCAAATAGCACTCCTGTGCACGGAGGCATCCAGCTGCCGTAGCCATGCTGCAAGGGGAATGGGCAAGAGTAAGTTAATCTTCCAAAATGGATCTCTGAAACCTGTGGAAAGAAACATTTACATTCCAAGTCAAAACATTTCATTCCTGAGCAGAGCTGTCTGCCCAAATGAGCACTTCCACTCCCTGGTGGACAGGCCCGCTGAAACGCTGTTATTTTATGAATGTGCTAAAAGTAGAAGTCTGAATTTATTTCAACGCCCATGTTAATCAGTTTTCTTTGGTTTTACATGTCTATAAATAATAGCACATTACACATCTTCATTCTGAGAGTTTAGCTTCTCTGTGACAGCTGATAACGTCTAGAGAAATATCACTAAGTAACTTCTTTAATCTGTCATTGGGGCATTAGAAAAGTGCAAGAGGAGTTCAGCTCAGGTTTGGCCTCCGGGACTTCTGACAGTCCCAAACTGCTTCACTAAAGGTAGACGGGATTAGGTCAAGCGCCCCTTCGTCAGTCAGATGACTCTCATTAGAACAGAATAATGTAACGATCATTACCATCACCTGCAGCCATGGCAAACACTGAATTTCCCTCGACCCTTCCACAAATGTGTGTATGTGTGTGTGTGTCTGTGTGTAACCATGAACAAGTCTCTCTGCCTTGCTATGGACTTCCAAATTCTGTAGGAATTTTATAAAGAACCAGCGGGGATGTAAATTTTTCCCTTTGCCTCACCATATGCATTAGGATACTCTCCTACCATCTCCTAAATGTGCATCTATCCATCCTTACTATCTTACTTACCTATCTACTTACTTAGATATAGAGTCTTACTATGTTGCCCAGCCTGGTCTTGGCCTCGTAGGCTCAAGCCATCCTCTTGCCTCAGCCTCCTGAGTAACTGGAACTACATGCATGGCCAACCTTACCTAGTTTAGTTAACGTTTTAATTGTAGTAATATCTATGACATAAAAATTACCATTATTACTATTTTTATCCATGCAATCCAATGCCAGTATGTACATTCACAATGTCATACAGCTGTCACCACTACTCATTTCCAGAATTTTGTAAAATCAACCCAAACAGCACCACATTAAACAATAACTCCCCATTCTGCCCTTCTCTTGGTAACCCCTGGTGGGCCCTGGTAACCTCTTTTCTACTCGTACTGTCTCTGAATTTATCTGTCCTAGGCACCTTGTGTAAGTGGAATCACAATAACCATTCTTTTGTGACTGGTTTATTTTACTTATAATAATGTCTTCAGTGTTCATCCATAGTACACGTCAGGATTGCATTCCTGTTTATAACTGAGCAACATTTCATTGTATGGACACACATTTTGTTTATCCATTTATATGCTCATGGCCACTTGGATTGCTTCTATCTTTTGACTATTAAGAATAATTGTGCGGGGCTGGGGATTTAGCTCAGCGGCATAAGCGCCTGCCTTGCAAGCAGGCAGTCATGAGTTCAATCCCCGGTACCAATAAAAAGGAAAAAGAACAAAAAAAAAAGAAAGAATAATTGTGCGATGAACATTGGCATGCTAGCATTTGATTCCCTACTTTTATTTTTTTTTTTTAATTTTTATTTAAGGAGAAAAGAAAAGAAAGAAAAAAAAAACAGTGAAGGGGTACAAGTTATACAGATTTACAGAATAAAAAAATGCGCAGTAGGAAATCACTAGTTAATGGATTACATATTGCCTTCTTAGAAATAATTGTTCAAGTCACAAAATTAAAGCTTGTAGAGTGGACATTCCACCAATGATACTGCAAACAGTTCTGTTCAATGATCTAATAAAACTCTGTGATATCATTTTCTATCTTATACTTTTAAATATACATGCAGTTATATAGTTTAGAGCACTTTCTTTTCCTCTCTTTTGTACAGTGACTATTACACATTTTGGGTTTCATTGCTCCCACGGTTCTTGTTGCTTTTTTGGAAGAGAGTAAAACCAAATGTGACATAACAGAACAGAATCGGTCAAGTCAAAAGGGTGGACATAATAGATAATATAAAAACATAATACAAGGTGATCAACAATGGTTACCCTAATGCCTCCCGCTATTTCTAATAGAATTGCCTATATCATTAGTTGTAATACAATTGAACCAAACCGTAAAGAATAAAACCGACAAAACCAAAACATTGGAGACATTGTAGGTCTTCAAAAGTAGATAAAAGTCAACGAGAATGGGCGTTATAATGAATCTCATTATCTTCTCAGCTGATGCCTAAACTTTCGAACCTGATACTATCCAGCAAAACAGAATATAGGAACCTCAGTCAAAAACAAGATGGTGAGAGTAATACAGGGCTTCAAATCGAGATAATAGAAAGTCAAAGTGGGTTACTATATTATATCCTGCTATATTTTTCCCTGTAATTAAATGGGTAAAAATAAAAAAGTAAATAATGGAGTGGAGATTGAGAAAAAAAGAGGGCATAACAGCGAAACAGGGCAGATCAAAACATAACCATTTAAGCAGAATAGTGTTTCACCACCAGCTAATCCTGACCCAAAGATAGTTACCATATTGACTCCCTCCCTGAAGTCCTTGAGTACAACTTCATATACTGTAGCATTAAGTACATCAAAACAATGTAAATCCATTTAAGAGAATAACAGCATTATAGAGTATTTAGAATCGACTAACAGAAAATGAACAATGGTCTCTGTATAATCTCCTTGTCTTTAAAAGGTTTTTTCTTATACTATCGTACATAGTAAAATCCAATAAGATACAACCTGTTTAGACCATTGGAGACAGAAGAACAAAAGCTAGATGAGACTTCAAAACAAGATGGTACTAAATCAGCATTACCTATTAAGATGTCATTTTCTCCAAAAAAAGCTGTTCCTATCATCCAATCTTCTCTGTCTCATTTCTGTTGAGCTCTTTTTCTGTCAGTAGCTGTCAGTTTGTCTTCTTCGTTTTGGTCTCTGCTCTATTCGTTGTGGCCTCCCCGCCACTATTTCTGGGTTCTTTGTATTTTTCTTTTTTTAGAATATCCTGCAATACTTTCTGTAGGGTTGGATTGGTGGTTGCAAATTCCCCCAGTTCCTCTTTATCTTGGAAGCACCTCGTTTTTCCATCAATTTCCAGGGACAGTTGTGCAGGATATCTCAATCTTGGCTGTAGATTATTATCTTTCAAAGCTTGAATTATTTCTCCCCATGCTCTTCGTGATTTGATGGTTTGTGAAGAGAAATCTGCTGTAATTTTGATGGGTCTTCCCTTGTAAGTGATCTGTTTCTTGTCTCTTACAGCTTTTAATATTCTGTTCTTGTATTGAATTTCTGGAATTTTTATTATTATATGCCTGGGTGTTTCTCTGTTAGGGTTGTAGGTAGCTGGGGTCCTGTATGCCTCATACATTTGAGTATCTTTACCTTTTGCTAAATTAGGAAAATTCTCCTGGATTATTTCTGTGAGTAGCTTTTGTAGTTCACTTGTTTGTGTCCCTACTTCTTCTTTTATGTTCTTAATCCTTAAGTTATGGCTCCTCTTATCATCTTCTTGTCTTTGTATTATTGCTGTGTGTTTCTTTGTTATTTTTAAGAAGTTTTTCATTTCATTCTCCCATGTTTCAAGTCTGCCCTCCAATTCAGATAGTCTGTCCTTAGTTTCTTTCAAGCTGTTATGCCAGTCTTGGGTATACTTCTTGATTTCTTGATAGTCCCTTTGCACCTGCTTCACATACTCAATGCTTTCTCTGTTTTCTCCATCAAGCAATTCTCCCCTCTTTTTCTGTTCTTCCACTCCACCATCTGCTTTTTCCTGGGTGGTGCTTAGCATTTCTCTAACTATTCTGCATACTTCTAGCTTCAGGTCATTGATAACTTCATTCCTGAATTGGTCTATGAGGCTCTCTAAATGGCGCTTAATGTATATTGGTACAGTGTCCACTATTGCCTGATTCTCAGGATTGGGGGTCGAGGAGCCTTTTTTGTTGCTTCCCTTCCCCATATTTTCTGTTCCTTATAAAATGTAATCTTACACAGGAGGCCCGGCTTCCCTGCCTGTCAGCTACAGCTTGATCGAATTGCGCTGGCTAGTTGT
Source organism: Cavia porcellus (assembly GCF_034190915.1). Classification (NCBI taxonomy): domain Eukaryota; kingdom Metazoa; phylum Chordata; class Mammalia; order Rodentia; family Caviidae; genus Cavia; species Cavia porcellus. The sequence goes on from NW_026947493.1 coordinate 42,975,236, forward strand.
TCCAGCTCACCGCTGCGCCCCAGGGAGTTGCGGAGGAGGCAGCCTACGCGGAAGTCGGTCGCTCCTCCGGGCCACCGTCAGGCTCTGGGATCTGGGCTAGGCCAGCCTAGGGAGTCCGTGAGCAGCGTCCCTCCGGCCAGGCACCTTTCACCAATCCCGTCCGAGAGGGAAATGCGCGGCTGCAGTTGCCACCGCGCCCTGCTCTTACAGGACTGCCCGCGCCCAGAAAATCCTCCGCTGGAGTCAGACTGCGGTAGGGAGTCAGTTCCTCGCTCACCTCGCCACCAGTCAGCCTTCCTTCCTGCCCGTCGCGTTTCCGAGACCGTTCCCAGACGCCCGTTCCCAGAGCTCGGGGGTCGCGTCTCTCCTTGCTGAGCCGCTGTGGAGGTAGCCGGCCGCCGCGCGGCGGGAAATCCAAACCGCGGTTTCCAATGGCGCGGAGTCGAGCCTCCACACCGAGATTTTTCTGTTCCTATTTTAGCGCCAGGACTGTATTCCAAGTTGGATTCTCTCAGCCCAGTTCGTTCCTGAGTCAGCAGAGCATATCTCTACTGGTTCGTATCTCCTTAGTCCGCATCATTCCTGGCCTCTGAGCCGAGCCTTTAGAGAGCGTTCAGTAGTTGCTTTTGTCTGTCCGCCATGTTCTCCAGAAGTCTGATTCCCTACTTTTAAATATTTTGAGTATATTCTTAGGAGTAGAAATGTTAGCTTATATGGTAATTCTATGTTTAATATTTTGAGGAGCTGGCAACCTGTTTTCCAAGTGACTGTACCATTTTACGGTTCCATTGATACACAGGGCTCCAGTTGCTCTCTATCTTCAGCAATACCTGTTTTTTTTCCATTTTTTACTAATAGCCACCCTAATGGGATGTAAAGTGACAACTAATTGAGGCTTTGATTTGCATTTCCCTAATGAGTAATAATGATCTGTGTCTTGTCATATGTTTATTGGCTATTTATATATGTTCTTCAGAGAAATATCTATTCAGGTCCTTTGCTCTGAGTTGTTTAGAGCTCTTTTAAATTTTTTCATTATTGAAATGTAGAAATAATTTTCATATTATGGACATTAATCTGCTATCAGCTATATGATTTGCAAATAATACATTCCATTATGTGAGTTGTTTTCATGCTTTTGCTAGTATTTTTGATATACCAAAGTTTTAAATTTTTTATGTAGTCCAAGTTATCTGTTTCTTTGCTACCTGTGCTTTTGGTGTCATTATTATCAGAAAATCATTCTCAGTCCAATGACATGAAGATTTTCCAAAAAAGTTTCATTTAAGAGTTCATTTAATGTTTATTTAAGCGTTTTAGGACTCCGTGCTCTTATAGTTAGGGTTTCACCTAGTTTTTTTTTTTTCCTTCATTTGATTCTCCCTTTTATCTAACAAATTTTTTTCTTAAAATTTTTATTTTATTATTTTGTTGTTTTTTGTTTTGTTTTGTTTTTTAATTGTTTGAGACAGGGTTTCGCTGTACAGTTCAGGCTGGCCTCAAACTCACAGTGATCCTCCTGCCTCAGCTTCCAGTGCATCGGGATAATTGTCATGTCCCACCACGGCCGGCTTACCTTACTGATTGTGATTGAGATCTGTTATACACTATTATATGAGATGTAGAGAGGAGGAAAAAATCCCTTCTCTCTCTTTTGAAACAGGCAATGGGGAGGGGAGACAGGCAATGAACATTATCTCTAAAAAGACATAAATGAAATCATTTCAGATAATGACTAATAGTATGAAGGGAAATCTAAGTAATAAGAGAGAGAATAATCTTGGGGTAGTGACGGAAAGAGCTCCAGGGGAGGTCTTTTGTGAGAGGTCCTCTGCCTGGACATGGTAGCTATTTGAAGAGGCTTCAGGGTGCCCAGAGGGGCAAGGCATAAAATTTAAGAGACCTTGGCACTGAGTGGGATGAAGCAGTGGGAGAGAACAGAGCTGTGACAGAAAGCGGGGCCAGATCAGGGCGGCGTCAGAGGTCTTGATTTTGCTCTAACTGCCGTGGGGAAGTAATAGAAGATCAAGCACAGGCTTGGACCAAGTAGATTTATAAAGGGAAATAGGGGGTAAGTGCGGCTACTTGGAAGAGAATGACCTCTAGAGGGAGATAGTGGAGCAAAAGCAGAAAAGGAATTTCAGGATGCCTCAGACACTGGTGGTGGGTGCTGGGGCAACCAGAGGTGAGAAGAGCTCAAATTAGGAGTTCACTTTGAAGAGGATCTGGCAGACTTGCTGATGGGTTGGACTTGGAGAACGAGGGGAAAGGAACTCAAGAATAGCTCCTAGACTTCTGTCTGGCCTACTGAGTGTTGTTTCTGACATGAAAATGAGAGGAGCAGGTAGAGTGAAAATTCCATTTCATTCCATTTGTGTGGTGTGATCGCGAGATACCAATATCTCCTGGCCCAGCCTCTTCATTCAGCTAAGTGTCAAGCACATATTTACTGTGTGTGAAGCACTCTAACACACAAGGCCATAGCGCAGTCCAAGTCTCCCTGTTTTCCAGGTAGGCTGCAAACACATGCTTACCCTCAGAAAGCAGACCGAGCCACCCAGGAAATGGAGCCCCTGGCAATCATCACATCTTTTAGTTCCCTGTCCCTGAAGGGTAAACGAGCCATAGGATAAATAGCTGTAGGCATGCAGGCTGTCTCACAGTAATTGTTGGAAATTAAGACAATCACTGAACTAGTTTCTACTAATTAAGCAGACATAAAGCCTTGGTTAATGGGAGGGTAGGCACAGTTGTTTCATGTAGCCTGAACGCTCACGCCTTACAGAAGCCCTTTTGAATATACCTAAGTTGCAAAACTGCTCTTGGATGTCAGGATGACCAGTTAGGTTTTCTCTGTTCTCACTGTGCCTGGAACAGGGCTCTCTGCACTCAGAGAACTGACAGAGATTGTTGAAGGTATTTTTCTAGCAGCCGACTTAGTTCTGTGTATTGGCCAGAAGGCTATTGTCAGTGCAGAGATCTAATGGCGATGACTTTTGAGAGCTTCATTGGGAAAGATGTATTACTTAGTAAACCTCAGAGTAGGGAATTAGATAGAACAAAGTACACAGGAAGTATGATTTTTGAAGATATGATAATTATCAAGTTATTTCTTATGACCAATTTATATAACCTACCTTTTACAGTTTTTGTAAGCCCTGGGTAATTACATTTATTTACTGTTGCAGGAGCGGGTCACCAAGCTTGCACCCTGCCCCCAGTCAGAAGAGGATCTGTCTGCACTCTTTGAAGCTTCAATGGAATTGTATTAATTGCGATTTTAACTGAAAGAATTACCATTGGCTTTTGTAATTCTGAGGAAAAAAAAGTTGATCTGGCTAGAGCTCTGTCTTTTCAAAGTTCCACATACAACTTTCCTGTTACTTGTTTGAATGAGATATAAATTTGTCCCGTAGGAGTTTCCCTGGTGTTCTAAGTCAAGCTATTTCAATAAAACAGGCTAAACAAATGCCCACTATGTCAGATCCATTGACCAGGTATCGAGGGTCAGTGTTCTTCTGCCAAACCCCACAGAACATGTGCGTCTGCTCCATGTATATTAAATGGGCTAAAACCTAGTACCCAGTAACTGCATGTCTCTAGAAAATTATCTTACAAAAATACTAGCATAAGTATACTTTTAAAATGAAAAGGAGTTTCTAGTAATACTTTTTGAAATAATAAAAATTTCAATTTTTATTTCAACCTAAATATTCAATAATAGTATCTAGATTAATAAATCAAAATATATTGAACAGTGGGTTGCTATAGTGTCATTAGTAAAGATGAAAAACTCTGTTGAAAATACATCAATTGCATAATAGATGCTGGCCAAAAATGTTGCAGAAAATTATATGTTAATATGGTCTGATTTTTACTTTACCTACTATATATTTTGCCCATCAAAATATTAAGTTTTGGGGGCTGAGGATTTGGCTCAGCGGCATAAGCACCTGCCTTGCAAGTAGGCAGTCGTGAGTTCGATCCTCAGTACCGATAAAAAGGAAAAAGACAAATAAATAAATAAATAAATAAATAAATAAAATATTAAGTTCTCACTAAACAGATGGAATTAGGAATTAGGAGAGTTGAAAGAAAATTTTCACTTTGAGTTTTATACTTTTACTTTATATTTTGTAGATATCTATCATTTGTATTGGTTAAAACAAGGTATTTGTCTTTAAAGGGCAGAGGAGTTGGGAATATAGCTTGGTGTGGAGGACTTGCCTATTATATACAAGGTTCTCACTTCAATCTTAGCATCACAAAAGGTAAATAATAAAAGGAAAAGGAAAAGAAAAAATACCATTTTAGTGTTTCATGTCAGACTCATCTAATTTGATAAAAATACTATAAGTAATATCCAGAAGGCAAAATCAAATTCAAAGGGGTAAAATATTAAAGACAAATCTCATAGTGAGTAAATTATTCTCTTGAGAAAAACACTAACATCCTATATGATAAATCTTTCTTTGGAAAAATGGATCTAATTCTCAGAGTAGGTTGATTCAGAAGCAAGCAGTTCTATAGTTTAGATTTCAGCCTTGCAAGTAGGATTCAAGTAGCATGATAATCTTCCTCCCTGATATTCCCAGACTACAGAAATTTCATGACTCATTTTTTTCAGAAAGATTACCACACTAAAAAAATCATAATAATAAAAATAAAAGAATTACCACATTGAGGTTTGCCTGCTCAAGCTTTGGCATTGAAGATCTCAGTATTCCTAAAGATTTTCTCATGTATTTAATTGAAATTTTAATCTATAAATGGGTAATGTACATATAATTAGATTGGGATAAAAAATGGAATAAGTGATACTGTACCATTTGACTGCCAGAGGCCCTCTCTATTTTGTTGTTGCTGTTGTTTTTTTCTTTTAAGACTTAAAAATAATGTTTAGGGCTAGAAAGCTCAGCAGCACAGCACCTACCTGACAAGTGCAAGGGTCTGAGTTCCATTTCCAGTACCATAAAAATAATGTTTATTGGAGGTCTTCACAAATTATGAAAGTAAAATATGTTTAAAACATGTAACTGCTAATACAGTACAATGATAAGGACAAAATAATTATACATTTTGCACCATCCAAATGATAACTATTGTGAAATACTTTGTATATGTTCTTGCAATCAGATACATTTTTTTTATTTAGAAGTGACATTGTAAACTAATTCCTACAAAGCAGAAAAGTCTGGACAAGGAATGTAGCTTAGTTATAGAATGTAGGTTCTAGTTTCAATTTCCAGGACTACAAATTATAATAATAGTAATTTCTACAAAGCACTGAAATTGTTTATAGCAGGTTCCTTGAAGGCAAACCTAAGACCACACCAACGGAATTTCAGCTACACCTTGCAGACCTCATCTAGCTAAAATTCCTTCCAGCTTTTCAGCAGAATCATGGAATGTGAAAGCAGAAGCCAAGTATAAATGAGGAAGAAAAATAAACTCTTTGCCAATCTGAGATCCTTCAGGAAATTTCAGTAAAAGTTTCTAATGAATATTTGAAGAGACATTGGCAGAGCAAAAATTTCGTATATATGTATATATATATCCATATATTTAAATATATATGCTCAAGTCTCATAAATATTTATAGACATCCTCCCTTCCATATGATTTAAATCATTTCTAGATTACTTATAGTACCTAACACAATGTAAACACTATGTAAGTATCTGTTATGCTGTATTTTTCTGAAATAAAGGTAAGAAAAAAATTCTGCACGTTTAGTACAGATGCAATCAGTGTAGGCCTAAGTACTAGCATGCAAGTGAGACTCAAAACAAGAAGTGCTCACAGTGCTGTTGGAGGAGAACGCAGATCTGCAAAATAGTAGGAGGCTACAGCAAAGTGCGCCTCCACACCGCTTCGTTCACATGATCTAGCATGGTGCACGGTGCACAGCAAATTCAAGTTTTAAATATTTGGGACTTTCCAAAAATCTTCATCTCCAGTAGTTTCAATCTGTATTTGGTTGAATCACAGATGTGGAACCTATATAGACAGCCAGCTCTACATTCTGCAATGTAATATAACATCTTAGAAATGCATTAGACTGGAAACCAAGGGCCCTGGGTTTGGCTTCAGTCTTCTCTGAGTCTTCCTTTCCTTAACCAGTGCCTCTTCCAGCTTATAAATGCCATGACTAGATCTGATGTGTTACCTTAATGTGATATTTTTGACTTAAGGAAAATTAATGTAAAATAATTTGAGTGATAAAAATGAAATCTCAGACTCTCTGATGCCTTACCTAACAGTAGCCAGATGTCTAAATGTGACTCACCAGAAGAAGTGTTGGGTGTTCCTATTGATGATGACTCTGTAGAGGAGGAATTTAAAGGGCAAGTATGAAGAAACAGATTTAGGAAGCTGTAATTTTTTCTTTATTTTGATACCATCATTTTGGTCTTTACATTTTGAAAATATGGTAAAGTTATGTTCTGTGACTTAAACAGCAATTTTTAAAGTGTGTAATAGGAGATCAGATCCATTTCTATAAACCATCATCATGTTGCAGAGACAATAATTAAGTACATTTTTCTAATTTCAAATCCTAGTTTTCTTTTCAAAAATTCTAAAAAGCCTCAGCCACACTTACATGGATTAATTTACTTGCCAAGGCAAGGAACATTAAAAGAAAGACATTCAGAAGTCTGTATATGTCTGCTTTCATAAAACTATCATATACAGTGTTTACACCTAAAATACATCATCAGTAATTTCTTTCATGATATAAAACACTAATTTGTTCCAAGTAGGCCATGCTTTATGATTTATTGTCAAGTGCCTGACTTGTTTTTGTGCTCCTGTCCCCTCTCTGTGTTTGGGATTGGCATTGTTTGTGTGGCTGTAGATCCAGCTCTGGGGTGTTTTCAAGTGGTCAGTGAAATGTCTGCTCTTGTAAAATACAGACAAGTACAGTATCAAAATAGAAAGCACACACAAAAATTACTTTTCTGGCCTTTTAACCCTGAGAAAGATTAATGGTTGTTTGGATTAGAAACTGTACCCTAATGAGGCCACTGTGCCTCTGGGGAGTAGGTAAGAGAAAGGACTATTCACCTCTGGGTCAACAGGGCACAGGCTTCAAGTCTCTGATGACCAGCAACCCCAAGCCAGACAGCTGCCAGGGCTCTGCCATTAAGTGCCCGGTCCTCTGGGAGCTGTTAGGGGACCAGGCCATCACCATCACAATAGCCTGGGGGAGGAGGTCCCCAGAACCAGGCCATAGTGAATGGACAGAAATTGTTTCTTAAAGCTCTATGTTGAATTACTGGCAGCTGGGGATGGGAGGATCTAGTTTCCCCTATTATTCCACTGGTTTTCCAACCACTCCAGTCACTCTCAGAATAAATGCAATCTTCCTACAAATGGCAATAATTAAGATTTTTGTCCCATGTAAAGTCCTTCATGAAGCTATGTGCAGGACAGTTAACTTCAAAGTAAGCCCATTTTACTCTTTCTGTCTTTAAATATTGACTTCATAATTTGAGTACTTTTAATTGGTGTTTGTAATTGATTGAAATATTGGGAGAGAAAAGAAAAGAAAAAAACCTACTAATTATCCCATTACCCAAACACAGCTGTTAACATTTGATATAGTTTCTTTTCATTTTTCCTGCTTAGATGATGTATAATCTTCAGCCCTTTTCTCATAAGCATGTTATTTTAAGCATTTTCTATGTTGCTAAATAATCATTATAATCATTACTGTATTTTCAAAAGTGTACAATAACTTACAGAGTATTGTTTTAATAATTTGTCCTAATTATAGGCAATTGATTGTCTCCAAATTTTTACTCCCACCAAACATAACAATGAAGAAATGAATAAAGCATTTGTGGCTTTTCCCTATTCTAATTCCTACAACTCCTGATTCATATTTTCAAATTACATGTACAGTATTTCACTGCTGCTTTGTTACTTCCCCTTTCTTTCCATCTTATTCTCTTCAAAATAAGTATTAGTACAGAATATAATTAATCAAACAAAGTTTGTTTACATGGACCGACAGGGCTGGACTATATATGCAAACTGTGATGTTTGCTCCATGTTAGCGCAGTCAGGCTCCAGTATCTGAGGCACACTGATTATAGAACACTTCTTGGAAACCAAAATCTGAAGATAGTCAACTCTTTTTACTAAAATTGCACAATAATATCTGTCATGCATCCTTCCACATACTTTAAAACTCTAGATGACTTGTAATATCTAATACAATAGTTCTTTGTGTTGTTTAGTGATTAATGACAAGAAAACTGAATATATTCAATACAGATACAATTTATATGTATGCATGCATGTGTGTGTGTGTGTGTGTGTGCGCGCGTATTTGTGTGTGTGTGTACACAAAGGCCCTCTCAGTCCAAGTGAGTTTGATTTAACACTGCAAGGTACCGATAGCTGCACTCCAGAAGCTCAAAGATCAGCATTGAAGTTCTGTACCAATTCTCATGCTGGATACAAGAGGAGGCATTTGCTAAATAGATCAGTGGGCTTCCGACGGTGTCTGACTTCAGAAAGAGTCGTAGTACCAGCCTGTCACTTGAAGTTTTCTTCTCCAGCTGACCAATTTGCAGGCAGTCAGCTTAGAACGAGCCACAGTATGGGAAACTTCTTTCTTACTACCCCTGCTGCCTTTTGGCTGTCATTCCGTAAGCTGGAGTGGCACTGAGACCAGAGGTGGCTGCAGCAGGCCTCTGTGGGTCTAAGGTGTGGTGGGGCCGCATTTGCTTATGGCTTTGCTGTCAGAGTCCCGAGGGGGCACAGGCCATCACAAGGCACTACAGGCAGGACATGTATGTTTGTAATTTTTCCCTTGAATATTTTTAATCTGTAATTGGTTGAATCCACAGAAGCACAATGCACAGAGATGGAGGACTGACTATATGTCCTAGCTCATATGAAGAAATTAAAATTTTCAAATACACTTGAAAAATATACTTTAATGTTATATTTTTGCCTCTTAAGTAGAACTATAAACCACCAAGTAAGTCTACTTTTTCCCCTCATATATTCCCCCTTCTTGGACCTTCTTCTGGACCCTAAGCCTACAGGCCTATAATTAAAATCAATGTCCTCAGTTTTGCTGGCCAAAAATAAATAAATAAAAACAAGAAAGGAGCCAGGGGTTTTTTTAGCTCAGCTGCTTAAGTTTCTGCTTGGCAAACGAGAGGTCAAGAGTTCGATCCCCAGCACCAAAAAAAAAAAAAGTAACATATATTGTTCAAATTCCTTTTTTAAAAAAATGCACACACATATTCTCTCCTATAAACTACCCAGTCCAATGAGTGAAAGAATCGCTGCACTATGAGAGGAGTGAAACCCACCCAGACCTCTTCAGAGTGTTTAAGTTTCTCCTCTCATCAGAAACTTCTGGAAGCTTTACAGTTGTGCACATGAGCCCATAGTGGCTTTGGTAACATTTCCTGGAGACCAGTGTGAGCCATATACCATTCACTGAGTACGAGGGGGGAAAATGTTAGCAAATCTGTATTTTATTTTGGCATTCCAGCAGATAGGTTAGTAGTGAGTTCTTATGGACTTAATTTGTATAGCTCTACTAGCTTGTTAATCTCTTTTCTGGTTGTGTCTTTTACTGTCTAGTTGGATTTTTTTTACTGTTGAATTTTAAGAATAGATTTAAGAATTTTAAGAATAAATTCTAGAAACAAGTCTTTTTTGGATATGTGGCTTTCAAATATTTCCTTTCCATTCCTTGTTGCTTCACTTTCTTACATGGTTTTGCACAGAAGAAAAGTCTTAGTTCATTGAGGCTTACATCAGTGTTTCATAATGAGATGTATATTTTTATTGCCCCCATGTTATGGGTGATAAAACCACCCCTTAGAAAAAAGTCATATAACTTGCTCAAGGCCACATTGCTACAAGTGGTAGGAAGTGGTTTGGTCCCAGATACTGATCTTGACAACCATCCAGTGCCACGTACCATGCCAAGTTCTGGACTACAATGATGAATAAGACACAGTCCCTTCCTTGAGGGAGAACCTAATCCAGCAGAGGAAAGATCCTCACAGACACAGTTTGATTCCTGAGGAAGTATCCCCAAATGCTAAGCCGCCTCAACAATGTAGAGGCCCTCAGTAATATTTGTTGATCGGATGATTAAGCAGGACAGAAGGGAGGGAGGAGAAACCCATTATCCTGCTTTTCTTGACAAATCTGGTGTTTGTTGTGTCTTATGTAGAAGGGAGTTGTTTGTCATAGAAAATACTTTCTACTTTCTAGAAGTAGAAAGAGTTCCCTAAACCCTATTATCCACCTACCTACTCATGCTGAATAGTTTGTACAGCTGTGCCAGGCAACAATGACTCAAAACTATTGAATATGAAGAAAGGCTCTGCCGTATTATGCACTATCACAACAGAAAATACCATGGAAACTGGCAACCGAAAAGAACAGTAGTTCCCCACACCTCCATGGGCCACCAGGCGTTGGGGTACAGGCATGGCCGTCTCAGTCTCTCTGACCTCCTCGCTCTCCAGACTCCCACCATCTCACAGGACCGCCAGACCAGGTCACCTCTCCTTTTACAAAGAATCTGATCCCCTGGAAGTCTTCCCACAGGGCAGAGGCTCCAGAAGAGGCTATGAAGATGCTCTCCTCTCTTCACCAGTCCTCTTCCCTCCAGTCTCTGTTATAGTTTGCTATCACAGCCCAAGCTGGATACAACAGTGCCAAAGAGGAAGAAGAGAAAAACATGCATTAACATTAAGTAGATTATACAAGTTTTATTCTTAACATTTTACATATTTTTCAATGTTGTCATTTCAACACTTGTATGCTTATTACACCTTTTACTTCAATGCACACACAATTTTTTTAAGCTCCCTGCCTTGCCTGGATTGCTGCAGCCACCTTCCTAATGTTTCCCCCCCCCCCACTTCCCTTTCCTCGCTTACCTTTTCATTCCTTTCCTTCTCTCTCTCTCTCTCTCTCTCTCTCTCTCTCTCTCTCTCTCTCTGTCTCTCTCTCTCTCTGTCTCTCTCTCTCTGTCTCTCTCTCTCTCTCTCTCTCTCTCTCTCTCTCTCGCCTTTTTCTTGTAGTGCCAGGGGTTAAACCTAGGGGCTTCACACTGACTTACATCCTCATCCCTTTTTATGTTTATTTTGAGATAGGACCTTACTAAGTTGCTAAAGTGCCCAGGCTAAATTCGAGTCTATGATCCTCCTGTCTCAGCATCCCAGAGTGTCAAGATTATATATTCCATCATGTCTGGCTTAGATAAAATACAAATTGCTGACTAAGGCTTTCCTAAATCTCCCAGAGGCTTCTTGTGGCCTTCAAGAGAAGGCACACACCTTGCAGCAGACAGGCACCATCATGACCTTGTTCCTGCCTGCCTGACTATCCTCCATTCTGCTATAACAACTTCACCCACAGTCACTTCTACTTCCTCAAATTCCCACAGACTCAGGAATTGCCTCAGGCCTCCATAGCTTTGGCCGTGCTATTCCCTGTGCTTGAAATATCCTTCCAAGCTACACCACGAACTTTTGCCTAGTCTTCACTCAGCCCTATCATTATCCCCACCATTCTCCTCCAAGGGAAATCAAAGAACTCTGATTTAAGGTGTCTTCTGAACCCCTGTAACATCTTCCATGTGCTTCTACTTAAACTGTACAATCATTGATTTTCTTCCATACCTTCCCCTCTGACCTGTTAATAAAAGGTAATAGATTGTCTTGATCATTGATCCTTGTCATCTCACATAATATCTGGCATATAAAGAAGTAGTCATCAATAGATAGTTGAAGAATAGAACTTTTTTTTTTTTTTTTTTGGTACCAGGGATGGAACTCACAACCTCATTCTTGCCAGGCAGGTGCTTACCCCTCTGAGCTAAATCCCCAGCCCCTTAAAATACAGTAGGAAAGAGACAATAAACCAACCCATCTCATTTTTCTCACTCAGATAATTTTCTATTAACCCAACTCAAACATGAAGCCTGTGTGTCCCAGATCCTCAACTATGATGAATGAGTGGTGGGGCCAATAGTTCTTGCCTGTAATATCTTGGTATAAAAACAACCTGACAAAAGGCACGAAGCATTCTAGAATTCACTTGTTACAGTTCTAGGTCATGGCTATTGAAAATAGGAGGACAGCGTTGGGCTGCATGAATTTAGGAGTTTCCTTTTATGAATCCCCTGAACAGAACCAGGAGCTGAGCTAGTTAGTAACAACTTTATAAAGAACAGACAACTATGTATCCATACAAAAAAAAGTCTTCCTACCAGTAGTAACACTATTAACATCTTAGCAGCTTTTCCATTGTGAATCTGATCCATATTTTCTTCTTCAAAGCCCAACTTGAGTGCTTGTGATTTTTTTTTAAATGAAACCATCAATACAAAATAAAAGCTGAGCAATATGTGCAGTCAGGGGTGTCTGGAGTATATTTTATGTTAAAGAAAATATTGAGTTATTAGAGCCTCCCTTTTAAATCCCTTAAGCCCTTCAGCTTTAGAACAAGAGACTTGAACTCCGGGATCTAAATTTTTATGTGGCTTCTTATTACGTTTTATCCCTTTTAAAAACCCTAAATCCCTTCAACACAGCTTCAGCTCCTTCCACAGCTGAACTGGCAGCAGGCTGATCTTTTTATTAGGAGGTAATGGATTTAGTTTGATTGCTGACACAGGAACAATGAGAGGATAAACAATCCCATTTGTGGCCATGAAGTTCACCATCTGTTGAGTGCATTCATGACTGAAGAGTGCTGGGCACAGACAGATGAATGAGCCTGCCACGCGTGATGTTAATGACATCCGTCATACAAGCTGAACATGTGGCTTCATAAACCAAGAGCTGATACCTACGCTGGCTGCTCATGTCATTAACAAGCCATCCATTTAAATACCTAACAATTTACCATAACACTCAGTTTAAAGACCTGCAATTCTAATCTCACCAAAAAACCACGGATAGTAAAGACAGCCCCAAATTATCCTTAAATATTTGCATGTGAAACCGTATACTTTCTGGAATTGGTTTCAAATTAAAATGGGATGGGGTTAAGTAAGTGAAGGGATAATGAAAAAATATTGGTCATGAACTGATCATTCTTAGAGCTAAACTGTAGGTACATATGTGTTCAATATACTGTATTCTATGCTTTTGTACATGTTCACATTCTTCATTAGCAAAAGTATAAACAAAAGTATTTGACACTAACAAATGGTAGGTTCCACTGTTTAGTATAAGCTTTTTTGCCTAATTTTGTCTCTTATCAAAGAAATAAAATGCTCACATAACATCTAACAAAGCAAAGCTGTCATCAGGAAACAGTAGTACATTTTGCAGGGGGATGATCAGGTAACACCTAGTGCAGTTTTGGGGGGACCCACTTTCCCCACCTCAGCCCTAAGGCAAGGAGATTAGTGTGCTTAAGGCACTGCCAATTTTTTTTTTTAATTCCTTTTCATTTTCCACTGGAAGAGTTATCTTGCCATCACTTCTGTACTTCGTTCTATTTTTTCATGAATACCCTTCTTAGGTGTTTTAATTTATGGGTTGTCAGAAAAATGAAAATACAAAGGAAAGGGAGAACACAAAAAGTAAATGGCAATGCCTTATGTAAGGAAGGACCTTGTCTTGGTAACTTTTCTCTCGTTGCTGGGTCAAAATACCCAACACTCCAAATTAAGGGAAGATAGGCTTATTTAGCTCACAGTTTGTAGAGGTTTCAGTCCATAATCAACTGGCTCCAAGGCAGGGTGGCATGGCAGAGGGCAACCCTGCACAGAGGCAGCAGAAAACAGCAAAAAAGGGGGAAAAGCCAACCTCTTTTCCTCCCTTATAGTGTAAGCAGGCTACTCTCTCTCTCTCCCTCTCCCTCTATTATAGCCACAAGCCATGTGACGTGTAACTAGTTCAGACTGAAATATGCTGTCCATGAAAAATACATACCACATCTCCTAGACTCGGCATTAAAAAACAAAAATTCCATGAACCATAATGTACTTTTCATTAAAACTTTAAAAAATTCAACCATCTCATTAATTATTTCTCATATTGATTGCATTTTTAAATGATAATATTTTGGCTATGTTTGATGAAATAAATTTACAGAGCTGGAGGATAAATCCAGGGCCCTACACATGTTAGACAAATACTATATTGCTAAGGTAAATCCCAGCCCCAAACATCCAGCCTTTTAATTTATAGTTGGCTAGTCTATATTACTATTGAACCCACCTATTATGTACTGTACATAATTTTTTAATATTTCAGTGCTGGGAATAAAACCCCAGGGCCTCTAGCATGCTAGGCAAGTATTCTACCATTAAGCTATATCCCCAGCCCACTTAACATAATTTAAAAACCGTTATATTTAATATATTGAGCTTTGAATTCTATATTTTATATATTATATATAAATTTCTACTGTCATCTTTCTCTTTTAAAAAGTTTATACACTTATTTTTTAAAAAGAATATATAGAGAATACTAATCACCAAATTTCCTGCTTTGGAGGAAATCGAAGTTTTTTGCAATTCCAAATATAGTCTATCAAATTTAAAATAAACATATCAGGCCAGGGATTTGGCTCAGTGACATACGCACCTGCCTGGCAAGCACGAGGTCATGAGTTCAATCCCCGGTACCCCCCAAAATAATAAATAAATAAATAAACATATCTCTAGACTTTATTCCCAGATCTCCAATTTGACTTCTAAGAATTTATCCTGATAGATTTTGAACATGTGTGTGAAGACACATATTAAGAGTACTTAATGTAGTGTTAATAATACTAGAAATGACTGGAGTAATCTTAACCGTTAAGCAGTATTACAATATGTTCGCACAGAGTCCATTAAAGAGAAAGTGAGAGAATCCAGGTGTGGTGAAATATAGGCCTATTTACTCAGGAGGCTGAGGTGAGAGGATGTTTGAGCCAGCAAACTTGAGATCAGCCAAAATAACCCCATGAGACCCCATCTCAAAGCAAACAAATAAACAAAAAATAGATAGATTTATTTCCACCTGTTTCTGCAAGTAACATAAATCCACTACAAACTGATTCATAATAATAAATAGTTTATTAGATCACATAAAGTTAATTTTATCCATTTCTTTGAGCTTTGGTGGGAAATACTGGAGATTGGACCCAGGGCCTTTGAACCACATCCCCAGCTTTTCCTTAAATTTGTGAGACAGGGTCTTGCTAAGTTACCCAGCGTAGGCTTGAATGTGGGATACTCCTGCTTCGGCCTCCCAGAGCCTTTGGACTTTTTAAGCATGACTATTACATATTTTAGTTAGGTTTGTGTCTAGCGTTGTATTTCTACAGAACATACTGCTGTAATGGTTCTACATGAGCTACAATAAAAGTATAATTCAAAAGCCAACTTGGGGGCTGGGGATTTAGCTCAGTGGCATAAGCGCCTGCCTTGCAAGCAGGCAGTCGTGAGTTCAATCTCCGGTACCAATAAAAAAAGAAAAAGACAAAAAAAAAAAAGCCAATTTGAAAGTACTCATAGGTTGTACTAGACTCAGCAGGAAAAAGACAAGAGTCACTTCAGATCTCCCTTTGAATACCTCGTAGCCATCTCCAACTTCAGAGGTCTGAAGCTGAGCTCCTGCTCTATAGTGGGTAGTTAGTCCACACTCAGATTCTCTAAGACCACTACACTCTTTGCTGAGAGTGGCTGGTGACTGATAACCCACAGTCCAGCCCCAAGCTCCAATGTGCCCACCCCTGGGGAGAACCCCCATGACTAAGGCCTCAGCCCTTCCCAGAGCCACCTCTTCTCAGGGATAGTTGACTTGAAGGTCAAGTAGGAGGCTCAGCTACCTTGCTTCAAATTAAGTTGACTCTGAAGGGTCCCTCCCATCTCAGAGTTCTGCTACGGGGTTGGCCACGTCCCTTGTTGGAACCCCTTTCTCCAATCCTGTTTGTGTACTTTCTCAGGAGTTAATTGTGAGACCGCTGGTTCTCAAAATTCCAGTTATCTTAAAGCTAGCTTCCTGCGCACTTCATCTTTAACTCCTCTCTTCCTTTCAGTCAGAAATCCTATTGGTTCGATTTTAAAATGTCCACTGTTCAACCAGGTCTCAATCCCTCACTGCCTTCCAGATCGGAGCCCCCATCATCTCTCACCTGGGGTATCATGAAGGCCTTCTGCTCCAGTTTAAATATGAAATGTTGTCCAAAGACTTGAGGGCTTGACCCCCAGTGCACCGATTTTCCGAGGTGGCACTTTTGAAAGGTGATTAAGTGATGGGGATTTGACCTCATCAGTGGATTACCCTACTTATGAGATCACAATCTGATGGCATTATTGACAGGAAATGGAAATAGGAAGTGTGGCCTAGTCGAGAACAGATCATGGAGGTGTTCTATATACAGTTCTCTGTACCTCCATTTCTGGTCCTTTTTCAGTCTTTACTTCCTGGTTGCCCCAAGTTCAGTAGTTTTGCTCCACCTTCCACCATGATGTTCTGTTCACTCGGGCCTACAACCGTAAACCAACCAACCGTGGACTCGAAACTTTGGAGTTGTGAGCCAGCTAAACCCTTAACCCTTTACATTGATTTTCTCAGGTATTTTGTCACAGCATTGAAAAGCTGCCTAAAACACCCCTCAAATGTTCTCCTTGCTTCTGCCTCTTGCTTTTTAGTCCCTCTCAACCAGAATAAAAGTCTCAAGTCAGGTCATATAGCAATTCTGCTCAAACCCTACTACCGAGTAAAACCTAAATCCTTGCTAACATCTAACATGCATGAGAAATCCTTGTTTGTACATGTTGTCCTAGAATAATTTTAATTTGTGAACTCTACTTAAGAGCAACCCAGCTTGGATTATAAAATACACAGCTACTATGTTAATCAGCTTTCTGTAACAAAACACCTGATAAAATCAATTTAAACAGAGGGAAAGTTTATTTTGGCTCATAGTTTCAGTGGTTTCAGTCCACTGTCACTTGCTATGCTGCTTTGAGTCTACTGCACCGTAGTGCGTCATGTCAGATTATTCATGGAAAAGAACTCCTCACCACATGGTGGCTAGAAAGCAAAAAGAGACAAGGAAGAAGGATCAAGAGTCCCAGTATCCCCTTCAAGAGCACGTACCCTATACCCTGTCTTCCACTAGGCCCCACCACCTATAGGTTCCACCACCTCCCAAAAGTATCACAGGCTGGTGGCCAAGCCTTGAGTGTATAGGGCTTTGGGGAACATTTAATAGCCAGACCATAAGAGTTACTCTACCTGTATAAAGTCCTATGTGAAACACTCTTGTGCTACCTCTTGAACCTTATCTCTTACTACCTACCCCTCACCCTATTCCAGGTACTCCACAAGAGTCCTCAAACAGGCAGGCAAATTCCTGGCTCACCTGTTTGCATTCCCTGTTCCTCTGCCGGAGATGCTCCCTTTTCCCTTGCATATTTACTCAAGATTATCATCTGTTTGTTGGCTGGCTGGTTGGTTAGCAGGTTTCACTACATTGCTTGAGCTGGTTTCTAGTTTATGGGCTCAGGGCAGCCCCCCACCTTAGCCTCCTATAGAGCTGAGATTGCAGGCACCGAGTCCGGCTCAGGATTCCCTTTTTGATATGTCTTCCCTGGCCACTCTATAAATTTCAACTGTCCTCTCCAGTCCTTCACAGCCTCTTTTTCTTTGCCTTATTTTTTCTGCTTTTTTACCTTATGTCTGTCGGCTCCATATTTTACTTAAGTGTATTGTGTATCATCTACCTCACTCAGCAGAATGTAAGCTCTGTTAACTCACATCACTCCCATTTCTTAAAGCACAGTAGGTATTCAGTATATACCTGTTGACAAAAATGAATGAACAGGACATAGATGATCTCAAAAACATTATGCTAACTAAAATAAGCCAGACACAAAAAGTCACATGTTGTATGAGTACAGTTACATGAAATATCCAACACAGGAAAATTCTTAGCTATACAATACAAATTAATAGGTGCTGGAAGAAGGAAAAAGGTCATGGTAACTTAATGGATAGGTGGTTTCCATTGGAGTGATAAATGTTCTGCAACTAAATACTGGTGATTATATTACAATATTGTGAATGTACTAAATGCCATTAAAATGTACACATTAAAGTGATTAATTTTATGTTTTGTGAATTTTATCATAATATAAAGTGAAAAACAATGAATGAATATGCAGTTATAGAGAGACGAGGTCCAGCGGTGTCAGGGCTTTGCAACTATGGCTTCCTAACCTGTGTCACAGCATGACAGCCTGAAACCTGTGTTAAAATCTCATCTCTTTAGTCAGGCACAGTGATGTGCATTGCAGTCAATCCTAGGCATTCAAGAGGCTGAGACAGAAAGATTTAGAGAAACCAAGAGTTTCAGAACTGGCCTGGGCACATAGTGAGAACTTATTTTAAAGAAAAAACCCGTTATCTTTAAAAGACAGAGAGAACCAACTCCTTAGCAAGACCGTTCTTTTCATTTATACCATCACTCATCAATCATATCAAATGCCTATGATATCGTTGTCCACTGTTAACCCTGAGAGCACTGCCAACACCTTTAAAATGCCAGTCAGACTACAAATCAGTGACCACAAGAACTGGCCATGTAAAAACTCTGCTGGTCATTGTGAGAAAATTTCTTCTAAATAGATGTCATATGACAGATTCCTCTGAATTTTGTCCTCAAATGAAATTGTTGCAGTGTTTAAGAGCACGAGCTTTGGGTCCAGCTGCTCAGGTATTCATCCCAGTTCAACATCTTCATTAACTCTACAATCTTAAATGAGTTGTCCTCAACCATGGGCAGTGTCGCCCACCAGGGGACAGTCGGTAACATCTGGTGTCAATTCTGCTTGTTACAACTGACGGAATGTGGAATGCGGAATGCTAGTGGTGGCTAATGGGTAAAGATCAGGGAGGCTGCCAAACATCCTCCCATACTCAAGACAGCCTCCACAACAAAGAATTAATCAACCCCAAATGTGATGGTGCTGCAGTTGAAAAACTATGCTTTAGACATAGTATCACTAAGCTCTTCAAGTCCTCAGTTTTCCCACCTGCAAAATAGTGACACTATTACTGGGCCTACTCATAGAGTTGTGAGAATTAAAATAGGTAGCAAAAGGCTCATAGCATAGTGCTTACTTTTTAAAATATTTTTGTTGTCTTTATCTTATTAACTCAATTATTAAGATCCTAACTAGTGAATTTTCTTCTGCTCCCATTCAAATCCTATCTGCCTTCTGGCCACAAGGAGAGTTGAGCATATTCATCCCCAGGGTGAGAGCACCTACTCTAATCAGCTTATCTGATCTAGCAAATAACAATACAGGATGCCTACTTAGATCTAAATTTCAGTGAACAACAATTTCTAATATAAGTATGACCTGTGAAATATTTGGGATAGGCTTATTATTTTTTAAAACCTATATGTTATATTTCATAAAGTAAAATTTAACTGGATATTTTATATTTTTCTGATGACCTATACTCTCAGCACCTGTCCTCTAAGCGTCCAGAAGATACCTCTTTGCATAAGTTAAAGAGCAAAACCATCTCGCTTTATCTCAGAGGAACTGAAAGGAAAATGTCATATACCCAAGTTTCACAAAGCAAGCTTTTCAGAAGCCTACAACCTGGTGTCTCCTAAGTCTGAAAAGACTGGTATCTGGGGGTGTCCAGAAGTCTAGAATTTGGGAGTCTGACCCAGGATAGGAACTTTCTATAATAAACTATGGTAGGCCTACCTTGCAGGGTTGTAGAGCTTGTGTCTAAAGTAATATAAACACATAAGAGATGTTCAACAGTAACACCATGGAGATGGTGTCTGGCTCTTGGTGAAGTTTGATACATGCAAGGAGAATGGATACATTCTGTATAGCACAAGCCAGAAGGTGACAGAAGGTAGTTGAGAAAAGCCGCCCCTCTGATGAGTGTCAGACCTTGTGTCTAGATGTCCCCCTCCCCAAAGCCTCATGCAGTGATAGGAGTTTTTTGAAGGTGGCTGAATCTAGATTGATTCACAGTGCTGGGATTAGGGTTGGATGATTGCTGGATCAGTCCATTTATTGGATTGACACTGTCCTAATCCCAGTACAGAAATAGGATTGCCTTGCTCCCCCCACCACCCCTGCTTGTTGCTTTTGCTGTGTTCTGCCATCGTGAATTGTTGCTCATCTGCTATGTGCCACTCTGCCTTGGAGCCAGCCCACTATAGACTGAAACCTCTACAAATAAACCTTTCCTAAACTTTGGGTGTTGGGTATTTTATCTCAGCAATGAGAAAAGTAACTAAGACAGTGGGTGACTGAATCTTTAGGTGCTTTTAAAGCCACACACTTGTGGAAATAATTCCAGAATTTTTGAATCAGAAAGAATATCCAGGAATGTAGATATTTACCAATTAAGTGGGTCCAATTTACTACCAGGGACAGGTGAACCACAGATGCTAACCTTGGTGGAGGGATCCATTAAGAACCCACTTCCTTCCTCCCTTTCTTGGAGGTTCTCAAACCTTAGTGGGGACCAAAATCCCCTGGAAAACTCACTTAAGTGGATTACTGGGTTCCACCCCAGAGTTTCTGAATTGACAAGCCTGAGAAGCTGCATGTCTTAAAATATTCCTCAGAGATGCTGCTGCCACTGCATGGGAACAATTTGAAAACCTTGTGCCATACCTTAGCATATTTCAACTGCAGAGTGCTTTAAACACCTATGCCTGGGTGCTAGATCATTTGATTGACTGATTGATTTTTGTAATTGAATATAAATAGTCTAAGGAAAGACCTGAGCTCCTCATAATTGTGATGCATTCTCACCAAGAACTTCTGCTTTTTTTAAATGAACTCTGCACTAACTCCAAAGTATGCCTTGGGATCAGTAATGCCCCAACTGAGATTGCTGGAACCAGAATCTGTATTGTAACAAACTTTCCACTAACTAGAGGCTGAGTATGGTCTAGGTCTTAACCTAAATGTAATTTCCTCAGAGAAGACTTTTTCTAGCATGATCTGTAAGCTAGATCTCTGGAGATAATCAGGTTGGAAAGAGAAAGGCAAAGAGTGTACCACTCACTGCTTCTCATTCATTGAACAGGTAGCTAGAATTTTACAGATTTCGCACAATCTGCAGAAAAGAAAGTCTTCCACTGACACCAATAGATTACACTTTAAATATAGAATCTAAATGTAAAAATTTAACAGTAAGGGGTCAGGCACCCACATGCAAACAGTGTGGAACCCTCAGCAGTGAGTTTCCAGAACTTATCAGGAGGTCTGAGACTTGATTTTATGTTTAGATTCATCCTAGACAGATGTGGCCACTAGTTATCACAGATGTGGTGCATACTTACTATTACATATGGATTGTACAGTTTATATTTCAAAAAAGATTCAACCATTTACCCCTTCCAAGCATTGTAAAGGAGGACCCAAGCCACCTAACATAATCAAGATTCCAGAATTTGGGCATGAAAACCAAACAGCACCATATTGGGGGGAAAAATGGATTAAAATCAAGTATTACCATGGGAAATAAGCCTCTCATATTCTGTTGGTAAAAGTGTTAACTCGTGGAGCTTTTGGAAGGTAATTTGGAAAAATCTCTCAGAATAATAAGCATGCATATGTTATGACCTAAATCACACAGCTAGTAACATAGCTTACAGAAATATTACAAGATGTGTATAAAAACAAATATTCACACTGGTTGTTTTGGTTGATTTTATTCTTTAAAATAAAAAAACAAATATTAGAGGATGAACTTGCAGCATTGTTTCTAATTCTTAAAAATAGAAATGTTATAGATATATTAAAGGAGAACACAAAGTCCCATAATTTAGAAGTGTTCTACTTACCTATTTGAAGAGTGAAGCTATATATGTTTTACACACATGTGTATGCAGTGTAACTCTGCTTCTTTAAAAGATTCCACATACACATATGTAAATAAATTTATTTATGCATGTATGTAAATATATACAAAGCTGCAAGTATACCTAATAACCTGCATTTCCAGGAACTGAGACTGTATTGTATTATTTCATTTTTCTGCATACTTTTCTATAATTTTTAAAATTTGTTTTAATAATCACATATTACTTCTATTATTTTTAAAATATCTCACACAGATAAAAATCACTTCTTAAAAACTTTTTCTCTGAGTGTGTTTCCTTATATATATTTTAGGTTCACTAATTAGAAATAGTATAAAATAGTGTGGATCATTAGGTTTGGGCTTTCTTAAATAGTACCTCATCCGATCTGGATCCCTTAAAATTAAATCCAGATAATCCTGGTTGGCTTTTGAGGTTCCCAAAGAGTTCTTAATTTCAATTTAGTAGCAAATCCTGAAAACTTTGTGTGTCTTACCATCTCATCTGCTCTTTAATTCTCATTCTCTCTCTCTCTCTCTCTCTCTCATTGCTTATGGTGGCACTGGGAGCTGAACTGAGAACGTCTGCTATACCTGGCTGATATTATCTCTAAAACCCCAGGTTTCTTTGTCTTTTCTTTTTCTGAGATGGGATGCCCGAACTAGCCTCAAATTCATGATCCTTCTGCCTCAGCATCCATCGTAAATGGGATTACAAAGGTGGGTCACTACACCCAGCTTTGAGATTTCTTCCTAATAAGCTGCTTCGTAGTCAGGGAAGGTGGTGCATTCCTGTAGTCTCAGCACTCTGGGAGGCTGTGGAAGGGGAATCACAAGTTTGAGGCCCACTGGGAAAATTAGGGAGACTGCATCAAAATAAAAAATAAAAAGGTCTGGGAATGTAGCTCAGTAGAAAGGCCCTGGCTTCAATACCAGTACCACCCAGTACCAAAAATAAACAAAGGAATAAACAGCTACTAAACCAGATCATTCTGTTTCTGACCTAATAAATTATTTTTTAAATTATTTGCTAAATTTCATCCTATAGGTTGCAGTTCAACATTCTAGTCTTGTTAACTTAATTTTGAATTTTGGCTTTTATTGTACTAGATACTCCTATAAGTTTTACATGATCCAAAAGTTTAATCACTATGAAGATCCTAAAATTTATAGCCAATAGACACACAAAAAAAGTCTTCTAGTTTTTGAAAATTAAACCTACTTATACCTAAGTCAAAAGGAAGTTTCCCAGAGACGTCTCACTACCCCAAGACAAGAACAACACTAGACCTGAGAGAGGCGAGGTGGAAAGACGCAACACTCTGTCCCTTTCTTAGCTCTGCCTCTCCATGCTCCATCTCAGTCCTCCCTCCTCTGCCCCTCATCCCTACCAACGCTCCCTTCACCCCCAATCTCTACATCCTTGCTCTGGTTTTCACCTCAGTGTATTTGTGGCCACATATCCACCAAGTGCCAGCACTGGTGTAAGAATCTGTCCTCCCACTGCCAAAGCTCCTTACCCTGGGTGTATCTTCGGGGCCCAGGCACCTTCCTACATACAATACTTCTACTGGGAGAGGAGGAGCTGGGCAGATCTGGGGTGCCCTCACTGGCCTCTCTGCGTGTCTGGAGGACTCTGGATTTCTGCGCCCAGACTGCTGGAGTTCCCTCAGGCTTCCAGGTGCAGTGAAGGAGAGAGGTGGGTTTGAGGCTTCCACATCAGCCTCCCCATTCCCGGCTTCATTTGGAGACCTGCTGAGCTCCCGATAGGTGGGCTGGCCCACACTACCAGCCTAGCCCAGCCTGTTTAGCTGCCGCGCCTGGCCATAGGTCTGCAGAGGAGGAGCTGGGCAGATCTGGGGTGCCCTCACTGGCCTCTCTGCGTGTCTGGAGGACTGTGGATATCTCTGCAACCAGGGAGGGTCCACAGGTTCCTGAAGCACTGCGGCCTGTGGTGAGTACCCTAACCCGGCTGCGATTGAAGAACTGTGGAGCTTCCAAGGGGCAGGTGGTCGCACAGTGTCCCTGAGGCCCAGCTTGTCTGGAACTGCGGAGTTCTGAGCAGGCAGAGGAGGGCCACTGGTTCTGTAGGCCTAATGGCTTGGAGTAGCGCGGCGCCAGAGTCCCAGTAGCTCCAAACATAGAAGGGGATTTTCAACAGATCCTGAGGAAGCTTTCAAATAACACTTGAAACACAGAAATATAGGAAAATGACAAAACGAAAGACCAAATTACAACCTCAAACCTCCAGCGCATCTCAAGAAACTCTAGGAGCGATGTATATAGAAGAAAATATATCCCATTCACCTCATATATCGGACACAATAGCCACTGAAATTGACAAGCAACTCCAGGAAGCTTTAAAGAAATTCAAACTCGAAATAATCTCCCAGATAAAAGAAGAAATGATAAAAGAAATGAAAGAGATTCTAAATATATCTAAAGAAAACACAGATAAAAAATTGGAGGAACTAAACAAAAAGATAGAATCCCTAGACGAGCAATATAAGAAACAAACAGAATACATAATGCAGATGCACAGAGATATACAGGAAATAAAAAACTCCACTGAAAGTTGTAAAAACCGCCTTAATGAAAGTGAAGATAGAATTTCAGACCTTGAAGACAGGATTGCAGCTAGTGAACAGGAAAGGAAAGATCTTTTGAAAATAACAAGGAACCAGGAAACAACAATTCAACAACTGCAAGACGATGCAAAGAAGAATAACATAAGAATGATAGGGATTAATGAAAGAGAGGGAGACAACATGAAGGATGTCAGGAGGATATTTAGAGAAATAATAGCTGAAAATTTCCCAAGCATGAGATCAGAAACTGACATCAGGATCAGTGAAGGATATAGAACTCCAAACAGTCATAACCAAAATAAAACTACACCCAGACATATAATAGTCACCATCCCAGAAATCCAACACAAGAATAGATTATTAAAAGCTGTCAGAGAGAAAAGACAAATCACTTATAAAGGAAAACCTATCAGAATCACAGCAGACTTCTCAGCACAAACGATAAAGTCAAGAAGAGCATAGAGTGAAGTATTCCAGATCCTAAAGCAAAATGATTTCCAACCAAGACTAATATATCCTGCAAAACTATCATTCAAAATAGATGGTGCAATATGATACTTCCATGACAAAGAACAGCTGAAGAACTTCATGAACACCAAACCAACCCTGCAAAAAATATTGAAAGACAGTTTAGATACACAAAGGAAAAAACCACTAAGCAAAGCAAATAATTAAACAGAACCGAAAGATAAAGATGCAACAGCAGAGAGATAACATTCCTACAATTAACCAGCATTTAACAGTAATAACCATTAATGTAAATGGTCTCAATGCACCAATCAAAAGAAACAGACTAGCAGAATGGATCAAGAAACAAAATCCAACCATATGCTGTTTACAGGAAACCCATCTAACCCAGAAAGATACTCACAGACTGAAAGTCAAAGGATGGAAAACAATTCTTCATGCAGCAGGAATCCAAAAAAAGGCAGGAGTAGCCATTCTGTTTGCAGACAACGTGAACTTTAAACCAACAATGACCATAAAGGACAAAGAAGGTCACTACATACTCGTAAGGGGAAAACTCCAAGAGGAAGAGATAACTATCTTAAATATATACGCACCAAACTCCAGAGCACCCAGTTATATAAAACAATTATTAACAGAAATGAAAACTCAAATTATCAGTAACACAATTGTAACAGGAGACCTTAATACACCACTGACACCAAGGGACAGATCAACCAGACAGAAAATGAGCAAAGAAATAACAGAACTGAATCACACCTGTGAACAAATGGGTTTGATAGACATATACAGAATGTTCCACCCAACAACATCAGAATACACATTCTTCTCAGCAGTACATGGATCATTTTCTAAAATAGACCATATATTAGCTCACAGAACATATTTAAGCAAATGCAAAAGAGTTGAAATCATCCCTTGCATATTATCAGATCATAGCGCTCTGAAATTAGAAATTAATGACAAAGGATACTGCAAAAATTCCGCAAACACATGGAAACTAAATAACACACTCTTGAGTAATCAGTGGGTCACAGAAGAAATTAAAGAAGAAATTAAACAATACCTAAAAGAAAATGAAAATGCAGATACAACTTACCGGAATCTGTGGGATGCAATGAAAGCCGTTCTGAGAGGAAAATTTATTGCACTGAGTTCCCACATCAGGAAAACAGAACGAATACAAATAAATAACTTGATGCTACACCTCAAACAGCTAGAAAAAGAAGAGCAAGTCAAGCCCAAAGCCAAAAGAAGAGAGGAAATTATAAAAATCAGAGCAGAAATCAATGCAATAGAGACTAAGAAAACAATCCAAAGAATCAACGAATCAAAGAGTTGGTTCTTTGAAAGAATAAATAAAATCGATAAGCCCCTAGCCAACCTTATTAAAAAAAGGAAAGAAAAAGCTCAAATTCATGCAATAAGAAATGAAAAAGGAGAAATCACTACAGACCCAATAGAAATACAGAGGATCATCAACACCTATTTCGAAAACCTCTACTCTCAAAAGTTTGATAACACAGAAGAAATAGACAGATTCTTAGAAGCATATGAAGTACCAAAGCTAGATCAAGAGGATATAAAACTGTTGAATAACCCAATCTCTGCTAATGAAATTGAGAATGTAATTGGGTCCTTGCCCACCAAGAAGAGCCCAGGCCCAGATGGATTCACTGCAGAATTCTACAAGAAATATAAAGAAGACCTAATGCCGACACTCCTCAAACTATTCAATGAAATTGAAAGGGAAGCAATCCTTCCTAAGTCATTCCTGGAAGCAAATATTACTCTAGTACCAAAACCTGAGAAAGACCCAACTATAAAAGAGAACTATAGACCGATCTCCCTAATGAACACAGATGCAAAAATCCTCAATAAAATATTGGCAAATAGGATCTAGCAAATCATCAAGAAGATTATACACCATGACCAGGTGGGATTCATCCCAGGAATGCAAGGATGGTTCAACATACGCAAATCAATAAATGTAATCCACCATATCAATAAAGCCAAAAATAAGAATCACATGATCATCTCTATAGATGCAGAAAAAGCCTTCAATAAGGTCCAACACTTATTCATGATAAGAACTTTACAGAAAATTGGAATAAATGGTCTTTACCTCAATATAATAAAGGCCATTTATGACAAACCAACAGCCAGCATCATACTAAATGGCCAAAAATTGAAAGCCTTTACTTTAAAGTCGGGTACAAGACAAGGATGTCCTTTATCACCACTCCTATTTAATATAGTACTGGAAGTACTAGCCAGAGCAATTAGGCAAGAAAGAGAAATAAAAGGGGTAAAGATAGGAAAAGAAGAAATTAAATTATCATTGTTTGCAGATGACATGATACTCTACATAGAAGACCCCCTAAGCTCCATTGAAATACTCTTAGATACAATAAATAAATTCAGTAATGTGGCTGGATACAAAATCAATACTCAGAAATCAATAGCATTCCTATACACGAACAACAAAATTACAGAGAGGGAAATAAGAGAAACTGGACTATTCACATTAGCAAGCAAAAAAATGAAATATTTAGGAATTACTCTTACGAAAGAAGTGAAAGACTTATACAGTGAAAATTATAATACACTGAAAAAGGAAATTGAAGATGATCTCAGAAAATGGAAAGACATCCCTTGCTCGTGGATAGGAAGAACAAACATTGTGAAAATGGCCATTCTCCCAAAACTGTTATACAGATTCAATGCAATCCCAATAGAAATACCATCAAAATACCTTATAGATCTAGAGAAATCACTCCTAAATTTCATCTGGAACCAGAAGAGACCTAGAATCGCAAAGGCAATTCTAAGCAGCAAAGACAAAGCAGGAGGCATCACAATCCCTGACTTGAAGTTATACTACAAAGCAACAGTAGTAAAATCAGCATGGTATTGGAATCAAAACAGAGCTGAAGATCAGTGGAATAGATTAGAAGATACAACCACAACTATGAACACACTCAACCACCTTATTTTTGATAAAGGAGCCAAGCAGGTTCACTGGAAGAACGACAGTCTCTTTAATAAATGGTGCTGGAAAAACTGGCTCTCCATTTGCCGAAAACTAAAGCTAGACCCATGTCTATCACCATGTACTAAATTAAAATCTAAATGGGTCAAAGATCTGAATATTAAAACAGAAACACTAAATCTATTGGAAGACAAAATAGGTAGAAACCTTGGAGACATAGGAATAGGTAAAGAATTCATGAACAGGACTCAAACCGCACGGGAAATACTTCCCAGAATCAATAACTGGGACCACTTCTTATTAAAAAGTTTCTGCATGTCAAAAGAAATCTCCAGCATAGTGAAAAGAAAACCCACAAACTGGGAAAAGACTTTAGTGAACTCTCTCTCAGACAAGGGCCTCTTGTCTAAAACATACAAAGAATTAAAGAAACTCAGACCTCCGAAATTCAAAGATCCAATCCAAAAATGGGCATCTGAGATGAATATGCAATTCTCAGATGAAGAAATGCAAATGGCAAATAAATACATGAAAAAATGCTCATCATCATTGGTCATTAGAGAAATGCAAATTAAAACCACACTGAGATACCATCTCACTCCTGAAAGAATGGCCAGGATCAAGAAAACCGACAACAAATGCTGGAGAGGCTGTGGGGAAAAAGGAACTCTCCTGCACTGCTGGTGGGACTGTAGACTGGTACAGCCTTTGTGGAGATCTGTCTGGAGATTTCTCAAAAAGTTGGGACTGGAAATCCCATTTATTCCAGCTATTCCACTTCTAGGCATATTCCCAGAAGAACTGAAAGCATCATACCACAGTGATATATGTGCACCTATGTTTATAGCAGCACAATTTGTAATCGCCAGATCTTGGAAACAACCCAAGTGCCCATCAACTGAGGAATGGATAAAAAAGTTGTGGTATTTCTATACAATGGAGTATTATTCAGCTATAAAGAAGGATCACATTGAGATATTTATCAATAAATGGGCGCAGCTTGAGACCATACTCATAAGTGAAATAAATCAATCTCACATGTGTGAATACCGAATAGTTTCCCTAATGTAAGTAATGATTCAAATATATAAAAATATGTGGTAATCATGATTCCCCATTAGGTGGCCTTGAAGCCTTATAAAGTTTTCACTCATTAATTAGAAAGGCTTTATTCTGGGCTTCTTGATATGAAAATATTTGAAGCTAGAGTATATGAAGTTTTACCCAAATATTTCAAGGAAAAAGACACTATGGTAACTACTATTAAGTCAGGTTATAAGGTGGTGAAGTACTAGGTTATTGAAACAGTCATGCTGTGACCTCTATTGTTATATTGTTATATCCTGTTTTATCTCAATCTCCCCCTTATTGTTTCAAAAAAAATTATTTAGTCATTTCTTATGTTTGTCTTAATTAAAGAAAAAATTCAAAAAAATTAGGATATATAAATAGTAACTCTTTTCGATTTCCTATTAACTTGTTTTGAAGTCCTGTAGTACTCCCACGATCTTGTTTTGACTGATTAGACTCTGTTCCATTCTATATGATAGTATCAAGTTTGAAGACATAGGCAACTACTTTGAAGACAATAAGATTCACTAAGATACCTATTCTGGTTTGACTATTGTCTTCTTTGGAAGTCCTGTAATGTTTACAATCCCTAAGTTTTATTGGTCTTGTTCTCTACTGTTTTGTCCAACTTTATAATATCTAATAAGATAGACAATTCTTTTTAAGGAAACAAGGGACAACGTTGATAACCATTGTTGATAAACTTGTACTCTGTTCTACACCATGTGCTACGTCTATCCTTGGTATTGACTGACAGCTTTGTTTTGCCATATTTGACTGTATTCTTCCCCCCCCCAAAGAAAGTAATAAGCACTAAGGAGTAATAAAATCCAAGATGTGTAAATTTTGTTGTAAAAAAGAGAGGGAAAAAAAAAAAGAAAAAGAGCTCTAACGGATATAACAGCAAGTGTGTTTGGGGGTGTTAAATAGCTGACTTTATCAATGTTTTTGGAACATTGAACACAGCTGTTTGCAGTCTCCCTGTTTGAATGTCCACCTTGTGTTCTTTGATACTGTGATTTGAGGAACTGTTTTCAAGAAAATAGTGTGTAATCTACTAGCAGGTAATTTCTTACTGTTATGGTTTTTTGTTTTGTTTTGTTTTGTAGTTCTGTATTGCGTGTACCCTTACGCCGCTTTGGTTTGTTTTGTGTTTTTCTCTTTTTCCTCTTAAATAAAAAAAAAATACTTCTACTGGCTCCCCACAAATTTACCTCATTACCCCAAGAACCATCCGAGACACTCAGAGTTCTCTTCCTTTCTCTGGACCAAAACCAAAGTTCAGTTTCAGTTTCCAGGAGGCTGTGGTTTGAGTGAGATGTCTGTCCTGGTCCAGTCAAATATAGTCAAAATGGTAAATCTAAGCAGAGCAAGCTAGAACCACCTTCTGTGGCTGGTGCAGTTCTCAGAGACTGAGATGCAGCATTGCTGACTATTTGATGAGTTAAAAGCCCCAAATTTGCCTACTACAGAAATATCAATGAACATCAACTCCACATCTAAGACATGGACTGGAATGGGGACCCAAGTACAGAAGTGTATAATTTAGTGGTTAAGTACATTAGCTTTGGGATCAAGCCAAGTGTTTTTTTCCTAATTCTGCCACAAACTATTTATTTTTATCTAGGAACAGTTAGTTACTCATCTCTTTATGCCATTTTCTTACCTATCACATGACAAAAATAAGTGGCTAGTCTCACTGGGCAGTTGCAGATCTTAAATGAGATTATATTTCAGACTCCCTAGCTCAAGGCAACTGTTTAATAAAGGGCAGCTATCATCATTAATCACTACATCACCCTTGGTATTATTATGAAGAAGTGGTAATAGTGTAATAAAAGGCAGTAAATTTGACATAATACATTTCAACTAAACCTTATGGAAAGAGCAAAAGAGAGAAGACAGGGAAAATATATATATATATGTATATATGTAGGCTATAGTGAACAGAATATAACATATATATGGTAATAAATATATAAGATAAAGATATTAGGATAAAAATATTAAGAAATATAAGATAATGAAAATACAATTTTAGCAGGGCTCCTAAATGTGGAACACTGCCTGTTATGCATCTCTGTGCACCTGAAGGGTTGACAAGGAGACGCTAAACACTTGATTCCAGAAATGTCAGCCTTGTCACACTGTGGCATGAGGCAAAAATGCTCTGAAGAAACAGTCCTTTTGTCTAAAATAGAAACTTTGAAGGAAGCCAAGTTAACACATGACAACACTGAATATCCAGTTTGGGGGTGGTAGGGTGATCGATAAAGTCCTTTTATTTCTGAAATGAGAAGGAGAATTAACTGGTATCAAAATTCACATTTCCTTTTTGGTGCAATTCTCCAGCCAAACTGGGTGCTAACCGAGTAGGCGATTTCACTTCACCGTCACTTCACAAAAGACTTCCAAATTCACTGCAGCAGACCGCGAAGTAAAATGTTAAGTACATCCTAGCTGAGAGGAGACGGAAGCCTTCACGCTCAATCAAAGGTTTGCAATAATAGGATTCATAAAAATTTAAAAAAAAAAAAAAAAAAGGAAAAAAGACAGATGGGATTAGAAAATGTTGCAGTGAAGACTGTGGAATGAGATGAGCTCACAGCCCAGAGCCCAGCCTGTCTTTTGTGGACCTACACAATGATCGGAGAGCCAGACTGGATTAGGAAAGCTCACGACTAGGGGTCCAGAGAGAGGCTGCCGGTTCCCGGGCAACTGAGGGAGAGAAGGCTGAAACGATGCATCAGATTTACAGCTGCAGCGATGAAAATATAGAAGTTTTCACCACCGTGATCCCTTCCAAAGGTGAGTACCATTGCCCTTGGCTGTCCCTTAAGGTGCCATCTTGTGCGGGAGGGTGAGGGCAATCACGTGCTATTTTACTATGGTGTACTCTGAGGTTCCCACAGTCTAATGCTTTGATGATATTTGATTTTTTTTTTTTGAAACAAAGCACAAGGATAAACATCAATCATTCAGAACAATCGATCGTGGTAAAAATGAGAGCAGTTAAGTACTCCCTGTTCACTTAATTCAACACCGGCAACCCAACAGGCTGAATGAAAGTGACAGCAAGTCATTGTTAAGGAAAACGGAGATGAAAACAAAATTCCTAGGGCAGCTAGCCAGTCTCTCATTTTTTTTACGTGAGCAAGTGGGCTCTGAAACATGAATCAACAGGCTCAAAAGTATGATTTCTAACTGTGCCATGAAATGTGAGAAATTAAACTCCAGTGAAACAGTTAAATTGTGACCTGACTCTAGGGCTGGTCTCCCCAGAATCCTTGAATCACCTGACAAACCTGACCTGGTCCCAGCATCGCCAGAGGCTGTGATGACTCAAGAACCTTGACTTAATGAGCCCCGTTGTACCAGGCAATCAGTGTCAGATCCCAGGAAAGGGCTTTTGGAGGCTCGGCAGATTTTGAGTGTCCGGTTATAGGGTTACAGGGCAGCTTCCTCATCCCTCCAAAGCTGGCCCCTCTCCTACCACCCCTGTGAGACCCAGAATCCCTGTTTTGCTGGGAGACCCCTTGGCTAAGGCTTAGCCCATGGTCTCATTGTCAGAAATGAATGAAGTGGACCGGGCGCTTGCTGGTGTGACTCGAAACAATTCCTTTCTTCCTTCTGTGTCAGGCTCCGACAGGGCTATTGCTCAGGGGGGAAGGGCAGGACTCACCCTGTCCACAAAAAGACAGCCAGCAAGTCATAAATTAGGCTTTAGACATCTACTCCCAGAGAGAGAGACAGAGACAGACACAGAGACAGACACAGAGAGACAGAGACAGAGACAGTGGGGGAGGGGGAGTCTGCCCACATGTGGGAGTTTAAATTCTCTCTGGAGACTCTGAAAGCCAAAGCTAAACCTCTGACCAGCAGTTTCAGTCTTGGGTAAATAACCCAGGGGAACTCTTACTTGTGAACATCAACAGTGCCATGCATCCTAAGTAAAAAGACAAAACTGAGACTAACCTACAAGTCCATGAAGGAGGGAGGAGATGAAACAAGGCTCCTTCATACTGTGCACTCTTCTACAGTGGTCAACAGGAATGAACGAGATTTCTATGAATGAGCATAGATGCATTATTTATTTATTACGTATGCGGGAAATCCAACCCAGCACCTCATCCATACTGGGCAAGCCCTGTACCCACTGAATTACATCCCCAGTCCACAGCCATACCACCCAGAATATGCCCAGCCTCGTCTGAATTACATCCCTGGCCCTATGGATGGATGCTGAATGAGAAAAAGAAAGAAAGAAAAAGCTAGTTGAGAAATTATATAAGTATGGTAACATTTCTGTAAATTTGGAAATATAAAATAATGGTATACAATGTTTGATTAAATGTCCTAAGTGTGAACATGGACCAAAAAGCTACAATTAGTGATCTCAGTAACCCTGGAGGACAGAAGTCAAATTTTAAAAAGGTAGGAAGGGAACCTATACTTTACCTCTAATTTTTTATTTTTTATATGAGGAAAATGTAAATTGGAAGCAAAGATGAAAATGTTAAATATGTCTATTTTCTGTACCTTAAAACAGTATTTAAGGGAGAGACCATCAAGGGCAAAGTGATTAAGAGATGGCACTGTTTCTGTGCTCTGTGACCTTTGACAATGCACTTAACCTCTCTGGCCCTGAGTTTCCACTTCTGTAAAATGGAAAATAGTTACTTCCCAGGATTATAATGTGGAACAAGTGAGTTAACATAGAAAGCATCAAGAGCAGTAACTGGCAGGCAGTGAGCACCATTAAATACATCACTTACAAAGTGGTTTCTATTTTTGTTCTTCATGTGGAGCAATGAATATATTCAAAGATGAACATTTAATCCTGTATTCTTTTCTTGCCATTTTCATTCATGGCTGCATCTTGATAGTACACCAAGGAAGTATTCATTGGTATTCACGGACATTTCCTCACTCTGGAAGTTAGCTGTCCTCTAGAAAAGAGATGTTTGCAGTTTCATGCTGGATCAGAAGTGGAGGCCGCCCTGTACAGCTCTTGCTTTGCTTTCCTTGTCTTCTTCAAGCCCTAAATGACAGGGCTTTTGATGAGAGAAGCTGATGCTAACAGGGCCTGAGTCACTGCTGATGAGAGACTGATGGCCTTTTCTCACATCCTCACATGTCTTAACTGCAGAAATACAAGTAGACTTGACTTTAACCAGAGCTATAGTCCTCCCAGGGAGCCCCCCCAAAAGGCACAATGTAGCCCATGATCATTAATGTGCAATAACCAATCATTCCAAGTACTAGCTCACCAGCGGGGCAGTGTACCCCAGTGGTTAGGAGAGTGAGCTTTTTCCACCACTGAGTGACTCCTCTACCCTCTCAATATCCCCATCAATGCCATGGAGATCAGGAAGAGAAGCTACCACTGTAACCTGTGAAACTAACGATGATGAATATAAACCACCACCTCATAAAGCTCGATGTGAGTTATCATTACATTTTTGTTTATTGCATCCCTCTTTCCAATACTATGTTGGTCTCCATTTAATATCTATATTTTAACTGAGATATCCTAATGTGGACATCCAGCAATGTGGAAAATAGATGCCTGCATGTCCCCATGTGCAGGAAAATCCACTTTCAACAAAGTACTATTTTTTTAAAAATGGATAAACTGATTTCACTAAATTTTTTAATTGTGGTAAAATAAGTAGTATGTAGAACTGATCATTTTAAGTATACAGTACTTAATTCAATACTATACAACAATTACCACCATCCATCTCCAGGATTTTTTCGTTACCCTAAATTGAAATTCCCTACCCATCAAACTCTGGACAATCTTCTTTATCTTGAGATGGGAGACAAAGTCTCACTATGTTGTCCAGGCTAACCTAGAACTCCTGGGCCCAGTGATCCTTCTGCCTCGGCTTCCCTAGTAGCTGGACCTATACGCACATACTCCCTCATTAAGCTGAAATCATTAGAAATAACTTCCAATTCCCCTACCTTCTGATGACTGTTATCTGCTTTCCATTTCTTTGAATTTGACTATTAGGATTCTCATGGAAGTAGAATTATATAATATATGTCCTTTTATGTCTCACTTATTTCACCCAGCACAATGTTTTCAAGATTTAGTCATATGTAGCATTGTATCAAGATTTCATTCCTTTTCACGGCTAAGTAACAACCCATTGTATGGATAATACCACAATTGGCTTATGCATTCATCTGTTGATGGGCATTTGGGTTGTTTTACCTGATGTGAGTCATGCTGCTATGAATTTTGCTGTACTGAATCCAGGTAACATCTTAAATTGCAGTGGGACCCGCCTCTTCTACCCATCCCCTCTTCAAGGCACTTACCCTATTACACGTCTAAACTTCTCAGTGTTTTTACCATAACTATGTCAGCTTACTAGGAATTTTCTAAACTATTTCTTTATCTTTCTTTGCAGTGACCAGCCCAGCCAGGAGAAGAGTCAAAAGTTCTCAACATCTCTTGACTAAGAATGTAAGGACACTTTAGTTTGTTTTAATCTCCATAGACTAACTTTCATTGCAAAAGCACGGTGGCTTCTTTACTCTCTCCCTTGTTATCAACGACAAGGAGAATTTTCTAGACCCTGTATGGGTGCTACTGTACTTCCTTCACCCAACCAAAATAACTGACAAATGTCCACCAAGTAACCCTGAAATGGCCCCTCCTACTCTGCCATCTTTCCCAGGCACAAAGTGAAAACCATTTTGTTGTTGTTGTTGTTGTTCCAACAGAATCATGGACACAAGATGCCTGACCTAAGTGTTATCCTGTGTTGGCATTTGCAGCATTCCATTTTTAACTATTATAAATAGCAGAGCCATGAATTTATTTGTGCATATTTCTATTTGGGTTAATTCGCTGGTACACAGGACTCAAAGAGGAGTTAACAGGTAAAAGGATAAGAACAGTCTTATCCATCCATCTATGCAGCCATCCATTCATCAAATATTTGCATTCCTACTGTGAGAAATGCTATACTAAATGTGGAGGTTGGAATGTAAGATTGATTTTTTAAAATGGTCTCTGCTTACATTTTTATCACATACTTCCAGGAATTCTGAACAATTTTGAGGCTTCCAGATATGCTTTTCCATCTACTTGGAAACATGCAATACCTTACTCTACATGTCTTTAAAGTCTAGCATGTCTTTAAAGTCTACCAATGTTATGCATTTTTCATCCTATATATATACTTCTTCATGCAAAAAAACTTTTAATTATATTTATACTTTATTTTTAATACTATATTTTAAAAAGGAAACTGTAATCATTTGCTATTGGTTATACTGGAGTTTCTATTTCTATCACAAGTTTTTATAGACTACCATGTTTATTTGAATTTGAATTTGAATTTTTACTTGAATTTTTTTTTTTTTTTTTTTTTTTTTTTTGTACCAGGGATTGAATCACAACCTCATGCTTGCCAGGCAGGCGCTTATGAGCTAAATCCCTGGCTTTACCTGAATTTTTAAAAGTCATTAAAAATTTTTTTTAGTGTCCTGGAAAAGATGAGATTTTATTTGTCTATAAATATATATTTAATATGCTTTTAATTCCAAAAGTATTGTATACCCTTTACAAAATTCCAAACATTATAAAGATATAAAATATAGGGCCATAAAATCCTAAGAAGCTTAAAACAGAGTGGTTAGAAACATAGACTTTAAAGTCAATCTGCCAGCATTTAGATCCCTGTCCCTTCCATTTCTAGTTATGTGACCTTGAGCAAGTTGCCTAACTATTCTTGGACTCAACTTGCTTAGTATTAAAATGAGAAGAGAAAGAGCACATACCTCAAGAGCCATGAGAGGTAACATGATTTAACACATGGAGAGTATTTAGTCAAGGGACTGACACATATTAAGCATTCAATATACACTGCTGTTTTTTTAAGTAAAAAATTTCCCAGATGCTGTAGTTATGTCTTATTGTCTCATAATGCACCGTTTTGCAAATTGCTTTTTTCACTTAATAGATCTTGAGCATCTTTCCATGACAATTAATATAAATACATCTACCTCATTCTTGGTAGCTGTATAGTATTCCAGTATGTAACTGTACAATCATTTATCAACCCGAACCAAATCTGGATTCATTGTAGATTCATTACTTAACCAAAACATGGGGTTTCTCCATTTTCTTCTCTTAGGGCAATGCCACAAGAAACAGTCTTAAATATTTTAATGTTCTTATACATATTTTTGAAGACAAATACATGGATATGAAATGTTGGGCCAGAGAATATGAGCACTGAAAAAAATTACTGCTTCTGACAAAGCTGAAATAACTAAATAGCCATTACCAGACTTCTAGCACTATGTGTAAAAGTACCTTTTGCACAATTGCCAAGCCAATATTCGATGGTACAATATTGTCAAACTTTAACAATCTGATAGATTAAAATGCCTTATTGTTTTAATTTGTATTTCTTTAATTTTTAATGTGACACTTCATTTTTTCATAGATTTACTGATCATTTCAATACGTTTTCCCTGCAGTTTTATATTTAGCCTATTTTTCTATCAATTATATGCCTTTTATAATCACTTTAGAGAGCATTTTACATGATGAGAGAGAGGAGGGTTTTGTGGGGTGCAGTAGGCTTTATTGATGGTGCACAGTGAGCCAGAACTCCCTACACCCCTCCCCTTCTCCAGGGTGTCTGGGATGGAAGCTGGGAAGAGGGGAGACTCCCAGTGCTGAGGCTGAGTGGGGCAGCAGCTTCTGCAGTGAGGCCTCGTCTCCCACATGGTCTCGTTGGGCTGTGGCGGGGGGCGGCTTCCTCCTTGGAGGCCACATGGACCAGGGGTCCACCACCCTGTTGCTGTAGCTGAACTCACTGTCACTGTCATGCCAGGAAATGAGCTTGACAAAGTGATCATTGAGGGCAATGCCAACCCAGCATCTAGGGTAGAAGAATGAGTGTCACTGTTGAAGTCACAGGACACAACCTGGTCCTTCTTGGGGGGTGCAGTGGGCTTTATTGATGGAGCACACTTCACCACCTTCTTGCTATCATCATATTTGGCTGCTTCTCCAAGTGGCAGATCAGATCCATGACCAACACATTAGGTGTGAGCACAAAAAGGCCATGCCTGTGAGCTTCCCATTCAGCTCTGGCAGCATGGCCTTGGCAGCACCAGTGGATGTGGAGATGATGTTCTGGGCAGCACCACGGCCATCCTGCCAGAGCTTCCCAGAGGGGTTGTCCACAGTCTTCTGGGTGGCAGTGATGGTGTGGACTGTGGTTCTGAGTCTCTCCACAATGCTGAAGTTGCCATGGGTGACTTTGGCCAGTGGGGCTAAGCAGTTGGTGGTGCAGGAAGCATTGCTGACAATCTTGAGGGTGTTGTCTTACCTCTCACGATTCACACCCGTCACCAACGCTGGGCATTGGCAGAAGGAGCAGAGATGATGACCCATTTGGCACCACCCTTCAAGTAAGCCCCAGCCTTCTCTGTGGTGGTGAAAACACTGGTGGACTCCACCACATGCTCAGCGCCAGCATCGCCCCACTCAATATTGGTGAGATCTCGTTCCTGGATGAGGATGATGGCCTTTCTGTTGATGACAAGCTTCCCAGTCTCAGCCTTGACAGTGCCATGGAACTTACCAGGGATAGAATCATATTGGAACATGTAGACCATGTAGTTGAGGTCAATGAAGGAGTTATGGATGGCTACAACATCCATGTTGCCAGAGTTGACGTCAGCCCTGGTGACCAGGCACCCAATATGGCCAAATCCGTTCACTCCGACCTCCACTATCGTGTTTCGGATTGCGGCTGGCGCTGCATGGGAAGAACGGTTGTCGTTTGGGTGCACAGGAGCAGAGAGCCAAGAGGAGGGTTTTTAATGGTTGGAAAGTTTGGTTGTGGGGCATGAGATTCTGATCTAGCTTGTGGTCCCTGAAAACTTAAGCCCAAAATCCAAAAGAAAAACACTCCTGGCCTTCAAGGGACGGTAGGTTAGGAGCTGCCAAAGGTAGAAAGGGAAAATGTTTGTCAGTATTTTAGAGTTTAAGAAAACTTTCAACTAGTCAAGAAGGGAGGGAAGAAGGGAGGTTTTGTCTTCAAATATTCACTCTTCCTGTGGTGGGATAGCACAGTAAGCCCTCTGGCCTTTTAAGCTCTCCTCCAAATCTTTCTAAATCTCCCCCAACAGCTGCCTAATCCCTTGTCAACCTCAACTGCACAAAACACGCACATTAGAAGAGCTCCCTTGGTGACAACTTTTCCAGGCAGGGAAAGTAAATCCCAAAAAGGAAAGACTTGTCTGACTCATTTCCTCAAGCAACTAGCTCTTGGCTTTCATTTGTTTTCTTTTTCACTTTCTCTAGCTTGGTGGTCTGTAAACCACTGGGTTCGTTACCTTGCCTGGAAAAATACATTTTATTTTACCAATATTTACACCTTTCTTTGGCTGAAATTCTTATTTGTCTCTCCTCTAAGCCCTTGGACTATCCTGTGAATGGATGTCAGTATTCTGCCTTTACAAATGCTTCTCCTTTCTGAGCCATCTTTAATGTCTGGATTTCCTTTCTTTGTGTCGCCTCTTGTTGCATTTTCTTGCTATCCTACGATACAGCACATATCTCTAAACAATCTCTCTCTCTCTCTCTCCTTTCTTTCTTTTTCTCTTTTTGTTACTTAGGCTATTTTATGGACATTCCGATATTTCTGACACCCACTGATATCATAGGAATAGCTCAAGGAAATAAGTTTACACAAAGGAGTGGATCAGTTAAGCCTTTTGGCATAATGGAGCCACTTTCACTGTGACTCAAGGCCTTCTCACATAGGCAGAATAGCTGTCATCAGGAAAGATGGAGAAATTAGATGGCAAATGTCACACCAACACCAAATTTCAAGCTAAGGCGGGGAGGGATTTGTCCAGTGATCTCCAGGTCTTTCAAAAGGTGCTAGGCAATCAACTGCCCTTGAAAAATCTTGTCTTAATGCAGGTAATTCTGTGAGTTTTCCAAGAAGCATTCACTTGGGGGGTATGAAATCATGCTTCACATTGGCTATTTCCCTTACAACAAAGGTGATTTTTTTTTATTTTGAAAAGAATAAAACCAAATGAGAAAAAAATGAAAAAAATAAAAATAAAACAAAATGGTGTCATTCAAAATAAAAGAATTTACATAGTACATAATTTAAAACCACAATACTAGGTGATCTACAATGGTTACCATGATGTCTCTTATTATCTTCAATAGAATTGCCCATATCTTCAGGTACAATAAAATTGAACATAGCAGTACAAAACAAAATCAATAAAAACAAAATATTAGAGACATTCTAGGACTTCAAAAAAGGATAATAGTCAAACCATAGTGAATCTTATTGTCTTCAGAGTAGTTGTCTATACTCTCAGATTTGATACTATCAAACATAACAGATTCGAATAAAATCAGTCAAGACAAGACAATGATTGAACAAGATAGATTCAAATAAAATCAGTCAAAACAAGGCAGTGAAAGCAATACAGGGTTTCAGATTAAGTTAATAGGAAATTAAAAATGGTTACCATAGTATATTCTGCTCTCTTTGGAATAGTTGCCTATGCTCTCAAATCTAGTACAAGTAGACAAACTGGAATAGAATATAACCAAACTAAACAGAGCGATGAAAACAATATGGGTTTCAAATCATGATACAAGATTACATGTCCTCTGCCTTCCCTATTTAGACAATTCCTCCTCTTTTACTTTCCCAGGGTACCTTGTACATTTTGTATCCCACTAATTACTTTAGTTTTTAGATTAGAGAGGCAACCAGCTATTTATCTAGGTGGTTCTGAACATTTTTACCCCTGAGCTTGGCCTCGAGTTATATCATTTACCTACAAGAGCCTAAAGGTTTTCCTTCCTTATAGCTGAGTAGTTCTCCACTGTATAAAAGTATTATGTATTTCCAACTACTCTGTAGCTGATGGACAAGCTACCCTCATTTTTTTCTGGTTCCCTGTCACATAGAGCATTATTTTCTCATCTTTGACCTTCAGTCCATATACCCTCTTTCAGGTTAATTATATTTCTTATATAGACCATCCTGATGGACCCTATCTCCTGATCCGCTCTTAGCGTATCAAGGCCATCCATGTTAGCGATTATGGTCAACTTTCTCTGCCTCAACTCTGCCATGCTATTTTTCTGCCATTGGTTGTCTGCTTTTCCCCTTCATTCCTTTGCCTGCTCTGTTCAGTGAACTTCCTCTGTCAGTGTTCTTGAAACCATGGTCTTTTTTTCTCTCTCTCTGGAATGTTCTTCAGTACTTTTTGTAGAGTTTTGATTGGTGGTCATGAACTCCCCCAGTTCCTCTTTGTCATGGAAGCATCTTGTTTCCACTAATTTTGAAAGATAGTTTTTCAGGGTACATCAATCTGGTTTGGAAGTTATTTTCTTTCAGGGCTTAGAATACCTCCCTCCAAGCTCTTCTAGATCTGATGGTTTATGTTGAGAAGTCTGTCATGATTCCGATAGGCTTTCCTTTATAGGTGATCTGTTTCTTTTCTCTGACAGCTTTTAACATTCTGTTCTTGTGTTGAATTTCTAGGATCTTGATTATTTTATGTCTGGGTGTAGCTCTGTTTTGGTTGTAGTTGGCTGGAGTTCTGTATGCCTCATATATCTGAATATCATTTCCTTTTCCTATGCTTAGGAAGTTTTCTTTATTTCTGTGAATAGCCTTTGTATTTCATTTGTGTTTACCCCTGCTTCTTCATTCACATTTTTTATTCTTAAGTTATGGATCCTCTTGTCATCTTCTAGCCTTTGTATTGTTACTTCCTGGTTCCTTGTTATTTTTAAGAGATCTTTCCTTTCACAATCACACATTGCAAACCTGTCTTCAAGTTCTGATAATCTATCTTTAGTTTCTTTCAAGCAGTTTTGCCAGCTTTCAATGGAGTTTTTAATATCCTGGTAGTCTCTTTGAATCTGTTTCATGTGTTTTAGATTTTTTTTATATTCTTCATCAAAAGTTTCTCTCCTTTTTCTATGTCTCTCCATTTTTCTATCTGTGTCTTCTTGAGAGGTACTTATCATTTCTTTTATTATTTCTCTTGTTTTACTTGTACTCAAATTTCTGTTTTTAGTTCTTTAATAATGTCATGAAGATAATCCTTATGTCAGATGCTGCTTTTTCAGTCACCACAGGTGTGCAACCCCTGATTTCTTCTGGGTTTACCTCCCCCAAGTCAGTACTGTTTGTGTTGGGGGCTGAAGATTTCCTTTTGTTTCTTCCTCTTGTCATGTTTATGGTTTCCTCCAGACGAGTGGACAATGGGGATCCCTGGCACTTCCTGTATTGGCCATGATTACTCTGAAGCGTGCTGGCTGGGGATTGCTGCCCTCCCCAGTCTGCTGATGACTATTTAAGTATAAGCAGGGGCGGGGCAGACTGGCCCCTCCCTTCTGAGCTGATCAGGCTCTGGGAGTCTTCACCACATGTGTGCCATGTGGATGGAGTGGTTAGGTATAGATTCAGAGAAACCTCATCTTTTGCCTTTGGATGGTGCACAGAGGTGGGACTCAGTCTGAGAAATTCTCACCAATCTGCTCAGTGCTAGGAGTGGCTGACTGAAGCCACTGCACTTCTGGTACTGGATTTACCTTGCTCAACTCCAAAATGCCACCCAGCTTCCTTGCCCACTCCCATGGGAGAACTGATTTCTGCACACTCACTGTGAGCTGGTACACATCTCCAAGCCAGATCTCCAAGCCAAGTGCCGCTCTCCGTTCCGCTGCTCCCCTCCATGACCATTTCCTCCTACCGAGGCCCTCAGTCTTGCCAACCCTGACTTCACCTCGATCACACGTCTCCAGATTCCAACAGCGTTTCCCACACAATGGGACTGGTTCCAGTGACATCGAATCTGGCTACAGCCTTCCGTCATGATTTTCGGTTCTTTCTTTCTTTCTTTCTTTCTTTCTTTTTTTTCTTTCTCTTTAGTTTCTTCCTGGGTCAAGAGGATCTGTCTCCCTCCCTCTGATCTTCTAGGATGTTTTATTCCAGCATCTTAGGTGATTCTCTCAGAGAGACTCCTATTTTGCTGCTTACTGATCTGCCATCTTCTAGAACCCCAATAAAGGTGATCTTTACTAAGACCCACAGCACCTTTGACCTCAGCTTTTCTGTGAATAAAATTAGAGAACTGAATGAAGCATTTCTATGGATTGGTTCAACCCCAAGTCATGAGAGTTCTCTGCTGTCTAGGTCTTGGCTGTCTTTCTAATTCTAGAGAAGCCATCTAGCTGGCAAACAAACAAGATCTAAAATGTCAGAGTGTAGACTCTTGGGCTATGTGTTAGTCTGTATCTGCCTCTGACTTAATACTAGCATAGAAGCATCAATTCATTGGAGTAACATTTGTTGCTCTGATATATTCTCCTACTTCAGTACATATTTGCTAACTTAAGAAAGGAAAATCCCAGCATTAAACTCATCTGTCCTCCCACCTCCCCCATTAACATCTCTCACTCCTACCCCAGTTCCCCTGGCTTACTCTTCTCCTCAGGCTGCAATGAGCATGTTCTCCGACCACCTTGTTCTAAGACCTCCAGTAGCAAATCCAGAAAACAAACCAAGCTGTCAGGAACCTGTTGTTGGCATCCTTTGGGGTACCTGGGAGAGCACCTTAAAAAGTGGTTGGCCCTACGTGGTGACTGAGAAGAAGCTGGC
Organism: Cavia porcellus; assembly: GCF_034190915.1. Taxonomy (NCBI): domain Eukaryota; kingdom Metazoa; phylum Chordata; class Mammalia; order Rodentia; family Caviidae; genus Cavia; species Cavia porcellus. The sequence goes on from NW_026947493.1 coordinate 43,018,902, forward strand.
CTAATCTCCACCCGCCCCCCAGGAAGCCTCCTCCATCTTTTAGACTTCTGGGAGAGGCACTTGATGCTTCCCCACTCTCTCTCTCCTTATTCTTCTACCCTAACGTGCAGGCAAAGGGTTTCTTGTTCCTGAAAAGGAACCTTTGCTCTCTTTCAGTGGAGAAGTGATATCTTCCATGGACTCCCTCGGCTTTCACATCCTGCTTTCTTTTTCTTTCTACAATGAGTGAAAAAACAATGCCAGTCCTCATTCTTCCAGTCTTGGAGGAATGCTGATAGTTCAATGATAACATCAGGAGTAGCTATGATAAAAGTCAATGGCAAAACCTGGGCATAGTGGCACACTCCTTTAATTCCAGGACTTAGGAAGCTGAGGCAGGATGATCCCTGTAAGTCTGAGGCCAGCTTGAACTACATAGCAAGATCCTATCTTAAAAAAAAAGTCAATAGCAAAGATCCTCAGTGCCAAGTAACAAAATTCAAATTCTTCCTATTCAATCTAGGAGATCCACATTCCCATGTGTCCCTTATGCTACACACTATAAGAGTCCAAGGGAATGGAGCTAACACTACTGCTAGGAGGGGGAGTTTTAGTATTCTTAGTGACATAATGACTCAAGAGACATAAAAATTTGGCCTTCAAAAGAGGTTATTCCCAACAATATTTATTATTAAAGATTCAGGTTTCCCCTACTGAGTTAAAATACCACTTTCCTATCATATTTTGAAAAACTTGTTCATTTTTGCCTCAGGAAACCCAAAAGCAACACAGCAGTTATTTGCTGACAACAGGAGGGGATCTGCCAAAGACTGGGCTCTGAGGACTGAGAACACCCACCTCCCTGCAGATGCATAGTGAGCCAAGTCTGGCACAGAGCATGTCTTTGCAGGACAGCTGTAGAAGGAAAAAAAAAACAAGCAAATGGGCAAATGTAAATCTCAGCAAAGCTGGTGTAGTAGAATATTAGAGGTTCTCATGAGCTTCAAGCAGAAAGGACGTTCAGCATGAATGACCCCAGTGTGCTGGATATGGATAAAATATGCAGGATCTGAGCCCAGACTGCTAAGATTCCTTTCATGACTCACCAGATTAAGATAAAATGGCTGATACTGTTTGTCTTAAGTTTTTATATTTAAATAATTTCAGTGACTTCAGACCCTTCAGTCCCTCCTTTGGGGTACTGATTTTAGGACCACACACACTGATATCAAAATTCACAAATGCTCAAGTCCCTTTTGTAAAATGGTGTATTTGCATATGACCCATATACATCTTCCTATATATTTTAAACCACCTCTAGATTGCCTGTATTACCAAAAACAATGAGATGCTAGGTAAACAGTTCGTATATTTCATGGTCTAGACAATAACAAGAAAAAATTCTGTATGTGTTCAATGTAGGCACAATATTTTTCCAAATATCTTCCATTTGCCATTTGGAAAATATTTCCACAGATATGGAGAGGGGCAAACTGTATTTTTATTGCAGTTTTTAAGATCCATTTTGGGGAATACTGAGGGCATTTTCCCTTAGTGTACTTTTCCAAAATAACTACTCAGTGGGTAATCATCATGAGACTGCTCCCTTCAGCGCTGTGCTCTGGCTTACTTAGAATTCCACTTACCCAACCATCAGGGTGGAAATTCATCTCCCAGGTTCACCCTGATCTGAGTAGACTGCATCTTGGAGGAAACGAAGCACTTAGGAGCCCTTGCTGCTCCAATTAGTCAGCAGTTTTGTTTTGTTTCTTTTTAAACTCGGGGAATCATTTGGGCTTTCTTTAGGTCTTCCCTCCACTAGAACATCCAAAAATCTGTCCTTTTCGTGCACAGGGGTATTTTTCAGGCACAGTCCAGTTAACTAAAAAGACCAGAAGACCTCGATCTTCAGGGTCATCTTCATTTAAAATAGCCTATGCTTTTTATCAGAACACCAGGCTGTGGGACTTGCCCAGGTACTGCTGTTGAAGAATCCCCCAGAACCTCCCTGTGCTGACCCCATGACACTACTTGGCAGTCTAAAAGTTAAATCGTACAATTAATCATTTCTGGAAGGTTTCCTCTCTGCTCCTGGCTTACTGGAGTAAGGAAGTCTACATAAATTCCTTCTCAATCCAAGATCCATCTGCAAAGCTTTAAATCCCGGGTCAAGGAGAAACTGTCCTTCTTCTGATGAGCAGGTGGTCTTTGAATCAGACCGGTACACGCCAAGGCCTCTGGAGCTGCTGCCACACCGCACTGACCGCTGGGACACAGGTGACAGCCGCAGGTTCGGCTGGGTCCAGAACGCTCGGCCACCAAGGGCGCATCCTGCCAAAACTCCCACCAGACCAGGTATGTGAGTCCCCCCAATCCTCCCTCCACGCGGTGATCTCCTGAAAGCCAGTTTCATGCCCATTAAAGCACAAGCTGGCAGTGTCTGCATCCTCCTTGTGTTTCCTCTTAGAGACCTCTGTCACACCTGGTGAGTGGCATCTGTGCTATTGCCAGATAAATAGTATTTGCACTATGGCCCCATCTACCTATGAAACTCTAGCTCATGGGTGTATGTAGAGTGAAGATGTGCTGTCTAGCATCTTGCTGGTCAGGAGAATGGCAATGTTCAGAAGATGTAAATCTTGATGCTCAAGGAGAGACAAAACCATGAAATCAGGACCTGTGATTGCAATGGCATGCAAACACCAAAATAACACACAGGGTTTGGAGGCCGATTTACTTACATCCATGGTCACTGATCAGGATCATTCCCACATCAGGCCCTGATCTGGGTGGTCCAGGGATTATGTTAGATAAGCAGAATAGTTCGTCATTTGGGGATTGGTTCTTGCAATATGTATCATAGTGACCAGCCATTTCTAAGAGACAGAAGCAACCAGAACTGGAACAGAAACAGGAACTATTAACAAGTTGCATGTAATAGTCCAGGCTCTTCCTAAACTGCCATTTAAATAAGTTTTCAGTTTAAATTTGAATGATTTAATCTTTAGAAAGAATTACACAGCCAATTCTTTCTTGAAAACTGGAAACATTATAGTCTTACCTTGCATACTGTCTTTTTAAAATGGCTTCCACCTCAAGCACTGAAACAGAAATCTGCCTGTAACTCATTGAAGTCTCTAATGGTATTTTGCCTCTAATTGTGAGTTTACTTGTGGAAGGTCCAGGGTGTCCTTAAACCTTTGGGGTGTTAACAATTTTGTATTTTGCAAGAACTAAAATAAGACTCCATTGAGAATATTTCTCCACCTTCTCTTCCTACCCAACCAAGCTCCTTTTTGGTTTTTGCCTTTGTTTTTTTCCCATTCTTTGTTATTTTCATTTTCCCCTTTCTAGGGTGCCATAGTAGATATCTGAGGTTTGTTTGGTTATGAAGAACCTGATCCTGTTTATGACCCTAGATATAAAAACACACAAAGCTGTATTTTCTAGTTAGGTGATTACATGTACAAATACATGCACACAGAAAGCATTAGGAAGACCACAATCTGCCTTGCAAATTAAAGAAGATAGATTTTTCTCTGTGTCTATGTATAGGTGAGTGGGTGGGTGGGTATGTGTATATGGAGAGAGGAAAAAGAGGCAGAGTATTTCTGTTTGCTACAAAATCACAAAATGAATTTAAGAATATGTTTCTCAGATTTTTGCATTCAAAAGAAATTACCTGTGCATCTTGTTTTTATGCAATCTCTAATTTGAGAGGACTAGATGGGGCCCTATGTCTTGTATTTCTAACAGACTTCTAGACGCCACCACTGTGGGGATAACAGATTGAGTAGCAAGGATTTGGGGATGCTCTAGCACAGTGATTCTCAAAGAAGGGTCTTGGGGACAGCAGCAGCACCTGGAAGACTTGTTGCAAGTGTGAATTTATTGAGTCAGAATTGCAGGGTTAAGACATAGTAATCCATGTTTCAAGAAGCACCCTCACCTCCACGATTCTCATCCACACTGGAGGTGAGACTCTGAACTGCTGCCGCCGCCCTTTGCCAATTTACAGAAGAGGAAAATGAAGCCATGGGAATTGTTTGACTTACCCAGTGTCACACCGCTTGCTAGCCACAGAGCCAAAATGAAATTTCAGCTCCCTTGATTTCCTGACCAGTGACACTTCTCCAGAGAAAAGGACTTCTCAGCAGTATAGTTTTAGGGCCATGTTCATACCTTTCTAAATAGTCTGTGGCAGTTTGGATTGCCAAAGTCACTCTTATTCTAAAAGACAAGAGTGATAAACTATGAAATGGAGAGAATCTGACGAACACATGATAGGCGGCTTGTGAAGGATGTGCCAGTCAGTTAAAAAAAAATAAGATTGAACTGGGCATGGATTCAATTCCTTCAGCTCCCCCAGTCTTATAGATTCCAGACAAGGTAGGAGGGAACATTTCTGAGCCAAAACCAGACCCTGGTGCTCTCCAGGGAAACGCTGGGCACCAATCCATGGATTTCAAGACTTTCTTCTCCTGTCAGAAAGCTGCATGTCTCTGGGGAGCTCAGATCTAGGGACATGCTTTACTTCTGAAGTGCTTATGAAGGCTCCTGGTTGTGGTAGCTTTCTTACATTGGAGAGAGATGAGGAATCTTGGGCATTGTCAGGACTCTGAAGACAGTGACCTGGCCAAGAAACTACCCCCCTGAGGCCTCATTTGGCTGGAAAGGGGACAGTTCTTACTTCCTAGGCCTGGGAAAATGACTCCCTATAGGGCTTTTTTCCCTGAGATGACATCAGAGCCCTCAGAACCAATTTACTCAAATAAACCAAAAGTTCGTTTCTCAGCTGGGACTCTGTCCATCACTCCAGCTAGTTTTGGGATCTCTTTCCTAGCACCTCCTTGTCCCCCAACACCCCTTCTCACAGTGCACACTGACAGGGTCAACACCTAAGTGTGTCTCAACTCACCTTCTTTCTACTTGCCTTGTGCTGCCCCTGCTCAAACTGCCTGCCTCTCGGATATGTATGCAGAGAACATTGGCACTGAAGGTCTTCTCACCAGTCCTCCTTCCTCTACGAGGCTACCAGAGAAGTCCTCCTAAAATGGAAATCTACCTTCCACAAGTCTCTTTCTTTGTCCTCTACCTCGCCCACACTCCAAGCAATGGTACTCCTGTCCCCACTGTTCTCAGTGCAATCCTGAGCTGCAGTGTACTATAGTTCTGTAACTGCTCTGTTATATTCTGCCCTGGATCTTTGTAGACACTTTTTTTCTGCAGTTCCCCCTCCCTGGATCACTCTATCTTCCCTCAGACTGGGACAGGGAATCCCTTGGTCAAACTGCTCCAGGCCAGCAAGACTACCAAAGAGATCTACTTACTACTTGCATGGCTTCCTTATAACTTTTATGTACCTCTTATACCTCAATTTCCCCAAACTGAAAATGAAGACTACTCTAATATCTACCTCTTAGAGTTGTATTAAAAATTAAATAAGATCCCAAGCATGGTGGCCTTCACCTATAATCCCAGCACTCAGGAGGGTGAGACAGGAGGCTCGCTGCAAGTTCAAGGGCAGCCTGGGCTACAATAGTGAGTTTAAAACAAGCCTGAATTACAAAGCGAGACTGTGTCTCAAAAAACAAAACACGGATTAAATGAGATATAGTCATCTCTCAATATTCATGGAGACTAGTTTCAGGACCTCTGCCAAATGCCAAAATCCATGATGCCCAAGACTCTTCTCTAAAATGATGTGGCATTTACACATAGCCTAATCACATCCCCATCTCCTTTAAATCATCTCTAGACTAATAATAACTAATATGATGCAAATGTTACATGAGTCACTATTATATTGTATTGCTCAGGGAATAATGACAGATGTTCTATACATGTTCAGCACAGACACAATTTTCTCAAATTTTTTCAAACCACAGTTGGTTGAATCCACATTTCAGAACCAGTGGATACAGAGCACCGACTAAAACTAGGTGATTTATGCTCAGCAGTTTCTGATATATGCAAAAATACATTACTTATTACATTATTAATTCTTCCAGGGCACTATTCATTATAGTTTGATGTTGGTAATGTTAAAAAGAGAACCCTTTAGATCAATTAAACTTAGTAGATATATTTGATAATATATAGTAGAGATATAAAATATACCTACTTTAAAACAAAAATTATTAACAAATTAGGCAGTGCTCAAAACAATAACAAGTTTTATGAATTCCAACTAATAACACAGTCAGACTACATATAGGAAAACAGAAGAAAGGTACAGAAACAAATCAATTGGCCATAGCCTAGCCAACACTGGTTACTACTTAACTAGTTAACGGATTCAGCCTGATCATTTAAGTAGCTACAAGGCCTTTTAAAACCAGCCAAAACTCAATGCCTGCAATTTGAGGTCTATGTTGGTTATTCTGTAGTGTTTAAAACTGATATCCAGTCCAAATCTATGACCTGTCACAAAATTTTATTTAACAGTACTTATAATTTTTTCATTTTCTTAGCATTGAGATGTTTTCCCCAGTGGAGGGGGAGGTTCTACACTGCAGTGTATGAGGTGAAGCTTGCCCTGGAACACCTGTCCCAAGAGAGATTTATGTTGAATACTGGCTACCTCACCTTAAAATCTGGGTCCTTAGAAGCTGCAGGCTTCAGGGTAGAAATTACTCAGAGGTAGGCTGGAGTATTAGAAATAAATACATTAAGAATCAGACTCTTTGTACACATGTCTAATGCAGCCAGTGTCCAGGATTCTGATCTGATAAACTTCAATCCTTCCAGTTTACGGCCTGTGATTCCCACAGCTGTCTCTGCTCACTGCCAGATGGGTGTCCAGCAGCACTGTTTTACATAATTGATTTCAACTATGAAGACTTAACTCCTGGTAACCTCTTTAACCTCTTGTGGCCTATGACTTTAGGAAAGAGGAATTTAGGAAACATTCTCTGAGTATCCGCAGTGCTAACTGCATCCGCATGTGTGACCTTTTAAAACTGATCTCAATTTTTAAAGCAGTTTTAGGTTCACACCAAAATTGAGCTGGAGCTGTACAAATTACTCATGTGTTCCCCTCCTACCTCCACACGTACACAGCCTCCTCCACTGCCAACATTCTCTTCCGGAGTGATACTGTTGACACAGTTAATGAACCTGCATTAACACGCTGGTCCCATGCACACCTTAGTTCCAGTCCCTTTGAAGAGGGAAGGGATGCAGACCACCCAGCTGGGCAGGTACCATTGCCTCACTCACTGTGCTGCTTGGTACAGAGGCCTTGAGAAATTACTTTCTGAGATTGATTGGCAAACATGATAATTGATGCAGAACCAGAAGGAGGCAGAACTCAGAGTACCACTGAGTAATATCTCCTCTGTTCAATTTCACAGTGGGGATTTCTGAACCCAAAACATCAAATCTGTGTGGAAATCGAGCATATGGAAAATCATTGGTAAGTAAGATAATTCTGATTAGTTGTATGTGGTATGTTTTTAACTTCTGTCTATGTCTATTTTCCAGTGCAGTGAATAGACACTAAGTGTCCTTTGCACCAATCTGAGGATTATTAGAGAAGCCTAACTGTGGTTCTTTGCTGCTAAAAGCTATCAGTCAGTCCTGCACTGTGCTTTTGTGACACATCATTGGCTGCTTTTCTTTCTTGCCAGAAATTCGGCTTTTAGGCATACAAAAGCTGCAAACCACAGGACATCTCATTCATGAGGAAAAGAACTGGTCTCTAGCATTGGCCCTGCCTGACAAGAATGCCTAATTTCCTGGTGCTGCTTTGGAGTAAAGAGATGTAAAGCCCTCGAGCACCATGTAAACACCAAACAGTAGTATCATAGGCAGCTCTGGCTACTATAACAAAATTACCTACACTAGGGAACTGAAATATCTCCTCACAATCTCAGAAGCTGGGAAGTCCAATATCAAAGTAGATTTGGTGTCTCATGTGGGCTTTATTGCTGGCTTGCAGATGGCTGACTTTTTGCAGTGTATTCACATGACCTTTCTTCTAGGAATACATGAAGATTGAAATCCCCAACATCTTTTTCCTTCTTATAATTCCCATCACAGGTACTCTATCCTCATGACTTCATCTAAACCTAATTATCTCCCAGAGGTCCCACCTCCCAAAACCATCACATTGGAGGTTTGGGCTTCAAACTCATGTGTTTGAGGAACACACAAACATTCTATCCATTACTACTACTCATTTCAGGACAGAGACACCTCTGAGATTTTCTACATCAGGTCAGGTTCTCTGGAAACAGTCTTGGGACTTTAGGTTTGAAATATGAAATGTATATTAAGGACCAACACCAGCGATCAGACAGGGAAGACAGGAACTGAACCCTGATGCTGGTCCAACACTTCCTAGTGGGGATCTCTGGGGATAGTGCCCATCCAGGGCCATCTGAGCTGGAGCAAAATGGCTTTGTATTCCCTCCTCATTCCATCACAGCTTGTGGGTTGCCTCAGGAAGGGTGTGATCTCGGGCAAGGTGGCCCCTCCACCGCTGAGGCACAGTGCACAGTGCTAAGAGCCTTTAGTTACTCATCCTCCCATAACTGGACAGCTTGCCCTTCCTTGAAGATGGATCAAGTGGCAATCTCCAGATCTGTCTTCTCCATCCTCTTCTGGGCGTTGCTTGCCTTGCGAGGTCAGCAGTGATAGAGATAAAGTCAGTTCAGATATCCTGAGCTCTTTCGGTATCTTCTGTCAAAATGCCTAGACGGTGCAATGTGAAGTGTAGAAAAGACTCCAGTGGTTGTCTTGGCTAGTCCCCCAGCCTCACAGAACGAATTGGACCGAAAGGCTAGTGCTTCCCTCCTGGCCTGGGCAGACCTTATCCAGTGATCTCGTTTAGGATTTAGTAAAACCACTCAAAGAGTATGGAATGGGACAAGGAGGGCCCTCCCCCAACCTTGCTCTCAGGGAACTTGGGATGGTCAGACTGTTGACATGGAGGAAAGGTCATCAGACTGTGACAGCTCAGCTCAAACAACTGTCCTGGCTAAACCAAAGATAAAGCTTAAGGGGAAGAGAGTGTTCCATGGCCTTGGATTAATCTGCACCCTCCCACTGCCCACTGCTGTGCCTCTTGTAGGTGAGGCCCTCCCCGGAGGAAGAGACGGGGTGGTATGGATGTGGTTACAAAGAGAAGGCAGAAATAACAAAGAGGAGGAAGAGGTCGTGTTTTCTCTAGGCCTGGAAATAGACTGTGCCCTGCAACATCAAAATTTCATTACCCTGGGTCAGGAAAGCAATCTGGAGCCCACACACCTTAATCTGATTCAGTGCTGACAGGAATCAGAGTTGGAACTAAGGAAAGAGGGGAAAGGAAGGAGGACAAGGACTTCTTCTCTAGAGCTAAGGAGCCCTGGAATATGTTCATGGGCCACTGGCACCGTGGGGAAGGGAGTGCTTGGGAGAGGCCACAAGATGGCACAGTAACTCTGCCCACAATCTTTGTTCAGCTCCTGGGAGGAGCAAGTGAAAATGATGCTCTTTAACCTGGAATTTTTGTGATTTCAGGAATCATAAAATTGATTTGTAGCTCTTGATGGGGTTTGGGGTAGAAGAACAAAGCATACCTGTGTCCTTTGACTGAATAACCCCTGGACTTAGCCCTGATTAAGCCATCAATTCAGTACCTGCTCCCCAGTACTTAGCACCTCCTTTTGGAAAGGCAGGGAGGGGGGGGTTACTAAATGAGTTAAGTCCCACCAGTCTACCACTCGCCACATAATCTTTCTGGAAGAAAGAGACTGAACAAACATATTAAACAAGAAACACAGAATGGGGGAGAGGGACTATTACAGTCGAGCAGATCTCTAGGAATACAGATACAGAGAAGGAGCCCCAACTTGGATTACCAGCCTCAGGAAAGCCTTCTTGGGGAAAGTGGCCTGGAAGGCCAGGCAGAGATGAAGCCCCGTCCAGAGGGAAGGAAAAGTGCAGTTGCAGGTAAGCATGAGGGAAGGCAGGCCAGGCCCAGCAGTGGATCTGCTGACACAGGAAGTAACAGACAGCTGAGCGGCATAACAATATAGAATCCATTGCTACAGATTCTTGAAGGTTTCCAAGTTGCCTCCTTGCTGTGGGAGTTCTGATGATTATGGAGTTCAAGAAGGGAATGCAAAATGTAACAAGTCTGGTCAGAAACAAAGAGGTATGGGGTTCCTTGAATCCTACAGGGGACACGTGGAAAAGCTGGGACCAATGTGAGCAGTTCATTCAAAGCAAGAATCAGCAGAACTTGACAATGAGGCACAAATGATAGGGATGGAAGGGTAGCAATTCTCATGTAAGATCGAGTGGTCCTCTCAAGTGTCTTTAAATCAGTGATTCTCAGAGTGGGGTTCCAGGATCCGCAGAACCTGCAACCTTGCTAGGAATGCAGATGCTCAGGCCCCATCAGCCCTGCTGTAGAAGACAGGAGGTGCAGTCCAGCACTGTTCCCAGAAGACTTCTCAGGTGGCTGATGTCTGCTGAAGAGTGACATCACTTCAGCCATCCTCCTTTCAAACGGCTCCCGTCAGTGCCAGGGCGGGGATGTGGACAGCACTGAGTTCCTTTCCCTTCCTCTTCACAGATGCCTCCTGTGGCCCGGATCTCTGTGAAAGCTCCAGCTGCAGTCGAGGCAGCAGCCTCAGGCTCAGAGAACGGAGCTGTTCTAGGGAGAGGGTAAGTACCGTGACTTCTGTCTCCACACCTGCCCGGTTCCCTATGCAGGCCTGCCCTGGCCTCACATGAACAACAGGCAGCCCGGTTTGCAGACCCAAGATAATAAAGCAAAGCCCATGCCAGCTGCAAATTACCTTGAAACTAGGGCTGTAATTCTGGGTCTGAGTAGTGCCTCATCAACTGTTTCCCTAGGATTAAGCTGAAGTGTTTTTCATGGTTTCCACTTCATTAACGCCATTCTTTAGGCTTGGAAAAATGTCATTTGGGAGGATATTTAGTTATTGGATGAATGTCTCCACAGGCCATGTTCACAATCTCCAATTTATGTGAGGTCAGAAATGTTTCATGAATTCATTTAGGGGTCTCTGTCCACAGGGAAAGAAGTACAGACATTTCAAAACAAACTAGAACCCAAACATGCATGTTAATTCTGGCCCAGAGCCAGCAGCTGGGACAGCAGGAGTTCCCCCAACACCCCCTCACTGGCTTCAGTCAGTAAGACATCAATAATGTGCAACTCAACATGAACTTTTCTGACCTGCTCTACTGCCCGCCACACTGCAGATGCAGCCGGGTGGTTTAGGAAATGGTAAAGGGTGTGAATTCTTGGCTCATCTGCTTTCTATCATGACACTGCCACCAACTCAGACTTAAGAAAAGTTATATAGTCTTCTTCATCTCATCTATTTTAAAACAAATAGAAAAATAGGAAAGAGTAGCTGTTCTTGAGAGGTTTTTGTGAGAATTGAATGAATCATGTATAGAGAGCTTAGCTTAAACTATTGTCAATATTTTTCAGGAAATTTAGCCCAATAGTTAGGAAACTGTGTACTTGAGAAAGTATTCAGTGTACATAGGAAAAACCACAGACTAAAATATCATCTTAGTCCATTTTGTGTTGCTAATAACATAATACCATAGAGTCATACAGGAGAGGATTATTTGGCTCACAGACACCTCTGGCCCAAGGTGGAGAGGAGGTATCTGGTGATATCAGAAAAAGGCAGCCTCCTAAGGCATAGGGTGTTGCATGGTGATAGACACGGAGCACATGAGAGACCTGGCTGAGCTGTCTTTTTATAACCAACCTGTTCTCAAGATAGCCCATTTACCCATTTACCCATTATCCACACGACTGTTTCATTCATTCATGAAGGCAGAATCCTATGCACCTCCTAAAGATCCCAGCTGATCACACTTCTTAATATCCCATAATAGGGATCATATTTCAACATGAGTTTTAGAGGGGACAAGGTGTATTCAAATCACAGCAAATATCAGTGCCAGGGGTGCACACTCAATACTGTGGGACTCAGAGCAGAATAGAGCAGAGTGGAGCACTTCTGGATAATAGAAGTTGCCTGGAAAGAAGCATAAAAACCAAACTATATGTCATTCATCATACTGGAGCTTAACTGGAGAAAAGTTTTTTAAAAATCATTTGACTTTTTTGAGGTTCCAGTAGCAAATTATTCTTAAATCCCAGTAGCTGCCTCCTTGTATAGATCAGCAAGACATCATAGTACCTTGGTAGAGGCTGGTCTTTTCACATTCTGATGGCTGCACTGCAAAGGGTTCTCCGTGGCTCTTTTCTGTCTGAGTTCAGTTTGCTCCTGGATCTTGGGCAGTGAAAAGAAAATACTGTCATTTTGTTCACCTTAAGATAGCATATGGGGGAATAAATGAACATCTATGGAGGGTCTACAATGTGCCAGATGTTTTATTATCTCATTTTCCTCTTCACAAAAGCCCTAGGTATTTGATGAGAGCATCTGTGTGCTATGCAAGAGAAAACAGGCTGGTGAACACTAAGTCACCTGCTTGAAGTTACACAGTAAGCAGAAAGCAGAATTCCACACCAGAGCTCATGCTCCTTTCAATGGCTGATTTTTTGGGGCATCTGCTCTTTCTGGAAGAACTGCTCACATGGACGTGACTGTGGTGAGAAAGTAGAGGTTTGAGCAAGGCCAGACCCAGAAAAGGGAGGCAGGAACAGGACTTAAAATCCCATGAACCACGATGCTCAGGGTCACCACTTCCCCTACTTTATGGAAAGCTCCCCTAGGGGACATCCTATGTAGGTCCCCACACTGACTCTCCAGCTATGCAGAGCCTCATCACAGGACAGAGATATAGAGGAAGACAGAAAATTCTGCCTACTCATTTCAAAGACAAAATGTAAGTGTGGCTCACCATCCCCACCTAACCCTGGCTTTTCTTTAGATCCAGACACCTTAAGAAGATGGCCGAAGAATATCCAACCCTCCCCCAGGGAGGGGAGGCCTCCCTCCCACTGACAGGCAGCGCTTCCTGTGGTGTCCCAGGCATCCTCCGGAAAATGTGGACCAGGCACAAGAAAAAATCAGAATATGTGGGAGCCACCAACAGCGCCTTTGAGGCTGACTAAAGATGACCCTTCCCAGGTTCCTTGCATTGGCCAAGGTTCACAGGACAAGGGAAGACAGAAATCTGAAGACTAGGACTGAGCCACACTCACCTCTCTTGGCAGTTGGTCCAAAAACATCATCTTCCCTCACCAGCTAATCACCCTGGTTCAGGGCACAAGAAAGGGGCGTGTCTGGAAGGCAAAAGGAAACTGTTATTAAGAATGGTTGAAGCCATTGGTCTGAAAGTTGCTTTAGGAGGTCTTAAAGTTTGTATCCCTATCTTTAGGAGAAGCTACACTAAAATCAAACTTTCCCAGCCCATCTTAAAGACCTCCAAAGAAAGAAAAAGGCAATTCTTCTGTCTTCATTGTCAGTTTTTCCGAAATGTATGATTTCTGATGTAAAAGCCTGACATTTGAGTAGCTTGTCGACCCAGTGATTCTCCTTTTTGCCATTTCATGTTTGGTTCACCTTGATGAGATACAATTTTTAAGGACAAAGCACTATGTACTTACTTAGTAGTTCTGTTTACTTGACAGTATCATTAAGATCAATTTTGAAGATCATCCGGCATGATTGCATGAATTCTATATTCTTTTCTGTGTAGTTTTTCTATGGAAAAACATTAATGTTCTTGTTTTCTTACATAAGTTAGTAAAACAAATAACACCATGCTTTTGTACAATAATTTTAACTTCTGAAAGTGATTTTCCATCTATTATCTCTGCTTATCATGACAAAACCCCCATTGAAGAAAGTATTGTCATCCCCAGTCTACACATGGGAAAAATGAGGCATCTGGAGGTTATATCACTAGAAGTAGAACTGGCTACCAGACACTAGTAGGTTACAAGGCTAGTTAGTAGAACTAGTTACCAGGTCCTCAATTTCTTTCTAGCAGACTCCCTTCTCTGCTTACCTAGCAACTGACACAAGGCAGTTTACAAATTATAGGATCATGTCTCGGGGGCATCATTTGAAGAGAAGAACCTGATAAAGTTGGAATAAGTAAGTGATTTGAATGAAATACATAATTCATTGGATTGAACCAGAAGAAAGTGCCATTTCTGTAGATCAAAAACAACTGAATATTCACTTCAAATGATTCAACCTAACGTATGATACTTTCCTCCCTTCAGTGGAAATGTCATTATCAATTTCATTGTCAACATCAGTAGCCTGAAAATGATTATGTTAAAAACACTAACAATATCTATCGTGTATTAAATGCCTACTGTGTGCCAGGTGTGATACTGGGCACCTTGCATAAACTGTCCTAATCTTCCAGAGTTAATCTTCCTTTCCTAATCTGCTCTGAGTTAGGTAGCCTTACCAGTTTCAGACCTTGACAGTAATTCAAGGAGGTTAAATAACTAGTCTGAAGGCACCTAACTTATATTAACTTGAAGCTTCAATGCCTGGGTTATATCTACTCCTTCACACAAGATAGTTCAGAACATAGCGAAGGATTTAAATTAGTAAAGAATGCTCATCTCAACACTAGAGATGCTGTGTGGAGAAGAAATCTGGGGTGGAAAAGCACAGTGATCAATAAGCAATGCCTCTCTGTGGAAGGGATTAGTGAAACAGGTCTTGTATATTTGTCATCTGTGACCTGAAATCTACCCACAAAAGGCTTGTTTTCTATTTAAGAGATTTAAATTGTTTCAACATACATAATGAAGCTAGAAATTTTCATTAAAGTGAGATTTAGCTTAGGACTGCATTGGAAATTGCCATCTCTTGGTAAAAGCAGAATTTGATCATTCTTGCTCTCAGACATAAATGATATTTTGATTGCTGCTCTGTGGCCAGGTCTTGCCTTCTGCTCTCTCCAGGTTTCCTGTTTCTGCATCTCCAGGTGAACTGTAAGAAGGCATGAGGAAGTACAAAGGGCCTGGACATCAGGCTTTCACCTTGCTGATATCTGATCTTTATCACTCTTTTAGACTCTGAGTATCTGATGCTACTATCCAAAAATGATTTGGAGATGGGCACCAAGTGCTTTTTCAGTGAGGAGCTAGAGGGTGGGGTCCAGAGCAAAGCTAGGGAGCAAACAGGAACCTATGCTGAGTCTCCTACAACTACTTACGTTAACTTATTACTGATATCTTTTATTTGTATGTGGCAACTGGAGCTTTATATAGAATAGAACAAACATATTTATTTTAACTTGAATAAACAGTGAAGTGTTTGCCTTGTGCAATACATTTTATTGGCTAACTCAAATAAAAATAAGGTCGGTTTTGTGTCTGACATTAATAAACCACTGAAAAAGTATGTCTGAGACTCCCTCATTGAATGAGAGGAAGATTTTCACAAAGGGAAAGAATTGTGTACTGGATCTCATTGACCCTGGAAATGAGAGAAATGGTAAGAAAGAATCAGCATGTTGTTTCCATCCTAAGGCGATATCTGGTTTTGATATTACAAGTGCTTCCCAGCCGTTACCACCAGAGCCTCTGCTAACAGGCCTCAGGCTGGACTGCCCATCCTCCCAGAGATCGCCCTCTTTCCTTCTGATGAGACCCCATGGTCTGCACCGCAAACCTCAGAGAGCCCAGTGGCCATCCCAAGCTTGCTGGCCTCTCCCTCCTGATGAAGAAAAATGCAGGCATCCTCCTGTGTGCCCACCTAGTGTTCAGCCTCAAGGAGACTGCCTCAGTGACTCATGTCACAGCCACTTGCAGAAGGACGCCAAGGCTCGCTACAGATGGAATGATCAAGCTTGGAAGCTTCTTGCGCCAGAGGCAACAAGATTTTCAGGACATTTAGGGTAATAAAATTGCCTCTGTTAGGACCAAGGCCAGTCAAATATTTCAGTTCTTACTTAGCACTCCCTGGCAAGGCTCCCACCCCACCCAGCACCAAGGTTGCCTGTTGAGCTGGCAGATGGGCAGTGGGTAGGAAAAGCAGCACTAGCCAGAGCCCAATTTTAAAAGAAATCATGTGACATGTTGTCTCTGACATTAAATTGGCATAGACCGAAGGACAAGTAAGGGAACATATAGGCAAAGATGATTCTCTTAAGGATTAGAATTTGCATGCTGTTTTTAACTTCTTATCAGAATGCCAGCCTTCTCCAAGAGGTTTGTGTCAAATATATTATGATGATGCATAGGGAAAGAGAGCTTGTTTTTCAGATCAACCCATGTGCCTGGACACTTATTTTTTATTTTGTCATATTGGACTGAGTCAAGACTTATAGCTATTAACATGCTTTGTTGGGAGGGAGCAGTGGAGTTGGGAAAAGTAGGAGAAGGAACCTGACACTCAGGACCACCACTGAGAGTAGCTGAGCCTGTGCCGGTCATGTTCCTGTCCCCTTGTGGGGCTGTAGAGGAGCTCAGTCCCCCCTGGCCCTTTGAACGTTCCCCCAACCCCAGCTTCTCAAGACCTAGACAGTCCTGGAGCCCCAAGTGCTGAGTTCCCATTTTTGGGCACAGATGCCATGATGAATCCCTCTTTTCCCAAGAGACCAGGGGTTTACTTAGCAAAAGGAGACCTGTGCTTTTCCAGAAGGATAGGGTATCAGGGTCCTACCAGCCTCAAATACACAGGGGGACCTGGAGTTCTGGACAAATGCTCACCAGCATTTGGGGTCTCTGTCCACAGAAAAGCAGAGTTATGTATTCAACTGCCTGAGTCACAGGTTTTCTTCTATGAGAAATTCACTTTAATGTTAACTAACTCTGGCTCATGTCAGACTCCACTGGGCTGGGAATTCTGCCCAACCAAGCAATTGGGTATTTGTTGGGGGCTGGGAAGACTCTTTTAAGACACAGAATTTTCTAGAATTACAAATGCCACAAGTAGTGCTCTAGAGGTGACCACATTCTCCAGGTGACAATATTCAAATAAAGGACAAGAGGCATAATAAAGAACTAGAGGCACTACAAACTATGGAGATCACCTCTTAATGTCACTCAGGGCTGGAACTGAACCATGAGTGAAAATAGGCAATTTGTCAGTGATGTGCCACTATGCCACCTTCACACACACACACACACACACACACACACACACACACTCACATCTTTCTGTTTTTTTACTGATTTCCCTATACCAAGAGCCTTGATGGAACCTGAGCCTTCGCAGTAT
The DNA here is from genome assembly GCF_034190915.1 of Cavia porcellus. Taxonomy (NCBI): domain Eukaryota; kingdom Metazoa; phylum Chordata; class Mammalia; order Rodentia; family Caviidae; genus Cavia; species Cavia porcellus. The sequence continues at coordinate 43,036,025 of NW_026947493.1, forward strand.
CCTCGGCCTGCACAGACTCCTACCTCCTCCATGCAATTTAGGGTCCCCAGTGCTCTGAATTCTGGATAAAAGAGCTTGAGATACTGCAGGACATTATAGAGACTCTGTTTCCTCAGTAACCAAGGTGAAAATGTGACATCTCTCTCTAAATGTCCTAAAAAAAATCAATCAGGCTGCCAAATAGGCACGAATATGCACAGGCATAAAAACACTAGAGCACTTCTCTACTGGGTAGTAATGGCTAATGCCCAGAATTTCCCCCAAACACCTCCACTTTCTGGCCCTGGTTGCTCAGCCCTCCCTTGGGACTCTTGCTAACCTTCTTGTAGACCAACACCTATGGGTAATACCTGACACAGTGGAGGAGAGGGGTCTCAGGGCTCTCACCCAGCACTGTAACCCATCTTTGTTCTAATTGATAATTTGTCCATATTCTGCCAGCAGTTAACACTTTAGATGTCCTCCTAGACACAATGTATTTGAATGTACCTGTCTTGTAAGCTGAAATATTAACCATATAAATATTAGGTAGAACAAGGTATGGAGGTGTTACCTCTCCACTGCCGTCAGTCACTTATATGTAAGGCTCTAAGGCTTAGAGTAAGTAGAATAGAGATGAGCTTTTCATTTTTTGTTTGTTTGTTTGTTTCCTTTTGAAGTTCAGAGGATTGAATCCAGAGCTTTGCACATACTAGGCAAGCACTCTATCACTGAGCCACATCCTCAGCCTGAGACAAGGTTTTCCCAGCAAATGGAAGGTAAGATGAAAGGAGGTATATAGGGCTGACAGAGGGAAAAGTTGGGTGCTTAAGTCGTAGGAAACTACAAACTACATCTTCCACTTGGACCAGAGCCTTACTTATCCCCCATGAGCATTATAAAATTCAAAATGCAACTAACCAGAAGCATATGTCTTTTATGAAGGAGATATGAAATGGTCCTTACAGGTGGTCCTGAACAATCTCACTACTCAATCTAATAACCATGGACCTCCGTGGACCGTGTAGGATGGTAAGAATGAGTGAGTACCAGACTCATGGGCAAGAAGCTTGAGACCCAGTCCTGAGAGAGAGACAGAGAGGGAGACAAAGACAGAGACAGAGAGACAGAGACAGACAGAGAGACAGAGACAGACAGAGAGAGACAGAGAGACAGAGACAGAGACAGAGACAGAGACAGAATATGTTGGTCAAACTACTTGAGTTTCTTTGAACCTCTGTTTTGCCTCAACTTTGGACATGAATTGAATTACCTACCCAGTCAACCTCACAGGCTGGTGAAAGATCTGAAGTGAGTTGCTGCAGAAAAGAGCTTTGTAAACTGTGAATTGTTCCTGTAACATATGGTGTTATGATTACCCACTCCATTCAGAAAGAAGCAGAGCTGGCCATGGGGAAAAGTGACTCAGGCAGCTCAAGACAGGAGTGAGGGCTGAAGAGCTAGTCAGAGACTGAAAATAGAATTGTTTTCAGACCCTGAGGGCCTGGCTGCGAGGGCCAAGCTTCTCAGCAGCTGACAGGCAGGGCTCCCTCCCACTTGCTGAGCTCCAGGGCCCATACCTGCTCCTGCCTATTGCACATGAGTCAGTGCTTGCAACCCAAGGTGGCCACATGCCCTGCTAGGTCAGTACAGACCAGTGGGCCTGGTCACAAACAAAAAATGGAAGGTGGTAACTGTTCCCTTGAATTCAAATGACTCTCCCCAGAAGCTGTCTGCTTGCTGCCAAATGCCGCTCTTGGCCTCCTGCCTGCATTCCCTACCAGAAAATTAGCCCTCAGATGAAACTTACGAAGCACATTGGCTCCAGGGACTACAGGCCCTGCCTGCATGCCCCAGCCCAGAAGAGGCAGGCTGGCCTCTGCCCATCCTCCCTCGCTGGGCTCCTGCCCCTCCATTCTGAGGCAGATGACAGAGCCAGTGAACACAAGACTGAAGCACTGTGAGGGATGGGGTCTGGTGACAAGTTGGTCTGGTTGGGTGTAACCAGGCAAAGAGTCAACATTTCACAAACACAACACCACCAAAGCATTTCTACTGTTTCCTCAGGCCAAGGAAAGCAAGGTAATAACTCAAGGAATAGTGACCTCACCGGGAAAGCAGTTCTACACACAAACTCCACAACCCCAAATAACCCAGGAGTTTTGTGTGTCATAAAAAGTCCCAAAGGACAGTGCCATGCAAAATGAGCAGGTGCCAGTGTGGAAGCAGGCTGGCAGAAGAGACAGAGCTGCCATCCTCACCTCGCTATTTGTTGCAACCACCATCCCAAGGCTGAGGGGTGGCCCTGGAGGGACTTCGGTCTTAGGGACTTACTTCTTGATACCACATAAGGAAACCAGAGCAAAGCCTAATCTCTTCACCAACTGGGCTCTTTAGGGCTCAGCTCAACGCTTGCCCAGCAAGCTGCTTCCAGCCGCTGGGAGCTGGGTGCTCTTGTGAAGCTACATTTCCCCATCTGCTACTTGTTCTTCCTAAGAATGTGGTGAGAGCTGGAGATTAGAAGGAAAGAGGAGTGAGAAGGGATGCCTGCATGTTCTGGTTATGTATTTCCTGCTCCTCTAGTCTAAGAAAAAGAAGGAAAGAAGCCACCCCCATCTCTGAACCATGTAGATGCACCCTAGACATCCAGAACCATGTGCCAGGATCCACCTGAAGCCTAAGCTAAACCTAAACATCCTCCGGGCCCTCCAGTTGGCTGTGGTGGATTGCTTTACGGCAAGGTGAATGCAGCTATATTAGCTGGGGCTAACTTTTATTGTTTATAGGTTCAGTCCTTAAAATATCTCAGATCATGTGATTCTCCAACAGCATGGTTCTTCCATTTGCCCTAAGAAGTGTAGAAACTCCTTCAGTGTTTCTGATCAGGAGCACAGCTTTTTTGCTGAAAGAAGTATTGCCTGTGGCTCTAGGGAGGCCCAGGCAGGCGCTCTGCCAGCCGTTATTCAGCAGGTGAGATGATTGTGAAAGACAGTGGTTCAGTTGTCATCCCAGTGTCCCGGGCAACAGTATAAACAGTGTACAGTCAGTCGTATTATAGGTCAACGCGCTGGCCTCCCTCCCATAAAATCCCCTGTGGCATTTGTGGTGGGAGGAGGCAGAGCTCAGAGAAAACAGATGGGTATCTTTCTGGAAGACTTTCTCTAGCCAGGTAATGTTTCTAGTCTCTTATGACACATGAAAATTCAATAAATAAAAACACAAGTGTAATTCTCATCAGAGTCATTTTTTCAGTGCCAGGGTCCTCCAGAAGGAGAAAGCTTCCTCCACCACAAAACCTGGATTTGTGACAAGGATTTCAGAAACATGCTTTCCTCCACAATTTAACAGTGAATTTTACAAAGCAGACCCTGCCTTCCCTGTAAAGCAACAAATAACAAAAGTTATCCTATGGAAATACAGAAACCAGCACTGCCTAAACTGGAATTATAGAGCAAACAAGAGCAAGAGAAGGTTAAGAAAAATGTTCTAGAAATGAACTGGAAATTAAATGTGAGAATTTGAGCCAGAAAGAAAAAAAAGAAGAGAAAGTTCGAAGGAGCTTAGAGTCAAAAAATGAAATTATTTCAGGCCTGATCAAATCACTATTCAACAAACAGTCATGGGCACTTACTCACAATGATGTAACAGGCTAGTGGCAGATGCCAATATAAGCAAACTAAAAAGCTAAGTAACCCATGAAAGACATTTGTATGCTGCTAACAGAAAATAAAGGAGCAAGCATCTGATTGGGAGGGTCAGGGATATTTGAGATGTGTATTGAAAGATGACTACACTCTTGCCAAGAAAAGCCAAAGGCCTAAGAGCATTGCAAACATAAGGTAGGATAGACTTGAAAGAAATGTACCAAGAAGCTGGATCTGGGAGATTTCTCTTATTATGAGAGCAAGAAACATTCCTGAGCAAAGTATCTAATTTCTCCGTCAAGAGGTTTGGGAAATGGCCGCACAGGATAGCTGGAACTCAAGGGCTTGGTGACAGGGCAAAAGAGAGAAACAGAGAGAAGGAGAAAACAAAAAGGAAGGAAGAGAGAGAATGGTGCTGACTAAACTTGGTATATAGATTCTCAGATTGCTGACCTATAAAATGGGGACACTAACTGCTTTGCCAAGTTAGGGTACAAAAACATATATGGTTGTCCTATGGTACAAATATAGTCAAATTCATAGAAACAGAAAATACAGGGATAATTGGCAAGAGCTGGGGAGAAAGAAATTAGAGTTATTCAAAGGGTATAGTTTCAGTTTTATAAGATTAAAACTTTCTCAAGATATATTGTATGATATGAACACTATTGAACTGTATCTTTAAAATGATTCAGATAATAAACTTCATATTATGTGGTTTTTTAAAATTTATGTCTACTTTATTGCTCATTTGATTTACCAAAATAAATGAGTAAGTAAACAACTTTTAAAGAACAGTATGCATAGATGATCTCTTTCCACGCTAGCATCTCACGACATACTATGTTCATGGCTGGGATGTGTATTCATGACCTAACAGAAAGCAACACATTGGCTGCTTTAGGAGATGCCAAAATCAGGATTAGCTATTTGTGGAAGTATCTTTTCTCCCTTGCTGAATTGCAGTTCCTTAGAAGCCAGGAGTGTGTCTTGTTCTACTGGAAGCAAGGTCATAGAGGGGGCTCCCATTAAATATTTGCTTTATATGTAAAAGAAAATATAACCTAATTATATATTTAGAATTAAAGGCCACATCAATGTCTTAATCTCTAGGACAATGCACATAAGCTAAAGGAGGTTTATCTTGACTCACAGTTTCAAAATTATCAGTCTATGTTTGGCAGGCTCAAATGCAGAAATGGCATGGTGGAAGAGCCTCAGTGGAACAAAGCTGCTCATGTCAGGGCATCCAGGAAGCAGAGAGATAAGGAGAATCCTCAGAAGGAGACTCACCCTCCCAGACCCTACCCCACAGCCCGTGATCTGCCTCCTCCAACAAGGCCCCACAGCCCAGGAGCACAGCCAGCTGCGGAACTCAGCAGTAGATGAATCCAGTGTCCCCATGACCCAGCACCCTCCTTAAGCCCCATCTCTGTATACATGAGAGCTGCAAGGGACATTGACAGACCCACACTGTAGCAGGATCAAACACTGAGAAGAGGAAGACGATGGAGGCTCGTGGGGTTGAAGCAAAAACACCAAAACACTAACCTCTACTTTCTGAAGAAGCTCCACATGGATATTCTTCCTACTACTTTCTTCCTATAATTCCTACTAAGGTTGCAGTGTGAAGGTTTTTTGTGTGTTTGTGAATGTGTATAAACTTTTATTGTATAGTCATATGGTTCTATTAAAATTGATTAATCTGCAAAAAATTTATAGATATTACCTTTGAATGTGAATGTATGGGTGACTTAATTTATATTAATGTCATAGCAATTTACTTCTCCAATAAATGTATATTACAATTATAATAAAGAAGAGTTTTATTTTGATTAGTTTGCTGTATTTGAGTATCTAGATCTGCTGCTCAATGAGATACTCAGAAAGAAATTTAAGCCCATTCCTTTCCCCAAGGGTCCTGAGGAAGAGCTGGACCATAGCAACTTGTCCCTCTGTCCCACTGAGTACAGAAAATAGGTTGCCATGCGTAAAGAAACATCAACCAATCCTAAGTGCTGTGATGTGAGAAAAAGCCCAGTATCTAGGAAGGGGTGATCAGCATGAGACAGCAATAACCCTACAGAAAGGCCAAGTGGTATCTGGGTGGGTGGCAACGCAAGAGCCTTCCAGACCTTTATGCTGGGTAGGTCAGAGAAATGTCTGCATTCCTTCAGGGAGTGTCCCAAGGCCATGGTTACACTGTCTCTTGTGAAATATAACAAAGCTCTATACAAATTGTACCTTATTCTTGAGCAAAGTCAGCATCTACTACATAAGATAAAGGGTCCTAAGACACACACCTCAGCCAAATGATCTCTTACTTTATCTGACAAAAAGACCTCATTTCCAGAAGCCACGATTAGGGTCAAACATTGTCTAGTGGAAAGATCCAAGGATAATAGCACATGCATTCACGGCACATCAGCAAGAACAGACTCTCAAGGGATTGAGATACAGGTGGGTTTTGCGTATTTTGATATTAGGAAGAAATTGAATAGTACTGATAAAAATTCCTCCCGAATATGTGTAAGGCACAAACCTCTTTCACCTGAGAAAGATCATTTGTTCACTAGTTTTGGCACAATGTATCTAATACATTCAAATCACATTTAGTCAGAAAAAACAAGCTATGGAAATTAAACCAATAGTGACAAAAATCCAAATTTTATTATTACTGAGTCTGATTCACTATACACAACAAAATGCGGTGCTAAACACAGCAGCAAAGCTACCTTGTAGAATGAATGTGAGAATGCAACCCTCGCCAAATTCTCTCTATTTAAGGGCCAGGAAACCTCAATAAGACCAGCCACTGTCTCATCATCTGACCTTCTCTTGGTTTCAACACATGTGCTTGTTAGTGACACATTGTGTTCTCCTCCATTGTTTTTCTACTAGCCTAGGACAATTAGAGAAGTTTTTACCTGTGCCATTGTAAGGATCAACAGAAGACAACCACCAAAGAAATATCTGTAACTTGTACAAGGTAACAAATTAGCAAAATAACCCAGAAAATGCTAGATTATCACAAATGAGAGCATATATTTAAAATTTTTCATTGATACATCTGTGCATTTACAGCATGAGAAATGCTCATTATAAGTTGAGCTAGTGTCCAGAAAATATAAACTTAGGTGGAGAGTTAAGTTTAAGGAATCTCAATATTTAATTTTTTAATTTCTAGGGTTGAACTAAATACTTTTCTATTTGCAATTTGTCACCAATAACTGCAATTTGGCTTTTTGTTTGTTTTGTTTTGTTTTTGTGATGCTAGGGATTGAATTTAGGGCCTTGTACATACTAGGCAAACATTCCACCACTGAGCTATTCCAGCCCAGCTGCAACTTGTTAAAAAAATTTCCAACACTAATTTTTTTTGACCATTCATTCATCAAATATTTTGATTAAACATTTGCAACTGATTTTAATCTAAATGCAGCAAGATCTGTTAAGAACAACCAAAAATGTTTTATGGTACTGATGAAGTCACTGTATTAACATTAGTTGCTTCACTTTTTGTACGTATACAGAAAAAGTTGGCATTGAAGTGAGTAAAATTAATTTAGAAGAAATTGCATTTGCTTTAAACAAACAACCATGCTTTGCCAAGTAATATGTAAATATAACTCCTGCAGCTGCATCATCTTTCTACTCATTTTTCAAAATTACAACAGACTTCTGAAGCAGAAGCCAATGGATGTCTTCCATTTTTCCTGGTCAGTGATATCATCATGGCTCCCGCACTGTGAAAAATAAGTATTGACAAATCTTTCTGTAAGTTACATGCTCTTTATGAGCTATCTGAAACCCCGAAATCTGAATCTGGTACGTACGTGTGTGTGTGTGTGTGTGTGTGTGTGTGTGTAGGATCAACTCTTTTAATAGGTTATGAAATTTAAACAAATTATTACAAAATTGAAAACACATTACTAAGTATATCAGCTTCCTATTTACTGCTGTAACAAATATCACAAATTTAATACCTTAAAGCCACATGATATTGTTATCTTACAATTCTAGGGGCTGAAAGTCCAAAGTCTTAGTCTTACTATGCTAAATTGAAAGTGCTGGGCAACCTGGCTCCTTTTGAAGGCTCTGAGAGAAGAGTGTTTCTTTGCCTGTTCGGTTTCTGGAATTCACAGGCATTCATTGGCCCATGACCACTTCCTCTCATCATGCCAGCCTCTTGCTTTGACTATAGCATCTGCTACTAACTCAGCTCCTGTCTCCCTCCAATGAGAATCTCTGATTACATAAAGCCCACCTGGATAATCCAGAATAATGTTGTCTTCTCCAGATCTTTAATGTAGTCACATCTGTAAATTCTATTTGCTATGTGAGGTAACATATTCATAGATTCCAGGGATTAGGATATGGATATATTTAAACATTGGAGGAAATGGTACATTGTTCAGCCTACCACACGAAGCATTATAAAAACTAGATTTGTAAAGTAATAAATGACATCACCAATGTAGCCGGAACATTCTGACTATTCCCTGCATGCTCTAAGGTAGAACAACTCAGCCTATATTTCTAATGATATCACACGTGCTTCGAGCCTGCATTTTCCCATGTTTCACACTGACTTCATTAACTGGCAGCCTGACAGTAAAGTATATGGTATCACACAGGAACAAAACATGGGGTCGCAGCACAAGTGGCTGGAACACCAAACGGCCAACAGCAGCCAACAGCAATATCAGTGATCACCACCTAGAACCAGAGAAAGTCAGTTGTTCCTATTACTCTCATCCAAGAGCACTTCATTTTATCAGCAAATACCTGCTTACTGCTATTTCTTGAAAAGGGAGCACTAGTTACTACATCTGGAAAGCTTCAAAGGAAAGAGACAGGTGCCTTTCAGGGGAAACTCTGGCCACTCTACCGTGTTTCACATGCTACTTGGCAGGACCAGAGGCTGGCAGTAGAGGCCAATAAACTCATCCCTTATCTCTGTACCTTTAATAGTAATAACCTCCTTTAAAAAAAGAAAACCTGGGCCATATGCTAACCCAGATAAGATGCCAGAAAGAGCTAGATGCATAATCAGTGACTGTCCCCGGTAACACAGGACAGTTTTATTCCAATAAGCGAAGGAAATTTTAACATTTCCTTTCAGTTAGAAAGCCAAGATTTGGCAAAGGAGTGACTAATAACAACTGAGTTTAACAACAATGGAATTTAACCCATATTCAGTTACTCTATATTATGTAACACTATTTATGAGAAGAAATTGATAATATTTCATGGAAGACATATTTTTAGAAGAACACCTAAAAAAGGCAGCACTTACATTGGTAACTACCCAAACTGCAATAAACACATACACACACACACACACACACACACAAACACACACACACACACACTTTACAGTGTGTGTGACAGTTCAAAATCTATTAAGAAGTAATAACTTCCCATCCTTTACATTCTTATGCCTATATTTCTGGCCCCAGAGCACTCCTGTAATCTCTCCATTTCCTTCCCTTCTCTTTCCTGGATTCCTATCAAGGCTTTCTTCCTGCTTCCATGCTGTGACTGTAGCTGCGTGCCCCTACCCAAAAAACCTGAGGTTTAAGCTGCTTTTTCTTGTTTTCCTACTACTTTGTGGGAGATTTAACTCTTGTAGTATTACATACCATCCATCTGAGTAGAGTTAGATCTCCTTTCTTCGATATCTATCCAAGCTCCACTTGAGTCTTTTTCTTCAAGTTTCAGCCCAATTCTGTCTCCAGACCTCACTGAACTCTAATAATAGTATTTGTGATCTTTACCACACAATCTGAAATTCAACTTTATACATCCTTTGCTCCTTACACATTTCATAGAGGCACAATTTTCTCTCTTCTTAGACACAGCGAAAGTTCTTGAAGCAAAGGATTAAGTTTATTCATTCATTCACATGTTTTGTACTGGGGGTTAAATCCAGGTTACATTGAACTATATCCCAGCCATTTTTAAAAGTTTTATTTTGAGACAGAGCCTTGCTAAGTTACTATACTGCCCAGCTGGGCTCAAACTTGCTGTTCTCCTGCCTTAGCCTCATTGAGCAAATGTTTATTGAGATCCTACTATTTGTAAATGCTGTTTTAAGGTGCTTAACAAAGCAAAGATGTCTGACTACAAGGAGCTCCGGTTTTAGTGGAGTGAGGTGGGATGATGAGATGAGGTTGAGGAGAAGCAGATAATGGGTGATACATTCACAAATAATTGTATACAGTCTATTGTTAGTGGTAAGCATTAAACAGCAGTGGTAAGCATTAAACATGTTAACTCTCATATTAGACAGTACAGGTCTAATAATTCATTTCTTGGATTTAATTTAATTCACTTTGCAAAAAATGTCAGAAACAAATCAAGCTGTTGTATCAGTATTCATGCAGAGGAACCCACCTGAATCTGTATTTCTCATACCAAATCCACGAGTTGTGGATTATTTGAAATTTGTTATATAAGAAGCAAGCAAGAGAATGACCACACTGGCAAATTCAGATGCACAGGCAGCTGTCAGAACCACAGAGGTTCTTGCATTTAAAGAAATGCAAGGAAAAACATTATTTTCCATTATTTTGTAGACTCTGAAGGGCAATTATAAAGAAGCAGTTCCAAAGCTGTTTGGAGATTATGTTATCACGTGAATGGGTCCATTGCTTTCCAGATCTCTGAAGTCACCAAACGCTCTGTGCATGCTGATGTTTGCTCCATCCCCACCTGCACCACTTTCAGGGAAATTTGAGTCCTGTACACTCTCTGTTTCATATTAGCCTTATAATTTATTGCTTTTTAATGAAATGCAGATATAATATGCAATGCTGGCATGAAAGAGGTAGATCACCGTGTAGATTTGTACTTGTGCTCGGAGAGAAGAGCTCCGGAAGACTATTTTGGAGATGAAGTGATCATTGACTCTGGGTAGGCTGCTGGGGACTGTGAAAAAAGAATAGGGAGAACTTTAGCCTTTCTCACAGTGTGTATTTTTGAACTCTGAGGGGTTTTTTTAGTGAAATGTATTTTTTTTAATCTTGTCTTTAAATTTATTTTTGAGCACTTTTACATTTGTAGAAAAAATGGGTAAAGTACAGACAGTTTCCATATCCTTCCTCACCACCTTATACTCAACTGTTAACATATTATGTCAGTATGGCCCTTCTGATGGACCAGTGCTGATGCACCATTAAAGACATAACTTACAGTAGGGTTCACTCTTGGTGTTGTACATTCTATGGGTTTTGACAAATTTGTAATGATATGTATTTGCTATCATGGCATCAGACAGATTGGTCACACTGCCCTAAACATCCTGAGTGTTCCCTCTTCCCCCACACCTAATCCCTATCAACAACTGATATTTCGAGTCACTTTATAGATTTTACTTTGATTTTTATTTACTACTGTGTCTTCACCTATTTTTAAGAATTTTTTAAACTGTAAAAATATTTTTAAATGTCTGTTCAAACTAGGTCTACTTTAGAGAACCTCTTCCAGACTACTGTCATAAGGAAGTTAACAATATTAACTATAACCAATGTAAAATATGTTAAGAAAATTATTAGAAATATGGCTGAGCATTTTCCAGATAGCTGTCTTTCTCTCAGATATCCTCCCCTCCTATCCCCTTTCCCTTCTAGGGTCAACAAATGAATTCAGTTGATATAATCAAGAAACTTAGAAAAAGCAGAAGTAGCTGCAAATCTATCATTAGCTGAAAGTCATAATGTCTGAATGACTGCAATTCAAAAAACAAAAGGGCTGGAACAGTAGAACTCTTAGGGCTCCAGTGAATTCTCAGAAAAGAAACTACCCTTTTTTGCAACAGTACCTTTCCTGAGAGCACACGTGTGGTTAACATACAACTGCTGCAGTGTTTCTTGTGGTTTTCCATCAGCTACTGCCTGTCTCAGTGACCTCACATAGCCCTCATCCCCCCTTTAGCCCCCATGCTGACATTAGAGGCATTTTGGAGCATCAGCATGGAAGTGAGATTCAGGAAGCAGGCATAGGATGAAGAAATCCCTGGCTTTATTTGATTTTTAAATAAAAGTTGTAAGAGGAGTAACAATTTTTTATTTTAGAACTCTTCTTATATGTTTTATCAAATGTGCTTGTGTAAACAATGACGTCAAAATGCTATGGGGCCCTCCTCCAGGCTTAATGAGATGCCAAGACATCTCTTAGAAACAGAAGCAGGCACGTTTGGAAGGACCATTGGAGCCTTCCAGTCCATGTGCAGAGGGAGCCTAACATCCAAGTGTGCTGTGGGCCCCACCATACACAAAGTACTTCACAGACCAGTTTCCCTGAATTAACTGCTCTTCTACAACTGAATAGATTCATTCATTCTCTTTCCCAGTAGAGAGTATCAGAACTTTTGAATTATCAAAATCAATGCCAGATATCGATATCAGGATTATCAAAATCCATTCTCTTGCTTTCTTTTAGTCGTAAGTCATGATCAAAAACTTTGGTGCTGTCAACAGCAGCAGGAGTAACAGCTTTATTCTAACATGTGTGTGTGTAAACATACACATTCACTTGGTGTATGTTTAGCAGAACATGTCAGTTAACCATCTTCAGGCCTGAAAGGTTTGTTTGTAGAGATCAACAACAGACATGACAAGTGCCGAACATGGACCTGGGGTCTCCTGAGAGGAGGGCTGGGACCACAGCAAGGAGTCTTAGGCTCCAGGATCGCATCTTGTATAGCAGTTTTGCAGAAGAGCAGTTGAGTCACTCAGAAGCTTAACCTTCACAAGAATTACCATGGGTTTGTATAAATGCATTTACTGAGCTTCTCACCTGGCCAGGGGCATAGGTTATGATGAGCACTGTGCAAAAATAACAAGAGTAAGAACAACAAAAGCCCAGGGGATTAAGAGGGACGTGGTCCAACTGGCTCTAAATGCCTAGTAAGCTTCACTCTCAGTTTACTTTTACTTCACTTCCTCATAGCCTATATTTTTCTGTAGAAGAAATAGAAACCCAGAGGGCTGTCTTATTTAAATATTCAGGGGCCAGTGGCATAAGTACCTGCCTGGCAAGCATGAGGTCGTGAGTTTTTGATCACTGGTACAAAAAACAAAACCAACTTAAATATTCAGATATACCACTGAGCACTTACTTGTAATTTATAGCCCACTCATTTCTAGAATTACTTAAACTCTTCAGTGTTTGAGCAAGATTTCAAGAGATGATGTTAGCAGGTACTACACATGGACCTCACATTTGGCAAACACTTGTGAGCGGTTACTATCAGGTCATCTTTTCTTTTTCAGATACTCTCAGTCCTCCCAGCAACTGCATATTCTAAATAAAAAGTCAGAGGCTCAGAGACACTTGATAACTTGTTCAACGTCACAAAGATACTACCTGTGTTTGGGTCTTCCCCAATCCAAGATAGGTCTGTATTCAGCAGCTGCAGTGTATGTGCAACACTACCCAAGCAAGCATGAAATACTTGTCTTTAGACCTAAAAGAAAAAGAAAAAACAGAACCTTTTGAAAATGTTTTCACCTGATAGCTACATGAGCACAACCAGCAATAACCTCCCTTGGAAAAGGAAATAATCTGGCTACTTGTGGTTTAGAAATGTACCACACCCGTATTGTCATACCTACAAAGTCAGTGATCTCCCTGCATACTGCACCCTCTGCTTGAGTCATGTCAGTGTACCAGGGACAGGAAAAGGGGGAATTCCATTAGACATCCGAAATCTAAATTCAGGAATGAGTGACTCAGATGCTGTTGAAGCCTCACTGCTCAACCTATCTCTTTATTAAGAATACACATTCACTTGGTGTATGTTTAGCAGGACTTAGGCATCAAGAGCTCCAACTTTGACCAGTTGACTGGATTCTGGGCCCCAAGTCTGCAGATAAAAAAAACCGGAAAGCCCAGAGACAACTTGGCACATAGTGGGTGCAAGATCTATATGAATTATTTTTGAATTGTCAGAAAGGGAAAATCATTGTAATGAAGAGTGGCGGCTAAAGTGCTTCCCTATTGATTTCATTCTTCACGTGTTGAGTGCCACCCCCGCCAAACCAGTGCTGAAGACACGAGGGAAAAGATAGCTACAGCTCCAGCTGCGATGCAGTGTGATGAGTGACGAAACACAGGAGGAACAGAGGAGGAGCTCTAGGGGAGGACTGCCTGTCTCTTTCATGCGGGGTGCGAGAAGATTCAGAGGAAGCTGGGATTGTGCAGGACCAGAAGGGAAAGGTGACTAGGTGAGAAAAATAGGAAAAACTTCAGGCAAAGCAAAGAGAACAGGCAAAACCACGGGAGCCCAAGAATGTACTTGGGGACTGGAAAATGGTTCGTTTTGACTAGAGCAGGATGGATGGTGTTAAAGAATGGGAGACAGCCCTGGGAAGAAAGGAAGCACCCAGAATGTTATGCTAAGCCTTATTTTTGATTCTGGTTCTCAATGAGGAATTATAGGAAACTCACCAAAAGAGAGGAAGAGATCTCTAGCAGAAAACTCTCTGGATGTCTAGCAGCTCTGTGAATGATATGGGTAATGCCAAAATGTTGAAAAGTAAATAGAAAAAACAAAGAAAGCCTAATAACCTGGATAGTGCCTGAGTTCTCTAATTAGTACTTGACTAATTCCACAGATTACAATGAGAAGTTCCCAGAGGCACATAATACTAAAATCCTGATTTACGGTAATTTCAAAGCAATATATCCTTTCCTGTGGCACATTCCAAACTATGACTTGAAAGCCACAGCATCCAAAAGGGATGCAGGAAACTTCATTTGAAATGTTCCCTGTGTTACGCATGAATTCAACTCTTGAGGGAAGAAGGCTTTCCCAGAACATCTTGCTTTCGTTTTCTGGACTCAGCTTTCTCTAAAGGGCACAGGTTACACCAAGGAATAGTTTTTAGTCTTGCTTTGTTCACTTATTTGTTCATTAATGCAACAAATATTTTTTGCAATCTTTATTTTAAAGAGAACAAAACCAAGCAAAATAAAACAGAATAAAGCCAATTAAAACAGAACAGTCTAAGTGATACAGAACTTCAAAACAAGATAATAGGAAATCAACAATGGTTACCATAATCTCTTTTGTTGTCATCAAAATAGATGCCCATAATTTCAGACATACTAAATTCAAATAAAGTAGAACAGAAAAGAACTAATAAAAACAAAACAGTGAGCACAATAAAGTACTTTGTTATGGATTAAAATCTAGTAGTCAACTTAACACCAGCTGAATTAAATCAGCATGGTGCTGAGTATAGATGGCCCACTTGAGGAAAGTTGCCAGCATAATAGAAACATAGAGAAGAAAAGCACAGCATTGTGGGTTCTCCTATGTGTTGCTGTTTGACCCATTGGTTCTCCTGGAGGAGCTTGTCATGACTAGTTTCCCCAGTGTGAGTTTGACCATTGTCATCAGAGGAGTTCAGGGCCTTGTTGGTGAGAGTGGCTGTGGTTCACTTTGAGGGAGCTCTGGTCCTTACATCAAGCACCACTTCCTGGCTCCGGAGGGGAAGATGTGTGTTAGTCTCCAGGAGAAACCTGTCATGCTGGCTTTCTGGCATGTACTCAACTGTTATGATCAGAGGAGCTCGGGACCTTTGTGTCACTGAGGATGGATGTGGCACTTTTCAGGGCAGCCCTGGTCCTTGAGAGTGACTTCTTAGCTCCAGTGTAGAACCCTCAACCTACCAAGACAACTCCTTTGCCCTCTGGCATAGACTTTCTATCTTCTTACCACTGACCTTTGGGTCTTCCAGTGCAGATCCATAAAATAGACTGGTGTAAGTCCTTCTAGTGGGCTCTAGACCTCTAGTTGGACTTGTGGGAGACATTGTCATGGGCTCTAGGTTTTCATCTAGACTCATGCAGGACATTGTTGTGGGATCCAGGCCCTTGGCTGAATGTTATGGGTCTTTAATGTTGTGGATAGATTTCCTGAACTTCCTTGTGTTTAACTCTTGGTGACCATCATAAAATAATATTATAAATTCTGTGTCTTGATTCTAACTGTTATCTGCACAACCCCTGACTACAACAGACTTCAAACAGAATAAGAGTAAATCCAAAATGGCTACCATAATATATCTTGTAATCTTTGAAATACCTGCCTATGCCATTGGTTATAATAAAATCAAACAAGACAAAACAGAATAGGAGCTGGGGATTTAGCTCAGCGGCATAAGCGCCTGCCTTGCAAGCAGACAGTCGTGAGTTCGATCCCTGGTACCGATAAAAATAAAAAAGGCAAAAAAAAATTTTTTTAAAAGACAAAACAGAATAAAACCGAAAAAAACAATGAAAATGATACAGGGCTTCAAAACAAGATAATAGGGAATTAATGATGGCTACCACATTCAGAAGGAGATCCCCTATGGGTGCTACACTGTATATTGTTATCCTCTGAATAGGTAATCAGACTACTGGCTTTAGACCTGCAAAGTCAGTGAAACACTAAACACTACAAGCACTAAGTTGTATTTTACTTCAATAGCTATAACAACAGCCTGTGTTTCTCTGGATCAACTGGTCACTTGGAGAGGGGAACCTTGGCTCTTCTTGTCTCCCAGCCCACACACCAGGAGCTGGTGTCTGGTTTGGGAGGGACCCGTGCATGGTGCCAACTCACAGAGAGGCTTGTCTTCTTGTTAGCTTCTTGTTTCCCTCCCCCACAATCTGCAAATGGCGCCGACTCATGATTAAAGGCTGGTGTCTGGTTCTCCCCACAGAAGCCCACGCATGGCACCAACTCACAGTGTAATAAACATTTCTGACGACCTACTTTGAGCCAGCAACATGAAATTTATAAGGAAAAATACAGTTTATTTCTAAAATACAGCATAGACATAAACAAATGAAATTTGCCACATAGGCTTTAAGGATACCACAAACAGGATATCAGAAATTCAGAATGAGAAAGATGACTCAAGAAACTAAGTTACTGCACACAATTTGGAAATTGTCTACAGATCTTTTCTTCCCCTCAAGCAAAGACCCACGAATCAGAACAAAGTCACCACCTGGGGCTTGTTTGAAATGTAAAATTACAGCCTGCGTCCAGACTTATTGATTTCAGGGTCTGCATTTAAATAAGATCTTCTGGTGGTGTGTGCACATTCAAGCTTGTGAAAAACAGTTTGGAGCCCATATATCCTAAAGCTTACTTTAAATGCAATATAAAAACAAGTAAACAATAAGCACAAAGTGATCAAAATAACTCTCTGTATCGTGAGATCAGTCTAACACAATATAAATCTTTCAAAATTAGTGCTTCTTTTTGTTAAATACATCTTGGATTTCCAATTCTTCTATTATTCTTACTGAGAAAAAGATCCAGGTGTGTGGGGCTCAAAGATGAAAAGAGAAGAGGAAAACAGGTCCTTATTGTAAGGCAGACTAGGCTGGCAAGCTACCAGCAGATTCAGTTCTAGGAAATCAAGACCATGTGCTTTGAGGTGGTCAGGAGTCATTTACTCTTAGATCTTCATTTCACTTGCTTTGCAGCTGTTCTGCTGTGCTGCTGTGCTGCCATATCAGCATCAGAAAATATATACATATATATATGTACATTTGTATATATATGTATATTTGTCTTTTCTTGAGACAGGGTCTCACTATGCAGTTCAGGCTGGCCTTGAGTTCACTTTGTAGCCCATGATGGTTTCTAATTTGCAACAATCCTCCTACCTCAGCCTCTCAAGTGCTGGGATTACAGGCATGTGCCACCACATCCAGCTCCGAAAGTACATTTTTGTGACAGCTTTATTTTATGTCAATCAAAAAAAAATCTGATTATCTGCTAAGAGCACTGCATCATCTTAATGCTCTAACGTATGTGAGGAAGTGATCCAACTTATGCAGAAATCATTATGAGAACAAGTATACACCAAATAGTATTAAGAGAAAAATACAAACCAAAGACGATGAATGTTCTGAGAAGGACAAGAAAATTCCTGGCTCAGGAGATCCAGACAGACTTCATGACAAAGAGAGCAGAAGCAGCTGGGCCTTGAATGGATGATGAAAGTTTGAAGCTGTAGCTCTGGAGCCAGGGCATTTTTAAAGGACAGGAAGGGCTGGGAACATAGCTCAGTGGCAGAGTGCTACGTTGCCTTTCAAGGCCCTGGGTTTAATCCCCAGCATCACAAAAATAAATAAATGATAAAAATAAAAGGCCAGAAGAACGATGAGGGCCCTCAAGAGATGAGAGAATCTGGATGATGTGAGAGAGCAAGTTGGGAGGGAAGGCAAGGGTTAGGTCATAAATGGCCCCAATGCCTAAATGTAGGCAACAGGGAGTCACCAAAGATTTCACATTAGAGGAGTGACATGATCATACCTGGACCATGGAGTTTGTCTATGGGGTACGTTTGCCAATTAGCAGAACACTAGATAGTCCAGTAAGTATTAAAGCTACTGATTTACCAAATTCAGTGTTTTCATGATTATCAATGGGCCTGTGCATAGTCCAAAAGGAAAAGATGGCCAGCATGGTGACACATGCCTGTAAACCTAGCACTATGGAGACAGGCAGGAGGATTGCCAAAAGTTTGAGGCCAGCCAAAGCTACATAGTGAGTTCAGGCTGGTCCAAACTGAGTATAGAGACTGTCTCAAAAAAAATTTTTTTAAAGGAGAGGCTGATCAGATAAGAAAGCTCATATCATTGTAATCTTCTTTCACTTGTGCTATTTCTGGGTAAGCATTATTCTGAGAAGAAACTTCAGTCCCCTTGTCTGTGAGCATGATGCGTCTCTGATCCTGCTGTTTCTTATTTCTCACATTGAAATCACAGACCTGGGAACCGAGTAGAACTATACAATCTTTTTTGCCACTGCCCTCAATGAAAAGACAAATGATCTGTCCTACTGTAAAGTACCATATTCGTGAAAATATAACAAATATGAAGCTGGAGGAGAGTCTGTGGCTTCCTCCCACCCTAGGCAGGCTTTCTCTGTAACCCACACCCCTAAAGCTGCTACTTTCCCAGGATGGGCCAGCCTCGGTCTTCTGTGCTGCAGACCAGCTGGGGAAGATCCTCACACTGGGTGCAAAATGGGTAGTACCTGAACCCCACGCACAACCCAGCTTGGATCATTCCCAGCCCCACCTTAACTCCATACAGTGTTCTAATAGCATGTTTTTATTTGTAAAAACAGAGATGGAATAGGATCTTAAAGTGTTTAGGAGAAAATTTTAAGTTAAGAAAATGAACTTATTCTGCTTGGTCTAGACCAAAGTACAAAGAGATTAGTGTGAAAACACTCCTTCTATGGGAGCAGAGTGAAGCACATTCAGTTGCTTCCCAGAAGAAGGGAGAACGAATTATTCTCTCTTGCAATCCCTATGGAGAGTCACTCTACGTGGTAGGCAACATGCATCCTGATGAAGTATTCATGAATTACCTCTGCTGAAAAGGAGAAATAAAGACATATCCATCTTACAGTGGTGACCATAGTTCTCACCATGTCAGAAGTATGCACTAAGCCTGAACTCTCTTGCACTTTTATTTAAATATGTAAAGGAAAAAAGAGAATACTACTAAATAAATCATCAGAGTAAAAATATTGAAAGTCTTCAGCAAATCCTCCTTTGCCTTGAGCTAAAAGATACGGCATAGAAGCCAGAGCTTCCACCCCCAAAACTGTCTTGGTCAACCTGAGGGCACAGCCTTGCTGTGGCTCCTGATCTAAATGTATAAGGCAGGGCTCACAACTTCATGTCAGCAAACACTGACATCAAAAGGATTAGGCCTCCTAAGAGTAAGAGAAAAACATACCAAAATTTGTTCATCCAACGAGCCAGCTTTCTGAGGGAGCTTGAGGATAGAAGGTAAAAGGCAGTGTTTTTCCTAAGACTCATATAGAAGTGATCAATTGTAATGCACTCCACATAAATAATTTTACCTTTCTAGAAGTCACTTTTTAAAAAACAAAAAGACTAAGTAATATATCCATTACTTAGACCAATGGATACATTATATAAAGATTTCAATATACAATCAATATGTGAGATGTTTTACTGTTTTTTATACTAAGTCTCGGAAATCTGGTGTGTGTTCTACATCTAGAGCATATCCCGGTTCAAGCCAGTCACACCTCAAGTGACAAACAGACATGTATGTCAGTGGTTACTATGCTAAACCTCTTGGAGTTCAAAAAATAAAAATAAGTGAAAAATAACTTTTTAAAGTCCATGCAGTGACACAGAGCTGTAACCCTACCTACTCAGAAGGTTGATGTAAGAAGATTTCAAGTTCAAGACCAACCTGGATGATACAGTCCAAAGTCCCAGCCTAAAAACAAAAACAAACAAAACAAAAATGATCTTAAGAATACTAGTATTCTAAAAAATACTTTGCTTTAGGGAAAATGGGGAAAGAGTGTCTAGTTCTCTAAGAGAATGTCATAAATACCTAAAAGGCCGTCACTGTACCATCATCATCACTGCACCAACTGATAATGCTATGATCTTCACAGTTGGTTCCATCTTTATTCTGACCTTGTGAACTGGTTATTGTTCTGCCCTGATTATCAGCGAAAAACAAGACTAAGGACTTGTCCATGAAGAAGTAGATGCGGACTCCTGATTCTTCACGCTAGCTGTGCAGTGCCAGAAGATAATTCCAGAAACACCAAAAGTGTCTCCATGACATTGTTTTGTCTGATCCCACACGCATTTTACTCTTTAGAGGGTTAATGACACACCACGCAAACACCGATGGACGTCTGTTTTATATCAGATGCTTAGAAATGCAGCCACAGAAGGAAGCAGGCTTGGCCATGGCCAAACATGTCTGTCCTCGCCTTGTTCCCATAGCGGGGTCCTCTGCTGCCCTTTCACCTTGGTCTGCTGAAGACCTCTCTTAGCTCTTGGTCCCAAGACACGATCCTCATCTGCACACACCGCTCCCTGCTTCTGTGATGGGTGTGCTAATGTGTTACTCAGGCTTTCTAGATAGGACACCTAGACCTGCATAGGGTAAATCAGTGGCGTGAATGCTCAGAAAACGGAGGGGCTTACATAAACTTTCCCCTCGGATCCACTGGCCTAGCGCAGTAGTGTTCTAGAACTGAACACTCAATTCAAAGCCAAACGGAACATATGCCACTCTGTCTACGTGGGTTATGCTGCAAGCCATGATTAGTCATGTAACTATTTCTGCCTTGAGATCTAGAGAACGGGCCACCCCAAGGAGCATGTGTCTACAGTTACAGCAAGGTCCTGCCCGGCCCTATCCCTCTTACCACACGCCTACTTGTCTCTTACCACGCCATGAGTCCACACCTGGGAGGGCACTGCCCACATCTCCTACCTGCCAGGTACTGCTGTTGCTAAGAACACTGGGCCAGTGTGTACTTGGGAAATTCTGAAGGTGCCAGGGTCCCTCCCTTCTCATGATATCCCTTCTCCACGTGTGCACTCACTTTGGGTATGCCTGGGGCGGGCCCTGGGCTGAGCACAGATCTATATTCTATCCTCACTGGTACCCTTTGCATTCAAAGGGTCCTCCTAACAATGCCCCGCGCGGCCAGCCTCTGCGCACAAGAGTGCAAACACCACTGTGGTATCTGCGCCCAGAAGGCAGATGGAAACTCCCCTTCCTTTGTTGGCCCAGATCAGAAAGAGCAAAAGGCTTTAATCCCGAAGGGGAGAGCTGGCTTCTGAGCGGCAACCCCGCCCCCCAGCACACGCAAAGTCAAAAAGACAACTGTCCGAAGGGCCAACCACAGAGGAGGAAAAAGTTCTTCTATTTATTTAGTTTTAAATTTTCTCTTCCCGCCAAAACGTCTGCAGCAGCAGTCGCAGGTCCGCGGGGAGCCTGCCATCTGACCCGCCAGGGCCGTCCCTAATTACGCCCCATCTGGCGTCTGGCGCGCACAAAGGCCGGCGCACGCCCCGCCGCGCCCTGCGCTGCGCTGGGGCTGGTTGTCCATTTGTGCAGCGCCGGCCCACGCGACACACTTCTGGGGGCGCCGGGCCAAAGGGGCACTCGCAGGCGTCTCAGGACGCTGCGGACCGACAGCCGAGGGACGCCAGCAGACAATAGCTGCGCCTGGAGCCCTCCTCGCCCCCGGGTGCCACCGCGCAGCCCAGGGCCCGAGAGTGAGGCTAGTGGGCTGCAGCTGTGGGTGAGTCCCAGGGGCCCATCCGGAGCTGAGATTTGCATAGCGCAGGGTGGGCCCCTCTGACCCGGTGAGTCGCAGCTAGGCACGAGTCCTGGCATGTAACGCAGCAGGGACCGGGGACAAGGCCAGCGAGGGTGCAAAACACCACCTTGTGTAGTAACAAAAATTTGGACACCTCTCTCTCTCTCTCTCTCTCTCTCTCTCTCTCTCTCTCTCTCTCTCTCTCCTTCTTTCCGCCTCTCCTTCTCTCCTTCTCTCTCATCTGTAATCTGAGGCCCCGAGAGCTGCCCGTGCACCTGAATTTAGCAGTGTAATTCCATTGCTTGGTAACAAAATACAGCCTTTGGATGCAGCGGTAGAGTTACTGGAAAGTCAGATTCTGATTCCGCAAGAAACCATTCCCTCACTTTCTTAGTCCTCAGTTCTCTCTTCCCTTGATGAAAAAGTTTAATCAAAACAAATGGGCAACTGTGCAGCGGCATAGGCAGAACTAGAGAGTTATGCCTTCAAGTGAGGAGGGTTCTGCACCAGGTGTGAGTTTGGGTAACTTTATCCACAGAAACGTTACTCCTGCGGTTCAGGGAACTATGGTAATTATGATACTTAACGACATTTTTCTTACAAGTTACTTTGGAATTGCGAATGTTTTCCTATCCCTTTTAGATGATCAGTATTTCCTCAAGGCCTTTAATCCTTTGAGAAACTTACAAAAAAAATTTACAAAAGTAAGTTCTTACCAGGTCACAGACCAAGACAGGAAGGTCTTTAAAGAACGTTTCCTTTCCTGGTTTCAGTGGGCTGTAAGCTATGGCAGTCAGGAAATGCCATATACCTGGTTTTGGAACTAGACCGCCAGGTGGTCAAATACAGGACTGTGCACAATGTGTAAGTTTAAAATGTCTTCTTTACCAGGCAATCCATACTACTTTACACTCCTCCCCTTTTTATCTGCCACACCTATGGATATGTACTTACCTGTCTAACTATAGAGGATGTGCCAAGCACGTGTGAGATCCCAGGTTCAATTTCCAAGACCAAACAAAACATTTTTTAAAAAATGGGCAGACAGATTCAAAGACTCTCTCCAAAAATGGCTATCAGTTCTCAGATGAAGATATACAAATGGCAAATAAATACATGAAGAAATGTTCACCATCACTGGTCATTCCAGAAATGCAAATTAAAACAGCATTGAGATTTCATCTCACTACAGAAAAAATGGCTGCCATCAAGAAATCAACTGATGACAAATGTTGGCGAGGCTGTGGGGTAAAAGGAACACTGTTCCACTGTTGGTGGGAGTGTTGTCTGGTGCAGCCACTATGGAAATCAGCATGAAGATTCATCAAAAAAACTAGGATTGGAAGTTCCATTCAATCCAGCTATTCCCTCTCCTGGGTATTTACCCAGAAAACCTGAAAATGTCATGTCACAGTGATAAATGTGCATTCATGTTTATAGCAGCATAATTTGTAATAGCTAAATTTTGCAAACAACCAAAATGCCCATCAACCACAGAATGGATGAAAAAGATGTGGTATTTTTATACAATGGAATATTACTCAGCTATAAAAGGATGATCTTGAGGCCTTCATAGGGAAATGGAGACAACTTGAAGCTATCCTCATTAGTAAAATAAATAAGTCATATTTATAAATATCACATTGTGTCTCTAGTGTAAAAAAATAAGAACTGTAGGAGTAATAAAACCCAAAATGTGTAATTGCTATTGTAAAAAAGGAAAGGAAAGTACTCTAAAGGATATAACTGCATGTATGTTTAAGTGTATAAGATTGATAACCATATTACTCAGTTTGGTTGGATCGTTGAACAGAACTGTTTGCCATCTCACTGAATGTCTACTTTGTATGCTTTACTTTTGTAACTTGAACAATTATTTCTAAGAGGACAATACATAATTTATCAACTAGTGATTTCTTACTGTTTATTTTTTTGAAATTATGTATTATTTCTACCCTTTTTTTGTTTTGTTTTCTCTTTAAATAAATTTTAAATGGACAGAGTAGGTACAGTGGCACACACATGTAAGTCCAGCACCAAGGGAAGTAAGGCAGGAGAAACATGAGTTTGGGGCCAGGCTGGGCCACATAATGAAACCCTCTCTCAAAAATAAATAAATTTAAATGTAAATTATTTAGTGCTTCTTGTGTAAAAGAAAATCTTGTATTTAATATTTAAATTAAATTAAATATTTAAATAATAGATAGTCTGAAACTCCAGTCTTTAGTTTCTCTATTCTTTCAGAGGTTGGCAGTTATATTTGGTACTATGTAAATAAAAATGTACTTTTTATTCCCTAGCCTCTTTGCTATGCATGGTAGAAAATAAGTGATGATGATACTGTCAGTTGAAAATAGCCTGCATTTACCCACTCACCAAAACTTGTTTAAGGCTCCCTTGTATAATATGGAATTGTCCTGGGGAATTCTGGGCCCTTTTCCACAGCTAATTTCAGGATTTGGTGCAAGCTATTGTTAACTCTAACTTGAAAATCAATGCAAAGTTACCATGAAGCCTCTTCTTGGACTGAGTTACATAATTCCTGATAGTTGCTTACATTTTAGGTCTAAACTTAAGACCTTTAGATTCAGCAATTTAATAAACAGAACTGTTCATTTTAAAACCAGCTGGAAAGGTTTTAAAATATAACTTCTCTAAAGTATATACTACTCATTTTAAGTGTTGTACAATTCTTAACAATTCAGAGATGTACAACCAACACTATAGTAATTAAGGTAATTTTTTATATAATGGATTATGCATCTCGAGCTTTTTATTATATGATTGTTTAAATAGATGCTATAAAATAAACTTTCTCTCCTCTCCCTCTTTTCCCTTTTCTCTCTTTTTATCTTTTCTCTTCACATTTCAATTTTATAATAACATATCTATCTCAGGAAATGACTTCATCTCAACCCTTAAGAAAATAAGTGGGAGTTATAAAATAATGATCATATTCTTGAGCATTATACTACTTTAGTAGTTTTTTCCAGGACACACTCCAGCTTACGTTTGCAAGAAAGGGTGGAGAGAATAATAATAAATGAGAGCTTTTTCCTTCAGACCTAGAAGAAACTTGGTAGCCAACACCTGATGATTTAATTACATGCCCAGATCCATTCGTCTGCAGGGATCCTCTGTAACTGTCACCCAAGCCTTATCCCTCCTCGCCCAACTACTTATACTCTGTGGTTTTTACAAAGTACATATTCGGTCTTGTCATTTAAAGCCATTTCCTGGGATTACAAGAGAAAAAAAATGTACACAGCTGCTGGGAGTCCCTGGGTCTTTTTTGCCCGTGGCTCCTTTGGTCTTCACCTTCTGTGGATCTCCACATTGTTTGCAGAGCCCAGGTTTAAAATTGTTGATCACACCTATTTCTTCACAGGGCCTAATGAAAACCCATCATGGCTGCCATGCCTGAAATCTAGTACTACTGTGTCCCTACATATTTAATATTATAGAGTCAACTACTCTGCTAGTATGAGTAAAGTTTTGTGTATCGATGTGCCAAGAAAATATGATGGCAATAAGGGCCACTGCATCTCGTTTCTCACCAAGCTTCATGTCAGAGTTCACTGGCCATGGAAACATATTAAACAACCTCAACCATAGAGGAAAGGACTTGGAAGAGAGGAAGTATCAGAGATTTATCCAGAACCCTCCAGCAAAAAGCTGTAAGGATGGAAGGGTATTTTTTATTTTGGTTTGATTTGGCTTGGTTTTTAAATCTAGAAACCCCTTGAACAGTACCCAAATTTTTGGATTTCAAAAAGCTTCAGGGCTTAAAAAAGGGATAGCTTTAAAGTTCGACATACTTTACCAAATGAGGACTATTTTCATTTAAAAAAGAAGAAAAATCGGTACAGTATTTAGATTTCTCAAAAATAAGAACAGACTGCATGATCTTTCTATAAGTTAATTAAATTTTGTTTTACTTAAAAACATGCCAATCCACTCTCCACACATAAAAGCATATTCTCACTGAAATAGAATTGTCTTTTATATAGACAGTGGAATTAGAAAATCATTTCTTTGTATACAGCAAACTGGCAGAGGGAAAAAAAGAGATGGGGAAGGAGGGGAAGATCAGAGAAAGGAAGAGGAGCAGAAGGAAGGAGATACTACGTTTATGAACCTGGAGGGCTTTATGCTAAATAAAATAAGACGTAAAAATATTCCTTGATTTTGCTTATATATGGAATCTTTATTTCTAAAGTGAAATATACTGAGATAGAAAATAAAATAGTAGCTACCAGAGGCAGAGAGAGGCCAAGAACATGGAGCTCAGAGAATGCAACAGTAGATTGTGTAGGTTGAATAGGATCTAAAATATAACGCTGGACTGTAGCATTAGTCTACATATTATACAAGGCGTGATGAAAAATGAGGTGAATGTTTAAATTTTTAAAGTTAAATAAAACACACATTGCCATTAATCCTCCTCAAAAATATTTCCCCTCACTTTGAACACTCTTATCCCATAGTTCTTGGCCCTTTCTAAGGCAGATCCGGAAGTCCTTTGTAGCGAGTGTCTTTATGGAATATGATTTTTAAAATGCAGTGAATCATACTGATGAGTGCCATTAAATGGAAAGGCAGGTTTGTAAAACATTTACCATCTTATTCACTGGATCTGGCACCCCGTGACTTCTGGCTCCTCCTCCACGTCAAAATGACCAGGAAAGGTAAGTATTTTCATTGAGTTTTAGACATCAAGGCAGGCTCCACAGCACAACTAAAGACACTTATGAAAGCGACTTCAGAACTGCTTCAGAAAGTAGCAAGAATGATGCACTAAGTATCTGAAGGAAGGGGAAGCACACTGAGGGGGCTTAATGGAAGCGTATCTTTTACTATAATAACTTTTTTAAATGTAAACACCATATTTTTAAACACACTTTGTGTTATATTAGAGATTATTTATTTAAATAAATTTCAGCTGCTCCTGTCACACACACACACAAAGGAAGAGTAACTGTGAGATAACCGACTTCTTCATTTGCTTCACAACTGTTTATTATCTGTGTATCTCACACCCTCGTGTTGTAAACCTCAAATATACATAATTAAACTCCTAGTTCTTTTCAAAAAAAGACATTTATTTCTAATTATTTGCTCCAGTGGATTCAAAAACAAACTAAATTCAGTATTCCAGGTAATAAAACATGGTATTGCAATGGTCTAATTAATTCCAAAAACTCTTCTTACCCCATGCTACCTCTTACTCTGTGTTACAGCTGTAGCAGTGATTTACTTTCCATCAGCAAATCTGAGACAACATTCACCCTTAAAATTATACCATCAAAAATTATAGTGACAGACATTGATTAGAGGACCCAGCCACACAAGATGGAAGCCAGATGACTGTTATGACTTTTACTCTTTAGGTTTTTTATAATTTCCTGGTGCCATCATATGCTTTTTCCTTTGAAATGCGAACAGTAAACCAAATGTAAAAGTATAGCCCACATGTACAACTGTACTTTACCTGTACTTGATTAAATGCATCAGAGGTTCACTGACCACTCTTGGTCCCCAGAAAAGAGAAGACAAAGTCATAGGTTCTCTAAGAAGGGAGAGAAGTCGTGACACAAAGAGCAGCCTTAGGAGCCACAGGGGGCAGGGCCAGGCCAAACATATGGTGGAAGAGTCAGGGGCCCTTCGTTTCCATTTCTTGCAAACTTCCCGGGCTTCTTTTATTTCTTCAAACATTTTTAGTATCATTTTTCATTTGGAAATGATTTTCCACTAGAGAAAAATAGTAAGACTAACACAAAAAACTTCTAAATAGCTCTTCATACCAGGTTAACTAGCCTGATAATTTAGACACAGTTGCTTTTATTATACTTTTTCCCCTCTCTGTATGCCTACATGTGGGCACACGTGCGCACACACACACGCACACGTGCATGTGCACACACACACTTTGTCCTTTGAATTATCTGAGAATCACTCCTTTACTCCTAAATGCTTCAGTATTTCCTAGAAACAAAGTTGTTCACTTAACTATATAGTGTAGTATGTACAATGAAATGTAACCTTGATGTGCCATCATTTTATTTTATCGGTACGGGGGATCGAACTCACGATCTCCTGCTTGCAAGGCAGGTCCTTATGCTGCTGAGCTAAATCCCCAGCCCCATGTGCTATTATTTTCTAACCCATGAATTTTATCCATGTTAGTAATTGTGTAGACCAAACGTGTCTCTCCAAACGTGTCTTCTCCAAAATGTTGAAGCGCTAATCTCTAGCTTGTATTTGGAGATGGAACTTTTAAGGCAGTAATTAAGGTTAAATGAGTTCCTAGGAGGGGGACCCTGGCCCAGTCAAACTTGTGGAACTAGTTAGTGTCTTTGTGAGAAAAAAAACACCAAAGTTCTCCAGTACCTGCATTATGCATGAATGAAAAACCATCTGAGGACAGGCTATCTACAAGCCTAAAAGACAACCCTCATCAAAAAACAAACTTGCCAGCTTTGATCTTGAACTTCTGAGCCTCCAGAATAGAGAGAAATAAATGTTTAAGCCACTCAGTCCATAGTACTGTATTTGTTATGTGAGCTCAAGCAAATCAATACACAAATGGTCCTCAAAATGTCACCTATGGTAGTTTTCTGGCTCAGGAGGTGGTCTTCCTTAAAATCTACTTATTTATTTAGGTACTGGGAATCTAACTCAGGACCTTTGGCTTGCCAGATAGGTGCTTTTGCTGCTGAACTATATCCCCAGCCCCCCAAAATCTGAATGCTTGGTATTCATTTGTTTGGTCACAGGAGGTGACTACACTGTCTTTATTTATTTATTTGTAGTGAAGCAGATTGAACACAGGGCTTCATGTATGCTAAGCAAGTGCTCTTAAGCTATACTCCCAGATCTTATTTTTTATTTTGAAACAAGATGTCACTAAGTCCCCAGGTTGATCTCAAACTTGTGATCCTCCAGCACTAGCCTTTCCAGGAGCTTGGATTATAGGCCTGCATCACAATTCTCAACTCTGTTCTTGATAAACTCTTCATATACATGTGTCCATCTCCTTATAGAAGCTTAAGCAATATGAATATTTGTTTTTGTCTTGCAGTTCTGAGACTGCTACTTGTGGTTTGCTCAGAGGACGTGTTCAATGAATATTTCTTGATTGAATGGGAACAAGTTTTAACCACTAGTTGCATTACAATTTGAGACAAATGACCACTAAATGACCCATTCCTCAGTGATGTATCTCATCTGTCACCAGGACAAACTTTCTTTTTTTTTTTTTTATCGGTACCAGGGATTGAACTCACAACTGCCTGCTTACAAAGCAGGCACTCATGCCGCTGAGCTAAATCCCCAGCCCCAGGACAAACTTTCTTATTCTTTACTGAAAATCATATATACTCAAATTGTATTCACACATATGTTCTAGTTTTAAAAAATAATTATGTTCAGAGACAAAGTTACCAAATGCCTTCGGGATAAAAAGTCAGTCTCTTACCAGGATTTTAAGTGCCCTTTGGTATGTTAGCCATCATGTGCATTTTCACAGTACTGTTTCTTCAAACCAAAGTGGGCCACCTCTAATTCTCTGAGTGTGCCTTTAATTTTCCACTGTCAGATCATTACTCATTCTTGTTCTTGCAGCCTAAAATAAAATTCCTCTAACCTCATTGATCAGAACTACCCTAGCACTGGCATCCAGAGTGGAGCAGAGCAAAACTTCAATAGGTCTTGTCTACAGCATGTTTATATGTATTCCACAAATATTAGCACATATGTCAGACTCTATGCTTACACTGCAGTGGTGAAAGAGACAGATGCAGTTTTCTAGCTTCTTTCTCATCCTTTCCTCTGCTCACTGGGCCCTCTTTTCAAGAACTTCTGTCAGGGTTTCTATTTCTTGTTTTCTTAGTATTTACCATGGTTGGTCATTTAGCCAAGAAGAAAGCCTCACCTTTGAAGACAATTTTATAGTTAGTAGATGCATTTTCATTATCTCATTCCATTCTAATTCAGGGGTCAAGAAAAAGGTGCTTGTTCTCATTTTATAGAAGAGGGAACCGAAATGCTAAGAAGTTAAACTAATTGGTTTAGGCTTTTGTCAGATCAAGGATGAGGATTTTGGCCTTACCCCTCCCTATTCCTTGTCTAATTTCACTACCTTTTTAAAATAGAAATGAGCCGGCTGTGGTGGGGCACACCTGTAATCCCAGCATTTGAGAGATTAAGGCAGGAGAATCACAGCAAGCTGGAGATCAGCTTGGGATACACAGTGAGTTCAAGGCCAACCTGAATTACACCAGAGATCCTGTCTCAAACAAACAAACAAGTAAAAAATACAAATGAAACATCATAGATAACAATGATGTACTACATATTTCAAAAAGGAACAACAAAAAATTTTGAAAGTTTTCACCATAAAGATTTGGTAATAATTTGAGGATATAAACATGTTTAACCTGATTTAAACTTTATACAATATATGCACAGTCCCTCAATAATATTTGCAACTTTCATATTTTTTGCATCACTTAATTTTTTTAACTAACAAATGAGACAATGTGAAGAAAGGTTAAACATTATTAGCTCTATAAAAGAAAGAACATACTTAAGAACAATGACATCAAGTATTAGAGATTTACTACAAAATAAACGCAACTAACAGTATTTGAAATTTAAACTCTTATTTTACTTCTTTAACAGAAATAATATAAAGCAAATATCAATACCTTGAGAGAAAATAAATTATTTGATAAAACTTGTCAGTTCAATTTTTTAGTAATTTAGGCCTTAACTTTATAAACATTTAAAATGTGAACAACTAGTATTATAATTTAAGCCATTAAAATTTTTAAATAAAAGTAATTCTTCTATATTTCCAGTCTGTCTATACTATTAAAGTAACACTATTTCAGGAAATTTAGGAAGGAGCAAAGAAAAAAAACTTAACTAATACATGAATTCTAACATACTGCTCCTAGGTTGAAAGTGCCCCCTATCCGTTTACTAGATACAAAATTTTACATTATTACAATTAAAATTCTCATACCCTACCTTCATTTTTCCTTCAACTGATGCCCTATTTTTCTGTGTTTTTACATAGTCTGAAAATAGAGCAGAACTCACAAGACCCAAAGTCAAAGTCAAGCTCAATGACTTACCTTTTATATGTAAAGACAAACACAAACTTTACGGGATCCAGAACATTTATAATTAATTTGGGGGCCCTCTTTTAGGAACAACTGACTGTTGCTTGGAAATGAAAAAGGAAATTACAACAAATTTCTGGAGAGGCAAACATTTTTATACTTTCTTTTGAACTTTCTTTAGACAACTTACCAGAAATACTTACATAGGTATTTGTAATGATTGGAATTTGGTTTTCTTTCGTACATCCCATAAAATTCCCTCTACTCACTGGGGCCCATGCAAGTGACACACCTCACATTTCAACTTCATTCACTTGGTAATAAATTAACCTCCTAGAAAGGCTGAATAACTTCTTTGGTCAAGTTTGCTTGTCCATAAAATGGAATCATCATGTCTGCCTGCAAAGGTCGCTGTGGGGACCAGATGGAAACATGCAGAAACTGGAAGCATAGCATTCCACCCACCCAGACCAATTATTATTCACCTAAAACCAGTGATCAGGTGGTAAAGACTACATAAGAAACATTCAGCAGTGGTCTAACTCCCTAGAAATTCCAGTTTCTCTTCATTATATTATTGTCTTTTATCTGTAATCTATGCCGTCCTTTCTTATGTCGTTTGTAATGGATTATTAGAATAATAGATTTTCTAGCAAGAAAGCCTTTTCTAGCAATTTACAGCCAAAATAAGAATTAGGTAAGGCAACTTTATGTAGGTCTTTCCTTAACTATTTCTTCTGAAAACAATACCTAAACAATGCTTTTTTTTTTTTTTCCTGGATCCATCGAAACAACTAGAATAGAGGTTAGTTAGAGGACTCCAGAGATTTAACGTCTCTGGCCTAGGAGCAGATAGGCCATTTATAACTTTGCAGTATTTTCTAATTTGGAGCATTCTTGAATGAATTTCCTTCCCAAGCACCTCTGCATATGGAACAAAAGCCTAGAGATGTGTGTTTCACGCCCCACTGGAAGTGCTCACTGCCAGAGCTGGCCTCTCTGGTGGCCTGCAGTCACCCTCAATGATTTGGCTTTTACAAGTCACTGCCTGGAAATCCAGCTCAGGCAACACATAAACGTTTTCCTTCATACACTAGGACATCATCATTATCCTTTTATCTTGTAAGTACCCACAAAATTTTCTATTAGCTATTTGCTTTTACTGCTTCCTTACCAAGAAAACACTTTTTTTGTGGGGACTTTTATAAATGCTATGAGAATTCTGAAAGTGACCACTGAAAGTTATCCCTAAGGCATTTATTACACAGTTTGCAGCACAGATAATTTGCATTTTACCTGGTAATTACTGGCTTTGAAAAATAATATTCAAACTTTGAAAAGGTCCTATTATCCCAACAGGTAAATAATACCAGGTTATCACATTCCATTTTAAATTATGAAACTTGTTTTATCCCTCTGTGGAAGAAATCATCTCACCCTTACTTACAATTACAGTACTTTAGCCTCAGCCCCAGAGTTACCTTACTTCGTATACTAATGAAAGAAGGGACGAATGGGAAGAACTAAAAGATGAGTGGGAAAGATAAATCCAAAAATGAACCATCATCACACAAGCGCCTCTGGGGTGACAAGGCAGAAGAACTGGCTATAAACAACCTTGGAGTGATGGAGAGAAGCAGCAAGTTACCAACTGATTAATTTTGAAGAGGGGGCAGTGAGGTACAGCTATAACTTTCTATGATTTCTCTATCTCAATCCTTAGTTTTCTCTTTCTCAGACAAAAAAAGTGAACTGTATGTTTCAAGTACTGGGAAATAGTTGAAATACATGTAAGTTTTCTTATCTGTTTAAATGTTTAAAAATTGTGCTTTCTGTAAGAGACAATTCAGTTCATGTTTTAAACTAAATTTATAAAAATAGAGAAAAATACTTGCAGTACCAACTTTTGATGCTATATTAATTCCCATAATTTTCTCTTAAAATATTTGGCCCCCCTGTTATGCCCTAGTCAAACACATGAGAAATATGAACTAATCTCTACTACTGTTCTTCCTAAAGATCTAGCCCAATTTTCCTCTCTACATCTTGAATTTTTGCTTCCATGTTCTTCAAACATTAGGCTAAATTTATTATTTTTGTTGCAAAACCAATGTAGCTTTATGAATAATAATTTCTACTAAGGAGAATATGCTCCACCTAATCTCCAAGGAAAATTCTTTCCATGTACAAGGATGCTTATTTATCGGAAAAATTAATGAATGATACAGAAATTCTCTACCATGGTTTACAAAATTAAAAACAAAACATGCACCAGGCATGGTGGCCCACGCCTGTAATCCCAGCACTCAGAAGGCTGAGGCAGGAGGATCACTGTGAGTTTAAGACGAGCCTGGCTACAAAGTGAGCTCAAGGCCAGCCTGAAGTGCATAGAGAGACCCTATCTCAAAAAGACAAAACAACAAAAACAAAAACATGCAATTAGGGAAAAAAATAGCATTTAAGGCAAAATCCACTTTATATGGAGCACTATGAGTATCTCTGTTTGTTTGTTTGTTTTTTGATACCAGGGATCAAACTCATGACTGCATGCTTTCAAGGCAGGAGCTTATACTGCTAAACTAAATCCCCAGCGAGCATCTCTTTTTATTGAGTATTACCATTACAATTGAGTAGTACAATTTTTGAGTATTACATAGAATGTTATATTTACTGCATTACTCAAAATTTGTCCATGGACCATGTATCTGCCAAAATCACAGTTCACAATGTTATACCATAATAGTCTCATGTGATAGACAAAATAATGACACTACCAAAGATGTCAACAGCTGAATCTCAGAACCTGTGTACATGCTACTTTACATGTGAAAAAGGGACTTTGCAGATATGATTAAGGGTCTTGGATGGCAAGATTGTCCTAGATTAACTAGGTGACCCCAGTGTAATCACAGATCTCTTAAAAGAGGGAGATTTGACTATGGAACAGGAATGTCAGAAGGATATTCAAGGAGTGATAGAAAAATACAGTGAAAGTTTACATTTTTAAATTTTTAAAACAATAAGACACATTGCTATTTTAGAGAATGTCCCATGGACTGCTGAGAACATGTATTCTGATGTTGTTGGATGGAACACTCTGTATATGTCTATCAAGTCCATTTGTTCACAGGTGTGATTCAGTTCTGTTATTTCTTTGCTGATTTTCTGTCTGGTTGATCTGTCCCTTGGTGTCAATGGTGTGTTAAAGTCTCCTGTTACAATTGTATTATTGCTAATTTAATTTTTCATTTCTATCAATACTTACTTTGTATAACTGTGTGCTCTGGAATTTGGTGCAGATATTTTTTATATAGTTATCTGTTCCTCTTGAAGTTTTCCCCTAACCAGTATATAGTGACCTTCTTTATCTCTTAAGATCATTCTTGGTTTGAAGTTCACATTGTCTGCAAACAGAATAACTACCCCTATTTTTTTTGGTTCCTGTTGCATGAAGTATTGTTTTCCAGCTTTGACTTTCAGTCTGTGAGTTTCCTTTTGGGTTAGATGTGTTTCTTGTAGGCAGCATATGGTTGGATGTTGTTTCTTAATCCATCCTGCCAGTCTGTTTCTTTTAATTGGTGAATTGAGACCATTTACATTTATATATTGGTTTATTGTTCACATGTTATCTTTCTGCTGTTGCATCTTTATCTTTCCATTCTGTTTAATTGTCCCCCTTGCTTAGTGGTTTTTTTCCTATGTGTATCTAAACTGTCTTTCAGTATTCTTTGCAGGGTTAGCTTGGTGATCATGAAGTTCTTCAGCTCTTCTTTGTCATGGAAGTATCTTATTTCTCCATCTTTTTTTTTTTGTCTTTTTCCTTTTTATCGATACCAGGGATCGAACTCACGACTGCCTGCTTGCAAGACAGGCGCTTATGCCACTGAGCTAAATCCCCAGTTCCTCTCCATCCATTTTGAAGGACAGTTTTATAGGGTGCATCAGTGTAGGTTGGAAATAATCATTTTCCCTTAGATCTGAAATACTTCACTCCATGCTCTTCTTGACTTTATTGTTTGTGTTGAGAAGTCTGCTGTGATTCTGACAGGTTTTCTTTATAGGTGATCTGTCTTTTCTAACAACTTTTTTTTTCTTTTTTAAACTTTTTATCGGTACCAGGGATCGAACTCACGACCGCCTGCTTGCAAGGCAGGTGCTTATGCTGCTGAGTTAATATTCTGTTCTTATGCTGGATTTCTGGGATGGTGATTATTGTATGTCTGGGTGTAGTTTAATTTTAGTTATGGCTATTTGGGGTTCTATATGCTTCACTTATCCATATGTCAGTCTCCATTCTCATGTTTGGGAAATTTTCAGCTATTACTTATGTAAATAGCCTCTTGATATCATTTGTGCTATCCTCTTCTTTTTCATTTATCCTTATCAATCTTATGTTGTTTTTCTTTGCATCAGACACATTGCCATTAATCACCTCAGAATACTCTCTCTCTCTCTCTCTCTCTCTCTCTCTCTCTCTATCTATCTATCTCTATCTCTCTCATTTTAAATTCATTTATCCCACCATCCTTGCCATCTTCATAAGCAGTTCTGGAAGCCCTCTTTAATGGGTGTCTTTACAAAGTGTATCAAAACTGTGGTGAGTACTGCTGCTGGCTACCATCAAACATGAAAACCATCATAAAAATATTACAGTGTGTCATCGTCTACCTTATTCATAGATCTGGTATTAAGAAACTCTGGCTTTTCATCCAGTCAAAATGGCAATAAAAGGTAAATGTTTTGAATCATAAAGAACACTGACTTAGCCATGACAACACAAACACACTCACAAAGAAGAACTTTCACAACTCCTTCACAGAATGGCCAGAATGATGGAATAAGTGTGCTAAAACTGAGAGGGAGCACTTTGAGAATGATTAGTGACAATGTGTTCTTTACTGTAAAAATCATTTTTATTTAAATGCACACTTGTATTTTTCTTTTTCTTTTCATTTAGCATATTATTTTCTTTTTATTTTTAGAGAATAAAATCAGACAAAGTAAATCAGAATAAAGCCAATCAAAACAAAGGAGTGAAAGCGATATAGGACTTCAAAACAAGACAATAGGAAATTAGCAATGGCTGCCATAATGCCTATTGTTATCTTCAAAATAGCTGTCCATACCATCAGACATATTAAAATCAAACTAAATAAAACAGAAGAAAACCAATCAAAAGAAAACAGTAAAAGTGATACAGGATTTCAAAACAAGATAGAAGGAAATCAACAATGGCCACCATAACATATCTTGTTATCTTCAAAATAGCTGCCTGTCCCATCAGATGTAATACAATCAAACCAAACAAAACAGAGTAAGACCAATCAAAACACACTTGTAGTTTTCAGTCACACTATGTATGTAGTACTAGACTCCACCACATATTCAGGCTTTGAAGAGAACAGAATGGGCCATGAGTTCAGGAAATGGAACCTATCCTACAGCCTACAACAATACACTCATGCTGATTCCTTGATTTTAATCTACTGAGACTGACTTCAACCTTCTGACATATGGATTTCAAAGATCTAATTTATGCTGTTTTAGGACACTAAAATTTGGTGGTTTGCTATTGCAGTAGTAGGAAGCTAATACATCATAGAATAGTGTCATAGTTTTTCATTTGAAAGAAAAAATTCTAAGGTATTTTTATTTCAAATGTTTGTAATGCAAAATAGTTGAGTACAGTGGCTTGAGTAAAATGAATATTTTTCTTTAAGCAAAACTGACAAAATAATGGATCAGAGCCAGCTGGATGACAAGAAACCAACTAACCTAGAAGTTGAAAGTGACTAAACATCAATAAACAGAATTCAGTATACACTCAATACTTATTATTTATGATGAAATAATTTACCCAGTAACTGCCATTATATGCTTTTTTCAAATTATTTGTACTCTTAATAAACTTGAGAGTCCAATGGGATATAAAAATAGAATGTACACTATATCTGGACAATTACAGTGACATCCTTTAATGTGTATACTGGCTTTGTTTTTTCTATATCCAATATAATTATGGCAACAAATTGTAGATGTTTGCAGGGGAAAGAAAGTTTTACCAGAAATATCTAAAATTGGAAATTACAGATCACAAATAAAACGGGCTGTCCTCTTCCAACACTCCCCAACCAGATACCATAGTTCTTTTACCCTCCTGAAAATTAGAAAGATGCATGGGTCATTTCCAGGTATGCACCTATGTCTCCTGCCATTGTGAAACAGTACCTTGTTTCAGCAGATGCTCTAAAAGGGGAGCTAAGGCACACATAGTGATTTTAGCAAAACATAAATAAAATAGAAGCAATAACAGTCACAAGTGAGAGATGCAGAAGATGCAAAGGGAATTCAGAAAAGGTATGGTTCTTCCTAGTTGAGAGAAACCCTCCTCCATTCCATGAACCATTTTTCAAGGTATTAGAGTTTGAAATTGGGATTTTTGTACATTTTGCTACATTGCTACATCCTCAACATTTTAAAATTTTAGAACAGGGTCTAAGTTCCATGGGGTGGACTCAAACTTGTAATTCTTTTACCTCGCCTCCTAGTGTGCTGTAGATATAGGCATGTGCCAGCTAGACTTATAATACTTGATAATATTCCACACTTCCTTGCTTTCTCATTCTTTGTCATCCTTTGCCAAAATGACATTACATGTGCTTTCTCTGCTGGTGCACTTGAACCAATTTTCCTTGTTGGAGGATGCCAAAGGCAAGGCAGGTGGGTATTAGTAGGCATTCATCTGGGACTTCTTTCTGTGGCTGTGTGTTCAGCTGAGGAGGCATGTGGGAATTAATGTAAAAGCATCATTCTGGACTTAGCAGAGAGCCTGAACTCATGCTAGCAAATCTGCAATGTGCCCTCAGTACTGCTTGGCAGTTCCACTGTGTCCTAATCAAATTCCTTTCTCCTTCTTAAAGATTTACTTTTCTCTCATTGCTGAGACAAAATAACCAGCACCCAAAATGAAGGAAGAAAGGGTTTATTTAGCTTACAGTATCTGGAGGTTTCTTTCAGTCCATACTCAGCTGGCTCCAAGACAGAGTGGTAAATGACAGAAAACAATAGTTCATGGTGGCAGGAGATAGCAAAAGCAACAAGAACAAAAAGGGAAAAGTGTGAGAGAAGACTTTCTGTCCTTTATACATTATACAGGTTACCCACCCTAGGGTAGGTGTGGCACTCATACTCATGTTCCCAGAACTAGACAATGAATCAATTGCAAACTCTAGATTCAGCTGCCAGCATGACTGCATGAGGCTTTAGGGGGACACCTAGACACAAACCATAACATTCTGCTCCTGGACCCCCAAAGGCTCATGCATATCTCTTTATGCAAAAGCATTTTAGTCCACCTCTAAGGGTTGCCACAGTCCTAACAACTTCACCATTGCTAAAAAGTTCAAATCCCAAGTCTCCTTTGAGATCTAAGCCAAAACTCTTAGCTGTGAGTCCCCATACAAGAAAAAAATTAAACATTTGCAAC
The DNA here is from genome assembly GCF_034190915.1 of Cavia porcellus. Taxonomy (NCBI): domain Eukaryota; kingdom Metazoa; phylum Chordata; class Mammalia; order Rodentia; family Caviidae; genus Cavia; species Cavia porcellus. The sequence continues at coordinate 43,074,401 of NW_026947493.1, forward strand.
ATTCAATGGTACAAGATAAAAATTACCATTCTAACAGGTGAAAATGGGGATGCAAAGCATTGGAATCAAAGCAAATCCAAAATCCAGCTGGGAAAACATTATATCCTGTAGTTCCATATGGAACATCCAAAGAATCTGTGGTAAATTGTGAGCTCCAAAGGGCTAGCCTGACTTGGCCCCTATGGCACTTTCAGTGGTTGTAGCTCCCATGGCTTCTCTCTTAGGCCTGCTCCACTCCTTCCTTGTAAATTTCCTTAGATGATCCACATTCCTGGCTTTTCCAACCTTATGTGGTCTTCCCTGCACTTTTGGCTTCACCCTCACAGATTCACACACTGCTCTCTCAGGATCACACTGCTTGGTCTCCTAAAATCTAGACAGAAGCCTTTTTAACCTCATAACTCTTGCATTCTGCATGCACCTAAAACTAGAACTACATGGATGATGCCAAGGTCTGCTGCAAACTGGAGCAATAGCTCCCCTCTCTTGGCTGTAGGGTTTGACTGGATTGCTGAGCACTCTAATTCCAATTCTGATGAAACAATTCTCTGTGCTACCACGTTGTGGAACCTGGTGTGGCTGCCACCATTCTGGAGCATGGTGGTCTGCAACTTTTTTCTCAGAGTCTTTCACCTTTGTAGTTTTGAGACTGTAAAGAGTAGAGACTTGCTGCTTCTCATGATTCCCTTGGGTTATCTTTTACATTCTCCTCTTTTTTCTTGGCAATTGAAATCTCCCCAGTTCTGTCTTTGCAGTCCACAGCCTTACTGGAGCTTCCATTCTGGTCAAACTCTTGACATTTTAAATCATTCTGCTGGGCTCTTTGCCCTTGATTCTAATATAAATCTGGCTAAAAGTCCCCAGCAATACCCATGCCACCACCATAACATTTGACTGCCTTGAAATTTTTTCTGCCAGTTTAATTAGCCTGCCTCCCCTAATCTTACTCTCAGGCAAAGTCCCTGAACATGATTAAAATGCAAACTTTTTGCCAAGCCATCACATACATTATCTGGAGTCCAACAGCCAATGCAGTCCTTCTTCCCAGCAGAAACTTCCTAAGCCTAGTTTATACTGGCAACATTTTTATCAGCCGCCTGGTCTTCTGAGCTCTGACAGAATCTCTCACAAAGGACGGCCTCAGGCATTCCAGCTCTACTCTTTCGTGCAACATTTCCAAACCTTTCCAAATTCCTCCCACAAGCCATTCTCAAAGGCTCTTGAACCACATGTCAGAAATAGTTATAGCAATGACCCTACTCCTCTTTAACCACATTCTGTCTTACTTTTGTTGCTGAGACAAAATACCAGATGCCCAAAATGAAGGAAAGAAGGGTTAATTTAGCTCACAGTTTGTGGTGGTTTCAGTCTGTATTCAGCTGGCACCAAGATAGAATGGTACACAGCAGAGGGCAACAATTCATGGTGGCAGAAGACAGTAAAAGCAACAAGACCAAAAAAAGGAGGAACTCAAGAGCTCTGTCCCTTGTAGTGTATGTAGGCTATCCACCTAGAGTGGGTGTAGCATTCACACCCATAATCCCAGCACTAGAAAATGAATCAATCACAAACTCTAGATTCAGCTGCCCCACAACTACATGAAGTTTTGGGGGAACATCAAACCACAAACCTACCAAGTACTACTGAGAACATTCTTTATTCTCCTGAGATCATTCATCAAGCCTCCTACAGCAATGATTTCTGCTTTTCCTCTCAGCAGATGATTATGCCACTTATTCCATTAACACACTCAAGGAATTACTTCTTCTGTCATGTCCTCATCCAAGGGCAGGCCTTGTTTCCGGGCATCCCTCTTGCAATTATGAACCCAAGACCATAAAGATCTAGTTTCCTCACCCAATAGAGTAATTGGAACCCCCTCCCCAATACTTCAGCAGAGGCCTTCATTGAGACAGCCATACAGCTTAAATTCTACCTCTGCCAAATCTGTTTCACCCCTTCGTCAGACATTAGTCAACTGCGCACTTGCTAATGCACTTCCTGCAAGGTAGTCTGTTTGAGTCAGCTTCCCAGGGAATACACAGCCTATTAGGTCTGGCCTCACTACTTTCAGAGCCTCCTCTCACCATCCTCTTCTCCACTCATCTGTCTGCTTAAATTACCCTGACCTTAGGATCTTTAAACATGGACTAGCTCATTCCTCAGGCCTTTAACTGGTGTTCCTTAGCCTGTTTACCTCATGTCGATTCATCTATGAGATTCATCACTTCAAATGTAATTTTATCCTGAGAAACAGATGTGTCCTTTGTCACAGCCTCTTACAGAATCATATTTCATGTCTTCATCGCACCTAGATTTGGGTTTATATACCATCCCAGAGCTTAAGCATACTGGCAGGGCAACTTCATTTTGTTCACCATTGCATCCATGTGGCTCTGCATATGTCAAGGTGTTGTGTTAAATGCTGGATACGTAATGGTGAGGAAGACAAAGCTCCTGTCCTCAGGGAACTTACAGTCCACTGAGAAAGGCAGTAAGGGGTTAAAATGTAGATTTGTATATTCTAGGCTAGTACCCGGACAAGGTACCACAATCCCAGAAAAGAACTGAGATTAAATTCAAACTCTTACGACAGAGAATGGCAATGACTGTAACTTGCTAAGTTGTTCCACTGTGGTATAAAATAGCACTTCTGAATTATAAAAAATTGTTTTCTCTGCAAATACCTTATAACTTAGAATTTGTAATTTGCTATGTGGTTACAGAGCTCTTGACATGTGGCAAGTCTGAATTAGCATTTGCCGTTAAGTGCAGACTTACAAAGGGGAAAAGGGTTCATGCATCTTTAATGTATATTAATGACATTAAAATATTCTTAATATATCAGATTAAACAAAATATATTAAAGTTTTAAAATGCAGAAGTCCTTTTATCTGACATTATTTGCAAACATAGGTAACTGAGGAAAAAATATTCAATAAACTGGGGAAAGACTGCTAGTCTTCTATCCCTGAGGAAAAAGAAACCTTGGGAGTAAAGTGGGTTAAATTACATGAGTAAATTAAGTGGATGTTGGCTAAGAGACTGTCAACTCTAAATACAGAACAACACGTATTATTAAAAAGAAATGCATTTGAGAAGGTGCAAAGTAATTAGTGAAACTCCATTAGGTAGATGAATATTTGGTGACAAATCATTTGGTAAATATGGATATTTCAGTGGGGGTGGCAGTGAACGCATGAACTTCAAGGTAGAAGATACTAGACAAAGTTTAAGAGATGGACAATTGCAGACTATTTATAAGGAATGGTGTCTACTTGATTTGGCCTGGGTCAAGGCCAAATCATGCAAGTAAGGAAAGCAAGCTCTCACCAATAAAAGTATGATAATCATTTACATGTGTAGAACTTTAGCTTAAACCGACTTTAATAGGAGAAATGAGCCCAGCATATGCTGAAGAGTAACAATGGTCCCTGTTGCTCAATTTAGGCCTGATTTTTAAAACTTACTGTTGAATAATCTACTTAAAAGTGCACATATCATTTAGAGTTTGAATTTTTACAACTGTGAACATAACCATAAAATCAGCACTCAGCAGAAACAGAGCACTGCAGCAACCAGAAACTTCCCTCATGCTCAACAATCTTCTCAAGCAGGGTGACCACTATTCTAACAGCACACATTAGCTTTGCCTGTTTTTGTACCTTGATACAAATAGAATCATATACTATGAAATCCTTTGTGCCCAAAGCTTAAATATCAGCTCAAACCTCAGATGAACAAATCCTAGTGTGAATTTGGACAAACCTCTTAAACTGTTTCCATATCTATAAAAGTGTATTATAACAGAGCTTACTTCACAGGATTAACTAGAATTAAGTATTTGTAAGGGGTTTAGCAAAGTGGCTGGCGTATGACTACAACTTTACAATGAACTCATACTTTTGGTCTTTGCAGGATTCCAACGAACCATTTAGCCCAGCTAATTCTGCATAATGGAAAGGAAAAAAATCCAGTCTGGGCAGACTCCAATCATCTAACATGTAACAGGGAACTTGGTTATTTGGTCCATCTTTTTTCTCAAAGGAGAAATGTTTTTATTATACCCTTACTCATCTCTCTAACATATAGTATCAGCCTCCGTTAGGGGCCATATACTGTATCCCTAGCATCTAACACAGGACATAGTAAGCACTCAGTTAAACTGGATAAATAAGTGTCCTACGATTTAGGAAATTATGTCAGAATCTGCTCAGACCTTTGCTATGGTTGGAAAAATTACAGTTCAAACAGAGTAAAGTGAATCTCCCTCTTTTTTTCCAAGTACATTCTGTATTTGGAACTTAAATAAGCACACAAGTCTGAGAACTTCAGAAATAAGGGCAGCACATCACACTACTTTAAATGCTGAGTTTGCTTCAAACTCTACACTTTTAATATATTTATTTTCAAAAACACTTCCTAACACATCAGTCATAGAATATAACCTTACCCAAGTATATTTCGTCTTAGTTAACTGATACATTTCAAATATTCTTAACTGTATCTGTAGGCATTTTTTTAAAAAAAGATTAGGGAAATTGTAGTATTTCAGTGGAATTCCACATGGTTCAGTTTACTTTCTGTTGTATAATCCAATAATTATTAACAAAATAAGTTTTTTCTTAACAAGCACCTCTTCAAATACTGTTTTACATTAGAAATTAAAGGTCTGAATGGCTAGCAGATCTAACACTCTATAACTGGATAAATCAACTAGGAAATTACATGGTTATAAAAATGAGCTAAAAGATTTTAAGTTAGTTTTGTGATAAAGCAAGAGATCTCATGTAGATTAATTATGGTTAGCATTCTAGTTAGTCATAACTTTTTAATTATTTCAGTTTAACATTTAGCAGGATTTTATAATCATGTAGACAAAGAATTTTTCATGTGACAGGATATTTATTTTTTTATGTTTGTTTTTTTCTGATGACATATAAGGTGAGAATATGCCCAGTGTTCTTGGCAATCTTTACACTACAAATAGATTAGCTTTCTGATACCACCTATCACTCATGCAAAATTGATTTGAGCCTTTTACAGAGATATAAACTTATTTCCATTGAGTAATTCCAACAGATTTTTGAAGCTACAAGCCTAACGGTGATGATGATTAGTTCACTGAGAGAATGCAATGCTGCACAGACTGGATGAGTAGGTGCCTATCTCAGATGACTTCCTAATGTCCCTGTGCAGTTTCTTGATATTTCTATAGACTGAAGCTCAGAGTGATTAGTAGACTAGTTCAAATGACCGATGAAGGTACATAATTAGAACAATGGCTTAATATAACCTGAAAATTTACAACAGATTTTAAGGTTAGCCAAGGTGAGGGGTGAGGGAAGGGTGAGAGACGGACGACTCAATGGATGAAAGAAGAGAAGCAGTATCATTTAGCGATACAACAAAGGAAAGGAAGATCCAAATTGGGAAAAAGAATTGCATGGAAGTATCTAAAAGAAAGTTGAAGATACAGCTCTAAATGATGTTCAGTGAAGAAGTCACATTATGTTAACAGATAACCTGTAAAGGGAGTCTTTAAAAGGAAATAAAAAGGCTTAAAAGCAGAATATGGAGTTCAATCCTTAAGTTTTTGAAACCCAAAGCCAAAATAAAACAAGCAATGCCAAATCAGCTTGTACACAATGTTTTATTTGGATGTTAATAAACGTCAGCATTGTATGCAAGATTCTCTTACAAAGGAAAATTTCCTCATATATCAAAAAACTCAATTTAATCAGGATAATTGCTGTATTAATGCAAAAACCTTACAAACAAAATGCAGTATGATATATGTGTATGCAGTTTCCATGCAAGTATGGCTGCTACATGTATGTCTGGCATTTGATAACATACTGAAAAAAATTCAAATGAACACAACAGTTTTTTAAAAGGTGACTTAAGATGCCTGACATGTTTATGATTAAAAATTCTGCAAAAGCAACAAAGCAGTTAACTGGAAGATTCAACCAATACCAACCCAAATATGTAGTAGGTCCAATAAGCCCAGGCTTAGCCACAATATATTATAATTAGGGATAATTTAATGCTCAAGAAAAATTATGCTTTAAAAAACAGCTTTTCCAAGATATTACACTTTGGTGAATGGAAACTCTGTGCATCCAATCCAGCTAAGGATTATATTTTTTTAAAAACCAAAAAACAAAAGCCATTATGTACTAATAGTTCAAGGTAACTGAAATGATCCAGTTTGATTTTGCCACAATCATTGGTTTTGTAAAGTGAAATTTTCTGTGAGAAGTTCATTAATTAGAAAGCAATCAAACATACTTAAAAAACATGCTAAGAAGATTTAATTGGCTTATCTATTTGTTATCATGAGGCATAATCTTAGTACCATACATATTCTTTACTTCTCACTAACATGTAGTATGCAAAAACTAGCAAGTAGATTTAAACAGTTTAAAAACTTATAGGTCAATTGTTCAAAAATTAGGCATTAAAATACTTAGCACTTCCATTTCTATTAACATAAAAACATCAAAAAATCTTAAAATTCTTTTTGTTTTAAGGCAGAATATTTTGCTATTTGTTAAGAATTTGCCTGGTACTGGTTGATTCCATTAAGTTAACTTGAGAACTTGCCATCATTTGCTTTTTATCTTTTCACACAGTGCAAGTGGTGGTCGCTCTTTCCATCTCTCATAGCAGCAAGCCGATTCTGCTATTTTTTATAGCAGCATACTTCAGGAGTGGAGAGGGAGAGAGTGTGTCAATTATAAATAATTTAAACTACAGTGTACAATTCTATTTGCCTGTCAGTGTTTAAATTGACAGCACACCATTATGTCTCAAAAAATTACATAAAATCTCTACGACAAAAGCAAATAAAGACATTCTTTCAAGAAGAAATAAAATAAGTGCAAACACCTAAAACAGGCAACTGAAGCAACTGTTGTAACCTGTAAAGAAACACAAAACATTTATAAAAGGACAAAGTATTTTTATAAATAAAAGATAATGTTTTCTATTTCTGAAACTTTGAGTAAATATAATAAACTTCTAAGTGCAGGCTGTTTTCAGGGACCAGGGTACCATATCATTTTTTTAAACAAAATTCAAAAGTTTCAAATACATATACAAATCACCAGATTAATTTATATGACCCCCCCAATATAATTTAAAAAGAAAATATTAAATTATTCTTTAGTACATTTTTAGAACTATTTTATAACCAACATGATTTAAAGGGTATAGTGCAATATTTAGGTAGATGTGACATACAGTATATTGTATTCTTTGCAGCTATAACTTACTGGTTCATAAAGGTCAAAATTATTCTTTACTATGTTATTTATAATGACAGGAAACAACATTGACTTCTAGACACCCTGTATACAAATAAATATCTACATTTAAGCTTTAAAAATGAAAATAAATTATAAAAACAGATTTCCTTCCAATTTACAAATTTTTCTTGCTCCTACATACTATACAATACATTCAACAAAACTCAGCTCTTCTGAGATTTTATGAAGAAAATACTGACTCTTTACTAAGGGAAAGAAAACCCTTTTACAATGCTTTAAGTACTATGCTCAAATAAATACACTTAACACTGTAGTTAATTTTACTGTGTTTGAAAAAATACCAAGAATGAGTAGTGCAACTTTCTATTTTTTTTTAGACTCCTTCCCACTGTGTTTCTTTGTAAATGGTAGCCTAAGTAAACCAGCACATGGACAAAAGTTCATAAAACCATGTGTGTATTCCATGCATAGACTAATTTCAGAGATCACACATTCTCATATACTTGTCTTTATCACAACTGTAGTCTCAAGAGGGCAGTAACATATACCCTGTGAAGAGAATTGTGAAAATTTACTTTTGGAGTAGTTGTGAATACTGTTTCCTCTCTGTAAAAACATTTTTAAAAATCTCTCTTTAAAAAAAATAGGCAATGAAATTGCCCGCCTCTTATTTAAGTGGCTTATTAGCTTTTCTGCCTGTTCAATATGGCAAACAGATGTAAACTGTTTAGAGCTGAATTAAAACTTTACAATAACTGAGAAAAATTTCATTGTAACCTAATTCTGTATAGAATATTTCATCCATTTTAATAACAATTACAGTATTAGAGCTCTTGAAGTGCTGCTGGTCGCTGTGTAAGTACTCAAATATCTTCTTGCTTGTTCAGTCATGATAAGTTGATCTTCTGTCTTCCCATAAACTACTGTTTCCCATTCACAATTTGACTAGGGAAGAAATATCAATAAGGACTTGAAAATCACTAAAAAGCTGTCCGTACTATTTCACTTTAAAAATATCAATTACTTTAATCAAATGGATATTTTATAATTACTATGTTTTGATAATGGTATTGTGTTTCTTCTTTATGAAGAAACACATTATGCTTTTTATTTATTTATTTTTTGTCTTTTTGAGACAGCGTCTTACTATGCAGTTCATGCTGGCCTTGAACTCACTTTGTAGCCCAAGCTGGCCTTGAACTTGTAGCAATCCTTGGGATTATAGGTGTGTGCCACCATGCTCAACCCTTGCTATGCTTTTTAAATACATACTAAAATATTTTTTATTTTTAAAAACCAATTATTTTAACTATATTGCTCATAGGCCTTGGGAGACAGGATAAATGTGTTGTTCACAATAACTCTTCCCAAATCAAATTAAGTCTCTACTGCTTCAAAATTTTGAAAATGTTTTAAGGAGAGAAAGGTTAGGTATAAAGCTCAGTGATAGAGGAATTACCTAGCATGCAACAAGGCCCTGTTTAAGCTCTAGCACCATCAAAATGAAAAAAAAAAAAAAGTTAAAGATATAATGTCAAAAAATGAATCAAGGATGTTTTATGACTTGCAAATTAGAAAATGTACTTATTAAACAAAGACAAATTTGTTTGATTTGTTTTCTCTTTTTAAAGAATAAAGATCTCCACTACATTATAGCCATGATTTTCTATGTAATAAACTCACACCCTCTAATTTTATGTTAATTAAACACTGGGAACTCAAAAACATTTTAAGTGGATTAAAAGAGTGTTTACATGGCTCTTGGAATGCAATAGCTTAAGACTGATGAGAGGTGGCCATATATGACTGCCAGAAATGTTTTAAAGGAATGCTTAACAGGAATACTCTGTGGCAGTTCTTGTGGCATAAAGGAACCTTTCTCCTGAATTAGATCTCACATTCTCTGGGGTTAACTCTTAAGATTTTTCCATTTTCCATTCATATACACCTGTATACTGGCCACACAGCAACATAAAAAAGGATTACTTTAAAATTTCTGATTCAAAAAAGTTTACTGGCAATCATTACAACAGCAAAATCATGCTGAAACTCTTCTAACCACTTAACTTTTCAGGATAGCAACTAGGGATGTACATCTGTTAATAGGAAAAGAGGTGCCAGAGATAAAATTGGGGATCTATAGTCTAAAACAGAGACAGTTCTTAAGAAAGCACTAAAAATTTGGCTACAGCTGCAGTTGTATAGTTGATATATACCAAAATCTACTTTGAATGAAAATGATGGATGTTTAGTTACTGTTATAGCCAGTTTCAAGTTTAAAAGTATAATTTGTGATAAGTATGTCTAAAGTGATCATTGAATAAACAAAAATCACTAAAGAAATTTATAAATTCATACCTGAATATTCTCTTCCAATTTAACAACTTTGGAAGTGTTAGGGTTTGGTTTCTTTTTAGTGAGTGTATATGTTTTGTTGGTTGAATTTTTATCTTGTTTCTCAGGAATCAAGTTGCACCTATTGTCATGTATTTCCAATAGTGGTATCACTAATAAGGATGTTGTAAATATATTTTCTGACTAAGAAAAAAAAAGAAAGAGGGAAATAACTAATCCAAAAATGGAAACAAACAGAGGGACTACTCAGTAAGTGGTAATGGAAGCCCTATTCACTTTCCTCCAAGTATGTACTTAGCTCTAATGAAATATATAGTAATGCAGTAATACTAAATATTTTGGAAATGAAATAAACACTGAAATTTAAAGTTTTGCAAACTGTCATTTTTTGACATCATATATAAAAGAGCTACTCAAGTATTAAAAGCGAAGAAGTCACTTTACAGCTTAGTTTCTCTGAATTCAGCAGCTTAATATTAAAGAAAATTCTATGAATCGCTAATAAACGAGACACACAATGAGTAAAAATTACATAAATTCTCTACCAACCTGCATGTCTGACATGTCTTCGGTCAGTAGGTGGGTGCCTGGTTCTTCTTTTTCCCAGTTATCTAAGATAAGTGATTTTCTGACTTTCTTCACAGAAGTAGTATGCTAGAATGAATTATTACAAAGCATTACAACCAAATCTATGAGACATAAAAACTGTTAGTAACAGTAACAGTAAGAGATTACCTCTTGTTTGCAGCTTTTATAAGCACATTCATCTTCCTCTTTGAGGAATATGTCTGTTCCAGTTTCTTCTTTTAAAACTTCTCGAATATCTTCCTCCAAGAAGGCAAGTGGCTGGGACTATATTGTTTTTTAAAAAAGTGTTTTTAAAAAGTTTTTGTGAGTCAATTTCTTTCTATTGCCACATACAGAAAATCTATCTTATATGTATATGTATCAATACCAATGATGAATATATTTATTATGTATTGAAACATATACTAACAAAAAAACTTTGAAAGAAAGAAACCTATCTTTTATACTTCATCTCCTTCAGCTTCACAATAAAAATGTGGGATATGTTTATGATCTCCTTTAAATAGAAAATGAAATTGAGCTTTAGGGAAGTACCTGGTCAATCAGCTCCTAAATACTACTATGTTTACAAATATCAAAATATTATAATTATGCTATCCTACTGCAGGTTAACTGCTACTGAAACTACTAACGTGTAGATTTTAGCATAATGAAAGATTCCATTAACTACTATTTTGCTTTAAGATGATATAAACAAAAACTCAAAATAAACCAAGCAATGGTTTATTTATAGTCAAGGAAAAAGATTAACAAAAATATAAATTTTAAAGAAATAACACTGTTTCACCTTTAGTGAACATTTTTTTAAATGCTAAAAATCAAAGTAATAGGGGCTGGGGATTTAGCTCAGCGGCATAAGCACCTGCCTTGCAAGTAGGCAGTCATGAAATTGATCCCTGGTACCGATAAAAACAAAAAAAGACCAAAAAAAAAAAATCAAAGTAGTAAAAACTGTAGGAAAATGGATGCACCCTGACACCTAATATTAAGAAAATAAATCAGACACACAAGCTTAAGTATGTCACAGTTTCTCTTCTATGAGAAACTCAAAGTATAAATGATTAAAGAACAAAATAAAAGACAAATAGGAAACAGGTAGATAGATCTTTTGAGACGGTGGGAGGGAGGAGGGAGGAGAGAGAAAGCCAGGGGTTTAGTGTAGCGGCCTAAGTGCCTGCTTGGCAAAACATGAGGTCATGAGTTCAATCCCCAGCACCAAAAAAAAAAAAAAAAAAAATGTTATGTACATACATCAACTCCCCACAGGGAAATTAATCGGTATGTACTGCAAAAGTGTAACAAGAGAAAAATATTAAATATTAAAAAGTGATAAAAGTCAATTTTGTCTTATTAAAATTAGGGAAATTCATTCTTAAGAGTATACATACCATAATTTTAAGAGGACCATATTTTTTCTCCTGAGCAGCAAGTGCATTCTTAAAAGGAGTAGGAGTTCTCGGCGTGGTTCCCAACATAGATCTTCTAATAGTAGGTGTTCTAAACCTATGCAATCATTTACATATTTACATATTTGTAATAGTCACAATTTGGCTTCACATAAGCAAGTCAAGCCCCGCTAAATTATAATTAAATTTTTCTGGCTTAGGTACATGCTTTACTTAAACATTGTAGGATTACTTTAAAATGTGGTGGTCTATGCCTGCTTTGGAAGCATGTATGCTAAAGTGTGGCTGCCTAAATAATTCTTACTCCAATCAATCATCTTAAAGTATTTTTTTAAAAAAGACTTAGGAAAATTACTAAAAAAGTTGTTTTGCTTTCATTCAAAATTCTACAGTATAATTAGCCATTTTTCAGTTTCCTAAGGATAAAACATGAGGTTTTGACTTTTTAAAAAATGTTGTATCCTGTAAGTGTAGGAAATATAGCACATTCCATTTATTTGGACAAAAAGCTAAGCTACCCTTGACATTATGCTCTATCTTCTCTAACATGACTACTTAATAGCTACTTACCCTACATTTTCTTTTTGGTCCTTGGGAGTTGTTTCTTTCTGAAGAGGAGTTGTAATAAGAACTTTTTGCCCACAAATAGGGGTTGATGTAAATGAAGGATTTTCTATATTAAGTTGTTGATTTCCAGGACATGTGTTGAAAAACTAAAACAAGAAAAGTTTAAGAGCATTTTTAGAACATCAAAATCACTATACAAATGTTAAACTGACAATCCAATTATTTACTCATTTGCTTTAGGAAAAGATTATCAATCGTATCATATTTATACTCATTTCATGGCCTTTATAAGGGCAGAAATTACTGGTTTTTTTGTTCATTGCTGCTCTGTAGTGCTTAGAATAGTGTTTAGTACAAAATAGGCATTCAAGAAACAGTTTGTCAAATACAAAGAACAGTATAAAAGTTTTAAAACAAAACAGTATGTTCAATTAAAGATGTATATAAACTGTAGCTGCTGTTAACACAGTTGTAATGCTGTATAAGAGTATAACTAAAAAAGATGTTTTTAGGTCTATTAGTAATTAGTATTCTTAAATAGCCTTCTGTATGAGTAGTATGAATTCAAAATATAACGATAAGCTGGGCATAGTGGTAATCTCACCTACTTGGGAGGCTCAGGCAGGAGTGAGAAAGGATAAAAAAAAAAAAGACAGGCAAAAAGAAAATAAAAAATTCAGTTTTTTATATCCTTTAGTACTTAAAACTATAGGTCAGATCTCTGCCCAACTCTACACTTAGAAATCTTACTCATTTAGGAAAAGTTTGTAAAACAAGGTTTATAGCCTTAAATGTACCTAGGCAATTTCATTCCCCTTCAGAACTGAGGACACCAAGATAAACGTATCTAGGATTTACAGGGACATGATTACTACCTTTTATAACTTCCAGTTCCACACTCCCTTAAAGCAACGCCAGTAAGTCTGCAGGTACTATCCTAAACCTACGATCGTCTGGGTTCTAGGAAAATCAAAGCCTCACAAACCATCCATGATTAGCAATGACAAATCATGTGGATTCAGGGTACCCTGGCCCACCTCAACTAACCCATAAAAGCTGGCCTATGCTTTTGTGAGGGGGCCAGTCTGAACACCTGCATCACCTTCCAGTTATTTAAGCTTTTCGTACATTCTCTTTCTAACCCTGCCTAGTAAACCTGCCTATGCCTCTTGAATTTTTTCCATGATGTACATCAGTGAGTATACCTACTCAGCCAGCTGAATAGAAGTCTCCATCTCCTCTTTGGGAGAACCTTCTCAGATCCCATTGATGACAGGAGGATCATGAGCCCAAGAGGTCAAAGCCAGCCTGAACAACAGAGCAAGAACCCAGCTCAAAAAGAAAAAAAAAAAAAAAACCAGTAATGCTTTGGTCTGGAAAAGCTCTCTAAATTTGTCTATCTAAAACATAGCACAGAACCTCTGAGCAAACAAAATTGATCAGATTTCATTTTTTAAATTACACAATGTCTACAATGAGTCTCGATTTTATTGTTTTTTGAGATAGGGTCTCACTATGTAGGTCAGGCTGGCCTTGAACTCGGTTTGTAGTCCAGGTTGGCCTAGAACTCGCAGCAACCCTCCTGCCTCAGCCTTCCAAGTGCTGGGATTACAGGTGTGTACCACCTCGCTTGCCAGAGTCTCAATTTATTTGTAATTGTGAAATACTAATTTACTTTTGAAACTAATAGATTAGAAGCAGTGGTATGCAGTAGAAACTGGTTCAAAGCTGCTACTTATAACCAGAGTGAATTCTAACTCTACTAGCCTCTATCAATTCTTGCCTTCTAATATTTGAGTTACTTTATCTTAAAATTAGCAATTCAATCCTCTTTTGCACAATAAAATCCAAACTTTGCCATGGATATAAGTTTTCAGCCACTTTTGACCTTAGAATTTACACTTTAGGGGCCGGGGATTTAGCTCAGTGGCATAAGCACCTGCCTTGCAAGCAGGCGGTCATGAGTTCGATCCCTGGCACGGATAAAAAGAAAAGAAAAGAATTTACACTTCAGTAAAATTGCTAGTGCATAAGACTCCAGAAACAGATTTTCTTTTCCTTTTGGTACTGAACTCATGACCTCGAGCTTAGCAGGCAGGCGCTTAAGCGAGCTAAATCCCAGCCTCAAGACTCCAGAAATGGAAAATAGTTAGTGTGCCCGAGCCTATTTCATCTTCCCCAAATTGCTTTTTAACCAACTGCTATTAAGGATTTAACTTAATTTAACCTAGTTCATCAACATTGGAAAACATATAAAACAGTATTATACCTGTGAAGGAGAAAATGGTAGTGTTTTCACTGGTGTGTGTTTTAATGCTGTATTAACGCCATCAATGAATGAGCCTTCACCAAGTTCGCTACCTGGGGACTGATTGACTCGCATTTTTCTCTTCTTTCTGAGGATGGTTGGTGGAGTGCTAAACTTGGCTATGTTTGGGGATGTTACAGGAACAGCATCACTGTTTCCATCGGTACAACTGTTTTTCTTCCCTTCAAGTACAAGACTAAATTGACATTCCATGGCTCCTTCATTGTGTTGAATTCGCATTAATTTAACCGGGGTGGATTTGACAGGAGAAGCAGCAGCATCAGAAAGATCAAAACTGGTAACATCACTCCATGCTACAGGATCCTGTAATAAATTAAATTCTTAACTAAAGTTAATACTGTAACTAGTTAAATCTGATCCTGACCAAAGGATGAAGATTTCCACTGAGTTTATTTAACATTTCTTATCAGCAGAAATAGCCTTCCTTGGACTTCTTTTAAGACTGAGAGCAATAAATCATGTTTTTCTTAGAATTCTAATTCAAAACTTTCCAAAATATTATTTCACCCAACTCAGTAGTTGAAACTTATGATCAATATATTTTATATAAAAAAGTAATTTTAAGCTATCAAAAAGTACAATTCATCATAAAATTTCATTCACTTCACATCAGAAAGACACTATCAAATGCTACAGAATATTTTGGTATTATGCATAGAACATGTTAAAAATGGTGATATACATTGACCCAGAAACTCAATTTAACCTGAGGATATAATTGTGATTTTGTATAGTTTTATATAAATTACTTTTTCTTATCAGAACACTGAAAATTTAGATACCACTTGGTCAATATTAAGAGTATGTTCAATAAATAACTTTTCTTACATTCATATGAATACAATACTATAAAATCACTAAAATTCAAGTTTAAAAACTAGTTCTGAAAACAAAGATATGTTCATAATACAAGTTGAAGACAAATTAAATCTACAAATTTTGGAATTTAAAAGAAACATTTATGTTTTCTACATACACAATACAGATTGAAAGGAATAATTCAAATTAGTAATTCTGAATATAGGAGGATTTTAATTTTCTTCTTTACTAGTTTTCTTCTTTACTAGTTCACTAGTTTCCAACATTCTCCTATGCACTTGTACAACTTTAATAAAAATGAACTGTTTTAGCAAGCTATGGTGCCATATGCCTCTAATCCCAGCTCTTGGGGGGGCGGAGGCAAGAGGATCATTGCAAATTCGAGACCACAATGGGTTACACAGTGAGATGAAGGCCAGCCTGAACTGCATAGCGAGACCCTGTCTCAAAAAGACAAAACACGGGCCAGGGTTTGGCTCACTGACATAAGTGCCTGCCTGGCGAGCGCACAGTCTTGTGTTTATATCCAGAATCATAGGGGGAAAAAAAGCAAAACAAAAGACCTGTTTTTCATTATAAACATTTTTTATAAGGCACTACTTGAGAAAAAATGAAAATTTTTCTTTTTGTCCAGAAGCAACTGCATAGTATTCAAACTAATGTTTCATACAAAATTGATGGGTATCCTCTAAATTACATTTCTGAACACAAAATCATACAACTAAAATCAAGCTTTTGATAACTTCACAATCTCAAACTTACAGATTCGATAAGTTCTAGGGTTTCTGCAAATTCTGGTATGGTCTGTAGAGAAGACAGCACAGCATTTGCCTCTACAGCCAGGAACTTTGTGGGTGAATTCTGTTGCGCAGACACAGTTTGGTTTTCATCCATACCATAAAACTCAGTGGCTTGATCCTCGAGGCTATTTAGAGTATTAGACATGCTATCATCCATGAGAAAACTACCCGACCAGGCAGCTAAGTTTCCAAGTTGCTACAGGTACAAAAGAAATTTGAATATTTGTCATTCTCAACGGAGATATAAATTCAGATTTTAAGTGAAAGTTTTTTCTAGAACAAATTACTTAATATTTCAGCTAAAAGTATAGTAGCAAATATACTGTCTTCAGAGTTGGTACGTATTTTAACTGAATGCCACGTGTTGACTATTTTTTCTAATTTTTTATTTGCAAAATATATCAATTATCACAAAAATGCACTAATAACAAATAAAAAACTTTTAAAAATCATTGTGAGGGCCAGGGATCTAGCTCAGCAGCATAAGCCCCTGCCTTGCAATTGCACAGTTGTGAGCTCAATCCCCTGTACCAAAAAAAAAGTCATTGTGAGCTAAAACAAGCAAATAACAAGGCACAATACTTCCATTCCCAATCACTGTTCCCAGGGAATACTTAGTTATAGTACTTGCACTTGCCTATGAATAATGCTCTTTCACCCTGAAGTTCCTCTGTAAGCACTGCTGCTCCCTTTATCTCAAATGTTCCCTAATTTACTGACCAAGCAAACTCCTTCAT
The DNA here is from genome assembly GCF_034190915.1 of Cavia porcellus. Lineage (NCBI taxonomy): Eukaryota > Metazoa > Chordata > Mammalia > Rodentia > Caviidae > Cavia > Cavia porcellus. The sequence continues at coordinate 43,091,276 of NW_026947493.1, forward strand.
TTAAGATACAGTTTATACACTGGGAAGCACTCCATAGGATATTTTCTCTGCTCCATTTATAATAATGTCTTTATTCATCTTATTAATATATAATTACGCTGCCTTTCATAATTGAGTTTAAATAGTATTTCTTCTAGGAGTCCATCCCTGACTGCATAAATCTAAATTAGGCACCTTTCCTGTGTGCTTCCATAAAACATTTTGGCTTATTTTACTACACTGTACCCTATTTCTTTTATATTCCTACTATACAGTAAATCTTGCCATTTTTCTTTATCTTTAGAGATGTTCCCTGGGCAATTTACTTACCTTGCAAGCCTAGCTTATTATCTTACAATAAAAAAAAGAGAATTTAAAGAGTCATGAATGAAAAAACTTGTAAAATGTATAGTACTGCTCGTAGAACTTTTTGAGATGATAAAAATGTTTTGTATTTGCAGCTACTCAATATGGGAGCCAGTAGCCATGAGTAAGCAAACTGTGGCCAGTACAACTGAAAAAAACAAATTTTAAATTTTATTTTAAATTAAATGTGCCTAGTAGCTATCATATCTTAGAGAGCACATTGCATATTCCATGGGAAACACTCAAAAAATGATTTCAAAAAATGCTAAAATGTGTTAATGATTCACAACAGCACAACGTGGCTTTGAATTAAATAAGGTAATAAAAAACATTGCTACAAAACAAGATATATCTTTTAAAGATCCTGAAAAATAAAATTAAAACAATATTATTTCATTAGCAGAACTATTTTCTAAAATAATTATTTTTAGGAGATAGATTTCAAATCATATGCCTTCCAAATGAATTTGCAAGTGAGAAAAAAAATCCAAAAGACAAAGACAAAGGTCACTGGACCCAACAGAAAAGCCATAGGGTCATAATCATACAGAACTAAGCCAGAATTTATCTAGTTCACAGAATTGACATAAAGATTGTCAGGAATACATACAAAATAGCTACAGGAAAATATAATGGATCTGTAGTAAAATGACTGTCATTACTAACACATAAATTTTAAAAAGAGTACATACAATGTATAGAATCTATACTAACTGCAACTTTCCTCTAAAATACTTTTCATTCAACCAGATCTTTAAAAGAGTGAATCTCAGATAGCAAATTCTAAAAAATTAGTAACATTCTCCCTTTTTAATACAAAATGCTATTTCATTAATTATATTTTTCTTAAGACTTCCTTTTTAAAAGTGAAAATTATTTAAACATAATATAATCATCTGTGAATGTAGACTCTGTAACCGTAACTATTTGTCGCTTCTTGACCAAAGTTAAGTAAGACTATACTTCAGATATTCCGATTTCCAATGGTTTTTGCAATTTCAAAACAAAAACTGCTATCTTGTAGTACATATTTCACCTGTTACAATTAACAAACATCATTTTAAATATCCTCTTAAGTAATGTAAGGATATCACCAGTTGCCTCATAATACTATTTTAAGATCTCAGGCTATTCTTACTGATATTGGCTGAGTTCCCAGTCACTCTTCATCTATTGCCCACTTACACATTCAGCTCCAAACCAAGAAAAACCTTTCTAAACATAAAATAAGCTCAGAGAATCATTTAAAAATTTCAAAACTGAAAAAGATTTCAGAATTGTCTTTTAAGTATAAACTTTTTTTAAAATTCCACTAGAGGGGCTGGAGATTTAGCTCAATGGCATAAATACCTGCCTTGCAAGCAGGTGGTCGAGAGTTTGATCCCTGGTACTGATAAAAAGTTAAAAAAAAAATTCCACTAGAATGACTACTATTTATCCTAATTTAATAGTCTTGCTTATTTTCATTAACTGACACTCAGAAAATAGTTTTCATACCTGGTAACCAAAACTCAACATTCATGTAAAATTTCTTTTGAAGAATTTCTTTAGTGAGCATAAAAATCTACATATTCCCTTTGTATATAATAATATATATTACTTTTTCAAAATTTACTAAATTCATATTCTCAATATAGTAAATAAGAAAAAATTTTCAAAGAGAGTAAGAATAATCTTGGGGCTCATAAATCTCTCTTGCCCTATGCCAGTAATTCTAGCATTCTGGGAGGCTGAGACAGTAAGATCTTGTCTGAGCCCATCATGTGCAACTTAGTGGGATCCTGTCTCAAAAATAAACTGGACTGGGGATGTAACTCAGTGGGAGGGCCCCCAGTTCAATCTCCAATAATAATCTCTACATCTATTACATTTCTCATTTTTGAAGCTTTATTTTTCTATTATGCCAATATTATGTAGAATGTCTGAAATAAAACCAAATCTAATCTAAATCACACATAATTTTCATATCTTTATATGTATATCAAAGATTCTACCCTATATCTGCTTGACATTTATGACTCAAGAAGTATTCTAAGCAACAGAAGTATTCAAATACAAAACATTGTAAAATATGTTAAAAGAAATGCATAATCAAAATCAAGCAACCTCCAAATTGAAAATTTGTTAAAAACTATTTTTACTCCATATTAAACTGTGAAGTCATACTCAATATGCTCTCTAGCTGATGAAAACTATAGCTGCATATATAAGAAGGGTTCTATCAATAAACTCTACACAATTTTATTTCTTACAGATGGAAGTCGCTTTCTTCTAACTTCATTCTCAGCTGACATAAGAAGTAACTCAAGTTCCTTTATTTTCTTTTCCTTATCAGGATCTTCATCAACAAAGGGTTGCTACAATAAGTTAAATAAAGGAGAAAAAATGGCTACTTACACATTGGTTTATTATTAGTGTTCTAATTTTCTATGCAATCTAAAATGTATTTTTCTTAATAAAGCTTAATAATACTGTATCCTAGTATTCAATATATCACAATTCCCCTAGCATCTAAAGATGTACTATGAAATATTTTCAATTTAACAGAAAAGATGCAACAACATTTAAATGCATTAAAAACATACTGCTTTATCTATATCAGCTAAAAAATTTATGTCTGGAATATTTTAGTTTTACTGAATTGTAATATACACATTTTAGTCAATTTAGCAAATGTTTAATGGAAGAATGGAAAATATCAAACTGGTGTTGTTAATTACCTTATAATTGTACAGTGTATATTTTTTAAACCCATTTATTTTTTCATTCATAATATTAAAAGTAAACAAAACTTAACATTGTTTAGTACATGAGGAAAAGAAAAAGTGTACCATTTGACTTTAAAAAATATTTGAATGCATTCCCTTTATGTCATAAATAAAAATTACCTGAATAAATGCAGAAGTCTGAATATGCTCTACACAGTTGCCTTCAGGTGATACATACTGATAACCAGGGATCTGAAAAGGATAGTAATAAAGCATTACTACTACACACTAACACTATCCAAATTTTTTTTTTTTTTTTTTTGGTACCAGGGATCGAACTCATGACCTCACACTTGCCACACAAGCTGTTATACACTGAGCTAAATCCCTAGCCCCTCACTATCCAAATTTTAAAAACCTGAGGCAAATTACAAAAACTTGTGATGTCACAATTACAACTTAAAGATCTCTAGTAATTTTGAAAATTCAAACTTATAAATCACTTATCTACTAAATATTCTTAGCATTTATTGATAGTCATAACTTTTAGGAAAAACCTCACTTTCTATTGAATGAAATAGAATTACTTAGCCTAGTTTTGCCAGTCAGTCTATCTATTATCAACATTATCCACCAAGGGGTCAGGAGTTTAGCTCAGAGGCACAAACACATGTTTGGCAAGCACGAGGTCATGAGTTTGATCCTCAGTACCCAAAACCAAAACAAAACTAAACAAAAAACATTACCCATCAAATAATAAAAATCTGAAATATAAAGGTTGCTCTCTCTCCTGGAGAAGACAGCATCATTGTGTTCCTATTTGGCACAAGAAAGTACTAATGCATATGAAGCTCTTACAAGACAGTGACTAAAGCAAGTTTGTCTCTCCAAACCCTACTACCACTCCGTATCAGTCTGAGTAAGGCAGAATAATATGCACTTCCTCTATCATTCATTTGGGAAAAAACAATTAGAATCACTCAAGTACTAGACACACTACGGAACAGGTACTCTGACAATAACTGGCATTCTGCTTCATTTCTAAAACATCTGTAATAACTGTGAAGCTGCATGTGAACTGAATGAGCAGTGGTAAAAAGAAATGAAAAGGTATTTCTAAAAACGTTTAAGTCAAATAAATATGAAATTGTCTACTTAAGGGTCTACAGAAATCATTATGCAAAATCATTACACGTAATGTACCTTTTACAGTACTCAGTAACAGCTTGGTGACTCAGGTAAAATTTATCTTAAAATTTTAATGAAAATCTGTGATACTTCAAATCAATCTAACTTAATCTTTAAGTCACATTTTATAATAAAATTAAAATTATTTTTAATAGTTTAAATTAATTGAACTATGAATACTTCTTAAATTATTGAAAAGGAACCAATTCTTTAAAAAATATCCTTATCTTTCCAATATATTTTGATTGAAACTGTTAGGCACTCTCCTTGGTCTCAAGTACATTTTAAAACTATTTTTCTGTAGGTTAAAAAATAAATTTAATTGATAAATTAGGAGCAGAATGCTTCAGTTTATGCTGCTGAAACAGGAGTCTAAAGAACAAATGTAATGAAACAGACAATAAAATCTTAAGTATCAACAGATACTTATGCTATCTTCATGTTTCCATGTATGCAAATTAAAATGTCACTACTTTTTTGTTTTGGATTTTGAGACAGTATCTCACTATATAGTGCAGGCTGCCACTGAACTTGCTTATGCAGTCCAGGCTGTCCTCAACTCAATGATCCTTCTGCCTCACCTCCCATGTGTTGGAATTATAGGCATACACAACCACATCCAACCAAAATGTCGGTATTTTTAAATGGCTCTTTTAAAAATCTGTCTAAAAAATATATGAACAGCCAAGCATTGTGACACATGCCTGTGTTCTCAGCACTCAGGAAGCTGAGGCAGGGAGACTGCTGCAAGTTGGAGGCCAGCCTAGGCTACAAAGTAAGTTTTAAGACCAGCCTGAACTGCATAGTGAAACCCTGTCTCAAAAAGACAAAATAAAAACAAACAAACAAAAAATCTTGTGAACATTCATAAAATGTAGAATAAAGTCAAACTTGAAATACAGTGAGCACAGAGCAACACCCAACCCAATTTTATCTTTAGTAGACACAATTTAGTCTTAATTCAATCTTTACATTCTATATGAAGTGAACCAAGAACTGCTCATCATCAAAAATAATGGCATAGTAGACAGGTACAGAAGAAAAGATAGGCATGAAGACTCCTAGTTTCTTGCAGGTAGGAAAATGAATTATAAAGATCAAAACAGTGTGCATCATTCTGAGCTTCTGTAATCTCTAATGGCTGTTTAAACATACTGAAATTACCCAAGTGATTAACTCTGAGGAGGGAAAGCAAAGCTAAACGACATCAAAACAAATTATTTACTACATCCCCAAAATGATGGCTGGAAAGATTTTTTACTATTTTCTCCTTTAATCCATTTTTTTACACATCTATAAGTTACACACTTATAGTTTCACAGAACATTTTAAAAATGGAAACTATAATAGAGGTGAAACACAGATAATTGACTTATAAACGAAGATGGAATGAGTATAAGGACATTTAAAAATACTGTATTTAACATAAAAAACACTAACATTAAATGCAAAATTTTAATGACTGTGTTCCAAAAATATTTGAGAGTTTTAGCATATTTTTTTAGTTTGTAAATGTCTATTACCCACTCCCTTAATGTTTTATTGTCTTATTAAGAAACCATTTTTCCATCTAGCAATTAGATTTTTAAAATAATAAAGGTATTAAAAATATGTGCCTGAACAGGTATGTAAAACTGATTCTGGGTTTGCAAATGGTCCATAGTCGCACAAGGTTTGTGTTGGAGTTTTGATGAAGATCGTTCTGACTTGATTCCATCTTGTAAGTAGCCCTCCTGTTCCACTTTTCTTCGCATAGTAGAATTCCAATGGTTTTTGATGGAATTATCAGTCCTGAGAAATGAAAGTGTATAATTTAAAAATGAAAAGAGGAATCCATACATCTTAATATAGTGTAACTTGCACAAAGTACTTAAAACAAATTTTACAAATGATGAAATTAGATACTTTAAAAACTCTGAAGATAAACCTAAGTCAGGCTTAGTGCTGTAAGAACCACAGATGCTGTGGGGAGCAAGATGAAGAAGAAGGTCCTTGCTCTCTTGATGCTTAATCTGTCTGCAGGTCTGGCAGTGGGGAAGAAAGAACAAAAACAAAACGAAATCAACATAAAAAAATTAGTGCAATGCAGATAATTAAAGCAGAGTGAGAAAAGTGGGTAATCAGGGTAATTCTGGTTAGACAGTCAGGAAGCCCTCTATGAGAGGACAGTGAAGTTAGGCCCAAATGACAAGAATGACTCTATCAAGAGTAGATAAACACAACAGTCCAAACACACAATATGAGAAGGACAAAGGCCTTACACGAGGAACAAATGTGACCATGAAAAGGAAAAAAGTTACTGAATCCCAATGCTCTTTTTCACTGCTTAAAACAGTTTTTATAGAAAGTTCATTGCTTCTTTTTTAACCAAAGTCTTTCTTTATAAAAACATAAATCTTTAGTGTATAGCTATTTGCAATTTAAATTTTATCCTACATAAAATATACATTTTACTGAAAACCCACTTTAAATTGATGTACTAGTCCAGTTCTTATGAAGTTTCTAGTTTGGTGTTTGTAAAAATTCAACACCATCCTTTAACTTCCTCACCTATAAAAGACAGCAATATCTGCTCTCTGTATCCCCCAAGTATATCCCCCAAAGATGAAGAATACATGTAGCTGTATGCATAGCAAATGTCTATAACCCAGCACTCTGAGAAGGGAGGCAGGAGGACTGAAAGTTCAAGCTAGCCTCAGTAAACTTAAGTGACACAGCTGAAACCTTGTCTCAAAATAAATATATAAAAAAAGGCTGTAGCTCAGCCTTTTTATGGTGGTACATATCTGTTATCCTAGTACTTGGGAAGCGGAGGCAAAAGAAATACTACAAGTCCAAGGCCAGTCTTGGCTACACAGAGAGTTCAAGGCCAGCCTGAACTGCACAGTAAGATCTTGTCTCAAAAAATAAACCAAAAATAGGGGGTAGATGTAGCTCAGTGCAAAGGTCCAGGGTTAAATCCCTAGGAACACACAAAAAAATGTACAAGTAAATTACATACTATAAATTATTATAGAGAGATAAACACAAAAATATTAAGTGTACATCTTTTCAGTGAGGTATGAAATTCCCAAGGTTGGTCAACTGTGCTAGATTATCAGAGAATATTTGAACCACCACAATGTAAAGTATATCTAACAAATTACTGCCTTTGAGGGAAATGCAGTATTTTAGCCATGATTTTAAACTATACCACAATTAAGAATTGAGATTTTCTAACAATCTTTCATAGCAGTACAGGCTGGGAATACTGTGTTTCTTAACATAAAAAGTACATTAAAGGGAAATGATTGTATTCCTAAAATATCTGTATAATTTGTATTTGTTTTACTTAAAGTATATTCATATTTATGTTGTAATTTGTTTTTATTTTACTTAAAATTGCAAGATACTTTTTCCCAGTCAAAGAAAGAAACCTCTGATTTAGATTCAGTTTGTACAAAGAGATCTACTAACTGAAAATGATATGTAAACATACTTTGTGGTATATATGAAGTGTTTATTACCAATGTTTCAAACAGATCCTTGTATCACGCAGTCTAAATTTTAATTACAAATAAAAGTCATGGGGTGCTTACAAATATTAATAGTAAGGCAATAAAGATCATGATTAAATACAAAAAGTGTATATACATTTATATAAGCACCTTCCAGGAAGTAGTTTGGCAATTTCTGCCCAACGATTTCCCAACCGCTTATGTGCTTCATAGATGATCCTGTCTTCTTCTTCTGTCCAGGAAGATTTCTTTACTTCAGGATTCAGATGATTATGCCATCTTTCTCTACACTGCTTGCCTATTCTTCCTTTTAAATGTTTTGCAATTAAAGACCATCTTTTTGGTCCATACTTCTGAACTAATTCAATAACCTAAGAAGCAAAAACAAAGTTTGAAAAATTGTTACCTTGTTTAAAACATAAGAATGCTAGAGCTGGAAATAAAATCTGTGCTAAAGCACTTGCCTAGCATGTGTGTGTCCCTAGCCTAAATCCCCAGCAAGGGGGAAAAAAGTCATTAAGATGCCAGTTTAAATAAATACATTAAATTTAAACCACGATGGCATACAGTGTACAAAAAACAATTTTACCAATAAACAACCTTCCAGCATTTGACAAGTTCAAAAACTGATACCCAATTTATCTGAAACCCAAAGGACTACAGTTAATTGTAAGTTAAAAGTTTTCATACAAAATACTGTGAAATAACAGCAGAAATATTTACATTCTACCCCCCCTCCCCCCGCCCCGACCTTTTTTTGGTTCTAGGGATCAACTAACATCTTGCACTTGCCAAACAGGGGCTTATGTCGCTAAGCTGAATCCCTGGCCTCCTTACATTTAAAAAGAAAGAAAACAGCTTAAGCAGATATCTAAATAAATCAATCTGGGGGGCTGGGGTTTAGCTCAGCGGCATAAGCACCTGCCTTGCAAGCAGGCGGTCGTGAGTTCGATCCCCGGTACCGATAAAAATGAAAAAGACAAAAAAAAAAAAAAATCAATCTGGAAGCAGGAAGGATCCAGAATAACTGGCTTTTCATTTCTTCCTTCTTCATATTGAAAAAACATTCTTTTTTCCACAGTTTAAATTTTTTATTTACTTAAAATTGCAAGATATTTATTCCTAGCCCACTTTAGCTCACAGTCAATAAGGCAATATCACATTGTAAACATTCTGTATTGATAGAATAAATTTAATACTTTGCAACATTTTTACTACATGTATATATTTACTGTTTAAAAATAAAATTTCAGTATTAAATATACTTTTTAATGAGATCATATACTTCAAAACATTATCAGCCAGCAAATAAATTAGATCATAGATTCTAGTAAAGTAACTTGAAGAATGATTTCTTACATATAGAATTATTGAATGTAAAAATAAAAATGTTTTAATATGTTAATGCAAATTTTAATATATACGCTGAGTACTGTTAATATAATTTTTAATAGAAAACAATACCCTATATAGTTAAATCAAGCTTTATATTTAAAAATGCTTTATAGCAAGCATTTTTCCTTCTACAAATCAATGTAGAATGGATTCTATTTAATACTTGGTTTGACTCATTTTAGAAAAAGCTACATCTCAAGACATTCAACATTCAATCATTATGTAAATACCTTCAAGAGAACAAAATCAGGAGGAGGTTTAAGAACAAAATCAAGTGATTGAAGTATATGTTAAAAGAACATATTAGCAAGAAAAAGTTAATACACCTACACAGTGACCATAAAGAACATGAATACATTACCCTCTGATCCTCTTCTTTAGTCCAAGGACCCTTTATCAATTCTGGATTTAAAACTTTTTGCCATCGATGTTGGCACTGAAAATCAGAACGATTCTGAAAGAATTTGAAGATGTTATATAAACATCTTATATATTATTTCTAATTCTCACAAGAACATTGTGGAACAAACACTATCATATACATATTATAAGAAAGTTGAAAGACTAATAGGTTAAGTAATTTTTTGAAGCTAGGAGAGCTGCTATTTGAATATAATTCAGATTAAGATTTTTCCTGTCATTATTTGGTCTGTGTTTTCAGGTTATGTTGACAGATGCTATGACAATATAGAACACAGGTCATATGGTTTCTGAATCCAAAGTAGTTAATACCAAAATTCAAATAGTGGTACTCTGTCTACTCACAGCATATTAAAAAACAATATATGCATAATAAAATGTGATCATAAAATTACACACAAATGAACATCATGTATATAAAAAGGTGTAAATTTTTAGTTTTTCCTGATTTTACTGGCTATCAAAATATTCCAGTAAATTCTCTCAAAATGTTCTAACATACATCACAAATATTTACAAAGTCCTATCCAAACTTAATGCCATTTTTGTTTATATTAGTAATCACTTTAGCCTTCTGAAGAGGATTTTACAGGGTACCATTATCTAAAAATGCTTGAAACCAAGTGTTTCAGATTTCAGCTATGTATGGGTTTTAAAATATATGTACATCTGTAATAAGATATTTTGGAGATGGAATCTGAATTTTAAACACAAAATTACTTATGTTTCATATAATACACCTCATAAACATAACCTGAACATCATTTTATACAGTATTTTTGGTGCAGCCATTTTTACTATAACCTATTACATGAGTTCAGGTGTAGAATTTTCCACTTGTGGAGTTACATTGGAACTCAGAAGTTTTGGATTTTGAAGCACTTCAGATTTTAGATTTTTGTATTAGAGATGCTGAACCTGTACCAGAAAATCAGACTTTCTAGGCCATTACCAGCTACTCACAAGTAGGGATGTTTTTAGGAAAGAAATCTAAATCTAAAATATGTACAGAGCCAGGCACAGCAGCAAGCACCTGTAATCCCAGCCTCTGGAGGATGAGAGGGGCAGGCTGAGGCAAAAAAGATCAGGGCAGCATAGGCAGCATGGCAAGACTCTCTCTGAATGAATGAAGTCATAGTCTTAAAAATAAATTTAAACAAATGGCCTATTAGCCAAGCTAGAAATATAATTTAACATCTTACTTACTTGAAGATGACTAGCAATTAGAGTCCAATCATCAGTTCCATGTTGTTCAACCAACTTCTTTAATTTATCATCCTATTAAAACAGGTATAAAAATGTAAAAGCTGCCCATCATCTTTTGCTCTATCCATGAATACAGGTAACACTCTAGTTCTGGTAAGTCATATCTAGTGCCCATTTTTAAAACTAACATCATTATTACACAATTTTCATTTACTATATTGTACTGTCAGCCATAGAATCAAATAGTTACTCATGTCTCTGATCAAAGAAAAAGAACACACAACTTAGTTGATGGATAATTTTTCCACATATTTATTTTGAATTATCTTTCATAACTATAACAATATAAATTGACAAAGTATGAAACTAGAAAACCCTGCCAGATAACTACCTCGTCTCTTGTCCATTTCACTCTGTTCCAGAGCTTTTTCAGTCCTTTTTGTTGTGGCACTTCATAATCATGATCCGCATACTGAAGATCCTCATCCTCATCCTCACTACAAAAAATCGTAACTTGTCAATCAATGATTGAAGAAGCCACCCAGACTAAACATATACACCTAATGAAGTTGTTTAGAATACTAAAATTTAAACCACTGCTGGGCATGGTGGCTCATGCCTATAATCTCCATACTCAGGAGGCTGAGGCAGGAGGATTGCCATGAGCTTGAGGCCAGTCTGAATTAATAGCAAGATCCTGTCTCAAAAAAAAAAAAAAAGCCCTAAAATACGTAAGAGGTATAGTTACATTAGCATCATAAAAATGAGGCCAGATGTGCCATTAACAGCCAAATTATAATCTTGTAAGTCATTCTACAGTTTGATATGAAGGACTTTAATTGAAGGAGCAAAAGATAAATATCCTGTGCTTTAAGAAAAATCAATAATAAGTGTGGTAAAATACAAGAAGGAAAATCAATTAGAAATCTTCATAATAACTCAAGCAAGAAATTATGGTAAAAAAGAAATGGTAAAAAAACAAATCACAACCTGTTAATCCAGCAACTGTAACAACTTAAGAGTTAAATATCTAGAAATAACTGTAACATTCAAATTCAAAGTACAGCAAATGACAAAACACTATTATGAAACCAGAAGACTTGAATAAATTCAAGATATCTGGGCCTCATTTTTGGATAAGAAAATAGTGTTCTAGAGATATCTACTAATTCATACCAAATGAATGAAAACAATAATAGATTTTTGGGAAAGAACTGGGTAAGCTGATTGTATCAGTCATAAAGAAAAGGAGAAAAAAATATCCAGAGTAAAGCCAGAAAATATCAAAAAAATAACAGTGGGAGAATTATCATTACCTATTATCAAAATATACTGTAGAGAAATATATCAGAATAGTACTAGAATATGAACAGACATACAAAGAAGTGGAACAGGATAAAACATTCAGGGAAAAAACATGAAATTTGGTAAATAGTAACATTTCAAATCAGTGGTATCAAGATAGACTTTTCTTTCTATAAATGGTATAAGATATTGGATAGGCATTTTAAAAACCTGAACAAAGAGCCCTATTTAATATAAAATGAATTCAGACAAAACAAATATTTGCATTTTTAAATGAATGTAATAGTACCATAAGAAAATAGGAAATAATTCTTTTTAACATCTCTGAGTAGAAGTTAACTACCACATGACAAAAATCCAGACCCCATAAAAGAAAACACCAACAGATATAGTAAGAGTAAATGTTAAGAAATATATGAAACTAAGAAATATTTTTTGGCTTTGGGAATATAACTAATGCTACTCACTAAAGAATGAACAGATGAAGGACAGGCAGAATTCTGGGAGGGAAAAGGAAAGGAAGAATGCAGTTTTGCACTAAATGTTTTCAAGGTACTTAGAAAATAGGTAGAAATGTCCAGAGTAGAATTGTTCAAGAAATATAAATTGTAAACCACATATGTAGTTTTCTAGTAGCCACAATTTAAAAAAAACTAAATTTTATTTTAATAAGTATAATTTAACATATCAAAAATATAATTTCAACGTGTAAACAATATAAAAATCATTAATGAAGTATTTTACATTCTTTTTGCTTTTAAAGTCTTCGAAATTTGATGTGTATTTTGTAGTCACAGTCTATCACAATTCAGACTATCACCATTTCAAGTGCTGCAGCGATCCTATTGGGCAAAACAGGTCTAGAGGGTAACTGGGTATGAGACTCTTCTCTTCAGACATAGAGTTAGTATAGATTCAGTTTTGGCAATCGCCGGGATACTCAGAGAGAATAGCTGTGGTCAGGAGATGACCGGAGGAAAATAAACACAGTGAAGGAGTAAAAGTCAAAATATGAGCATTTATGGAGTGGGGTGGGAGAACGGGGGAGGGAGACAATTTTAAAGAAAGAAGCGCAGGAAAAGACAAGCCTCCGGGATACACTGAATTTGAGGATTTTAGTAGACAGAGAATTGGGCATCTGAAAATAACATGAACATTTATTTAAAACTGTTGAAGTACCATATACTGTAGTAGTCTAAGAAATTTCTCTCTGAAAACTTTACACCAACCAGAAGAGAGAAATACTTTATTGCTACTTCAGAGTAGAAAATCTTGATTTAGAAAAGTGTAACTCCATTGTTTTGTTTTCTTGTGGTACTGAGGATCAAACATAAGGGTGCTCTACCATTGAGATACATTTCCAGCACCCTCCCCCTTTTATTTTGAGACTTGGTTTTGCTGAAGTGCCCAGATGTGAATTGAACTTGTGATCATCCTGCCTCAGCCTCTCAAAGTGCTGAGATTACTAGTAACTTCCTGGCCACAACCACACCAAATCTGTCATGGTTGATCTCTAAAGTCCCACTATTTAACCACCCTGAACACAACACATTAGAAAAACAGCGAAGGGTAATACGAAGCTGGAAGATATCAAAGACAAACCTCAACTACATTTTGAAACCAGAATCCTCTAGTTCTAACTTAACTATTTACTTTGTAATCTTGACCTCTCAGGTTCACTTGTTTATAAAAATAAATGTAATGCCATCTACTTTATGGTACTGGCTTTGTGATAAAATTAAATGAGAAAAATCTATATTATACTTCATATAACATTGAATAGAAAGGTGGCTCAATATTAATGTGCACAATCTGATTGCCCAACAGAATTCAAAATCATCTTGTTCTAGACTTAACTTTTTCCTAAAAATCCATTCTGATTTCAAACAGCCAAGTGTGAAGATCTGTCTAAACTTACTGAAATTAAGAACATGTAAATGGTCCCTAATATCTATTAACTCAATCTTACAAAATTAAAAATGAAACCCTAGATTTAATATACACCATCTACACATGCTTTGCAGGAATTTCTAATTGACTGACTTGTCAATTAGAAATGAGAATTCTTCACATCTAAATCAGGCAAAGTAAGATCCCTGATTCTCTTACATTAATCTACTTCTGTAGCTGAATGCACTTTAATTTTCCAGTGGTCTCTTTCTAAAGCCAAGCCCTATTTGTAACAAAGAATCTGTCAGTCCTACTTATACGTGCTTTTTTCCTTAAACTATACCAAAACCAAAAACCACAGGTTTAATTAAACAGCTGTTAGTGGCAACCATCTTCAGCTATCAGAAACATAATCCAATCAGCCAAGAGTAAATGATTAAACTGGTGATGTTTCAGGGTGCAATGATTTTATAAATTTCTGAGTTAATAAATCAAATAAAGTATTAACTTTCCCAACCAAACAGTAAGTCTGAAGAGTATGCCTATCATGTTCACTTCTCTGAACCAAGCACGGAAATGTTTGCAAAATTAAGATCTTCTCTATCCTTCTTCCGTCAACTAATCTGTATTTCAAAATTACCTCATTTCCTTCCAACTTACCAAAGCTTCCACCTTTCTCAAGACTAGTGTGATTGCAAAGTAGATACAAGATTTGTTTTTTAAAACAAATGAAAACAGCTCTAAGGAGGATGGGTAAGGTATTTCTATTTGTTAAAAAGTATTTTCAGAATCCAAATGCACCTCCAAGTGGCAGAATTTTAAAAAGCAGAGTTAAAACATTTTTAACAATTCTATACAGAAGCTGTTCACTGAGTGTCTACAGTACTGCCTAACCTTTCCTAGACGTGTTCCCAGCAACAAAAGTATTTCCATAAACTCCAAATAACCCTCAGGCATGCTTTTCACAAGTTTTCCTCTTCTTTACTCCCTTTAGCTCCCAATAGCTTTCACAACAGCATATTTGAGATTGCTTTAAAAAAAATGGGTTATTTCTGAGCTAAAATAACTTTTAACTTGAGAATCTGCCCATGTAAATTTTGAATATTTACAGAAAATCAAAATCGTATCTGCACAAAATCCACCTTAAGGCTTTTACTAATATTTTAGGGATATGAGTCCAAAACCTTACTTTATTCAAAAAGACTAGTTACACCAAGGAGTAATTTCCCAAAAATTTATTCCTTTTAACTTTAAAACTCTAGTCCCTTATTTTTAACCATATATTTTATTGTGAGAAATTTCTATTTCTAAATGAGGTTTTATTCTGTTTTGTATTCAGCATGGGCATCAGTTTCAGACAGTGTTCAAGAAGCTGTTTCTTTTAAGTGGGTAAATATGAGGGCGCATTATAGTAGAATTCTTAGAATCAGCCCCACCACTGGGACTTTCCTCATGTCTAACTACTTAGCTTGGGTATCTAGTTATTTTTTATTTTTTTCGCCAGAGTTAGATATTGAACCCAAGGCTCTGGGTATGCTAGACAAGTGCTTATTTTTTAGCCATAACTTTAGCCCCAAGTTACTTCTATATATAGTTAGGTGATTATTAAAAGAATTATACAATTTTCAATAGTAACAGAAAGAAAGATCCTAGAAATGTATTACTATTATAGCTATAACAGGCAGATGGCCTAAGAATGCCTGTAATTTACTCAGAAAAAAGGAGATAAATCTCAAGTATTATTTCATCAACCTTCCTACTATGCATTTAAATAAACCATTTGTAATCCATTGTGATTATTCTGGAAGACAGCAAAAATTACTTCTTCATTCACAAAGCAAAAAAAGAAGAATTTGGTCCTTGACTTTCCAGTCCAAATTTAGACAGTGTTTTAGGTTTCAAGGATTATTCTGTCAGTTTTCCAAGTCAAAGGAAATATTTATTCTGTAAATGTCTAATATATACCTAATCTATTATAGTCAAATGGAAACAGTTTTGTAAATTATGAATGAACAAGATTAGCAGGATGATTATGAAACATTAAAAGGAAGTGCAAAAAATTGTACAATTCATAGGCTAGGAAAAGTTAGAAATAACTTTACACCAGGATGTAAGGTAACAAGACATGACTTTATCTGTGGAAAAAAACACAACTACTATCCATAATTGATGATATTAAATTAAAACATTTGGGAAAAGCTTAATTTCAAAGGGTAACAATTATACCACTTAAAAACAGTAAGATGTTATAACCAAAAGAAGAATTTAAAAATCTTTCTGAAATTTGTTTTATTGAAAAAGAACTAGTGGTTTGAAATCAGGAAACATCAGCTCTACAGTGTGTTCCACTAAAACTGTTTCAACTTAATAGTATCTTTAATCACAAACTGCAAGTTTGAAATTTCTATCATAATCAAAAAAATATGCCTCTATTATATTTCTTAAGAACAGGGTAACTGGATTTAAGTTTCTTAAACTGGATTTAAGTTTCCAATTGCATGCAAAGTATGAAAATTTATCAAGTTGATTCAATAAAGTGAAATCAGGCCACCCACTGGTTAACATGGTGCATTGCATACATGAATATTTTTTCCCAAATCTGGACTGTGCAAAATAGTATCACTACAGTAAAATAAATTTGATTTCACATAATTTTTGCCCATTATTGACAGCAACACTGAAATAAACACTGAAGATAGTTCTCTTCAGCTATGCATAAACAAAAACAAAGTGAGAATATTTCTACTTGGCTCCTTTAGAGTATATGTATTTTTAAATGAGAAAAAGATTGTAAAAGTCCCTCAGAAAAAGAATATACAGTATAGTTAGAAGGGACCTTACATAACATAAAATTCAAAACCTTATATACTCATAAAGTTTGGGCAGAGTTTATCTGCTTTCCCAAAACAATATTGCCAGTTAATGACAAAGCTAATTAAAGTCTTTTCTCATATTTCACTACACTTTCACTTCTACTCATTTTGCCAGAAATAACAAAGCAAAAGTGCTACACACACACCACTTAATATTATTTTTCTAATGTAAAAACTGATTTTTTTTCAGTTTAGTGTAATGTTTTGGTCATCTTGTGTAAATACATTAATGTTCTTACTAGTAACAGTCTATAGTGTCTAAGCAGTTTTTTTCAAGTTTATGTTTAAGGATAGAATTAGTCTTTAAAAACTGAGATGATTTATACAGGAATATGCTTAAAATCAAATACATGTAAAAAAGAGAATCCCAATATTAGTATTGCCTGTAACCTATGTCATTAAAACCCTGAATGTGATCTACAACTATTTTAAGTCACAATGCTAAATGAGCCCCTTGGTTTATGTAAATCTCAAAATAGATTCTATAGCTTTCTGCCCTTCCAAAAAAAAAAAAAAAAAAGATCAAAAGAGCCAACATACTTCAATGGTTTCATATTTGAGGTAACAGTTTTCTACTCTTAGGTAGATCACACAGAAAAAGTGTATTACAGGATTTACACCTATACCCTTATGCAAAACTTTCATACAGCAGAATATAATTTTCATTCAAATTCTTAAATGGTTACACACTGGAAATCTTAAGTACACCTTGAAATGATTCAATTATTTCTTTTCTCTACTATAAACTGGGTTCATATATATTAATATTCTTAGCTTAAAGACAAAATACTTGGTCCAATGAAAATACTGTTTCCCCTTCACCATGTTTCACATTATCTAAGACGCATAAGTCATATTTACATATACAAGAAATTTAGAGCATGCAACTCATTCAAGTATGAAGACCTTAAGAAACACACAATTCAGAGATGATAATTTCTCACCACATCCTCTACTTGTTTATTCCCAGAGGGAGTGTAGCCTCACTTCACCACATTTAATTATTGCAATCTTTGTGACTTATATACCTCATTCTACGTTTCAATTAACTCATACTATTGACAAGGAATAAAAGCCAACAATACAATTAAAGTTTAAATGTCAAGATCAAAGTATTGCCAGCAAGGTAATTTACACAGGGATGATAGTCTACCATTATGAAACATATACAGCATGTAGTGAAAAGAAAACAACCTGAGGACAGGACAGCCTTGATATTTAAGCATCAGTGTCTATAACTTTAATGCCTGATGACAGAATTAGCCAAAAAACTGTTTCAAATAAGAGTAACATCTAAATACATAATGCCACAAATCAAATATAAAGCAAATTCTGCTGACTTCATTACTTGCCACTCTGCATAATTTTCTTTCTGACTTAAAAATTCAAAGGGCTTAGCCTATTTAGCAAGCATATCCTGAGTTTGATTCCTGGTACAAAAAGATTTTTCAAAGGGCCTAAACCAGTGCTTCAGTGGTTATAATCAGAGGTGGTTTTAATTTGTATGGTATCTGAAGATGGAGTGCTTAAGTGGGTTCTTAAGTTTCTAGACAGGCAGTTCTTATTTGGGTGACTCTGTCCACCCCAAAAACATTTAGTGGAGAAATTTTTGATGGTCATGACAGTTAGAAGTGGGGTGTTGCACTGTCTTCTGCTCAGCCAAGCATGCTGTTAAACAGCTTCCCACTACAAAAAAAAAAAAAAAAAAAAAAAAAAAAAAAAAAAATCTGATACAAAATGTGAGGAGAGCCAAGTTTGAAAATAATATTGTAAACGAGGCATTGAATCACTCGCCTGAAATCCCAGCACTCAGGAGGCTGAAACATAAGGATCATTGTGAGTTAGAGACTAGCCTGGACTACAAAGTGAGCTCAAGGCCCACCTGCATAGTGAGACCCTGTCTCAAAATGACAAAAAAGAAAAAAAATCATTATTGTAGACCAAATGGGAGTGTGTTTGTGTGTGCATATGTGTGTATATCTGTTCCATAAGTGTTTGTCCTACACTGGAGTTGCTATAAGACAACTACAACTATTATTACTTTATGCTGATTTCTGCAGACTCATCTTACACAAAGCAGAAGCTTAGAGCAAAGAATATTATACATAGTTATCTATCAATTTTTAATCAAAATATACAACAAATGACCCCCTATACCAAGCAGCTACAACTCGAGATAAGAATCTGAAACTGTAGTCTAGATAAATAAAAAGCTGAAAATTCTGCCAAACACTGTTTTTTAATACTGAAAATTAAAACACATTGTAGATTCTTGTCACCTAAGTGATTACTCCATACAATTTAGTATTAGTTACTACAATGACATAAATAAAAAATCAGATGCATAAATTCGTCTGGATGTATTTTCCAACAACAAAAAAAATGTGTCCCTCTTCTGTGCAACACTTAAGTACACTCAGAGCTAAACTTGGACACTCAAAATGTTCAGTAAATAAAACACATTGTTTTATTTTTAAAAACAGTCTACGGGTAGTAACAGTGTGACAGCTTCCCACCAGAAGACTCTAAGAGTATACACATCTACTGGCAAGCAAGCGGTCCTGAGTTCCTGGTACCAGCTCCCTCCCCGAAAAAGAGGTCACGGGTATGGAAATTACAAAAAGAATGAAAAAGGTCCTCTCTTCTCAGCTATTCCTCAAGAGATTTCCTATAACCTCTGAAGGTAGGGAGGATCGGCAAAACGGTGCCCGCCCACGTTTGTCCCGGAGTTTGTTTTGACAGGCACATTTAGTTCAGAAGAGAAAATCGCATTTTTCAAGTCATCTAGGGAGAGCACAACCACTTTTACCTGCGTAGCGATGTTCCCTAAAAGCGCAAAGACTTATCGGGCAAGAAGTAGCCGTGTGACCTTTAGGACTCTGGTCGTTCACGGCGGGGAGAATCACCTCGAACCAACCTGGGCATCTGCCATTCTTCCTGCGTCTTCCACCCACTGGTCCCCGACTCCCTCCACGTCCCAGTGAGCTCCAGCCCGCAGGGCCAAGCGGTCCCGTAAAGGAAAACCTCTGTCCCGGCCGGGGAGGCCCCTGGGACTGCGGGGAAAGGGGATCTGAGCCGAGGTGGTGCGGCCAGGCCTGGGCCAAAGCGACGGTCACCCACCTGCGCGACCTCTTCGCCATCCTTCAAGTACCGCATAGGCGCGGGCCGGGCGGGGACGCAGGGCAGCCTCCTCCAGCCTCCAGCGAGTGCTCCTTCTCCCCCCACGCTCCCGCCGCGTCCCCTGCTCCCGTCCCGAGGCGGCAGACGGCGGAACGCGGGTCCGACAGAGCAGCACGGACGGACGGGGGAGCAGACGCGACCCGCCCCCGGCCCAGGCGCCGCTCCTAGCCCTGGCCCGGCGGGCTCACGGATGATCCTGACATGTCCAGAGGCGCGCTCCCGCCCTCCGCCGGCCCCTCCCGCCGCCTCGGCCTCCCCGCTGCAGTCCCGGCGCGGCCCCCGCCCTCGTCCCGCAGCGGGCAGCTCCGCAGTACTCGCAGCCTCCCGCAGGGTTTTGTCCGCACCACCGAATCTCGCGCCCAGCCTCCCTCAAGAGTCGCCGTTTGAATCTGCGCACGCGGCTCTGAACCTCATTGGCTATGACGGCTGCACGCGGGAGGTGGAGGGGACCGAGGGGGGAGGGGCAGCGCGCGCGCGCGACTGGGGGCGGGGCCGGGGAGCTGGAAGCCGGCCCTGGAACTCGCGGGAGCAGGCGAGGGAGCCTGGAGCCCCGCAGGAACCGAGGCGGGGCTCGCGGGCCGAACTGTGACTGGACCCGGAACGCGCGGGGAGCAGGACCCGAGAGGGCGGGGCGCCGGGGCCGCGCGTGCGGGGCTTGCCGGGAAAGCGAGTTTCTGCGCTCGCTGGGGGCGGGCCCGGAAGCGGAGCGGAGAGGTACGGCGGCCCCAAACCTCCCGGGGCTCCTGGGCAGAACCTCTGGGGCGGGGACGCTCCCGCGGCCTTGGTGGTGGATGCCTCTACTGCTCAGCTGCTGCTCCTTGCTGTTTGCGCGTATCCTGCCTGCTGTAAAGAGACGCGGTCTCCCGATTTGTACCAAATATCTAATCTGAAAGTAGGCTTAGCTGTCATTCTTTAAGCAAAAATGCCATGTTTCTATCCAGACGTCATAGCTACAAAGTGGCGATGACGCTATGGTAATATAACCAATGTCCCTCAAGAATGAGAAGTTTCGCAAGGGAAAAACATTTTTAGCCGAGATGTGTTTGCAGCAGGAAAGGGAATAACCCTTCTCTGCGGCTGGTTTACGAGGTTCTCATTCCAATAACCGATTTGCACAGTGGAGCCTCCGCCTGGAGGATGCAGTGGATTGATTTTCTCCCAGATGAATGAAAACCGTAACTAACCATTGAAAGTTATGCTTTGCACGAGACGGGAGAGCGGATTCTGCATCGGAGAACTAACACTTGCAGCTACTAGGGCTTCCAAGAATAACAGCAAAGAATTGCTTAGTTCCAGTGGTATTAAAGTAGATTAACTAGAGTAACATTTTATTTTTTTGTTTGCTTGTATTTTAAATTAATTTTATTGGTACATTTTAGATACATAATAACAATCATAGGGAATATCTGTACATAATATATCTTGATTCTTCTTTGTTTCCCATAACTTTCCCCTGCCTTCAACCCCTCTTTCCACAATAACATTTAGACATATTTAAGGATTCAGATTTGCAAGGTAACATGCTCTGCCGCATGTAACACTGAACCACATATTAATATGGTAACAAACTGACATTTTGCTATTTTGAAATTTACACGTCATCTTTTGCAAATCAGAGGTGCAGGTGCAAATATGGCAGCTTTGCATGCTTTACTGTCAAACACACTTCTTTGCCTTTTTATAGTTCCTTTTCTCAAGGAATATATTCTGGGAAGGTAAAGTAGATTTTCTTTCAAATCATTTCTTACTGGGTTGCTGGTTTACTTTTTTAAAATTAGCTTCCAAATTTAATTAGTGTTTTTTTATTTGATCTTGAGTCAGACATTATTCCACTTTGATTCTAACAGGAAGCAGCTGCTATATTTTAGGCTATCATCATTTTTATACAGAACACCTTTTTAGAACTTGAAGGCAGGTGTTTGAGATTTCAGCATAAGTGCCCTTCATTTTATAAATAACGAAAAAATTTCTCAGAAAGATAACATTGTAAAGTCATTTGAAACTGTTAAAAAAACTCAGTGTGAAATTAAAGTAGTTCATACTCATTATAATCCACATACTCAAATGTATTGGTAACTAAAACTTGGAGGTTTTCTTTAAACATAGAGGTTTTATTTAAAGTATGTAAACAAAACAAAACCCTCCGATCTCAGTCATGAGAAATAAGTAATTGAGCCCAGGAGTTAGCTCAGAGGCACAGCGCCTTCCTGGCAAGCACAAGGACCAGTTTGATTCTGGATACCAAAAAAGAAAAAAGCAATTAAAATATTGGCAAATGATTCTTGCACAGATACTTTACTGAAAAAAATCCATGTGATTGTATAAAAATACTGTATGTTCCACTTCATTAGACCATTAGGAAAATAGAAATGAAAAACATTGCGATTCTATTACAATAAGGGAAAAAAGACTGTACAAGTTTTGGTGAAGATGAAAGTGGTGAAACAATGTAACTTTCATACAATGCTCACAGGAACTCAAGAGTTTGAGGCACCTTTGATTCCAGTATTGGGATTGAACCCAGGACCTTCAACCTAAGCCCAAACCCTTTGTATTTTATTTTTTATTTTTACATCCCAAGCCCTTTGCATTTTATTTTTTATCTGTATTGATTGATTGATTGATTGATTGATTGATTGCTGGATTGATTGATTGAGACAGGGATTGATTGAGACTGGACTTGACGTCACTATGTAACCCAGGCTGGTCTGACTCATGGCGATCTTCCTGCCTTAACCTATGGATTGCTGAGATTACAAACACGCCTCACCACATTCAGCTTCAGGAACTCTGGAAAATGTTTATAGTGGCCTTGCTTATCACCAACAACTGAAAACACATAGACAACATTGTTCCTCACTTTTGCTTTTCAATTACAATACCTTAGATTTGGTTTTGACTAGTCTGTTGATATTTCTTAAGATTTTACACTGAAATAATTCTCAAGATATAGGGGACTACTTAACTAAGGGTAACAGTTATTAGATCAAATGTTAGAAAATTCCTTGAAAACTATTTTATCTTTAAAAACTCATGTAAAGTTTTCTTTTTATTTCATGATATATTCACATTTTTATTATGAGAATAATCTTTTAAAATTTTTACCAGGACTGTGAGTGTGGGTCAGTCGTAGAACACCTGTTTAGCAGGTATAAGGGCGTGGTCTCTATTCTTCAGTAACTAACACACACAGCTTTACTAGCTCATTTTCAATCTCTAAGTAAATTGCCTCTAGAGGAAGTGACAGGTCTGCATCTATGTCTTCTCATCCTCTATATAATGAAAGGCCCAATATTTGCAAGATTTTTTCTGCTAGCTTGAAAAGCCCTGGTTAATATAGTACCCAGATTATACTTTGAACATAATCGTGGTTGCATACACAACAATGTGTTTTTAAGGGGAATTTTTTCCGTTTTATTACTAGATCCAGTCCCTAAAATAAGAATACACCCAGATTTTCAATAAATATAGTATCTACAGAATCAATGGGAAAAGAGCAACTAATAAGCAAGCTTTTGAACAAATATGCTTACGAGGATGCAATAAAAGCACAAATAGATTTGAAAAAACCATTGACTACTGAGGTGGCAAAATATTTTTAAATTCTACTAACAAAATTTGACTAATTCCTCAAAAACTGATATAAGCCTTTTAGAAACAAAAGCCATAAATATATAGTCTTAAAATATTTTATCTTAAAATAATTCAATAGAAGCAAAAGAAAGATGTGTTAAAATGAAAATGGTATCCCATCAGAACCCTAACTGGAAGCATTCACATTTTGATACTAGCTTAAATAGTTCATCAACATAAAATAATATTTACTCAGTAAAAACTGTAAAACTGAAGAGTTGCCATTAAATAGCTGTTACACTGCTGGGCCTTTCTAGGTGCTATGCATACATTTTTCTTAGGTAATAGTCACAATTTTAGTGAATATAACAACCCAGCAAGGTAGGTATATATTCTTATTTCCATCAACTTTACAAATTTAGAGAATTTGTAAATATTTTGATGTATTTTATTTTTATCCATGAGCATAAAATGGCAGAAACAAGACTGGAATTAGAACCCAAGCTGTCATTCTACCACCTTAATATCTATGGGCGCTTAATATAAATACAGTATGTATGGGATTGTAAAGTGTAATGTAAAGTAATACTAGTGGAACTGTATAATAAATATGTCATTTATGTAAATAAAAACCCAAGGTGTCTGTCATTCTAGAAAGTGGTCTATGGAAAACACAAACTATTAACAGTATATTACTAAGGAAAAAGGAATGAGATAAGGCAGGGCCATCTAACTTTTTTTTAAAATTCTGATGCTGGGGATTGGGGCTTTATGCTGGATAAGCATTCTAACACTGAGCTATAACTCCAGCCCCAGGCTTAAACTTTCAACCCTATATAGTCCTGTATTAATTGACTTTTTTTTTTAAAAATGCATTAGTTCATATTAATTTTATTTTTCTTAACTTGAAGCATTGAGTTGATGTTAAATTCAAAAGACAGCTGAAAATCCTAGAAGGAAATAGTATAAATATAGTATGTCCCAATGATGGTGAACCTTTTAGAGCTTTCCGTAATACAAATATTTTGCTGTTTTACACATGCTATAGGTTTACCACCATTGGTATATACTATATAAGGGATGATCAAAAGATTCAGTTAAATGTTTTTTTAATTACTACAGTAAAAGACACATTGACAGAAATGATGGAATGTGTCCCACGTAAGGATGAATATTTTGAGGGAGACTAAAGACAGTGTATCTTTTACTGTAATAAGTTTTAAAATTTAAATGTTCATTATTTTTTATTACACTTCATTGATCAAACATTTATGGCAATTTTTGTCAAATAAAGCCAGTTATGTGTCCTAATCTACCTTGATCACCAGATCTGGCTCCATGGACTTCTGTTGCTTCCCCAAAATCAAATAACCATAAAAGGTAAGTGTTTTGAATAGATTCAGGACATCGCGGAACCCTCAATGCTACAAAAGACAGTGCTACTAAAGACACTTATAAAAGAGGACCCCCAGCACTACTTCAGAAAGTGGCGGGGCGGGGGGGGGGAGGACAAGAACAATGAGATAAATGGATTGAAATGGAAATGGGGTTCTTTGAGTAAGATCAATAGCAATGTGTCTTTTACTGTAACAAAATTTTAAAATTTAAAACTCATTGTAATTTTTGATCATACCTTGTAGTTCTGATCTTAAACACCCACACCCAGGGCCCATGTTTTAAAGGCTTGGTCTCCATAGAGGCAATATTGAGAGGTAGGCCTTAGAGAAAGTCAGTAGGTCCTTGAAGCATATAGTAGGAATTATAGGACTCCAGTCCCTTCCCTTTCTTGTTTCTCTGTAGCCTGTGATGTAAGTAGTCTTTTTCTGCCAAGTACTCCTGCCAGGAGGTGCTGCCTTACCTCAGGCCCAAAACAACAGAGTCAACCTGTCATGAATTAGAACATCTAAACTGTGAGCAAAATAAACGTTCTCTCTTTGTAAGGTGATTATCTCAGGTATTTTTATTATAAAAATGGAAAGCTAACTAACAGTATAAAAAGCTTACCCCAAGCTAGATGCAGTGGTACATGTCATAATCCCAGCTACTGGGAAGGTTGAGGTAGGATGGTTGTACACAGGAGGCTGAGGCAGGAGGATCATTGCAAATTTGAGAACATCCTGGGCTATAAGTGAGCTCAAGTCCAGCCTGAATTGTAATGTGAGATACTGTCTCCAAAAACAAACAAACAAACAAACAAACAAAAAAAGCTGAACTGTAAGAAACAGTTGCAAGAGAAAAATGTTTTAAAGTGTCCCTGTTCCAATTCATTATGTCTTACCCTGCCCTTTGTTGCACATAAAACCAATGTTCCCAAAGATGTCCAGGTCCAAATCCTCAGGAACTATGAATGTATTACCTTACATGGCAAAAAGGATTTTGCAGATGTCATTAAATTAAGGATCTTGACATGGAGAGAGTGGCCTGGATTAACCAAGTGGGCCCAATATGATCAACACAAGAGGACTTAGTGGAAGAGGCAAGTAGCAGATTTGGATATTTGAACAGTTTTGAAAATAAAGGAAAAAGCCATGCGTTAAGAGATGAGGTAACTTCTAGGGATCAGAAAAAGAAAGGAAACAGAGTCTCCTCTAGAACCTCCACAAAGGAACACAACCTTGTTAACCCCTTGATTTTAACTCAGTTAGATGTGTTTTTTTCACTTCCAGCCTCTACAATCTTAATAACTTTGTATTGTGTTAAGTAACTAAATCTGTGGTAATTGATTACCGCTGCAAGACAAGACTAATATATCTTGTCTGAACGTTTCAACTTTTTTGGCCTGTAATAATAAAATTTCTCTTTTTCTCTTCAAAAAGTGATCTTTCATGGGTTCAAATTTTAACTTTTATACAAAAATAAACCTCCTAACCCAGCATTGACAATGAAGGATAGGACTCAGTTCCAAGAGAGGATACTCAGAGCATTAAAAACAGAAATAATGCCAGGGATTTAGCTCAGCAGCTCAAGTGCTTGCCTCCTAAGCGTGAGGATGTGAGTTACATCCCTGGTACCAAAAAACAAACAAAAACCCAGAAATAATTTACCAGATTTCTACAAGAGCCTTAAGGCATATCATGACTCATTAGTGAAAGAGATGACATCCACCAAGATGTGAGTATGTGTGTGCTTCCTCCGAATGCCTGAGGTTTCAGAATACCAGTATTCTGAATGTTATCACTTTCTGCTTTATCAGGGACAGTAATTTACTTTATCTATTTTTTCAGTCTAATCTTCTCTACTGGCCTGCATGTAAAAGTATTGCCAAAAGTGTGTGAATTTTGGAAAAGTTTAGGGAATCTGTGATTACTGAAAGGTAAAGACATTTTATTATGCTAGGTCAAGGAGTATACAACTCTTGTAATGTTTGAGATAGCCATGCAAAAGGAAGAAGTCTCTTGTGTTACATTTAACTTTTAACAAATCATGTAAGTGAAAAACTTAAATATACTTCTTTAAACCTAGACCCAATTCCTTCCCACCTATAACCACAAGTGCCTAAGTGTTCTGTATTGCTTTAAAATACACAGTAAAATGAATGCACCTTGAGGCCATACTGTTAAGTGAAATAAATTGGACACACTTGTGTAAATACCACATTATTTCTCTGGTGTAAGAAACTGAAAGTGTAAATAAACCAAAATGTATAATAGATATTGTGAAATAGGAAAAAAATGTTCAAATTGGGAAGGGAACTAGGGAGGTAGAGGGGGAAAGGAAGGGAAAAGAAACAAATGATAAGAAAAGAAAGAAAAATGGAAATAGCATTTGTAAATAAGCAGGGAAGAAGGGCTGAAGGAGGGTAGGGGACTGTGGAAATAAAAGAATCAAGTTATGTCACATACAGGTACAAATTCCTTATAAGAATGTGATTATTATGTATACTTAAAATGTACCGATAAACTTATTAAGCAATAAAATACGATGAATATTTCAAGATCAATTACCACGTAACTTAGGGGAAAGTTGTGTATTTTATTATTAATACTAAGACTTCACGTTATTGAACACAACAGGTTATTTGTAGCCATTGAGATCATGGATTCTACATATGTATCAGCTGTACCTGAAAGAGGTTTTATAAATTTCTGCTTCTTCCAGTAGGGCTGAAATCATTTCTCTAAATACTCATCCATTTATTCATCCTTCTCATAATTGTATCTTCTGTTTTGCCTTTTTCCCTTCCAATCAGAATTCTTCAGAAAGTATTGTGATTTCATTACCTAATCAGTCTTCAGTTGTTTTATAATAAAATGTCGTTGCAACTGTAGCCACAAGTCACCAAAAACCTATTACATCTAACGATGCTTGTAAAAAGAAATCACTATTCATTTTACTTGAACTTTCTATACCAACTGATTTCATTTCTTCCCTTTATATGAAATGTTGATTCTCTGATTTCTGTGATATCACCTCCATGATTTCTATCCCTCAGTCTCCTTTGTGAAATCTATTCTGCCTTCTCCTCATGTTGGAATTCTCCAATGTTCCACTGTAGCCCTCTTTGCACTTTACACTTTTTTTTCATCCTAGAAAATATCAGCTACTTCTATGATTTCAGTCATTGCCTGTGATTCATAAATTTTCCAGTTCCAACTCCACATTTGAATGCTATCTTTCTTCATCTGGAAACACTAAACACAAAACAATGAATAGGTCTGGGGGCTGGGGATTTAGCTCAGCGGCATAAAGCGCCTGCCTTGCAAGCAGGCAGTTGTGAGTTCGACCCCTGGTACCAATAAATAGGAAAAAGACAAAAAATCAAAACAAAACAAAAAACAATGAACATGTCTCAAAACGGAACTCACCCACCAATTCATAATTACTTTGTATCCCATTGCAAATTAATGGTACCACTGACCAGGCAGCATCTCAAATAAAAACTTGATAATTTTGGATGTAATTTTTATTTTCTTTCCATTATCCTCATTTCTCCACTTCCACTGGCAGTGTATTCATTCAGGCCCAATTATAGCTAATTGGTCTCTCATTTTTTAGCCACATTCAATCCAGTATGGCATCTACAAAGTCACCTGAGGGATCTTTTAAAGGATATGTTTATCCCTTCCTGTTTTAGGAAAGGAAACTATAAAGCAGAAAGTAGAATTGTTGCCTAGCTATGGCCAGGGGCCTTGGAGAGAAAAGTAGGCAGTGACTACTAATGGATAAAAATTACTTGCACGAGTAATCAAATGGTGTAAAATTGGTTATGGTAATGATTTTACAACTCTGAATATACTAAAAGCCATTTAATTATATACATTAAGTGGGAGGATAGTATAAGTTGTTTCTCTTATCTGAAATGCTTGGGAAAATGTGTTGCAGATTTTGGAATATTTAAATAAATAATGAAATACCTTAGGGATGGGATGGAACCCTAAACATGAAACATGAAATTTACTTTTTGTATATCTAGTAAACACAGCCTGAAGGTAATGTTATATAGGATTTTTAATGCATGTGTGTTTTGACTATGATTTGTCATATGAGGTCAAGTGTAGAATTTTCCATTTATGATGTTACATTGGTTACTTTTCTCTCATTGCTGAGACAAATACCTGGTGCCCAAAATTAAGTAAGGGAAGGTTTATTTAGCTCACAGTTTGTGAAAGTTTCAGTCCATAATCATCTGGCTGCAAGGCAGTGTGGTGTGGCAGATGACAGCAAAAGCAACAAGAATAAAAGCAGAGGAGAAAGAGAAAAGATTCTTTCTGTCCCTTATATTATATACAGGCTACCTACCCTAAAGTGGGTGTAGCACTTACATCTATAATCTCAGCATTGGACCATGAATCAATCACAAATTCTAGAAGCCTGCCCCATGAATGCATCAGTCTTTGAGGGGACATCTAGATACAAACCACAACAGATGTCATCTTTTGTATTTTGAAGCATTTTGGATTTCACATTTTCAGATTAGGGATGCTTAACCTGTACTATAATATAAGTAATAGGAAATGAAATTATTAATTTATCTGAGTTAAGGATGATTAAGAAAAACTTATAAATTCGTATTGTAGAGGAAAATCTTAGTGTGTGTGTGTCTGTCTTTACTGGGGATTGTATCCAGGGCTTCATGCAAGATGAAAAGCTTTTTATCACTGAGCTGTATATCCCCAGGCTTTTTAAAAATATTGAGACAGAGTTTTGGTAAATTTCCCATTCTGGTCTCAAATTTGTGATACTCTGCCTCAGACTACTACGTAGCTGGGATTACCATGTACACTATCATCTCAGCCTAAGATTACTCATTTTAATACTGATAATTTACCTGGTTATAGCTAGACTAAAAGATAATGCTTTATTAAAATATTATTAAAATACTCCTATGAATGTCTTTTATTTGTATGTATATGACATTTAGTACATTCTCATATTCTAAAATTTATACCTGGTTCTGGCTCTTAACTTGGAGATCGAGGTTCAAATCTGATTTTGCTCTTTTGTGAATTAAAGACAATTTTACATAGGAAAATTTAATTGAAAAGAGCAATTTAGAAGCTAGAATGCATGACTTCTAGCACCATGCTGAGGGACCGCTTTTAAGAGAAAATGGAAATGATAAATGGTGAAGTAACTATGTTTAATAGTTTAAAACTGTATATTGCAACAGAAAAAAAAACTTGAACAAGAATCAGGAAACCTGGGAACTTTTTATGTGAAATAGGGCAATTAATATTCTTAAATTTTTTGTAAATGTTATGCTTTTCATGCTTCCATGTGTTTGTACATACTTCTTCTATCAGGTATGTGCTTCTTTACCTGTGAAATCTACTTACCCATCAAAACCCATCTCACATGTTACCCTCTCTGGAATACCATTCTTCTATTGTTACCTAAACACTTAATCCTGTCCTTCTGCTTCTATCCTTGAGATATATTTCTACAAAAACACATCATGTTTTAGCCCATTTCTCTTTCTCTCGCCTATTAGAGTATGCATTATTTATCTAGATAGCACTATTGCATAGCACGGGTAAAACATAACTTTTAAAAATAGAGATGAAAAGAGTTATACTAATAAGCACTTCTAAGAATCGAAAAATAGTGTTTCCAAGTCTTTATTTAGCACTGGGGAGATATGCTGAGTAAATTTTACATTATATCCCTGCCTACCTATTATGGTAATACACACAAATATGTACAAATGAACCAATTATACACTAATTTGTTTACTGTAATATTAGTCAGTAAATCAATACAGTAACATAGAATGCCTAGGAGGATGCTAATAATTACTTCTCTTTGTCTCTGTCTCTGTCTCTGTCTCTTTCTTTCTCTCGGTCTCCTCACCCCAGCCTTACACAAATACCTTGTCTAATCAAAGTTGAACTCAGAAGTCCAGGCACTTTTGCAAAGCAAAAATCAACTTTATGGAAGTTTAAAGTTTGTAAAGAGATTGATAAAAGATTATGGAATATAAAGGCTGCCCTTCATTTATGACACTTTGGTCAGGTAGTAATCAGGTCTGGTATGTGATTTTTATAAGTAAAGTCTGTTACTGACTCATGGATGCAGAAAAGATACCAGATCCTAAGGTCAGAGACAAACAATTGTTACTACTATGAATAGCCAATATCGTAAGCATCAGTATATTTGTGTCAGTTTTCCTGCTTCTGATTTTAGAGAGCAAGATGGGCTGGGGCACTAGTTCAGTGGTATAAGCACCTGCCTGGCAAGTGAGAAGTTGCAAGTTTGATCCCCACTACCAAAAAAAAAAAAAAAAAAGACACTCTTCTAGAGAGCAAGATGATTGGCGCAGATAAATGTCTACACATTTGTGCTGCAGTTGAGAAACCCTGAGGTATTCCTTGGGGAATCCACCGTTTTTATAGTAAACAGTACACAAACCTGCTTTTTTTGTTTGGGGTTGAAAAGATGTTACCTCATCTCTCAAGTTTATAAACTGAAAAATGACTCTTAGAAATAACTTGGGTAAAACATTAGCCAGGATCCTGTAAACCTGGCACATCTAAGTTTCAAATTCGTATAGGAGTGCAAGAATTACAAGGAAAACTTGTATCAATAGTATTCATGTTTGTATCTCTAAGGAAAGCCCTGTAATCAATTCTTTTATCTTTTTTGCCTTTTGTTTTATACATTAAAAGAATGAATTAAACATAAAGAGTGGTTTTTACTCATATTTTTAGCATTACACCCTTGCCTGAACAATATCTTTCCTGTGAAGTTAAAAGATTTTTAGTTTGCAAAATCACCAGGATAAGAAAACAAAACAGAAAACCTGAAATTATTCTTGTAATTTCAGTACAAACTTAGGACACTGAGTTTTGGTTCAAGCTGGTTAATAGAACATAAATGATTATCTGTTCTCCATGCCAAAATCATTATTAGACTTAAGCACAAAAGAGAACAAATCCAAAACAGCTAAGGAGATGGCAGGAGAAACACCTATGGACCTCACTTAGCAATGTGTTGAAGAGTAAATAAGATCCAAAATGTACAATACTACAAAATGGGAGAAATTTCAAAAGGAAAGAGAAACTGGGATGGGGTAATGGAGAAAAGGAGGAAGAAAAAAATCAGAAAAAATATATAAAAGATAGTTAAGATAGATATACTACTAATTTCTCTTAGTTTATTGAGAAAGATTTGTGCTAGTATAGTTTGGACAATTAAATGCCAATATCTTATACTATGAGTAACTAAGATAACAATACACAATATACTAACCATTTTCCCCTCTTATTATCTTAAAATTTTTTTCTTTAAAATAAAAAAATCCAAATTAAAAATAAAAATGATAATCATAAATTGAAGAAGAATATTGTAACCACAATTGAAGACAGACATTTGGTTCTAGTTACTTTAGGCAGTATCACTGCCTTAAGGAAGCAGGTGACAGAAACAGTGTACCTTTGACTTACAAACTCAATTTGTAACTCAAGCTGGTTTTGAGTCATGACTACTTTTTCCTTAAGATATACTGGAAATAATCATAATGAATTCCAAATCTCCCCATGCACACATTAACTAACTTTTTCATAATAAAGAAGGGTTCTATAATGTGTGTAATTTAACAGAAACACCAATAATTTTCCTACTGTATTCACCAAAACTTTATGTGCCTAGTTTACCAGAAACAAGTGTCATACTATACTCACCATTCGAGTTGACATCTTTGGCTTGCAGGAAGAATAACATGGAAGGTGGTTATTGTTCTGAAGGAGAGTTCCCTTCTGTCGGAATATCAAGGATCTGCCTCACTGGGGACACTGGTGTCCCATCTGTAGCCTACTAGGATCTGTATCTGGTTTGCCAGGTCCCAACCTTTTCAGAGCTAAAAGCTGGTCTAAGGTTGCCTTTTTTTTAAACCCCACTGCCCTGTAGTATGACATGACATTGTCATTAAGCCAGTTGGCTTTTCTCTGTCTGGGTGTGCCTTCTCTATAAATGTTTGTAGCTCTGTGCAGTTTTTCAGGATTTATCTTATTTCAGAAGAAGAACTTTACTATCCTGATTTTGCCAGCTCTCCTCCCTTTAGAAAGCTCCTCAGCTGCCATTCTCTGTTGCTTTGCCAAAAGTTGCTGAAATTTCTCTTTAAGCAATTTCTCTGAGGATTCGCTCCACAAGTTCATCATCACTGTCTACCTGCAAGTCTATGCACAGTGCTACAATGACAATGTCCTCTAGATATCCTTAAAGAGAGACACTGGCCCAGGATTTCTCAATTAACCCCACACAAGAAAGGATATTGTAATGTTCTTTCCAAAAGATTTTAAGGGTAAAATCTGCCTCTGAGACTATCTGGAAGCACTTCAGGAACAGTTCCTTAGTGTATGGCTTCTTAAAAATCAGCTATAACCTGCTGGTCCATAGGTACAGTACTAGGCAGGAGGAACTAAACTGAGAGCCATGAGAATTCTTCAACCAATTCTTCCAAATCTCATGGGTAATTAGGAGCTTGTCCATGATGAGGAGAGCCTTGAATGGTAAACTTTGAACAGAGGCATGGAAATCCTCTGTGATCCACTCAAGAAAAATTACTCCTGTTTGTGTTAGATCTGTACCATGACCCTTACCCTGTTCTTCATAGTTTTATGTTCTGTGAATACTCTAGGGGTCTTAAAATGATAAACCAAGAGATGCTTATCTTGAGGTCACCACTTACATTGGCACATACAAATAAATTGAGCCTGTCTTTCATAGGCTTGTGGCCTGAAATTTTCTTTTTTTCCCTTGATAATGTATGTTCTCTAGGGCATTTTCTTCTAGAAATGTCCAGTTTCATCAGTTTAAAACTTGATGAGAGCAAAATCTATTTTTGTCATTATTTTGAAGTGGTATAATTTTTAATAGCCATTTGATCAGCACTAGCTATTTCACCATGCCTACCTATGTTCTGCACCCCTGTTCTCAACTTTGAGATTATGAAACCATACATACCTTTGGGGGGTAGACCAACTGGAACCCCCAAGACCCAGGACAGCCAGGCCATGGGCATGTGGGCACATGCCTGCCTTTGGAGGGAGGAGTAATCAGTGAGAACAGTAACACGGAAGTGTCTGAAGCAGCCAGCAGTTGGGCCCTGGAGAACTCCACCAATAGAAGGCCAATCTCAGTTACCACATTCAGAGCCCAAGATCAGCTCCATACCAAGCACATTTCTGGGATTTAACACGGACATTATCACAGGACTGTAAACACTGGAGGTATTTACTACTTTTATTCTCCCTTGTTTGTCTGATTGGTTACCCCTTTCCTGTCTGGTTGGATGTCATCTTGTTTTGTTTTGTATTTTGTGGTTATTTTTGTTTTGGGGCCTTTTTCTTTTTTCTTCTCCTCTCTTTCCCTGGTCTCTTTTTTCTTTCTTTTCTTCTCTTTTTTTCATTCTC
The DNA here is from genome assembly GCF_034190915.1 of Cavia porcellus. Classification (NCBI taxonomy): domain Eukaryota; kingdom Metazoa; phylum Chordata; class Mammalia; order Rodentia; family Caviidae; genus Cavia; species Cavia porcellus. The sequence goes on from NW_026947493.1 coordinate 43,125,706, forward strand.
CTTCTCTTTCTTTTTTCCCCACTGTTTAGGTTTCTTACCTTTATTTTTCATTTTCTTCTATTGATCCTCTTTCTCTTTCCTCAACTATTTCTTGAATTTAAACTTTTAAGTGATTAAACATTGCCTCTACCCCTTATGATTACTCTTTCACAGTCTTTCCCTCCTGTGTCCTCCAGTTTCCCAAAACTCAGGTGATCATCCTTTGATCTCCAGCCTTGATGCTACTATATTTAACCTCATTCATCTCTATCCTGTTTCTTACCCATCTTAACCTCTCTACACACTGAAGAAGGATAAAATCACTCCGCTTAAGGGGAAAATCACTACATACAAGTACATGGTGTATGCTTGGTTTTGTTATATAGCTTTAGAGTTTGCTTCTGTGGTCAGAGGTAGCAGGTTAGTGGTCACCATAGTTTGTCGTTAGTTATATCATACTTGAAACTATTGTTGTTATTAACTGTACTACTTTAACCAGGATGTCATACATGTTATAACCAGTTTTTCTTCCCTATATGATAACATTGGGACTGTATGGGGTCATAATCACCAACCACAATCTCATACCAAAGGATTGTGTGCTGAGTCAAATATTAATTTTGCATTGGGAAGTTAGGTTCTTGGGAAAACTATGAAGAACCACCTACATCTAAAGGACACCCTTGAAGAACAGATATCCCCTGGAGAAGTCTCAATAATAGTGATAAATCTATCATAAGAAATCAGCAAGCATCAAAATAGAAAAGAAAATAAAATTTAAAAAAATATAAAATGACCAGACACAGAAGCAAAATGCAACCCCAGATCTCTAGCCCATCTAGGATAAGCATAGAACTCAGTGAGATAGACAAAACTTGACAACAAACACTGGAACTTTCTGAAATGATAGCAACAGAAGTGAAAAAAATGTGGAAAAAGCTATAGAGAAAAATCTCTCAGGTGCAAAGAGAAATGATACTTCAAATCAAAGATATTAGAGAAGACACATATAAAAGAATAGACAAGCTTAGAAAAATAATGAAACAAAAAATTTCCAATAAAGTAAAGAAATGGAATACATGAAACAGATCTAAACGAAAGTCAAGAGAGTAAAACCTACATTGAAAGTATATGCAATGGATTGAATGAAGGAGAGGATAGAATTTCAGATCTTTGAGAATTGCAGCTAGTGATCTGAAAAGATATCTTAAAAATAGCAAGAGATCATGAAAAATAAATCCAATGTCTATAAGATGAAGCAAACAAGAATAGCATAAGATTGATTGGGGTCATGAGAAAGCTGGAGACAGCACAAATGCTATTTAAAAAAAAAAAAACCTCTTCATAGAAATAATGGCAGAAAATTTCCCAAGCATGGATAAAGAACTTGTCATACAAATAAAAGCAGCCTACAGACCAAAATAAAACTATACCAAGACATAATAATCAAGATTTCAGAAATTCAGCAAAAGAATAGAATATTAAAAGCTGTTACAGAAAAGAAACAGGTCACCTATAGATGAAACCCCATCAGAATCACAGCAAATTTCTCAATACAAACCCTCAAGTCAGTAAGAGTTTGAAGTGAAGTATTTCAATTCCTGAAAGACACCTTCCAACCCAGATAGATGTACCCTGCAAAACTATCTTTCAAAATTAATGGAGAAACAAAATGCTTGCATGACAAAGAACTGAAGAAATTAGTGACCACCAAACCAACCCTACAAAAAGTACTGAAAAGCATTCTAGACAGAGATAAAAATGATCACATATCCAACAACAACAACAACAACCACCTAGTAGGCAGGAAAACAACTAAACAGAGTGGAAAAGCAGAGAAGCAGAAACAGAAAAATATGATGAATGAAGATAAACCAATACATATGAGTTATAAGCATCAATGTAAATAGCCTCAGTTCACCAATCAAAAGAAACAGATGAGCAGAATGGAAATAAGAAGTTAATTTATCATTATTTGCAGATAACATGATACTCTGCATAGATGATCCCAAAAACTCCACCAAAACACATCTAGATTTAATAATCAAATTCAGTAGCATAGCTGGAGCAAAGTTAACATTCAAAAATCAATAGCATTCCTGTACACAAACAACAAACTCACTGAGAGATAAATTAGGGAAACCACATCCTTTATAATACCATTCAAATAAATGAAATACTTAGAAATCAATGTAACAAAAGAAATGAAAGATCTATACACTGAGAATTGCAGTATTATGAAAAAGGAGATTGAAAAAGATATCAGAAAATAGAAAGCATTTGGTCATGGAAAGGAAGAACCAATATAATGAAATGGCCACACTCCCAAAATTGTTATACAGATGTAATACAATCCTAATTAAAATACCATTAGCATACCTCACGGAACTAGAGAAAACATCCCTAAAATTCATTTGGAACCAGAAGAAACCTAGAATAGCAAAAGCAGTTCTGGGCAATAAAAGCAAGGCAGGAGCATCACAACTGAAATTATACTACAAAGCTACTGTGATAAAAATCAACATGGAACTGGCAAAAACCAAAATAATAACAGCAACATAAACCAGACCCAAGGATCAGTAGAAAAGATTAGAAGACACAACTACAAACACTCTCTGTCACCTTATCTTTGGCAAAGGGGCCTAAGACATTCTCTGGAAGAAAGATAGCCTCTGTAATAAATGGTGCTGGAAAAGCCAGCTCTCTACATGCCAAAGGTTAAAACTAGAATCATGTCTATCACTCAGCACTAAAATCAAATATATCAAAGATCTGAATATTAAAACTGAAACAATCTACTGGGAGAGAAGGTAGGTAGAAATAATGAAAAGTCAGGTGTAGGTAGAGACTTTATGAACAAATCCCAAAGTGCATGAGGAATACTTCAAAGAATCAACAAGCATCTCATCTTATTAAAAAAATTTTTGCACATCAAAAGATATCACCCATAAGTGCCTGCCTTTCAAGCAGGCAGTTGTGAGTTCGATCCCCGGTACCGATAAAAAGGAAAAAGACCAAAAAAAAAAAAAAAAAAAAAAAAAAGATATCACCAACAGTGTGAAAAGAACCCACAGAGTGGGAAAAAATGTTAGCCAATTGTCCTTCAGACAAAGGTCTTCTATCTAGAACATATAAAGAACTCAAAAAACTCAAATCCCCCTAATTCAAAGGCCTAATCAAAAAATGGGTATCTGGGGTGAATACACACTTCTCAGATAAAGAAATACAAAGACCAAATAAATACATGAGAAAATGATATCACTGGTCATTCGAGAGATACAAATTCGAACAACACTGAGAGTTCATCTCACCCCATAAAGAATGGCTGTCATCAAGAAATCAACAAATAGCAAATGCTGGTGGGGCTGTGGGAAAAAAAGAACTCTTCTCCACTGTTGGTGAGAGTGCAGACTGATACAACCACTGTACAAATCAGTATGAAGATTCCTCAAAAAACTAGGATTAGAGGTCCCATTCCATTCAGGTATTCCCCTTTTGAGTGTCTTCCCAGAAGAATTAAAATTAAAAGCATCCAGTCAGCTATTCCCCTTCTGAGTATCTTCCCAAATAATTAAAAGCATCATATCACAGTGATATAGGCACACCCATGTTTATAGCAGCACAATTTGTAATAGCTAGCTGTTAGAAGCAACCCATATGCCCATCAACTGAGGAATGGATAAAAAAGATGTGGTATTTTTTTTACAATGGAGTACTACACAGCTATTAAAGATAAACTTGAAACTTTTAGAGGTAAATGGATGCAACTTGAGAACCATATTCATGAGTGAAATAAATAAAACTTGCATGTGTAAACATCCTATCATTGGGCCTGGGACATAGCTCAGTGGCACACAGTTCCTGTCAAACGTGAGGTCTTGAGTTCAGTTCGAAGTACAACAACAACAACAAAAACATTGTATCATCTCCCTAATGTATCAAGCTGAAAGAAAAAATAAGATCCAAAACGTACAGTAGATACTGTGAAATGGGAAAAAACTGCTCAAAAGGAAACAGAAACTGGGATGGGGGAAAGGAGAAAAAAGGAAAGGGAAAAGGAAAAATATATATATATATATATATATGTGATAATTAAGATAATTAGATAGATACTACTAATTTCTATTAGTTCATTGAAAAGGTTTTTGCTTATATTGTTTGATCAATTTTCATGCCTGCATCTTGTAATATAAGCAACTACTTCGAAGGCAACAACACACAATGTATTAACCATTGTTACTCTCCTATCTTTTGAAATTTTTTATCACTGGTTTTAGTTTTTTTTTTCTTTAAAATAAAAAATAATGAACCCATTCCTTACCAGGATGAAATGTTTCCACAGCATCACTCACTGATAGATTATTCTTTATAACATCTTCATTTATACTCCTAGGTTTTTCACAAATTGTAGACTCACACTGTAACCTGCTATTTGCCTTTATCCACACTAACAAGAGCCTTTCTGCTGTGTCTAATACTGTTGATAGAGACTTCCTAATCTAAGTGACCCCTTTAGTAACACTACCTCCCTTATATAAATCCTTTCTCTGTCAGATTGTTGAGATGGTGGATTTTGATACGCTGTACTTAGTAGCAAGATCAGTCACACGAATGCTACTCTCATTATTTCTCCACAGTTGCCTTTTCTTTTCAACTGTGGCTGCTTCCTTTACCTTCCTTTCTTTCTTTAGCTTCTTTTCTAGCTTTTTTGGTATCATTTTGATAGCAGCAATTGTATTAATTATACAAAGCACTGAAACCATGTCCACAAACACATGCATCTGGAGTCAGACTGTTACTTAAATGTGCTCACACTTTTCTGGCATCAAGTCTTTGTTTACAATTCTAACTCAATATTTTATGTGTAAACTAAAGCAAAAATTCCAGTTGTAACACAAGTTATTTGTATGAGGCCAGTTATAACTCAAGGGTCTACTGTATTTTCATAGGGTCACAACAAGTTAGAAAAAGACATGCAATTAATCTTTCTAAGTCCTAGAAATGTTGAAAGAAATCAGAACTGAGGATTTTTAGTCCAATTTCTTTCACTCTTTTGCTTACATTTTTATTATACATTTATACATGTAATATGTATTGGTGAAATTCAGTAGCAGACATCTTTTAAATTTCAAAGAAACAAATGGATTGGAAGTGGTTTTTACTAGGTGCAGATTCTCATTCTCTGTTCATTTTTTTCTTTCACTAGCAAACCTGATTTCCCAAGCTTTCTCAAGCTCTTTTTCTCTGTTCAACCCATAACTGCCCTCTTATAGGAAATACTGGGGTCGATAGTACTGCAAACAAACTTTTCTCTTAATTTTGCTTGATGTACTGACCTTGGAAGTAAAATGTTTTTGGAGACATTGGATCTTGCCAACTTGATTTTAAAATATCTTATAGGTCTCAGCTAAGGGGTCATCTCTTGTGGTAAACTGAAAACTGATGGTCAACTTAAGTATCAGCTGAAAGTATCAGCATGGTGCTGAGTGTAACTGGCTCACCTGAGGATTGCGGCCAGCATAAAAAGGAGACCCCAAGGGAAAGTGTTACTGTTTGGAGCTATTGATTCTCCTGGAGGTGCTTGTCATGCTGGCTTTCCTGATAAGAACTCAGCTGGTATCACTGGAAGAGCTCAGTACCTTGTCACTGAGAATGTCTGCAGTTCACTTTTGGGGAGCTCTGGCACTTACTTTGAGCATTGCATCCTGGCTCTGGAGAGGAAGATGTGTGTTGTTCAATCTCCAGGAGCTTGTCATGCTAGCTTCCTGATATGAACTTGGCTGTTCTCATTGTCAGAGGAGCTCAGGACCTCATTGTTGCTAAGGATGGCTTTGGTACCTTTCAGGGGAATCCTGGCTCTTGGAAAGTTGCTTCCTGGCTCCAATGTAGAACCTCAGCCTACTGGTACAGAACCTTCATCCCATTGGCACATCCCATAGGCTTTGCCTCTGACCTTGGGGCCGTCCCATCGCAGATCCGTGAAACAAGACTTGCATGCGTCAGTGTTGAGGACTCTAGGCCTCTAGTTGGATTCGTAGGAGCACTGTCATGGGCTCTACATCTTCAGCTGAACTCATGCAGGGTATTGCCATATGATCCAGGCCCTCAACCGGATTTTATAGGTCTTAGGTGTGTGGACAGATTTCCTGCACTTTCTTTGTGTTTGACTCCTTGGGTGACCATTATAAATACTACTATAAATTATGTGTTCTCTATTATTTTGTTATCCTTGCAAACCCCAAACTACCACACCTCATAGGAAGCATTTCTAACCATGAACAATAGTTCCCTCCTATCACATAATTCCACACCGTCTACTACTCCCTTTCTGTGTAAAATAAGTGCTTATTTTAATGTCTCTTCACTAAAAATTAGTATAATGAGGTATGTCTTTCTCACCAGCTTATACGTATGTTTAGCAAAGTACCTGGCACATAATAGTTTAAAGAAATGTTTTCTATGAGATGGCCATATAATCCATGAACTATACTTAGAAAAACATCACCTTTGGAGGAATCCTCTCTAAACAGACCTCCACTTAGTAAGTAGTAATTATGCTAGGTTCTTGAAGCTAATCTTTCATCTAACGGGAAAATTTCAAATTTACCAATATTAGCCACTTTAAAAATTCTGAAACTTTTCTGGAAGCATCTCCAAATTTGGAAGCAAGAAAATAAACTCCAACAAGAAATTTGGGGTAGAGGACTGAGGTTCAGAAAGAGATCTAGCAAGAAATGAAAGGCACCATACTTTACAGTGAAATGAGCTCAAACCATTTCTGAGTGTCAAAAAAAATAGATTTGATAACAGAAGTCTGTAAAGACTCATGCAACTGCTGTATTTTACTCCTTTGCTAAATTATAAATGTAGCATTGAGGTTAAGCACACAGCATGGTGTGAAGCATCTGAGTTTAAATCCCAGCTCTGCTGCCTATTACGACTAAAACCATAAACTATCCAATCTATAGGAGTTTGTTTCCTGCAAGATGAAGATGACAGCACCCAACCATAAACTGTTGTTTTAATACTTGACTTAATTATTGTATGTTAAATGTTTAGCTTATTGTCTGGATATAGGGAAAGGAATCACTAAAAAATAGCTATTATGTGGTTTTTTCCTTGACTTCACTATTAAGAGAACATAAACTTTAAGAGCACATGTAATTTTTCATTCAGCAGTTTCCCAATTCCTAGAAAAACTTGGGTTTTGATCTGTATTTCTTATGAATATGTAATATGCTGATTCCATAAAGCATTTCATTACAGGTAGACTCATCCTATACATATATACCTTTTTAATGCATAGAATCAATAAACAGAATAATCCTCCCAGGTTCTCACACATTTTTTTCTGTTTCATGTAAGAATTATGTGATATGACAAATGGACCAAAGATAAGTTTAATTCTAAGGAGTACAAATCTGAAGGGCCTATGAGTTTTTCATTTCAGTGTACATATAGTTAGAATTTTTTTCAATTTAATTTTAATTATTAGAAACTTATTTGGTCAGAACTGCAGTTACTGGAGTCTAAGAACTACTTAGACTTTAATACTTTAATAAAATAAAATCCATAATGAACTGTCACAAATAGTATGTATCTGACTTTATTCACTGAGGAGCATTTGAGGGTTCTGTCTCAATGGAGTTGGGACCAAAAGCATGCAAATACGAGACCTCAAGTCCAACCTTGGGACTATAGTCAAGGTACAAAGGAAAGGTAGTTATCAATTCGTTTGGTGCTCTTATCCATCCAGTACTATCCTCAGCTAAAGAAACCGTTACTATGTGATCAACAAAACACAAGGGTAACAATTGTGAAAACATAAAGTTACAGTAGGAATGAAGGCCTTGAAAAGCTCTATGACTTGACTTATATTACAGAGCACAACTGTGCTCCAGATTCTCAGCATTGCATGTGCTCATAAAGCCCTCCTACAAATATCTGAATACATTAACATTTTTTGTCCTTTAATAATATACCACAAATTATGTTTTAAATATAACAAACATGTGCCTGATATGTGAGAATTCATCCTACTTAAATGGCAACTAAATTCTACTGCATTATTTTAACATATAACAACAGTAGCAAATATTTGAGTGTTTACATGTCAGGCACTGAATCCTCACAACAACCCTAAGGAGAGAAGTCAATGTTACTCTCTCAAGGATAAAGCTGAATCTCAGAGGAGTTCACACAGTAGGTAAGCAGTATGCCAAGACTTGGGACTAGGAAGTCTGTCATCTGAGGTTACATGCTAACTACTGAGTATATCTATTCTAATAACATAAATATTAAGCCTGAATACTAAAATCTAAAAGTAAATACAAGTGGAGTGTTCTTAAGCTATACAAGTTCAGTTTAGTGCTATTTTATGTACTTCCCTTATTTCCTCATTACCACAAAGTTGTATTTTTTTTAAAAAAACTACCAAAGTCAGGCATGGTAGGCTTGCCTGTAATCTCAGGCTGAGATCTGGTGACTGAGGCAGGAGGATCACACAGTTGAGCCCAGTGTGGGCAGCTTAGCAACTCAATGAGACTCTCAAAAGAAAAGGAGACAAGAAGAAAGGGTCAAAATATACACACAACAACAAAGCCCAAGTTCTCTACTAGAATGTCTGTGTGCAAATATCAGGTAAGCATTACATGGCTCACATGTCAAGAAACTTTGCTTACTTTTTCTAATTGGGTCAGTTTCATTTAGCATTGAAATTTGCATTAATGGGAGAAATGACTGCCCCTGTATGATAACTCACGTAAAGAAATTAAAAAAATAAAGCTTCATTACACTAAGAATACCTTTATAAAACTGAACTATTTATTCATGCATTATATTAAGGTAGAATTCCAGAAAGCTAAAGAATAATACATTATTTTAAAAAGCTAATGTGGAGAAATTGAGAGGGGGTAATCAATGTGTATTATACTTTTATTATAGAGAAGAAAATTTCAAATACTGTACAGTGAGGTGTGCTGCAGAACACTATACAGTTATGCTATTACCAATTATTATTTAAATATACTATACATCATGGTCACAAAATCAGAAGCTAATGGGTAACAACTAATGCCTTAAGGATGGTATGACAGCTATACTATTTTGCTGAGTGGTTAAAGCACTTGCTATTTAAATTTTTTTAAATATTTACACTACTAATGCTTTTTTACATATTATAAATAGCATTTTCTCCAAAAAGTAGACTCTCCAATACTCAGTTCTAATTCTTAAAGTCAAATAAGCCTGAAAATATTGATAACCTTGTCAGTCTTTTATTACTCTACCACAGGGATAAAGGCTTAGGAAAGGATTTTTGCATTCTAAAGAGAAGTATGCATCTTAAAATTTAAAATACTCAGAAATTTATACAAGTACATAGCATCAACTAAAACCTTTCTTTACTAGTTTTTCCTTTTCTTTTACAAGAGAATTATCATTATATTAATAAGCTACAAAACCATGTAAACTCCATAATTTAAAAATTTAAATGTCAGATATACAAGTAATGGCATTTTTTTCTCCCAATAGTTCACAAATTTTACAATTTCTGCTATTTTTGGAACAAATGTTAAAATTCTCATGATTCAAGTATTATTACATATGAGCCAAAACACTTAGCATCTCAAAGATTTATCGAGAATGGCAGAACTTGTAATTAACTTTATTAACAACATTGGTGATATATCTCTCCTTAAATATGTATTTTACTGTGGTATATTTTTTAAGTAGTTGTACGAAAATTAGTTTCTTATGTTAACCTGAAGAACTTAGGATTGTACAATTTTGCTAAATTATAAACCTTGAAAGTAAAACATGTCTACCCAAGTTAAAATATGCACTTTACTATTTTTGTTATAAAAGATCATTTTAAATTCTTAGTAAGATGAGTGGAATTTAAACCAATTCTGCAAAGCTTTGCTACTATGAAAAATCTTAAGATGGAAATCTTGGGGCTGGGGATTTAGCTCAGTGGCATAAGTGCCTGCCTTGTAAGCAGGCAGTTGTGAGTTCGATCCCCAGTACTGGTAAAAACAAAAAAGACAAAAAAAAAAAAAAAAAAAAAAAAGATGGAAATCTTGTTTTATAAGTCTCAAAATCTGTGCCCCAGCATTTTAGTAAGGGCCAATTAAGATTACTGTTGGAAAATAAGGACCAAACTGTATTGACATTCTGAAACAAATGTTTTATGATACTATCAATATATTAACCAGTTCAAGTACAATTAATGACCGAATTATAAGTTTATTTCACACTTGTTAGGTTAGTGATTAGTGCAGTCTAAATAGAGAAATGTTCACTAGCAGACTAATACTTTAGTAGCTAATTACCTAAAACAATATTATTATAAACTTTCCATTTAGTAGCTAATGTGAAATGGCAGTAAAATTCTCAAAAAACTATCATTAGTAGCATGTATGTGAGTTGCTAGCAAGTAATCTTCCCTGAGGTAACAGACCATATGCAAAAGACACTTCTCATTTACAATAATGTTAATACCTCAAAATGGCAAGCTGGAGATGTTGGCATGTGGTTATAACCCCAGCACTCTGGGAGGCCGACACCAGATGTTCAAGCCCAGCCCGGGCAACCTGGTGACTTAGTGAGGACCCTGTCTCAAAATTAAAAATAAAAAAGGGCTGGAGACTGAGCTCAGTGCGAATGCCCAGGGTTTAATCTCCAGTACAGTGATTAAAAAAAAATGCAATAAGGACATGTGACTGGAAATATTTTAACTGGAAGCAGCAATCTTGATTATAAAAACCAAATTATAAATAACAGGAAAAAATAAAGCGAATCTAGTCAAAAGCATTTGCTAAATTTCTAGGCTTCTATCCTAACATTCTCCAACAAAATACCTCAAACATAATTTAAGGGAAAGGGAGGATAAACCTTTGGCGTACTCTTTAATTCTGTCTCCTAATACTTAACAATGTCTCATTTAATTTAGTTGCAACCATTTTCTCATTTCCAACATTCTAAATATATGCCATGTTCAATTTTACCTGGACTTGGGGTATCAACTTAAATTTGATATAACTGACGGAAATTATATTTCTATGTTCAATGGAACATGACAAATAGAATTCAATTATATGACTAACAGATGACTAAACAAATGTTTTCATTGACTTGAGATCTCCAGCTCGAACTCAACTATTCAGTAGTATTACAAATGTTAGTACACTAAAAAATAATCATTCTACTATAACAAATAGGATGATACTTAAACTTGAAACCTTGTTCTAAAACTTGTTTGAAAGGATACCTGACCCACTTATTAAAAAAATCATTAATAAGGGGCTGGGAATTTAGCTCAGTAGTGGAAGGGCCTGCCTGACAAGTGGAAGGTCATGAGTTCAATCCCTGGTACAAAAAAAAAAAAAAATCATTAATAAGGGGTGGGAATGCAGCTCAGAGGTAGAAAGTACTTGCCTAGCACATTAAGGGCCCAGATTCAATACCCAGCACTGAAAAAAAATTATTCTACTTACATTTCAACTGATTTAAAATAATTTTAAGAAATCTAATCAGTTCTCCAAATGAAGCCTTTTTATCTTTACTAATGTGGAATTCAAAGTGTTATTACAATATTCACACCTAACTGGTTTCTAACTAGCATTACTGTCATTAAGAAATAAAACAAAGATTAAGCCTATCTTCTAACATTCACATGTACATTATAATTATTACTGAATTTAAAATATTCAATAGGGAGGTAAAATTTGTTTGATATTTTTAACATACCAAGCCACAGGTGAAAATATTTGTTAAAGATGATAATATAATTTGTCTGGGAGCACTGTATTTTTTTTGGTCATTGAATAAATTTTCTGTATGTAAGCCATCCCATTTCCCCACCAAAAAAATGTCTGTGGCAAAAAAAAGGCCATAAATATTTGAAGTAGTTAGTGAAGTAGTATTAATTTTTATTTAATACGGAAGCTAGCTATGCTAAGTGTTAAATATTATTTGGCAGCCTTCTTACTTTATACAAAACCAGTGCATAACAGGAAACTTTTAAATTTTCCTTCAGTTCTGATACAGAGAATGATGTTGAAAATAAATTCAGAAGAGGGACAATGGAGATTAAGATATTGCAAAGAAAAATGTCATATTATGATAAAAACTAACCCAAACACATAATGTCTTGTTCAGATATACCTACAAAATATTTAGATTCTCCATTTTTTTCTTACTCAAAATGGAGTATTTAATATGTGGATTTAGATAGATATGTTCTTAGAGAAAAGATCAAAACCTCTCTCACTGAAAAAAAAGTATTGTCTGTATTTCCTATAAATCAATAAGCAGAGACCTTTAAACAACTGATTGTATGCTTTCTGATGTACATTTTCTTGAGTGGCAAACAGTTCTGCACCTGTTATAATGTGCAAACAGAGACAGCCAGGCTTTGAATGCTCTGAGAAAGAAATTGTATTAACTTTTGTCTTTCATCCATTCAAATTCAACTTAATTTCAGTGAACAGAGGGAGATAGATTGAAATGTACATTTCAGAATACAGATCTGCAGAACAGGATAAATTAGTGCAATATCAATCTTGAGATAAACACTTGTCTCTAAGGAATAAGCATGAAAGCTGCTTCTTCAGGAAACTGCCACTAAAGATTTAATGAATACAATATTGAAGCAAATGCTGAGTTGATCAGGGTATGATGCAGTAAAATTTGCATCCAAATCCAAGTGAAGCCAACAAATAAAGATAATCTTATGGACTCTAATAAAAAAGGAAACATTTTTGGTTCAGAGGGGCTCAAAGACACTTAGCATATAGAGGTTAAATACCATTGATCAAAACTCATTCATAAAGATAAATTCTTATTTATAAATTCTCTGTAAATCTGACATATTCTGAAAATTAGAAATTAACAACTGCTATCATCATTTTTCAACTTTCTACCACAATTTACAATGAACTCTTCTGTAAGATTTAAAAAAAATTAGGTGGTACTTGACCAGGCCAGGATTCAAAAAATAATGGTAATGTATTATCCACAGAGCACACAATTGGCCATGATGGCTCAGACAGTAACTAACTGAATCACACTATCATTCTAGACTATTCTTCCCCTTTGCTCAAATTGGCAAAATGTTATTTCATTATACTCTATTCTCAACACGTTTTTGCCAAGAACATCTATTTCTATGAATATATTTATGTTCACAGAAATGTCAGGATGACTGTCTAAAAAATCATTTTGAGAATTTTAAAATATAATTCAGTTTAGATAACCTTCAAATTTATACAAATCTTTGACACTCTAGTAATGTAGGATGGTTATCCTGATAACATCAACATTTGCAAAATCTCATTTCCTCTCCAGTTCTGGTCTTTTCTGAAACCACAACATTTTTCAGCACAAAAATTTTCATTTTTGAAACATTTAAGACTTTCATGGATCTGAAATTACAAGGACTTCCAATGAAACACAGAAATGAAAGAAACTTATCTCAGCAGATCTAAATATCTACTTTATAGGAATTCAGAGCCAGCCTGGGCAGCAGTATATTAAAAGCTATTGCCAATCACACACTTGCTATCATGCACTGAATAACAAGGTATAATCTTTGAATTATATATGTACAAGATTTTAAATGACTAATCAAATTATGTGGCCCAGCCAACAAATATTACATATTCACAATAAACATTCTGCCTTTATTAGTGCCTAATTAAATCAAGAATGATCCATTGGCTCAGTTGTATTAGTCATATCAGCATCTTGACTATCCATTTCTTCAGGTTCCTCCACAGAACTTCCCTTTTGTGCTTTTGAACTTGAGGAAAATGCTCCTCCCAGTGTATCTGCTACACAGCTATCAGCTGTTTCTGTATTCAAATTTGCAGTACCACCAGTTAAAGAAAAAGATTCAGGCAAGCCAGTCTGAAGATTCCCAGACCTTGCAGAAGAACTTACAACTTCGTCTTTTCTTTGAGGAAGCTCAGATGGTGATTGCTCTGTACTTTGATCCCGCAAGTGCTTGTCCATTGAAGCCTGAATAGAAGAAACCATTTCCTGCAGCTTTTTTCGCTGAGCTTCAACCACATCAGGATCAAGCTGCCTGCTGTCTCTCATTGTTACTACTCCAGGTGCTATTCGAATAAGCTCACTGTTACTAGGAGCAACTGTGAATGCAGGAGGCTCTGTTTTAGTGGAACTGTTACTAAAGTCTGACCCTGTATTATGCTTTCTTACAACTGGAGTTTCCCTAGCTCTTAGATCAAGGTGTGGGTTACTTGATGCAGTTCCTAGAGAATGCCCCTTTCCCTGAAAGGCAGTTACATTATGAAGTTGCTCAGATTTCTTTTTTACTACTCCGCCACTACCTAGTTTTAATAGCCCATGTGAGGGGCTCGATTCCCTACTTCTTGTCGTAGCCTCTGCTCGAACCTGACTTACAGCCTCTTTCACTAAATCTTCAACATCAGGACCGATAGGGAAATGTCCTGCAGCATCCACGCACAACTCCAGTCTATCTTCAGAAGCATTATATACAAAGGTTTTGCCAGGTAGATGTGGAAAAGTGCAATGCTTGCCATCAGCCATACCTAAACAAGGGGAAAAGATATTTAACATATTAGTAAATATACTAGCAAAATTGTAGTAAAGATAATTATGGTTAAATAGTGAATTCCCAATAACTATATATAGATACTAGGCTTCAAAACAAGATTAATAGAAAATATTTTATTACAAACAAAACATCAATATAAAGTCAGTTCCTCTAGGGGATGTTTTTTTTTTTTTTTTAAGAAATCATTGTCTTACTAAGCAATGGGGGCTTAAATCAGCAGAGCTGTGAGAAAAATACAATGTAAACCAGTAAGAAAATAATTTTCTTTACTGAAATTTAAATTATAATTTCAAATAGGCATTAATTTCAATAGTGCATAAAGTCCCAACTAATAAAATTCCAAGTAGAATCATATGCTGTGGCACATGCTTGTAATCCCAGCTACTTGGGAGACTGATGAAGGAGGATCAAAAGTTCTAGGCCAGCCAGGGCAATTAAGTCACTTAATAAAGGCCCAGTATCGAAACAAAAGGTAAACAGGGCTGGGAGCTGGGTATGATGGTGTATGCCTATAATGCCAGCACTCAGGAGGCTGATGCAGGAAGACTATAAGTTCAAGGCTACTTCTAGGCTAAATGGTACATTCAAAGCCAACCCAAACAATATAGTGAGACCCAATCTCAAGCCCCCATTCCCCTCCCAAAATAGGAACCTGGGGATGTAGCTCAGTGATATAGACTTGCTTAGCATGCACAAGGTCCTGAGTTTAATCCCCAGTCTGCACTGGGGAGGGGGAGAATATCCTCTTCACATACCATGAATAGACAACTGACAGAAACAGACACACAAAAATTGAAGCCACTGAAGTACAGTGTTTGTCAAGTATGCGCAAGGACTTGGGTTAAGTCATGAGCACAGAAAAAAAAAAGTCAGGTATGTGGTTCAAGTAGTACTTTTCTAGGCACATCTTAGAATCACTTTACCATCTCCCAATTCCCTACCTTATATATGGATAAACTATGGCTCCACAAATGAAGGTAGCAAAGAAGAAAATTCTGTAAGGCCAGAAATGTTTTAAAAGTCCATTTCAACAGATACCACCCACTGAACCTCTCTGTGCCAGGAATTCAACTAGACAATAAAGATTTCAAAATATCCTAATTCTTAGACAAAAGATACTAAGGATAAATCACTCTAATATATTCAGCTAAATACAGTGAGAGGTATACTGTACTGTACATAATCATCTCTCTTGATTATGTGAAGATTAAGTGACAAAACATATGCAAAAGCACATACCACAGTGCCTAATATAAGCCAAGCAGTCAATATATTTTAATTCTACTAAATCCAAAAGGTCTTGTAGTTGTTTCCTGCTGTGCGGCTATGACGCTTTCCGTACAAGAAGCTATAGTCTCCCCAAAATTTATCACAGTATTGGTTATAGTAAAACATTGGAAAACAACATATACTTTCAGCAAGAGAATGATTAAGTAAATTATGGACTAACTGCTTGCTCCAAGTAACATGCAGCTTTTAAAATTTAAAAAAGAAGGCTGGCATGCCTGATAAATGCAATAAACCAGTTAGAAATGAACAAAAATATTAAATAAGTGCTATAAAATTCAAAGCGGGGATCATGGATGAATTTTGAAATGCTTTGTGGACATTTAGGTAACATATATTTTACCCATGGCAATGTGATGTAAAAAAAAAAAAAAAAAAAGAATAGCTTTTCCTTTCCTCAAAAAGCTTCAGAGTAGTTCCAATGTACTTCTTTGAGAATATATCAAATAACCAGAGAAAATAATTCAATTGCAAGTGAATAAACTTTGTTTTATATATTTATATAATCTTTTGAATTTTAAGAACCAAGGTGCATTAAAGTTTCTGTATCACAGATCAACAGTTCTATTACTCATTTACAGCAAACTTATGAATACCAATAGTCGCAGCTACATTATTCCTTATATCAAAAAACTAGAAGGCCGGGCTGGGGATTTAGCTCAGTGGCATAAGCACCTGTCTTGCAAGCGGGCAGTTGTGAGTTCGATCCTCGGTACCAAAAGACACACACACAAAAAAACTAGAAGGCTGGTGCAGTGGCACATGTCTATAATCTCAGTACTGAGGGAGACTGAGGCAGAAGGATTGCAAGTTCAAGTTTATCTAGGCAATTTAGGAATACCCTGTCTCAAAAATACAAAAAACATGCAGGAATTGTAGCTCAGTGGTTGAGCATCCCTGGGTTCAATCAACAATACTGAAGAGACAGAAGAAGAGGAAAAAAGGAGAACACAGAAAGGGAAAGAAAGGGACAAACAGAAACACAGCCTAAACCAGATAAGAAAAACAAAACTGGAAATCACCCGAAAGTTCATCAGCAGAACAATGAACTGTGTTTAAGTGACGTATCATAATACTATACATAATACTGGAAATGAATGTCTTTGAGCCCATCAACAAGGATTAATCTAAAGCAGTGTTATACCAACATCGCAAAAGAATATATACTGCACAATTCAGTTCTCATAAAGTTCAAACACAAGCTAAAATGAATATTATGTAGTTAACGATTTGAATGCAAGTGTCGGGGCTGGGGATTTAGCTCAGCAGCATAAGAGCCTGCCTTGCAAGCAGGCAGTCGTGAGTTCGATCCCTGATACTGATAAAAATGAAAAAGACCAAAAAAAAAAAAAGAAAGAAAAAAATGAATGCAAGTGTCAAAACTGAATTTGCCATTAATCTCTGCATTTGTCTCCATAACAAGACCTGCAAGGAAATTTACAGGAAAACTACATTTAAAGACCAATTTAAAATAACTTTCCAAATGTAAAGAATGAAATCATTGCCAGTTTACACGGGGCAGTATTTCTAATCAAATGTAGATATAATCATCTGTCAGGATAGATTTGAAAAAAAAAAAAAAAAAAGCCAGGTCAGGTGGCGCATGCCTGTAAATGCCTGGAATCTCAGCATTTGGGAGGCTAAGGCAGCAGGACTTCCACAAGTTAAAGACCAGCCTGAACTCCATTGTGAAACCCTGTCTCAAAAAGACACACAAAAAAAACACGCATGTGGATAAAGTAACATAGGTGCCTTTTCCTCATTCTGTAGAGTAGAAATTATACCTGAGTGTGGGCAGGGCTTGATATGGATTTGATTAGTTAACCACAAGATAATAATGATTTGCCACTTGAATCATTAAAATAGAGAAAAAATTCACCACAGTATTAGTACTCTGGGAGGCTGAGGAAGGAGCACTGCAAGTTTGAGACCAGCCTAGACTATATAGCAAGTTCAGGGTCAGCCGGGAAAACAGACTCTATCACAACAAACAAAAATTTACCACAAATATTGGAAAAGAGCAAATCAAATCCAATAAAAGCAGAAATCAGTGAAACTGAAATCAGAAAGACAAAAGTCTATGAATCTACAGTGGTTTCTTTGAAAAGATCAATAAAATTGATAAAACATTAGCTAGGCAAGTCAGGAAAAATAGGCACGAATTGCAAGTATCAGAAATGAAAGAGATATAGACATTAAAAGGACAATAAGAAAATACTACAAACAACTTTATGCCAATACATTTGCTAATGCAGATGAAATAAATTTTTTTCCTTTGTCTTCTTCCTTTTTATGGGTACCACGGATCGAACTCATGACTGCCTGCTTGCAAGGCAGGCACTTATGCCGCTGAGCTAATCCCCAGCCCCAGATGAAATAAATTTGTTGAAAGAAAAAAATAAAGCTTGCTCAAGAAGAAATAACCTTAAGAGTGCTCTATTAAAGAAATTAAATTCCTAGTCCAACAAAGAAAACTCTTAAGCACAGATGGCTTCACTAGTGAATTCTACCATTTTAAAAAGATGTAATACAGGTTGAAGGGAGGGGAGGGGAATGGGAAAAAAAAAAACAAGACATATCACACACAGGTATAAATTCCATATGATGAATGTTATCACTATGTATACCTCAAATGTACCAATAAAATGAAAAAAGTAATATCAAAGTTATTACAATCCAGCAGAAAAACAAGAGGAAGAAATGCTTCCCAACACTATTTTATGAAACCAATATTATTCTGATTGAATAATTATTGTAAGAAAACCATTATCTTCTATGAACATAGTTACAAAAACACTCAGCAAAATATTAGCAAACTGAATCAAGTATGCAAGTTGATTCAACATTCAAAGATCAAGCACCAGAATTTACCCTATCCACAAATTATCTCAATAGGAAAGAACACATGATAAAATTCAACATTCATTTCCAATAAACTATCCACAAACCTAGGAACAGTGGGCATCTCTGAAAAATTTACAGGTTGAATATTTCCCTCTAAGACAAGGAGTAAGGCAAAAAGGTCCACTTTCAATATGGCAAGAAAAAAAATTAAAACTTTTATTTGCAAACAGTATTATGACCTAAATAATACCAAATAATCTTCTGAAAAAACTACTAGAACTAATATGGTTGTTTAGCAAGGGCACAGAATACAAGATAAAGATACAGAAAACAATTTTATTTCCAAGGACTAGCAATGAACAACAGAAAGTTGGAATTTTTTAAAAGCATATGAAAAAAATGAAATACATATTTAGGTATAAATTTAACAAAGTACACCAGATCTATATTTTAAAAATTACAAAATTTTAATGAGATTAAAGACTTAAACAAATGGATAAATATAACATTTTCATACGTTGAAAGATTCAAATATTGTCAAGATACCAAGGGTTCCTGATTTGATCTCTATGTTCAATGCAATCACAATAAAATGTCAGCAGACACTCCTGAAATCGACAAGTTGATTCTAAAACTAATATGAACAAAGGACTCAGAATATCCAAGTTTGAAAAAGAGTAAGATGAAAGATTCATACTAAATGATTATGAGAATTACGACAAAGATACAACCATCAAAATGTGGCACTAACAAAAGAGATACAGACTAACAAAACAGAAAAGAGTTTCTAGTACCAGACCAGATAGAAGTCAAATGTTTTTTAAAAAAATAAATATTGAACCATGTTTTGTATATGGTACAATTCATCCTTTGCAAGTGTACAATTGATGATCAACTGATTTTTGACAAAGCGATTTAATGGGTAAAATCTAACATTAAAAAATCAATACATTAAGCAAACATTATATGTCCATACATTAAAAAGAAAACTTCTCCAGCACTGCAAGGGAAAAAAATCCATACCTTGCAATATATTTTATATGTAATAGCTAAAGTATATTTGGATCATAAACTTAAATATAAAACCTAAAAGCTATAAAACTTCTCCAAGAAAACATGATTTTTATGACCTTGTACTAGGCAAAGATTTAGGACACAAGAATGAAACATAAAATATTGTTAAAATGGACTTTTTATCTAAATTAAAAACCTCGGATCTTCAAAAAGAATAAAAAGACAAGCTAAAGGCTGGGAGAAATACTCCCTAAACACCTATCTAATAAATCACGTGTACCCAGAATATATATAAAAATTTCTAACTTTTAAATTTTAGAATAGGCAAAAAAAGAGCAAATAAACATATCAAAATATGTATAGAATCATTTTTTAGGGAAATGTACATTAAAACTACCATGAGCTAGTATTATAAATCTGCAACAAGGTTAAAGAAACAAAACTTGACACTGTCAAATGCTGACAAGAGTATAAAACAAATGAAACACTCATACAGTGCTGGTACCAAGGCAAAATGGACCAAACACTTTGAAAAATGGTTTGGAAGTATCTTCCTACAAACACATACAGCACAGTACTTACCACACAATCTTGTATTCCCACTCCTACACATGTACCAAAGAAGAGTAAAAAGCTATGTTTATACAAAGATCTGCATATAAATGTTTATAATGGCTGTATTCATAATGGCCAAAAACTGATAACAGCTCAAATGCCCCTTAGCTGGTTATGAATTTTTAAAATGTGAAATAGCCAATCAATGAAATGTTACTCAGCAATAAAAGAATAAGCTACTAATATATAAAACAGGACAAACCTCAAATGTAAATTAAAACAAAAACAGGGCATTAACATACTCCCTCTCTCCTGCCATGGTCATGTCCTATGCTACCGGCCTCAGTACCTTGTCACCAAATGGCCATTATCGTATCTTGGATCAATCCCTGGACTTTGGACCAGAAGCATGGGCCAAAATAAACCTCTTTTCCAGTCTAATGAAAAACAAAATAAAAATAGGCAATTGTTTTCCATAAAGAGCAACATGATAAATACTTTAGGTTTTGTAGACTTTAAGGTCACTAATGTAACTATTTAACCCTGCTATGGCAATGCAAAAGCAGTCATGGGTAATATGCAAACACGAAGATGGCTGTATTCATACACACAACAGGCAAGAGAGTTGATGAAGACCTCAAGCCACTGGGGCCAACTTGTACCTTAAATCCAAGAAGCTAGACACAAAATCTTACACTAAATGGTTCCACTTACAAGGTAATATGGAAAAAGTGAACACACAAAATAAGTCATGGTTGCCAGAACATGGGAGTTAGAGAAGGCAGGCTGACTACAAAGAAGCACAAAACAACTTTTTGGAGGGGTAAAACATTCTACATCTTGATTGATGATTATAAGACTTTATATATTTCTATTTATATAAAGAGAGAATCTTATATACAGGTTGAACATTCCTAATACAATAATTTGAAATCCAAATGCTCCAAAATATGAACATTTTGTTTTGTTTTGTTGTTTTCAAGACAAATTCCACTAGGCGTGTCAAGGTGCCCTTGAACTCACTTTGTAGCCCAGGCTGGCCTCAGACTTGAGGTAATCCTCCTGTCTCAGCCTCCTAAGTGCTGGCATTACAGGTATGTGCCACAATACCCAACTGAAAACTTTTTGAGTACCAACATGATACCACCAAACAAAAACTCCGTATCATGAAACTGTCTACCACAGAAAATTAGTTAAAATATTGTATAAAATTACCTTCAGCCTATGTACATAAGGTATACATGAGATGTAAATGAATTTTGTGTTTAGACTTGGACCCCATACTTCACTATGTAAATATTCCAAAACTAGAAATATCCAAAATTCAAGACTTCTAGACCTAGGCATTTCTGACAAAATACACAAAACATTAGGTTTCTGAATAGCTAATGTGAATTTTATTCCATATATATTTATTCCATGTATATTATGCCTCAATACAGGTATGGTGGTACATGCCTGTAATGCCAGAACTCCAGGAGACTGAGGCAGGAAGATCACAAATTCAAACCTAGTTTGGGCAACTCTTAGCAACTTTGTGAGATCCTATCTCTAAATAAATAAATAAATACATAGGCTGGGGATACAGCTCAGTGAGAGCATTGTGTTCAATCCTCAGTCAGTATCACAACAAAACAAAACAAAACACCTATTTTTAAAAAAAGAAAAGAGAAGGTGTCATGGTTTATTTTGGTGGCCCCCAGGCCTCATGCATTTGCATTGTGCATTTGTGACTGGTTCATTGTCTAGCTCTTGGATTGGGGGTGTGAGTGCTACACTGGCCTGGGGGTGGAGCCAGGATGTAATGTAATGGCAGGAAGGTGTGTCTTGCTCTTTTGCCTGTTTCCTCCTTTATGTTTGCAGCTGCCATGAACTGCGGCCCCTCCATGCCAGCCTGCCTTGGAGCCAACAGAGAACAGAGTATGGACTGAAACCTCCCAAAACTGTAAGAAATAAACCTTTCCTTACCCAACTTTTGGCATTAGGTATTTTGTCTCAGCAACCAGTAAAAAGTAACTAAGACAGAAGGTGTTCTTTTTTTTTTTTTTTTTTTATTTAAGAGGAAAAAGAGAAAAACACAAAACAAGACAAAGCAGTGTAAGGTTACACATAATACAGAACTACAAAAAAAAAAAAATAAACATAACAGTAAGAAATCACCTGTTAATAGATTACATAATATCATCTTGGAAATAGTTGCTCAAATCACAGTATCAAAGAATACAAAGTAGACATTCAAACGGAGAGACTGCAAACAGCTGTGTTCAATGATCCAAAAACATTAATATAGTCAGCTATTTAACATCCCTAAACACACTTGTTGTTATATCCGTTAGAGCTCTTTTTTTTTTTCCCTCCCTCTCTTTTTTATAACAAAATTTACACATTTTGGATTTTATTACTCCTCAGTTCTCATTACTCTCTTGGGGGGGAGATAATAAAGTCAAATATGGCAAAACAAAGCTGTAAGTCCAAACCAAGGATAGACATAGCACATGATGTAGAACAGAGTACAAGGTCATCAACAATGGTTATCAACATTGTCTCTTGTTTCCTTAAAAGGAATTGTCTATCTCATTAGATATTATAAAGTTGGACAAAACAGTGGAGAACAAGACCAATAAAACTTAGGCATTGTGAACATTGCAGGACTTCCAAAGGAGACAATAGTCAAACCAGAATGGGCATCTTTGTGAATCTTATTGCCTTCAAATTAGTTGCCTATACCTGACAGAAGGTGTTCTTGATTCCTGATTCAAAAAAACCCCTATCCCCAAAAAAAAACACAGCATTTTTTTTTTGAGATAATCTAATATCAAGGAGATTTAAAACTGTTGGGTGATATTAAAAATTGATATTGTGTAGGGGAATGCCATTATATTATATCCTGGCTCCACCCCTAGGCCAGTATAGCACTCACAACCCCCAATCCAAGCCCTAGACAATGAACCAGTCACAAATGCACAATGCAAATGCATGAGGCCTGGAGGCCACCAACATAAACCACAGCTTAGTGGTGCAGCCTGTATGCAGCATGCCTGAGGCCTAAGGTTCAAGCCCAGCCAGTAGAAAAAATTTTTTATGTTTTAGATGTGATAATAGTACTGAGGTTATTTTTTTTTTAAAGAAAAAAAGAGCCCTTACCTTTAGAAATACATACTGATATAGATGAAATTATGTTATCTCTCAGAATTACTTTAGAACAGTTCGGTTGAGAAAGACTAGAGATGTATTGATAATTGTTCAAGCTGGTAGGTAAATGGAATTTGATTATAATACTCTGGCTATTTTTGTATGTTCCTATAACAGTAAAGTTGAAAGGGTTTTAAGAAAAAAAGTGTATGAAGAAGAAACGAAAATTACAAAACAAATTTTGCACTTGCTGCTTGTACAGTCCAGGGAGGCAATATAGTGAGATACTCTACAGTGATAAATCTGGGGCCAAATGCAATTATGTGAAATCTTTGAGTATACAAAGTCAAAACACAAGCCCTAGCAATTTCTCGCTTATGCTTACATACAAGTGTATATAGATTTACAAATAATAATGTAATAAAAAAATCAATGTAAAATAAGCTATCTCCTAAAACCTAAAAATGAGATACATTTTAATCGTAGGCAAAACATAACATAATGGGGCTGGAGATTGAGTTCAGCGGCATAAGCGCCTGCCTTGCAAGCAGGCAGTCGTCAGTTCGATCCCCGGTACCGATAAAAAGGAAAAAGACAAAAAAAAAAAAAAAACCATAACATAACAATGATACTATATTACCTACTTCTGGGCAAGTTACTAAGACTATAACCAAACAACTTGTAATTTCATGATTTGATTTTAGTTGTTAAAAGTCACACACATAAGTCAGATAAAAAAATATAAGCCAGAAACTGATGTAAAATATTTAATAATAATAATATAGCAGAAAACACAGGTAACCATGTCAGAATAATCTATTTTAATAAAGCTGACTGCTAAAGAAGACTCTACTCAACTAATTAGCTTTGGAAATGTGTGTATGTATAGAATACACATATACATACACATAGACCTATAAATCCATCTATACACACGTATGCGTAAATATATATAAATCTATACATACACACAAGTGTGTAGGTATGGCTGTGTTTTAAATAAGGGTCTTGCTATATTGTCCAGGCTCAAGCAATCTTTGTACTTCGGCCTCCTGTGGCTATAGGCATGTACCACTATACCTAGCTAGAAATGCTTATAATATAGAACTTTCTTAATCTTATAACAGTTTAAGTGGAAATATTATCTAACAATAAAGTCAGAAATTAACTATACCCATGGTTTTCTTCATAATATTGTAGAATACACCACCCTGCTGAAACATGTGAGGAAGTCCTTTCGCGTAAGACCACACATCTTCTCCTGTAAGACAAAAGCAGATACAGAATAAGAAATAAGACAGTTTGCTCCCAGCGTTGCTTTAACAAGAAATATAAGAGCAACCAATGGTTGCTTTAATATGATTAGCCTAGCACAGAGACTGAAAGGCAGAACTAAATGAGTGAAACAACCAGGTAAAATACAGAGAGGACACAGAGTTGACAGGACACAAGAAAATGGATGGACTAAAGATGATGCCCACTACCAAACGCTGTCATAGAAGGGCACACATCCAGCATTTCAAAGCCATGTGGTTTTCAAAAGAGAACAGAAATCCAAATATTCAGTATGAATTCTATCAAGTTGTAAACGTAGACTCTAATTCAAAAATGTCGTTAAAGTTCCACGAGGCAATGCTGCATATATTAAACAAAATATAACTAAAGACTCACTCCAGCTTAAAATACTAGTTTATAAACTCTGGACTAGACTTTTAAAAGGCCATAGAAAATTTTGTACTTTCAAAATAGTATATACTAGCCAAGCATGGTTGTGTATGCCTATAATCCCAGCACTTGGGAGGCTGAGTTAGGATGATTGTTACGAGTTCAAGAGCAGCATGGGCAACAAAATGAGTTCAAGGTCAGCCTGAACTGCACAGTAAGACCCTGTCTCAAAAAGACAAAAATAAAATAAAATATAAAGTTGCACATTTATATTAAAGCCAAGTAAATTAAAAAGAGTCTAGGCAAAAATATAGGCAGACTGAACAAAAGAAACTGGATTTTGTTTTTCTGAAATTAACTTTCTCAAAACAGATCAAGAGAGAAAAGATTTGAAGAAATTTAGAATAACCTTTAAAAGCCCACACAATAGCAACAGGCAAATTAGTTCAAAAAAACCTTTTTAAAAAACATCTTTTCAAAAACATCCTTTGATACTTTTTAAATTAAAAAGTGGCGAATGATGCACTGTTATGGCACATACTTAGCATGAGTAAGAAAGTTCTAGGTTCAATTCCCAGCACTAAACACGTAACAAACAAAAACCCACCGAAAACGATCATCACTTTTGAAGAAGTCAAAGAATGGAAGGAATAGAAACATTACTTTTTTCTTTTTGGAATACGGTTCTCTTCACTTGTGTATATTTCATTATTTTTTAATATGCTAATATATGTGTATTACTTTCATTAGAAAAACTTACTATTTTTAACAAAGAAAGTTTTTTTTCCCCTACATAGTCATAACAATGCAACACAAAGAAAGTTTTGTCTTTTAGAAAATTATACTGTTGAATCTGAACTTTGTATGGCAATAATTGCTGATGCTAACTAATCACTAAGTATATACAATCTCTCCTCACATTCATAAACAAACAGGAATATGAATTTCTATGGCAGTTGGCTAAAGTTATTTTCAATATGCAGTTAATATACAAATTTTAAAAACTTTACCACTTGAAGTTTCATTAACCAAAACATAATACAAACATATTTTACCAACAATGCAGTACTGTTACTAGAATGCCTATATGAAACAGCAGATACATGGAAGTTTAATTTAAAATTCTAAAGATTATTAAGAGCATCAAATACGGAAATATTTGTAACTCCTGGCAGAAGCTCTGATTGTTGAATTTAACGTTAAATTTCATTTGGATAAATTATTTCTATAGCAATAACTTTTAATTAATGTTATCCTAAATGTACTTTAGATTTCGAGGATATCATTCATTTATTTAGCAGACATAAAAATGTATAGTAACAGTTTTGGGGCTAATAAGACTCTAAACAGGTGCCAAAATGATTAACTCTTTAGAACTGACCACCTGTATACTAAAAAGAAAGAAATCACACTTGTTAATTCACATACATGATTAATCTTTAAGCAAGCAGATCACTTACTCTACTGTAGTATTTCTCCATCTTATTCTCATTATCTCCCCCTTAAAAAGTCATTATTAGACACTATTTTCCTAACCTGCCCACTGCCCACGATGTTTGAAGACTACATTATCTGTTTGTGTATCGTATGTATACATCTATACAATCTATACATTACAGTGAGAGCTTTTTTCCCTTCCCCTTCCTTCCCTCAAGAACCAATTTTCACTCCCTTTATCTGACTTGAGGGAAGAATAAATATTGTCTAAACCTCTATTATGTACCTAGGGAAGGCAATTAATATAGACTCACTTACTCAACACAACTAAGTTCTACTTAAGAGACAAGGAAGCAAACTCAGATTGGTCAAATAACTCCCAAGATCACACAGCTAGTAATAATTGCTAAAGTCAGAATTGGAATTCTGCATATCCAAAGCTTATGCCTGTCCCACTATTAAAACTCTCCTAGAGGTCAAACTGTGTTAAAATAAACTTATATCTTCATTTTTTTTTGTAGAAATTTATGGCATCAATAACTGGTTGGAGGAAAAAAAAACAGGTAAATTATTTCCTTTGGTACACAATAACCTCCAATTAAAGGCATGTTTGCTAAAAACAGAAATCAGAAAAAGGACTAGCAATCAGTTACTTTGCCCAAGTCCACAAGACTCATAAAACTCTCCACTGCTCACTACCGCCCTGGTTGTCTCCTACCCTGCTTTGTGCTACTGCCACAGAATTTTGCCTCTGTCTTTTCCTCTGCAAGTCCCTCTTCCATAGAGTTTTCCAGTTTAACCTTTACTGTTTCTCAAAAGCACAGAATGAAATGCAAGCTCTTTTTACTTGGTATATGAGGTACTCTTCTAGCTGGCCTTTACCTGCCTCTCCCATCTCACATCATACCTTGCCTTAATTTTTACAAA
Organism: Cavia porcellus; assembly: GCF_034190915.1. NCBI lineage: Eukaryota > Metazoa > Chordata > Mammalia > Rodentia > Caviidae > Cavia > Cavia porcellus. Next base: position 43,153,145 of record NW_026947493.1, read on the forward strand.
CAACACTGCCAAATTGCTCCTAAAGGCCAATAACTGCTTTGTATAGGGGAAGGGAGGAGCAGAAAAGGGTATGGGGAAAAGAAAGAACTGAAGATCAAAAGAAAAGGAAATAGGGGTTGGGGATTTAGCTCAGTGGCATAAGCGCCTGCCTTGCAAGCAGGCAGTCGCAAGTTCGATCCCCAGTACCAATAAAAAGGAAAAAGACCAATAAATAAATAAATAAATAAAAGAAAAGGAAATAGAGCTTTTGTAAATGGGAAGGAGGACAAGAGTTTGAAGTAGCAGAGAGGGCTGGAAAGGGCAGGGGACAAAAACAGAATTAAGATGGGTCATGTACATGTACCAACTTGCCACAATCAATGTAATTGAATGTACCACATACACATAAGTAATAAGAAAACTATTTAGGTATCATTTACTTTAGGTGGTGGGTGGGCAGACGTCCTTCGATTTTCATATACATGTACATGAATATCAGGGCCCCACCAATGCTGCAGGTTAATTTAGCTCACTTTCTCTCTTTTTCCCCTTCTGAATTAAAAGATTAAAAGATTCAAGCTCAAGTTAGTGGCCTATCAGACTTTCTATTCCCAGCACCTGACAGTGCTGAACAAAAAGTAGCACTCTTACTACTGACTGAATGGTATATAAAATAAATATTGCAAATGAGATTTTTCCTTTTAAACAATGCCTAAAAGCAATAAAAAAAAAAAAACTGAAACAGCATAACTTCTCTTCAGTGTTATAAAGTATAAATGATAATAACATTTGCTTTTTTCTTTGAGAATCAAATAAACCAAAATCAGAGTAAAGAGAAATGATTTTTCTACCATTCCACTAGAAAGTAAACTTAGGGTAAAGCCTCTAACAAATATTATGTTAACGTATGTTTTTCTCTTACAGTCTCCAGTCAGTTTTACTTTATAATTCAATTGTTTAATAGTAAAACAGTAAGATACTTTAACCAATGTATTGTATATGACCATAACTATAGAAAAGTTTATACCACCACCATAAATAACATCTGTTTATAGCTCATCTTCCACCAGTCCTTTCTTGTACAGCCTTCAGTTCTCCTACCTGAAAGAGTGTTTATATGTATATAACAATGATATTATGGATGATTTTTCCTCTCATGTATCCAAAGTTTTTCTATGACAAGTAATTTTTAATTTTAAACAATTATGTTAAAATGAACTGTTTGAAATATTTTTTTTAATAATAAAATGGAATTAAAAGCAATTTTAAAAGCGCATCATCCCAATTTTCTAACCTTAAATATTTAAAAAGGTGATTTAGGGGAATGGTATGAGGGAAAGAGGATAGAAATGGGTATGGGGGTGCAGCTGAATTTGCAGAATAAGTTCTAATGTTTAGCACAGAAGGATAATTGTAATTGATAAAATGTACATTTCAAAACAGCTCGTAGAAAAGATTTTGAGGGGCCAGAGATTGCACTGCCTGGCAAGTGCAAGGTTATGAGTTCAATCCCCATAACACACACTCAAAAAGAAAGGGCTTTGAATGTTCCCAATACAGGAAATGCTGTAGAGAGACAGATATATCATAACTCCCATCTTATAATTACACATTGTACACATGTATAGAAATATCACACCGCACCCATATAATTTTTGTATACCAATTAAAAATAAAAATATAAATAAGCCAATTTGAAGCTTCAAGTTTGCAATTTATAAAGGCAGTAAATTTTAAAATTTACCATCTACATAAAATATATTTTAAAAACTCCAAAAGAAATATCCCCAAACTAACTCTGAAGTATCTATTATCATAAGATAAACAATGTATTTTAAGTAAGCAATTTCAAATTTTGTGGTAACTTATTTATTTGGTCTTTTTGAGACAGGGTTTCCCTATGCAGTTTAGGCTGGCCTTGAGCTCACTTTGTAGTTCAGGTTGGTCTTGCAACTTGCAATGACTCTCCTGCTTCAGCCTCCCAACTGCTAGGATTACAGGTGGACGCCACCACGTCCAACTTGTAGTAATTTTAATAAAGAATTCTAAATGTCTTTTTTTTTTTTTTGTCTTTTCCATTTTTATCGGTACCAGGGATCGAACTCACGACTGCCTGCTTGCAAGGCAGGCGCTTATGCCACTGAGCTAAATCCCCAGCCCCTAGAGTTCTAAATTTCTTTTCCTCTGCATTGAGAATTGAATCCAGGGCCTTCTGTGCTGCTAAACATTAGAACTTATTCTGCAAATGCCACTCAACATCACCAGCCCTTTTAAAAGTTGAGTCAGGTTCTCCCTAAATCACTAAATTGCCCAGACTGGGCTTGAATTCACAATCCTCCTGCCTCTCCCTCAGAATGCTGAGATTATAGGTGTGAGCCATCATATCCACCCAACAGTTCCAAATTTAGAGTAGGAATACAGGACTGTTTCTTGGAAAAACTCCCAAAGGTACTCATTTGCTCAAAGAATTGTTGCCACCTATCTCTATTTTGTGCATCTTCTGCCATCTAAAAATATATTTTATCAATAATCAAAACTTTTGCCTTCTGTACTTAGCCCTTTAAAAGTATCTGGCCACACAGCTTTTAGTGTCACCATCAGCATTAAAGGATACAGTTATAAAACATATGCATGCACACAAACCCAATTGTGTACACATGCACAAGGACATGAGTATGACAGGATACATCCCAATCTAATAACAATGAATTTATGTTAAAGAAATATTGAGAACCACTATATTTTATTTTACATATGCTTGAATTGTTTGAATTTTAAAAAAATATTATAATTGAAAAACTATGAAGAAAAATAAAAAGTATCACATAGTTGAGCATAGATAGGAATGTAATCAATATTTAACATAATCTTCAAAGCATGACTATGTAAAATAGCAATTTACAACATATACATTTAAGGTATACATATATGTACTAATTTTTATTCAATCTTATAACTTTTATCCCCCATTATAAATATGTTCTATATAAATCAACAGAATGGTTTCGGATGGCATATAACAGTATACATAAAAGTAGTATTAACTTTCAAGTCATCCAATATCTGAAAAAAAATGAGAAATAATGAGATTCAATGTCTCTGAAGAGAAGTATGTAAGGCTTTAAGTGTGATTCTGGAAAATATTGGACTATGGATACCTAGTGGTATCATAGGGCTGGAGTTAGCACTGTGGTAGGACTTTGCACAGGGCCCTGAGTTAGGGCCCCTGCAACATGGAAAAAAATTAAAAAATGAAACAATGGAGAAGGTACTATGAAATTAAAAAACACTGTTTAGGCTTTTGTTTGTTTTGTTTTTGGTCCTGGTGATCAAACCCACAGCCTCATGCATGCCACAGAGGTCTCTACCACTGAATTTTATCCTCAGACCCCAGTATTTTGTTGTTTTGAGACAGGGTGTCTTTATGTTGACCTCAGGTTTATAATTCTCCTGCTTTAGCCTCCAGAGTGCTTGGATTATACTCCTGCAGGCCACACCTAGCTAACTTTTAAAGGATATGTTAAAACCAACCTGGGCATGTGAGTACGTGGGCATGTGAGCACGTGGGCATGTGAGCACGTATCTGTATTCCAGCATCTTAAAAGTTGCACCAGGAATATAGCAAGTTCAAGCCCAGCCTGGATAATCATGCAACTTAGCATAAGCCTGTCTCAAAATACAAAATCAGAGATGGAATGTAGACCAGTACTCTGAGTTCAAGCCCCAGTACCACCACACTGAGATACAATACCAGACAATTGCAATTTAAAGAGGAAAGATTTATTTTTGCTCATATTTTAAGCCCATAGTTGGTTGGTTCTAAGGCAAGAAGACATGGTGGAAGGGTCTGGCAAAGGAAAGATGCTCATATTGGAGAGGGATATACACCCTTCCCCTCAGTGTCCTGCCTCTTCCTATCAGACCCTACCTTCTAACAGTAAGTGAGGCGTATCCTCCTCACAATCCAATCCCCTTCCAAACGCCACATTGGGAGACATTCATGTTCTAAACCACATTTAAAAAGTCACACAATTTCTTTCAGCAAGAGAAAATGTATGCCAAAAGCAAACAATTTTCTCAACTTTTTAAAAGACGGTAACCTTTGCAGTAAAAGAATATTATTAAGTAGTATAATTCCATTTAAGCAATTCCAAACTAATAAACTCTGTTTTTTGCTTAAACCTATTTTTAACTTTTTACGAGAGAGAGCGAGAGACAGACAGACAGACAGAGACAGAGAGAGAGATGCCAGATGTATAGTGGCACACACCTGTAATCCTAACTACTCTGGAAACTCAGAAATGGATCGCAAGTTTAAGACTAGCCTGGCCAACTATGACACTGTCTCAAAATTAAAAAATAAAAAAGGGCTGGAGATATACCTCAGGGTTGTGCCCCTAGGTTCAATACCCAGTACTACAAAGAAATGCTAGAAACTTTATGCAATACAATACTTACGAAAAAGAAATTAGCCTAATATTTATGGATCACATACTATTATCATTTCTAACAAACACACGCAGCATACACATGCACATACAACTGGTATACTAGAAACTTCTGTAACGTATTTTGTAAAGCTAGAGTTGGAATAATCCAAGTTACTATATAAAAAATGAAGATGACAGTTGGCAAAACTTAAGTTCAACAACCTCTGATATTCTGGATAGAACAGATTAAAACATAAGATGTCAAAGGCAGAATTTTTTTTCTTTATACAACCATCATCTGATTCAGTGTGACTACTTCTATGAATGGTTTTCATTAACCAAAGGACTTACAATTTTGTTTACATAAATTATAGACATAAATTTTATTTAATGAATGGTCTATTTAAAAGCCAAAGTACATATGCATAGCTAGCTATTAAACAGTTGTCCTTATTTAATGAAGCTACACAATTCCTTGTACATATACATATAAAATTTAATCAAATAAAAAGCTTTCTAAAATGCTGTATTGGTCATATTTGGACATTTTACAATTTCATGTCTATAGGAAAGAATGCTGGCAATATGTTGCCAAAAATTACAAAAATATGGGACTCTTGCAGTGGAGATCATGAAGCTGAGTTTATGGCGGGCAAGGCCAGCATATAGTTCACTTTTGTACCTGCAATGCAGTCTTCAGCTCAGCATATATTCATTTTGCTGAAATATTCCTGATTCATTCATTTGGCAAGTATCTACTTGGTACCTATGTACCAGACATTGTACTAGGTGATAAGGTATTCATTAGAGAATAAAACAGGCTACAGAACTCTACCTTAATGGTTTAATAATCCAGTGAGGAAGGACAAATAAGATGATTAAAACTTGTGCTACAGCAGAAATGAACAGGATATAATGATAAAATGATTTACTTAGAATGGTCAGGAAAAGTCTCTCAAACTCTTTAAGAAGTGACATTTAGCAGCACAACTCATAAAAGCTAAATCTTTTTTTTTTTTTGTCTTTTTAGTTTTTATCAGTACCAGGAATCGAACTCATGACTGCCTGTTTGCAAGGCAGGCGCTTATGCCACTGAGCTAAATCCCCAGCCCCCATAAAATGGGGAAATGGCCTATTATATATCCATCAATAGATGAACAGATAAAGAAAATGAGATATTTATACACAATGAAGTACTACTATACCATAAAGAAAGCTACGTTTGAGTCATTCCTAGGAAAATGGATATACTTAGATACAATAATGTTAAGTGAAATAAATCATACACATACGCTTAAATATCACACAGTTTCTCCTATAAGAAAATCCAAAGTATGACTAAGGAAGCAAACAAAATAAAATGGGTAACAGGAAACAAGGAGATAAAAGTTTCTCCAAATGGAAGGAGACAGATGGAGGGAGAAGGGGATGAACAAAGAATTGGAATGTGTTATATACATGTACCAATTCCATGATGAATGTGATCATATACTGTAAATGTATATTAATAAACTTTTTAAAAGTGCTATTTGAACCTAAACTTCAGTGAGGAAATTGCTTTTTGCAAAGCATAAAGCTTGGTAAGTTATCCTCTAAACTAACACAGCAGCATAGCTTCCATTTGGTAATTTACAATGTAATTTCTCCACTTTAAAATTTACAGTTTTCTAAATAGTTCATGTCTTTCTCTGGTCCTCCTTAGTCTGAACATTAGTAGCTCCCCAGGATTCTTTACAGATGGCTGGATGTATGTAACTATACCAAACTTGAATTTTTATAAACATATTAACTTTTTATTAAGAATATCTTGCACACATTTCAAATTATTACAAGACAATTAAAAAGAGAAAACTAATATTTGTTGAGGACTAGCAACCAGGCATGTTGGTGCTGATTTGTAATCCCATTACTCTGGGAGGCTGAAGCAGGAGGATCACAAATTTGAGATCAGTCTGAGCATCTTAGTGACTTAGTGAGACCCTGTCTCAAAAAAACAAAAACAAAAACAAAACCAACAATCAACTGACTTTAAACAGGAAAGTCTCTCAAGTGCTTCTACTATAAAATTACCAAACTTCTTTACACTCAAGCAGTGGAAGTAAAAGATACAGAATCATGTCAGTTAGGTATGGCGATACATGCCTGTAATCCCTGCTACTGGAGAGGCTGAGGCAGGAAAACTGAAAGTTTGAGGACAACTTGTATATTTAGTATGACTGTTTTAAAAATTAAAAGGGCAGCCAGGAGCGGTGGCACACACCTGTAATCCCAACACATGGGTGGCTGAAGCAGGAGGATCACTGCAGTTTGAGCCAGCGGGGGCTACACAGTGAGTTCAAGATCAGTTTCAACTACAAGACCCTGTCTCAAAGAGAATAAATAAATAAATAAAATAAAAGGATCAGGGATATAGCTCAGCACTACTTGGGTTCGATCCTCAGTACAAAAAGAAATCAATGAAAGCAAAAAAGAGCATAAAGACAGAGAGACAGAGGAGGAAAAATACTTACAGCTTTGTGGATAGCAACATAAAAAGGGAAGAGACCAGAAACTGAAAGCATCATGTTGGTGAACTCACTGATTGTAGCTCTCAGTCCAGTTCTCAGATATTCCAGTCTAGGAAGCTCAAATCAGAGTCAAAATAGTAATAAACCAGGATCCTATTTTACTCATGTTCCTTATGAAATATATAATCATATTTATCAGATTTTTGAGACCACTAATCATATCCCACTTATGGCAATTTATTTGTCCACAATGGACAACGTAACCTTCTAAACAAAAATAATCTTTATGGGCATTCTTACATATATATCAAAATTTATTATCAGGAAGCTAAATGAATAAGAATAAATGCTTAATGGATCAGGTAAATGGACTAAGATCTTTTAGAGAGGCCATGGTCAAGACTGATCAAATATTCCTGCTTCTCAGCAAAGACTACTTTCCTGGTTACTAGAATTATCATGAGCCTCAGATGATGTTCCTTTATCCTTTGTACAGCAGTGTATAAGCATTACCAAATTCTGCTTTTCAGACTCTTTTTCAATGTCCAGTGCTGACCATCCATCCCATTTCTGCAGATACAGCCTTTCTTTAGATATGTCATTGGCATCTATTGAATTCAATTTAAAAAATTTCAAAGTGGCTACTACCTGCTGAGTAATCTACTAGGCACTAAATATACAAGGGGGAGATGATGTGGGCCTCATGCTCAGGAGTTCACCTTCTACTGAGGAAGAACTTTTCTGTTTTTGATCTGGAAGACTGCCAGTCTATTACAATGTCTTACACATATATCTAATTTTATTCATTCTGTGAGGATAGTATTTAATTTTCAGAGTCCTATGAATAATTTACCACTACTCTTACATATCAGCTAAAAGGGCATTTTGTAGAGCAGAGACAACTGAGGTACTGTGAAGTGAAGCAGCTTGCCTGAAATCACAAAGCTAGAAAGTCGTGAAGCCAAGATTCAAATTCTAGGTCTTTCTGACTCCAGAGACCACACAATCTTTCCTCTATTCTATCCAATCTCTTAAGAAATGAAAATTTTTGAGAGCTAGAAGTATGCAAAGGGCCTAAGACAGTTCCTAACATATCCTCTAATTCAATTATTATGTCTGCCAACATAAAATTCAATAGTACCAAATCATAAATTTGCAGTTTTTAAATCTCCTATTAACTGCTAGGCCCCCAAACTGGCAAACCAAGAACAAATAATCTTCATTATAAGTCAATGTTCAATTCACTACTATTTAGTACCCATATAGAATCAAAACTCAAATCATCTCTCTAATTGAAAATTCTAATCTCAGCAAAAATAAGTACAGGGATCGAACTCACAACCTTGTGCTTGCCAGGCAGGCACTTACACCACTGAACTAAATCCCCAGCCCAAGGCCCTTCTCATATCTCACATTTAAATTTCACATTTTGAAGACTTGGTGAAGTATAGTAACAGTAAACTAAAAACAATGATTAAGCAAATAAAAACACAAAATGTGCAACACTAGACAATGTCTTAAATCATCTAAAGCTTTAAATTACACATTTGGTTGATAATAAATTTTAATTTATGCTGAATTATTTAAAAGAAATGCTGTTTAACTCCATTATCATCTATCTTTCTTACATTTCTCATGAGCTATACAATAGTTCATTATAATCAATGACAAAGATTCACTTAGCACTGAAATTACCCAAACACAAATCCTAGTGTACATGTAAGAAAAACATGACGGACTGAGAAAGGGAGAAAAGGAAATAGAAGAGAAATACTATTAGGTGGTGGTACATTGAGAATGTAAACACCAGAAACTGCAATTCATCAAGCAGGAAGTCCTGAAATCACATGACAGCAGGAAAATGAAAAGTAAAAATAAAAGAAAAACGAGCAAGATAGGCCCAACGGAGCTGGGGGTGGGGGATTAAAAGATTATTTAGATATACTGTATGTCTGTTAAAAACTGTACAAATAAGATATATTTAACTCATCTAGTGACAACTGAGTAACTAGTCTTTTAGTAATTATGTCACCAAAATATTCATTTAATAAGTTAACACCTGTCAAAATACTAAGGAAAATAATTTTCTCCTAATATTCAGAATGAAATATTTATACTGACCACAGATTTCCACCAAAGACAACAGAAAAATTCAATGTGTATTCATAATTTAAGATATACCATCTAATAGTTAAATTGATCTTACCCATTAACGTTGCTAAAAGACACAAAGAATACATCTCTTTGTCAGCTTGCTCCTGAAGCTCTTTGGATGACAGTTTACCAGAAACAGCAACCTCTTCTTGTTTCACAGTGTGGGCTGAGTGTGCTGGAGCGGACTGACCGCCTTCTGCTTTGCTTTTTAGAATCTCTATTGTAATTCTGTCACCATGCTGTAAAGGAACAGGCTCCTTTTCCATTCCTGCCTGTGGTGGCATTAACTCTTTAGGAGGAAAGCCATATCGAATACACTGTAAATATGGAGGAATGTTGAATTCTCTAGAAATACTTTCCTGAAGTTCAAAAAAGGTTGTTGAAGACTTAAGTGTAACCATGGACTGTCGACCATCATTAGTTGTTATTCGGATCTTCTTCTCCTTAGAAGTTGTAGGTGAATAGGGAGCCTTGGTAGGGGTAGCAGGAGCAGAGGATGTACCATCACGAATGGCAGTGGGAGATACAGTTCTGGGCTGTACTTTTTGTTCTTGTTTTAACTTCTCTGTTTTCCGTTTTTGCATTGCAGAAGCCTGTTCTGTAATGTTCTGTTGAATAGTTCTTTCAGTTTTACTCATATTTAACTCTTCCTTGTGTAAAGTTTTTGTTTTCTGTCCAGTAAGAATAATTTTAGTTGGGAGCTGAGACTCTGATTCTTCTCCAATTCTTTGGGCATGAGCACCATCGATATTTACAGGAGTATAATCATCAGGATTCTTTTTGGCGGTCTGATTCAATATAGTGTGAACAACTTTCTGAACTAGAATTTCACTCCCAAATTCACCTGGAAAGTGCTTGGTAACAAGTTTCATTGCAACATCATAAACATTACTATTCAAAGATGGATCACTTTCATACTGGAACCAATACACTGTTTCTCTGACCACTCTTCCTCCCCATTCCAAAGTAATAGGGAAAGCTTCCGGTAGATTGTCATATTCTTTACCATCCCAAAAGTGTTTGAATCCACAACCACATTTGCCGCCAGTGGACCTAGAATTAGTTCTATCTCCATCCAAATATACAATAGATCCATCTCCTCTGACTCTTCGCACAGATGTGCCATGACACCAATTACAAGCCGTTAAATTACTCAATCCGTAGTCTGGTATCAGAACATCTTTCACTGAATCATATGAGCAAACCAAACTGTTCAAGGGAAAGCTGTAATTTTTGTCAGGCCTCAGCTGTCCATGAGTACTTTTTGCCAGGTTATACAGTTTCCCTCCGGGAGCCAACCACTCTGGAGGAACATGAAGTTCAGAGAGGGCACCACACAGCAAACATTTGTGAAGGCGATTATCCATTACTGCTTTTTTAGCAGCTGCTGTAACTTCTTCGGGCTGGACTCCTATCACCCCAGTCCTTCTGTAGAAATACTGATGGACATCAGCAACCAAACTAGGATGGATACCGTGTTTGTCCATAAAGACCTCTTCCATAGCAGCAACAAGCCTAAGTAAGTACTTATCTTGCAAACTTCTGTCTCCTCCAATAACACAACCACCATCTTCCTCAAGTTTGATATACTTTTTAATAAGGTCCTGGGGCACACCCCAAGCTTTAGGAAGTAAATTCATAGGTAGTTTGGGCAAAGCAGCTCCTTTTATGCCTACCAAGGGTATATAATGGTTTCTACCAGAGCTACTCCACGCAATACAGATTGGTTTGTTCAAATGACCATCTTTCCCAGTGCACTTCTCTGCAGGTATAAGCCCAGGCAGAAAGGTGGCTGAATAATCACCAGAGCTTCTCATACCACTGAGAGAATCTAACAGAATTATAGGACGATGTAACACATTAGCCAGGCCAAATATGTGGATGTTCCTCAGACCTAAGGGAACACCCTCGGGGGGCACGAATAGAGGGTCACACTCATTGATAATGTCCTCCCACTCAGCAGCATCAATAAAGTCGTGGAATAGGGCTTGATATCGTGCCAGGTGCTGCTGAAAGTGTTGTTTAAGATTTTCTCTCAGGGCATGCCAGAAGAGCTCCCGGCCTACCAGCGCTCGAGATACAGCATGCACCAGGCAGTGTCCATCTCCATCCACATGCACTGGAATGAGACATTCCTGACTCTTATTAGCCCGCTTGATATCCTCAAGAGTGTCATGCAAATACAGAAGGCTTCCGGAGCGGTCCTTGCCGTACCCCACCGTGTTAACATGCTCTGGTTCTATGAGAAAGGCCCGGTCACCGAGCAGCGCACAATCAAATAGTTCACCCTGGTTCATATCCCGGAGAAGCTTGGCCCGGCCTGTCTTTTTGTCCATTCCATAGCGAGCCAATATGGGCGACAGCAATTTACAGTGATAGTTGGAAAGGCCCATCACCTTTACCAGTTCCGTGTTCTTCTTGGGTGCCCCAGTCACCCCAAGCAGCGCGTTCCGTAGCAGGTTGTGCAGTACTACGTCCGGGTCGGTCACCTCCTCCACCCCCAGCAGCTGCTGCTGCTCGTGCCGCTGTCCGCACTCAGTACACTCGATGCTTACAGAACCGGAGGCCGGGAAGAACAGACGCGCCTGGCACTTAGGATCTGGGCAGCTCCCGGAAAGGATTCTCCGATCTCTCCGCTTCGAAAGCCCTCCCGGAGCAGCTGCTGCCCCCGCCAAAGACGACGGAGTTTGCGGAGCCTCAGGGGGGGGAGGTGGTGGCGGCAGCGGAGGAGGCGGTGGCGGCTGAGACATAGCTCTCGGCTCTCGGGTCTCGCTCCGCGACCCTCAAAAGCTCATAGCCCAAAACCCCTACCGGCCCGGCTCGGTCTAGTTCAGACCCAGAGCAAATCACTTTCCTTTTCCTACCAGCTCCTCCTCCTCCTGACCGAAGACGGAAGCGCCGGACGTTGTTTCTCTTTTCACTTCTCTACTGCCGTAGCCGTTGCCCCGAACGTAACGGCCACCACCCCAACCCGCACTCACACTCACTCACTCTCGCTCTCTCTCGCTCAGACACTAGAGACATACCCGCCCTCGCAAAGAGTGCGCAGGCGCGTTTTCCGCTCTGCCCTCTGGGAATTAGAGTCTTTTGATCGTTCTAGGCCCTTAAGCGCTAGGTTCTTCGTCCAGAATGAACTACAAATACCGCGATTCTAATAGGTTCAGCACCCAAAGAGAGGAGGAAGAGGAAGGCAATAGGAAGGAGGGCAGAAAGAAAGATGGTGACTTGCGTTGCCTTTCGGGAATTGTAGTTCTAATTGATTCCTCTTTGTGGTTTTACTCATTCTAAGGAGCCAGGCGAAAAAGTCTGAGAGACTACATTTCCTAGGATGCCCTGCGGCGCGTCGTCCAGTCGAACTTCCCCTTTGGGCAGAAGGGAGAATCCAGGGAATCTCCGTAAAAAGAGAGTTACAGGGAGTGGGTTTTGGAGCAGAGAGTCTGAAGTTCACGACTGCTAGAAGGGGAGGGGAGTGGAAAGGCTCTCAATGAAGAAGGTACAGTAAATAAATGTCCAAGGATGTGATGGGCTGGGAAATTGAATTAAATGGCTTAGTCCAGACTGAAGGTCCTAGAAAAGAGAAGAGAAGTAATGGATGTCAGGATGTTTTCAAAGACCGTTTTCCACTTCTGTAGTCTCATTTCTACCTCAGTTCCAAGTGATTGACGCACTTAATTCTCCTTTTCTGCCTTTTCCTCTTTACGTGGTAGTCGCGGAAACACCGTTTGTTTTCTCGTTTTTCTGTCTTAAAATGTGTAGTACAAATAACAAGACCTTAGCATGCATAGTTTTATATACATATACAGAACTTTTAAAATGTAGGTATAAATTCGTTTTATCCTTAAATCCTTCCCTTAGAGAATCTGTAAGATCGTCACTCCAAGGATATAGTGCTAATTTGCATCTAATGTCCATTTCTTTAAAAAAAAAAATGACGGATTTGAAAAAGAAATCTTTCAGTTGTTGTTTTCCCTCCTATTTTCCCTGGGCCATGCAAAAATGTACCTTCATTAAAGACGGGTAATGTTACCTACCCTGAAGGAATATTTTTCTTTCTTTCTTTTTTTTTTTTTTTTTTTTTGTGCCAAAACCCAGGAAATATTTTTCAATAAAGTTATCAGAAAATTAATTCAGGCAGGAAGAGTTATTTTATTTGACATTTTGCTCATAACGTCATGCTGGGAAGTGAACTCAGGGCCTCTCCAATGCAAGCACTCCTGCCATGGGTTACATCCACAGTTCTTTTTACTTTGGGATAGTATCTCTTTAAATTGTCTAGGCTGACCTTGAACTTGGGATCCTTCTTCCTAAATCTTCCCAGTTGCTGAGATTACAGGTATAACCACCACACAGAGCCTGGAAATGATTTTTCATTAAGTTCTTGTGAACTTAGAAATTGGATATGCCCTTCAGGTGGAAGTTATTTTTTTTTCTGTAACTGAGCAGTTACATGGGCAGTGTCACTATGTTTTTCTCCTACAGAATACAAAGACTTCAGTTACTAAATCTTGGACACATAAAATGACAGCATTCAGCAGTTCTAACACTGTCATGCACTTTTATCTGTCATCAAAAGCTACATTTTCCTTATTGCTGATACATATGAATTGTAAAGTAGATTAAATTGAGTCTGAATATATCATTTGAATTGTACAAAATAAATGCTGTCCACCTCACTGAATAAGAAAGCCTTTCTCTGTTTTATCAAGTAGAATCCACTTGATTGATGTAGCATTCATTTTCTCACATAGAACCTTGATTAGTTAGAAACATTCTTTCCCAAACTAGAATTGATTATGTTTATTTATATATTAATTTTGTGATGCTAGGGATCAAACTCAGAGCCTCATGCATGTTAGGGAAGTGCTTTACCAGTGGGCTGCATTCCCACCCCTAAATTGATAAATTCATTTCTTACTGATCTCACGATTTAAGGATTATATTTTTGAAAGAAAAAAATACTCATAGTTAATGTGAGTAGGATGAAGAGTTAAGTTTCCAGGTAATTTTACAATTAAGTTAGGTCATCTAATCTGAAAATAAGTCACTTATTTAATAAGTCTGGAAATACAGACACTATTCATAAAGTATAAAAACTAACATGAATAGGGGGCAATGATGTTATCTGTTCAATGTGAGAATTAATTACTCGGTGCTTAGAAGGCATGGGAACCTACAATATTAAAAATAAAAGAAAATTTTGTCAGGACAAAATATGACATACTGTTTCTTATATGGCCATAAGAGTTTGGAAAGCTTCTAACTTGCTTATGAGATCTTCATGCTTCCTTCCTCTTCCCTCAAATTGCATGATTTTCATTGCCTTATTAATTTTCACAGGATCTTTGTGAAGTAGAGAGTAGTTCTTGTTCTTGTGTCCATATTTGAAGTGAGAAAAATGAGATGGACAGTTAGTATTAAATGCTATGATACACACTGTCCTTCTGCCATCACCATTAGTAGTATCTGTATTGCTAAAGCTAATTACAACTGCAATCAATTTTTTATAACTTTCGTATGGCCCTTCTGAACTTCCTGTACTGTTTTTAATTAATGTAAAAGCAAAAGTCATCTACTTTAGTAACGGAACTACCACCATTTTTCTTGACTTTTTGTATATTACGTATATAAGGAAGGGAATCATAACTTTGAGGGTTGGAAAGCAGTCACATACACACTCATAAAATGTGTATCTATACTGAGAGTTAACTGTGTTCCTCCAGATCCCTACTGAGGATAGACTTCCAGTTACAACCTTTGTTGAAACCTGAGTAGGACTAATGACTTAAGTCAGTGCAGCATAAAGGATGCAGATGGCCGTCTCCAAGTAAGAGTGAGTTTAAACTGAAGAGAAGGGCTACTTATCAATAAAAGTGAATAAAGCATGCAATCAAAATGGTACAGGAAACAAACATCACAAATTCTATGAGAATATAGGGCAGATTTTTTGTTTATTATCTTAATCTTTTAAATGCTTTTTTGAAATAGGTAGCTTTCTCTTAACAGATAAGACTTAATTCTAAAACATTAATGTTGTCATTTTTGTTACCATCCAGAAAGCAAGTAGCAGAGTGGGTGCAAATTAGGGTTTTCCTTGTTGAGCAGTTTACAGATTTAAAAATTAGACAGGAAGCAAGTGAACTGGCAACCAGTGTCATCTTGGCTTGGATATGTTTTTCACAGATTACCATGATTTAACTTTTTAAAATGTAAAAACACTTTGGGCAGTGTCCACACTTCACTTTATACTATTTATATTGGGTCTCCTTGAGACATTGCCTGCTGAGCCCAACCTCAAAAATTAAAAAAAAAAATTTTAAAAATCATATCCTTTTCTCTCTTCTCCCCTTCCCTCCCTTCTGCTTCCTTCCTTCCTCCCTTCCTTTCTTCTTTCTATTTTGTGGTGAAGAAAATCAGGCCCAAGGTCTTGTATATATTAGGCAAGCACTCTGACTCTGAGCTACATCCTCTGCCCCGTGTGCCTTTTGTATACTAGATAGTAATCGGGCATAGAAGGACCTATTCTCACAAGGCTCCTTGGTGTGCACCTTAGTCCTCGCTACTGGAAGGCTGAGGACATAAATTGGAGCTAGCCAGATCTCATACAGGGGCAGTCCATCCAAAGATTCTTAAAGAAAGTATGCCAAAAGCAAAAGGAAAACTTTGTAAACAGGACTTGCAAAAAGTATTCAGGAAAGAAGACAGATTTGTACTTATCTTTTGGCGAGGGAGGGGCTGCTGGAGACTGAACCCAGAGTCTAATGCATGGTAGGCAAGTGCTGAACCACTGAGCTTTGTCCCAATGCAATATTTATCACTGTACAGTGTAAAAGTGACCTGGATCAAGTTCAGGCCTACAAGTTATAACTTCACACAGTAGTTCTCAATCTTTAGCGAGCATCAGAATCAAATCAAAAGCTTAAAAAACCATCATTTTCTGAGCTTCACAGCAGAATGAGTGTGCATAAGAAGAGCCTGAGAATTTACATTTTTAGCAAGTTTTCTGGATGGTACTGGCCAAAGAATCACACTTTAAGATTTACCGTTGTCATGGTTTATGTCTGTGGCCCTCAGGCCTCATGAGTTTGCATTTGTGCATTTGTGATGGTTCATTGTCTAGTGCTTGGATTGATGGTGTCAGTGCTATACCCACATAGGGGTGGAGCCAGGATGTAATGTAATGGCAGGAAGAAAGTGTGTCTTGCTCTTTGCTGGTTCCTGCTTGCTATTTGCAGCCCCCATGAACTGTGGCCCAACCATGCCCGCCTGCCTTGGAGCCAACTGAGTGTGGACTGAAACCTCCAAAAACTGTAAGAAATAAACCTTTCTTTTCCCAACTTGGGCTTCAGGTATTTTGTCTCAGCAATGAGTAAAAAGTAACTAAGAATTTGGTACCGAGGAGTGGGGTCGTTTGCTGTGACTATACCTGACCATGTTTTTCAAGAGGCTTTGGAAATGGCTTGTGGGCAGAATTTGGAAAGGCTTGGACATGTCTCCTGGATGCATAGAGCTGGAGCAGCTTAGGCTGTTTTGTAGAGGAGATTCTGGTCAGAGCTCAGGAGACCAGAAGGCTGATAGAAAGCCTCATGTTAAAGACCAGGCTTGGAAGGTTTCTGCTGGGAAGAAGGACTACATTGGTTGTTGGACTCCCCATGATGTGTGTTATGCCTTGGCAGAAAATTTGTCTGCATTTTGTTCATGCTCAGAGACTTTGCCTGAGACTGAGACAAAGGGCACTGGATTGATTAATCTTGAAAAAAAATTAAAAAGCAATCAAACATTGAGGCTGTGGCATGGATATTGTTGGGGGCTTTAGCCAGCTTGATGTTGCAAATCAAGAGCAAAGAACCCAGCAGGATAATTTGCAATTACTGTGAGTTTGACCAGAAGGAAAATGCCAGGAAGGCTGTGGATTGTAAAGACAGATTTGAGATTTTGATTGCTGATGGCTCCGGGACATCTCAGGAAGCTGGGCCCCACCCTATGCAGCCTCACTGCAAAAGTAAAAGAATTTGCTCAGAGGAGAAAGCTGCAGAGCACCAGGTTTCAAAATGGCGACAGAGGCCACATGAGGTTCCAGAATGGCAGCAACATAGAGAAGCTTTTCCTCACAATCAGGTAAACAGAGCCCTGCAATCCAGGCAACTGACCCCTACAGCCAAGAGAGAGAAAAGCCTGGCTACTGCTTCAGCTGGCAGCAGACCTTGGCGGCATCCACAAGGTGCTAATTTTAGGTGCAAGGAAAATGCACGAATTCTGAGGGTAAGATGGCTTCCACCTCGTTTGCAAAGGGCCTGGGAGCCCAAGCAGTGCCCCTGATAGGGCAATTTGTAAAGATGCAAGGGTGAAGCCAAAGGTGCGGTGGAGACTCCAGAAGTTTGGAAAAGCCAGAAACATGGGGATGATCCAAAGAAAGCTGCAAAAAACGAGCAGAGAGGATTTAAGAGAAAAGCTGTGGGAGCTGAAATCCCTGGAAGTGCCATGGGGTTGGAATCACCCAAGCCTTTTGGAGCTTGCAACCAGTTTGCTTCAGATGCTGAGCATGGAACTCTAGGACTTAATGTTTGCCCTGCCTGATGCTGGACTTGCTTTGTTTTTAATGCTTTATATTCCCCTGTTTGTAACTTTTGGAATGGTAATGTTTATCTTGTGCCTTTGCATTTCAGAAATGTTTAACCTTGTTTCATTTGTACAGGGGGTTACAGTTAAGTTTGCCATAGATCTTGGAGGAGACTTGGGACTTGGACTGTTCAGCAATGCTGAAACTTAGGACTTTGACATCTCTTGGAGGTGGACTAAATGTCTTTTGTATAAATGATGTACATGAGTCCTGGGGGCCAGGGGTGGAATGTTATGGTTTATGTCTGTGGCCCTCAGGCCTCATGAGTTTGCATTGTGCATTTGTGATGGTTCATTGTCTAGTGCTTGGATTGATGGTGTCAGGGGTGGAGCCAGGATGTAATGTAATGGCAGGAAGAAGGTATGTCTTGCTTTTTGCTGGTTCCTGTTTGCTGTTTGCAGCCGCCATGAACTGTTGCCCAGCCATGCCTGCCTGCCTTGGAGCCAACTGAGTGTGGACTGAAACCTTCAAAAACTGTAAGAAATAAACCTTTCCTTTCCCAACTTGGGCTTCAGGTATTTTGTCTCAGCAACAAGTAAAAAGTAACTAGGACAACCGTTTAGCAGGGTACTTCTAAGGAAAATCTTGTTACTGTGTTCTTGAAGTTGTCACAACAGTATGTTTAGGAAAGAAATTAAAATGAAAATTGAAATATCTGTTATTAACATAAGTGCTAACATTTTTGATGGATCACTCAAGGTTTTTTTCTCTATCCATATATACTATGTACTTAAAAACAAAATTATGTCCCCACTATAATAATAGTTATTGATACCTATTTAGCATCTACTGTGTGCTGTGTATTTACTTAAATTTTTACTTTCTTTATGAGACAAGTGCTATTACGGTTGTTACTAATCTTGCAGATGAAGAAATTGTGGCACAGAGAAGTCAAGTAACTTTCTCAGTGTCTCACAGTTAATAAATGGCACAATTAGAATTAAAATCAAAGTAATCTGTTTCTAGAACCTGTGGACTTAGCCACTGTGCTGTACTGACTTTTCTACATTACATACTGTTTTTAACTTGTATGTTTGTTTGAGTTACAGTCCCACTGTGTAGTTCAGGCTGGCCTTAACTTACTATGTAGCCCAGGCCAGCTTCAAACTTGCGGCAGTCCTCCTGCCTTAGCCTCTTTAGTGCTGGAATTACAGGCATGTACCGCCATGCTTGGCCATATTGTTTTTAACTTGCATTGTGTTGTCGTATCACAATAATCTTGATATCATTAAATTTTTTGACACTTGAAAATATATTTTTAAAAAATTCTCATTCAAAAGTATACAGAAAAATAACATAAAAATATTCCAGTATCCACTAGATTTAACAAATGTTAATTTTTTAAGCATATTTGCTTTAGGACTCTCCCTTTAAAAACAAATTTATAGATTTAATAAGACTAAGATTTTGAGGTTTTCACATAAAAATTATGCCTGTGAGTGTTAATAGAAATCATCATTTTCCTTCAGTAAAAATAGGAGATCCTTTGTATTCAGTAATAGAAGAAGAATTTCTGTGTAGTAAATATATAGATAATTATCATGGCTATTATCACGCTATCCCAGGGTCTGGGATTGTAGCTCAGTGGTAGAGCACTGGCCTGGCATGTACGAGGCCCTGAGTTTGACTTCCTGGAGCCACAAAAAAAATAATATATGTGTTATGTTAGTGGGTGTCCCTTCCTTCTTCACCATATTGGTCCAGGCATGAACAAAACTTCTTTAGTCAAGCATGATAGTACATGCCTATGATACCAGCACTCTGTGAGGCAGAGGAAGGAGGATCACAAATTTGAGGCCAGCCTGGGCAACTTAGCAAAGTCATGTTGCAAACAAACAAAAAGCTCTTCCCTCACAGGACTTTAACTATTTGGTTATGGTAGTAATACTATAGATAGTAACACAAAGTTAGGTAATGTGACTTGTATGGCTTATTCAGGCTGTGTGGCTTACCTTCATGTGATAAAGGTCACATACTATCGTGGTAGCATCTCAGAACTACCCTATAGAACTTCCCATAGTGATAGGAATGTTCTGTGCTTCTACTGTTCAGTGTGGCAGCCTCTAGCCACCTGGCTGTTAGACAATTGGAATGTGGCTAATCTAACTGAGGATTGTTAGTTTTATTTAAATTTAACTAACTTTTGACACCATATAAGTGTTGGGAGCTGGTGAAGCTGGAAATTGACTACACATTCAAGGCTGGAGCATGACCATCCCAAGAACAAACAGTACTTTGGGCAAGTCACATGAAGAAGCTGCTTCAGCCCAGAAAACACCTGGCCCCAGGACAATCCTGGGTTGCTAGGACAGCAGGATGTCATGTGACATTAAGTTGCTAAAAGGTATAAATAAACACCCCTGCTGTGAGGAGCCTGTACCTTTCCTCCCATCAGGAGGATAAGGGCTCCACCTGACCCCTAGCTTTTTATTTTCTCATCTTCTCACATTCTTCATCCTAAGATCCTCAAGGGCTACATGGGTCACAGCATATAAGCACAGATGTAGGCCCACCAGGTTCACATTGAAATATAACAAGTCCCTGGACCTGGAGCTGAGGCACTGAAATGGAACATCTGCAGTGCCCTGGGTTTAATCCTCAGCACCCAAAATAATAATAGTAAAATGAGTACACAATTCCAGTTGAGTTCATTCCTCATGGGGTTTGAAGGATGGAAATTGACTTCAAAAGAAAAACTTCTGGGAAAGATGGAAATGATCTATCTTCATTGTGGTGGTAGTGTTGTTAATTTGTACATTTGCCAAAATTCATCAGACTACACTCTTAAAGTGGGTATGATTTTCTTTATGCAAATTATTCCTCAATAAAATTGATGTTTAAAAGTAAAGATTGATTAATAGATACTAAGTTATAACTAGGGGAAAGAAATTCTACAATTTTGTTGTACAGTAGGGTGAATATAGATGAAATAATAATGTACCATATACATCTTTTAAAATGCTAGAAGATGCACATATTTTGGTTAGCAGAAGAAATGGTTAATTTTGTGGAGATAAATACCTTGACTCTGATTCGAACACTACACGGTATATACCTACATTGAAGCATCACATAAATAGTCCCATAAATACATAGTTTTTGTGTATCAGTTAAAATTTTTTTTAAAAAATTCTTCAAAATTAAGATTTAGAACTAGAAGTTCCATCTCAAGTCTTCCTATAGTATACATCCTACTATGTCATTTCTTTTCTAAAAGCTGGCAGATTCCTTGCTACACCTACAGGGCCCTCTGTGATCTGACTCTTGGCTACTTCTCTGACATTATTTCCCTGGATAGTGTGCTTCAACTATATATAAACCTCCTTGATGGTCCTCAAACACTTCAGTGCATCCCTGTTTCAGTGCCTTTGCACTTGCATTTCTTCTGCCTGGACAGCTTTTCAGGTGGACTTTACATAGATATCTTCTTCACTGTCAGATCCAGTGAGATGTCTTTGTAACCAGCTTCCCTAGAGCTGGTTTCCATCTCCATTTCCATCTTTTTCTCCACTTTGTTATCCCACTTATTTTTTTTTACACTACTAATCATAATCCGAGGTTGTATAATTACTTGTCCATTGTCTTTCTCTCTACACTGTAAATAAAGCTGTTCATAAGGGCAAGCAGTTTGCTGATTGTTGGGTTCCCTGTGCCTGGCACATAGTCGTCCCAATAAATATTGTTGAGTGAATGCCTGTCATCCAAGGCAGTTGTCTCAGCTTGAGATCCAAATATACATTCCTGCAGAATCCACCAATTCTCTGCAAGAAATTTTAAAATTTTGATTTATGTTGATGCTAACCCCAAACAAATTAGTATTATTTATGACTTTCCAAATGAGTGCCTTAAAATATGTTCACACTTCATATCAGCTGAAAGCTAAAGGACATGGCAAAATGTATAAATAAATGTTTCATGGTCATCATGATAGAGAAAAGAAGTAGGACAGTTGAGTTGTTACTAGGATGGCAAATTCAAAAGAAGCAGCCCTGTAACCATTAATGCCACTTTGCTAGTAAAATGTAAGCTGCACAACACATACACCTCTTTAATTACTTGTAGTGAAGCAGTATAGACAGGAGAAATTGGTTTTGTTGTTGTTGTTATTGTTCCCAGAAATAATTAAATTACATACCATTAAATTCAGATTTCAAATACTTATTTTAAAGTGAACTTGCCCCATAATCATTACTGCCACATTTCTAATAAAACATAAATTGCACAAAACATACATCTATTTAGTTGCTTTTAGCAAAGCAGTATATGCAGAAAGAATTGGTTTTTTTTGTTGTTGTTGTTCCCAGCAATAATTAAATTACAAAGCATTAAATTCAGATTTCAAGTACTCATTCTTATTTTAAAGTGAGTAAGACTTCTTTACAGTGGTACTTGCATAAAATTGACATTCCAGGATTCTGTAGAATTTTTATTTAAAAGATCTGATTGTCTTAAAGTAACAACAGATGACCTGGAACTTATTTATGCAACATATTTTTGTAAACAAGTATGACTTGCATTAACATTAAATGTACAGAGATATATTTAATAAAGAAGTAGATCTGGAGTTAAATCCTCTTGCTCATAAACCTTACATTTTACAATTCAAATTAGTGTTAATTTTAAATAGCAGGTCCAAATAAGCAATGTGATTGGACAGAGAAATGCTTAGCATTGCTTTTCCTTTATCTAGAAGCTGAAGGATACTTTTGAAAGAAAATAAGGTTTAAAAGTTCACTTAAACACTTGTATTTTCGTTCTAGTAACCAACTTTTTTATACAAGAGCCTAATATCTTTCTCTGAACTATTTAGTTCTAATTCTTAAATAGTCTAATTTAGTTTGTGTGTGTGCGTGCATGTGTGTGACATAAAAATCAGAACAAATACTTGACACTTTTCAATTTTTATTTTTATTAGTATATGTTTATAGTACACATTGATTGCATTCCTTATGGGGACTAGGGACTTTTTACCTGTACATAACACTTCTTAAATTTTTTTTTTGTCATTTTTCATTCCCTCCTGCCCCTCTCCATCTCTTGGTTCCCTTCCTATTTGCAAAAGATCTATCTCCCTGTTTCCTATTGCCTATCTTTTTATTTTGCTCTTTATTTATATTTTCAGTTTCTCATGTAAGAGAGACCATGCAATATTTAACTGACATAGCCGGGTGTGGTGGCTCATGCCTGTAATCCCAGCACTCGGGATGCTGAGGCAGGAGGATCATTGCAAGTTCGAGACCAGCCTGGGCTACAAAGCGAGCTCAAGGCTAGCCTGAACTGCGTAGCAAGACCCTGTCTCAAAAAGACAAAAAAAAAAAAAAAAAAAAAATTAACTGACATGATGTTTTGATTCTGTAGTTACATGAAATATTTTAATTAGTGAGAGAACAAAATTATCAGCTTACATACATTTTAACCATGTATATCATTTACATAAACTCCTTCATATTATTCTAAGATGTAAGTACATCATAATATGATGTATAAGAATTTAAATCCAAGGTGGTCTTTTACAGTACTTCAGTTTGGGCAGCAGTTTATTATAGAAAGTTTGTGTATTAAATTAAGTCACGAGCACTAGATATCAGTACATTATGTCAAAGAGTACCTCAAATTGAACATCAATACAATAGTAATAAAGGGACAGTATATTCTCACAAAGGCCTCTCACACAGCACTTTCAATTTTCACATTGCCTGGCAATGGCAGGATGTGCATCCTGAATTCTATGGATATTAATAGTCATGTTGAAGAAAAGGTTCTGTAGTCAAATATAGACTAAATTAGTTGTACTGTTTTTCCCTGTAGGCTTCTCAGATCCTTTTTGTGCTAATGACACTTTTGTTTTTTAGAAGGGAACAGTGATGCTCCAGAATTTCTGAGAGGAGGAATCTGTTAAGAGTCTGTTGATAAAGCATATGACACTAGGACACAAATGGCACATCTTTTTGAGCTTTCAATGATACAAACAGCCCACTGCAGTATGAGTGCCACTGGACTAGAATGTGTCCTCAGTTGCATTTGCTTTTTTGCACATTGATTTTTTTTAAAGTGTGTGTTTTTGGTGATTTGGAGATGCTGATAGAAATACTGGTGGTATGCCCTATCATACCTCTTGGCACTATTATTGAAGTAACATTTGCATACCACTTTGGCTACAGAAACACTTTGAACATGTATGGGAGGCACACATGTTAGGAAAACCAATATAAGTACATCTCTTTACATGATCTCTACTTTTTCATATCAAAGGTCTTTTTCATTCTCAAGCTTGTTAATGTTTATCTATTTTTTTGTAACTTATATGCAATATTTTTTATTTATTGTTTTAATCTAGCTGTCTTGGTTACTTTTCTCCTGTTGCTGACACCCAAACTGAAGCAAGGAAAAGTTTATTTAGCTTACAGTTTTTGGAAGTTTCAGTCCATACTCAGCTGGCTCCAAGGCAGGTGGCTTGTCTGAGGCCCAGCCATTCATGGTGGCCACAGCAACAAGAGCAAAAGAGCAAAAGAGGGAAAAGCATACCTCCTTTCTCCCTTATATTGTATTCCAGCTCCATCTCTGGGTAGATGTAGTACTCATGCCACCAATCCCAGCACTAGACAATGAACCAATCACAAATGCTGGATTCGGCCGCCTCCATCACTGCATAAGGCTTGGGGGCCACCCAGAAACAAACCATAACACATGTTGAATTGTATATTTTATATAGAGGAGGAGTTTAAGCTTATTTTATCTTTTTACTGGAAAATATCAGTTGTTACAAAATTTTGCATTAAATGTGTTTTTTATTTTTGCTGTCAGTACAGATTTTTCAAATCAGAGCTTATCAATAAATATAAAATACAAATAGCCTAATATAGTTGAAATGGGTAATAATGAAAAGTATTCCAACCAGCCAATCCCTCCTATTCACATTTTCACTACTATACCCTATTTTAAATCTTTTCTCTTTTTTTGGTACCGGGGATCAAACTCATTACCTTGCGTTTGTCAGGCAAGCACTTACGCTATTGAGCTAAATCCCTGGCCCTGTACCCCATTTTAATACTCTCCCAACACAGAGAAAACTCCAGAGAGTATTTTGAAAACTACTTGATAAGTTTATCTACTCATAAATTACTTCATATATAATATACTGAATTAAAAATCTGCCTATCCCAGTTATTTTTCTTGTGCTAATCTCATACTTTAATTAAAGACTGTTAGGGGTTTATAATATGACAAAAGAAATTAAAATCTAAATAAAAGGATGATTTATGGAGCAGGTTTGCATATAACATTAACACGTAAACCTATTTATTTGTGGTGTTGCATTTTTTATTTTATTGGTATGTTTTATATATCCATAATAATAACATTCACCAAAGAGAAGTTGCTTCTTTTTTTCCCGTTTCCCTCCTCCTCACCTTTCAGTCCCTGTTCCCTTCATTTACAAAAGCGTGTTTCCATTTTTTCCTTCTGTTCTTTTTCTTGTTCATTCTTTCATTGCCCCTCCCCACCTCCCTTGTTCCCCTTCTCATTTGAACATTTTCTTCCCTTTTCCCAATATCTATTATACATTTTGGTCCTTATTTAAATTAGTTTCTCACACCAAAGAAACAATGTTGTCTCAGTTACATTTCTCTCATTGCTGAGACAAAATAAAAGTTAAAGTAGGAAAAGTTTATTTAGCTCACAGTTTATAGATATTTCAGTCTATAATCAACTGGCTCCAAGGCAGGGTAGTGCATGGCAGAGGCACAATAGTACCTGGTTGCAGAAGACAGCAAAATTAACAAGCAAGAGGCAGATCTACCTGTTATATTGCATACAGGCCACTGACCTTAGGGCCAGTGTAGCACTCACACCCTTAATCCTAGCGAGAACTTGCTAGGATTAAATCAGTCAGTGGAGCGATTTACTAATCACACATACTTGATCCCAGCATCACGTACTCTATATTCAGCCACCTCTGAATACAGCTACATGACCACAGGAGGCTTTAAGAGGACATCTGGACACAAACTATTACAAATATGATTTGTATTTCTTGTCTAATTGCTCTAGCTAATGTTTCCATACATATATTGAATAAGAGTGGTGTCTTGTTCCTGACTTTAAAATGGAAGTTTTTGTCCACTTAGTATGATGTTAGCTGTTAGTTTGTCATAGATGGCTTTTATCAGATTGAGATAATGACCACCTATTCCAATTTTCTGTAGAGTCTGTATCATGGATGAGTATTGGGCTTTGTCAGACTCTTTTTTCTACATCTATTGAGATGATCATATGACTTTTGTCTTTGGGCCTGTTAATATAGTGTATTATATTTACTGATTTTCATATGTCATACCATCCCTGCATCCCGTGGATGCATTGTACTTGATCATGGTGTATAATCTTCTTGATGATTTGCTGCATTCTCTTTGCCAGTATGTTACTGAGGATTTTTGTGTCTATATGGGGGATACTGGCCTGTGGTTCTCTTTATTGGTTGGGTCCTTCTCGGGTTTTGGTATCAGGGTAATGCTTGCTTCCAAGAATGAATTTGGAAGTTTGTTTCCCTTTTCCATTTCATTAAAGAGTTTGAGAAGTAGTGTTATTAGGTCTTCTCTAAATTTCTTGTAGAATTCAGCAGTGAATCTTTCATCAGTGCCTGTCTTTTCTTTGTTCGTATGTTTGTAATTACATCTTCAATTTCATGGATTAATATTGGTGTCTTAGTTATTTTTTACTCATTGCTGAGACAAAATACCTGAAGCCCAAAGTTGGGAAAGGAAAGATTTATTTCTTACAGTTTTTGGAGGTTTCAGTCCACACTTAGTTGGCTCCAAGGCAGGTGGGCATGGCTGGGCCGCCTTTCATGGCAGCTGCAAACAGCAAAAAGGAACCGGCAAAGAGCAAAACACACCTTCTTCCTGCCATTACATCACATCCTGGCTCCACCCCTTTGCAGGTGGAGCACTGACACCATCAACCCAAGCACTAGACAATGAATCAATCACAAATGCACAATGCAAACTCATGAGGCCTGGGGGACACAGACATAAACCATGACAATTGGCTTATTTATAGAATCTTTATACTTTCTTGATGCAACTTGTGTAATTCAGATGTGTCTAGGAATCTGTCCATTTTATCTGTGTTTTCCATCTTAGAATACAGTTTCTCAAAGTAGGTAGTGACAGTATGCAAGATCTGTTGTGATTTCACTGTTTTCATTCCTAATTGCATTGATTTAAGTCTTTTCTTTCCATTTTTTTTGTTAAGGCTGGTTAAGGGTTTGTCACTTTTATTTAATCTTTAAAAGAACCAATTCTTTGATTTGTTGATTCTTTGTATTGTTTCTTTAGTCTTCATTGCGTCAATTTCTGCTCTAATCTTTATAATTTCTTCCCTTTTATGAGCTTTGGGCTTGACTTGTTTTTTTTTCCCCCCTAGAAGCTTGAGGTTCAACATTAGGTTATTTATTTGAGGTTGCTCTGTTTTTTTGATATGGAAATTCACTGCTATGAATTTCCCTTGTAAGTCTGCTTTCACTGTGCCCCATAAGTTCTAGTACATTGTATTGACATTATTGTTTAATTGTAGAAACTGATTTCTTTTTTTAATTTTATCTGTAATCCATTAGTTGTTGAGGAGAGTGTTATTTAATTTCCATGTTTATGAAATTCTTGTGGTTTCTTGTGTACTATGGTCTGATAATATGCATGGGATAATTTTAATAATCCTTTATATTTACTTAAGCATGATCAGTGAGCTTGTTATGTAGTTTGTTTTGGAGAATGTCCTTTGTGTAGCTTGAGAAGAATATGTGTTATGTTGTAAAGAACACTTTGTAGACATTTACTAAGAGCATTTGTTCAAAAGTTTGGTTTTGTTTCTTTTTTTTTTTTAAATAAAAAAAATTGTATTTACTTAGAAGCTTCAGACTTCAGAATGTCAACAAAACAGCTGCAACTTTTTTTGACTTCAGAATGTCAACAAAACAGCTGCAACTTTTTTTTGCAATTACAGAGTGGTATTCGGTTAACAGAACAACAATTATTTCGTATAAGCTGCATCAGAGACAACTGAAGATGAAAAACTACCGTCCCCATATATAACTAATTTGTGCTGTGCACCAACAAGAACCTGCTTTAAATTTCCATGCCAATTTACAACCCCCATACTGTACCAGGCAAGGTTAGTGGCTATTGAAAATACCACCAGGACAGGGCTATCTAAAGACACATTCGGTAGTGTGTTAACTATACAAAAAAAAGACACTGTACAGTTTAAAAACAAATCTTACACAGCCTTACATTTCAATTTTTTTTCTTCAAAAGGAGTGAGTTGTGTACAGGGGGGTTAAATGCTTTATAGACAAAGGAAAAAAAACTGCGCTAGAACCATTGGTTTTGTTTCTTTAATATTTCTTTGTTGATGCTTTGTGCAGTTGATCTGTCTATTTGTGACAGTGCAGTATTTCGGTTCCCATCACAGTTTTTTGTTTTTTTGTTTTTTTTTAATTGGTACCAGGAATCGAACTCACGACTGCCTGCTTGCAAGGCAGGTGCTTATGCCGCTGAGCTAAATCCCCAGCCCCCCATTACAGTTTTATTAGTGCTTATTTGATTTTTCACATCCATTATTATTTGTCTTATAGAGTTGGGTATGCTAGTATTTGGTGCACATATATTTATGATTATTATCTCTGTGGGAAGCCCTATAATCGGCTGCCACCTTATATCTGCAGGCCGTATCACCTTAACATCTGCAGGCTGCTCCACCTTAACTCCCTCTAGGAGTTAAGTTTGGTCATTAAGCAGCACCTTGCCTACCTAGCTTGTTTGGCCTATTCAGGAATTATGTTATTCAGCCCACCTTATGAGCCCGTGCGGGGAAGTTTGAATTGATCTATAACCCTCGGTCTTGCCACTGTTGCTAAGTTACCTGCTGACATCTCAGAACCCAAATCCCTCCTCCCCAATACCCTATATATTTGATACTCCTTCCTTGAATAAATGAGACTTGATCGGACTTCATCTTGTCTCCATCCTTTGTGGCTCTTGTCCCCTCTTCATCCCCACTCCCCCTCTAGGATCTCCGTGGACTTACCCACAGGCTGGGTCATATCTCTTCTTCCTGGATTGTTTCCTTTGCAAGGATAAATGCCTTGTCTCTCTTAAAAGTCTTGGCTCATAATCCACTTTGAAATAGCTACCCCAATTTTTTTATGGGTTCTTCTCACATAGAATATTGTTTTCCATCCTTTGACTTTCAGTCTATGAATTTATTTTTTAATTAAATGCATTTCATGTATGTAGTATATTGTTGGATCTTGCCTCTTGATCCATTCTTCCAATTGGTTTCTTTTGATTGGTGAATTGAGACCATTAACATTGATGGCTATAACTGATATGTAATGACTTGTCCTTGTCATGTTATTTTCCTGTTGTTGGTTCCTTTTTTTCCCCTCTTCAATTGATTGCCTTGCCTGGTAGATTCATTCTTGTGTTTTATGCAGTTGTAATCCTTATTATCATTTTCTAGAATGTTCTTCAGAGTATGTTCAAGTGTTGCTTTGGTGGTCATAAATTTTTTCAGGTGTTCTGTGTCATGGAAGTATATTTGTGCATCAGTTTTGAAAGAGAGTTTTGCAGGGTTTATCAATCTCAGTTTGAGATTGTTTTCTTTTAGGGCTTTAAATACTTTAAGCTCTCCTTGACTGGAAGATTTGCATTGAAATGTCTGCTATGATTCTGATAGGCTTTCCTATTAAGTGATTTGTTTCTTTTCTCTAACAGCTTATATTTTGTTCTTGTATTGAATTTCTGGAATTTTGACTATTGTATGCCTTGACATGGACTTTGTGATCATGGCTAATTGGAGTGCTATATACATCTCTTATCTGAGTGTCAAATTCTTTTTCCTTGCTTATGAAGTTTTCTGCCATTACATCTGTGAACAAGTTTTTTATGTTGTTCCAAGTATCTCCTGCTTTTTGATTGCCTCCAATTAAATTTATGTTACTCTTCTTTGCATTATTTTGCAGCTGTTGGATTGATTCTTAATGATCCCTTGGTATTTTTATGAAATCTTTCTTTTTATGATCACTAGCCACAATCCTCTCTTTTGTATCTGATATTTTGTCCTTACATTGGCTCACTCTTCTGGGTATACTTTCAGTGGAATCTTTATTCTGGATATCTGTTTGAATCTCTTTCACAGATTTTATTTCTTTCCTATTTTAGATGTTCAAGGTTTCTATATTTTCCTAAGCTCCTGTAATTTTTGATCTGTATCTGCTTTAGAGTTACTAACCATGTCTTTCATTATGGTAACCATCTCTGTAATTATCTGAGAAATTATTTCTGATTTGATTTTTTTCTAGAACTTCATTCATCTGCTTTGTTAACTTTTGCTGGTACCCTTCAGATAGTCCAGGTGAGTGGCTTTCAAATCATTGCACTTCACTGCCTTCTCAATTTGCCTTTGGTAAGCTAGAAATCTGCCATTACATCTTGTTTAAAGTCTTCTCATTTCTGTTTTTTTTTTTTTTTAAATTTAGTTTAGTTCCTGGGTCGTTAGTTTTGTTAGTTCCTTGTAAGTAGTCTATAACAAGTAGATTTATTGCTAGTATTTGGAATCCTTAGGAAATGGCTACCTCTCAGAGATGTCCTCCAGATGTATCTAGCTTTTGGTTTTGAGTCTGTTGTAAGATTCTATCTCTTCAATTTTGGGGGCATGAGAAGTTGCTGCCTATTTGACTTGCCTACTGATTCTTTGGCACTGGCCTGTGACTTTTATGCAGTCTCAGTCTTGGCATACCAGGATGAACAACTTATAACAGCTGTGTGTCCTTGGCTAAAGTAGTGTAATCATCCAATAGCAGTAGCATCCAACATGCCCTAAAAAATGACAAACTGTGGTAATTATTAATTTTCCACCCTTTATCCTATGAACTAGATTTGTGATTACATAACAAAATCTAAAGCAAACCCAAAAATTGTATGTAGTAAATATACCCACAGTATAGTAGTTTTACCCCTTGGGAAGAAAATTTAAAAGGTTAGGGGTCGAAAAGGAGAAATAGAAGAAGTAGAAGTTAGAAGCAAGGCCCAAGGACAAAGGAAGATCATGCAAACTTCGGGAAACTGGTGAAGAAGACATTAGGTTAAAAGAGAAGTACAGAATAAAAACAGGAACAGAACAACAACAGGAAAAAACTCAGAAACAGTGCTCACACTTACATGAAAACAAGAATAAACAAGAAAAAGCAAATAGAAGGGGAAAAAAGCCCAAAAAAAAGTCCACTTCTAGGTGCGTTTCTGTTGTCACTGGTAGACACCAGAATCTACAGCAGGCCAGCTGTAGATTTGTAGTGGGTAGTGGGTGATCCCAGCAAGCCTACATCTTTATCCCCACTGAAATTCAGGCTGGTTTCTGGCTGTGAGGCCAGAATCAGCTTTGTTCAGCCTACAATGTTCTATGTGCTCCTTCTGGTTTGAATTTGGCTCTCTGCCAGCTTGAACCCAGCTCTCTGCTGTCTTGAATTTGATTCTTTGGTTTCTTGCTGCCTTGAACTCATTTCTGCCTCACCCTGACACTGGGGGCCAGGAGACAGAACCATCCTGCAACTGCTCTTAAGTTTTGAGCTCAGTTGGCCCCTCTCCAAGCTGGCTGTTGATCAGTTTCCTCTCCCAGGGGATGTTTGAACCTGAATAACTCACCAGTTCCTGTAGTCAGTCCACTGTGTGCAGTCCTCTGGTCCACTGGTGTACGCCTCTGTGGAAGCAGGCCTCAGAAAGTTCCTCTTGCCATCTCCTTCTCCACTGAGGTCTTTCGCTTTGCTCTCCCGTGGGCTTTAATTCTCACTTGAGATTCCTGCTGTGTCCTGGGGACCCACTTATCTCCTGTTTCAGTCACATTGCTATATTCTAACATCTGGACACCAAATTTTGGAGAGATTTTTTAAATGATAAAAGAATAATAAAATAATACCAGGAATTATAAATTGCAGAAATCTTACAAAAATGTAATTTTCTATTTTAAATGTAATTATCATGATTTATTGGCTAGAAACTATGTCGAGTTATGTTAGTTATTTTGCCTATAGTATATAATTGAATCCTCATGATATTCTTTGATATACTCTATACTTTATAGAGAAGGAAACAGAGACTTGAGGTTATGCAATTAACGTAAGAGTCATAACAGTTTATAAATAGAATTAGAATTAAGCTCATATTTTTATTAATCATTAATAGTGATTCACCAATGAAGATTGAAGTAAGGATTAAAAAAGCTGTCTGACAAACTATAAGACAGCTACATAAAATTAGAAGATTTTTGTGATGAAGACTGTGTGATTACATACTTTAACAAGATAGATCTTCCTTTCACTCCAAAATGAGTTGACCTGTTCATTTGTGTAAATTCCCAAATCATTTTCTAGTGTCTATAATTTTCATTGCCAGTAACAGATGCATTATATGATAACTGTAGGATCTCTAACATTTTACATAAAATTATGCAATCAAAATTTAACTTCCAAGTCAGGCAATGTGGCCAGTAATTCCAGGTAATCAGGAAGCTGAGGCTAGAGGATGGCAAATTCAAGGCCAGCCTTGGAAACTTAGTGAGACTCTGTCTCAAAATAAAACAAAAAGATGAATGTAGTGAGAGTATGCCCTAAATTCAATTCACACACACACAAAAGTGATTTCCAGCTGAGTGCTGATCACATGTTTGAGGTCATCCTGGGAAATTTTTGATCATTTATCCTGTAGACTAAAAATGTTATATATTTGGGAGACAGAGACAGAGAAGAAAGAAACAAAAACTTTTAAAACATTTTGTTTTTCCTGATACTTTTACAAATATTCTCAGGTTTTCTTGCTCCTGATTTTCCTTTCCTCTGTTTATATTAATTTACATCTTCTGTAACTTCCTCTTCTCTGAAAATTCTATTCCCAACATGTGCAGTAGCATATTAAATATTCAAGGTTACACAGAACATCTCTATCTCAGTGTTGTAGTAGTGGTAATGATATTAATTAATAACAGCTGCTCTCAAATGCTGAGTGCTTACCAAGTGGTAAAACATTTTATGTATATATATTAATCTTATTTTATCTTCATTATAATATAATGAAATATCTTCATTCTACAGATGCAGTCTTACCAATTTTTCCAGACAGTTAACAAAAGGAAGGCTTGTAAATTCCAAAGCCTATGTTCTTAATGACTATTCTTCAGGAAAAAAAAAAAAGAGGTTTTCATTTTAGTGCATTAAGAAATAAAACTTGTATATAAATTTGTGTATTTATTTACTTTTTGATTGAGATATAATATCTACATCTTTATGAAATATAGTAATTGAGTACATATATACAATGTGTAATAATCAAACATTTCTATATTTTCAATCATCACCATACCTATTAATGGCTTTATATTTTTAAAAAAAGATTTTTGTCTTGCTTTATTTTATTAAGTATTTATAAGGAACCCTGTTGTGTCCCTTGGCTAGCCTAGCTTCTAAGCCCTCTGCTGGGGTGGGAGTGGGGGTGCATGGGGAGTTGTCTCTTGGTATTGACACGCTGGCCTCAAGGGGGCACTGTTTCTCCTTTCATATTGTGGTTCAATCTCTTGATTCCTAATTCCATTGTAGTACTGATGAGAGCAGGAAAAGTATTTTAAAACTTTGTAAAATGCTGCAGACAAATAGATGGCAAATGATTACAGCTCATAAGATACAATTAAATAATTTGGCACACAGCATTTGACACTAAAAAGATTCTTCCCCACCTTGCTTGCAAAGTGAAGGACACTTTTTCCTACCCTGTAGACTGTCCTCAGGCAAGGTAAATTCTTCAAAAACTATGGCAAGACTGGCATAGCTACTTTCCAACAAGGGCCTCATAAATTGTGGGTTTCAGTCTTCATGTCTGCCAC
Organism: Cavia porcellus; assembly: GCF_034190915.1. Lineage (NCBI taxonomy): Eukaryota > Metazoa > Chordata > Mammalia > Rodentia > Caviidae > Cavia > Cavia porcellus. Next base: position 43,186,756 of record NW_026947493.1, read on the forward strand.
TTCTTTCCATGATGAACATTAAGCATGCCAGCCCTCTTTTGTGGAGAAGACTACAATCATTGGGTGTGATTTGTTCCACAAATGTTCATGTGTTGCAAGCTTGGTCCTGAGTGAGGTCCCAAGTTTTGAGATGGTGAAGGTGATTAGGTCCTGAATGTATTAATGCTAGTCTTGTAGTGGGCTGGGTCATGTGGGAGGAGTGGATTAGTTCCCAAAAGAGGGGTTGTTTTTAAAGAGAAAGTCCTGGAACCTTCATCATTATCTTGCTACTTCTTGTCGCATGAACTTTTCTGGACGTACTGCTTGCCTGTCATTCATGGTCCTGCCGTGATACATCTGCCATGTTGTGATACAGCCACTGGCCTTCACCAGAATCTGCTCCATCTTGATCTTTCAAAGCTTTATAACTGTGAGCTAAATAAACCTCTTTTCTTTATTATCCATCATTGGATATTTTGTCAGAGCAATGCAAAACAGCAATAGAGATTGTCTACTCCTAGGGTTATAATGTTACCAAATTGTTGGAGTTGATTTCCTTTTCCCTCTCCCACCCTATACTGGAAATCATACAGATCGCAACACAGAGTGAATAAATATCACTGAGCTACATCCCCAGACCCACCTCAATTTTTTGTATCCCTGAGTGTCTTGTTGAGTATGTCAAAAATACAAGAACTTTATATTACCTATCTATCATCACATGGCAAATTACCCCCAAAACACCAAGGCTTTGAACAATAACCCCTATCCCCTAGTTTCTGTGACTCAGCTATTGGGATGCAGTTTAGCTTAGAGTCTGTCGCTAAGATACACGTGTAAAGATGGTGACTAATGTCACTTCACGTTATAAATAATCTGCTTCCATGGGTCTTGGAAGCTTCAGGTCTTTGCTGGCAGTTGACTTAGAGACACTTAACTGTTCATTGCCACAGAGGTCTATCTATAAGGCAGTAGACTGAGTATGAGAACATGAGTGCATCCCCAAGACAGAAGCCACAGTCTTTTCATAGCTTCATCTCTGAATGCTCAGAGGTAGAGATGAGTGTAGCCTGCAATTAAATGGAAAGATTATACAGGGGAGTGAATAACAGGTGACAGGAACCATTGAGGGCCACTGTACAGACTTTCTATACGACTCATTGCGTAATCCACTTGTCCATTTACCACGATTGTGTTTGCTGTGTAAGATTTTCCTTTCATTTTTTTCTTTTTGAGATCAAATCTAGGAGATCAGATCAGGGCCTCTACAACTGAGCTGTACCTTTAACCCACCTATGAGCATTTTTTTTTTTTTTTTATCTTTTGTACTAAGGATTGAACCCAGAACCTTAACAGCAAACAAGCTTTTGTTATCTTCTGTTTTGAATAAGTTGCACAGATTGAGCTCAAAATTGGGATCCTCCTGCCTCAGCTTCCCAGAGTGCTAGGATTATAAGTATGCCTCTGCCACCATGCCTGGCCGGTGAGCAATATTTTTTTGGGGGGGGGTGGTCTTTTTTGTTTTTATCGGTACCAGGGATCGAACTCACCACTGCCTGCTTGCAAGGCAGGGGCTTATGCCACTGAGCTAAATGCCCAGCCCCCGGTGAGCAATATTGAAAGATGTGTTGACATTTTTTTCTGGACAGTCTTGGGGAATATACTATTTTTGTAGTAAGCAGCAATATCAAGGCAGCAATATTGAAGAACAAGATAATATTGCTGCTTGCTACAAAGACAGCATATTCCTCAAGCTCAGTATTCCCAATTACAGTGCAAATCCACTCTCTGGTCCCCTTCATGTTACCCATGTAGGACTTGGGAGAGGAACTTGTACAAACATATGGATGCTCATGGGTGTTTTATTCTTGCTGCTGCTTTTTGTTTCTTTTTTATTTGTTCTAATCCAGAGATCTCTAGTTGAAATCAAAGGAAAATCTAAATCAGCTTCACTTGTGGTTGCTTGCTCTGTGTGTGTGTGTGTGTGTGTGTGTGTGTGTGTGTGTGTGTGAGAGAGAGAGAGAGAGAGAGAGAGAGACAGAGACAGACAGAGAGACTGGAGTTAAATGCAGGGCCCTTGCACTGGACTACATCCCCAATACTTTTTAAAAAAATATTTCTGAGATAGGATCTTGCTAATTCACTGAATTTATCTCTTGCTTCAGCCTCCCAGAGTGCTAGGATTTCAGTGTGCACCACCATGCCTAGGCTACTTGCTTCTAGTTAACTTTAAGAATCACTAATTAAGAGGTGATGCTTAAGCAGTATATTTCTAGCTTTGCTACAGATAATACCTCTGATAGGTGGTATTATAATGATAAAGATTGCCAAGGTTTTTTCAGGGGATTGAAGACCATTTTTGTCAAAACCACTTCATTCAAGCCTGCACAACTGTCTGATACATGACCTTTTGACTTCAGGAGGCCAAAAATTCTCCCATTGGTATATGGTAATGCCACCATTTGCTCAACATCAATCCCATGAGGAGCCGTGAAATTTGAATATTCATTCATGGACCACTAATTTCTTCTTCATGGCTTAAATCACCCTGTTTCTTTTATTATTTTTTTCTTTTATTGTTTTGGAAAAAGGGTCTTACTATGTAATCCAGGTTGGTCTTGAACTTTCTATGTAGCCTATTATGGACTTGAAGTCACAGTAATCCTCCTGCTTCAATCTCCTGAGTTCTGGGATCACAGGTATATGCCACCATACCTGGCTTCACACTGCTTTTTTATTTCATAAATACCCTTAATCCTGGGGCTGGGGATTCAGCTTAGTGGCATATGCGTCTGCCTTGCAAGTGTGTGGTTGTGAATTCAATCCCTGGTACTGATTTAAAAAAAAAAATACCCTTAAGGCAGATTTGAAGCTTGGGTCTGTTCCTTTATGTTCAGCTGCTTGTTTGCAGAGCTTGTTCTGTCATTGATTGACATACTATTTCGCAAGGGCCCAGTTCAATATCGCTGTGTTTTAACATCCATGAAACAGTGATGGACTGCTAACTTGTTGGCTTTTAAGTAGGATAAAATCAAACAGCAGGCCAGATAGTTTAACTCAACGGGATGACTTCATCAGAACTGTGTACAGCTCTGTGAGAATAGCGTTCACACAAAAGATTTATGTACATACCATACATTTTACTTAGCAAACATTATGTGCCAGTTATTATAAGAGTTTGTGAATATAAACTCATTTAATCATAAGGTAGGTATTGTAGTTTAGATGAAAAATGTCCTTCAGAACACTCATGTATTCAGAGAAAGGCTTTTGGAAGGTGATTAGACTATGGGGACCCTAATCTCATCAATGGATGATTATATTGATGAATTCATAGCTGAATGTGCTTTTTAGGAGGTGGGGTATGGTTGGAAGGCGTAGGTCACTAGGGGTGTAATCTGGAAAGGAGGTACTTTGTAAAATTCCCTTATTATAGATGGGAAAAAAAGAGACACAAAGATGTGAACTTTTCTCAAATCATATAGTTCATAAATGTCAAAGTCTTATTCAAAATAGAAGCAAATACCAACAACTTGGCCAGAATCTTTTGACATACTATATCTGTGTTAAAGACTGGGAGAGCATGGGGCCAAGAAAAGATTGGAAAGATGACAAAAGAGAGTTAATACATCAAAACACTTGAGATTATCAGTTTTGAGCTGTTTCAAACATCATACTGTTAGAATTTCTGTTGTTTTACTGAGTTTTCAAAGATCATAGTGATAAATGCTCTGATTTGGTTTGCTATATTTATCTTATTAGGATTTGATTGGGAAAATAAGCATCTGCATTCATATCATGTATGCAAAAATGCTTTTCCACAGAAAACCATGCACAAGAATGTGAATAGAATCTTCATTCATAATTGCTCCTTGGAAACAGCCACAATGTCTTATGATAGGTGAATGAATACATAAACTGTGTTACATTCAAGTGATTTAGACTACTTTTCGCCACTACTAAGAAATGAACTATCAACCCATGAAAAGCTCAGTGTAGTCCTTAAATGTACATTACTGAGTTAAAGAAACCAGTGTGAAAAGGCCATATACTGTATGACACTCTAGGAAAGACAAACTGCGGAGCCAGTTTAAAAAAAAAAAAAAATCCAGAGGTTAGGTAGAAGGAAAAAAGAGGTGCAACACAGAAGACTTGTAGGGTAGTGAAAATACTTTATATGATGCCATAATGATGGGTCTCACAGAATGCAGAACACCCAGAGTGAAGCACCTTAGGAAATATACTTTTATTTGGGTTTTGGGTGGTAATGATGTCTCAATGTAAGTTCATCAGTTTTAACAAATGTTTAACACTATCTGCTCCAGTGCAGATAGTGATAATTGGTAGGCTGTCTGTGATAAGGGCATGGAGTATACAGGAAATCTCTTTGCCTTCTCAGTTTTTGCTATGAACCCAAAACTGCTGGAAAAAAATAAAGTTACTTTTAAAAAGGCTTTGAAAATTCTAGTGTATTTTAAAATGTAAAATATTACTAAGAATGTTGATTGTGTGGAGTAAGCTTTTATTAACCTCAGTTTGTGCATTAACTTTCTGCCAGGTACTTCCTCCTTTCCTAGCGAGTATAAATGCTATGTCTCCGGGGCTGGGGATTTAGCTCAGTGGCATAAACGCCTGCCTTGCAAGCAGGCAGTCGTGAGTTCTATCCCTGGTACCGATAAAAATGAAAAAGACAAAAAAAAAAAAAAAATTAAAAAATTAAACCAGTATAAATTCTTCCAATTATATGAGCTTCAACTTTGCTTATTTGCAGAGTTTAAAAATCAACAAAAGCCAAACAAGTGATGTCTTTCATCCTCTTCTCTTGAATACCTCATCACTTTTCATTGCTACTTAGAATATGCAGAATTTTCACTTATGTGATCTTAGTTTCCATTAGTGTGTTTTTCTACATGTTTTTCCATATGATTATTCTTCAGCGAAAGTCAGTAGCAATGAAATATAATTTATTCCAGTCATGGATTGATTTTACAAGTGACAAGATAAAATCTGAAAGAGGTGATTGCAACTAAATAAAATGCCTATAAAACCTTTAAATAGTGTAGAACTAAGCTTGAAGAAAGCAACACAGCACAAGGCAAAAATGGTATGATAGAAATGCAACATACTAAGAAGTACATCCAACAGTGGAAGCAGTCCAGATAGCAGATGGACAAGTAATAAAAGTGCACTTAACCATTTTTTATTTTCTCTTTTTACATCAAGGACAAAAAAATCCCCTTAAAAGCATACTGTATCTGTGTACTTGCTAAATTCCTTCTGTCTTAAGGTAGTGCTTTGCAGGGGAAGTTTTTTTTGGTGGGGGTGGGAGTACCGGGACTCGAACTCAGGACAATGTGCTTGCCAGGCAGGCTCTGTGCCACTGAGCTATGTCCCTGGCCCCCACAGAGGACATACTGAATCGATATTTATATTCATGATTGTCATAAAAGTAATTTGCAGATATCTGGAAGAGAAAATAAATCATATTTGTTCATTTAAACTTTTTTTTTTCTTTTTCCTTTTTATCGGTACTCGGGATCGAAGTCACGACTGCCTGCTTAAAGGCATTGAGCTAAACCCCAGCCCCCATTTAAACTTCTTTAAAACTAGTTGAGTATTGAAATGATCAGTTTCAAATTCAAATCTTAAGCTATTCAAATTCAAAGCACGAGCTATTGAAACACCTAGGAGGAAAGTCAGAGGGAGCAGAGAAGCATGTGATTCCATGGAGTTTGGTTGTAGTTGTAGTTCCTTATTATATATTTCCTAAATGATATTAACCAATTTTTGAGGATGGTGACTACATTTTTAGTTTCTACCTCTTTAAACCTAATATTGTATCTGGTATATACTGGGTACTTAACAGATTATTTAATGAAGACAGAAGAGACAAAAGGCATTATATGTTCTTTGATGATACCAAGCCAAGGAATGGCAGTATGGAAGAGAACTACCTGCGTGTGTTTTGAATATGCATTTTATACCGAAAAGGGTTTCAGCTAGGCATGGTAGTACATACCAATAGTCCAAGCCACTCTGGAGATGAAAGCTAGAGGATAGAGGTCACTTGAGCCCAGTATTTCAAGGTACACCCACATAGAAATTATAAATTTGTGATCTTTTACCCTAATATTTATACACATTAAAAAGTATGAACTCTAACATTTTAAATGTAAAATAATATATTTAAAATAATTTAATGGTATGTTAACTAGTAGTATAAAAGTCTTTTTGCTTTCACTTGCTACTTTATTACTTGGTACTTTATTACCTTTTATAAAGCCTTGGTTTAACACTTTGTGATATAATGATTTGAAGATCCAGTTCTAAATTGAAGTATTCTAAGACTTTATTGTAATCATAGCTAAAAAGATACTTCAGGACTGAGGATTTAGCTCAACGGCATAAGGTTGTGCCTTGCAAGTGTGTGGTCATGAGTTTGATCCCTGGTACCAAAAAGAAAAAGATACTTCAGAAAGTTACTTAAGTTAAAAGAAAGAGATTATCGTTGGCTTTATTGAAGTACTCATTTTTTTTTTTGTGATACCATAAACGAATTCTATAAAGGTCTTTGTTGAATTTTGACTAGTAAATTTCTTTTTTTTTTTTTTTTGCTGTAGACCAGCAGCTCTAATAAATAAAGAGCATTGTATTTTACCTTATCAGCAGATAGGTTTAAGACTTACTGAAATTCATTATTTGGAAAACATTCAGATAAGTAGAAAACTGTTTCAAAATTGTAGCATATGCAGAGTTTAATGTGCTTTTTATTTATACACATTGTTTTCCATAAATAAAAGTCATACAATGTTGAAAATATTTCAAATTTTTCTCTTCAAAGTTCTTTCAAAACACATGTAAACATAACATGTAAACATGGTGAGGGGAAAAGGGATGCTTCATAACTCGTTGGTAAAACCAAAAGCATGCCTCAGACACCGTGGCACATGCCTTTAATCCCTGATATACAGGAGACCAAGGCAGGAGAATAACAAGTTTGAGGTCAGCATTGTGTAACCTAGGAGGCCCTATCTCAAAATAAAAGGGGCTAAAAATGTAGCTTATTCTACGGCTTGAGGATATGATTCAGTTCTCAGAACCAGAAAAAGAAAGGGTACAGTAAGTATGTGTGTGTGTAACATAATACAGACAGTATCACAGAAAAGGTAAAAACGTCTGAAATCTGGACTGCTTAGATTTTTGTCAGAGAAGAATACATAATTCATCTTTTAAGTAATAACAGCTAGTGCTTATGTAATGTTTATTTTGGTGATGTTATATTAAGAGACTTACATATACAGTTTTCTCTTGGTATCCATGGAAGATTGTGAACACCAAGATCTGCAGAAGCTCAAGTCCCTTATATAAAATGGCATTTAAAATACTATCAAATTAGCATGTAATATATGCATGCTCCTTTACATAGTACTTTGAATCATCTTCATGTTATGTGTAATATTTAAAACAATGTAAATAATACAAATAAGTGTTACACTGTATTGCTTAGGTGAAAATAACAAGAAAAAGTTAGTACATATTCAATATAGATATAATTCTTTTTTCAAATATTTTCAATATGCAGGTTGTTGAATCTACAGATGTGGAACCTGAAGATATGAAGGACTGACTGCCTATCCTGTATATAACTCACTTCATTCTCGATATAAGGATTATTATCTCCACTTTATGAATGAAGAAACTGAGCAAAAGCTGTTAAGTAACTTTCCCAGGATAACATACCTGGTTGTGAGATCACAGCCCAGGAAGTGTATGTCCAGGATCTGTGCTTTTAGCCACATCTAGTTTGGTACTTCGCAGAAAGATAAAATGTTTTTTGGTTTTGCACTACAGGAATTGCACCCAGGGCCTTTGCACCGACCTACATCCTCAGCCTTTTTATTTTTCATTTTGACACAAGTTTCTCTAAGTTGCCCAGGTGGGGCTTGAACTTGTGATTTTCCTACTTCAGCCTCCCAGAATGTTGGAATTATAGGCACATATTACCATACTTGGCTAGATAAAGCATTTTCACAAATCACTCCCCATTTTTTGTACATATTACATGGGTTCTATTGAAAAAACTATTCAAAATTAACTCATTCCCCATCTCAATGTATACTATATAGATTCTATTAAAAAGACTTGTTTTTATCAAAATTAACTATCAATGACTTCATATACTACATAAAGCTGCAATAGACTGATCATAGTACCTTCTCAATTTATTCAATTTTGGAAGGCCCATCCTTCTCGGGTCACCTTAAGCAGTACAAATTTGACTAACAAAAGGGCTGATTATACAGAATAACCTTCCAGTGTCAACAGGTATGTTAAATAATGAAGCTTCATTTCCTTCTTCATGAATAAACCAAACAGGCACTGCAGTAGTTCCTTTCAAAACTGAAGTAGATAGGTCTTGAGCACCTGTAGGCTGTGTATCCTCCACTCTTGATGTTGCTTGCCTCAGCAAATACAAAAAAGTTAAAAATCACCCAGGAGAAATACAGTTTCCAGTAAAATAGGTACAAAGAAATTCACTAGGGTAAACAAATAACTCATTAAATATATTTTGAGAAATAAAAGGCTGAGTTCAGATTTTAAAATCTGATAATAATGAAATGTAATTGCAAATATAAGAGTTGGGCATGGTGGCATATGCCTGTAACCCCAGCATTTGGGAGGCTGAGGCAGGATCATCTTGAGTTTGAAGATAGCCTTGGCTACATTGTGAGACTGTCTTAAAACAACAACAACTAGAGGCCAAGAAGCAAGCCTTCCCAGTGATTCAGTGCCATGCATGGGCTGCTGGGGGAATAGCCAGAAACCAGCCTTTTCCCATGAGTCAGCACCATTTGCAGACGGCAGGGGAAGAGAACAAGAAACCTCCAAGAAACAAGCCCTCCCTGAGAATTGGCACCATGCTCATGCTGCTGGAAGTACAGCCAGATGCCAGCCTTTTCCCGTAAGTCAGAGCCATTCGCAGACTACAGGGGAAGAGAACAAGAAGTCACCAAGAAGCAAGCCCTCACTGAGAATCAGTGCCATGCACTGCCACTCGACAGGAGCCAGATGCCAGTTCCTTCTGGAGCATGGGCTGGGATATAGGAAGAGCCAACACCCCACCTCACCCTCACCCCCACTCCACTGTAAGCAATAGGTTGATCCAGAAAAACACAGGCTATGATGATGGCTATTAAGGTGGAGAACAATTTAATGCTTGTAGTGCTTAGTGTTTTACTGACTTTGTGGGTCTAAACCCAATGGTCTGACCATCTAGTCAGAATGGCAATACACAGTGTAGCATCTATGGGGGAATCTTCTTCTGAGGGTGGTGGCCATTGTTGATTCCCTATTGTCTTATTTAGGGGGCCTGTGTTATTTTCATTATTTTGTTGAGTTGGGTTGAGTTTTTCATTATTTTGTTGAGTTTGTTCTCTTTGTATGTTTGATTTTATTGTGTCCTGATGGCATGGGGAGCTATTTGGGGACAGCAGGATAGATTATGTAGCCATTTTGGATATATTATCTTGTTTTAAAGTCCTTTATTGCATTCATTGTTTTGTTTTTATTGGTTATATTGTTTTGTTTGATTTTTATTATGTCTGAAGGTATCTGCAGCTATTTTGAGTATGGTAGGAGGCATTATGGTAGCCATTGTTGATTTAATAATGTTTTGAAGTTCTGTGTCACTTATGCTGGTTTGTTTTGATTGGCTTTGTTCTGTTTTGTTTTGCTTGGTTTTATTCTCTTAAAACAAAAACAACTATATATATATATGAAATAATACTAGGTTGCATTATAAGAGTAAGAGATGAAGAGCTCTCACAATATTACAGCATTCTATGTATCATAGTTGACACCTATCTAAAGTAGAAATAGAAATATAGAAAATTTGAGGAAAAGATCACATGAATCATAACATATAAAAAAGATGGTGAATTCATGTAATGCACTGGCAGCTTGGTAGCTTTTTGTGTGATTTCTTCACCAGCAGAGCCAGGCCTACACATGAGCAACCATGTCAAAGGGACCTGCAGTTGACACTGATCTTGGCATCACCTACTTCTGTGTGGGTGTCTTCCAGCATGGAGAAGTGGAGATAATCACCGAGGATCAGGGAAACTGAACCACTCTGAGTTACATCACTTTCACTGATGCCGAACCACTGATCAGAGATCTGCAAACATCAAGTTGCAGTGAACCCCCCTCAATACAGTTTTTGATGCCTGTTGTTTGGCTGGATGTAGATTTGATGATGCTGTTGTCCAGTCTGACCTGAAGCATTGGCCCTTCCTAGTGGTGAACAGTATAGGCAGGCACAAGATTCAAATAGAACACAAAAGAGAGACAAAGAGCTTCTGTCAGAGGTGGTGTCTTCTATCAGGCTGATAAAAATGAAGGCAATTACAGAAGCTTACCTTGGGAAAACTATTACCAATGTTGTGGTCACTGTACCAGCTTATTTAATGACTTTCAGCATCAGGCAACCAAAGATGCTGAAACCATTGCTGGTCTTATTGTACTCAGAATTATCAATGAACCAACAGCTGCTGCTATTGCTTATTGCTTAGATTAAAAAAAGTTGGAGCTGAAAGAAATGTGCTGATTTTTTATTTAGGTAGTGTTACTTTTGATGTGTCAATCCTCACTACTAAGTAATATGGACTCTTTGAGGTGAAATCTACAGCTGGAAACACCCAATTTGGAGATTTTGATAACTGAGTGATCAGCTGTTCAGGAGCAAGCAGAAGGACATCAGTGAGTACAAGAGAGCTGTCCACATTTCTGAACTATATGTGGACAAGCTAAGAGAACTGTCTCTTCTAGCACCCAAGCCAGTATTGAGATTGATTCCCTCTATGAAGAAATTGACTTCTATACCTCCATTATAGGTTCTTTGAGATGCAAACTAGACAAGTCACAGATCCATAGCATTGTCCTGGTGGGTGGTTCTACCAGTATCCCCAAGATCCAGAAGCTTCTATAAGACTTTTTCATGGAAAAGAATTGAATAAGAGGATCAACCTTGATGAGGCTGTTGATTATGGTGCAGCTGTTCAGGCAACCAATCTATCTGCAAACAAGTCTGAAACTATTCAAGATTTGCTGCTCTTGGATGTCACTCCTCTTTCTGTTGGTATTGAAATTGCTGGTGGAGTCATGACTGTCCTCATCAAGGGCAATACTACCATTTCCACCAAGCAGACACAGACCTTCACTGCCAACTCTGGCAACTATGCTGGTGTGCTTACTCAGGTATATGAAGATGAACATGCCAAGGATAACAACCTGCTTGACAAGTTTGAACTCACAGGCTCACCTCTTGCACCTTGTGGTGTTCCTCAGAAGGAAGTCATTTGTGGTATTGATGTCAGTTACATCGTTGGTTGTATCTGCCACTGACAAAAGTATAGAAAAAAAGAGTACAAGATTACCATCACTAATGACAAGGGTCGCTTGAGCAAGGAGGACATATAGTACATGATTCCAGGAAGCAGAGAAGTACAAAGCTGAAGATGAGAAGCAAAGGGACAAGGTGCCTTTCAAGAATTCATCTCCTATGCTTTGAATATGAAAGCAGCTGTTGAAGATGAGAAACTTCAGGGCTAGATCAGTGATGAAGATAAACCAGGTTCTTGACAAGTGTAAATCATCAACTGGCTGGATGAGAATCAGACTGCAGAGAAGGAAAAATCTGAACATCAGCAAAAAGAACTGGATAAAGTCTGCAATCCCATCATTACCCAGCTGTACCAGAGTCCAGGTGCTGTGACTGGAGGAATGCCTGGGGGCTCCCCTGGTGGGGAAATTCCTCCCTCTGTTGGTGCTTCCTCAGGGCCCACCATTGAAGAGGTTGATTAAGCCAACCTCTATAATAAATCATTGAAGGGCCTAAGTTTGTAGCAAATTCTGTGGCAGTTATTAAGGTGTAACTGCTACAGCAAAGTATTGGCATTCTCAATACTTGAATATGCAATATGTGCACAGGGAAAAGATAACATACTTTATAAGTATTGTACTATATGAAGAAATGCAATGACTTCAATAAAAGTATTTAAAATTAATTTTAAAAAATGAGGAAAAAAGTTAAAAGAACTGACGTTTTTATGCTAGAAAACCTAGAGAATTTAGAGTCTTTCAGGATATGACAGACTATAATCCCAGAAGAGCTAAGTCTTTGACACAGCTGGTTGAACCAAACATAGATTCCATAGAGAATTAGCTGAGGTAATAACAGCAAGGTACTTCTTAAGCTAGAGGCGTTAAGTCCTTACTTTTGAAATGGATTCAATCATTAATTGCACATAATTGGTAGTGAATATGGAGTCACCAAATGAACAGTATTTAAGAAGAGCTATTATTCACCACTGATAAGCAACTATAATAATAGTTATCTTCAAAGTCTAGCTAGCAGTTTGAGCTCAAAGGCCTCATATGATTGTCTGAATGTAGAAACTGCTGACAGAACTTATGTAAATAAGTTGTCACCTATTAACAGGCATAATTTATGTACGTAATAGACATTTTGAACAAGATAGTGGGGAGGAAAAAAAATGAGAGAAAAAAGTGATTTTTATTTTGTACTCATTACTCAGAGCAGATTAGAAGACAATGCAATTTCCCTAATATGGAAGCAAAATAGTTTTACTTTTTATAATAGTCTTATCAAAATTTAAATTAATGTCTAATTACTTTTAATCAAAAAGTTCATGCTAGCAATTTAAGGATTCTACCTTTTAACACTTCCCGTTGCTTTTTCTCCTAATACAGAAAGTGAGATGGTCCTGTGATCTGAAAAGCTGTATATTTGATCCTAATGTAGTAATGCTTTTTTTTTTAAATTACAGGAATACTATTGATTTTTGAGTGTTGACTTCTTAATGCAGCTACAAATTTGGTTATTGAATCTAAAAGTCTTTTGGTGGAGTTTTTGGGGTCTTCTATGTAGAGTATCATGCCATCTGCAAATAATGACAATTTTACTTCTTCCTTTCCTATCCTTATTCCTTTTATTTCTCTTTGTTGTCTAATTGCTCTGGCTGTTTCCAGAACTATGTTGAATAGGAATGGTGATAGTAGAGTATTGCTTTAAAATCCAGCTTTCTCTTTATTAAAAACACACTTGAACTGTAGGCATTAGTTCAGATCTTAAATTTGAACATAGCTAATCTGGCCCAAGAATTGATGAGCTTTTGGCCTTTTGCCCATGAGCACTTCATTGAACTATGTTCCAGATTGGAGAAACAAGTTAATTTTACTCTGTGCTAAGAAGGTATTAACTGGCCTCTATTTGAGTTCCTAAGAGTATCTGAGTTTTTCTAATTATTTCTTGGTTTACTTTTGTTTTGTTTTGTTTGACACAAGGTCTCTCTATATAGTCCAGGTTATAACTGAGATGGGTTTTGAACTAACTGCATAGCTGAGATTGGCCTTGAACTCACAGTCTTTCTATCTCAACATTTCTAGTGCTAGAATTCAGACATGTACCACTCTGCTCCACTTTGCTTTGTGTTTTATTAAACTTCTTAACTTATAAATTTCAATAAATTGATTATTTTTGTTTCCTCATATTCTTACTCATTTTTACAGCAGGATTTTCTGTTTCATTATATTAAAAGCCGATTCATGGTTAGGATTATGTCTTAATCCTAAAATGATTTTCTTTCACTTGGGTTGGGGATGCTGTGATCGGTATATCAACTGATAAATAACTGGAGGCTAGGCATCAACTCTTGTCTCACTCACTTAAGTAGGTGAATCTGTAATAATATGAAAGAGAAGAGGCTCTAAAGCAAATTGTATGACTGAAAACATTCGCTTTTGCAGCCATGTCCTTGATTAGTACCTCTGCAGACTGAACATTTTGAAAAGAAAAAGATTCTAATGAATATTAGTCCTTTTTCCTTAACCAGCTGACTGATGAAGAGAAGTCACCCTTGTCCTGTGACTACCATTCAATCAATGTTTCTTCTAGTGCTATGCCCCTCATCTCTTTTAAAGTTACAGTAAGAGAACTACAAATAACAGCTTATATAACATAAAAATAAGAATGCTTCTATAACAGACATCATTTTAGAGCAATGCTAAATAAAAATTAAGTAGAAAAAAACCTTAGTGGTTTATGAATATATTTACCTCCTACAGTGTTTGGAGAAATCAAGCTATTAAGTTACAACTCTCAACTCATGAAGGGAAAATATGTCTCACTATGTAGTTCAGGCTGGTCTGGCCTCACTATTTAGCCTGGGCTGACCTCAAACTGGTGGCAATCCTCCTGCTTCAGTCTACCAAATGCTGGAACCATGCCTGGCTCGTCCTCTTTCTTTAAATGTTTGTGGGAAGTTTTGTGTGTGTATATGTGTGTGTGTGTGTGTGTGTGTGTGTGTGTGTGTCTGTGTGTCTGTGTGTGTGTCTGTGTGTGTGTCTGTGTGTGTCTCTGTGTGTCTGTGTTTTGGGACAGGAAGTCAAATTTACCTGGAAATGTAATGATTCCCAGCTGTTTCCCTTAATTGCAATATGGTGACGGCCAGGTGTTTATTTTTAAAAGCTTTACTATTATGTTTTTATTTTGCAAGAAAATAAATTATACAATTTAAAAAATAAAATCCAAAAATTAAATCAGCTTATCAAAATATTTCAGCCTCCTGCTTGCAGACCTCAACTATTTAGAATTATACAGCATTATCATCTCAGTATGTAGTGATACACATTTAAAAATCATATAGACCCTGAGGACAGATTTTACCTTAGGAATTGATGACAGGAAAATTCTTATGTATTGTTTATTTCACACACATGACCTTGGAGGAATTTATAAGACAGCATCTCAGTCACTTACATGAAAATAGAAAATCCCACTTAAATGTGTGATAGCAAATCTTTTGAAAAACTGGCAAATCTTTTACTTGAATTTTAAAAATTTGTCCTTTGAACATGGCTAATGACATATTACTGCAAATAATGAAAACTATCTCTTTCACTACTAAAGTTATATATTATATATAATAAAAAGTAAGAATAAGAAAGCTAACATTTCAGTTTTGAAAATTTTATTATTTATGTAAAAATAGCATTTAAGTAGGTTGATAGAACTCAGGGACCTCCTACAATAAAGGTAAAAATTGGAAGACTTCAACACTTCTGTTAAAATGTCTTGAAATCATTGAAACAATAATTTTCTAGTATTTAACTCACAGTAAACATCAAAAATGGCATATATTTTCACTTTTTAAATTGTGTTTCATGGCAGTGAGGTGACAACACAAATTACTTTTTCAGATGGCTCCATCTTTAAATTAGAAGGCAAATGTTTAAAACTTAAACTTTGAAAGTCCTCTTGCAGCTTACTCATAAAAAGTTGGTTTGGGTCTTGGAGTTTAGAGATTGGCTTTTCTTGTCTCATAATTACTTGAGGTGTCATCCTTGCTCAGATGGCACAAATTTTAAGTGCACAGTTGGAGAAAAGGACTTGATAAAAAATGCTAAGGGGGGGTGGTCAGGGATTTAGCTCAGCGGCACAAGAGTCTGCCTTGCAAGCACTGGGTGATGAATTCAATCCTGGTTCTAAAAACAAAACAATATTAACTGGTTCTGTACTTTTATCAAGTTGCTGGTTATAATTATTATTTTTTAAGGATTTAAAAAAATTTTATTTAAAGAATAAACAAAACAGAAAAAGGGTAGAAATAATACATACGTTTAGAGAAAAATAAACAGTAAGAAATCACTAGTTGATGTTTACATACTGTCCTTTTACAAGTAGTTGTTCAAGATACAAAAGTGGAACATATAATGTGAGAATTCAAACAGCGAGACTGCAAACAGTTTTGTTCAACTCTCCAACAAAAACTTAGTAATATGGTTATCATTAAGTTGCTGGTTATAATTATTTTCTTCATTGTAAAGAATTGGTTTTTTAAATTAGGAAAGATAAGTCCAAACATGTCTAAAGAAAATTCAACAATGGTGTAAGTACTGTGTCAATAAAATGGGCAAAAACACCAAAAATTAGTTAAACTTTTTATATGTGATTTTAAAAAATGATCAAAACTATAAGTCTACAGTATTTGTTGCTGTTCACCCTCCCCCAAGTACCATTAGGACATAAGTTGCTATTAAAAGTTCATGAAATTCAATAGAAAACCTTTGCTATAGATTCAGTGTTACCTACTTTGAATTCAATTTGCCTTTACAAATCAAAACACCATAGTTCTCATTCTTAAATGACCAAAAAAGATTAGAAACTCCAAATGAATTCTTAGAACAATTATGATTTAAACAACAAATCTTATAAATTAAAAAAATGGCCTACAGTAATTTTTTCTCCTATTGTTTTTTCCTTTGGCTTTCTTGTATTAGGCAAACAAACATGGCAATACCAAACTGTTTGTTACACATAAAGGCCATAATTATTACAAACATTTCTTTTTTAAAGTTCAAATTTGTGTTAAATAGATGACCATATTAATGTTTTTGGTTGAATCATTGAACACAACTGTTTGCAGTCTCACTGTTTGAATGTCCACTTTGTATGTTTTGATATTGAGACTTGAGCAACTATCTCTAAGATGATAATTGTAATCTATTAACTGGTGATTTCTTACTGTTTTTTTTTTTTTTGTAGCTCTCTATTAATTGTACCCTTACACTGCTTTGTTTTGTTTTGTTTTTTTCTCTTTTTCCTTTTAAATAAAATTTAAAAAAAGAAAAAAAGCGTAAAAAAATTTCCTATTTGTTCAGTATTAATAGTTGTCTAATTACAGAAAACAGTGAACACTAATGTTAATTTCAATGTGTTGGGTCTAATAATTGAGATATACTACCTTAAAATTTTTATAATTATCAACAAAATCCCAATTTTCTATGAGTTTTAGAACAAGCATTTGACTATAGTATACTCATCAAAACCTTAAATGTTTTAAATTTTCTTCTTTTTAGCAGAAAGCTCACAATGCTGCTTGAGACTGGTGACACATTCTATGAAAAAAGTTCTTACAAGCACTCTGCAAAATATAATATTGTATGCCTTTTAGCAGTCTTACTTCCTACTTTCTTCAAAACTTTCAAATACTGCCTATGATCAAAAAGAAAATAATTTGTAAGAAGATTTGAAATATGCATACAATAAATAAAAATCCATATTGTCATTTTGTTTTGGGTAGTACAATTTTTCTCTTTTCACTTGTTCATAGTCTCAAGTCCTAAAATTTCCACCATTCTTTGTATTTAGTTGCCAGCAACTATTAAATTGCTACTTTGGATGACTGAAAGGAACAAGGCAACTATTCCCTTATGAACATTTTTTAAATATTTATTTTTGAAATACAGTGGTACTTTGATTCATGAACTTCATTTTTTCCCATGATTCTGGTTGCAAACTCAATTGAACAAGAACTGAATCAAATTCAGTGGTTTTGGGGAAAATTGATTTGACAATTCTGGTCACAGAATTACATATGCATACACTTGCAATTCAGTTGCAACCAGAATGTGGAACAAATTCTGCACCCAGCATAGTCGAAAGAATTAATTTCCTGAACCAAGGAACCATTGTATAAATTATATGTATATATTTGACAAGTTTGCTACCCATGATAAGATTGTAACATTTTTGCTTATTTTTTTGGGTCTTATGTTGTTGTTTCTCTCTTCCTCCTAAATGACTGATAAGTATTAACTTTTTAAAAGAAATGCTTTTCTTTCCAGAAACCTAAGGCTATAAATCCCTAATCATGAGACTTCAAAATACCCAACAGTTCTATGCTGCAGATTAAAGAGTTAGGTCCCACACATATATTATATCAGAGCAAATATCTGCATTGTTTTTAATAAATTTATATGTGGCATAATAAGTATTAGGTATGCAAATATGAAGTATCTTGGTGAATATGTTTGTTTTGCTCTTAGTCTGTAATCATAATGGCCTCCCTATCTGTATTTTCTCAATTGAAGCAACAATATAAACTTCACTTTCGTACAAGTTCTCCAGCCATATAAGGATTTTTCAAACTCATCATTTAGCAACATAACTAAAACACCTGCAAAAAAAAAATTTGCAAGTTAGAAATATTTAATACCATTTTTAGGTCACCATTTAGATCCAGTTATGACACTGAAGCAGGCTCTGAGCAATTTGTATATGTGCTGCCACAGTTTGAACAATTTGATTCTGTGACATGGTTACCTGCTCACCAGCATCTGCCCTCACCTAGTATTGATCAGCTCACTCCCTTCATCAAAAAACCCGAGGAGTTCTACTACTGTAATTTTATTGTACTTTTAAAAAAGCAAAGATAGCAGCATTTTTAGTACATGAATATCTGGATTCTGAGAATTTTTGTTTATGGAAGTACATTTTTTTAAGCAGGATGAAGAGAGGAAGGGAGAGACAGACAGAGAACCTGCACTTACCGTCTCATCTATATTTTTCCTGGTGGGTAAAAATCAAATTTACTATTAAAAGTTCATAATGGGGGAGGCCAGGGGCTTAGCTCAGTGGTGTAAGCACCTGCCTGGCAAGCACAAGGTTGTTTGATCCCCGGTACCAAAAAAAAAAAGTTCATAATGGGCTTTTCATGAATGGGAATTTCTCCATAAAACAGCGTGCTGTTACAGAGTGTGCAACATGAAAAGAATACCATTATGCTATCTAGTGTGACTGGCAAACTATAGTCACTTTGTAAAGGGAAGGCAGAGATTTGAAAATTTATGCAACCAAAGTTCAGATAACCTTTCCTGTAGCTCAAACTGTGACAACTTTCTGCCTAGGCACTCTAAAATCTGAATTCTTAGTATTGTTTATCATATTTGAAATTATGGTGTGTATATGAAAAGTGTTGATACTAGATTCATATCTTCTAATATATTTGTGTTCTATTAGCCATTCTATTTGCCCTTTTATCATTTTCATTTGTGGTAAGAACATATTTTTCAAATTTTCTACTAATTTAGTCTGCAGCTGAGCATTACTAATTTTCTTTCTGATTTGCATTATTTGTATGATAGTTTGTTGGGTTCTCAGTATTCTAAGTTGAACTGATTACTTCGTTGTCTTCTCTCTTCTACAGTGACCTACAAGTGTCCAATGAAGCTGATTTTACCCCTTTTCTGAACTTTTACATTTTTTATTAAACTGAACTCTTAATTCACTGAGAAGCCTGTTTACATAACCTGCTGGCATCCCAACTTCTTTTAACCACTCTATCATATATTTTTCAATTTTACTATTTGGGGAGATATCTAATAGAAGACTGTTGAGCTTTGTGATACCTCATAAAAAAATCTTTGTTTTGGACCAGTAGCACTTTAAATATGATAATATCATTTGTAACAGCTTTATACACCTTATCTCTTGCAGTAAGAAATCATGGATCATCTTGAAAAGCTGCTTTGTTGAGTTTACTAAATCTATTAAATAGTGTAGGTAACTGCTCTACAGTTTTTACAGCACCATTTACTGAAGAGTCTCTTCCAGTAAAGATATTTGGCCTCTTTGTCAAGGATAAGGTGGCTGAGTGTATTTATAATTGTGTCTGCATCTTCTAATCCACTGATCTTCAAGTCTGTTTTGTTTTGTTTTGTTTCCAGTATCATACAGATTTTATCATAGTAGCTTTGTAGTATAATTTCAAGTCAGGGTTTGTGATGGCTTCTGCATTGCTTTTGTTGTTCAGAATTGCTTTTGTTATTCTAGGTCTCTTTTAGTTCCAATGAATTTCCTGTAGTTCTGGGAGGCATGCTAATGGTATTTTGCCTGGGATAGCATTAAGTCTATATAACAATTTTGGGAGTAATCAGGCCAGGACATATGATGTGTTCCTTCCAAAGTTCCCATTACAAATTTTGCTCATCAATGAAAATACTGAATATAAGTTCTCAGTTTCATTTCACTGATTCATGCCTTGATGCTCCACTGGGTTAATCTCTTTAAATGATGTCACTAAGACATTCACACAGTATTACATGAGTGCTTCAGCAGTTACATTTTTCTCTTATTTCTAAATAATGTACTCATTTTTCTTCTTTTAATTAGCATCTGCGTATTCCATACAATTCTGTACACTATTTTGTTGTAAATATGAGGGTGTTTCTATAAAATCTCTGTTGAATCCAAGTATTTCTTCTCATAATTGTCCCTATAATTCTGAAGCTTAACCACAGAATTAGAACAAAGATTAACATAGATCTCTCTTACTCCAGTGACCAGCTGAGAATCAAAAGCTTCTAATCTTTTTGCATGTACGAGCTTCATTGCATTATCTTGTAGCCTGCCATTAATATTTGAGAAAATTGATACATTCCATGTACAAAGTATGAGCTTTCACATCACATTTTTTAAAAATTACAGACCTCGGGGCTGGATATTTAGCTCAGCGGCATAAGCGCCTGCCCTGCAAGCAGGCAGTCGTGAGTTCGATCCCCGGTACTGATAAAAAGGAAAAAGACAAAAAAAAAAAAAAAAAAATTACAGACCTCTACCCATTAAAATAATCTGTAGTTGACCAACCAATGTAAAATATCACATTGTGTAAAGAATTCCTGCCTATTCAACAATAGACGCTTTTAGCAAAGCTGTGTCATCTTGATAGGTTAATGGGTGCCTAGACTTGCTTTGTAAGTTCAAGCATATCCTCTTTTAAAGCCTGATGACTTTTTGCTGGACTTTTATCATCCGAGAGACAGATTATGTAAATGTCAGAAAACAAGTCAAACCACAGTTGTTTTATAACAGATTCCTGTTTTAAAGTTTTAAAGTTTCCTGTTTTGAAGTTTACTTCAAAACAATCAGATGCATAAAATCCTACTTGTTTTTAAGCTGCAGAGAGCCTTTATTTAATGCATGAGACATCGCCATCTCTTTCAACTCTGACTCTTGCTGCAAGAGGAGGTGGTGTTTCTGACCAGGCCATAGGCAGAGGTCCACAAGACCCAAAGGGCCCAGCCACCCACAGGGTTAGTGTAGGTCTGGAGCTTCCTTAAATAATGTGGTGAATGATATGGTAAGGGGAGCCAACCTGATTTAGAAAAGAAAGCATGGACTCCACTTCCTCATCTGCTTTGAAATAATGTTATGGTTTGTATCTGGGTGTCCCCTCAAAGCCTCATGCAGTCATGGTGGTGGCTGAGTCTATTGTTTGTGATTGGTTTGCTGTCTAGCGTAGGGATTGGCGGTGTGAACACTGCACCCACCCAGGAGTGGGTAGTTGGCATATCATATGAGGGAGGGAAAGAGGCATGCTTTTCCCTTACGCCCTTCTTGCTCTTGTGGCTGTAACTGCCATGAACAGTTGCCACTTAGCCATGCCACCCTGCCTTGTAGCCAGCCGAGTATGGTTGAAACCTCTATAAACTGTAAGCTAAGTAAACCTTTCCTTTCTTCATCTTGGGCATCAAGTATTTTGTCTCAGCAAGGAGAAAAAAGTAACCAAGACACCTAGATATTTATGTTTAAAGCAATGATGTCATTCAGGGGCAGGAAGGCAGGGTGTGGCAAAGCTGATTGTCAGAGTAAGTTTGACCTGATTTGAGGACACCTGCACCAGATAATTCCCAAGGCCCCATATGTGGAATTCTACTGGGTTCCTGTGATGTGTGGAAGAAATAAGAGGACACAGATGCCATGAGGAGCTTGCTACCCAGTATCCTGCCCTGTGTTCCCCAGGGTGCACTTTTATTTTTATTTTTCGTCTCTTACTCTACCCAAATTTGCTCTGCAGAGCTAATTTCTCCCTTACCTTTCACTCTTAATTTTTCAAATAAACTTTGCTACTGTTTTTACTTGTTTTGGTCAATTATTTGTTTCAGAAAAAAAAAGGGGCTTGGGAACCACTTCTAGAAAGAGAGTCTAACAAGTCCACTTTGTGTTTATTGACATACCTCTTTTGTCTGAGAAATTTACTGTGAATATGGCTTCAGTTAAGAAATACACTGAACACTTGATTTTGGTACAAGAAAGGAACTTTCCCGAGTTTTATGGTGTGGATTGCTCTATGTGTGGACCACAGTGTAAAACTTATAAAGGACTTGGCAATGTATTGGTTTGTAAGTATTCTTATTCATTTCCGAATGCCACTGAAAACCACCATTTAGAAAATTCTGTAGACTATTGTTTCGAAGTAGGAAGAGTACAGTATTTGGATTCACAATCCGTTTTCTTTAAGAAGACAAGGCCATGTCGTGATTATGAATGGTAAAAATGAGTATTTGTAGCCTTACTGTGGGTCTAAATCTTTCAGTGTCATGTTGGGATACAAGGAAATGTCCCCTAAATCAGGGAAGTTCACACAGATCTTAGTTCCTCTAATTACCTTTGTTAACTTAGTTGTCCACAGATTTGTGGCAAATTTTCTGAAATCATATGATCTGAAGTATAGATTAATGCTTCAAAAATTGTTACCTGCCCATGGAAATAGTGAATAAAACCTAAATTACAGTGTTGTGGGAGAAAAACGAACCTATATCTACTTCAAGATATTACCATTTTTTATTCTGCAACCACTGAAACGTGTAATTCTCTGTTCTGTTCATTTTCTGTGCCTCTTTTGATTGGGAGAAAAAACATAAATGGATAGATCCAAATGAGAAGCAAGAAGCTGTGAAGTGTGCCTTTAGCTGACTTGGCAATTCATGAAAATGAAAAAAAAAGTAGATGTAAAAAGCTCTACAGACATTTCTTGGTACACAGAATCAACAGCCAAAACTGCTGATTTAAAGAAATAGAAAATTGTTCAAATAATGCTAAATGAAGCATAATTATTCTAAATTCTTTGGACACTTACTTCACTTCTAAGTTCCCAATCTACACCAAGCCCCACGCCCTCCCGTCCGTTCCTGGGGTGTCTTTTATCCCCCTGGTGGTCAAGCGTCCGTCTCCCAGCGCAGTCACCCGCGGCTCATGGCCCCCGGGGCAGCATCACTACTAGCTGAGCGAGTCCTAGGCTCGGGACGGGCCGCCGGTGTTGTGAACTTTGCACATCGCGTGACAGGAGGCTAATCCCGCGCGGCGAGCCGGCCTTTCGAGCCGGTCCTTAGCGGAGAGGAAGGAGGCCGTTCCCCGCGGCAGGGGCGGCGGGCCTGCGCAGCTGAGCCCCCGCCCCCACCTCCGCGCGCGGTCCCAGCCGGTTCGCGCCCCCGGGCCCCACCGGCCGCCTTCCCCGG
This sequence comes from Cavia porcellus, assembly GCF_034190915.1. Classification (NCBI taxonomy): domain Eukaryota; kingdom Metazoa; phylum Chordata; class Mammalia; order Rodentia; family Caviidae; genus Cavia; species Cavia porcellus. The sequence goes on from NW_026947493.1 coordinate 43,209,892, forward strand.
CTGTCCTCGGCCGCCCCGCGCGCTTCGCGGGAGGAGCCGCCGGCCGCCGTGACGCGTCAGGGAGGAAGCGCCAGCGCCCGGCGGCCCTGCGGGAAAGAGGAAGCAGGAGGGCGCTCAGCTCCGCGCTCCCCGCCGCGAGGCACAGCCGCCGTGCCGGGTAGGTGCGGGGCTGGCGGGTAGCTCGCGCGCGTCTGGGCCGCAGTCGGAGCTCCGGGCGGTAGGAGAGCGGCGGGGCGAGGGCTTCTCGGGCCTCGATTGCCGCCTCCGCGGGGCAAGCGTGCTCTCGGCTGTCCCGGAAATCCGAATGGATGGGCAAGGAAAAAGCCCACCCTGACTCCACAGTTCGTGGGGCTGTTTCCCGGAGGTGGCTTCTGATCTTCCCCTGAGGCTGCTGAACACCCACGGTGTCAGCAGGACGCTGCTAACCTGTGCGCGGCGGAGCGGGCGGAGCGCAGGAGCGCGGCGCAGGGAGACCCCTGGAGGCGCTAGCGCGTGCAGCTGCCCGCGGGGTACGGAACTGGGCTCCAGCGGCTGTGGGGTGGACGGGCGTCCCGTACCTGTTGACCGCGGACCTGGAGGATGAGACTTTGACGCGTCACTCTTTTAAGTTCTCTAAGATTTGGACCCTTTCCGTCTCTTTTCTAGTGTCTCTGGTTCTGTTAATTTTCTAGTTTTTAAGCATTGTTATGTACCATCCAGAAATGCTCCGAGAATTTTTAGATTTCGTCATTTTTAGCGATGGTTACGGGAAAGACAGAAAACAGAAAAGATTCCTCTCTCGAAACTTTAAAACCTTAATTTTGGACAGTTATTTCTGAATCATGAGCACAATTTCAGTTCTACGCAAGAGACTACAGCATGCCCTTGAGATTCAACAATAAACAGAGCATTACAGTTTCAAAATCTTTGTCAAGGTAAAAAAAAAAATTGTGTATTTTGATTCTCTGTCATTGAGTATTCACCCAGCCCATTTAGGAAGTGCCTTCTTTACTTACCAAACAACTCTTACTATATACTGTGATCTAAGGTCTTTATACATATTAACTCAAACTCTTAATTTAAAAAGTGAAATTTTAGTGATTCTAGCTATGAAATGCTAGGTGCATATTTTAGTTCCCTAAATATTATAGAAAAAGCTGGAACCATTAAAGGAAGTTTCAGGCATATTTTAGGATTTGGGTGTGCCTTGTGGCCCCTTGGCTAACACTCCCATTAGACAGGCCTCGGCCGCTGTACATGGCAGAAGGGGATTTGGAGCTCCAGGAATATGACTTGTAAGCCATTGTCCAGTCAAATCCTAAAAGCCTTCTGTAAAATGGTCTCTCATCTGCTGTGACGCCCATCAGCTAATTCTGGAGAGACCAGAACTTCCCTTTTTATTCAACTGCCACTCCATCGAGTGTAATTGTGATTTTTAAAGGGAACTTTATTCCTACTCTTTGACAGTTCGTATGACACAGCTTAGAAGTCACAAAGAACTTGAAATGCACTACAAAATGGAACATTTTTGTTGATACACATTAAAAATTATGTTTTGTAATATTGCTGTCATTTGCTGTTGGTAACATTTAGTTGGTGAGTGAGCCTTGTAGTTATCCATTTTGTGATTTGCATGTGTGTAGAGGATACTTTTCTAGACTAAAATGTCCCCTTCAAATGAGCCCCTTGGCCTGATGATCTGATTGGTGGATGTTCTGAAATGGTGAATAAATGTTTTGTTACTGTGGTGATTGTATATATAATGTTAAATTGTGTACATTGTGCTGGTTTTTCTCCTTCCCTTCTTTCTGGTACCTCCCCCTCATATATTTAAATTTCTAGAGTGATGATTAAATGATACGATAAACCTTATTTAATAGGATTCTGAAATGTCCATTGAGACAGGAAGGCTTACTTTGCTCTGATGTAACTTACAGCAAGACAGACATTAGTGGCACTTGTGAATTAATTCAGTTTGACCAAGGATATCTAACAGGTTCATGATTTACAATTGTCTCCAGACATACTGTACTCATTGTCTTTAAAGAGAACTTTTAAGTTAGTAACCATTTTAAATTCTCTTTTGTGTAAGTGAAGAAACGGAGGCAGAGAAATGTTCATGTTAGTTTTATCTCCAGTTGCACAGCTGGTGGGAGGCAGAGCTTGATTAAAGAGTAGGTTATGGACAGAGCCTGACATGTGCAGACTTGTAAAAAACATTTGTAAAATGAATGCTTCCAAAAGACTTTAGGTATCTTGCGCTTCCAATACATACTTCTCAAAAATGCCATCATAACTGATTTGCATCAAAGATTTCCAGGCATATTCCAGTGCTTCTTCTATTTCAAACAGTATCTATCACAGTATTTTTTTCTATGAAAAGGATAGGAATGCTTTTGACTCATTACTAAGAACTTGTGGTTTCTGGTTTTTAGAGAAGAAAATAGCCCTCATCCCAAGCATCCTGTCTTTTTTCTGTGATTTAGAGTTTTGAATGGACATACAGTGTTTGTGTTGACAGCTTGCTTCTATCTCTGCATTACTTGGATTTATGAGCAAGTTCAAATACAATGATCATAGGTATTGTCATATTTTTGAAGTCCCTAGCATTAATTGTTTTTTGGAATGTTCCAATTACTTTAGTATATAAGATCTTCAATTAAAAGCAGGAAAATCCTCAACTATTTATATTCCTCAAGCATAACCCTTTGTATCTTTAAAGTATGTGATCTCCAGATGATTAACCTTCAGAAGAGGGGGAATATATGTCTATTACCTGATGAGAGAACTGAGAAGGGCTACAGGGAGAAGGGATAGCCTTTCCTATGAGGGCTCTTAGGTGGTAAGAAACCTTTGATGAAACCAGCTTGAGTCATCTGCCTGTCAGCCTTCTGTGAGGGATGACTTAAATACTTTTGAAACCTACCTTGTTTCAGAAATCTCTTTACCTTTTTAAATACTGTTTTCTTTTTTTAAAAAAGTTCATGTAAATTATGAATTAAACTGCTGATTCACAAAATCCAAATTATGTAACATGTTATCCCTGATAAGAGCTGCTCATTCTTTATTTTAGGTGCCACAGTGTCTCTGTTTCCTTTTACTTACTCCATTCCTTATAGTGGAGACTGTTCTCCTCTCACTTTTTTCCTTTCTCCATTCATGGAGAAACATGGTACATCTGAGGGGTGCCAATTTCCAATTTTGTAGTTTCTGTCAATTTGATTTTAACTCAATAAATACTAACAGGATTGTCATCGCCAAAGAAGATGACGTGCAGATCATATTTTGAAGGTCAGCTCAAGCATCAACCAGTAAAATTTTATTTCCTGTCTGATGCTGAGGCCAAAGGTTTTCAGAGGGAATTTGAACAGTGAGCAGCATCCTCTCCTTTGTCCATTTTCTAAGGTTCTTTCCTATTTCCCACAATGTCTTGGTTACTTTTCTCTTGTTGCTGAGACAAAATACCTGAAGTCCAATATGAAGGAAAGGAACATTTATTTCTTATGAAGGAAAGGAAGGTTTATTTGAAGGTTTCAGTCCATACTCAGCTGGCCCCAAGGCAGGGTGGCATTGCAGGGGGCACCTTTCATAGCCTATGCAAACAGCAAGCAAGAACAGAGCAAAAGAGAAAAAACAGCCTTCTTCCTGCCCTTACACTGTATGCTGGCTCCACCCCAGGGTGGGTGCGGCTGTCACACCACCAATCCCAGTGCTAGACAAGGAACCAATCACAAAGGCTAGTTTCAGCTGCCTCTATGACTGCACCAGGCTTTGAGGGCCACCTAGACACAAACAATTACACACATCCCTAAAAACTACCTAAATTAACCTCTGGGTAGCCACAATTCTGCTGTTATTCAGGGGTGAGCCAAAGAGGTCTTGCTATAAGGAATTTTTGTAGAGTGATAATACGTAAGATGGAAAACAGGAGGTACATGAAGTGTAGATGTGATTGTTCTTTCTTGAGGCCATCAAGGTTTTTTTTTTTTAAATTTTATTTAAAAGGAAAAAGAGAAAAACACAGAACAAAACAAAGTGGTGTAAGGGTACACGTAATACAGAACTACAAAAAAAAAAAAAGACAGTAAGAAATCACCAGTTAATAGATTACATATTATCATCTCAGAAATAGTTGCTCAAATCACAGTATCAAAGAATACAAAGTGGACATTCAAGCAGTGAGACTGCAAACAGTTGTGTTCAGTGATCCAACCAAAAACATTAATATGGTCAGCTATTTAACACCCCTAAACACACTTGCTGTTGTATCCTTTAGAGCTCTTTTTTTCCTGCTCTTTTTTACAACAAAGTTTACACATTTTGGGTTTTATTACCCCTTAGTTCTTATTACTTTTTTGGGGGGGAGAGAATAAAGTCAAATATGGCAAAACAAAGCTGTCAGTCAAAAAAAGGATAGACATAGCACATGATGTAAAACAGAGTACAAGGTTATCAACAATGGTTATCAACGATGTCTCTTGTTTCCTTAAAAAGAATTGTCTATCTCATTAGATATTATAAAGTTGAACAAAACAGTAGAGAACAAGATCAATAAAACTTAGGCATTGTAAACATTACAGGACTTCCAAAGGAGACAATAGTCAAACCAGCATGGGCATCTTAGTGAATCTTATTGCCTTCAAAGTAGTTGCCTATACCTCAAACTTGATACTATCATACAGAATGGAACAGAGTCTAATCAGTCAAAACAAGATCGTGGGAGTATTACAGGACTTCAAAACAAGTTAATAGGAAATCAAAGAAAGTTACTATTATACCTCCTGCTAATTTTTAAAATTTTTCCCCTTAATTAAAACAAACATAAGAAATAACTAATTTTTTTAAAGAATAAGGGAGAGATTGAGATAAAATAGGACATAACAATATAACAAAACAGGTCAAAGCATGACTGTTTCAGCAACCTAGTGCTTTACCACCAAATAACCCGACTTAATAGTAGTTACCATAGTGTCTGTCTTTTTCTTTGAAATATTTGAATAAAACTTCATATACTATAGCTTCAAATATTTCTATATCAAGAAGCCCAGAATAAAGCCTTTCCAATTAATAAGTGAAAACTTTATAAGGCTTCAAGGCCACATAATGGGGAATCATGATTACCACATATTTTTATATATTTGAATCATTACATTAGGGAAACTATTCAGTATTCACACATGCGAGATTGATTTATTTCACTTATGAGTATGGTCTCAAGCTGCGCCCATTTATTGATAAATATCTCAATGTGATCCTTCTTTATAGCTGAATAATACTCCATTGTATAGAAATACCACAACTTTTTTATCCATTCCTCAGTTGATGGACACTTGGGTTGTTTCCAAGATCTGGCGATTACAAATTGTGCTGCTATAAACATAGGTGCACATATATCACTGTGGTATGATGCTTTCAGTTCTTCTGGGAATATGCCTAGAAGTGGAATAGCTGGAATAAATGGGATTTCCAATCCCAATTTTTGAGAAATCTCCAGACAGACCTCCACAAAGGCTGTATCCAAGGGTTTTTTAAAAATAGATAATTTAAAATGTGGAGAGCTGGTTTAGTGGCTTGAATGCAAAGATAACTTCAAAGCTTTTTGTTGTTGTTGAGTAAAATCCTAGATTTTGTACCTTTTCAAAGATTTAGTCATGTTTGAGAATTCTTTTAATGTTGAAATAAAATGTCATTCTCCTTTTCTGTGATTTTGATGAAATAAATACTTACATAATATTTAGTAATGACATGGTTCAGGTTAATTGCTTCCATTATGATGTATTTGCTAAGCCAGTTAATACAAAATGTTTTCTAAACATAAAATGGATTTCATATATTAAATATTCATAGGCAAAACTGAGATCATGAATGCAGTCGACTGTAGCCCCAGGGGATGGACCTTACTTTCATGTGTATTGGCATGTTACTAGAACCTGACTCATTTGCTTGCTTGAGTTTGGAAATGAGAAGGAACTTTATTACTCTAGTCATTCACCTTCCTATATTTTAACTAAAAATATATTAAAGTTAATTTAAAATCATTTAGTTTGCCACTCAGTGTTCACACCTACAAACATGAATATAGAACTAGTAAACTATTCAGTCTAATGCAGATATTAATTATACATATATAACCAGCAAAGGGGAGTTTTGGAATTGTATCCTTAATTTCCCAAGAAAATGTAAAATATGTATTCTATTTCCTGTTTTTATTTTAGCTCCCCCGCCCCGGAATTGAATCTTAGATGTCATGAATGCTAAGCACACACTCTGACTACACTTTGAATATGTTTCATATTTTTTAAACATTAATTTTATTTAAAAAGATATGCATGTTCTTAAGTGCAAGCAGTTGAAGAACATATGTAACAAGTATTTCTCACCCAGAAATATATTCACTGTTTTTATATCCTTATAGACTTGCTTATATAAATTTGTGTATCTGTATGTGTATACTGTTTCAAAAAATAGGACTAACTATGCAGCTTGTTTGTTTCTTAACCCCTCATCCTGGACGTCTATAGGTCTACATCACTAGTTTTGACAGTTGCATAATATTCTACTTTATAGTTGGTTTCCTATTTTTCTATTATTTCTGTTATTAGTGCATTTACCCTTTTGTATCTTTTAAAAATATATTTAAATCACCAAAGTATTATTTTTTAAAAAAAATCAAAGGTGAAAATAAGAATTACAAGTAAACTAACTGCTTCATTATAACTGCTATTAGCACTTTAAAGTGTATCCTAGATTTTTGTGTGAATATATGTATTTTCAATGCTATTTTAAAACATTTCTCTTGTACAAGCTTACTTTGTTGGTTAGAGAATCATGTTTATGTAGCTAACCAATGTCACAGATTCCATGTACCTTTGAGCCAGTTATTTTACTGTGCTTGCTGGCCACCTGCCATACCCCAAACCTGGCTAACAGTCTTGGAAATTTATACTACTACTCATAAAGGGAATGAGACAAGGAGTGTGGATGGACTGACAAATTCATCCAAATCAACATATAAAGGGCATCCTTCTAATAGGGGTCAATGTTTGAATTTTAAGGACACTTAAAATACAGGATATTTAAGATAAATAATGGAGTATTCCCATATAATTGATGTAATAATAATTGATTATAGTAACTAAAAGACCAGCAGGAATAATGGATTTAAACCAAGAAAATACTGACCATTATAAAGTTCAGTTACAAGTCAGGACAACTAAAGATGGTTGTAATTATTATCTCAGTTATCTATATATATATATATATATATATATATATATATATATATAAATTAGGGCAGCTATACTCGAGATATTTTGAGATAGTTTCCATCCATGTATATTGTTAGAAGTAACTGGTTTAGCACAGCTGCCACCAATGATATGCCCAGATGACCCTAGTCTCTTCCTCTCTTACGGGCTGTCTTAGGTTAGTAACATTTAGTAACACTTGGTGTTCCTTGTGCCCACAGCTCCCTCTTCATGGTTGTGCTGCCCCAACAGTTTTTCCAGACAGCATTTGTCCCCGTGCTGACATCCCTCTCCCGTCATTTCTTCAATAGTACATGCGTGTGTATACAAACTATACTTGCCTCCTCTAATCCTTTTGTGGTCTATCTTTATTTTCCTTTTTTAAAAAACCTTGCTCTTTTTAACTCTTCTTCCAGCATTTACATCAAGAAAATTTCACCCTATCTTTTCTCTATCCCGTTTTCTTCATTTTGAGCAGAGAAGATACTAATCATGGTGATACATTGAAGAGAAGGTCTTTAATATGGGAAAAGAAAACTTTTACTTAGGAAGGAAAGGTAGACATTAGAATGAACTAGCGGTTTCAGCTTTCAAAGCCCTTGAGAATACCCCGTAATTCCTTTCAAAATATCCACAGAAGTCTCCACCTACCGCCTATTCTCTAAATAAGCTGTTTTACCTTCCGCAGTGGCATAAACTATGTGTGCTTCGTTCCTAGTCCTTTTTTTTTGTGGTACTGGGAGTCATTGAGCTGATGACTTCACACTTGCCATGCAGGCAAGTCCATTTTTTATTTCCAGATGGTTTTGCTAAATCCTTAAATTGTTGGGGTAACCTCCCAGAGTGTGGGGATTACCAGCCTGTACCACCATGCCCTCCTATAAAACTTATAATATGTGTATTTGTTCCTATCATTGCAGCAGCGTTGTTTTGTGAGTTTTTTCCCTATTGAAGATGTCAGCCGTATTAATGGATTAAACAGTGCTTTGGTGTGGAAAGATAACTGCCAGATATGACCATTGTTCCCATCAGAAAATGCATCCAAAATTTGAACTTTCTAGCTTAAAAACAAGTTTTCTTCTTTTCAGCCAAGTTGAAGAGTAGGCAGGCTATCCTAGACCAGAGGTCAGTAAACTTTGAAAGTGGTATACTGATTCCAGAACCTTTCCCTCCAGATTGCCATCAGTAGAGATTTGCATATGAAATGCAGGATTGGCCTGGATCCTTGAGTTAGACCGGAGGCAATACTGGCTACAACGCAGTGCAGTGTGCACTGCGATGTCTTTGCTGGAGGCTTACATAGGAGACAGAAGTGGAGGATCAGGTCCTGATAGTTGACCCCATACTAACAGGCTTACCGATAAAGGAGTTTGAGCCAGACTCTAGGAGGAGCTTTGCACCAAGATAATAGAGAAGCTGTGCTGGGAATAAAGGTCTATTTTTCTTTATAAACATAAATGGAAAAAACATGCTTTTATTCTCCTCCCAACATCATGTTCAAATTGAGCTCCCAATATTCTTTTTTTTTTTTTTGTCTTTTTTGTTTTTTATCGGTACCAGGAATCGAACTCACGACTGCCTGCTTGCAAGGCAGCATGTTCAAATTGAAATATGAAAGTACTATATTATTTGCTTATTTGGACTAGGGCCATTGTGAATAAACATTCAGAAGTAAGATTTTACTATAATTAAAAAAATGGTTCTTGGGCTGGGGATTTAGCTCAGCGGCATAAGCACCTGCCTTGCAAGCAGGCGGTCATGAGTTCGATCCCTGGTACCGATTTAAAAAAAAAAATAGTTCCTACTTTTAATGAGTCTTAGTGTATATCATTAGGTGTAGCTGATAGTTTATTCCATTCTGCCCTGAGTACTGTTCTTTCTTTTCTAACTTGTTTATTTTTGTACCATTCTCTCCTTTCATAAGTATTTGATTTAATTTTTTGTCTACAAAGGAACTTTTGTCTAATGAAAGATAAAATACTTCAGCATCTTACCAGAGTTTTTAAGACCATGTGCCTCTTTTTTCCTGTGAATTTTGTCTCCTCGTCAGTGTTTTTTCTGACTCGCACTGACCTTAACATGATTTCTCTTCTTCTTTGCTTTTTGACTCTTATTTATTTAGATAACTGTTGCTGTTGTTTGTTTTTGTTTTTTTTCTGATACAGGCTCTCACTGTAGTTCAGGATAGTCTTGAGCTCTCAGTGATCCTCCTGCCTCAGTCCTAAATGCTGAGATTATAGGAATGTGTCAGCACTCCAGACTTTGTTTTTCCTTTTAAAAGTTCAGTCAATTGTGAACAAGCTATTACTTCCACTGGATATTTTAGGATTAAAAATTTGCCTGTGAGATGCAGAATAAAGCACTATATCTCTAAGGATAAAGAAAATACAAGAATTTGTTTTAGCTTTGCTTTTTTATGCATAAAGAAACTCTGGAAAGATACATAGGAAATTTATAGTGTTCATACCTCCTTTTTTAGAGACAGTGCTGTGTTGCTTAAACTGGACTCAAATTTGTCATCCTCCTGCCTGGACTTACCAACATTGTATCCCTTTTGTATTTCTTTTGTTTTTTTGTACTATACAAATATGCAACCTATTGTTAAAATAATTTTTAAAATCGTACCCCTGGGTTATTTTACTTTTTAAAAGTAGATTTAGCTCTTTAGCTGGTATCCTTTTTTCCATATAAGTCTATAATGAAGTTGTTGTAAGTCTTTTAAAAACAATATATATATATAGTCTTGTTTCAGAGGACTAGCAGTATTTTGGAGCCATCTTCCTGTGGCTGTGATCCCCTTCAGTGCTCTCAAATGCTGTGACTACAATTCATTATAAAACCTTCCATTAGGAAATTCTGATACTACAGTTATTACCAAATCTTAAGTTACTGTTGGCTTGTTTGAAGAATTATTTAATTGAAAATATCTGTAGTATTTTGCCAACTGGATACTCAGTTGTTTTTCTAATAAGACTATTAGATAATACTAGCATAGTTAATACAAAGTTTCTTTATTTTCTCCTATGTCATTACATATTATTATTGTGAATACAGGATATTTAGTTAAGGTTATGTGAATTTGGTGCATTTATAAATAAATGCACCAAATAAATAAAAGTTGGTTTACTTTGAATATTTAGACAATTCTGCCCTTTTCTGTTGTACATGCTAAATCAAGTATTTTTTTTCATCAAGATTTTTTGTATTTTTTAAAGCATGTGTGACCTGTATCTTACCTTGCTGAGAACAAAGAGAAAGGAACTAATATTTTTGAGTACCTGCTGCTTGCTGGGTGTGTTAAGAGTTTTGCCGTTGTTTGCAGTCGGGTTTTGCTATGGAATCCATGCTGGCCTCAGACTTACAGTATAGCCCAAGCTGGACCAGGCTAGCTGTGGAATCCAGGCTGTGGAATCAGACTTACTATGTAGCCCAGGCTGGCTTCAGTGTGATTCAGTAATCTACACTAAAACTCTTGCTTCAGCCTGCTGAGCGCTAGAATAACAGGAGTGCATCATCACACCTGGGATAGAGACCTTATTTCATGGAATGCTCATAATAACTTTAGATTAGTTAGGTAGTTTTGACTTACAGATGAACAGATAGGTCTTAATGCGGGTTCAAGGGTTGCTGTGTATCGCCAACATGGGAAAGAGCTGATCTGGGCAGGTCTTTCTGGCTTGATCTAGATTCCCTTGGGCTGTTAACGAGGAGCCAAAGCTGACTCCTCTCAAAGCCGCTCATCAGAAAGACCAGGTGGAATTGACTTATACTTAATGCCAGATTACTATCAGTAATCCTTTAAATGAGTTTGAAAATTTTTACTTTTTATTCTGAAAGATGAATATTTTAATCTAGAAATTGGTGCCAGATTCAAGAAGAAAGCTGATTGAAAATGTTTTAAATATCAAATAATCCCTACCTAATAGAAAACAACTTAAAATCTGTGTTAAATTCTGAACATGTAGAATTGAAATGTGTTAAGTTATTATCTGCACAACTGTCAAAAACTCCTGTTAGCACCCAATGTCCATTGAACTTGCCAATGACACCAGATAATGCTGTCATAGTCTAAAAACCCCTGACCAATCAGCACCACTTACATCAATCCTTGAAAGCAGAGCAATCACTTTGTTGTTTTTGTTGAATGTTAGCTTGGTAGACACTGGGATGAGCAAGCAAGAATGTAAGAGTAGAAAAAATACATAGAAATAGATGGAAGAAATAGCTATAGAAGAGACTTAAGTTCTGGCAAAGAGGTTACATAGAAATGCATGCTTCCACCTCTGGGAGGGAAATTTTGAGAGTAAAGTATGCTATTGAAATGTGTCCTCTTCAATAGTGTGGCTTTTGCAGTAATTGAATTATCTTTTTCTTTATGTCATGTGGCATTACTCTGTTGGCAACTGAACATCAAAAGATTTTAATGTTTGTTCTAACTTTTGAACTGAATTAGAGAATTTATGGCTGTGAAAATGAGCATATTGAACAGCATAAGGCAGGCACTTTATAAATGTTGACTGACATTACCTTCTCTAATATCTGATACTATTTATTTGCCTTTCCTAGGAAATTTAAAGGCCTAAACCCTAGTATTGGATCTGTTACTAACTTAAGTAACCCTTAGCAAGTTTGACTTTTTTTAAAAAAATTTCAAATCACTCAAAATTCCTTCTACCTTTAAAAGTCTATTCTAGTAAATTTATATAGAAGTTTTTGTTGTTTTCCATTTTTACAATTTTAACTAGGGTATGCTGCATGAATAAGATTCTTTATAGCATTGTTTAAAACCAAGCACTGATTTATTTGGAAACAAAGGGGTTTTTGCAGTGTCATTTCACTTGACATTGCCATGAATCCAATAATTATTCACATGAATCAGAGAACAGTAGTGTAGTTGTACTTAAAATTAGTGCTCTATACAGCCATTCACTAGAGATGAATTAAGGTGAAAAAGTATTGCTTAAAAAATTTTTTTTGCAGTACATACAGTTTACAGTCATCTTGGGAGTGGTTATATATACATTCTACAGTTGTTTCTTTTTAAATTTTTGATTCTCTTCCTTTCCTCTCCCTCCTCCAATTTTCCTAACTCATTTTTCATTCTTGTTGATATTATTAATCTTAGCTCATGTTATGGCATATACTTTTAGATTAATTGGGCTATTAGGTTCCCATACATGACACATCTTTATCCCTCTCATTTCCCCTTCTCCTCACCTCTGGCCCTTTTTTCCTTGGACAACTTACCTATTACAAGAGATCTATCCTGTTATCCCCTTCTACCTATCCTTTATTATTCTCTTTATTTGTACTTTGCCTCACTCAAATGAGAGATACCATATTATATTTAAGGTTGTGTATCTGATTTATTTCACTTAATATTTTATTTTCCAAGTGTATTCATTTCCCTAGAAATGTCTCAAATGTGTCTGTTCATTTTTCTTGCCCATTTGTGACTGACTCTTTAATATTGTTGTTTTTATTTTTTTAAATTTTTTTGAGACAGGATCTCACAGGATAGTTCAGGCTGGCCTTGAATTCACTATGTAACCCAGGCTGGTCTCTTAACTTGTGGTAATCCTCCTGCCTCAGCCTCCTAAGTTACGGGTTTACAGGTGTGCACTACTGTGTGTAGCCACTGAGTCTTTAATATTAGGTGGTGTAATTTTTTAGTTCTTTGTATGTTCTTAATATTAGTCTTCCGTCTGAGGAGTGGCTAGCAAAAATTTTTTCCATTCTGTAGGCTGTCTCTTTACTTTTTACTGATTGATTCTTTTGCTGTACAGAAGCTTTTTAGTTTAATATAATCCAACTTGTTGATTTTTACTATTACTTCTTGTGCATTTGAAATTCAGTTTAGCAAATACTTTCCTACATTTGTGTCACAAGTTGTTTCACCCATTTTATCTCCCAGGAAGTTTAATGTTTCTATTTTAATGTTTAGATCTTTGATCCATTTGATTTTAATTTAGTTTAAACAAGTATTTCTAAATTTGCAAAAGTTCTAAAATATACTGGTGGAATTTGCTGCTGAATCACAGTCAAAAGAACTTTGGAAATGGGCAAAGCTGTTGGAAAAATAATCATTACTTATTTTGTATTTATTTTCAAGGTCTCTTTGATTTCTAATAAAAATCCAAATGATCATGTACATTTTAGGAACATTTTTACCATTTTGAAATGATGTGTGGTATGGCTGTTAAGAAAGGATCAGTGTTGTTAATCGTCATTTTTTTTTTTTTTGTCTTTTTCCTTTTTATCGGTACCAGGGATCGAACTCATGACTGCCTGCTTGCAAGGCAGGCACTTATGCCGCTGAGCTAAACTTCCAGCCCCTAATCATCATTTTTTTAAAGAATGTCAAAGTATGGCTTCAAGTAGCGGTTTAAAGAATGTTATTCATATAGTATACTTAAAAATTGTTAAAGTTGTGAGAATCTAAAATATTTTTCTTACACTTCTATTAAAAGAATACAATTTAACTGTTTGAGGTTTCTGGGCGAAACTAGGAGGTAAGCCATCCAAATGTACTGAGTTTTTAAAAAAGTTTAAACTCCGACTGTTAATATTTATCTGTCATAATTTCATATGTATTTTTAATGCACACAGTTCAGTTTTAAAATGAGAGAAAAGAGGAAAACTAGTTGCGAAACAGTGGTTATGAGTCATTATGGTTTATTGTGTAAGTATATACAGAAGAAAAATCAGTCATATAGGTCTGTTAAAATGATAAATTTCCCAAATCTTTCATGAAAAGGATGGTGAATACAACTGATCCTTGGTATTCATGATTTCAGGACTCCTTATGGCTACCAAAATCCACAGAGGTCAAGTCCCTTATATAAAACGACATAGTATTTGCAGTAATCTAAATACATCTTCCTGTATAAATCATCTGTATGTTACTTGTGACACTTAATACAATGTAAGTATGATATAAATAGTGGGCATACTATATTTTTTGGGAACAATGATTGAGGAAATTCTCTTCATAGTTAGTACAATCATCTTTGCAATCATTCTGGACCTAATGACAGAGTTCATAAATGAAGTAGTGGACATTTCAGCATGGTAGCTGATATCTGTAATCCCTCTACTCTAGAAGGCTGAGGCAAGAGGATTGCAAATTCTAGTCCTACCTGGGCAGTTTACTGACTTTGCTGGTCCCTGTCACAAAATAGAAAATAAAAAGAAGGGCTGAAAGTGTAGCTCATTCCCGTGACCCTGGTTCAATCTCCAGTGCAACAAAAATAATATCATATAGTAATGTATAAAATAGAACTTGAGAAAGACTATAAAGTGGTAGGAAACTTCAGCAAGACATGCCAGCACATCAGAGATGTGGCAAATTAAAGTTTTGTTTTCTGGAACTTTTGAACTTTTGTTGTTATGGCAGTTGGGATCAAAACGAGGCTTACTCATGACAAGCTCATGCTCTACCAGTGAGCTGCACTCCCGTCTCCGGGTCTCAATTCTGATGTTTCTTTCTGTGATTAAAGAATGAGTCTGTGGACTATGTCACTTACTAGAACTTTTATTCAAGCATTAGTATAATCATTTGTAAAGACAGAAAATACCAACTAGCAGTAGAAAGTTGGCTCTGGTCACTTATAATTTATTTTTAGCACCTTTGAGAAATTATACTGCAGTGGTTAAGAATGGAGCCTCATGGGCTGAGAGTGTGGCTCAGTGGTAGAGTACTCACTTAGCAAGTGTGTGTCCTGGATTCAGTCTCCAGCAGTGCCAAGAAAGAGAGAGACAGAGACAGAAGACAGAAGATTGTCTAACTTTACCCAGACCTCCTTCATCACTTATAAATTTCTTCATTTGTGAAGGTTCTTACTAAGTTTAAAGTAAAAAATACTTGTAAATCAGCTAACACAGTACTTATATTATAGTAAGTGCCCAATAAATATCAGTTAGCTTATTAAATATTAAGAATTAAATATTCTTAGTGAATTATATTTTGATCTTAACTTTGTTTCTCTTGGTCTTTTTTGTTTTGTTTTGTTTTGTTTTTTGGTGGGTACTGGGAATTGAACTCAGAACCTTGCACTTGCCAGGTAGGCACTGTGTCACTGAGCTGTATCCCTGCCCTCTGTTTCTCTTATTTCAAAGGAAGACACAGAACAGCTTTTTCTTTGTTAAGTCCTAAAAATCTTCAAAAGTTTTGACTAATAAAATGCTTTAGAAATGAGTCTGGACCTAAAATTTAAGGTGGTAACCCGTTCTTGCTGATGTTAGATACCCCACTGTCTGACCTCAGCTCATTGCCATTTCTTTTTTACTATCCTTCATGGCTTCATCTGTGTCTTTTGGTGGTGACTCCCAAATGCATGGCTTCTATTCTCACCTCTATTCTTTTCTCTTCAGACTGATGTACCCAATTGCCTATGACTAGATGTGCTACCCCACAGATAGTTCACATTCAACATGTGTAAAACAAAATACATCTTCCATAGCCTTTTGCTTTCCCAATCCCACTTTTCGTCAATTTTATTTTCTTTCACTCTTTCACTATATGATCTCATCATTCACCTAGAACTTTGAAAAGCATTCTAAACTCCTTGATCTCCTTGACTGCCTATGTCTTGAAAGCCTTCCTGATTTCAGCGTTACATTTGTAACTGAGTTGGAGAATTCTTGCCTAGAACACTGGAGATCCTGAATTAAATTCTCATCATCACAAAAGAAAAGACAAACCCTCCTACTTTTAACTCCTAATTAATTCTCGAGTCTCTCCTATCAGGTTCATTTCTGTTCCTGCCTCTTGAAGCCATCATCTTCTGCCTCTTGGAGTGACTCCTTTATGTGACTTCTCAATATCCAATCCCAATATCTTCCATCTTTTCTCTATATGGATTTCAAAGTGATCTAATGTGCATGTCTGACCATCATCATTTCTGTGTATAAATACTGTCTTCATTTGTTTTTTTTTTTCTGTCTTCATTTCTTGTGTGATCAAAATTTAAGGTCCTTAGCATGGCTTGTCAGGCTCCATGTGATCCTTTATCTTCTGTTTATCACTGGCGTTTCCAGGCTTCTGCTATCAGCTCCCACACAGTAACTACTCCTCTACCCTATTCTAATGAACATTGTTGGTACTGAGCTCAAGAGTTGCTTCTTCAAGACATCTTCCCTACTCTTTTCCATATACCACTGCTCAAAAATAAAACACTTATCTCTCCCCAGTGTTTCCACTGTACCCTCTGGATACTTCTGACCTACTGTTGTACCTAAATTCTTTCAGATTCTTGGTCTATATTTTTGCAGCCCACAGAGAAGTCTTGGACTCCCTGTAATATATTCAACATATTTCTGCATATCTCCAAAAGTGAGAGTCATAGATATTATTGAAATTATTTATTGGTACAGAAAAGTAAGGAAAGAATAGAAAAAAATCCCATTTGGTCCTTTGAGAATACTAAGTTTAGTCATTTTATATGGATTCTTTTCCATTTTTCCCCATTAAGCATCAAAGATTCTCCTTTCTGTACAGGAATGCTGACACATTAATATGACTCAGCTTTCAATGCTTTTTAAATTCCCTTTCATTATGAGTCAGGTTGTAGTTTATGGGTTGTTTTTTTTTGTTTTTTGTTTTTTTTTTTTTTTGCATACTGGGGGTTGAACCTAGCACACTGGACATGTTAGGTATAGGTCTACCTCTGAACTATACCTCAGACCCTGAAATTTATTTTTATTGTAACTTAGCAAATGCATAAAAAGTAGATCCTCAAAATATTTGTCAGTTAACAAATACTAAACTTCATCCTTACAGACAACCTTTGTAGTTGATTGTTCATGTTGCTATGATCATGTGCTCACAGCTCAAAATACAAGCCAAAAATAATGGAGGAAAAAACTCACCATTCTGTGCTGCATTCCAGAGTATACTAATCTTCTTAATTCCCTGTTTTAATCATATGCCTACATTTTAACCCACAATAGCTCTTTGTTTAGTTCAAGTTCAAACTCCTCACCCTGCCTTACCTATTTAACCTATTCGGGGCAGTACTTCTGCAGGTAAGTCTGTTCAGTTAGATTGTTTTGCATAAGAGGCAGATTATAGAAATTTGTTTTTGCTTGAACCAGCTTTTGATTTTTCAGATCTAGTCCTAGTATCAGAATTTAGACTTAAAACATACACGTTGGTATACAGAACAGAGGCTTTATGTTATCAAATATTTATTGAATGCCCACTATGGGTTAGACACTATACTAGTAGATAAAGCTTTGGATATAATGAAAATCAGTGCAGCCTCTGTCCTAATGGAAGTTTTAGTCCTAATTTTAAAGGCAAATAAGTAGTTGTAACCTAAGGTTAAAAAAATACTGGAGTAGGGAAGTGCCCAAGGACATGACCACAAGCTCTGAAGTCAGGGGCAGTTTTCAGGCGTAGTGACATCTAGGTTGCTGTCAGTCATCAAGAAGTGCATTAAGAGTAAAAGCAATGGGGCTGGGATTTAGCTCAGCGGCATAAGCACCTGCCTTGCAAGCAGGCGGTTGTGAGTTTGATCCCTGGTACCGGAAAAAAGAAAAAAAGAAAAAAAAAAAAAGGAGGCAACAGCAGATACAAAAAGCCAAGTAAGAAAAGAACCTGACACGTTTAAGAAAGTAAAAGATGTTTCTTAAGCCTGGATCTCAGATACAAGGAGCTGTCTGTATTGATGTAGCTGGTTATAAGAAGAAAAAAAAGGGGTATCTGTTTGTCTAGAAACTTGCTTGCTTTTCTCTTCAGGGTCCGAACTGTTCAAATCAATTCATTATTTTATTTCAGAAAGGTTTAGGAGGAAAAAAAAATCCAAATGAATAAAATGGACTTTTGTGGTTCATTGAGCACTATATACATATTTGTTTTTTCCCCCACCAGTATCCAGGGCCTTCCCACTCAGCTATCTCCCCAGGCCTTTTTATTTTTATTTTATTTTTCTTTTGAGACTGAGTCTTGCTAAGTTGCTGAGTGCCCAGGGTTGGGCTTGAACTTGCAGTCTTCCAGTCTAAGTCTTCTACACTGCTGAGATAACATGTATGTACCACTATTCTAGCCTTTATTTTATATAATTTTATGCATAAACATAATGAGTTATCATGAGATTACTGCAGTTCACTGACAACCCACTCCCCACACTCCTTGATCTCCACTGCTGCTGGAGAAATGTCAGAATCCTTAGCATAATTATCAGACCTCTGGTGGTTAATCTCCAGCCTGCTTCTGTGTCCATTTTCTGTTTCTTCCCTTCATACAGACTTTTCTCTGTTCTGCTTTTAGCAAACCCTTTTTTTCCTGCTTTTGAGCCTTTCCTTACCTTTCCGCCCCCTTTAACAGCCTTCTTCCCATTCACTGCCTGTCAAAGATGGTCTTGACAGCTCAGGTCAAATACCTTTTCTGTTAAATCTCTGTTTTCTTGCCAGCCTCTCTGCCACCTCCAGTTTTCTATTCCAAAAGATTGAAATATGCCAGTCTCTCTTCTACACAGGAGTGTTGTGGTCTCATGTATCAATGTTAATGCACTTATGAAGATGAAATCTTTGTTAAAATAATCATTAGTATACTGTTTTTGAGATGGCCTATCAAGAGTGCTGTATAGATTTTTAAGTTACTGTGTAGAGTTTCTCATTTACAAAAAGCAGTTTGTTTCTGTTATTGTAATTTTAGATTTTGCAGGTCAGCGTTTGTTGATCTCTTGATCAATTCAGATATCCAGAGTTATGACATCAGGAGAAGATTTATAATACAAGGCATGGAAATGTGATCTTGTGAATGTTTGAACTCTCAGGATATTAAGGTGTGAGGTTTATTTTAAAATAAACTTCTATTTCTTAACCTCATTTTAATGTGTTTTCTTTTGGAGCATATGACCATGATTTTTCTTTTTCTTATTTTTTTAAAATTTTATTTAAGGAGAAAAAAAGAAAAAAACAGAAAAAAGGTAGAAGTTATACAGACTTTCAGAAAAAATAAACAGTAGGAAATCACTAGTTAATTGCATATTGTCATCTTAGAAATAGTTGTTGAAGTTGCAAAATTAAAGCATATAGAGGGGACTTTCAAACAGTGAGACTGCAAACAGTTTTGTTCAATGATCCAACAAAACTCAGTAATATGGTTATCTATCTTATACACTTAAATATATATGCAGTTATATCTTTTAGAGAACTTTCTTTTGTACAATGACAATTACACATTTTGGATTTTATTACTCCCACAGTTCTTATTACTTTTTTTTTTTTGAAGAAAATAAAACCAAATGTGACATACCAGGACAGAGTCAGTCAAATCAAAAGGATGGACATAATACATAATGTAAAAACAAAATACAAGGTGATCAACAACTGTTACCATACTGCCTCTTGCTATCTTAAGAATAATTGCCTAAATCATCAGTTATAATAAAATTGAACAAAACAGTAAAGAATAAGGCCAATAAAACCAAAACATTGGAGACATTAGAGGACTTCAAAAGAAGATAATAGTCAACCAGAATGCGCATCACAGTGAATCTTAGTGTCTTCATAGTTGTTGCCTATACTTTCAAACTTGGTACTATCAAGCATAACAGAATAGAGGAAAATGAGTCAAAACAAGATGGTGAGAGCAATACAGAGTTTCAAATCAAGTTAATAGGAAATCAAAGTGGGTCACTGTAATATATCCTGCTATTTTTATTTATTTTTCCCTTAATTAAAAGGATAAAAATGAAAAAGTAGATAATAAAAAGGAGATTGAGATAAAAAAGAAGGCATAACAACAAAACAGCGCAGGTCAAAACATAGCCATTTAAGCAAAATAGTGTTTCACCACAAGATAATCTCGACATAATAGTAGTTAATAGTGTCTCTTCCCTTAAAATCTTTGGGTATAACTTCGTATACTGTAGCATCAAACGTATCAAGACAATGTAAAACCATTCAAGAGAATGACAGTATTACAGGGTATTTAGAATCAACTAACAGAAAATGAACAATGGTTTCTGTATAATCTCCTTGTCTATAAAAGTTTTTGTTTATATTATCACATATAATAAAATACAATAAGATACAACATGTGGGCTGGGGATTTAGCTCAGTGGCATAAGCACCTGCCTTGTAAGCAGGCAGTTGTGAGTTCGATCCCCGGTACCGATAAAAATGAAAAAGACCAAAAAAAAAAAAAAAAAAGATACAACACGTTAAAACCGATGGAGACAGAAGAGCAAATATGTTGAGCCTTGATAGAGTCTTCCTTCTTATGTTAATGCACTGTCAATATCTTGGGTTTCTGTGGGGCACGTGTCTTCCCTGCTGTTAATGCTGCAGCAGCCTTGTGAGCCTCCTGGGCCTAACTTAGCTCACTGGCAGGCAAGGACCCACAGGACCAGTTCAGCAGTGCCCTGACTCACATCTCCCTCTAGCACTGCTGATGTTGAGATCAATAAATACTTGACAAGTGCAGGAGCAGGCTCATCAATTTTAATTTTGGAAACTGCCTACTTACTGTTGTCATCCTTTTGTCTGAATTATTATTATAAAGATGGTGGGCTCATCCATTTGAAACCTATAATATCAGAGCTAACCATTAGGGACTTCCGTGTTCTCTTATTAAATTATTTCCTGTGAAACCCTCACTTCATACTGTAATTGTATGAATGTTTGTATGAGAGAACAGGGATGGAAATACGAAGGGCTTAAGGAACTATGGGGCCATAGGTCTTTATGAAGAGTATCTTTTTCTCCTTTCGTTCTTTGTTTCTTTCTTTCTTTCTCTTTCTTGTCTTTTATTCTTCTCTCCCTCCCCTCTCTCCCTCCCACCCCTTCATTTTTTTTTTGTAGTACTCAGGATTGAACTCAGGAATGCTCTGCCCTGAGCTACTTTCCCCAGCTCTTTTTATTTTTAATATTGAGAAAGAGTATTTCTGAATTGCCCAGGCTGCCCTCAAACTTATGAACATGCTTCCTCAGCCTCCCCAGTAGCTGGGCTTGCAGGTGTGCACCACTGTCTATTTCATGTACTTGTGAAATCTATTGCCTTTGCTCAGCATATGGCAAAATGGGCTAGTTAGATTTGCCTTGTCTCATAGAAGAGTAATTATATTACTAAGTTGAATTTCTTGCCCTTAGAACAGTTATTCTAAATTTTAATGGTAAATATTATGAAAATATTTTTATTTAAAAATCCCCACTTCTACTTTTTATTTAAAAATATAATATTCTAGACATATTATATTTATATTTGTATTGTTGAAATCATTTTCGAAAAATTACCTAGGATTGAACTCAAGGTCTTGCACATAATAGGCAAGTACAGTACCACTGAGCTACATTCCCAGCCTTAAAATTTACTTCCTAAAAGATATTAATAAACAAACACATGAAGGTCACAGCATATGTGTATAGTATGAATAATAACAGTAAAAAACTTACATATCTATGATGCAGTTTGGGAAACAAGAGTATGACTAATATTAGAGTCCCTGTGTACACTTTACCAGTTAGTTTACCTCTCTGTATTACCCAAATACCTATGACAAAATTTTGTGGCTCTTACCCTCTTGAGTTTTTTACAATTTGTTTTAAAATTTGTATTTATCATTATGTAGTTGGGTTTTTCACATCTGACACTTATAAAAATAAAATAGGCCAGACATGGTAATCCCAGCACTCAGGAAGCTGAGGCAGAAAGATTGCTATGGATTTGAGGCTAGTCTTTTCTACATAGTGAGTTTAAGGCTAGTCTGAAGTACATACTGAGACTGTGTCTCAAAGAAAAAAACTTGGTTTTCTCTTGATTTTACTTTTAACATAGTGTTGATGACTTCGATCCATGGTGATATGTATGAGTGTGACTCCTTTATTTTCAGTTCTGTATAATATTCCACGATATCACTACCACACAATTTAATTATCTACTCTTTTTTCTCGCTATATTGGCCAGGATAGTTTCAATCTCCTAAGCTTGAATGATACTCCTGCCTCAGTCTCCTGAGTAACTGAGGCTACAGGCATATACTACCACACCTGGCTGTTCATACTTGATGTCTATGTGGGTTGTTACTGTTTTTTAGCTGATGCTAGCATTGACTTCTGATACATGTTCCTCCCTGGGTGAATGTAAATGAGGACAGAAATTCTAGGCCAGTTGTTTATATTATTCATATTATACACATATAATATTCATGTTATACACATAACTTCAGAATTTTATACGGAATGCAATCCACATTTCCTTGAATTTAAGAAGGATTTAAGATTGAAGTAATTTGGTTCAAGTTAGTGGTTTGATAGTTTTGTATCAGTTTTAGCAATTTTTCTTGGGAAAAGTTTTCTTTTGAAATTGTCAATAAGTTATTTATTCATGAAGTTCAGGAAATAGAAGTTCCAGATAATTTAGATGTGTTTTTATGTGTGGATGAAAGGTACACATAGATATGATGCATGTTATCATTTCCAAGACTTGTAATATAACATTGATAATAGGAGAACGTTGAAATATACAAAACAAGATGATTGTCCTGGTGCATGCCGTGAATATTTTTTTATTTGTTTGTTTGGTTTCTGTTTGGTTTTGGAGATGGAGGTTGAACCCAAGTATGCTGTTGTTTTGTTTTTTGCTGTCCTGGAGATTGAACTCCAAAAATGCTGAGCTACATCCCCACCCGACCCCATTTCTTTATTTTATACAGGGTCTTGCTCTGCTACTCAGGCTGGCCTCAAACTTGTGATCTTTCTCTCTCAGCCTTTCAAGGCCTCCACACTAAATTAGCCTCTCCCAGCATTCAGCCGGGAATACTGATATGTACCACACGTCCAGCCTGGAAATAGTTACAGGGTATGTGAAGTGTGTGTGTGTATGTATGTAAATGAATCTCTGGATATAAGAGGTTAAAAAAAATTGGGGGGGGGGTTGGACAAAAAAGGAATTATTTTTCAGGTATTCAGGCCACCTTGATTTCTGGTGGATCTACTAACCACAAATCAGATGCTGAATTAACTTTTTACTGTGATATGGAAATTCTACAAATTCAAGAGAAAAGTTAGCTTTACAATTACTGTTCATTTTCAGTATGTTCTTTTGTGTATACATGGAAATATTTTGCAAATAAAATATACATGCATTTCTGATATAATGCCTTCCCTTCTGATAAGGCTTAGTGTTTTATTTTTTTGGTTTTCCTTTTTGGTACTGGGGATCAAACTCATGACCTCATGCTTGCCAGGCAGGTATTTATGCCACTGAGCTCAATCCCCAGCTAACGCTTAGTGTTTACAATAGCTCATTCACTTTTTTCTGCTACCTCACTGCTTAAAATATTTACTTTTTCTCTACAGACACTGGTTTTTCTAAGGTGCTAGAGATTCAGTAAGAAATCAGATCTACTCCTTCCTTCAAGGAACTTAGATTTCAGTGGGAGAGAGGAATGCGTAAACAGGCAATTGCCAGGCATTATTCTTTGCTAAGAGATGATTCGTATTTAGTCTTAAGGACTGAGAGGGCTTGAGGAAAACTTCTGCCTGTAAGATATTAAAATATCAGTAACAGCACCAGCAACAACAACCAAACCTGTCTTGACTTAAAAATACTTGTTTAATTCAAGTACTTGCTTACTCATTGCTAGAGGTCATTTCTGTACATGTTTTCAAAGTTAAAAAGGAGAAAAAGGGCTGGGGATTTAGCTCAGCAGCATAAGCACCTGCATGACAAACACAAGGGCATGAGTTCGATCCCTGGTACAGAGAGAGAGAGAGAGAGAGAGACAAAAAGAGAGAGAGAATTTATTATGAACTTCCTGAAACACCATTCTGTTTTGGTTTCATAAAAAAAGGAGAACTGCTTTTCTCATTGCCTTAATTTTTTTTTTAATACCATGAGTCATCACATCTGAAAACACTGCATTTTTGTGGTGCTGGGGATCAGACCCAGAGCCACACGTGTAGTAAACAAGTGTCCTTCCCTTGAGATATATCATCACTCTTGGAAAGTCCTTATTTAGGAAAGTTTTTAACAGTCATTGATCATATCTGATGAGGAGGAGGATGTTGTGCTAGAGTCTGAATTTAGGGCCTTGCCATTAAGCTTCATCCCACGTATCCCCCATACTTTATTTTTTAAAATTTTGAGACAGGGTCTTACTAAGTTGCTAATTTCCCAGGCTGGGTTTCAATTTGGGATTCTCTTCCTCAAGCTTCCAGAATGCTGGAATTACAGGCATATACTACCGCACCCAGCAACATCTTGTAATTATTTTAATGAATCATATGACACAGCATTTACAATTATGTAGAGTAATATATGAAGTGGTGCCTTGAATCCATGTAGTCATATGCTTAATACATGTGAATATTTTACTCCCGGCTTGCTTCACTTTAAGAAAGAAAAGATATATCATGTGATTAGCCTCTAATTATTAATGATCACTTATTGAAAGTTTGATGTGTGAAAGATTATAAACTGCCTAGTAGATCTGGCCATGAGGAGAACAATGTGCCTTGGGCCAACAGCTAAGGGAGGTAGAGAATGGAAATAGATAACATTGGTTTGAGAAGTTGGTAGTAGAGATAGAGAAGACAGTAAATGTGGAATCTATTGATTAAATAAAATTACTGAATATATATTATCTTTACCAACCACCTGGGACTGCAGGATTTTTCTGGAGCACAGGACTTTGAATGTTAAAACCAGTTCTGGATGAACCATGGTAATTGGTCACCTATGTGCCAGACACTGTGTTAGTCTCTGAGGAGGTAAAGAAAATAGACACGCCAACAAAGAGTTATTTATATGAAATACTAATTTAGTGTAGAAGTAAATTTTGGGAGAATACCTCCCAAAATGTGTTCTTCCACTGAGATATACCTCCCTACATTGCAGAAGAGATAGCTTTGAAAGGAGTTGACACCAGAAAAAGGAGTAGATAAAACCCTGATAAAAACAGGGGAGAAAGAACATTCCAGTCAGAGAAGCATAAGTTGTATTTTCCAGAAACAGAAAGTGAAATGTCTAAAGGGCATGTAAGAAGGGAGCGCAGGTGTTTATACCACAGAAGTTTGAGGTTGTGAGAGATGCTAAGGGAAATGAAGGCTGATGCCTCTCTGTTTTCAGTGAGGGTGGGGCATCACTAGGGGAGAAGGAAAAAGAAAGCGGATGCTAGTTGAAGAATGTGAGAAACCACAGCTTTCTAAGGTGATCAAATGAGATCATATTAGATGAAAAGTCTCTATTACAGAACATTAAAAGAAATAGCTGACACTTATGGATGCTTCCTTTGTCCCAGGTGCTAAGTACAGTGTCACTACTATTGTATTTAGTTACCATAACAACCACGTTCCCCAGTGCTGGGGACTGAACCTAGAACTTTCCACATCCCTAGCCTGCTTTTTAATTTTTATTTTGATATAAGGTCTTGCTAAGTGGCTAAGTTGCCTACGCTGGATCCAAACTTGTGGTCTTCTTGCCTCAGCCTTCGAGGGTACTGAGTTTATATGCATGTGCCTTTATGACTAGTACTGTTATTACTTCAATTTTACAAATGAAGAAAGCTAGACCTAAAGGAGGTGAGACTTGTCCAAGAACATACAGTTCTTAAGAAGTGGATGCCAGGATTCGGTGGGTTCTAGAAATCTGTAGATGCCTTCATTCTTCACCTCTCCATTTAAAGATCTCCATTTGTACCCTTAGTACAGCCACCTGTTGCGGTATTATCTTCAGCTGAAGAGACAGTAACCAAGGTGGAATCTTGTTCAAAGTCACACGAGTAGTTCAGATCTATGGTTAGGCAAATGCCTGTTTCTCCATATTGCATACCTTTCCAGCGTATTAGTCAGAGTTCCCTTTGCTGGACACAAAGTCTAACACATAGGACTATTTTGGCTTCTTTTTAAGGTTTTAGGGTTATTGAGTCTGTGGTCAGCTGGTTCCAAGATAAAACATCATGGTGGAAGGGCATGGTGGGGTGTAGCTGCTTTGTTAATGGTGACTGAGAAGCAGAGAATGGGAACAGTGCTGGAGAGGAAAAGGTCAGGGGCCATTTAGAGTACCGAAAGTTAGCCTCTGTGACCCTCCCAGAATATGCTCCACCACTCCTTGGGTGCATCCCAAAGCAAATGCAGTTGATACTCTAACTATAGCTGCTACACCTAACTTTCAAAATTTAAAAAAGTGTATGGGAGGGTGAGATTTTAGAAGTGGGGGAATTGAAGTGTTGTGTACACACACTAAGTCTGTCTAAGTAACGTGATCATCATGTACTACAAACATGTATAATACGTTATATATGTGTACATATATATAATATGTATGTATGGGTCCAAGAGATTGCAAAGAGTAGGTTGAAAAAAATTAAGAAATGCCAGATGGTCATGGTGGCACATGCTTGTAATTCCAGCACTCAGGAGGCTGTGGCAGGAGCATCACTGTGAGTTAGAGGCCATCCTAGGCTACTCAATGAGATCACAGTCAGCAAAGTGAGACCCTACCTCAAACACAAACAAACAAGCAAACAACAGAAAGAAATATCATGTGCATGTACCAACCTCCCATGATAAATATAATCATTATGTACTATAAACATATAAACAATAAAATTATTTTAAAAGTACATGACACACTTTCCTGTTCTGCCAAAATATTGTAGCCATTCATTTGTATTTTTGTATTTTTTTTTTTCGTTTTTCGTTTTTATCGGTACCAGGGATCGAACTCACGACTGCCTGCTTGCAAGGCAGGCGCTTATGCCACTGAGCTAAATCTCCAGCCCCTGTATTTTTATATTTTAAACTCAAATTCATTTTCCTCCAAAAGATAGAGATGTAACTTCTTAATTCTCAACCGGTTGTAAGATTAATAGTGGCTATAGATTTCAACTGCCTCTGACCTCCAACTGCTTTCTGAGCCCTGGGTTTTTGAAAAGTGGCAGAGGTTTTTTTGAGCTTAGTTTTATTTGCGACTCCCTGGTGCAGCCTAGGAAAAAACTTTAGAGATCTGATGGTGGGTTGCAGAGATTCAGCCAAAAGCTGCTGATAAAGGTTGAAATTGACCTTCTTATTAATGGTGGACAAAGGTCCCAGCAACATAGGGTAGAGTTGGTTTGTGTGTTTGGACAGTCACTGATCAGGGATTTTCTGTTTAAACTGTGACTAGTATTGGCTTTAGATAATTTCTTCACTTATAGATGAGGAATAAGAGATATTGCAAAAGTTAAGGAGCACTGCTTCATTTTCATATTGCTTGTTAATAATTGAGATAGGACTAGAGTTAAATCCTTACTTCCTTTTTTTTTTTTTTTTTTTTTTTTTTTGGTCTTTTTGGTCTTTTTTTGAGACAGGGTCTCGCTATGCAGTTCAGGCTGGGCTTGACCTCACTTTGTAGCCCAGGCTGGTCTGGAACTCACAACAATCTTCCAACCTCAGCCTCCTGAGTGCTGGGATTACAGGTGTGAGCCACCACGCCTGGCTAAATTCTTACTTTCTTAAACTAGTACTTTAGTGGGATTAAAAGCCAGGGCAGTGCTACTGCCTAGATTGTTAATTTGCTGGTATATCTCTTGCAGATAGCTCTGCCTCAGTCTCAGAATGCTTCCTATTAGCCTTGTAGACATTGAGTGTTTGTCTCTGAAACTTTCAAATGTGATCCTGCACAACTTTCCTTCACACACACTCTTGAGTGAACCCTGTTTGTCCCACACTGTTTTCCACCCTGTGGACCTAGTGATGAATGTGACAGTTCTGTCCTGTGGCACTTAGAGTTTGGTAGGTGAGATAGCCTTAAAACAGTTATACCAACTCTTCTATTTTTATGATAAATGACAAGATAAGTGTTGGGTACTATGTGAAATATAATAGGGTTCTTCATTTAAGTTCAGGAGCAAGGAAATCTGTACTAAGAAAGTACATGATTCAGGCAGATTTCCAAGAGTTAGTAGGAATTAGCCAGTGTCATGGACTTAACTGTGTTTCCTTCTAATTCGTATGTTGAAGTCCTAATCTGCATTATGTCAGAATACGACTGTATTTGGAGGTAGGATTTTTAAACAAATACTGAAGTTAACATCATATGGGTGAATCTTACTCCAGTGTAACCACTTTCTTTAAGGAAATTTAGACCTAGGCATATGTAAGACAATGATGTGAAGACACAAGTGAAAGTGGGCTATCTATAAGTCAAAGAGACCTCAGAAAAAACCAACTCTGCCAGCACCTTGATCTCAGATTTCTAATTTCCTGAAATATGAGAAAAATACATTTCTGTTTTTTAAACTACTCAGTAGTAGTAGGCAGCCCTAGCAGAACAATACATCAAACAAAAAGTAAAAACGTGAGTGTTCCAAGGGGAGATAAGAGTATGTGTGAAGACTCAGAGGGGATTGTGGTTAGCTGATTTAGTGCTTAAAGACTCACTCCATCTACTTGTGAACACAGGAAACATGGAATAGTGTGATATACACCTTTAGAAAACCAAAAATCCTTTTATATTAAGACAGCCCAAGGATCCTGAAATTAAACCACGCGTCTATACTTTAAAAAAAAAAGAGATAATGACGTGGGCATCTGAGAATAAGCCCAGTTTCCCCAAACCGTATCTTTCTTATAGGTGCTTCTAATTGTATTATGCGTTCATGAGGTTGTTTTGTCTAGAAGGGCTTTTTTCCACTTTGCTGATCCTGAAAATCCAATGTATAGTTGAGTAGAGTAGAAATCCTCATCTATCTGATTCTTTTTTGACTAAATTGCCATATTTGTCTTCTTTCACTGATGGTATACATTTGTGGTTCTCAAACATTTGGTCTCACAGCACATGCTATGCTGCACTGTTTTTTTTTTTTTTTTTTCTAATACGGATTGAACCCAGAGCCTTCACACTGAGCTGAATCCTCAGTTCCTTTTTTTTTCTTTTAATCTTTTGAGACAGTATCTTGCTAAATGGCTAAATTGCTCAAACTTGGTTGACCTGCCAGAGTGCTGGGATTATAAGTATGTGCCACCATACCTGGCTCTCTCTCCATTCTTAAAAATTATTGAGGACTCCAAGGAACTTGTTATATAGATTATTCTCAGTTATATTAGAAGTTAAAGCTGAGAAATTAAACATACTTAAATTTAAAAAGCGATTACCTATTAACATAAAACATATTTTTATGAAAACAACTTTTTACCAAGCTAAAAATTAGTGGTTAACTTTATGTTTGGAATTCTCTTTAATATTTTCTTTATTGGTAACAACTGAATCCTTGTATCTGCTTTGACATTCATACTATTACATTATATTCTTTTGACTGAAATATATAAAAATGATATAGTCTGACAGAGATGTACAGTTGAAAAAACCAGAAGTATTTTAATAGCCTTTTTAAATTGTGGCATGAATATATTTATCATGTATCACAAATATATACTAATAAAAAGAAATTGAATCATTGGAATGAAATAAAGCAGGCAGAAGCAATCTTAGCTACATTCAGCTATCTAATTTTTGACATAGCAGCACAAAATGTACTGGAGAAAATAGAACTTCTTTAATAAATGGTGCTGGGAAAACTGGCTGTCCACATGTGGGAGACTGAATCAAGACCCCATCTCTCATAACATACTAAATTATAATCAAAATGGATCAACGTTCTAGATATTAAAATAAGAATACTTCTGGAAGATAAAATAGGTAAAATTCTTAAAATTGTATGTGTAGGTTAGGACTATTCAGAACAGAGCCCCAATTGTACAATAAATTATATTAAGAACTAACAAATGAAGGGCTGGGGATTTAGCTCAGTGGCATAAGCGCCTGCCTTGCAAACAGGCAGTTGTGAGTTCAATCCCTGGTACTGATAAAAATAAAAAAATAAAAATTAAAAAAAAAGAATTAACAAATGAGATTATATCAAATTAAAAAAGCTTCTTCAAAGCAAAGGAAACAACTAACAAAATGAAGAGACAACCTACACAGTGGGAAAATAATTTTGCCAGCTATTTCTTAGAGGACTAATATCTAGAATATGTAAGAATTCAAAAAAGTAGATCCTTCCACAAATAAAAGACCTAATCAATAAAATGGGCAAGTGAAATGAATAGGTACTTTTCAGAAGAAGCACAAATGGCCAATACTGTAAGTACATGCAAAAATGTTCAACATCTCTGGCTGTCAGAGGATTGCAAATTAAGATACCACTGAGTTTCCATCTTACTCAGAAAGAATGGCTGTCATCAAGAAATCAAACAATAGCAAATGCTGGCAAGACTGTGAGGATAGAGTCTAGAAGAACATGGTGGCTAGATAGCAGCAGCCTCGAAGGCTCTCTGAGAAACCGCACTTGAAATCTAGGAATGGTGCTGGGGAGGAAGTCCCAGGCAAGGGGGGATATTCTTTGCTGACCCAAGAACGAACTAAATTAAGAGAAACCATCTGGAAACACAATCCTGGTGATACAGCAGGCACAGATAAGGTCTCAGCATGGAAGCTGGACCCGCACCACTAGAAACTGCGATTTGAATTACCTGCAGCTGCTGTTGCATCCCGGTCGGCACAGTGGGGAGAGAAGTGTGAAAGCTCTGAGAGTGGAAAGTGTTGAAAGGAGTTGGGAGCATGACTGGCCGGGTGCCCTGTATCAACCTGTGGTGAGTGAGCTAATTGGGACCCTTCCATAGAGAAGGAGGCTTCAGCGGAGGACATATTCAGACCAGGCAGACTTCCCGGAATGAGAAGCTGCAGTGACTTCAGTCACATATGCCCCTCTCAAGGAGGATTGGTGGGGAGTGCCTGGCTTGTGAGACGCCACTGGCTGAGACCCAATAGGCTAGCCCAACTCAGGTCCCAGCGCCTGGAGATGCACCCTAGCGGTGAAGCCTGCAGTAGGTTGATCTCGAGGGGCGGGCCCAGCATAGGCTGCCCAGGTCTGTGTCTCCCTGGTGCCTCTGTGGTGGGCAGGAACACCTAGCCAGTGCAATTCAAACAGACTGTGGCCGACAGGGAAGGAAGCTGGGCCTCCTATACATGCTTAAATATAAGGAATAAAGAATATGGGAAGAGGGAGCAACAAGAAAGGGTCCTCGGCCCCCTATCCTGAGAAACACGCAGTAGCAGACACAGCACCAATAGACATAAAGCACTATCTCCAGAGCCTCATAGACAAGTTCAGGAATGAAGTTATCAGTGACCTGAAGCAAGACATAAGCAGAATAGTTAGAGAAATGCTAAGCATCACCCAAGAAAAAACAGGTGGTGGAATGGAAGAACAGAAAAAAAGGGGAGAATTGTTTGATGGAGAAAATAGAGAAAACATAGAATATGTAAAGCAGGTTCAAAGAGATTACCAGGAAACTAAAAACTCAATCGAAAACTGACATAACAGCTTGAAAGAAATTAAGGACAGATTATCTGAACTGGAGGGCAGATTTGTAATATGGGAGCATGAAATGAAAAACTTTTTTTTTTCCATCTTTTTCATTTTTATTGGTACCAGGGATCGAACTCACGACTGCCTGCTTGCAAGGCAGGCGCTTATGCCGCTGAGCTAAATCCCCAGCCCCGAAAAACTTCTTAAAAATAACAAAAAAACAAACAGCAACAATACAAAAACTAGAAGATGATAAGAGAATCTATAACTTAAGAATTAAGAACATAAGAGAAGAACTGGGGACACAAACAAATGGACTACAAAAGCTATTCACAGAAATAATCCAAGAGAATTTCCCTAACTTGGCAAATGGTAAAGATACTCAGATATATGAGGCATACAGGACCCTAGCCACCTACAGACCAAAAAGAGCTACACCCAGGCATATAATAATCAAAATTCCAGAAATCCAATATAAGAACAGAATATTAAAAGCTGTCAGAGACAAGAAACAGATCACCTACAAGGTAACACCCATCAGAATTACAGCAGACTTCTCGGTACAAACCATCAAATCACGAAGAGCGTGGGGGGAAATAATTCAAGCTTTGAAAGATAATAACCTCCAGCCAAGATTGATATATCCTGCACAACTGTCCCTAGAAATTGATGGAAAAACAAGGTGCTTCCAGAATAAAGAGGAACTAGGGGAATTTGCAACCACTAATTCAGCTTTACAGAGAATACTACAGGATAGTCTAAAAAAAGGAAAATACCAAGATTCCAGAAATAGTGGCAGAAAGGCCACAATGAATGGAGCAGAAAATGAAATGAAGAAGACAAACTGAAAACAAACAACAGAAAAAGAGCTCAACAGAAATGAGGCAGAGAAGATCGGAAGGTAGGAACAGCAATTTTGGAGAAAATAAGACATCATAATAGCTAGTGCTGATTTAGTATCATCTTGTTTTGAAGTCCCATCAAATGTGTATTCTTCTGTCTCCATTGGTCTTAAAAGGTTGTATCTTATTGGATTTTACTATATATGATAATATAAGCAAAAACTTTTATAGACAAGAAGTTTATATAGAAACCATTGTTCATTTTCTGTCAATTGGTTCTAAATACCCTGTAATAATGTCATTCTCTTGAATGGTTTTATAGTGTCTTGATATGTTTGGTGCTACAGTATAAGAAGTTATACTCAAAGATTTCAAGGAAAGAGACACTATAGTAACTTTTTATGTCAGGATATTTTGTGGTGAAACACTATTTTGCTTAAATGGTTATGATTTGACCTGCGCTGTTCTGTTGTTATGCCCTCTTTTATCTCAGTCTCCTTTTTTTTTTTAAATATTTACTTCTTTCTTTTTATTTTTTAAGGGAAAAATAAATTAAAAATAGGATACATTATAGTAACCTACTTTGATTTCCTATTAACTTGATTTGAAATCCTGTATTGCCCTCACCATCTTGTTTTAACTGATTTTCCCCTATTCTGCTTTGCTTGATAGTACCAAGTTCGAAAGTATAGGCATAACTGTGAAGACAATAAGAATCATTAAGACGCCCATTACGGTTGACTATTATTTTCTTTTAAAATCTTGTATTGTCTCCAATGCTTTGGTTTTATTCTTTACTGTTTAGTTTAATTTTATTATAACTGGCAATTCTTCTTAAAATAGCAAGAGGCAGTATGGTAACCATTGTTGATCACCTTATATTTTGTTTTTACATTATCTGTTATGTCCATCCTTTTGATTTGACTGACTCTGTTCTGATATATCGCATTTGGTTTTACTCTCTTCAAAAAAGTAATAAGAACTGTGGGAGTAGTAAAACCCAAAATGTGTAATTGTCATTGTACAAAAGGAAAGAAAAGAAAGTGCTCTAAAGGTTATAACTGCATATATGTTTAAGTGTATAAGATAGATAACCATATCACTGAGTGTTTTTTGGACCATTGAACAAAACTGTTTGCACTCTCACTGTTTGAAAGTCTACTTTATATGCTTCATTTTTGTAACTTGAACAACTATTTCTAAGATGAGAATATGTAATCTATTAACTAGTGATTTCTTACTGTTTATTTTTTAAATTTTGTATTACTTGTACCCTTTTTCTGTTTTTTTCCTTTTTCTCCTTAAAAAAAAAAAAAAGAACATCAAAGACTGTGAGGATAGGGGGATTTAGAGCTCACTTGAATAATCTGGAATGATCTTATTGAGATCTTTTTGGGGGGTCACCAAGCTAGTACAGTCTTACATTTTGAACAGGCTGTGATGTATGTGTGGCTTTATAATTTTATACGTTAGTAATCTAGAAAATATTGATTCACTTCATTGATTTATGTAAATATCAAGACGATGACACATTTCACTCAACAATATTTTTTTGAGGTAGGATTTCACTATATAATCTAGGCTGGCCTTGAACTCACTTTGTAGCCCAGGCTGGCCTTGAATTTACAATAATCTTCCTGCCTCAGCCTCCCTAGTGCTGGCATTACAGGCCCACGCCACACCTAGCAACAATATTTTTGAAAATATAACTAAATGCATCAGTGGTATCTCTCGGTGGAGAGGAGGAGCAGACAAGCTTGTGGTGGCAGAAACAAATTTTCCAAAACATGTTTTACTAAAAAGCTTAATTGTTGTTGTAGCCAACAAACACATTGAAATGTTTCCCCAATGTGACAAGCTTACTGTGTTCATTTTCAAGACAATTTCTGCCAAATACTCAAATTTGGCAAACACCATCATTTGTCAGTCATATTTTCAAGTAAAAAGGGGTTCTGTGTTTAAATAACTAGTTCAGCTTACAACTCAGTCACACAAGAGTTTTTTTCTCTAGTTGTTAGAATTTGGTGTATAGCAAAAATATTTTCTGTGTATTTCCTGTTTTGTCACACAGAATATTGAAAGAAACATACTCAACCTTCAAGTTTTAATAAAACTGATTTTTACTGCTTTACTGATGACTTTCTTCAGTGGCCCCTCTCTCCTCCTCCTCCCCTCCATCTTTTCCTCCCTTCTCCTGAGGTTGCCTTTCTTCTAGTGCTAAGGGTCAGACCCATGGCTTTGCACATGCAGACAAGTGGTCTAACACTGAGCTATATAACAATGCTTGCTTTTTTAAAAAAGCTGCAAGTTAGAAAATGATGGTGAAAAACATGAATGACTACTAATACAGTGGCCACACCGCCTTGATTTATGCTAGGGTATCGAGACTTTTGGCTGCTGTTGTTTTAGCACTATCAGTGTAAATGTCCACACTATCCTAGCACTATTATAAAAGTAATTTTATTTCACAGACCCCCTGAGGAGGGGCATGTCATTTCCCTGTTAGCTGGGACAAAGTACCCAACCCCTGCGCCTTAATGAAAAGGTTCATTTTGGTTCATGGCTTCAGTGGTTCAGTTGGCAGCTCCAAGCAGAAGTGGCATGGCAGAATAGCAGGGTGGAGCCAGCTTTTCACTGTGGGGTGGGCAGGACGCAGAGAGAGAAGTGCTGGGTAGGATAGGACCTTTGAAGGCATCCCACCTTGACCTCTCCCCTCCCAACCAAGCCCCACCTCCTTATTAGTATTTTCAGCCACTCAGCTGGACTTGGAGAAGGAAGCAGCTCACTTCAAGGCAGCCACAGAGCACAGAGAGAGACAGAGATGAGGCCACAGAGGGAGATTTACGCTCCAAAGGCAAGCATCCAGTGACATACATATTTGGCTATGAACTCCTCAGTGGATCAGTCCACTGGTAGTTGTAGCATCCCCATGATCCAATCACCTCCCCAAACCCTGGAGTCTGAAGAAGTCTGAATGTATAAGACTTTGGGGAAGCATTCTTGTCTAAACCATCACAAGGTCCTATGGCTATCCAAGGCTCCATGCCTATACTGTGAGAATTTCTTGTATATACTATTTAGAACTAAATCATAGACTGATTAGCTTTTTAATATATGTGTACATTTTATTGTACCAATATGACCCCTTCTTTGGAAATAAAAAATGTGCATGTATCTAAAACTTCAAAAAGCGAAAGAATCTATTTCACCATTACCCTAAAGTAAGTACTCTTAAGGAAAAGATAAAACCTTTTTTATTATAGAAAATTGAAAACATACACAAAAATAATCTGAATAATATAATGAAATACCATAAACCTATTGACTAGTTTCGTTACCTAATTATGGTTTAATCTTATTTCAGCTCATTAACCCTCACCCCTTAGACAGAATTTGGAAAAATTCCCAGACATCAGTTTGTTTCATCCATATTTAAATATTTTAAAAAGAAATATAGCACAATATTACATCATCCAATTGGAAAAGACAATGGCATTTTTAATTTCATGAGCTATCTGTGATTGCCTCAGAACATTTTCAACCTTTTTAAGTCTAATCAAGATCCATACATTAATAAGTCTTATGGATTAAGATCTAGTGGTCAATTTAACGCCAGCTGGAGTATATCAGCATAGCACTGAGTGCTGATGCTCCAGTTGAGGAAAGTTGTCAGCATAAATAGAGAGGTGGAGAGGGAGAAGAAAGGCGTTAATGTGTTGTTGCCTTGAGGTGTTGAGGCACTGTGGGTTCTGAGTTGCTGTTTGAGGCGTTGGTTCTGGAGAAGTTTTGGTCCTCACATTGAGCATTGCTTCCTGGCTCCAGAGGGGAAGACCCAAGTGTGCCACTTGGTCTCCAGGATAAACTCGTCACGCTGGCTTTCTGGCATGTACCCACCCGACATCGGAGGAGCTCGGGGCCTCTGTGTCGCTGAGGATGGCTGTGGTGCCTTTCAGGATAGCCCTGGTCTTTGTTGTGAGTGTGACTTCTTGGTTCCAGTGTAGAGCCAAGCCACCAGCACAGCTCCTTCACTCCGCTGGCATGGACTTTCTGGCTTCCACTGCTGACCTTTGGGCCTTCCTGGCACGTATCCATAAAAGAGACCAACGTGAGTCCTTCTTGTGGGCTCTGGACTTCCAGTTGGACTCGTGGGAGGCATTGTCATGAGCTCTGGGTTTTCATCTGGACTCATGTGAGACATTGCTGTGGGATTTAGGCCCTTGACTATAAATATTCTATGTCTTTAGTGTTGTGGATAGATTTCCTGCATTTTCTTGTGTTAGTCCCAGTGACCATTATAAAAATATTATAAACTCCATGTTCTGATTCTAATTGTTCTCTGCACAATCCCTAACTACAACAATAAGGTACATACTTTATAGTTGGTAAGTGATATATAAAGCCTTTTAATTTATTTTGTGCTTTCTTTTTTTTAGTT
The DNA here is from genome assembly GCF_034190915.1 of Cavia porcellus. Classification (NCBI taxonomy): domain Eukaryota; kingdom Metazoa; phylum Chordata; class Mammalia; order Rodentia; family Caviidae; genus Cavia; species Cavia porcellus. The sequence goes on from NW_026947493.1 coordinate 43,246,697, forward strand.
ACAGTTTACATAATGAAGTAACTAGTTTATTTGGCCTGGAGAATTTTCCACTAAATTATGCTGACCACATCCATATGATGTCATTTAGCTTGTGCTGACAATCCCTATATGACCGGCGCAGCTCCCCAATGAAACAGGAGACAGGAGACGCTCTTGTGGACGACAGTTAACTGCTAGTTTATTTACGCGGGCTCTGGTTTATATATTTGGCCGTGACCAATCACAGGCTGCCACGAGGAAGCAGGGCGGGAATGGGACGCAGGCTCCGGCTACCATATCCAGCTGTGGCCAATCAGGAGTTGCCACAGAGTACGGAGTGAGCACGAAGTGCGCACGGGTTGGCTAATCCAAAGAGGGGCGTAGCGCATTGCGGAAGCTGGCGTGGTCCTTAGTCCCGGGTGGGGTATGGTATGTTGAGCGCCTGCGCCCAACACCTATATTTCCTGTAAATTTTCAGTTAGAGACTTAATGAAATTTGAGTTTAAATATATTGGTAAGAATGCTTCATAATGTATTCCTCCATCAGGAAGGATAAAATACTTGTTCAGCTATCCTTTTATTAAGTGAGCAGCCATTGGTGATCATTGTTGACATGCACATCATAATGTACATTGCATATAATAATTCATTGCAAAATTGTTGTATCCTCGCACCCGTGAATGCTGGGGTTGGAACCTAGGGCCTCACACATGTTAAACTCATGCTTTACCATGGAGCCATACTTCAAGGTATTTCTCTCTGTCTCTTCCTTAGTCATTGAATGGGCTTATTCTCTAAACTTACATTTGTTGACTATTTGGTTATATTGGGGTGTAGTTTGTATTGGAAAGGCCAAGCACAGCCTATCAATTTTCAAAATAATATCTTAGTTCTTCAGCATCATCCAAAAATAACTTTTTCTTCTTTTCAAATCTGGTATTGGGGAGTGAACCCAGGGCCTTCACAATGAGCTATGTCCTCAGACTTCTTATTTTTTATTTTAAGATAGCATCTCACTAAACTGCTGAATTGCCCAGATTGGGCTTGAATCTGTGATCTGCCTGCTTCAAGACTCCCAGAGTGCTGGGATTGTGGGTGTGTGTCACTGCAAAAAAACAAAAACCAGAAAAACAGCTGACCATCATACTTAATTACCTCATTTCTTGTTCTGTCTGCAATAGATAGTGGACTTGAAAAGTTTCCAATTTTATACAACTATCATACCTGAGTCCAGTAGAGAGCCTTGTATATTAGGTACCCAATAGTTGCTGAACTAAATTGAATTTTTGGTTTGGCTTGGGTTTTTTGAGAAGGCCTTTGCTATGTAGCCCAGGCTGGCCTTGAATTTTAAATGTTTTGCCTCAGCCTCCCAAGTGCTAGAATTACAATCATGTGCAACCACAGCTGACTTTTTTGTTTCTGGTTTTTTTGAGACAGATTTCACTATGTACTACATGCTGGTTCACTATGTCGCATAGGCTGGCCTTGAACTCACACAAGCAATTCTCCTGCATCAGCCTCCTAAGTGGTGGGATTACAGGTGTGTACCACCACGTCTGGCTTCAAACTGACTTTAAATTAAGTTTTTTTACACTCTGCCAAATAAAATATTAGTCTTCAATTAATAGAAGCAATGACTGAATCAGTTACTAATCATTTACAAATCATGTCAGATCAAGAACTTAGAATCAGGAGTAGTTGTTTTCTTTTCTTTTCCCCTCAATTTCTATAAATTACTTTGGATGTTACATCATCTTTTACTATTTCATTCCCTTGTTAAACAGCTGTTTTTTTAAAATTAGGTAATAGATGAGCCTATAGTAAAATCTAGGTACTAAATTCATTTGAATGAATGTTAATGCTGAACCTGGGACTTAAACTGGAAAACAAATGTACTTTATTTATATCTATTGAATGGTAAAAATGTAGTGGACAATAATTTTCTCCTTGGCGCACAAGAATGCCTAATTATAAACATTGTGTGATTGTGCTTCTAATTTGTCTGCAATGGAATCTGAATGAAGCAGCGTTTTTAAAGAAATACGAGTAATCAACCATGAATTAAAAGTTGATTATAACGTATAAATCATTTGGGACAAATTTAAACTCAAAGGCCCACCCCAAATCCCTGTGTCAAATAAGATCACTTAGTACATCATTAATAAGTTTTTATGCAGACAAAACTAATGGAAAAGAACAGACTTTTGAGAATTATAGCAAGAATCCAGTTCGATGTCAAATCTAAAGATTTTGTTTTCTAAGATAAACAATTTCTAATTGTTATCAAGTTTTATTTCCTCTAGATCATTGCTAAGCAAGGCTTAAATGTATTTATAAATAAGTCAATAATTGTTTTCTATAGAATTTAGTTCCTTCACTATAATACTAAAATTTATGTAAGTCAACAGCATTTAAGCAAAAAAAAAAAAAGGGTCTTTTTTTGGAGGAGGAATATGTAGCACTTTGTCACAGAGCTACATCCTTAGCTCCTAATATATTGTTCTGTTAATGTTATTCTTCTGTTATTAGTTCATTTATTATATTTTCAATAGTGTGTTGTATTGTGCCTCAACTTTGATTCTTAGTGTAATTTGTTCAGTCCGGTGAAAATTAAGTTTGTTTATTTTTGCAGTCTTGAGTATCAAACCTTGGACCTCATACATGCTAGGGAAGTGCCCTATTACTAAACTACATATCCAGACCATAACATCAACTTTGTTTTATTCTTTTGTGGTCTTGAGGAGAAAGTTAGGGCTTCTCATGTTTTTAGGGAAGCACCCTGTTACTAAGAAACTACATCTTCAGCCCATGAATGTGAACTTTCTTTCTAATAGTTACCTGCCATTTCAGAATTCTAGTATATAATGAAAAACAGGATATTATGAGAAAACAATTCAATTTTCACATTAATCTGCTCTACAATATTAGGTTATGTTTTTCTGAAAATTAATTGGCCTTTTTAAAGTCATTTTATTTAGCTGTTACTATAGAGAGGTGACCTAGCATAATGGTAAAAAGCATAGAATCTGGAGCCAGCGTACCTCAGTTCTGATCTTAGCCACGTTCCCTGGTGTTAGCTTGAGTCAAGTTATTTGACTTTTCAGGTGTTTCTTCACTTGTAAGATGGAGTTGATCACTGTACCCAGCTCCGATAGTTAATGTGAGGATCAAGTGAATAATATTTGTAAAGTGCGTGGAAAGCCTGGCACATAGTACTTTGTAAATGTTAGCTGTTGTTATGAACTTTACTGTTAAGACCACCAACAAATGTTGTCAAAAACACCAGTAGTTGTAATTATTTTATATTAGTGTTCAGAACTCTTTATTTCATCAGAAAGTTATAATATTCACTGTATGCTATTTTCAAAGGGACTTTAAGCATCCTAGAGTCAGTCAAATGTTCTTCCAGAAACACACATTTCCAATTTAAAATGAAAACCAAGATTTCTGTGCAGAAAATTGTTTCATAGTCAACTTTTTTTTTCAATAAATATTTAGGTACCTGGTGTGTGTAAAAGAGAATCTTTGAGACTAACAGGATGGATTACATGTGATTCTTCCTAGCACTTACTGTTTAACAGAAGATACATAAAAACAAATGAGTTATAAGGCAAGAGGTATGGATAAAATGCTCAGAGAAGCTTATGGGAAAGAACATATTTCTCCATAAAAGAACGAAGAAAAATTATTGAAGGAGTCTGTGCTTGAATTGTGCCTTGAAGATTGAGCGGGGCTACGTATGTAGAGAAGTTCAGTGCTGTGTTACATATAAAGAAAATGCTTGTTTTCTGTGTGCAAGGAAAATAGGATGGTGGCAATGTAAAGAACCAAGGAGACTATAAGCTAATACAATTACTTTGCAGTTCTCAGTGGGACACTATTGAAATATGTTTTGTTTTGATGAGAGCTTGCTGGATTGCCCAGTCAGACCTTGAACTCCTGGGCTCAAATCCTCTTGCCTTAGCCTCCTGAGTAGATGGGATGATCAGCGCATCCCACTGTGCCTGCCCAATGGGATTTTTTTTTGGTACCAGGGATTGAACTCATGACCTCACGACCTCACACTTGCCAGGCAGGAACTTATACTGCTGAGCTAAATCCCCAGTCCCCCAATGTGTTCTTTTAAGTAGAGGTGAAATTCACCTAATGTAAAATTAACCATTCTAAAGTGAACAGTGTAGTAACGGTTAGTGCATTTGCAATGTTAGGCAACTAGCACATCTGTCTTTTTCATTACCCCAAAACAAAATGCAATACCCCTTAAGAAGTTACTACCTAGTCTGATAGCTCCTGACATCTACCGATCTGTTTTCAAGAACTTACTATATCAATGAAATCATACACTTGTGACCTCTTGTGTCTAGATTCTTTCATTTGGCGTAATGTTTTCAAGGTACATTCATGTTATGGCATGTATCAGTACTTCATTTTTCTGGCTGGGTAATATTTCATGGAACATCTATACCATTTGTTTATCCATTCATCCATTGATGGACATTTGGGTGCTGTTTTCAGACTTTCTGGCCTATTTTCAGTTCTTTGAGAGTGGGTACATACACTGGGTCACACAGCAATTTTTTACTTAACACGTGGAGAAACCGATAGACTGTTTTCCACAGCAGCTATACCATTTTACATTGCCAACAGCATTGTCTAAAAGCTCCTACTCTACATCCTAATACTTATTTTTCTACCTTTTTGATTCTTATTATCCCAGTGGCTGTGAAGTAGTATTGTGCTATGGTTTTATTTTACATTTCCTTATGACTAGTGATATTGAGCATCTTTTCATGCATCTGTTGTCCATTTGTATATATTCTTTGAAGTTTTATTTATTCAAAACTTTTGCCTATTTTTAAATTGATGTTTATCTTTTTTTAGTTTTATTGTCATGTAGCTCTTTATATATTCTTGATACTAAACTCTTATCAAATATAATTTTTTATTAGTGCATGTTTGCAGTTCATACAGCTTACAGTCATTTTTAGGAGTGGTTATATGTACATATTACAGCTTGTTTCTCTCTTTTTTTTAAATCTCCTTTCCCTTTCCTCTCTACCTTCCTCCACTACCAGTTCTCCTATCTCCTTTTTTATACTTGTTGATATTATTTGTCTTAGGCCATATTATATAGTATTTATATTAATTTGGCCTATTATATCCCTGTACACATGGCATATCTGTTATTTCTCCTTCCTCTCTTCCTCACCCCTTGCCCTTGTTTCCTTGGACCACTTCCCTCTTGCAAGAGGTCCATCTTCTTGTCCTGTTCTATCCATCCTATATCATTTTCTTTGTTTGTACTTTGCTTCACTCAAATGCTTCACTCAGATACCATATGGTATTTAAACTTGTGTATCTGATTCATTTCATTCAACTTGGTTTTTCAGGTGTATCCATTTTCCTACAAATGTCTCAAATTTTTCATTCTTTAAAAGTCAAGTAGTATTCCATTATATATAAATGCCACATTTTGTTTCTCCAATCATCTGTTAATATAGACTATTTACAGGATTTAGCCATTACTAAGTTTTCCAGTTCTTTAGGTTGTCTCTTCATGCTATGATTGTTCTTTTGCTGCACAGAAGCTTTTTAGTCTGATATCCCATTTATTGATTCTTGCTGCTATGTTTTGCGCAACTGAGGTTTTGCTTAGAAAATTCTATTTCCTATACCTATGTCTTCAAGTATGTTTACCTATTTTATTTTCCAGAAGGTTTAATGTTTCTGTTTTAATGCTTAGATTTTGATCCATTTTGATTTAAATTTAGTGTATGGTAAGAGTTAAGGTCCAGTTTCATTCTTCAGCAAACAGATAACCGCTTCAACACCATTTGTTGAATAGGCTATCTTTTCTCTAACCAATGGTTTTGGATCCTTTATGAAAGATCAGATAGTTGAATGTATCTGTGAGGTTTCCATATCCTTAGTTATGTTTCACCGATCCATGTGTCTTTATTTGTTCCATTTTCATGCCAATTTAAAAAAAATTTTTTTTGATTTTTAAAAATTTTAAAGAGAAAAGTAAACAAAAATAAAAACAATGATACAGAATTTCAAAACAGGATAATAAGAAATTAACAATGATACAGGGTTTCAAAACAAGATAATAGGAGCTTAACAATGGTTAATATGTCGCATATTGTTGTCTACAAAGTAGTTGCTCAGATTACAAGATATAGGCATGCAAAATTACCTTTTCAATGAACTAAAATAAATTAGTAGTACAATTGTGTTAGCTACCTTGTGTGTGTATGTGTGTGTGTGTGTATATATATATATATATATATATGTACTTATTTTCTTTTTCCTTCCTTCATTTCTCCTTTTCTTCACTTTTTTTTTTAACCACTTCACTTTGTAGAAGAGCTTAAAGTCAGGTATTGTTATGCTGCCTACTTTGCTCTTATTGCCCCAAATTACTTCTGCTGTTCTGGGTTTCAAATGGATTTTAGAATTACTTTCCCTAGATCTGTGAAGCATGCTGTTGGTGTTCTGCATTGAATCTGTACAACAATTTTGGAAGTATTGCCACTTTGACAATATTGGTTCTGGCCATTTTGACAACATTTGTTCTGCCTATCCAGGAACAAGGGACATCTTTCCATTTTCAGATGTTTTCTGTCTCCTTCAGGGTACTATGGTTTTCTTTGTATAAGTCTTTCACTTCCTTGGTTAGATTATTTCCTAGATACTTCCTAGATGTATTGTCTTTAAGCGTCCATGAATGGAATTTTTTTCACAATATCTTTCTAATTCTGTTCTTGTTGGTATATACAAATGCTAATGACTTTTGTGTGCTGGCCTTGTATCTTGCCGAAACTATTACTCCTAAAAGTTTTTTGGTAGAGTTGTTTAGGTCTTCTGTATATAGTGGCATCTATAAAACTAATTTGAGTGCTTCATTTCTTATATGTGTCCCTTTCGTCCTTCTATTTATTTTTCTTGCCTAATTGCTTTGGCTAATATTTCAAGTACAATGTTGAATAGACAAGGTGATAGTGGACATCCTTGTCATGCTCCTGATTTTAAGGAGAATACTTTTAGTTTTTTCTCAATTAGTATGATGCTGGTTATTGGTTTGTCATAAATAGCCTTTATAGTATTCAGGTATTTTCTTTGTATATCTATTTTCTTCAGGATTTTTGTCATGGGGGAAGGGTATTAGATTTTGTCAAAAGCCTTTTCTGCATCTATTTATATGATCATGTGCTCCTGTTTAAGTGATGTATTAAATTTATTGACTTACATATGTTGAACCATCTTGCATCTCTGAGATGAAATCTACTTGATCATGATGTATCATCTTTTTGATTCTGTGATGCATTATATTTGCTAATATTTTATTGAGAATTTTTTTGTCTTTTTCCTTTTTATCGGTACCAGGGATTGAACTCACGACTGCCTGCTTGCAAGGCAGGTGCTTATGCCACTGAGCTAAATCCCCAGCTCCTTTATTGAGGATTTTTGACTCTTATGTTCATTGATGAGGCTGGGGTATAATTTTCTTTTTCAGTTGAGTGTTTATCTGGTTTTGAGATCAGAGTGATACTGGCTTCCATAAATGAATTTGGGAGCATTCCATCCCTTTCAATTTCTTTGAAGATCTTGAGTATTGGTGATGTAACATCCTTAAAGGTTTTATAGAATGAAGCAGCAAAAATGTACAATAGATATTGTGAAATGGGAAGAAACTGTTCAAAAGGAAAGAGAAACTGGGATGGAGGAAGGAGAAAACAAGGAAGAGGAAAGGAAAAATAAATACATATACACACAAAATAGTTAAGATAGTTGCTATAGTTTGTGTTTGGATGCCCCCGCCCCCAAAATCTCATGCAATCCTGGATGCAGCTGAATCTAACATTTGCGATTGGTTTGTTGTTTAGCACTGGGATTGGTGATGTGAGTGCTGTACCTGCCAGGGGGTGGAGCCTACAGTATAAGGGCGGGGAATAAGGCATGTCTTTCCTCTTATGCTCTGTTTGTGGTGGCCATGAATGGCTGCCCTGTCAGGCTACCCTGCCTTGGAGCTAGCTGTGTATGGACTGAAATCTCCAAAATTGTAAGAATTAAACGTTCTCTTGCTTTATTTTGGGCAAGAGGTATTTTGTCTCAACAATGAGAGAAAAGTAACTAAGACAGTAGTTACACAACTAATTGCCAATTAGTTCATTGAAAAGAAAGGTTTGTGTCTATATTGTTTGATCAAGTTTTGTGCCTCTTGTAATATGAGCAACTACTTTGAAGATAACAATATGTAATGTACTAGCCATTGTTACAATCTTACTTTGAAATTTTGTACCACTGTTTTTATGGGTTTCTTTTCTCTAAGAAAACAAGCAGTGAATTCATGAGATTCTGGGTTTTTCTTAGTTGGCATATTTTTTATTACTGAGTCAATTTCAGTATTATTGAGTTGCAAAGCATATTAATGTCTTCTGGGTTAGTTTTGGTAGTTTGTATGTCAAGGAATCTGTCCATTTCTTCAAAATTTGCTAATTTATTGCAATGTAATTTTTCAAAGCAGTTACTGTTTTCTGGATTTAGACAGTGTCTGTTGTGATTTCACCTTTTTATTTTTAATTGCATTGATGTGACTTTTTTCTCTTTCTCTTCATAAGTTTGGTTAAAGGGTTATCTGTTTTATTCTTGCAAAGAACCAACTCTTTGATTCAGTGAATTTTTTTTTGAGCTTTTATAGTCTCCATTTCAATGATTTTCACTCTCATTTTTATAATTTCCCTCTCTAATTTCAGTTTGGGGTTGGTTTGTTTTTGTTGTTTTCCAAGTATCTTAAGATTTCCAATAAGGTTTTTTATTTGGACTTTGTCCATTTTCCTAATTTGTGCATTGATTGTGATTAATTTTTCTTTTATGACTCTTTCATAGTGTCCCAGAGGTTTTACTGAGTTGTACAGTCATTGTCATTAACTTACAGAAATTTAAAAATTTCTTCTTTGATTTATTCTGTGACCCATTGACCCACCCTTCTATTTAGGAGTACATTTTTTAATTTTCCAGGAGCTTTGGCCTTTCCTAAAATTTCTTCTGTTGTTGATTTATATTTTCATTGCACAAGAGTCTGATGAATTCAATACTTTTATATTTACTTAAGCAGGCTTTATGCACTAGTATGTGATCTATTTTGGGAAAGTACCATGTGCTACTGAAAAGAATGTATACTCTGTTGTAGATGGGGGAAATACTCCAGGTAGAACCATAAAGTCCATATGTTCAAGGGTATGGTTCAGCTCTGAATTTTCTTTATTGTTTTTTTTTGTTTGTTTGTTTTGTTGATGTCTCTTAGTGAAAGTGAGGATGTTAAAAATCCCCTATGACTGTGTTAGTGTTTATTTGATCTTTTAATTTCAGCAGCTTTTGTTTTATGCAGGCAGCTACCCCAGTATTCAATCTATATGTTTATCAATATTATCTCTTCATGTTGGATTGTTCGTGCTTTTCTTTTTGAGACAGGGTCTCACTATGTAGTTCAGGCTGGCCTTGAGCTCACTTTGTAGCCCAGGTTTGTTTTGAACTTGCAATGATCCTCCTGCCTCAGCTTCCTGAGTGCTGGAATTACAGGCATTGTTCAGTTCTTAGTCTATGAATGTCTTTTTGGATTAGGTAAGTTTCTTGAATGCCAAAGATTGTTGGATTCTATTTTTTGATCCAATCTACCAGTCCATGTTTTTTGACTGGAGAGTTGAGGCCATTAGTTTTGAGAGATATTACTGAGATACGTTGGTTATTTATCATTCTCTTCTTTATTGATTGATGTATCATTTGTTTTCATTTTCCTGATTTTTTGTTCCTCTTTATCCTTCTACTTCACTATTTTCCTCTGTTTTTAATTGTGTCCAATTCATTGTACCTAACCTAATATTGTTAAGTATTTTCTCTAGAGCTAGTGTAGCATTCATGTGCCTTCTGAGCTGTTCTTCATGGAAAAAGTTATTCTGAGTTGGAAGTTATTTGCTCTGGTGGCTTGAGATACTTTGCTCCAAGCTCTTGTGGCCTTCAGGGTTTGTGCTGAGAGTCTGCTGTGATTCTAGTGGGTTGACCATTTTATGTGAGTTCTTGCTTTCCTCAGGCTGCCTTTAGAATTCTGGTTTTTTGCTGCATACCTGAATTTAGTGAGCATGTGCCTTTCATCATAATTTGTGTTCTGCAAGCATTTCTTATTTTAAATTTTTTTTATATTTGGAATTTTTCTTCCATTATTTCTGTAAACATGTTAGTGAATCTGTCTGTGCTATCTTCTAGTTTTTTTCTAACTCTAACTAGCTTTAGATTAGTTTTCTTGTTATGTAATAACTGTTGGATAGTCTTCTCTTGTTGCTTCATTTTCTTTTTGGTTTTTTTGAGCTCTTTATTGTAATTCACTATTTTATCCTCAATATCAGACGCTATCTTCACATTGGTCATTTCTGCAATGTATGAATTCTATACCGTTTTTTATTTCAGATACTTCTGTCCGACATCTTTTTTTGAGGATTCCATATCTTTGTTGACTGTGTTGTTCAAATTATCAGATACGATTTGCAAATATTTTTGTTCACTTTCATTCAGTTTGTTGTTCTTTTTAGAGTTTGGTAAGACAGAAGCTGAGATCTATTTCGGACTTTCCATCTTTTTTAATAGGGGCAAAACCTTTTAATTACATGTTAGTGCCATCTGCAAAGTTTGATATATTGTGTTTTCATCTTTATTTATTGCAGAGTATTTTCTAACTTTACTTTTGATTTCTTCTTTGACTCATGGGTTATTAAAATTATATATTTTAATTAAAACATTTAGTGTTTTCTCCAAATTTTTTGTTACTGTATTCAAATTTAATTTCATTGTATCCAGAGAACATACTTTTATATTATCTAAAGCTTTCTATGTTTATTGAAACTTGTTTTATGGGCCATAATATGATCTGTCTTGGTAAATATATTGTGTGCACTTGGAAAGAATGTACAGTTTTCTGTTTTGGGGTGTTTTTTAATATTAGGTAAAGATACTAGATTGTATTATTTAGGTCTCCTCTATTCTTGCTGTTTTTCTGTCTACTTGTGCTAACATGGAGAGGTTTTGAAGTCTCAGACTTTAATTGCAGATATATCTATTTCTCTTTGAAGTTGTTTCAGCTTTTGCTCATATACTTTGAAGCTGTTATAAGGTAAATTAATGTTTAGGATTACACCTGAAGTGAAGTTAAGGAAAAAAAATGTTTAGGATTACATCCTCTTGATAAATTGGTCCCTTTATCATTATGAAATGACCTTCTCTTTTCTTGGAGATACTATGAATATTCTTTTTTTTTTGTTTTTTTTTTAACTATGAATATTCTTACTTCATTAACATAGCTGTTCCAATTCTCTTTTGACCACCATTAGAATGGTGTATCTTTTCCATCACTTTACTATTGATGTACTTAACTGTACTTAACCTGTAATCTTAATTAACTGTATTTTCATATGTGAAATGTAGTGGTTTTTATCTGTTGGTAGTATGTACTTGGATAATTTTCAGATCCAATACTGTATGATCAGTTACTTAATGGGGACTATTTTGATCATTACATTTAATGTCATTATTGATCTGAGTCAAGTTTAAGTCTGTCAGATTGCTATTTATTATATATATTGTCTTATTTCCTTTTTTTGCCCTGTTTTGGATTGAGGATTATGATTCCATTTTACCCTTTTATTGACCTGCTAAGTACAACTTCTTTTTTCCCATCTATTTTAATGCTGGTTTTAGGATTTAAATATACACATCTAATTTATTACTGTTAATTCAGTTTTGTTGAATTATATCATATTGCTTATAAGACATTTATACTTTCTTATAATAGTCTACTTTCATTTATCTTCTCCCAGATTTTATGTTATTGATATCATATTTTACTAACACACTGGTTATAAAATCTATAATAAATTATTAATATTTCATAAAACAGTTATCTTTTAAGGAGGTTAAGTTACCAAAAAATCAACATAAATGCTTATCCCTGTTTCCAATGCTGTTCATTACTTGTAGATTTATGTCTCCAGAAACATGGAATAATTTTTTTATGTCTGCAAGTCTTTCTTGAACATTTCTTATGTGAATCTGCTCATTATGAATTCTTTCAGTTTTTGTCTGAAAAGATCTTTATACTGCCTTCAGTTTTGAAAGATACTTTTTCTAGTTATAGCCATTTTAAAATTCAGTACTAGAAAAACGTTGCTCATTTTCTCCTTGCTTATACTATTTTGGATGAGAAATCTGCTGTCAGGCTGAGGATATAGCTTAGCTGCAAAGCACCTGCCTGGCCAAGCACAAGATCTGAGTTGATTCTCAAGATTCGCGCCCCCCCCCCCAAAAAAAAAGTTGAAGAAGAAAGAAAGCAAAGAATTTAAAGAGGAAAGAAATCTGCTATCTTCTTTATCTTTTTTTTTTTTTTTCTTTCTGGCTGCTTATATTAAGCTTTTGTTTTTACCACTTTGTTTGCTTTTTGGTCCTGGAAATTAACCCCCGGGCCTTCACACTCAGCTAAGGCTCAGTTTCCTCCCTTCTTTTATTTTCAGCACCAGAGATGGTTTTACTTTTTTGTGTGTGGGGATACCAGGAATTGAACTCAGGATTTCGCACCTGCCAGGCAGGTGCTGTGCCACTGAGCTACATCCCCAGCCCTCCCCTCTTTTTATTTTGAGACAGTGTCTTAAGTCCTCACATTTCCCAGGATGGGTGTAAACTTGCTGTCTTCCTGGCTCAGCCTCTCAAGTGCTGGGGTTACTGGTATACTCTACCACACCTGGCTTATCACTGATTTTTAGTAATTTCCTTATGATATGTGCTGGTATAGTTTTCTTCATCCTCCTGGTATTTCAGTGGGATCAATAAATTTAGTTTTCATCACATTTACAAAAATTTCAGTTATCACTTCAAATGTCTTTCTGATTGTCTCTCCCAATAGTACCTTTATTTTCTCTTTCACAGACTCCAATTATAAACATTTAGAGGTAGCTTAAAGCTCATTCTTTTTTGTTTTTAATTTTTTTTCTCTCTCTATAGCTCAGAGAGAGTATCTATTACTATCTTCAAGTCCCCTAGTCTTCTGCAACATCTAATCTTGTTTTCCCATCAGGTGAAAACTACACTAGAGAGATTGTTTTCATTTCTAGAAAAATGAATTTAGCCGGGCGTGGTGGCTTACACCTGTAATCCCAGCACTCCGGTAGCTGAAGTGGGAGGATCGTTGTGAGTTTGAGACCAGCCTAGGCTACGAAGTGATGAGCTCAAGGCCAGCCTGAAATGCATAGCGACCCCATCTCAAAAAAAAAAAAAAAAAAAAAAAAAAAGGATTTATACTTTTAACTTTTTTAGATGATTATCACTATACTGTTTTAATGTCATAATCCAGGGGTCACAATATGTATGTCAGTTCTGGGTCAATTTAATTGATTTATCTTTCTCCTCATATGGATAAGTTTTCTTTTTCCTCTCTTCTCTCTCTTATCCTTTCTCAGTCTTACCTTTTTTTTTTCTTAAACTGGTATTGAACCTAGAATTCTGCATATTTTAAGCAACTTTCTCCCACTGAGAGCTACATCCCAACTCTTTTAAAATTTTGAGACAGGGTCTTGGCTAAATTGCTCAAGCTGGCTCTGAATTTATAATCCCGAATAACTGGAGTTATAGGCATAAACCACTATACCTAGCCATTTTTTTCTAATTTTTTTTGGATGCCTTCTGATACTGAATGTCAGTTATTTAATACTGAGAATTGAATGTCTAACATTGTAGATGGATGCTGGATGTTTTTATATTTCTTTAAATGTACTTGAATTGTAATTTGAGATGGGATAAATTACTTAGAGATATTTTATCCTTTCAGATCTTACATCTGTGATGGGGGGGGCACGTAAAGATGCAAACAGCATTTAGTGTAAAGCTAATTCTTCCTCAATACAAAGACAAGACCCTTCTGAGTACCCCATTGAACTGTAGGTTGTCTAGCCAGCCTGGTCAAACAACTAGTATCCTTGGTCCTGAGTGTCCAGTATTATTTCTTCCAGTGCTTTCTAATGGTTTATTCTTTCCTGGACTTGTTATAGTTTACTTACATGTATGCACTGAAGAGTACTGTCAAATTCTTAAGGAGAACTCCCTGCAGATCTGAGTTTCTATACAGTTAAATGTTTGCTTGTACTCTGCCTTGTGAACTCCTCCTATCTCACTGTTCTTCCTGAATTCACAGTTCTGTTTCCTCAATCCAGGGAGTCTGTAAATTCTCAGAATGTAATAAGATGATGTAAACCTTGGCTTATTTTCCATTTCTAAGAAATCATTTTCCTTCATGGCCTGCTACTCAGTATCTTGTAAACTGTTTTATATATTTTGTCTGGTTCTTTTTCCTTCTTCTTTTTTGGTTGGTTCACGTGGGAGGGTCAATCTGGTCCTTGTTACTCTGTCTTGGCAGAATCAGAAATCCCCGCACAGTTCTACTCTTGAGAGTCGTCTCACATTCTGAAGACAGGAAAAGTTCCAAGAGTCTATAACGCATAGCTTCTGGTAGAAGCACAAATAAAGTATGACTGTTGTTTAGTCTGCCTATTTAGTACTTCTTAAATCTCCAGAACATTATAAAAGTTTGCTGTGGGTAGTGATTTATAGATTATTTGGGCCAGACTTCAGGGCTCTGGGGCCTCCTTGAAATGTGTCAGTGACATTTGCAAAACACAAGGGACCATTGATAGATTGCAAATCAGTTTTTACTCTTACTTGGTAGTCATTCTGAAAACTTAGTTCTCCTATTTGTGCCATCTGGATAAGGTTACAGTTAAGGAAAATTCACTCTCTAAAATCTGAGTAGTATGTATAACTCTCTAACAGGAAATTCATCATGATTTGAAGATTTATTTCTGAAACACTGAAAACCTTTGTAGTCGAACTATGAAAAGTGCTGTGTTAATCTTAATTTTTGAGAATTTTTTTGAAATTAGAAGGGGAAGCTTTCACTATTTTATTTGCATGAGAAAAAAATGACCAGTATTTTAGTTAAGGCAAGGGAGAGAGAAGGCTTAAAGAAAGTTGAAAATATTCACAGACTGATTCATATATTTGGGAACATTAATGTGGTTCTGTAACTTGTTAGAGCAATAAATAATAACAAATGGATTACACTATTTTATTTTTTAGTTATCTCCATGAGTTGCAAAGATTTTCTTCCAAACAAGTCCTACTTAATCATTTATTTTCCAAGTTTTTTGAACAAGTCCTATTAATTGCCAAACAAAGCTTCTGGTTAGCAAGAACTATCTGATGTTACTTTAATACCCTATTTCAGACAAAAATAGAGGATCTTCTTGTTATAGTGAACCCAAAAAGCCTAATTATAGAAGAAAATATTATTTCTTTTAGGTTTTCTGAGATAGTAAATTTTTGTGTTTTGAGGGGCACTGGGGCAGGATCTTGCTATATTGTCCAGGCTGACCTTGAATTTGCCATGTAGCCTAGCATGGTGTTGGACTCACAATTCTCTGCTGAGATTATGGAATGTCCCACTATGCCCAGCAAAAATTATTTCTCTGGATGGATTGTCTAGGGCTTCAGTACATCTGATAAGTAGTATAGTTTATTTTTGGAGGTAAATATTCTAAATAGTTGAAAATAAAAAAAAACGCATCCCTGCTAAGTGTTAGGTTGAATGGTGGTGTTATGAGTTAAGAACTGGTGGTCAACTTAATACCACCTGGATTACATCAGCATGGCATTGAGCAAAGATGCTCCACCTGAGGAAAGTTGCCAGGATAAATAGGTGGAGAAGAAGGGAGGTGTTGAGGGTTGAGGTGTTAAGGAGGCATTGTGGGTTCTCCTACGAGTTGCTGTCTGAGCTGTTGGTTCTCCTGGAGAAGCTTTGGTCCTCATATCGAGCATTGCTTCCTGGCTCTGGAAGGGAAGACATGTGCTGCTTGGTCTCCAGGGTGAACTCGTCACACTGCTTCCTGGCACGTACCCTACTGTGCTTGTAGTCGGACGAGCTTGGAGCCTCACGATGGCTGCAGTGCCTTTCAGGATAGCCCCAGTCTTTGTTCTAAGTGTGACTTCTCGGCTCCAGTGTAGAACCCTCATCCCACTAGCACAGCTCCTTCATCCTGCTGGCATGGACTTTCTGGCTTCTACCGCTGACCCTTGGGTTTTCCTGGCACGGATCCGTAAAAAGAGACTGGCGTGAGTCCTTTTTGTGGGCTCTGGGCCTCCAGTTGGACTCGTGGGAGGCATTGTCCTGAGCTCTGGATTTTTACCTGGACTCATGTGGGACATTGCTGTGGGGTTTAGGCTCTTGACCTAATAACCTATGTCTTTGATGTTGCGGATAGATTTCCTATATTTTCCTGTGTTAAGTCCTGGTGACCATTATAAAAAGAATATTATAAACTCCATATCTTGATCCTAATTGTTCTCTGTGTACAACCCCTGACTACAACAGAAATTGGTACCAGAGGAGTGGGGTCATTGCTGTTATGTTGCCTGGCCATGTGACTTAAGAGCCTTAGAAATTAATTTAAAAAGTTTTTGAGAGACTGGCCAAAGAGACAGCCCCTGTATGCTGTACTATTTTGGAGACTCTGGTCGGAACTTGGAAGATCGAACTGATGGAAATGTTGCCAGTTAAGATGAAGCTTAGGAGGCTTCTGTTGGGAAAGATTGCAATGGCTGCTGGAGTCCAGGTAGTATATTGTGCTTTGGCTGAAAGTTGGTGGTCTTGTTTGTATTTAGAGATATTACCAGGGTGGCAGAAAAATTTTAGTGCTACTGTTGGGATGGTAGCATGGTTACTTTAGAGAACTTTTTTTTTGTCTTTTTCGTTTTTTATCGGTACCAGGGATCGAACTCATGACTGCACACTTGCAAGGCAGGCGCTTATGCCGCTGAGCTAAATCCCCAGCCCCAGAACTTTTGACCAGATCCATTTTGAAAATTTAGAGCAAAGAGCCAGTAGAGTAATTTAAAACACTTGGCCAAGAAGAAGGGTCCATTGGAAAAGTGGGTTCTAAAGATGAAACAGAGAACATGGTTGTTTAGAAGAATAGGACAATGGAAAAATCAAGAGTACATTTGAATTGCAGGAGATTCTTATATTTTAGTCTTGCCATGCCATGTTAAAAGTTATTGGGAAGCAAGGACTGCAATTGTAATTGTCCTTTTAGTGTGATTTTAATGTTTTATATGTTTGTAACCAGGTTAACTTGTCAAAGTACTGTGTTCTAATGTCACCTTTTAAATGTTTTGGTTTTGATGCAGGAATTAAGTGTAAAAAGAATTGTGTATATATGTAATTGTTGTATTAATGTAACAAATCTACCACTAAGGACTATAGTTTAAGGAAATGCGTGTGGTTATTAAGTTGACCAGGGGTGGATTTTTATGGGTTAAGAACTGGTGGTCAACTTAACGCCGCCTGGATTACATCAGCATGGCATTGAGCGAAGATGCTCCACCTAGGATAGTTGCCAGGATAAATAGGTGGAGAAGAAGGGAGGTGTTGAGGTTTGAGGCGTTAAGGAAACATTGTGGGTTCTCCCACAAGTTGCTGTCTGAGCTGTTGGTTCTCCTGGAGAAGTTTTCGTCCTCACATTGAGCATTTCTTCCTGGTTCCGGAGGGGAAGACATGTGCTGCTTGGTCTCCAGGATGAACTCGTCATGCTGCTTCCTGGCACATACCCGACTGTGCTTGTCGTCGGAGGAGCTCAGAGCTTCTGTGTTGCAGAGAACGGCTGTGGTGCCTTTCAGGATAGCCCTGGTCTTTGTTGTGAGTGTGACTTCTCTGCTCCAGTGTAGAACCCTCATCCCACTAGCACAGTTCCTTCATCCTGATGGCATAGACTTTCTGGCTTCCACCGCTGACCCTTGATTCTTCCCGGCACAGATCCATAAAAGAGACTGGCGTGAGTCCTTCTTGTGGGCTCTGGACCTCCAGTTGGACTCGTGGAGGCATTGTCTTGAGCTCTGTATTTTTATCGGGACTCATGTGGGACATTGCTGTGGGGTTTATGCTCTTAACTAAATAATCTATGTCTTTGGTATTGCAGATAAGTTTCCTGCATTTTCCTGTGTTAACTCCCGGTGACCATTATAAAAAGAATATTATAAACTCCACATCTTGATCCAAATTGTTCTCTGTGTACAACCCCTGACTACAACAGGTGTAGATCCCAAGTATTTTGGCATTTTATTACATAGAGGGGTATCCTAGATACGCAATTGTGGCAGGACAGGTAACTGGGACCCTAAAGAGGCTATTCTGAACTAGCTGGGAAGTGTGTAGATATGTATAATGGAAAAAATGGCAGACTAAATTGTACCAAAGAGAGTAGTTGGAAAAAGTAGATTAGGGTCAGATAAAAGGTCCTGAGTACTTTCAATTTGTACTGTATATGGAGATAGTAGTGAAATGAGAAGAGTCATTGAGACTTTGTAAAGGGGAAAGCTGAAGACTTGGTGACTAAGTGTGAGGGCTGAAAAGGAAGAAGAGTCAAAAGTTTTGAGCCAGGAGAAGAGTGACATTATATCATTATTATACACTGGAAAGTCAGAAGAGTTTGAATGAAGTTGATACCAGAGATCCCCGAAGTTTTGTTCTAAAAGTTTTCACTACCTGGTATGGCTCCTGAAAGTAATAGCTCTGCTGAGCATTCATTCTCTCTTAAGTTAAGCTTGGCGGAACAAACTGGTGTGTGGAAGAGTATTTAGAAGTTATGAAGTCACCTATCTGAATCCTTTTATTTTATTAATATGCAAATTGAGGGGTTAGGTATTGTGAATTCCCTTACTGTTACTTCCTACCTAACTCAGTTATTATAAATCATCAGTTACTGACTTAATCTAAGTCATTTTCAAACTCAGATGCATTAGTTAAAATACTGTAATTACTTTCAAGGAGGCTTATTTTCCTTTTAAAAATCTAGTCACAAACCTTGTACAAGTGTACTATGGACATCAGGTTATGTAAAAATATTACAGTTTGGTTAAAGATTTTTAATTGGCTTTATTTTGGTGTTCCAGATTTGAGCTTTATGACTCTTTCGTAAAACAGAAAGTGTTCCAATGAGTCCAGCAAACAGGCTGGTTTTACAAAGGAGGGCTAAAGAAAGCACATACACCAAAAAGTAGTTTGGGCATTTGGAAAGTTGTTTTCTTCCTCAGGTTGGGACAGAAAAACAGAACAATAGAAAAATAACTGAAAAGTTAACAGCAGATTATTTCAGATTGCTTTTTGTAAAGATTAAAGGAGGTAAGGATTAAGGCAAAGAGAACTTCATTGTCATGCCCATTAATCTGGAAAATTTGACTCTGTCATTTTCCTGTCTGAGAGGGTGACAGGATAACTTAATTTGTCTTTGGTAATGTAGAACTTTACTATGGCTGACTACATTTTCATTTTTAGTCTGTTGGCACTTGGTGCAAGAGCTGAGTCCAAAATAGAAGTCTCTTACAGTTTTTGTTTAACCATACCAAAACCCATCCTGGTGTAATGGGTCTGCTTTCACAAAACTATGTGAAGGAGAGAGAATAATTAACATTCTTAATTGGGAGTGAGTGTCCACTATCTTACTTGTGTTTATTATTGGGGATTGAACCCAGGTCCTGGCACAAGCTAGGCAAGTGCTCTGTCTCAGCTATATCCCAGTCCAGTGTCCATGATTCTTACCAGGATTTTTAGTGGAAATCATCAAAAGAATTGCTTCCTTTTTTGGCCCTCTGACGATCACTCTTAATGACTTCTCAGGCGTGAAATCCAACTTCTTGCGTGATTCCTACCCCCGCCTGAGAATGAACTTAGTTGTTTTAAGATCGGACTCAGTACTGCACTTTAGCTGTAACCCAGGCTTCTTTACCTTACGCCCGAGGGGCCGTCTTTGTGTCTCTGTCTCTGTGTCTCTCCTGCTCCCATTTACTTCAGCCTGCGCCCAGTCCTTTCCCCGGATCATACCTCGAAGAATCTCCCCACCTCCTTTGATCTACCGGAGCCTCCGACGCTGCGCCGGGTCCAAGGTTGCTCTAGGCTCGGACCCGTAGGGGCGGGGCTTAGTGAGTTTGACCCCGCCCCTTCACCAGGAAGTCGATTGGTGATTGGCGGGGGCAGAGCCTGCCGCAGGGTGGGGACCTGGAGGTGCGGCTCGGGTGGCGTAACTCCAGTGAGTTGCCTGTCGCTCTTCCGGAGAGGCTCCCCGAAGGTGAGCGTGTGGCTGGGCCAGCTCGCGCCCGGGAACCCGGCCCAGGAGTCCCGTAGGGAGAGGCCGCCTCTGCACGGCTAAGCGGAGGAAGCCGGCGGGCTCGTTCGGGGTGGGTGAGTTCAGGACGCTCCGGTCAGGTGCCACTTACGCGCCGGGCGGGCCGGGGCGCGCGCGGGGGAGCCGCGGCGAGGGAGAAGCTGAGAGCTCGCGGGGCGTATGCCGGCTTTGCCGCGCCTGCTCACTGCACGTGCTCCCAACCGGGAACGTTTGAGTTGTTCCACATACTTTCCCACCGCAAATCGTGAGCAACCTTAGGTATTGTGGCCACAAAAGGAGGAGGAGAACCTAGTGAGATTGTGGGACGGCTGTATGGTGACTTCGTGTTGTGGAGCCGGCAAGAAGGGTGCTCATGCTAATGGGCTGGGTTTTCTATACGGAGTGTGTCAGTGCAGCTGGTGCTCCAGCTTCTCTTTTACTTCTTCTTTTCTGTCTTTTGAACCCAGGGCCTTCGACTGAACTACATCCCCCGCCCTTTTTTAAATGTTTGAGACAGGATTTCACGCAGAGTTGCAAAATTGCTCAGGCTGGACTTGAATTTTTGAATCCTCCTGCCTCACCCTCCTAGAATGCTGGGATTACTGTTTTATGTCAGCCACCACGCCCATCAAGGCTTTTGGTTTTGAAGTTGGAAAGCCTCGATTGGAATCTACTAATTAACTGTAAACGTGGGCAATTTGCTTAATTTGTGTATGTTTTAGTCCTCACATCCATAAAATGTTCCAACCTTACAGGATTGTTATAAAAATTGAATCTAATGCTTGACAACAGTAAATGTTGGCTATTTTCTCTATTATGCATTCCTGTGAGCATTAATCTACAAAGTTGTCATCACCAAAATACTAATGCGTTTTCCTCAGAGCTCTTACAGTAGGATTTTTTAGAAAGGGTGTTTTTTGTAAATTGAGCCCTACAAGAAAAGGTCTCTGTACTTTAATCTGCACCTGATATGATCCTTCACCTTGTTCCAGATCGAATTCACTCTTAAACGCTATAGACACAGGAGCCTGTGTTGTTGATTTGTTTTGTATTTGTGACACGGGATCAATTCCAAGGCCTCAGTCATGCTAGGTCAGCATTCTACCAGGGAGCTACACTGCCATCCCACCTGACTTAAGGCTGTTTTAAGAGAGATGAAAAAGGCAGTGCCTGTAGAGTGATTGTGGCCTCATTTTAAGCACCAAGTTAAGGTAGATTTATCACTTTTTGGAATTTATAAATTGTGCTATTTGGGATGGGTGCTTCTTTATATTGCAAGATTAGGTAAACCATATCACCCAGCACATGTTTAAAAAAAATCATAACATCCATAGCATGGTGCATAGAATCTCAAAACTGGAAGGGATATGAAAATCAGACCAATTGGATTTTACAGATGAAGTTGAGGCCAAAGTTGTAGAATCAATAAATGCAGTTTAAACTGAATTCAGCTCTGATGATCAATAGGTTATAAAATCAAAGGAAGATATTACCTCTACTTTTAATGATAGTTACTGTTTTTATTTTTGACAGTTTTATGGTGTCAGGAGTGGTTTTTCTCTCAGCATTATCCTCCTTGGTAGCTTAATTGCATGATTCATAATCATTCTTCAGCACCTTTGATTTAAATCACAAGTCTCAAAGTTGCTATGTCAAATTACTGCTTTGAGAACAAGATGATTGTCTTCTGAAGTTTTATACAAACATGTTCTAACAGTGCTTTTTGGTTTTGTTGTTTATAATACATCCCTTTTCTCCCATGTACAGAAAGCAAACAGCCAGTATAAACAAACTGACCTACTTGGCAGTTTGTTATCACTGTGTTATTGGTAAAGTTTTCTTGATTGGATATGATAAAGCCAGGAAGTGGAACCTAAAGGCAAGCCCAGGGAAGTAGGACTGGGACCTGAAGAAGTATGTTGCAATGTTTTTGCTATCTTCAAAAACATTGTAGAGTGAAATTATTTTGAGATATTGGTGTGTTAGTTGCTGATGCTTACCCAGCCTTTTGCATAGTTCCCTCCCTCACCTCTGGATATTTGCTCAGATGTTACCTACTTAAAATTGCATACAACCACACACTTCCTATAATATATATTTACCTATTTATATAATTATTCATCATCAGTTGTCTGCCACTAAAGAATAAGTTTCATGTAGTTTAGGAGTGCTTCCCAGTTATGTTTGCTACTCTGTCCTAAGTGTCTGGAAACAATTCCTGGTACACAAAAGGTATCATGTACCTGGTTCTGATACAGACATTTCTAGCAAGAGTAGCAACTACTTAAACTAATTCCCTGTCATCTTGCCCTGTTCTCTTTCTCCCCACTTTTAGTTATTTATCCTTGAGGCCATGTTAATTCTTGCTCCTATCTTGCACCCCACATGTAAATAACTACTGCCTTATTTTACTTGTCATTTTTTTTTTTGCAAGCATTGCACTCCTTGCCAAGCCTCTATTTGTTCATGCCCATTATATCATTCAGTCTTCTACACCTATAACCCTTAAGTTCCCTTTTCAGATGCCCTCATATCCTTGTGTGCAGAGTAAGATCAAGAGTGAGACACCTGGGATTTAGAGTTCCCTACAGTGTGATCTCAGACTCACTTTTTCAGCCTGTAACTCCTGTAGGTAAAAAGTGATTTCCAATTTAGGTTTGGCTTATAAAATGTCAGGGTGAGTTTTGCTTCATGATAATTTCTCTCTGTATTATCAATGAGTTTGTCGTTTTCCCCAGTCTGGTTACACATTCTGACAAACTGGGCTAATAACTATTTCTCTTTGTACCGAAGACTTTTGCCCTTTCTGTTCTTTTTTTTTTTTTTTTTTTCCTTGCACTTTATTGTATTTAAACCCTTTCTGTTCTTATACAGCCTTCAAACATCCTTCACATGCCACTTCCACCCTAAATTTTTTCCCTCTGAGTTCTGGTGACTTTTTAAGAGACTTTTCTTTTTTTAAGGGATTTTATTACAGTCTACCTTGAATTGTAATTCTTAAGATTTTTTTTGTTACATATACAAAATGACAAACAAAATGACAAAATGTACACACATGGAGATTCTAGTTATTTTTCTCTTAAATGTTTTTCCTTGTTTTTCTGTCCGAGTTACTTTTAAGGGAAATATAAAACGACACCTACATGCTTTAGAATAAAAGTAAACTTAAATCTCTATCTAACAGGCTTTTAAATGAAGATTGAAATTCAACAATTATTTCTATAGTATGAATATATAAGGAAGAGAGCAGGAAAAATTCATTACTCAGTAAAAGGATAAAAATGAAGACATTGAGGTCTGAATTCATAGAAGGAAGTAGATATAGGAAGAATAACATTCTCATAGATGGGCGAGCAGACTTTTTTTTTTTTAAATACACAGTAATCTCACACAGGAAGCCTTAGGACAAGACAAATTTTACCTACCGCTTTGGATTGTCTTGTGAAATGTTTCTAAACTATATTTTTGTTTTTGTGTCTCCGAGCATACAGAATACTGTTTTTCCACTTTGCTTTCTGATTTGGGTAAGACTGGATATTCTCTTCTATCTAATCTTGCAGAAAGTAATTTATCTCTTGTCATTGTTCACTCTAAAATAAAGTACATACTTTTTCATTTTCCTGGATATGTGGAAATCTATGCTAGAAACTTTTAATGTTCCAAAGATAGTAGATGTGAGTTTCCCAAGTATGTCTGTTGTTGTTGCTTACAGTTATAAGTCTAATACAGCATCTGATTTAACACATTTAACTTAATTTTATATTACAAACGTTTCTATGTACATACTCTAGTTGGATCAGTGTATTTGTTTACTAGTATCTCAGATTAAAATTTGATTTAAGAAGCTATGTTTTTGCCGTTCAGTTTTTATCTTTACTTTTCCTGTTGCATCTCAAACTTCCACTGGGATTTTCCATTCTAGGCCATATGTTAGCCTTCTTTTCTTTGTTCTAGATTTTGATATTTATAATTATAGCACCTTTTTGGTAGGGGGTACTAGAGAAAAAACCCAAGAGTACCACTAAGTCACACACACAGCCCTTTTTATTTTTTATTTTGAGATAGAACTTGACTGAGTTACACAGGCAGGCCTCAAACTTGTGATCATCCTAAGTCACCGGAATAGCTGGGATTTCAGGGTGCCATCTTGTTCAGCTACAGACATGTATTTATCATTCTAAGGGCATGTTTACCATTCTAAGGGCAAAGCTATAGTTTGTACTGATGGAAAAGAGATAAGGGTAAAGCAACAGTTTCTATACTTAATGGGGAAAATATAAAGGTTCTACTTTTGAAATGTTAAATTTCAATGTAAAATTGTACAAGTTACTTATAATATAGCCAATATAAGGTCAGGAGTTGAAAAAAATTGCTAAATGTCAGTATAATTTAAGTATATAATTGGTTGTAATTCAGGAAATACTCTCTAATATATTAACCAATAAAGTTTCTCCATCAGAAGAATTTCGAAAGCAAATACTTTCTTTGGAGTAGTTTCCTTCGTCATGATACATAAAAATCTATTTCACCAAACTTTTCTTTCTTTTTAAAATGCCTTTTTTGATGGGAATGGTGAGTTATTCCTGTAATCCCAGGATGGTGGGAGGCTGAGGAAGGAGGATTGCAAGTTGAAGCCCAGCCTGGGCAACTGAGTGACTTAGAGGTACCTCGGCTCAAAAAACCAAAACCAGGGATGAAGATGTAGTTCGGTATAGACTCAGGGTTGCATCTCTAGTATTGAAAAGAAAAAAATACAACTTTGTTAAGAATGTTACAGTTAAAAAAAGCTAGTGATATATCCCCACCTCATGGTAAGCACTATGAAGTAACTATTAAATAAGTAAATCCATAATTTAGGGTGGATTTTGTTACTGCATTAATGTGGTTAATAATGGGAGCGATCAATAAAGAGGGAGAAATTGGTGATTGAGAGGCATGACGAGGTACTGGTTGCTTTGATGACTTTACCAGCACACTTTGGCAAGTTGGAATTTCCAGGCATCTCTCTCTACCTGTTAAGTGAATAAATGAAAGTTGCGTTTTATTAGAATCTGCTATGTGTGTGACAGTGAATGTCCCAGTTCCTTCACTCTAGTTGGAGAAACTTTGGATAAACAAACAGAATGCAATCGTAGATGCAATGCATAAATGCCAAAATGGAAATGAAGGGAATGATGAGGAAAGATTGACTTGGAAGGGGGCACTCTAGGTAGGGTTGTTGTTAGAAGGAGTGACATTTGTACTAAGATCTCAGTTTGAAGTGCTGAGGAGAGTGCATGGTGGACAGAGGGGCCACAAGTACATAGAGGGAGAGACTAGAGACCAGGGAAAGGCCTTAGTATGTGTGTGAATGAAGAAAGAGCTTCCAGGGGAGTCTAGTGAGTAGAGGGTAAGAAGCTTTATGAGTTCAACCTGAGAGGTGGACAAAGGTTAAGCCATATTCAGTAATTCAGAATTTTAAGAGCAGTGGAAGCTAAATAAAAGGTATAAGCAGGGATTTACAGTCACAGACTTACTGTGAGATGAGTGGATAGGAGAAAAGTTAGAATAAAAGCAGAGAGGACTGGGGATTTAGCTCAGTGGCTCAAGTGCTTGCCTGGTAAGTGCAAGATTGTGATTTCAATCCACAAGGTTGTGAGTTCTATTGCTGGTACCAAAAAAAAAGCATTAGAGATAGCAGCTTGGAGGTTCTCCCTTAGCTGCTCCATGAGACACGATGGTGATTGTTGACTTCTGAGGGGGTTTTTTGTTGTTGTTATTATGCCTTCTCAGTCTGAGTTCTTTGTTCAGCTTCTTCAATCACAAGGAGCTCTACTGTGGGCCTCTCCTCCTGCCATGCTCACAGTCCTCTAGGAAAAATCCATGGTGTATGTTGGGTTCACGTCTGTCTGCAAGTTGTGCTGAGAGTGTGTCTCTCAGTGGAAAAGCTTGAGAAACAGACTAGTGCAGTAGCCATTCTTGTGATTGGGACCCCAATCAGGACCTTAGGAAACAGAAGAATAGGGAAGAGCCATTATTACTATTACAGTCTAGTGGTTTTGAGCCAAAATAAAGGACATGTTATCACTGAAGGAAGTTGTGGGCTTTCCTCCTTGTCCTGGTGGTTTTGATTGTAGTATGAAAAAACAAAGGGCTGTCAGTAGTTACTTTCACCTCCTCTCTCATTCCCCTCCATAAATGTCTGTAGTAAAATAGAGCCAGTTTGAGGAAATCAGCAGGCTTTTTGACTTTTGTTGAGGTTCTCAGACATTTGTTTCAAACTGTCCTCTATTGTTAGTCCTAACTCAGGCTATTTTGCATGTATTTTACTTTTAACTCTTGTATCAGTTTCACTGATCGGGATAAGTAAAAGATGTAATAACTCTAGGAAAAACTGGACTATGTGATTACAGGATGAGGGAGGCATCAAAGAGGGCAGAGGAGTGGGAATTAAAGGAAGGATGCATTAGTAATGCAGGAAAAGTTGTAACTGATTCATCATGGGATATGGGTGAGGAGAGGAGAGGTGGTTACTATGTGTCTTTCATTGGAAGATCCTGTTAAATTTTTAATCTATTCTGCAGTGAACCTAATTTACAGATATGACAAAGATGTGCTTTGTTCTACTAAAACATTTCAGATGTGCTGGTAGCTAGTTTCCTCAGAGGAGGAAATAAACAGATACAGATTGTATACTCTTATAGAATACTTTCAGTACCAGTAATCAGTTAGTTTGGGGTTAGAACTTCCTGGGAAGATGCTCTCAGTGTAATTTAATATGAACAACACAAAGCCTGTTTGATGCTCAGGAATAAACCCTGTCCTGACTCATAATTCTGTATTTCCTAGATGACTTTCCAGTTCCCAAACTATTTCCAATCTAATCTCTATGTTTGGTGCATGGTGTTTTTCTACAGGTTTAAATTTTTAATAGCATTTTAGGTTCACAGTCAAATTAAGGGGAAAGTATGAATCAAGCATGATAACTCACATCCTTACCCCGGCATTCTGCAGGGCTGAGGCAGGAGGGTCACAGTTTGAGCCTCCTCACTCAATTTAGTGATTGAGTGAGACTTTGCTCAAAATTAAAAATGAAAAAAAGAGCTAGAGATGTAGCTCAGTGTGTGGCCATTGGTTTAGTCCTTAATACTGGGAAGAAAAAGGGAGATATAAAGATTTTTTCATATTCCTGGTACTCCTACACATTATCAACATCCTTCACCAGGTAGGTCATGTGTTACAATTTATGAATCTACATTGCCACATCATAATCACTCAAAATCCATCGTTTATGTTAAGGTTCTTCCTTGGTGTATATTTTACAGGTGTGGACAAATGTATGACACATACCACTAGTATCATACAGGGTGTACTTTAAAAGACGTCTCTGTTAGTGGGATATAGTGGTGTACACTGGAATCCCAGGTGCTCTTGAGACTAAGGCACAGTAAGCTGAGCTGGGTATAATGGCACACACTTGGAATCCCAGCACTTGGGAGTTGTAGGCAGGAGGAGCACCACAAGTTTGAGGCCAGCCTTGGCCACCCAATTCAAGCCCAGCCTGAATTATATAGTAAGACCCTGTCTCAAAAAACAAAAATAAGGCCGGGATTTAGCTCAGTGGCATAAGTGCCTGCTTGGCAAGCACAAGGTCATGAGTTTAATCCGTGGTACCAAGAAAAAAATAAAAGGAAGTTCAAGGCCAGCCTGGGCAACTTAGTGGGCCTGTCTCAAAATAAAACAAGAAAGACTGGGGATGTGGCTCAGTGTGGGGCTCTGGTTCAATTGTCAGCACACCCTGCCAGCCCCCTAGAAAATCCTCGTGGCAACCACTGATCTTTTTACTGTTTCAATAGTTTTATCTTTTCTAGAATCTAGAATAGGGGAATAATATAGTCTGGAGCATTTTCAGATGGCTTTGTTCATTTTGTAATAAGTTTCTCTGTTTTTTCATGGCTATTCCATTGTTGGAATATACCACAGTTTGTTATAAATCTGTTCACCTACTGAAGGATCTCCTGATTCTGAGTTTTGGCAGTGGTGAATAAGATTTCTGTAAATGTCTCTGTGTGTGGTTTTGTGTGGACATAAATTTTTAAGTTCTTTAGGTAAATACGAAAGAACACAATGTTGGACCACATGTTAAGAAACTGCCAAACTGCCTTCCAAAGTGACTGTACCAGTTTGCATTCCTATCAGCAGGGAGACTTCCTGTTGTTCCTGAGCCTCACCAGCATGTGGTGATGTCAATTTTCTGGATTTTGGCCATTCTAGTAAGTATGTAGTGTTGTGTTGTTTTGATTTGCATTTCCTTTTATTGACATATCATGGGACATCTTTTTTTTTGAGATAGTCTTGCTGTATAGCCCACCTTAACTCAAGATTGTTCCACTTCAGCTTCCCTATTGTTGGAATTATAACCATGGGCCACTGCCATGAGCTGTGGAGCATCTTTTTTTTTTTTTTTTTTGGTACTGGGGATTGAACTCACCACCTCGTGCTTGCTAGGCAGTTGCTTATGCCACTGAGCTAAATCCCCAGCCTGAGCATCTTTTCATATGCTTATTTGCCATCCCGGTGTTTCATTTGATGAGGTATCTGTTAAGGTCTTTGGCCCATTTTTAAGTTAATTGTTTATTGTGTTGTTTCTTGCATATTTAAGAGTTCATTTTAGGTAATATTCTTTTACTTAATGTCTTTTGAAGATACTTGCTTCCAGTCTGTGCCTTATGTTCCTCTTAGTGTCCTTTGATGGTTCATGCCTTTGTTGTTGTGGTGTCTACAAAATCAAAAGATAGGTTTTGTTATCTTCTAGCAGTTTTACAGTTTTGCAGTCTATATTATATGCACAGTGTTCTTTTATATCTTCCTGTCAGCTTCTACCTTTTGCATATAATTGTTCTCAAATAATAATGCCTAATTCTGTCTCTCTGCTGAAGAACACTTGCACCTCTTCTAGGTTTAATTTATTTCTTTTGGAACAGATTTGTTCTTATTTCCCTTTATGCCTTGGTGAATTCCCAGTCCTCTCTGCTTGTTAAGAGTGGATTTTGATAATTTTGGAGTATATCTGCTTTCTAGTCTGGGTAGGATCCACTAGTCAGTATTGAATCAATCTTTATGATGTGAAGAAATGGGATTCAGAAGCTCTTTTATTTATTTTACTGCTTGGTGGTACAGGGCATTGAACATAGGGCTTTTGCTCTAAGCTACATCCTTAGCACAGGAGTTCTTTTATGTCTTTCTCTTTTTTAAATAGGGTCTCAGTTGCAAAATTGACCAGCTGGTCAATTCTCCTACCTCAGCCTCCCAGAATCCAGAGATAACAGGCATGACCACACCATGCCTGGTGGTCTTTTTACTTTTTTAGAGGTAAAAGCAGCAGAATCACTTGGCATTTTTGTAAGAGAAATTTTTGGCTGCCCTCAAATAGATGCAGAACAGTAATTAGCAAGCAGCAGACAAAAAGATGGATACTATGTTAAAGAATGAAATGCTTTAAAAAACTTTAATGCCTATTTATTTTAAGCAATATTTGAATCAGAAGATTTTTAGCATAATTTGGACAGTTTTCTGCCACAGAGTTTACACAGATTTCTACTTTATATAGCTTAATAAATGTTGAATCTATGAATTTTTAAAAATGATAAATTCTCCCCTTTTCAAAATATATATTATATATATCTTGATAGCGTTTAAATTTCTTGTGCCTTTTTTATTTCATAATTTAGCCTTTGGTTGTTTTATGGAGCCAGCCTGCTTTGTACCAGGCTGCTGGTTAGCTATTTATATGTGATATTTCAAGAAGACAGGGGCCACTTCAGACAATGCTTACCCCTCTTGGTAACAGAATCAGAAATCTGTGTTTCTTTCTGTAACCATATTGTCTGATGGATACCTGGTGACTTGCTTCTTTTCAGTGCTGTAGTATCTTCAAAGATAATGTAGAAGAGGATGCATAAGAAACTGAGGCATAAGAAACAATAGTATAAGAAATTGAAGGACATGGTTTGTGTACTGGGTGCTGTCACTCATAACTGTGTGATAATATATTCCTCTTAGTCTAGGTTTCTTCCTCATCTGTGAGACAGGAATAATAATACTTCAAAGGTTGCTGAGAGGATTAAGTGATGTATTAGATGTGAGTACTTAAAACAGCCTGCATAAACCTTCAGTAAATGTTAGTTTTGTTTTCTGTACTGTTGACATCCTGGGCCAGATGATTGTTGTAGGACTAGTCCTGTGCTTAGTAATCGATACAACTCTTACCCTTCTTTTGACATTTGTCAGAGACTGGTATATAGCCCTGTCCCTCATAATAACTTTATCACATAGAACAAGGAGCCAGTGTGGGGGCTTTGATTTGTTACTGCTATATTTATTTTCACTAAAATGCCAGGACTAGATACATAAGCACAAAATGGTGTATGGTTCCATAGAATACCACATCAGACATGAAAAACATCTTTATCTTTTACCTTTGGGAGTCCTCCTTTGACTGGTAGACCACATTTGGGGCTTCCAAGGATTAGTGTGTTTTCAGAGCTAGTATCCAGTAACCTTTGGAAGGACTGTGTTTACCTTTCTGCAGTAGACAGTCACTGTGGGGAATTGCTGCATATTGTTCTTGACAAAAGCTAGAGAACAGTAGCATATACATGTGGCCTTGTAATGAACCCGAGTAATCTGTTTAATCCTTCTTGCCCTAATACCCTCTGAGCATATTTCCACATGTGCTTCCTAGACTCCTGCTGATATTCTGCATATTTTTTAGTAAAAAGGTAGTCTTCTGTTGGACTAGGCCTTGAACTTCTTTGTGGTCTCTTGTGTTGAGATAGTAAATAGTAGGAGTACTTAGTGAGGAGAATTGGTGCCCCTCTGTCAAACAATTTGAACGGGTTTTATGAGGGGAAGGATCAGAAGTATAGACCTCCTCAGAAGAAGAAGTAGCTGCTTTCAGCAGGGAAGTTCAACTGAATTGGAGTTCAGCGTTCTTATTCTCACTTGTGTTTGTCCAGATTTGTGCATAATTGAAATTATTCTGCTTTACAGATAGTACTCCTGTGTTAGCATATGAGACTGCTAGTTTGCTTGTTTAATTGGCCGAAGGCTTTCCACCAAACTCTAGACTTAATCCTTAGTCCTCTCAGTTTGTCAGCTTTAAGAATCTGTAAAAACCCTCTAAAGCAGCCATAGCATAGACATTCCACTCATTCACTTGGGAATTCAGTTTTTAACTCGTCATTTGTGGACGTTCTCAAGGACAGCCAAAAGCAGGCCCAGGCTGTGTTACCATTTGAAGTCAGTGTTTTCATCAGCTACTTGGGTTTTCAACACCCTACCCTCTACCTGTCCTCCTTCCTGTGAAGGGAGTCTTAACAGGATTGTTTACTGAGGAGTTAGGGACAGAGCAGAGGATACCAAACAAGGGATGGTGAAGCTCCTTTTCCTCAGCAAGGTCAGGAAGCCATTATTACTCCTAGGCTTTCAGCTATAACTGTGGGAGAAGAGGATGCATGGTAGAAACTGTGGTCTTAGGAAGTGAAATTCACCGCAGTCAGAAAGAGAGCAGGAGACATAAATGACCTTGGAATCCGGGAAGAGGCAAATAGTGACTGTCTGCCACAGTTGCCAGAGTGGAACCTCCGGCCCAGATTAAGTGTGCACCTTGGCTGTAGTTTTCTACGCTAGGCTGCCTCCCCTGCCTGTGCTGGGTGGCCCCTAGGTACTTTGTGTGAAACTGCTTATCCAGCTCATTCCTCCTTCATAACATGCCACTCAGTTACATCTTACTGTACCTTCTGAAGGGAAGGCCCACGGCCTAATGTTTTCCTGATTGTGTTCTCATGGGCTGTAACTCAACATGGCACAGACATTTATGCTTGTACATAATAAAGTACCACTCATCCTACATTCTCTTTGTTTGATTTTTTGAGACAGAGTCTTGCTTTGTAATTCAGGCTGCTCTTGAACTCACTGTGTAGCACAGGCTGGCCTCAGACTCATGGCAGTCTTTCTGCATCAGCCTCCCAAGTTCTGGGATTACAGGTGTTAACCACCACACCCAGGTTGCTAGCTTGTGTGTTCATTCATTCTTTCTTTCTCTTATTAGTACCTGACTGCAGTAGATAAAGAGTACATTCATTGTGGAGAGCTGGTAGATGTATGTAATACAATTTAATTCATTTTTTCATCTCCTTCCCTTCCTCACTCTGCCCTCTTCATGCCTATAGTCTCAGCACTCTGGGAGGCTGAAGCAGAAGAATCTCAAATTCAAGCCCACTCTGGGCAAATTAGTGATTAGTGCAGTCGTATCTCAAAATTTAAAAAATAGAGCTGGGAATGCAACTCAATACAAAGGCCTAGGTTCAATCTCCACTACCAATTATAGTCATAATAATAGCAGCGGCAGCAGCAGCAGCAGCAACTATAATACAACAGAAATCAAGTCCTCAAGGAACAGGTGTGTCGAGAGTAGCTCACAGTCTTCCCCCGCTTGCCAGTGCTGCAGGTTGAGAAGGGTGGGCTAAGGTGGATCCTGGGGCTCCCAGGCAGAGCTAATCTGTTTTAAAGATTGATGGGAGCTCCCCCTGGTCTGTGATTTAAGCAGTAGACTTCTGTGACAGGGGAGTGAGGCTCTGGTCATCTAACCAGAGCTCCTTTAATGAGAGTTAACCCTCATTTCACATGACCTGCAAAATACAAACTTTTGGAACTTCCTTAGTGAGGAAGGTAGATGAGATGCAAATGTTTGTGGGTTAGTGATAGGAACCTAACAGAAACTAAGTCTCTAACCTAAGCTGAGCAAAAGTAAATTCCTACCAAAATAAACACCAAATGGGGCCTACTTAGAAGGAATGACAGACAGTAGTAGTAGTTTAAAACCATTTTGCTAATAATTTTTTTTTCTGTTAAGGTTGCATGATGGAATTTGAACATTACCTCAAGAAGTTTCGTATTTTGGATTAGTTAACAGTTTTCATTCTCCTGATTATTTCTTCGGTCTCTGGAGACATTAAGTACAAAAGATTATACCATGGACTACAAGGAAAGCTGCCCAAGTGTAAGCATTCCCAGCTCTGATGAACACAGAGAGAAAAAGAAAAGGTTTACTGTAAGTATATAATATAACCCATATGGGGAAAATTTATTACAGAGGAAATTTTTGTGTCCTAATTTGTTCTCCCCTAACCTTACAATGCTTCTCTTTCCCAATATACAGATTTTACTCAGAGTGTATGTGTGTGTGTGTGTGTGTGTGTGTGTGTGTGTGTGTGTATGCACATGCACATGATACTGGGGATTGAACCCAGGACCTTTGCATATTTTTTTATTTTGAGACAGGGTCTCACTAAGTTTCCAAGTTGCCAAGACTGGGCTTAAACTTGCAGTCCTCTTGCCTCAGCTTCCCATGGTATTGGGATTACAGGTATGAGCCACTATGACTGGCCTAAATTTTCCTTCTTTTAGAATAGATTTTTGCCTACTTACATGTCCCCTTGGAGAATCTTATGACACTGTCTCCTAGATCATCTTACCAAAAAAAAAGTATGTGTTCGTACATGTTTATCTGCCCATTGATAATTTTGTGTGCCCAGTCAGGTATGGTGGGCTCCTGAAGTCACAGATCCCATATTAAGAACTGCTATCTTGAACTTTCCACAGTATCTTGCTTATGGCATTATTTTATATCTTGTTATAAATTATAAAAATAATTTAAAAATACTATTTTGTCTCTTTTTTTCCACCTGAAAGGCAACGTCCATTTCTGATTTTACATATATATATATTTTTTTCATTTTTATTTTAAAGAGGATAAAACCAAGGAAAATAAAATTTTAGGATCAAAGCAATCAAAATAAGCTAGTGTAAGTGATACAGGACTTCACAACCTTATGAAATCAGCAATAGTTACCATAATGCCTTTTGTTGTCTTCAAAATAGCTGCTCATACATTCAGACCTAGTAAAAAATTGAACAGAACAGAATAGAGTAGAAACAATAAAAACAAAACAATGAATGCAATAAAGGACTTCAAAATAAGCTAGTAGTAAATCCAAAATAGCAACCATAGTATGTCTCACTATCTTGTAAATAGCTGCTCATGCCATCAGACTTAACCTAATCAAACAAAACAAAAGAGAATAAAACCCAACCCAAGAAAACAATGAAAATGATATGGTTTCCAGGCATGGGTCACCTCTTGATGAGGCCTGGTTCTCTCTTCCCGCAGTCTGCAAGTGGCACTAACTCACAGAGAGAGGCTTGGGTGTCCTGATTGTATATCATGTCACTCTAGTATCTACTGTAGGACTTTAGAATATCTTGTCAATCTAGTATCTACTGTAGGACTTTAGAATATCACGTTGAATGTATATATACATTGAATTTTTGCTGAATCAGTATTATCAGGGACTTACTGATGAGTACTCACTTTTCTGATTAAAATGACATACACAGTATTATTTTGATTCCAGTAGTCCAGCTAGCTAGTACAAGGAGAGATCTCCTGCCCTTGTTCTCCTGAAAAAAAAAAAAAAACAGTATCATTTATCTTATCTTTAGTTGATCTGGTCTTTCCTGTAAATGCCCCCTCTGCCCCCACTAAATTTAACCTAATGCGTTTAACACTTAGTTTGATCTTGATAAACATGTCCAGATGGTCACAATTATCCTTTTTTTTCCAGCCCCTTTACTTCCCCAAGTTAGTGTCTTGATTTTTGGGAGGAGGAATGTCTGCTAAGAAGATTGACCTCATAGCTGACTCATAGCTACTGTCATGTTTGTCATTCTTCTATTTAGTGGTAGCAAACCTGTGGCATCCATGCCAGAGTCAGCTGTTTTTGATCACTGAAAACTCTAAAAGGTTCACTGTCATTATTCTAGATCTTTGCTATTCTGGTTTTAGAGTGGCTGGTCTGGCAAATACCATTAGGGAGCATCTATCTCTGTCTGTCTCTGTTCCCAAGAACAGAGATAGCTGTTCTCTAAGACATCTGTAGTTGCTGGACTAACTTGGGATCTCTTTTCCATTGGTTTGTCCAGGGTCTTAGAGGTGCTATCTGTCCCATCAGTGCCTTGGCTCTTGAGCCAAGTTGAAGAGCACTGTGGCTTTGACACATCTTTTTCCTGCTCTTGACTAAGTGGCCCACATCTACCCTCTATTGAGGGACTTACCTGTTGAGCCTAATGACAGATGACTTTTAGCTCAGTGTCCGTGGCACATGGGAATTGAGAAAAGCTGAAAAGTTAAACTAAACTCTTTGTCTAGGCATTATATTCTGCCTTCTTAGTTAGTGGGACCTAAGTGCTCCCAAATGGCTTTCTCCCAAGGTCTCAGCTAGGGAGCTTTGAAATAGTCCATCACCCTGTGCTCTCCCTGTGCTCTCCCTGCCTAAGCAAATACATCTCCTATCCCCTACACTGAAGCAGGACCAAAGATACTGGAGTATGCGTGTCTGACCATGTACCTGCCCTCAGCCTTTGTGTTGCAGGGATATCTTTCAAAATATGCTTTTTCTACATGTTAATATAAACTACCTTCTCGCAACATTACATTGAAGATAAATAGGGTAAAATAGGGGGATATGTGCAGGTTTTTTCTGTTTCCCTCTCTCTTTATTGTTTTTGTTTTTTGTGAGACAGGTTCTCCTTATATCTATGATTATTATTCTTCTCAGTCTCCCAAGAACCATGTACCTCCATGTCCAACTTCCTCTCCTTTTTTATCCCCTTTATACCATTTTCCCCTTCGGAGACTTACATTGTAGATGTGGGCAGTTGGTTACTTCAGGTGTCTTGATTTTCAGAATAGAAATATTTCTGTCTTCTTGGAAAGGGTCTGGTCAGCTTTCCGAACTCTTACTCACTGTTCCCATGCTGTGCCCTGATTTCTCAGCCCTTGCCCAGACCATCTTGTTCATTTACCTTCTTCAAATTCTCAAATTTTGCCTTATTAAAGAGGTCTCTCTTGGCTACTTAAAATATAAAATAGCACCTTCACACCATATCCTACTCCTTTTACTGTCTGTTGTACTTACTATACTTAAATATTAATTATCGCCACCTGACGTGTTTTGTGTGTGTTTATGTTTGTCTTGCCTGCTGGAATACGAGGTCCTTTGAAGCAAGGACTTTATTGTTTCTCTAATCCCCAGAATAGAGATAGATGTTCCCTAAGTATTTGTTGAATTGCTGTTTGAGTGAAAGTAGTACTAAGTTTAAATGCTAATTTCTAGGTCACTATGGTGCGATCCACAGTTCTCAAGAAAATTTTGTCACTGGGACAGAATACCCAACATCTGCAGCTTAAAGGAGGAGGGCTGTACTTTGGCTTATGTATTAGAAGTTTCATTCCTTGCATAGTCATCCAGTTCTAGACAGAACTAGCATGCAAAAAGGGCCTGCATGGAGAAAAGCTGTTTGTCTCATGTTGGACAGGAAGTAGAGAGGGAAAGGTGGAACCAGGAAGGAGATACACCTTGCCAGGTCATGCCCCCAGGGACCCACCTCTTCCAGCCAGACACAACTTTTAACAACAGGTCAGCTGTATCACACCCATTATCCATTTGCCTTTCAAAGGCCCAATTTTTGAGTGCATGCAGCTTGGAAAATAGGCACCAGCTGTACATCAGAGCACCACTGCATCCAACATAGACTCACCCAGCTTCAGCAAGCCAGGATGCCAGTGCCTATATTATACTTAACAACAAAAATAGACATTGTATAACTAAGTAGTCACTAATGTATTAAAGGCTTGTCTTCATGTGTCTCATATATTCTGTAGCGTGAAGCTTCTAACAGAGTCATGTGTTGCATTCTAGGGTGAGTTTTTTTTCCTGGTGTGTGCGTGTATTTTTTTTCTTTCTTTCTTTCTTTCTTTTTTTTTTTTTTTTTTTTTTTTTTGTGGTGCTGGTGATTGAACCTAGGAAGTGCTAGACTGTATTCTCCAGTACTTTTCATTTTTTATTTGACAGTGTCTTGCTGAATGGCTCAGACTGGCCCTGAATTTTGAACCTTCTGTGTCAGCTGCCTAATCAAAGATGGCTTGACTTGTATCAATTCTACATTATATTTTGTCAGTGAATTTATGTATTATGCCATGTACTATTCTAGGCCCTGGGAATCAGTGGGAAAAGTAAAACAACCCTAGCTTGTAAGGAATTTACGTTCTGATGAGGCAAGACAGCCACTAAAGAAACACTCAAATAAAAATAGGATGATAATTTCATAGCATAACAAATATTTAACTACATTCTTTGAAATCCAAAATATTTTTAAAATTTGTAGATTTTTTTGCCTGTTTGTATTTCATGAGAGCTTATTTAATAAGTGCTTGTTTATATTCACAAGACCTTATTTGCTGTAGAGCCCCTATAGTATGGAATATAAACTTAGTTGGTTTTTCTGTACTTGGGTAGCCAGAGGAGGCTGTCTGACCTTTTTAGGGACTATGCTCACAAGAAAGTGAGCTCAAAGAATTTAAGAAGCTCACAGTCATAGAAATATGTTTCTTGTCCTTTTATGCTGCTTTCCAAGCCAGTCTGATCCTTGAGATCTTACCAGATAAATCTGCAGTTTAGTCTTGGTTAAGTTCTTTGGCATCTTTTCTTCTTGGGGCTCTTTGTCTGAGGAGTGTTAACTAATTCTAACATGTCACATCCAATAGTTCCCTCTTCTTTAATATTATTTATCACATTTTACTTAAATGGAGTTAATTGTTTATTGGCATATGTTTGCAGTATATTATAATGTTTACATTTTTAAAATTTTATTTAAAAGGAAAAAGAGAAAAAAAAAGCAGAACAAAACAAAGCAGTGTAAGGGTACAAGTAATTCAGAACTACAAAAAAAAAAAAAAAAACAAAAAAAACAGTAAGCTATCACCAGTTAATAGATTACTCGCTATCATCTTAGAAACGGTGTTTCAGGTCACAGGATCAAAGCACACAAAGCGAACATTCAAACAGTGAGACTGCAAACAGTTGTGTTCAGTAATCCAATCAAAAATATTAATATGGT
Organism: Cavia porcellus; assembly: GCF_034190915.1. NCBI lineage: Eukaryota > Metazoa > Chordata > Mammalia > Rodentia > Caviidae > Cavia > Cavia porcellus. The sequence goes on from NW_026947493.1 coordinate 43,284,922, forward strand.
CTTCTATGTAACACACCTAACACCCTTGCTGTTGTATCCTTCAGGGCACTTTTCTTTCCCTCTCTTTATTACAACAAAATTTACACATTTTGGGCTTTACTGCTCCCTTAGATCTTATTACTTTTTTTTTTGTAAGAGAATAAAATCAAGCATGATAAAACAAAGCTGTCAGTCAAAACCAAGGATAGACATAGCACATGATGTAAACACAGAGTACAAGGTTATCACAATAGTTACCATTATGCCTCTTGCATCCTTAAGAAGAATTTTCTATCTCTTTAGGTATTATAAAGTTAAACAAAACAATAGAGAACAAGACCAGTAAAGCCTAAACTTTGTAAATCTTACAGAACCTCAAAAGAGGATAATAGTCAAACCCAATGGGCATCATAGTGAATCTTATTGCCTTCAAAGTAGTTGCCTATACTCTGATACTTGATACTTTCATACAGAGCAGAATAGAGTCTAATCAGTCAAAACAAGATAACGGGGGTATTACAGGACTTCAAGTTGATAGGAAATCATAATGTTTACATCTTGTGTGAAGTTAGTACATGCACATGTTAATTCCTTTTTTCATCCCCTTTCTCTTTGCTCTGTCCCTCTTAATCACCTTCCAATTTGAGGAAGACCTATCTCCCCACTTCCAATTGTCTATCTTTTGTTTTGCTCTTTATTTATAATTTGGATTTCTCATGTAAAAGAAACCATGCTATATTTAAATGTGTGGGTCTGATTTATATTACTTAACATTACTATCTCAAGTACCCTTTTGGTTGACCAAAAGAACCAGATTATCACACTGTAGCTTATGTGTTACCTAAGTATTTTTTCTAACCATCTGAATGTTACTGTCGTTTGCCCTAGTGACACTTTGTCATCTTTCTCACAGAGGAATATGAATTTACATTGGCATGGGGGGAACTTTCCTTAAGCTTTGGCTTGTCAATGCACTCATCTTGTAGGACAACACTACAGAATACACACAGTATAAACACATGCAATATCAGAACAGTTCTTTCCTCACAATGTTGTCAAGTATTAACTCACAAAGGCAGGTTTTCTATCTCTCATGGGAAAAGATAATTTATGCACATTTGTGTGACTGTCTGCTGCGATAAATCTAGTTTCTCTGTTAAGGTGTCCAACAGACTTAGGCATTCATATCGAAGTACCAAAACCAACTTGTACCTTTCATCTATTCATTGCTATAAAATAATGAGATTAATAACCCAAGCCCTGGGGCTGGGGATTTAGCTCAGTGGCATAAGCACCTGCCTTACAAGCAGGCGGTCGTGAGTTCGATCCCTGGTACCGATAAAAATGAAAAAGACAAAAAAATAAATTAAAAATAACTCAAGCCCTACATCAACCATCCTTTCCTCTTGTTGTTTTCCTTTTAGTAGTGATAGAGGTTCTGTGGTATTTCCTGCTAAGTCATTGCAGTATGTCTGAAAATACCTGTGGGATAAATTATGAGAGTTAGTTCTAAAACTTGATTTAATACTGGTTTTGATCAAAAGTTTAGATTTTGGCTTGAGTTTTATGTTTTTTATTAAGGGTATGAACTTGGTCAAGTTACTTTTTTGTTCTCATTTTGTAATAATTGTATTCTTGCGACGCATACCTATAATCTTAGCACTTGGGAGGCTGAGGCAGTAGGATCAATGTGAGTTTAAGACTGTGTAATCCACAAAGTGGGCTACAAAGTGAGCTGAATTGCATAATGAAATCCTGTCTCAAAAAGACAAAAAATATTTGTTCTTATGTCATAGGCTTGTTTATTATGATCTATGAAAGTATATATATGCAAATATCAAACACATTGAGATAGAATTAGAAAATCTGTGAATTCTTAGTTTGAAAAGACTGAAAGATGACCTAGCACAATGGTGGCAAACCTATGGCATGTGTGTTGTTTTTCTTTCTAACATCTTTTCTAACATCAAAAAATGCTAATGTGTGAGTTGTTTTTTCTAGGCTAAAACCTCAGTAATGATGGGTTTAATTGCAGTATTGGCCCTTTACTAGAAATAAGTGAACCGGTTTTCAGTTGCAGTTTGGGCACTCTTCTCTAAAAGGTTTGCCATCCCTGACCTAGAAAGAAGAAAACTTATAGTTGACTGTTTTTGCTATGCCAGGTATCACTTTTGAAAATACTTTATAATTTCAAGATAATAGTATAGTGCTAGGGAAGAAAAGAAGATGGCATCAATGAATTTGTAATGTTTTATTCTTGTGAAAGAAATCTAAAGCAAAATGCCTATTATTAGCATTCAGTAGATCTAAAGTACATGTATTACATATTTCTCTGCAAACTACTGAAATATTTTACATTTTAAAAATACCATTTTGCCAAGATGAAATGTTCCAGTTAATATGCTTGTATATTTGGAGAATCATATATAAACTTAGTGTCAGTTTTATGGATATAAAAAGAGTTTGTACATATTTTAATAGATAAGGGTTTTTTTGCAGTTAAAACTTAATAAACTGTGTTACTTTTATTTCCGTAGGTTTATAAAGTTCTAGTCTCTGTGGGCAGGAGTGAGTGGTTTGTCTTCAGGAGATATGCAGAGTTTGACAAACTTTACAACACTGTAAGTAATCATCTAATGGATTTCTGTTAAAAACAAAACAACTGGGAAAATTCCAAATGATTTATTTGAATGATTAAATTAACACATATATGAGGAAAACAGAAAAAAGAGTCTTTAAAAGCATCCTTACTTTGGAATTCTTACACAAAAAGGTGGAGAAAAGATTATTGAGCAGTTCCAAAGAAGCCATGAAAAAAGAAAGCTGCATGAACAGCTCAAAGTACATTTTAGTATCGTCAAGTATTAGAAACAAAATTTTCCATCTTATTTCTGGCTACACTGCCCAACTATCAGCTTTATGGCTGAAATTCTATCATGAGTCCCCTCTCCTGTATTTCATTCATAGTTAGAGATAGGTCTTACTGTCTGTATTGTAAGTAGGTAACACAACTGAAATGATTATTGACTAACAGTGATCTGGAGGTGGGGGTTGGGTGGAAACAAAGAGACCATTAGATGACTAAACTAAAGCCAATACACACACACACACACACACACACACACACATACAGACATGATTCAGATATTAACGATACTCACAATCTAGTGTCTGTAGTTGTATATACAGTACTTTGTAAAGTAGTAGAGAGACCCCAGGCCTATTGTAATTCATCAGGCCCGATCTCACAGGTAAATGAGGCCAAAGAATGCCTCTTGAGTTAGATTTTACAGAACCTCAAGTTAGGACAGCTCTGAATTCCAAGCTTTGCTTCAGTCAAAACAAAAGTGCCAGGTGTGGTGATTAAGGATGGCCTTGAATTCAAAGTCAACCTGACCTACATAGTAAATGCGAGAGCAGCCTGAACTATTTTATTACACGATATGGTATGGTATGGTATGGTATGGTATGGTATGGTATGGTATGGTATTGTATTTGTCTGAGGCAGGGTCCCACTATGGAGTACAGGCTGACCTTGAACTTGTTTGTGTACCCCAGGCTGGCTTCAAACTCCGATCATCCTTCCTTAGTCTTCTGAGTACTGGTATTATAGGCATACACTACTATACTTTTAAAATGATGTTTATCTGTTCCTGTGTAAAATCAGTACATGTTCTGGAAAATCTGAAGAATAGAAGAAAATGACAGTATATTAAATGTAAAAATTATCCCTAATGCTATATTCAGATAACTGTTAGCATTTTACTGTTTTCTTCTTTATTTTTTCTTTAATGTATTTAGAATTAAATATATATAGTTTAAATATTGCATAATCAAATGCTATGGAGATAGTCCTTCTTGACTGTAAGTGAAATCACATATAGAAAACGATAACCAGTAATAGGGAGGATGTACTTTTTTTTTAAGAGGCTGAGTGAATGTTAACTGTTAGCTGTCTTTAAAGCAACTGAACACCCACTATCTGCATAGTAAGCATTTTTTTTGTAATATACCAAAGTTATGCTTAGGTGTAAATAACATGACAGAAATGTTACACACACACACACACATTTATATGACCTTAAATTTTGTTCAGTGCAGCCCTCATAACTGAAAGTTAAACCTCCCTGTATTTTCCTTACAAGACTTTATAGGCTAGATTTATCTTCAAAACACCTGTTGAGGGGAACATGGGGAAAGGACTTGAGGAAAATCTAAAAACTCAGCGGAGTGGAGACCCATATTAGTGACTGGTCTTCCATATTGGGTTTGTGACAAATAACTGGTGATTAATTAGGTGAGTTGAGTATCTTTAAACATAAATATAAAGTAGGAAAACTTGTTTAGACTCATTTCTTCCCATGAACATTTTTCATCTCTCTTTTGTGAAATACTCATTTTTAAACTTTTTTCAGAAAAATGTCGTTAACGTGTAGCTCAATATTTATCATCCATTTTCTTCTTTTCTCTGGATTTTCATTTTTTCCATATTTCACTATTTTTTTGTGTCTGTCATGTACATATAACTTTAATAATGCAATTTTCAAATTATATATAAGTATTATATGTAATACAAATTCTGCCTCGTGGTGAAGAACAAGGAGATTAGAGCATGATATTTGTGATCTTTGAAATTGTAGAATTCAGATTAAACCTGCCCTGGATTTTACTACGTTTGAAATGTTAAATCTTTCCTTGGGTTGTTCCTTTAAAATAAAAATAAATTAACATAAAACATTTCTAATATGTAAGCATTTAATTGTCAGATTACCTGTGTGTTTTACGGCCATAGTTTGTATTTTTAACTTTTTATTAATAGAAATTTTCAAGTCCATGTAAAACTAGACAGACTAATACAAAACAGAAAAGAATACAATGCTGCCAGCCAGCTTCAATTACTGATGCAAGACCATTAGTCTCATCTCAATTGCCAGGTAGCCCATCATAATTTTGGCACAAATTCTGGACATCATGTCATCTGTAAATATTTTGGTATCATGTATTCCTAAAAGATAAAGATTCTTAAAACATTCACACAGTATCATAAACACATCTGAAAGTAAATTAACAGAGATGCCTTTAATATCAAATATCTTGTTACTTTTTATGTTACTGGTTGATAAGTGTTTTAAGTGTCTTTTAATCACTTGGTTTCTCCCCTACTTCTCTCCTTTACAGTGCAGGGTGTGTGTATATAGGGTATGTGTTTAAAAAAAGTATCCTTTGATGACAGATTTTTAGTCTGAGTTTTGCTCATAGCATTTCCATGATGTACAATGATTAATACATTCTTTTGTTTTTATAAATCCTGTCAGTCATTAGTTAGATCAATTTTATATGTGTATACATAAAACTAATCTACATAGTGTATATGGCTTATAAGAATGGATTGCATTTATAATAAAAGCGTAATCCATTTTTATAATTTACTGCCCGAATTTTATTTTATTGAGAGCTGAGTTTACCTCTCTAAAATCAGATAAACAAGTATTTAGAGGGGCTGGGAATGTAGCTCAGCAGTGCAGAAATTGTCTGGCAAGTTCTGGGTCCTAAGTTCAATTCCTGGTACAAAAAAAAAAAGTCTTTTAGAATATTAATAAAGGGAAAGCTAAGAGTGTATTCAAAACAAAACTTACCAGCTTTCTGAGAAAACTATGGACAGAAAGTGCTGTCGACCTATTCCTGTTGAGAGAACACAAATAGCATATCTGTTCTTGAGGTAATTAATGGCGGGGAATATATTCAAAACCTAAATGCTTAGTTCCAGTTTAATCAGTTAACATGGACAGTTTCCGTTAAGCCACACAACAAATCTTAAGATTCTTGCTCAACTTGTTCCCATTTCACATGTAAGAAAACTGAGGCTTAGAGATATTAAGTAACTTATCTAAGGTCACAAAGATACCAGGTGTTTTATTGGAATCAAATGGGGTGATTAGTAAGTCTTTGATATTTTACTGATATAATTATTAAAATTAAATATTGTACATTGTATGATCATGTATTTAAAAGTATATCTTATGAATTTTCTCAGTATCAGATTGTATTTGGTTTTAGTGCCTGCATAACTAGAAGACCTATAAACTTAGTTCATGTAATACTGTTTTTAAAACTCTAGTTGAAGAAACAGTTTCCTGCTATGGCTCTGAAGATTCCTGCCAAGAGAATATTTGGTGATAATTTTGATCCAGGTAAGCAGTATTTGTGTAGACACACTGTTAAGTGATGGTTGAAGTTTGAAGGTTATTAGCATACTCATTTTATTGTATATAAGATTTCTAAGGAAGATGGAACAGTTAGGTTCATTAATTTGCCCAGGGACAAATTCAGGTAGTAAATGGCACTTTTGGAAGTTCAATTCAAGTTGTCAACTTCTTTTTTTTTTTTTGCCTTTTTCCTTTTTATCAGTACCAAGGATCAAACTCACGACTGCCTGCTTGCAAGGCAAGCGCTTATGCCGCTGAGCTAAGTCCCCAGCCCCTTCAGATAAACTTCTTAATCATTATAGATCATTTGAGATCGTTTCCTAACATTAAATTGGTATCATGAAGGATATTCATTCTTTAATTCAGTAACTGTTATTAAATATATACTCCATACATAGCGACCTGCAGGCCTCAGGAAGCCTACTAACGGAAAGCCTTGAGAATCTAGAACTCTGTGTTTTAGGATTCAACTCTAGAACTTTCCCCAGAATCCAGGTGCTACTTTACGTACCTGCTTTCTTGGTCAGTGAAGCATTCTCAAATCACTTACGTGGACTGTGCTTCCTCTAAACGTGTATTCCTTTCTCCCAAACTTTTTCTCTTTGTCCATGATTAACAAACATCTCTTTTTCCTATATCTCTTTAATATTTTTCTATGTTCTTGCTTTAATTAAAGCCTAACCTACTTCCCGCCTACAGGTGTTGATCATCTTCTCCACTGGAGGTTCTTTATACTTTATGAACCTTAGGATTGCAGAATATATAGAATATTGTTACATATAGAATTCTTTTCACTTGAGAGAATTAAAGCATACTTCATTGTATTTGCTAACCTGTCCAATTTAGGCTGTACATTTTATAAGTGTCTTTCATTGAGTGAGGGAATTGATTAATTTGAAGTGGCACAAAGACTCAAGAATAAAACTGTGTGTTAGTGCTAATAGGAAACTTGGTCTTGCACTGGAGTTCTTTGAATCCTTGAGGCTGAATCATTTCATTAGGGAAAAAGGAAAATAAGTGAAAGACCTGCAGCATCAGTGCTTCATTGTTGAAAGCACACGCCAGACTGACTGTACTGTACTACTTAGTTTTGATGAATTTAGTATTTGACATTATAATTGATTTTTATTGAAGAACCATTGAAGTGTGTCTTCAGCATGTTATATATGACTCGTCAACAGTGAAACAGATGTATCTGTATGTCACAGAGGTCATGGAAAGCCTTGCATTGGGGAAATCAAATCTAAGTCGTACTCAGAATTCAAAGATGGATAAGACGCTTATTTGGTTATTAATCTTTGGGAAACAAGCATCTTTGTATTTTGTGATGGGAGTGCAAAGTGATATAGTCACTGAGAGAAATTTGCTAATAATTCTTTTTGACCAAGAAATAACAATTTTTAGGTATCTATATCGAAGATAAACTGACATACATGCAAAGCTGTAATTTTATGACATCACTTTTAATAACAAAAAACTGGAAAAAACTGAAATATCCTTCCTGAGTTAAAATGCATCATAACTGTAAAAAGAAAAAAACTCTTAATGCATTTCTATAGTGTGATCTCCAGTGTATATTCAATGGAGAAAAATAAGGTGCAGATACATATTTTTTGCATAGGAAACTATGGAAATTCAAAAGGAAATAATGAAAGTATAAATAAAATTATTGGAACTAGTGATTTAAAGGGAAAGGAGAAGCCCAGGGAGGCAATAGTGCTGAAAATTAGATGCTCCTGAAAAAATTACTCTATTGCTTTGACTTTGGAATCATGTATGTGTTACATAATTTAAAAACAAAAAATACAGTAACAAAGCAGTCTAACTATACTTTATTTGTTCACAAGCACCTATTAAGTATCTTCCAAGATACAGTGCTATGTTGACAACTAGAGATAATAAATTTTTTTTCCCCTGTAAATCATGATGCTTGGGGGTCCGGAGATACGTATATATAGCTTTAGCAGCACCGTGCCCTCCTGGCAAGTGCAAGTTTGTGAGTTTGATTCCTGGTACCAAATAAATAAATAATCATGATGCTTGCTTTCAACAGTTTTAGACAACTCTTCTTAATTTTAAACTTCTGCATTTTAAGCCTGTATTCATATAAATTCTTAGAGAGATTATAAGAAGTACATAAATCTAACTTGAGGTGTTAAAGATAATATGTTAGCCTTATATAAATTCTTGCTATTTCTCACAATGGCCTGGAACACATTTTTATCTGCCCTGGAATTTTTTTCCAGATATGTGCATGCTTAATGTTAATCTAAAAATTAAATTTGGCATTGCCCCTAAATTCTGATTGCTATTGGACTTATTTCCTATTTCTTTTTCTTTTCTTATATAAGACTTCTCATGGGATAACAAATGGTTTAAAATAGAAATGAAAAGACTATTAGCACCCTTAGCATAGCTTTGCCTCTATCAGCTCACTGAAGAAAGGAAATTACTGTTTTGTTTTGGTTTTTTTCTGGTCTCCAAAGTAAAATGTTTCTTATTCTTTTTTTTCTCAAAATACAATGTGTAATAAGTATCCACAGTTGTTTTCATATACCATAGATTTTCTTTTAATGTTCTTAATGTGGCCATTCATTCTAGTTCATTCTCAGAAATTATTAAATCCATTTCCTGAGAAATGTCCTTCAAGTAATTTTTAAAATTTTGTATTTTTTGAAATGCTAGGGATTGAGTGTATATTACATTATAGATACTCTACTTCTGAGCTACATTCTCAGCCTCCATACAATTTTTTAAAGTAAATCTCACACTTTATAAGAAAAATGTTCTTGGAAGAGTTTTATAAGATACCTACTTGTGGGTCAGGGATATATCTCAATGGCAGTGCCTGCCTGGCAAATGCAAGGTCATGAGTTTGATCCCTGGTACCCCCCCCCCAAAAAAAAAACCTACTTGAATTTCTTAAAGGGTTATGGTTCACCAAGATGTGCACCTGAATCCCAGAAACTAGACTCAATTTATTTGTTCTGTAACAGCCATACCTTACATTTAAGAAATGAAAACAAGCCACATTATTGGAAATAAATCATCATTTTGGTAGTCAACTCTGTATTTCAGTGTTATCGAGTAGTGTATTGACTTTCCTGTCTTTTTGCTTTAAATCTGAATGTGCTCCTAAAGCCTCATGTACTCAGAGGTGCGACATTTGGATTATAGCTTAATGTTAGGAAGTGGGACCTAATTAGCAGTAGATCACTGGGGGAATGTCCTAAAAGGGTATATCTTTCTCCCTGGCTTGTTCCTTTTCTCTGAGTTCTGGCTGTCATGATGTGGGGCAGCTTTTCCTCCACTCTTGCTCTCTGCCATGCTGTCCTGCCTTGGAGCCAGAGGATTGTGGACTGAAATCTCTACAAAGTCCAGATAAATCTCTCTAAATTGTAGGTGGCAGGTACTGTGCTGTGTCTTGTGATGAGAAAGTAACTAAGACAATTGCTGGGACACAATAGTTGGCAAGTTAAAGGAGGAGAGGTCAATTTTGGCTCATAGTCCGAGTGGATTCAGTCATGGTCAGCTGGCTCCAAGGCAGAAGGAGCATGATGGAAAAACATCATTCGTTACATGGTAAAGCAGGTCAGGAAGCAGAGCAAGAGAGGAGCTGGGGACAAGAATATGCCCTGCCTGATCACATTCCCACTCGTCTGCCTCTTCTGACCAGGCCCTACCTTCTCACCCTGCATTCACTTAGGAACTCAATAATAGATCACAGCACCCTTATGATTTAATCATCTTTTGAAAGCCCCACCTCTGAACATGAGACTTCTCGGGGGCATTTTAGATCCGTAACGTTAGAACCGTAACATTCTATCCCTGGCCCTCAGTTTATCCATCATACTATGCAAAATGCAGGTAGTCCATCTTTAAGAATTGTTAAAGTCTTCACAGTAAAAAGTCCAAGTCCAAAGTCTCCTCAGACTGTAAGCAAACTCTTCGTTGTAGCTCCCTGTAAAGTTTTTAAAGTTTGGCACAAGGTAAACATTCCCATTCTGACTTGTGAGAACAAGGGAATAGACAGAAACCAGACCCAAAGCAGATGGAAACCCAGCAGGATAAACAAACGTTAAGTGATATGGCTGCATGTCCAATACTCTGGGAAGGGTGGATAAGATGAGAACTTTAAAGAGATTTTTAACTCTGCCTCTATGGTTTTGCTGATTACAACTCACTTGACTTCTTTTAGGGTAGTTCTGCTCAGTGCTTGTGATTTTCTTCAGCAAATATTCTAGGTTCCAACTTCCAGGATCTTCATTGCACCTTTCACCTCTCTCTCATTGCTTCACACCCTGCTGTCATGGGCTCCTGGCAGGAACTGTGACCCTATCACATATTTTTGCCTGGCCTCCAAGACCTCTTATTGACATCTGGGTGGAAGCCTCTATGATCCCATAATTCTTACATTTTACATGTCTGAAAAAACAGTACTAGGTAAATGAGGCCGAAGTCTGCTCTCTGCTTGAGCAGTAGCCAGGCCCCCCTGGAACATGGCTGCAAAGCTTCTGAGTACCTAAATGGCTGAAGACCACAAAATGAATCCCAGGGAACCAATTTCCTATGTGACTCTTTTCTCAAAGCAGAGGTTATACTTTGCACATCTGAGCCTGTGATGGGTGAAGTTTTTTTTGTTTTTTTTTGTCTTTTTCCTTTTTTTATCAGTACTGGGGATCGAACTCACGATTGCCTGCTTGCAAGGCAGGCACTTATACCGCTGAGCTAAATCCCCAGCCCCGATGGGTGAAGTATTACTAATTCCTAATACGCCCTCAAGACGTCTTTCTTCTTGTCCCTGAACAAAGTATTGGACTAATCTTTTGCAGCAGCCATCCTTCCTTTTGCCCCAACTTTGGCTTTCCTTGCTGGCAAAACTACAGAGTTTTGAGATCATTAAGTTCTGCTGTTTGCTCTTGATTCTCACTATAGATATGGCTAAAAAGTAGACAGAAGTATCCTTGTCACAGCTTTTATATTGGGTGCCTTGAAATTTCCCTCACCAGATTATTCTACTACCCTTAATTTCAGTCTTCTAAAACTTCTCAGAACATGAGCAAAATGTTGAGAGATTTTCTGCACAACCTCTATTATAACTGCCAGTGGAGTCCTTGTTTCCACCTGAAATAGGACTTCATTGTTTGCATTCCTGGAAGCATTCTGGCCTTCTGAGCTCTAACCAGTATTGCACATCAAGCACTGCTCACAACATTCTGGGGCTTCGCTAGCTCCATTCCAAATCTTCCCATGTTCCTCCCACAAAGCCAAAAGTTTCTAAATCACTTGGTCAAGTACAGTCACAACAATGACTGCATCCTCAGGACAAATTTTGTTATATTAGCTTTCCTTTTACTGGAACAAAATACTTGACACACACAACGTTTATTTTGGTTCACAGTTTCAGTGAAATCCACTGATAAATATAGTACCCCCACAATCTAATCACCTTCTAAAAGCCTCAGCTCTGAACATGAGCCTTTTGGGGTATATTTTAGATCTAAAGCATCACAAGTACAATTGGATTTCACTAAATCAAAACCCACTGATATTAATCTTAAGTATTTACATAGCTGTATTATTTATACAGTCACTTTCTCAAGTTACTTGTGTTTTCAATTTTTATGAATTAAGGTTTAGAGAAACTTTAAAATCTCAGTAACTGAATAATAACAAAAATGATAATGATTATTTTATCATCTGCTTGACATTCCATAAATTTATGTGGTTTATCTCATATAATCCTTTAACTGCATTATGAAATACAAATATTATCTTCATCCACATTTTAGCTATAAGGAATTGTGTTTTAGAAAGTTTGAAGATTAGTAAATAACAGAGATAAGATATTTGAATAAGATTTTCTAATTGCAAAAAATGTTTATGCTTATCATTTATTGCTAAGTAGACTAAGGCTGCTACCAAGCAAAACACTTTGAAAAGGCTCTATAGTTCTCTTTTAGGAAAGTGCATTTTCAACAACAGAGATTAAGCCTGAATTTTAGTAATACTCAGTTAAGCAATTATCATTTTTAAACTTTAAAGAACGAGAATTGATTATATGATGAAATGAAAAGCTACTTTGAAGAAAAAGAGACACTGTGGTATAACCATTGCTGATACCATCATGCTGTGAAATCCAGTAATGTTTTTATTCTTTGTTTGGAGTGGTTTTAGTCTGTTTTATTTAATTTCAACATGAAAGTATGGACAGCTATTTTGAAGAAAACGAGACATTATGGCAGCCATGTTGATTATCCTATTGTCTGGTTTTGAAGGCCTCTAATGCCTTTATCACTCTGTTCTGATCAGTTTAATTTATTTTGTTTTATATGAATTCATTGTATGTGAAGATACGGACAACTATTTAGAAGAAAACAAGAAACATTATGGTAGCCACTATAGATCTCCTGTTATCTTGCTTTGAAATCTGTGTCAGTGACATTGTTTTCTTCTGATCTGCTTTGTTCTGTTTTGTTATGTTTAGTTTTACCCCCTTTAAAATAAAAAATAAAATAAGCTTTAAAGGATTTCTAGTAATTCTTATTTTCTTGATTGGTTTTAAATATGATTTTTCAGTTGTAAAGTGTTGTTTTGTTAAATATTATTCCTTGCCTGGAGGTTTTTAAAGGTTTAGAAAAAGCAAATGCCTTGCCAAAATTTTTATTGAGTCTATTTAGAATCTAAAACAGGCAGGCTGTTTTTTTCAGTGCTGGGAATGGACACTAGGACACTCACACATGCTAGACAAGCACTCTAGCCTATATTCTTAGACATTTTTACTTTTAAAGATAGATTTTTGCCAAATTGGCCAGGCTAGACTCAAACTTGTGGTCCTCCAATCTCCCAAGTAGCTAATATGGTAGGTGTGTACCAGTGTACTGAACTAAATTAGGCAGTTTTTAGAATCTTTTGGGGGGTGATATATTTATTTAAAATTTTTATCTGTCCATCTATAGATTAAATTAAAGTATTAATTTAAAGTACATTATTCTTCATTGTATATCAGTGAACATGAATTTAAAAGTAGCTTCTAAATTATAGTACAGTTTGTATATCTTTAAAGATTTCGAAGAAAATTACATTGACAAATAATAATAGCTTACATCCTCTCTTACAGATTTTATTAAACAAAGAAGAGCAGGACTGAATGAATTCATTCAGAACTTAGTTAGATATCCAGAGCTTTACAACCAGTAAGTAATTTTCATTGTAGTCTAAATCTAATATTGTGAAACCAAATATAAGAATATTGAATAAGTCTACTACAGATTTATTCTGTGAAATGCTATTTTTTGTTAGTATACATGCATGGTATTTATACTCCTTGTGGGAGTTGGTACATGTACCTGATAAATTTTAATTCTTTTTTTCCTTCCCTTTCCCTTCCATCTGTTGATCCTTTTCTTTTTGTACATATTTGCAGTACATGTTTACATTCCTTACGTGGAGTTGGTACATACACATTTTAATTCTTTTTTTTATTCTCTGTTGCTCTCTTTCATCTCTTCCCATTTGAGAAAGATCTGTCTCCCTATTTCCAATTACCTTGCTTTTATTTTGCTTTGTATCTTTACTTTGGGTTTTTCATATGAGAGAAATTATGTCATATTTAAGTTGTGTGTCTTATTTATGTGAAATGCTATTGTGCTATGTGTGTTTGTAAGACTTCCTGGAGCATTTCCCCCTAATATTCTTAATCCTCTTTTGCCTTTCATCAGCTCAGCTTACTTTTCTTTCTTCCTTTCCTTTTTTCCCTTTCCTTTTCTTTCTTTTTCTCTTTCTTTCATAACTGTTTTATAGATTAAATTTGAAAAAAAAAATGTATATTGTAGTTAAAACATTGTGCTGAATATTTGATATTTATGCCTTTGAAAAACATTAGTGCCTCCTGTGAGCACCTTATTCTAATTTTATTTCCGAATAGCTTATAGAAAAGTACCCATATCGGGGCTTGGGATTTAGCTCAGCGGCATAAGCACCTGCCTTCCAAGCAGGCAGTCGTGAGTTCGATCCCCGGTACCCGTAAAAATGAAAAAGACAAAAAAAAAAAAAAAAGAAAAAAAAGAAAAGTACCTATATCATGACTGTACAGCTCAATGAGTTATAAGAAAGTAAACACATTCCAGTTACCACCCACTTCCCCTGGCCAAGAAATAGTTACATGCTTAGGTCTCTGAAGCCCCTCAACTTTACTCAACTTCTGTTCTGTTTTCCTTTCCAAAGGTGACTCTTCTGATTTTAACGTGTGCCATTTTCACCTTCATGTAGAGTTTTGACTGTTGGGATTGTTATTTTGACAAGATTGAGAGATACTAGTAGCCTAAGCACGTTTCTGGCTGTGTCTGAATTGTAACCGTGGAACTGTGTCTGGTTCTTCGCCCTTTCCCTTCCGGTATTGTTCCCTTACTCCCTCTGCTGCTGGCTGCTGTGAACTGAGAAGCTTTGCTCCTCTGTTCTCTTCTGCCGTAATGATTATTGCATGGAGACAGCTGAACAGGGACCAAAACCCCTAAAATCTTGAGCCAAAAATGATCTAAGTCATGGGTGCCGGGTATTTTGTCCCAGCAATGACTTTACCACAGTTTATTCAATTCTGCTGGTAGACATTTGAATTAAATTTAATTTTCATGCATTTCATTTGAACATCAAAAAATTGATGATATCATTGGAATTACATATATGATTTTCAGGAGAGATTTTTAAAATTAAATTTACTTGATTTGAATTATTTTAAGCCTTCCAGTACAGTCTCTTAAAACTGATTTTTAGGGAGGTTATGACAGTTTGTATTCTGCTAACACCCTGTGAACATCTGGAAGGCTTGCAGCTTTGGTTAGCATAACACTAGAACTGTGTTTAGCATTTTCAGGAGAGCCTTTAAAGTGTATCTAACTTTTATGTAACTTATCTAACTTTTATCTAAACTATTATAAATGCTACTACAACTAACAAAGTCTTGATGAACACATGCAAACACTTGTAAAGTTTTTAGGCCGTAGGGTATTTATATGTATAACCCTAAGGAATAATAACAAGTTGTTATCTAAAATGATTGCCAAATTTATTTCCCTTATCAATGTATGAAACCACATTGTTTCACCAGTCACTTAAGTGTTGTTAGTCGTACAATTTTAGCTATTCAGATGAGTGAATAGTGGTTTCTTTCTGTTTTGTTTTTTGTTTTGAGTGTTGTTTTGGGTTGCTTGTTTGTTTGTTTTGTTTTTTGACACATGATCTTGCTGTGTAGTCCAGACTAGCTTCAAGTTCACTATCTAGCATAACCTGGCTTTGAACTACCAGGAGTCCTCCTACCTACCTACCTACGTAAGCTTTCTTCTGAGTGCTGAGACTACAGACATATGTCGCCAAACCCGGCTTCTTATTGTTGCTTTAATTTGTTTCACTGATTACTTATACAGTTGATCAGAGATGTTAATATAAAGTTATTTATATCATTAACATTTATTGCTAATCAAGGCTAAAAGAGTCATCATGATGTTCATATATACTGCTGAGAATATACATTGGTATAGCTTCCCTAGAAATCTGGGTTTTTAAGGACCAGATTATATTTATTGAGAGAAAGAAAGCTTCTGTCTAAGAGAGAGACAAAAGGGGTTGTCAACGACTCTTGTCTTTTCTAGGGACTTTTGTAGAGCAAAACCACAAGGTGAGGCGGGGTCCACAATAGGGGAAAATGGAAATTTACATGGCAAGTGGGCATGACAAAACATGGTCAGCCAATAAGATTACAAGTGTAATTGCTTAGATAAAATTGATGAAATCGGGATCCAATGAGGAAGCCAGTCTTGTAGCAAGTAGGCATGAATCCAGAATAGGGCCTTTGCATATAGGGGGTTGGGTTAGTGACTCCTTCTGGCCTCCTCAAAGTATCAAGGTGATACCTATTTAGAATATCAGTCCCCGAAGTTTATTTATCTTAGGGGTTGGGTGCTTTTGTTTTATCTTTTTTCTTGAGATTTGGCCCTCAGTGGAGGCGTTTTGTTTTCTCCCATAGTGGCAAGGTATCTGGTCTTTTCCACTGGCTCCTTTGAGGGCTTAGCCCTATCTGCCTGCCTATAATACTACTTTCTAACTCAGCTGCCTGTAACATTCCTCACCTCTGAAAAAGTACCAGTGATCACTTCTTCAGGTTGAAGGGGGTTGTAGTTGTTGTTCGGCAGTCAGAGATACTCTACAGAGGGTCTATCTAATGGTCCTCAATAGACATCACACATTTTTATCTTGGATAAGTGTATAGCTTTACGTAACACTCAGTTTTTATAATTGCACAAGTACCTTTTGTGCTGTTAGAATGTCCAATGTCATCTGATTTTGGAGGACAATGTATCATTAATTTTACTTCATTTAGGACAGAGAGACTAGCGTGGTGTTATTTAAGGCCTGTTGAGTAGTTAATTAAGGCCTCCATATGTGTCACATTACTCTCTGGATAAGATCTGGTGTATCCCGGTTTAAAAAAAAATTTAAAAGGAATCTAGCATATTTGTTATTGATTTTATCTGTGTGATCACTTGGGGTTTGACATCCTTAAGGCAAGAACAAATTTCAGTCAAAGCATGTATAACCAAAGTATGTATATAAAGGCGTGTATAATCAAAGTAAGAGCATTAGAGCTAATAAGTAAGTTTTAGAAATTGTTTTTAAGGGACAGCAGTTGTGCCCCCTCCCCTGTCTCTTAGGTCCCTTTAATGATGGAGTCTCACATTTTGTCGTAAATTCCTGTAGCTTTAGTTACAGTTATCTCTAAATTTTTGATGACCTATGAAGAATCAGATTAATACATTATTTTGATTCATGAAAAACTCAAATTTTTATATATGAACAACAATAGATACTGTTTGTAAAAACAAGTCTGAGCATCATTGGTTAATTGTCAAGTTGTATATATATTACAGTATTTAGATAGGTTAAAACTTAGAAATCAGTTTTAACAGACTGTATTTGAAGCCTTAGAATAGTTTATAATTGAGACCAAGTAATTTTAAAAGTCTGTCCTGAAAATCATAAATGCAGTTGTACTGTTATGTACAAAGATTACAGTTTTAGCCGTAGAAGTGAAAGTTATGTATTAAAAGTTGGAAAGTGACAGTTCATAGTTCTTTTAGTATATTCACTATGCTGTACACTCATGATTACTATCTAATTCTGTCACCCAAGCTTAATCTAGCATTTCTAACACCCCAAAAAGAAATGGTACCTCCAGATCTCTCTTTTCCTCCAATACTTGGCAATCTATTATCAGTCTCTAAAGCTAGCCTGTCCTGGAATTTATGTTTAAATGAAGTTATATGAGATACGATTTTTTCTTCTTTTGTTCATTAAGTATGTTTTTGACATGTTGTTAACATGCATTTTATTACTTTTAAGATTGAGTAACACTCCATTGTATTAATATGCCATATTTTATTTACCCATTTAACAGCCAGTTCAGGACTTTTTGGCTGTTTTGAATAATTCCATTATTATTTCAAGGATGAGTTTTTGTGTGAATATGTTTTTATTTCTCTTGGTTATATACGTGAGAATGGACCTACTAAAGTATGTAGTAACTCCATGGTTAGCTTTTTAAAGACTATTAAACTTCTCTAGCGTTTGTACTAGCCCACCCTCTTGAAAAAATAATTTTTCATCTTTCAGTTTTTCTGTTTCTATTTATTGAATTATTTAGAATAATTTGGTGTATAAGTTCCAGATACATCGATTTAGCCATTCCTCAGAATTGTCATTAGTACATACACAACTCTAATTTTATTCCACTTTTATTCTTTTTTATTTTATATCTTTGTAGTGTTGCCATTCTGCATACCTACTTTAATATGCTTGTGTATTTGATATCTCTGTGTCTTAGAAAACTTTAAGCTGACTACTGTGTCTGTATTTAATATATACATAAATGACACTGCGCCCTGTTTGTTCCTTTCTTTCTGCCTGCTGACTGGCATTCTTCTCTATAAGCAGTTATCTATACTTCTTTTTTTTTTTGGCACCAGGAATTGAACTCATGACCTTGCACTTGCCAGTCAGGTTTTGTACTGCTGAGCTATATCCCTGTCTCTGACTTACTAATTTTCCTGGTGGTAAATTTCTGTTTTGTTTCCAATTCACTGCTGTAGTGAGTGAATGAGTGTATGAGTGTCTTGGTTACAAGTCTTTCATTAGAACTGTGCATAATTTTTGGTGGTTTGTAGAATTGGAATTTTGAGGTCTAGAAAAAATCCTTACAGTTTCACCAAGTTTCACCAAGAATCACCAGATTACTTTTCAGAAAAGCTATTTAATTCTGCAATCTCACCAGCAACATATGAATTTTTTTTCCTATATCTTTATTTAACTTTTTGTATTTAAAACTTTTGCCAGTTAATAGACATAAAGTGGTAACTCATTGTCAACTTAATTTGTCTTTCTCTGATTGCCAGTGAAGTTAGCATCTTCACAAATTTACTTATTATTTGAGTTTGTCTCCTATTAACTGCCTATTTATTATATGTTTGTCTGTTTTCCATTTGGTGCCTGTTTTTAAAAAAATTAATTTGCTTATTTCTTTTAAAATAATAGTAATGTATTTTGATTAGCTTTTTTACTATATGTGCTAATATTGTGACTTTTGATTTCATTTTAAAAGAGAGAAAGGCTGTAGATGTGATTTTATATCATAATAAAGTTAATTCTTGTTTTTAGTCCAGATGTTAGAGCATTCCTTCAAATGGACAGCCCAAAACATCAGTCAGATCCATCTGAAGATGAGGATGAAAGAAATACTCAGAAGGTAGTAAGAAGGCTTGTACTCTTTAACAGAAAAAAAATACCATTTCCCAAAGATAAAATAAGTTAACTTTAGGAAAGTATTTGCTCAAAATGAAGTAATTTCATTTGTAGTAGATTTTGTACTTTGTAGACTTCTAAAAACCACTTACTGATCAGTATTTCTTATAAAATTTATAAGATTCATAGAACCAACATTTTTATGATTAAAAATAAAATATAGATTAAAGAAAGATATGAAAGTAACAGGTAGGAAGGCAGGTGTTATCCATGTTGCCACCACCTAGAATTAGTAATTTTTAGCACTTGAATGGTTTTCCTTTCCATTATTCTCTTAATGTATAGGATTTCAAAGATATCTAAATTATATAATGTATATAATTGTACATTCTGCTGTCTTTAAATCTAACACATTTATTTTGAACATTGTATTTCTTTATCATCATCACCGTACCTGAAACCATTGTTTTGAACTTTGGTCAAGAAAGTTCCTTTCCCCAAGGAGAGGTGATAGCAAAAAAAAAAAGAGGAATTAAAATATAGCATATACAGTTAAAAACCCTGTATGATGAATATGATCATGATGTATATTTAAAATGTACCAATAAATTTAAGTGCAAAAACAAAGACCAGAAATAGGGTATTAGTATAACAAAAACATTTCTTACTCCATCCTTAAATGTCACTTAATTAGGAAATTCTGCACCATTATAATAAAAATACTTGTCAATTTTTTTTTTTTTTTTTTTTGTCTTTTTGAGACAGGGTCTCTCTGTGCAGTTCAGGCTATCCTTGAGCTCACTTTATAGCCTACGCTGGTCTTGAACTTGCAACAATCGTCCTGCATCAGTCTCCCCAGTGCTGGGATTACAGGCATGAGCCACCACGCCTAGCTATTTTTTAAAAATCATTCTGTTTTGAACTTCCATAATTTTCTAATTCATTCCTTACAACATAAAATAAGAACATCAGGAGCATCATCCTTACTCCATAAGTGCATAAGTGTGAATAGGAAGATAAAGTAACTAAGACTACATTTACTAACCAAAGGAACAAGTTAAAACCCAGTCTGTCTGACTCATATTGGTATTTTGGCCTTTAATGGCTAAAAAACAAAACAAGGTTTAGTTCTTTATTATGTGTTATTGATACATTCTTAGAGATCCAGATATTCAATATCCTGAAAATATCACAAAGTGATGAATCTTGCAACCTGTACAAACTATTCTCACTTGTTGAACAAATGACAGTAAAAAAACACAGATATGTGGAACATTTAGATTGACTTCCACTGATAAAAAGCATTAGCATTGTATGTGACAAATACTAGAGAATAAAAAATAACTTTTCCAATCTGATATTTCAAAAGTATTTTATTTAAATCAGCACCAACATGGTTAATCTTTCACTTTTTATGTTGACAGAATTAATGATAGTGAATGTACTTGAAGAAAGAGTTCAGTAGCCTAGGAAGTATCTAAAAAAGAAGAAAGCCTATTCATATATCATAGATTTATTCAAAATTGTTCTTTAAAGAAAGGTTAATTATGTGCACAGTTATACTAATACCCTGTTATGTGCACATTAATTATGTGCACAGTTCACATTACAGAGTATATCTAAAATACTTTGAGATAGTCCACTACGAATTTGTGGCTGTGTTACACTGGGCGAGTGGTTTTCCTCCTCTAGTATCACTTCTGTCTTCTGTAAATTAGGATAAGAATCAATATCACGTTAAAATTTTGAAGTCAGTGTATAAATTATGCATGTACATAGAACATTTTAAAAAGTGCCTTTCAATCAGAACAGATATATACACACACACATACATACATATACATACTTTCTGTGTATTATCAGGTTTTTATTTGTATAGTGATTAATGCACATGTTGCTACCTGGCATCACCGAACTTTTAATTCTACTGCATGTGTACATAGTATATTTTAAAGGGCTGGTTAGTCTTTGAAGTGGATCATAGTAAGCAAATAATAAACCTGTATCTTATCAAGATATTTCCAGGATTCACCTTTGAAAGGTATTGGAAAAGTGAATGATAATAAATTTACGTCAATTTAAGGAAGTTTCTATTCATTTACTAACTTTGAGTTTGATTTCTGGCTTATCTTCTTTGCTTTATAACTGCTCTTGAAAGTTATCATTGTAAAATGATTGTTTATGTATGTTTCCAAGGAAGTTTATAGACTTACTAAGAATTTGGACCTTACGTTTCTTTAACATGCATTCGTATCTATAGTACAGTTATGTATATTTTGTTTCAGAACATTCATTGGGTGGTATATAGTCTGTGAAGCTCCAGTAAGAATACCTTTGTTTTAATGCTATGTTTATTTCCCCCACTACGTCTAAACAGCTACACTCTACCTCACAGAACATCAACCTGGGACCAACTGGAAATCCTCAGTAGGTTTGATTTATCTCAAGCAATCCTTTAATTAAACTTTAAGAGGCTCATTTTTGAGGTATATGTAATTATAAGTTTAATTAGGTATATGTAATTATAGCAGTTTAATTATGAAATACAACCATAGTTATAAGAAATACATAATACTGTCATGTGCTTTGAGTAACTCACATTGCTTTAGTAGAATCCTAGTAAGGAGCTATTTTTTTAATCCACAAATAGTTCATTGGATTCTGGTATTTTGCATTGTTATTTTTCTGGTTTTATTTTGTGTATGTATGTGAAAAGTCATTTGTACATGTTTCCAAGGGCCCATAGTCCTGTAGAGTATTCTAAAAACAAAGATATCCCTGCAGGTCTAATTGATACATTCTCTTGATGCTCACACTCAGTGTCGTTGCTACACACTAGTAACTCAGCCTGTTCCAGAAAAGTAACAATGGATGTCAGTATATTAAAGAGTATTAAAATTTATGTAATTTGGGGGCTGGGGATTTAGCTCAGCGGCATAAGCACCTACCTTGCAAGCAGGCAGTCCTGAGTTCGATCCCTGGTACCGATAAAAAAAAAAAAATTTATGTAATTTGCACCATATTTCTATATTTATTTGAGTACTTGGAAAATATTTTAAGGAGTACAGTCTGAAGTGCCGAGGTGGCAAAAACAGACTTCCTCTTGACCGCCAATCCCAGTGATTCATTGAAAGTGAATACCTACAGCATCTAATACAAAAAATTCTACTGCTGCTTGACTCAGTTCAAGGAGTGCCCAGATGGATTAGTGATGTGAGGTCGGCCATAGGTTGGAGAAGGAGCATAGTGGTGCCATCCTTACTTTGTAATTATTATCCTCACAGGATTATTAGAGTAATTTTGAGTATCCTTTTACCCCAGAACAACAGGCTTTCTCTATCTTTTTTACTTACTTGGAGAGAGTACAGACACATGGGAGAAGTGATCAGAGCCAGGGCTGGGTTCTAGGACACCTCAATACTATGAGATCAAGGAAGAAGTGGTAGTGGGTACTGAGAAAGAATAGTAACATAGGAGGAATATGAGAATAGAATGTCCTGAAATAAGTAAAAGATGTCGTCTCAAGGTAGAGAAAGTATTTATAATTAATTCTATTAATGTTACTGATCAGGCAAGTAATACAAAGATTGAAAATTGGTCACTGAATTTGATAAGTAAGTCACTGGTGATTTTTACAAGCAGTTTTATTGTTGTGGTTCTAAGACCTTGATAGGGAAGGGTTCGGGGGGAGAGCTAGAAAAGAGGTTATCTAGAAAAGTAGTGAGCTGAAACATTTTTGCTGCATGGGATGATAAAGAATGGGATGATAACTGGAAGAGAGTGTTTGGTTTTGAGCATTCTTTTCTGCCATTCATAACATTGAACAAGATTCTATCACAAAATAGAAGTTTTCAATTAAGATTCATCATTAGCAGTTAGCAGTGAGGCCTTGGCCTGTTTGCTATTTCAAGTGTTCACCTGATTTTTCAGTTACACTGTTTGTTTCACTGTTATACTGTTTCACTGTTTGCTTGCTTTTGTTTAAAAAAATTTTTTTTCATTATCTCAGGCTTCATTAAAGAACAAAATAGTTCAAAGAGCAGGTTTCTGAAGAAGAGAAAACATCTTAATTTAGTTAAATATTTATCTCACTAATCTTAATTGTTATGGTTTAACCTAGCCCCCTCGTGTTACTCTCTTGTTTGAATTGACTAGTTTTCTTTAATAATCAGTTGAAGAAAACTTCAGATTTGGGGCTGGGGATTTAGCTCAGCGGCATAAGCGCCTGCCTTGCAAGTAGGCAGTCGTGAGTTCAATCCCTGGTACCAATAAAAAGGAAAAAGACAAAAAAAAAAGAAAAAAAGAAAATTTCAGATTCATTTGGAGTTATTCTTTCTAGTACAACTAAGGAATTCAGACTGTCTTGAAGAAAACAGCTTTTCTGGCTACTTAAGCTCAACTTGCTGCTTCCATGTACACCTGTCCATATATAACCAATGTTTTTACCTAATAAATTAAATAAAAAGACCATCTTAGTTTTCCTTCTGGCTTTTCTGTTCTGGCTTTTTTATATCACTATCCATAAGAATAGGTTGAGAGATCTTTCATAATGTATGATAAGTGATCCATATTTAACACTGAGGCTTTTTTCTCCATTGGAAAGTTTTAGCACGTTTATGTGTTGCAACTACTAATTTCATTTTCAGAAGAATTACCAGAGACTAGAGAGTCTTTGGAATGTATCAATAGTATATATAGTTTTTCGATTTCTTCACAACATTGGTGAGATTCATGGTTAAGAAAAATGGCTTAGAAGCTACTTTGAGTGCAAAACTATTATGTATGTATATCTAGATATATATTTAGATATTTATGTTTGTATGTAGACATACATATCTAAATATATTCCTCCTTTTCCCCTAAAGAAGGTATTATTGAACTTTTTAAGTAGAACTTAATGAGGCTTACAGAGTTATAAAATATTTTGTCGTTGTTAATTTATTTCAGTGCTAAACCATCTGACTTTGACTTTTTAAAAGTTATTGGAAAAGGCAGCTTTGGCAAGGTAAGAGTGTTTTTAACTTTTCGTTCAGTGAATAAATACTTAAAGAATGCAATTTTTATATGTGTAAGCCACAGGACATTTTTTATATGAGGAATAGATTAAAGTGACAGAACAGTACACAGTAGAGATAAGATAGGATGGAGAAAAATTCATGGGTTGATCGAGGATGCTTCTTTGAAGATGTGCTAATAAGCTGAGGCTACAAAGACAAAAATGAGCATCTATATGAATAACAGTTGATGACGGGAAAGCATATAAAGACCCTGCTTACTCTCATACAGTATCAGATGAATCATACAACTTGACACCACAGCTGCGCCAAGGAAGGAGTTTAACCCTTAAGGTCAGAATTATTAGGGAAAGCATTATAAACGAGTTTATCAGAATCATCAAGTATGTTTTAAGTATTTTGGGCATTATTTTCAAGTCTGTAGTAGAAATGAATATTGCTGTAGATTGGTGTCTCTAGTTTGTTTTCTAAATTCCCTTATGACCATACAAGTAAATCTGTGTGTTTATCAATTCACCAAATATATATTGACAGAACACTTTGTGATACAACCAATAGAAAATTAGAAAGATCCTACTGTCTACATACTTTAGTCTATTGCAATTCTAGAGCGTCTTACATTAAAAACAGAAGCATTAGGAATGGTGGCACATGCTGGTAATGTAAACTACTTGGAAAGTTTAGGCAGAGGATTGTGAATTCAAGCCCAGTCTGAACAACATGGAAAGATCTCATTGCAGAAATATGACAGCAGAAAATAATATCTTTGGGGAACTTTATGCTTAGATCCAGAATCCACCGAGATTTCTTTCTTACATATAATATGAGATGCAGGATCACAGTTCATTTTTTAATATATGGATATGTAGATTATCTTACAAAATTTATAAAAAAAATTTTCCCCATTGGTCTGAAGGGACATTTTCATCATATATCTAGTGTTTATATATGAACAGATTTGTTTTTAGGCTTAATTATTGTATTTTTGTTTCTAGATTTTATATTGTCTTCCATTGATCTGTTTATCTTGACACTTAGTGCCACATTGCCTTAACAACTAAGTCCTTTGCTCCTTGTTCTTTCTTCAAGAGACTATTCTTAGCTTTGTACACATTTTAGAATGTCAGTTTTTTACAAAAAGTTGTATGGAATTTGATTATGATCACATTGAATCTATTGGTAAATTTGGGGGGAATCAGCATTTTTATAATGTTGAGTCTTCCAGTCTATGACCATGGTATTGCTTTTTGTTAATTTAGCTCATGTAGAATTTTTTCAACAATATTTTATAGTGTTGTGTATAGAATTTGTACATATCTTTAATTAGTTTTATTCCTAGTTGTTTCTTTTCTTTGCTGTTAATTATTGAAGCTGAATAAATGTATATATTACCTGTGACACATTGGTTCTACTCCTTGCTGGCTATCCAACAGAAATGAAGTTGCACTAGAAAAAGCATATTTAGGCATACCCATGCTATCATTATCATTAAACAGTTTAGCTATCATATATATTGTGATGATATATTCTGCACAACAATGAAAATGAGAAAATTATGCTACATGCTATAACTTAAACATTATATAATTCTGAAGAGACACTTTTATATGACTAATTGTACAAAATTTTTAAAAAGCAAAATTTCAAGTTATTGAATGTTAAGATAGTTGTAATTACCTTTGAGGAGGATAGTCATGACTGGGATGAGGCAAAAGGGAGGCTTCGGGCTACAGGCGTGTTTTATTTCACTTAGATAGTGTTAAGATAGGTGTGTTCACTTTGTAATAATGTATCAAGTTACAATGTTTGTGAGCTTTCCTATATATATGCTATTTTTAATAAAAAAATTTTAAGTCTTAGAAAATGGTTAGAAATCAGCATAGTTCAATAAAACAAAGAAAAACAGTGCACAAAAAAGTAAACAAATTCACATAAAAATACATGATAAATAGCATAAATAATAGAGATCTAACATTTATTCTAAACTAACTCTTGTAGTTTGGTTCCACTTTCCATTTGCCTATTTGGTGTTTAACCTTTTGTTCACCAAATCTGACAGCGTACTGAAAGGAGAAAAACCTACTTGAAGGGAAGCAGTACCTTCTAATTTTCACATTCTTTGAATTATTTTCTCAATGTGTACTTGAAGGTGAACCAAAGTATTGGAAAAGGAAAGGTCAAGCAGGTAGGAATTGTCAAGAAAAGGAAAAATTTAAGAAGTAATATTGAGCATAACAAAAGAGAGAAATGGGAAGAATATACTTGAGGAAAGACATTTTTATCCTAAAGGTAATTTGACTCCATCTTTGAGTAACGAAAATATTTTAAGAGACTTTATTTTTAGAACAGTTTTATAGAAAAATTAAAGTCCAGAGAATTTTCAGTACTCCCAGTACCCTTTAACACAATTTGTCCTCTTATTAATACCATACACTGTATGGTACCTAATAAACCAATATTGATACATTATTAGTAACAGGAGTTCATCATTTATTTACTTTTACTTAATATCCTTTTCCTGTTTCAGAGTCCTATCTAGGATACCACATTGCATTTAGTTGTCATGTCTCCTTAGGTTTCTCTAGACTGCAATAATTTCTCAGATTTTAGATGGCCTTGACAATTTTGAGGCGTACTGGTCAAGTATATTGTCAGATGCTCCTCAGTTTTTAAATGTTTCATTTATTTTTGCCTGATTAGAAAGAGTTAAGGTTTTGGCAAGAAAATAGAAGTCTTAGCATTGTCATTAGTCATTGTGTCAGATCATTTCAAAAATGTTGGAATGTGTCACACAAATCACTAAGTTGTTGGTGGTCTTGAGTCACAGAGTCATATGTCACTTAACAATAAGAACACATTCTGAGAAGTGTGTTCTTAGCTGATTTCATTGTTGTGCAAATATGAAATACGTACTTTCAAAGACCTGCATGATACAGCTGCTGCTGTATCACTACTGTATATACCTAGGCTATATGAGTATACCAGTGGTGGTGAACCTAGGGGCACATGTGCCACAGTGAACATTCAGAGCCCTCTTTTTCTGCACATGAGCAAACTCCCCAGCCAAGGTTTGAAAAATTATCAACATGTGTATAACATCAAAGATCACATTAATTGTGGAAAAGCACAGCAAATGCAAACTTTTACCTTTAAATAAAAGCCTGTTTGTATCATTGAAAGCTTACCATGTTTTTCATTTAAGACAAAATATGTTAATATAATGTGAGATTTAGTTCTTTTCTGAATTAGAACCTCAGTATTCAGATTTAATTGCAGTGCTGGCACTTCCCCATAAGTAAGTGGGTTTGGGTTGCATTTTGGACACTCAGTCTCTAAAAGGTTCACCATGTCCATCATTGACCAGAATATTGTGCAGCACATGCCTGTAGTGATATGTCTACTTTTTTCTTGGGTGAGATCCTCAAGATTTCTTTAGATTCTTAAAGAATGTCTGAATACAACTAGGCCACTATAGAAACTCAGCTATACATGATAGTTATTCTGAATTCTTCTAAATTATAAAATCTATAGGAAAGCCTAAGTATAAAACAGCAATGTACTTTTATCACCTAAAATCATTCCTTTATATAGCCATTAAGGTTTTTTGTTGTTGTTGTCGTCGTCATTGGTGTTTTGTTTTGTTGTTTTGTTTTGAGACATGGTTTCACTATGCAGTTTGAGCTGGCCTTAAACTCACCTTGTAGCCCAGTCTGGTCTTGAATTCACAGTGATCCTCCTGCCTCATGCTCCCAAGTTCTAGGATTACAAACACACACTACCAGACCTGGCTGTAGCCATTAAGTTTATAGCTTCAGTATTTTCAAAGTACACGAGGCTGGAACACATGTAGATATACACATGTACACACACAAACACAAACACAGAGACATCTCAAGCAGGTTAGATGTTGGTACTTAAATTCAGTTAAACTTATCAACACAGTAAGTGACAGAGACATAGTACTTGGCTGTTCATATGATCAATGTCTTTTTTATATAAATACTTAAAGAAAATGGAATTATAGAAATGAATTCAATAGTTCTCAGTATTCAGAGCAAAAACATTATTGGGTCCTTGTGGACTTTTCACAAAATTTAAAAGGTATTGTTTTATTGACAGGTGAATTATCCCTATGAAAATACTGCCATTTTAATAATTTATACAATCTTTATCACAGGTTCTTCTTGCAAAACGAAAATTGGATGGAAAATTTTATGCTGTCAAAGTGTTACAGAAGAAAGTAGTTCTCAACAGGAAAGAGGTAAAATAGCTATTATTTCTTCTGAGCCCATTGTCTTAATTGACAGAATTGATTTCTGATTATTTAACACAAATTGATACCTTGCCTTTTTTTCCAGCAAAAACATATTATGGCTGAACGTAATGTTCTCTTGAAAAATGTGAAACATCCATTTTTGGTTGGATTACATTATTCTTTCCAAACAAGTGAAAAACTTTATTTTGTTCTGGATTTTGTTAATGGAGGGGAGGTGAGTTTTACAATTAGCTTTCTAATATTGATGGAAATGTTAGAAAAATAGCATAAAGTAATAAAGGTTTTCTTCTAAGTTTTAAAATGACAGTGTATTATCAATAGCTATTTGTTTAGTAGAAACTATATCAAACAACTAGCTACAATGCAAGATGTGGAGAAGTATTGTACAAAGACTGTCAAGCATACAGTATTGCTGGGAACATTTGTAAAAGAACCTTGGTACAAAGCTACAGACTTCATTGATTGATTTGCTACTAAGCTTTATTGCAAGAATGACATACTGAAATATTAAAATAAAATGTGATTTGTGATTCAGATGGTTGTTTTAATAGTTACATATAAAACCTGAGCCTCTCACTTCTCAAGTGAACAAAATATTAATCAGTGAAATAACCCTTTAATAAAGAACCCTTTGGTAAACTTAGTTGGGAAATGCTTCCTTATATCACTGTCTTGGTAATTTAAATGTTTTTTAAGACTTTGAGAGGAGTCTTAAAGAATTTCTTAAAAGAAAATTACTATTTTTATCTCAATCTCCTTTTTGTTTGAATCTAATTTAATATTCCTCAGAGTTCTGATATGGAAGGATATTAAAATACATGAAAAAATACTGCTGCTATAATTATAGTAATGGTTACCTATATGCTAATATTAGGTATGTGCCCAGCACTCTGGCTCTTCATATTCTTTTGTATTCACAACAATTTTATGTTTAAGTTTTTTTGGCTGGTTTTTTTTAGTACCAGGAATCAAATTCATAACCTCATGCTTGCCAGGCACTTACACTGCTGAGCTAAATCCCTGGCCCTAGCTTCACAACAATTTTATAGGAGACTAAGAATCCTATAAAAAGGGAAGCCAAGTAGCTTGTGAAACTCATGTGCTATAGTTAGTTAGTAATTTTTTTTGTTTGTTTTTTGTTTTTTTGAGACGATTTTGCTGTATAGTTCAGGCTGTCCCTTAGCTTCCCAAGCAGATTAGATTACAGATGTATCCCCCATGCCTGGCTTATAAAGTGCCACCCTGTGTCTTTGAAATGTTCATGTAAGGCATCTTACTGTGGATAAGATCCTACTGCAAATTTCCTGTTTTATCTGTGGTTTCTTTGTGCTCTTTTAGGACTTTGCTTCTGAGCCATTTTTATATAATGGTCACCCATAAACTGAGCTGCAGAGGTGGAAAGTGTGTATCTAAAGATGCACTTGGCTAAGAGAATAAAGTATTGTAGGATGCAGTGATGGGTGGAGGAGTTGAGTGGGACTGTAGGTAGACAAATAAAGATGAGGGGAAAGGATAGAGGGAAGCAGAATGAGTATGGCTTATGCCTTCATTACTTTACTCTTGTTGCTGAGACAAAATACCAAAACCCAAAATGAAGGAAGGAAAGGTTTATTTCACTTACAGTTTGTGAAGGTTTCAGTCCATAATCTGCTGGGTCCAAGGCAGGGTGGCTCATGGTGATGGAAGACAGCAAAAGCAAAAAGGGAGGAGAGTGGAAAGAAGACTCTTTCTTTCCCTTCTGTTATATGTAGGCCGCACCCACTCTAGGTGGGTGTAGCACTCCCATAATCCCAGCTTTGGACCACGAGTCAGTCAAATTCTAGAAGCCTGCCCCCATACCTGGGGGCAGGCTTTGGGGGGGCATCCAGACACAAATTATAACAGTTTAATCCTGTGTTCCTTCGTATTATTGAATCCTAAGTCTTGCGCCTTAATTACTCAGCCATCCCTGTGACTACTAACCCATTGTATTATCCCACTGTATTATTAACCATTATTTCTACCTAATGTTCATCCTTATATTTTAACTTTGAAAAGATTTTTTTGTGTACTCCTTTGTCTCTTTTAGAGCAGAGTGTCAACAAATAAGTGTGTGATATGGAACAGATAAGCCTTTTTGAGCTTTAATTTACCCTTATTTCTGACCTCAAAATTATTGTATAGATTAACACAAGTAAATAAAATCTTTAGCATAGTGTCTTATTAGTGACAATCAGATTTTCCATTTTAGGTTTTTTAGTATTAATGTATTAGCCAAATGTGGTTAGGAGATCAATAAATAGAATATTAGGGTAGTGTGGGCCACAACTAATAAAGCCATGGCAGGGGTAAGAGGGGAGAAGTATTCCACAAATACTTTAAGGATAAAGCAGAAGAATGTATTTACTTGTTTGATGCAGGGACTAAAAAGTAATATAACAGTTCTGGTGAATCCAGAGAGGTTAAGGGAATTACACAAAAGAGATGAGCCACAATTTGAATCCATGTTTGATAAGCTCTGAATGCTTTTAATGTATAGAACCCTTTGATTCTTCTGTAGCTTAGAGGGCTGGAAAGAATACAAAGACATTAATAAGTCTGTGAAAGAAAACAAGGCTCTCTGTTTTAGATAGGTTAAATTCGATGACTTATAAAAAATTTTGATGACTTATACTTAAGAAAAAACATCAGGCAATATATAAAAGTCTTTGCAGTAGATGCTCCAAGAAGAAGTCTGGGAGGCTGGGGTTATCCATGTGGAAGACATCAACATACAGGTAGTGGTTTAAATCTTTGGAATGGAGAGACCTGGGAAAGATATTTGGCAAAAGAATAACAATGGACTGAGGGTAGAAACTGTCATCACTTCAGTGTCTAGTGTCCAAAAGGATCACAGATGGAACCAGACAGGAGCAGACCCACAGGCATAGAGCAAACTTTCCTGAGGCAGATAACACAATGGCCAATGGACTGGTTGTATGAAATAAATTAAGAATCAGAAAGTATGAGAAATGGAAAGTCCAGCTGCTGACCATCCCAGCTAGTTGCTACCACATTGAATTTAGGCCTAACAGTGCAGTGTGCCTCTCCCCCCCCCCACCCCTCTGTAAGAAATACGAACTATCATCGTTTAAGTCCCCAGCCTTCAAATCTTGTAGTATCCAGGCATAGTGGTAGATGCTCGTAACTCAACACTTCAGGAATCTGAGCAGCAAGTTTGAGCCTAGCATGGGCAACTTAACAAGACATGACCTTCCCTTCCCCCGGAAAAAAAAAAAATGGTAAAAACAATACAGGGATATAGCTCAGTACAAAGGTCCTGGTTTAAATCTCCAGTTCCAAAAAAATTTTTTTGCCAGTAATTAAATGGTAGTTCAAATTTTTTTAAACCAATATTTGTCAGAAATGGAGATATAGCCAGTGAAAGGATACTAGCCTAACATGCACAAAATCCTTGATTTAATCCCCAATACTGAAAAAGGAATTATCTCAAGTACATGATATCTGTGGGTTATATTTGTACTGATAGCCACTTACATTTGTCTTTTAATGAAAAAGCAGTCCATAAAGGCCCAGTAAGACAATCACATGGCAAAGACCACTGCTCCTCATTGATAACTCTTGTCTAGGGTGGTTGTCTGGAATGATGAGGATGCAGCCACATTGAGAATTAAAGACTCCATGGGAGAAGCATGAAGTTAGCAAGGGTAACAAAAATATGTATTAGAGAAAGATACAGTTAGTAGACAAGGGAGGATCACACCTCTGTGCTTTGGTACATATTTATTTCATGTTCATGATATCAGAAATAATTTCTAGCTTTGTATTTATAGAACACATTTATTTAACATTCTGTGTGAATGCTAACATTTCTACTTCCCAAATTTTGCAGCTATTTTTTCACTTACAAAGAGAACGGTCTTTTCCTGAACAGAGAGCGAGATTTTATGCTGCTGAAATTGCCAGTGCATTGGGTTATTTGCACTCCATCAAAATAGTGTACAGGTACATTGCTTGAGTATTATATATAAGAATATCTTTTTAATATTTTATTTCAAGTAATAATCAGGGGTTTTTTTCTTTTAATTTTATAGAGACTTGAAGCCAGAAAATATTCTTTTGGATTCAGTGGTAACTATTGTCTTTTAAAAATCTCCTAGTTGTGTTATTTCATTCCAAGTAGTAGGAAAAAAGAAGCTTCCGTACTACATGACTGCATTTATATAACATTCTCAAAATGATAAAACCACAGAGAAGAAATTAGTGGTTGCAAGGAAACAGGGTCAAATGAAGAGAGCACAAAGATAAATGAGTAGCACAAGGA
Organism: Cavia porcellus; assembly: GCF_034190915.1. Lineage (NCBI taxonomy): Eukaryota > Metazoa > Chordata > Mammalia > Rodentia > Caviidae > Cavia > Cavia porcellus. Next base: position 43,317,490 of record NW_026947493.1, read on the forward strand.
GTTCCCTTGTGATGAAATAATTCTCGTTTGATGGCGGGTGTTACATGCATCTCTACATGTATGTTGAATAGAACTACAGTGTATACATATACACTCACCCAGCATGCATGTTTAAAATAGTGAAACTGAATAAGGTTAGTAGTCCAGTTAACAGTGTTGTACTCGTGTCAGTTTCTGTCTTGGTATTATGGTGCAGTGATACAAGATGTCAGCATTGAGGAAGCTGGGTGAGGGCACGTGGGACTTTATGTACTATTTTTGTAAATTCCTGTGGATCTGTAATTATTTCAAAATAAAAAGGTTTTTAAGATGGTCAGTTTGTGTTCATGTACTGTTTCATCTTACTGTTGTTGTATTTGTCAGGGACATGTTGTCTTAACAGATTTTGGGCTTTGTAAAGAAGGAATTGCCATCTCTGATACCACAACAACATTTTGTGGGACACCAGAGGTAAGAAATATATCTTGTCATTAATAGAATAATTTCTTAATGTAAATATGAAACATGCATCGCATATACAAAACTGGAATAAGGAAAGTAGAGTAAAAACTGCCATTTCAGCTTTCAGCCAGCTGTACTTCTAGGAAGTTAGGAATATTGATGTTGGTATTTTTCACTGGGATGATGAGATGAACCACAGGACCCTTTTGAATAGTCCAGAAAAGAATAAGTTATGTTTATTTATTTTAAATATTGAAAGTTTACCTTAGGCTTAGCATTTGGTTGTATTTCTAATCCTTTTTTCAAAAATCACAGATCAATAAAAATGTCCTAATATGTCAGAGGGGAAGATACACTTGTGGTAAAGGTTGCAGAGTCCTGTGCATATGTTACATTAAATCATACACAAAAAACAGCTATATTATATTATGGCGTGTGTGTGTGTGTGTATGTGGTATTGGAGATTCAGGCCTCTGAGGCTTTTCCTTTTTTTTTAGATTCTCACTAAATTGCCTAATCTGGCTCCATATTTATGGTACTCCCACCTTGGTCTCCAGAGTAGCTAGGATAATAGGATTACAGGCATGTGCCACTACATCTGGCATGACTATCTAAATGTAGCTGTGGTTTGGTTAGGGTTGGGTTTGGTTCGGTTCGGTTCAGATAAACTCAAGCAATTGGGGCCAAAAAATTAATGCCTGTGTCTGTGTAGCAGTTTTACTGGTTTCTATTATACTTTTATATGCGATTGGAGAATTTTGTACTTAAAATATTTAACAGAAAAGTTGATATGAAAAATCAGAAATCAGTTTATTAATCAGTATCTCATTCTCAAGTCATCTAGGAGAAAATTTTATCTTTTTTAAATTGTGACAATAATTATTATAACTTCCTTATAAAGGTTATTTTCACTTTATATGTATATACATTCAAGTATAGGTAATTTCAAATTACCCTAATATTACTGTAATTATACAGTGATCTTAGGTGCCAGCTAAGGAGGAATTACAACTACAGTATTGAAAATACAACTTGGATTTGACTCCCAGCACCACAAAAGAAAGAAAAAGAAGAGAAAATACATGATAAAATGATATACATAATAAATCTTCTAATTAAGACAAAAGTATCTGTTAGTGATAATTATCTTGACTAGTAATTTATTTCTAGAGTTCTCTCTTCTAACCCTAATTCATATATATACTTGTAACCCTTCATTTTGGTTTATGAGGAGAAGAAATTTTGTGTGAATGTGTGTTTTCATAGTTAACAATGTCTTTTTTAAGTCCTGTAGTTTTTAGAAAATATACCCAAGGTTTTTTGGTCACTTAAAATTTAAATGTGATCAGAAGTTATTAAACCCTTTTTATTTTTGTTATAATTTCTTTGGGATACATAAATCAAGGGAAAATTATCTCTATGTATGAAGATATTGTATATTTTGGAATCTAAAATTCAAATTTCTGTAAGTGTGAAAAGTTTTTTTTTTTAAATTAGCCACTTAACAAACTTACATATTTTTACTTAAGTTTGAAAATATGTCTGAAATAAGAATGCAGTTCAGGCTTCTTTCACTGAAAAGAAAAAAATGGTTTATAAATTGCCATATAAAGAATTCCTTCTTAAGCCAAGCCTAGCACCATGTATTTATATAGTCTCAGCTGTCTAGGAGGCTGAGAAAAAGGATCACTTGAGCCCAGGAATTTCAGGCAATAGGGTAGGGCCCCATTTCAAAAAAAAAAGAAAAAACTTGTTTCTTCAAGGAAAAAAATTACAAATTATGGTCAGGTGGACTTCTAAAAGTAAGTTATTCCGATGAAGGACTTGGTCACAAAATGCCTGCTCTAAGTACTCAGTATTATAGATCCTGCCTTTGCTGTTGTCTTCTGTGTCCTATTTGGGTCAGTTTCTGGGGGAAGTGCTTGAGCGTGTATTCCAGTTGTCACTGTCTAAGAACCACTGTTATAGAATGAGTGTGCACAACCCATTAGAAATCTAGAATTTTAAAAATTTGTTTTAAGTGCTATGGGTTGAACCCAGAGCTTTGTGCATGCCGAGCAAGTACTTTGTCATTGAGTTAGACCCACAGCTCATGTTTTTAATATCACTGTATAGGGTTGTAGGAGATGCCTCTGAAGAGGGAAAGAAGCTTGTCAACTCTTGTCATGGAAAAACACATCAGGATGTGTTAGTGTGAAGCATAAGCAGGCATATTCGGCAGAGTTAGAAAGTAAAAGAAAATAGGGAAGGGGCTTAAGTCTGAGGAACCAAAGGAGACACAGCTCTGATAGAGGATCAAACTGGCCTGTTAACAAAACATGAAACCAGTTTTTATGGATTTGTTGGGATGGGCTTGTCCGGTTGATTATTGTCTCAGTTCTGGTTTGCAGGATGGCACTGGGGAAAGTCATTGTTATTTAAGAGGGTAGCTCAGTCTCCTTGAGATGATTATTTCTGCTTGGGGTAGTTTCAGTGTTGTAGAGGCTCTGCTGGAATCCAAATGACTATAAGTTTAAAGCAATGACTGCAGACTTCTGGGCACTTATTTGTAGTTGAGTGTCTATAAATCTTATCTTGATGTTCTCAGTCTTAAAGAGGGATAAGATTGAGTTATGTAAATTTAGAGCTAATCAACCTTCCTAGCTTTTAGACAATCACTAAATGATTAACATGCCAGACTTCTGGAGTTGAGCAAGGATGTGCCCCAGTTTTAAGGTAACAACTGAAAATCAAGCATGTTTTTTTGTTTGTTTTTAGTTGCCTGTTGGGCATCTATAAGCTACAATTTATATTTACTAATTTTTAGCAAAAGCTGATTTTAGATCCCAGACTGCCTCAAAAGAAACAAATCATACTTTGACGATTAAAATAGTAATACTTCTGATCCTGTGGTAGTCTCTGACTGTATCAGTGACATTGAAAATTTGTTAAATTTCTCTGTTTTTTCTAAATTTTACCCCAAGTTTTACTGTTGCTGTGTTTCATTGTCTTCTATAGTACCTTGCTCCTGAAGTAATCAGGAAACAGCCCTATGACAACACTGTGGATTGGTGGTGCCTTGGTGCTGTTCTGTACGAAATGCTGTATGGTTTGGTATGCATTTCTTTTCTTTGATTAGTATTCCAATACATTATCATTGATTTGGCACAGACGCTTAAAAACTCACAGACACTTAGATAACAAACACTAACAGCACCTGGTTAAGTGATTCTAAAATCACATTACACATATGTACAAAAAGAAAACCTTTTACTTTGTTACTAGCTTTTTCTTTTTCTTTTTTTTTCTTTTCTCTTTTTCTTTTTCTTTTTCCGTTTGTTTTAGTACCAGGAATCAAACTCATGACCTTGTGCATGCCATGTAGGCACTTGTGGGGCTGAGCTAAATCCCCAGCTTATTGCTAGTTTTTAAAAGTAGTACTATTATTCTGTCATACTTATAACTACATAAATTATCTGTTTCCAGTTTAACCCAAACAGTTTCTACCTAATTTCAAACAGAGGGCAAAAAAAAGATTTTTGCATTTATCAGCATATTGTATTTCAAAAGATAGTCCTCTTTGGGTTTTGCCTTTTATTTTGTCTTTATAAGATTTAATCAGTACGGGGGCTGGGGGTTTAGCTCAGCGGCGTAAGCGCCTGCCTTGCAAGCAGGCAGTCGTGAGTTCGATCCCCGGTACCGATAAAAAGGAAAAAAGACCAAAAAAAAAAAAAAAAAAAAAGATTTAATCAGTACACTTGTGCTCAACTTTTTCTGTCCCTGGATGTCTTCTAGTTTTTTTTTTTCCTGAAAACACCATCCTTTAATGATATCATTGGGGGGGAAAAAAAGGAAAATGTATACTGTGCAATGGATTTGCTCAGTTTTTATTAAATAAAAACACATAGAGTAGGGGCTGGGGATTTAGTGGCATAAGCACCTGCCTTGCAAGCAGGCGGTCATGAGTTTGATCCCCGGTACTGATAAAAAAAGAAAAAAACAAAACAAACAAAAAACATACAGAGTCAGCCAGAACCTCCTGTTAAAGTGAAGAACATTGTGTTATTCTACTGAGATGGTATCACTCCAACCCATGCAAACATTTTTATTACTTAGTTTATAAAATAAATTGTTTTTCTCTAGACCTTTTGAAATATTTGGAATAATTTCTTAGACTCTTTGTGATTCCATAAGTATCCAGAAGCTTCATGCTAAGAACCATACTATAATCTGAGGTTGCTGCCAACACTGATACTAAATGCTACTAGTGTGTCAGTTGAGACCTAGTAATGTATGTGTTTTTCCTGCAAACTATGGAGCTGCCAGTGAAGTTCAGCACATGAGATCCATTTTAGAGCATCTGCTTTATGTATTAATTTTGCATGATAGATTCCTATGAAAGCAAACACTGTCTTTTCCTATATTTAAAAGATCATTTTGGAAAAAGCTATTTTTTTAGGAATGCTAGTGATTTAGAACACTAAATAACCACTTTATATCTTTCTTCAGGTATTTACCATTTGATATTTCAGAATTCTTTGTATTTCTTTAAAGGATTTTAAAAGTGTAAAAAAAGTTATATTTTAAAAAGTAAAGTTTTTTTATGAAAAAGAAAAGGAAAATGATAGGCCTGTAAAACTTCCTTAGCATTAAAAATTATTTTTACTTTAAAACTTTTAACAAATGATTAACAGGCTGATACTTATGCTGAAGCACACCCCAGGTGTTTAGGTTATGAGAGTAGCATTTTTAGTTACGCAAAGCACTCTTATAATGCTTTTACTGACACAATTCCTAACGATGGAGTATTGTCTTTGGGTCTCTTATCTTTTTTAGATACCTTTGTTTTAATGCATGCAGATCTCAAAAAGTTGTTTCGTTTCTCTTGAAAATACATTAGCAATAATTCTATCATTTTCCTTATGAGAAAGCTGATAGTTTTCCTAAAACACACTTTTACAGGTGTTTGCAGTGTACCTGTTTACAGGGGGCTGTTGAACAAACCTTAATTCACAGTGAACACTTCCTAAGCTTTATCATTTGACAGGTTTTAGAATCTCTATTATGAGGCCACACTGCAGGTCTTTGCACATCCCACGAGGGCCATCCATTTCTGCAGCTATCCAGATCCAAATTCTCCCTGCAAATCAAAGCCAAATCTAACTGTTTTAAAACTATTTTGGCATAATTTACTTACTATTGAGTTTATTTTGATTTTCTCTGTTTCAGCCACCCTTTTACTGCCGAGATGTTGCTGAAATGTATGATAATATTCTTCACAAGCCCCTACATTTGAGGCCAGGAGTGAGCCTCACAGCATGGTCCATTCTGGAAGAACTCTTAGAAAAAGACAGGCAAAATCGACTTGGTGCCAAAGAAGACTTTGTATGTAACATGTTTCCCAGTTCCAGTTTTATTTAAGCTTATTTAAAATTTGGAGACAAATCCTTATTGTTTAACATATTTATTAGAATGCATATAGCTGTTAATAGCACAATTGAAAAACACGTCACCAAAATTTTCACTAGTGTTCATATAAAACTGTGCAATGTTTAAAGCATTTTCAATTCCATTTTTTCACCTGATGTTCATAACTTGAACTTCTGCTCTTTAAAACCCACATCCAGTTTTCACATAAATATTTGATTTTCATTTGTAACAATTTCCTCTCCCTAAAACGTTGTATAGTATATAGTAACTACCTAAATTTTTATCATTTTAATCTTTATTGCTAAATAATAGAAGCATTTCTGTGAAGTTTTAATGCAAAGGCTAACCAACTAGCAAGGTTTTTCTTAGGGTTTCGGGTTATCTGAACTTGTATTTTCTTTGATAAGAATTTTTTAAATGCCTCTTGTCTGTCTGAAATACTGCCTTTTGCCTCAAACTAATATTAAATCATTGTTCTTACTTTTTTTGAGAATTTGGTGATATGTCCTTGAGATAATTATAGATTCTGATTTTTTTGTTTGTTTTAAAATAGGATAATTTGCTACTTCGTTACTAGTATTATTTTGCCACCATTTTCCTATTCCCCTCTCTCTTCAGTTAGGCAGGTAACTGCCACAGTTTCCTATTCAAGGTGCTAATGTTTCACACCTTCTTGTCCTGGGTTCTTTTATTGAATTTACTATCAGAAGTTGAATAAATCCATCTGTCATACTCTGGGTTCTGTACAGTGCTGAAGAAATCACCATCTGGGCATAGTGGAAGCACCAGGACTTTGTAGTCATGAATCTTTTTGTGTTTCTTCATTCAGCTCATTCCGCTACACTCTGTGTTAACTATTTCAAACCTCTCCAAACTTTTCAATTCCTTCAGGGTTTTGACTTTAACAATTTTAAAATAGAATTTAGTTAATACACTAGTGCTCAACTTTTTCTGTCATTAAGATTCATTAAATAAAAGGTGATGTTTACTATGCTATGCGAACTGCTTCTCCAGTTTTTACTAGTTAAAGATACATAAGGCCAGCCAGAACCTCTGATTAACTTGAAGAAAGTTGTATTAATTACTACATTAATACTGTTTTGATTCCAGGCAAACAACTTAGCGTTTTACTTTACATAACCTATCTATAGAAGAATGAATGCTGACTAGATCTGTAGGTCGTTGGTAGAGCACTGGCCATAGCATATGTAAGGCCCTGGGTTCAATCTTTATTTTTTATCAGTACATGTTTGCAATGCGTAATGATTACATTCTTCATGGGATGTTAATACATGTATATATTATAATCCTAATTATTTTTTCATTCCCTTCCTTCTCTTCCCCCCATCTCTTTGTCCCTTTTCCTTTTGCAGAGGATCTCCCTATATTCTATAATGTATCTTTTATTTTGTTGTTTATCTTTGGGGTTTCTCTTATAAGAGGCCATGTGATATTTAAGTTTGTAGTCTGACTTATTTCACTTATGGTTTCAAAATGCATCTCTTTTTCTATAAATGATTCAAGTTTATCCTTTGTAGTAGAGTAATTGTCTTTGGAAGGTTTGCACTGGATAGTTTTTAACCATTTGCCACATGAATGACATACTGTATGCCTAAAATTATTGAGAGGCATAATGGCAATGATTTGGCCTCATAAAATTCTTTAGTGAGTGTATGAGATAGTTTTCATCATTAATTTTTTTTTAATATTCTAGCTTGAAATTCAGAATCATCCTTTTTTTGAGTCACTCAGTTGGACTGACCTTGTACAAAAGAGGATTCCGCCACCCTTTAATCCTAATGTGGTAAGTATATATCGAAATCTTCCCAAAAATAGTGAGACAAAGAACTGTAGCTTATTATATTTTGGGAAATAAATCTCAAAATGTAACTGGAATGAAATCACATAGTTAGATAGTTGTGAAGTATGTCACTCAGGGTGATATATATACTTCAGGATGATATAATAACTTCAAGATGACTGATAAGGTTACAGATTAGGTTGATGAAAATATCTTCTAGCACAGTAATTGTGAAATGTTTCTTTGGAGCATGCATAAGAATGAAAGGAACTCAGTAAGTAAAGGTGCAGATTATCATTTTTATACATAAAAAAATCAATAAATGTTTTACATAACAAAATTTTTTCTAGATTAATATAAAACCGGATAAATATGTTTATGTTAGCTAGACTTTGTTTTTAAAAAAAACTCAGAATTACTGCTACTAAGATACTGATACTAAGTTTTTCTTTTTAGTCATCACGATGTGGAGATCACTTTAGAAACTAAATATCATTTACTCATGCTTTGTTAAAAGCTTCTGTGCATAGCTTATATCTGATATTAACAGGTGTGATGTTTTATACGTACAAACATAACAATATTTGTAAACTGACTTATTTTGTGTAGTCCAGAAAGTGTGTAGTTTCAGGAATGACTTACTCTATTTAGGGACAGTTTTATACCCATTTCTAGAATTTATACTGGCTGACTGTATAAGCTAATACAGATTGAAGGGAATTTGCATAAAACGATCAGATTTCAGAAAGTCTTGTATAATAGTTTTCCCATCACTTGGACAAAATACCTGACACCTGCAACTTAAAGGAGAAGTTTATGTTGGCTCACATTTCAGAGGATTTAGTCCACAGTTGGTTGGCCTCAAAGCAGAGACAGGATGGCCAAGGGGTATAGTAGAGGAGACCAAGAACAAAAAATACACCCTTTCAGCCATGACCCAGTGATCTACCTGCTGTCACATAACACATAAGACTTCTGGGAGGCATTATATAGATCTGAACCATAACACCATGCTTCTAGGATGATATTTAAAATTTTTGTGAGATGGAAATTTTATTTTTGGGGCAGTACTGAGGATTAAATCCAGGTCCATGTGTACATCAGGCAAGCATGCTACTACTACACCATCCATCTTGGATAACATTTTAATTAAATTTATAATGTCTAGAATTCTTTGTCCTCTGTAATGGCTTTTCTTGGGTGGAAAAGGCTAGCATTTTGGGTTCCCCTGTTCTCTGCTCAGTTTATAGTTGTACAAGGCTAATATCCTTGATTTATGATCTCTGCTGTGAGTCACTTTAGTAAGACTCATGACTTGGACATGTTAGGATTCCTTTCACTGTATGACAGAAATAACTTGAAAAGAAATAACTTGGAGACTCAAGGACAATCTTTACAAATGAATCACTTAAACTCATATCCCAATTTTATATGTAAATATATCCAAAGAGGAAAATCCATAAGCTTGCGTCAGTTTCATAAAGGAAGAACCTCTGCTCTGAGCCTAAGCATCCACCTTACTCCATTTCCTGTGTACCTTGGTCTTCCACAGTCACGGATGCTCTAAACGAGTGTTTCACAACCTTCCCTATAGCCCAGAAAGAGTTATCTTCACAGTTTTATTTATAAGCCCTTCCTTCCTCCATCAGAAGGCTTCACCCATCCAGAATTGAGACTGGATAGGCAGGCATTTGTAGAACTTAGATGCAAAATGCTATCCTGGAAACCTGTTTCCAAACATAGGCTTGGTGTTGGATAGAGAAAAAAGGGATTATTGTATAATCTCAGATTCAAATTAGCATAGGTCAGGCTATTATGATGTTAGCTAGCCTTTCTCATCATTTGTCTCTCCACCACAACCAACAGTAAGATCTTTAATTATTAGAACAGATAACTTCACCTAAATAATAAAAATTAGGAAAGGAAAAGCAGAAAAATAAATAGGAAAACATCTATACTTGCTACGAAAAAAGTGTACAGTCACAAAGACATTTTGATGAAGGCCTAAGTTAATGATAGAAAAGCTAAAATGAATAATAATATGCCTTTGATGTTTTAGGCTGGACCAGATGATATCAGGAACTTTGACACAGTATTTACAGAGGAAACGGTTCCGTATTCTGTGTGTGTGTCTTCTGACTACTCTATCGTGAATGCTAGTGTACTGGAGGCAGATGATGCATTCGTTGGTTTCTCTTATGCACCTCCTTCAGAAGACTTATTTTTATGAGCAGTTTGCAATTCAGAAACCATCAAGCAAATACAAGCCTGCAGATGTGACTAAAACTCCTGTTTGTGTGAATATATTCAAATATGTATAACAGTGCCTCATTTTTATATGTAATGTAAAAAACTATGAAAAGTGTATTTTCTGCTGTATGCAGGGAAATAGGGCATTTCAAAGAGCTATGTTTTGAATTAAAATTTGTATTCTTGTTTACTCAGCTTATTTTTAACAAAATTTGAAAGCTGTTATTCTTAGCATTAACCTATTTTTAAAGAAAACTTTTCTGCTATTGACTGTTTCTCTCTTAAGTTTACACTGACATGTTCAAGATAGACTGTTTTTTGTCTGTTTCAGTTCATTTAACATGTATTAATACCTTTGTAACTATACTATGACTTTTGTTATTGTATCAGAACTATGCAATTGGTACATAATTGTTTAAGAAGAAACCATATCTTTCCCTGATAAATCACTGTTGGAAATAAATGGCATTGGGCCAGGGATTTAGCTCAGCAGCACAAGCACCTGCCTGGCAGGTGTGAGGTCATGAGTTCCTCTGGGTGACCCATCCCCCCCAAAAAAAGATGTTAGTGTAGGATTAAAATGTAAGAAAAGTGTGTTAACATATCTGCTGCTATTTAATACTGAGTATAATAATTCATTTTGCAGATAAGTAACAAAAGGAAATCATTTGCTTTTGAAATACTAGTTCAAATTTATGGTTTCTAGCCAAGTGTGGTGACATTTCCAGCACTCAGGAGGCTGAGGCAGGAAGATCATCACCATAAATTCAAGGCTACTATAGGTCACATTGTGAATCCAAGACCAGCGTAAAGTACATAGCAAGACTCATCTTTTAAAAAAAGTTGTGATTTCTTTTTCACTCTGGAGGGAAAGAAAAAAGTTAATGGTTAGAAAGTTAAGACTTCTCAAAGAGCTGGAGGGTAATAAAGTACTGCCAACTTTTTTTTTTTTAAGGTGAGGCCAAAAATCAGTGTCTCCATGTTATAATTTATATTACAAATGCATTCTATTTATTTTCCCTTTGGTGTTTTGAGTGTTTAATATACTTTTAAGTCCAAATCTTGATACTTGTTTATGCAAATAGTTGTTTGAAAACTATCTTTATAATTGGAAAAAAGTAGGTTTCTCTAGAATATTTATCTAATCGAGAATTCAAAGTAAAATAGTAAATCTTTGTCAGCATAAAACATGTCACTATAGCAAAAGTTAAAAACAATTTATGCAGTTTCATATTCTGTTTTTGCAGGGGAGAGGCTGGGAATCAAACCCAGGGCCTTGCATATGTGAAGTGTGCATGTACTCTACCACAAAATTATAACCCCAGTCCCTCAGTATTTTTGTGTGTCTCAGAAGTACAAGAAACTGATCTTAGAAATTGTAACATACCAGTTAACTTGCATCTTTTCAAATCATGTAGGAAACAGAAGTATAAAGGTTCAGTGAGCCAGTTGAGATGCTCTAAGAAGAAACTTTCCTTCCATGTATGTGCTTGGAAAAAATCACAAAAGCATTTCTCATCTTCTCATCAAAACCCGTTGACTTAAAAATACTCCTTAGAATTGGGAAGGGAGGGGGTACTTTTGTTCAATTAATATTTACATCTGATACACTGAATCTTCCTTTAGAGGTAAGACTTTAGTATCTACACTGTAAATATTTGGTTTATTTGGTAATACTGTAAGTTCTTTTAAGCTCTTTTTTCATTATAAACCAAGATAAAACTATAGTGTCTTGTATGATTTTTTTTAACTCAGATACTCCTTAGACTACCAAAAATTTAAGTGCAATATTGTATATTTTTAAGAAAAATTTAAATTAGAATTTTGATGTTTCTTGAATCATAAGAAATACAGATCTATATAATATAATAAAATTAGCAAAAAAGATTAATGATCATCAAATTGCCTGTCATTATTTGAAATTAAAATTGGTAATAGTTACAGTAGTCATTACAAAATGAATTAAATGTTTTAGGGGAAAAGGTATAAAATTTTATCAGTATTTGGACAAATTAGATTATCATAGGCTAGTATGTATTGTTTTGGGACAAAATTTCTTCTAAATTTCAAATCTATCTTTTGACTCTTTGCATGTGTCTTTCAGTAAAGTATATGCCCATGAATAGTTGAACTAATTCATGGGGTTTACCAAAATAAAGGTCTAAATGAAGACTTTACTCATACATGTAAGTTCGAAGTTCTGTTTTTCAATTGGGTTTTCTTGCCATTTCAAAGGAAGTTTTTACTTACACCAGTTTGTACATGTTATTCCGTTCCCAGCGTGATTAAGAGTCTGGGGGGGGGAGCCCTTTTTTAATAGATGGAGCCTTCACATTGTGTCCTTATGGGATGAAAGAGGCTAATTCTCTGGGTTCTCTTAAGGGCATTAATGTATTCACCTCCCCCACTCTACAATGCTAGTGAGGATTAGATTGCAGCATGAATAGTGTGAAGACACAAACATTCAGAGCATAGGAGTATGAAAACCTTAAGTGCACATTGAGTTTCAAGTGGCTTGAGTATCTTGAAATGATACGCCAATTGGTGTGTGTAAATGAGATTAACAGGGACAAGGTAAAGAGTATTACATAGCTTTATCAAATGTAAAAAGATTCTTTTATATGAAAATATTGGAATTCTTTGCCACTTTACTAAAATATTAAGAGAAATTTCTTGTAATTTCCCTGATAGCATTTCAATTGGAGACCTAGGTAGCATTTTTAGTGTCTTATGAATACTATGTAATTATCCATTTGTAATCCTTTAAACATATTCCTCACTGGCTAAAAAGACTGGCACAAAAATATTTCTCAATTCATTACTTGTATTCCCATTTGTATAAAAGTATGAAATCAAAGAAAAATTATGGAACTTAAAGTATGTTTCTTAATAATTTTACTCTGACACAATTTAAAACAGTCGTACACAAAGGATAAAGCCAATAGAGATTTATAGACTGAGAACGGTTTATAGCAATGAATTAGCAAAAGAATGAGTAGTTTGTATATGTTGGACAGAAAATGATGGGTCACCATTGTCGAATATTAAGATCATTGATATATAAGTATTAAGGAATAATAGAAGCATAACACTCCAAGCTGTTACTAGAAAAACAAGTCACAAAACTGCGCTCAAATGCAATTTGTACATGTTTACTGTAAATTCCCTTTTTGTAGGAATGTATTTCAGGTTCATCTCTGTTGGATTACTTTTTTTTTTCCAGTTTCTCTATAGTCGTTAATGTAGATTACTTGTGCTGAATTTTTTTGTAATGACTCAGTGGTAGTAAATGGCTGGGAACGTTCAGTGCTAGAGCCCTTGCCTAGCCTAGGTGAGGCCTTGGAGTCATTCACTGCAAGTCGGTGATACATTGAACACTAGCAACAGCGGTTCCCCCTAGTACTGGTGACTGATCCTAAGGCCTTGCTAAGTTCACTAAAGCGCCTGCGCGCCAGCGGTCAGAGTGTGCGCATGCGCACGGGTGAAGGCCTGTTCAGCCCCCACCCTCTGCCGCGGGTGTTTGAGGCGACGCGAGCCCGGCCTGGTAAGTGCCTACGCAGTAGGGGGGTTGCCTGTGGTTTTGGGAGCGCCCCGGTCCCCGCGTGTGGCGCTGCCTTTGCTGTCACCCGCTTAGGTGGTGAGCTGTTTGCCAGCCACGGTCTCCTCAGCAGTTGATTCCCGGCGCTGACCAACAAGTCTAGACGCGGTCCACACATTTTAGACTCTGGGAGGACTTCGAAGAATTACTGTAGAATTTTATCCCTGTTCGCTTGTTTAGTACTTTTCCATAGGCTTCAGTGTCTTTCTTGTAAATGCATTCATTCACTCCCCGGGACTTGCCTTTGCGTGGGGACACGGGGACTTGAGCTCCGACTGTTCGCCAGTGGGTGGTTTTTAGTCAGGGTGTCCAGAAGGAACATGACCATGTCCTTTCCAGCACTTCCTGGATTCATGTTTCCACTAGGCATCAGCATCTGCTCACTTTAAAACCCCCCGGCCATCCGGACATGGTGGCACATGCCTGTAGTCCCAGCATTTTGGGAGACTGAGGCAGGATCCTAAACTCAAGCCCACTCCCCCTGGCAATTTAGTCTCAGCAAAATCCTCAAAATTTAAAAAGAGATGTAGCGCAATGTGAAGATTCAGTCACCAATTTAAACACACACACACGCACACAAAACTTAGCCTTTCATACTTCCTTGCCTATGTTGTACAAATTAATCAAGTGCAACGTGAAATCTTTTAAAATATTAGAATTTATCTCTAGTCCCGTTTTTCCCTAATGCTCTAGATTGCACCATCCATCTTTTAGGAATGTTACAATATATTCAACCCATATTCCACATTGGCTGCAGGTGATGATTTACAAACTTAAAAACCTGATCATAATAAACCTCTGTTTAAAACAGACAAAACAAAATGCCGACCAAGTTTTTAGGCTTCTTTTCACCTGTGTAGTCCTGATAGATTTCAAAAACTTTCATAACTGGGGCTGGGGATTTAGCTCAGCGGCATAAGCGCCTGCCTTGCAAGCAGTCGTGAGTTCGATCCCCGGTACCGATTAAAAAAAAAATGAAAACCTTTCATAACTGGCCTCTCCCTTTATTAATAGCTTCTATTCGACTTCGGAAACCTGTTTTGGTGAAGTGACGATGTAATGCTCTGAACACCACACATATTTAAGCAGTCATTAGAGATCTAGATGCGGTAGTGGAAGACTCACAGTGGGTGTTACTGGTATTTACCCTTTTCTCTGAAAAACTTTTCTTCTTTAGAGAGATACTCATCTACCAAATATCACCTTTTAAATAGAATTCATAGCTTGTCTATGATCCCAGTATCTTCAATGAAAATATGCTAAAATAATGGGACATATGGTTCATACACAAAGATGGCCCCAAATTTTATGGGAAATTTTACATACAGGGTTCCTTCCATGCTCCCTAGAATATTCCAGTTTTTGTTGACGTACTTCAATCATCAGATAACTGTTTCCATGTCATATCTTCCCTCACTGTACTCCATCTGAAAGATAAGAACAACATTTTACTCACCTCTGTATCCCTAGTGCCTAGGATACTTCGGTTATTCAGCAAATAGTAGGTGCCAAATAAATAATTGCCAAATGTATTAGTCATTTCCAACTTCTGTAAATTGGCAACTTGAGATCCAATCTTGAATCATCATTTTCCTAATACATATTATAATTACTATATAGCATACACTGTTTTCAATTGGTGTTTTGTTGTCATTTTCCACTCTGCTTGTAACTATGGCTCAATGTTGGTCACTGATGCAAGATATAAAACTGAAAGAGGCCTTAACATGTACTACGACTCCTTCACTTCTTAAGTACTGTGACTTCTTCATCTTTTAAATATTGAGCCAAGGGAGATCCAGTGGTACTCTCATAATGATCAATATTGGGTGGAATACCTATTTCTCAGATTTCCCAAGTTAGTACTCATTCTCCAACATTTTGTTATTTGAATTGAATTTATGAAGCAACTTTTACCACTTTCATTTTTTAATACTGCCTACAAGGGAACCTCATCATCCAATATATTTCAATAAACATTCTTTGGAGTAAAGTACTTCCTTTGTAAAAACATTTGAGGTTCCTGTGTTTGTTGTTTTTGCTGTCTTGAACCTGGGGGGTTCTGCATGCTAGACAAGCAATGTAGCATTGAGCTACATCTCCATTCCCTTTTATTTTTTTTTAAAGAGACCATCTCACTGTCCAGATTAGCCTGGAACTTGGAATCCTCCTGCCTCTGCTCTCTGGGTAGATAGAATTGTAACTACATTTATACAACCACTGCCCAGCTGAGGCTCCTATTCTTAAGTTTATGATCTTGTAGAATATTTGTTAAATGTTGAAAATGTTATTTAGGGGCTGGTAATGTGTAGCTCAATGGTAGACCACATGCCTAGCATGTGTGAGGCCCTGGTTTCAATTCCCTGCAAACTCCCCAAAATATTATTTGGCTAAAGAACACAACTGTCAATTTTAAGTTTACCAGTTTGGAAAGTTTTATTAGAGTTCTTCAACAGTAAATTTTAAAAAAATAAATTTTATTTTATTTTTAGGGTTTCTCATCCTTTCTGTGAGTCAATACTTGTAATCATCAGGAACTGCAGTATAATCAGTTATTAATAAAGAAGAACTGTTAACTAAGAAAAATGTCAAATTTAAAAATGAAAGAGGCAGCTCTTGTTTATCTTGACAGAAGTAGAGGTCTCCAGAAGTTTATAGATGATTGTAAATTCTACAATGGTATGTTCAGCAAAGATGATTTTAGAAACTTTCAAAAATATTTCTACACACGATTATCCTGACTTCTACATTTGTGTATTTTCACAGATTCAAAGCAAAGTTATGCTGTATATCGATTCAATATTTTAATAAATCCCTCTGATGTTCTTGAATTAGATGCTGAACTTGGAAATCATGTTTTACATCATCCTTTAAAAGCTGCTCAAGTTTTTCAATCAGTAAGTTAAGGAAAGAAGTAATTTTATACCACATAGAATAAATTCTTAATAACTCTTGTTTGTTTGAAATCACAGGTCTGTTTTATTGCTGTTAAAACTCTCTCACTAATTGGACAATTACAAACTGAAACTCAAGTAAGTTTTAATTAACTTTAATAAAAACTCAATTACAAACTTTCAACTCATAAATTAATACTTTCAATTTGTAAATTAATTTTTCATATTCATAGATGTTTTGTTTTAAAAAACGACTTTTCAAAGTTTAATGGAATGCTCATATTTATTTTCTGTGTTATCACTTACAAGATTAAACTTTTTTTAGCCAAGAGTGGTGGTGCACACTAGTAATCCCAGCACTGCAGGCTGACACAGGAAAATTATTTAGTTGGAAGCCAACCTGGGCTACATGGCAAACTCAAGGAGAGCCTGGGATACATAGCAAAATCTTATCTCAAAAAAATAAAAGAAAGAAAAAAGTTTTATAATCAGAGATTTCAAATATAGCCAAAAGAGTAATATAGTGCTGTATGTGTCACTCAGGACTCTGGTTTACAATATTTTTCTGTATCTTCCTAATCTATTTTTATCTGAACTATTTTAAAGCAAATCCTAGATGCTCTATTGTTTTAACCCCTGTCTATATTTGAATGTCTGCTTCTAAAAATTATGGACTTTTTTTATATAACCACAATTATATCATCACAAAACCAACACTAATTTATTGATATCTTTTAACATCTAATCCATAATTATTATTTGCTTGTCTTGAGAATCTTTCAACTGGCCTGTTTAAGTCAGTATCAAAACAAGGTCCACACATTATAATTGTATAATTGGTTCTTATATCTAGGTAGGTGTCTTTCAAACTAGAGCCATTCCCTTTCCCTCTCTTTTAAAGATTGACTGAAGAAACTAATTAATTGTCCTATAAAATTTTATATAATCTGAATTTATCTGATTGCTTCTTTACTTTATTCCTTTATATGCCTTGTATCTAAATAAAAGTTGCCCCTAAAGTCTTAGATTCAGATTAATCCATTGTAAAAAGAACACATCCTGTTTAGTGTCATGTATTCCATTATTGCACTATTTCAGGATTCCCACTTTTAGCACTTTCACAATTGATCAATGGGTTCAGAGTCATTCTGGTCCCTGCATTATGCAGCATCCTGACAACTTCCACCCAATTGTTTTAGAATGCCTTGAATCCATCATTTTATTAGGAGTTGCAAAATCACAATTTTCCTAATTTTAGTATTTTTTCTGAATTTGTTAGCTAAAGTGATTCTATAAAAGAAATTTTCTCTATCAATCTTTTGATTACTCTGAAATATAATTTGCACAGGAACAGCAGGATAAATGATTATTTCCCAGTATAGTTTCAGAGAATAATGAATTGAAATCTAACAACTTATCTAACAATGATGATTTTTTTGTTTTTCCTTTTTTTTAAATGCAAAGAGCTCATAAGCTTTTCAATACAACTGAGAGTTGTAATAATTTATCATTCATTTTTGATGTTTTGGGAGTCTCTTCTAGTTCCTTTTGACACATGCCATTACTCCTACATCCTTTTGATACATGCCATTAGATTTTTGGTTAGTTTGTTTTTGCAGTATGTAGAATTGAACCCAGAACTTTCACAATGAACTACATCCCCAGCACACTGCACCCTGCTTTTTATTTTCAATTTTGAGACAAGGTCTTTGCAAGTCACTAAATTAGCCCAGAGTGGAATTGAACTTGTCTTGGCCTCCTAGAATCCTTCTGCCTTGGCCTCCTAGAATCCTGGAATTAAGCCAGCTAATTTCTAGCACAAGATGCACCGAGTCTATATAGTATATTTTCTCTTCTAGATCTGGAATAAGCCATTTCCTTAAAAGAGTGCTGGTAATTTTTGGGAAAAAATGACATTTAAAGATCATGATTTGGACACTAAAAGTATGCTTTGCTATTGGGTCAAAATTGTTTTAAACTTATTTTTAGTGGTTATAGCCAGGAAGCATATATTTTTAAGGAAAAATAATGAGCTCTCATGATATTTCCAATTAAAATGTTAGTTTATAAGACTTTAAATCCCTTTTCTCTCATATTTAAAACTTGGTTTCTAACACTAACAGTTGAATTACTTACCTGAATTATTCTGCAGTGCATGTCAAATCCAATTGGACTTACAGTTTTCACTAATACTATTTTATGCTCTTATCAGATTAATATAGTGCTGAAATTAACACATTTACCTCCTCTGCCAAGTTATGCTCTTGATCTCTGTGAGTTTCCACTTGATTATACATCTCAGAGATTTTATATGATGCAAGGAATTGTGATTGCAATGACAACTGTAACCAAGTATACACAAGGTGCAAGATTTCTTTGTTCAGATGAAGCATGCCCCTGTTCAAAAGGTAAATATTAAGGTATAAAATCAAAAGACCAAGCAATTTATCTAATTCCAAATGACATTTGCAGTTTAGTTATTAATCACAATGTTGTGAAAGAATTAATTTCATGTCTTCTAGTGTTTGTAAGTTTACTTTGTATAGTCTTGGAAAATTTTTTCTCCCCTTTGTACCCTCTAGCAATTTACTAATTGCTCTTATATTTCAGAAGTTCCAGTTCTTTTTTTGTTTGTTTATTTTATAAATTGTATTTAAAAGGAAAAAGGGAAAAACACAAAACAAAACAAAGCAGTGTAAGGGTACAAGTAATACAGAACTACAAAAGAAAAAAAAAACAGTAAGAAATCACCAGTTAATAGATTACATATTATCATCTTAGAAATAGTTGCTCAAATAAGAAGTTCCAGTTCTTTTGATACACGGTTTAATGACAGTTTGCTCATGCTGTTTCTTCTCCATTTAATGTGCTCTACTTATACTTTGGCTTAACCAGTTCTGTCTTTCTTCAGGACATCTTTTCTATTTATCACCCTCTTATGACTTTTGTCTAGATGTCCCCCAAAGCCTCGTGCGATTGGTCATAAGAGGGGCTTTCCAGAGGTGACTGGATCTAGAGTGTATGACACTGAAATTGATTTATGCTGTAATGCGAGGATCAAAGGTGCTAAGATTAAGGGTGTGAGTCTTACCAACCTAAGGTCTGAGTAAGCTGAAGAAAATGTAAGGCACTTAAAGAGCTCTGGTTTTGCCTCTTATTGATTATTGCTTTTTGTGTATTGCTTTGCTTCTGCCTGCCTGAACTGCTTCACTACAGTGCACCTTTGCCATGCCACCCTGCCTTGGAGCCAGGTTACTATGGACTGAAACCTCTTCAGACTGCAAACCAAATAAACTTTCCTCTTTTAACTTTGGGCATCGGGTATTTTGTCTCAGCAACAAGAAAAGTAACTAAGACACATTCCGTCTCTTTGAGTTAGAATGCACCTCTTCTTTCTGTATACTCTACAAATGAACTCCACATATGAAGAGTACATTTCTCATTTACACACATAGAAACTGTTTAAGCAACCAGTGTTTAATATACGGTGCCTTAATACAGTGCCTGACAAAAAGCAGCACACAGTAAATGTTAATCTATTCTGAACCCAAGTGTAAAACTGAGTTAATCATACATTGAATTAGACTAATATTAATTGATTGAAAATAGGTAAAATCTGAAAGCAAATTTAGCTTACCACTGCTTTCTTTCAGGATTTCAGTATATAAGGGTGCACGTTCCTGGTGCTACAGAATCTGCAACAGTAAGAAATGACTTTTTGTGTAATCTATGTTCATCTTCACTTCAAGAAGACAGAAAATTTAGAGTACTTGGTGGTAAAAATACATTTATGGCTTCTTGTAATTATGATTTTCAAAACAATATCCAATATTTTAATGTGAAAATTGAATATATTGTAATAACAAAATGTTTCATTCTTTGCCTGAAGATAAACAGATAATTGAAATAATTACCACAAAAGCACTTCATGCTTTTCAAGGATATTCTAAAAACCTGCCTTTTAGGTTTCAATCTTTTACAATCTTCCTAAGAGGTATGTAAATTCCATTTAAACTCAAAATTTCTAAAAGTACAGAATTGAATTATTCATGCATATGTATTAATAATGTGCCTCTATACCTTAAAATGACAAGTCACTTTATTCTTGAGTTTTTTAAAAGTCATATTTAACTAATATATCAGTTATTCATCCAGGCATATAATATTCATTTTTAAAAAGAATTAGCACTCACCTGCTTTATCCCAATCATTATGCTAAGCCTCAGGTTCAGTCATTTTAAGGCAACAGTCCCTCATTTTTCAATATGTGTTTGTGGTTGTTAATATTGGAGTTACTATTTTTAGTATACAAACTTAACAAAAGTAGAAACTTTGGTATTTTACTTCATGTAAAAGTTTGAGTATTTTTAAAATGAATGATATTTACATTTGATTATCTATTGAGAACCACATGGCTAAGTACCTGTGACTAGATAGTATGCCATGAAGGAGAAAATCACAGTATCAGTTGCTCAGGAAAAATGTAAATCTTCTTATTTGAAAATGAGGATGGGGTTGAAACTTTTTTTTTGACTGAAATTGAAGAAATTAAAACCATTCAGAAAGAAAGCTCTTGAATGTAAACCAAGTAGAGGAAACATAGGAGTTAGGAAAGTTCACATTCAAACAGGAAATTTTTTCCCCATGATGTAACAAGAATGAGGCAGGCATATAAACCCACATAGTTGGAAGTAATTTTTATATCACAATTATTTTTATTGCATTTATTAGTATAATATAGATGTACATGTTGATCACTGTCATCATAGGGAACCCACACATGATATAGCTTAGTGTCTATTTTTCCCATCCCCCTTCCCTCCCTTCGACCCCTCTTCCCCTCTTTATTTTCAAAGCTTTGTTTCTGTTTTATCCTTCTGTTGTAGTAAAAGGTTGTGAGAACAATTAGAATCGGGACACAGAATTTAAAATATTATTTTATGATGGTCACACAGAGTTAAACACAAGAAAGTGCAGGAAATCTGTCCATAACACTAAAGACTCAGACTATTCAGCCAAGTGCCTGAATCCCACAGCAGTATCCTGCATGAATCTAGATGAAGACCTAGATCCCATGACAATGCCTCCCACAAGTTCAGCTGAAGGTGTAGAGCCCACGAGAAAGACTCACACCAGTCTGATTTACAGATCTGTGCTGGGAAGGCCCAAAGGTCAGTGATGGAAGCTAAAAAGTCTATGACAGAGTGGTGAAGGAGCTGTGCTGGTGGGTTGAGAGTTCTACACTGGAGCTAAGATGTCATGCTCAAAAAAAGGACGAAGGCTGCCCTGAAAAGTACCACAGCCATCCTCAGCAACACGGAGGTCCCGAGCTCCTCTGGCGATAAGAACATTTGAGTACATGCCAGGAAGCCAGCATGGCAGGTTTCTCCTGGAGATTAAACAGCACACATCTTCCCCACTCAGAGCTAGGAAGTGATGCTTGATGTAAGAACCAGAGCTCCCCCAGAGTGAACCACAGCCACTCTCAGCAACAAGGTCCTGAGCTCCTCTGATAATAATGGTTGACCTCATACTGGGAAGCTAGTCATGATGAGTTCCTCCAGGAGAACCAACAGCTCAAAACAGCAGCACTTAGAGAAACCTGCAATGCCTCACTCGTCTTCTCATGTCTCTATTTATGCTGGCAACTTTCCTCTGGTGGAATATCAACACTCAGTACCATGCTAATTTAATTCAGCTCATGTTAAGTTGACCACCAGTTTTTAATCTATGACACCTTCTACTCTCACTTTTTCTATTCTCTTCCTTCTTCCATGTTCTCCTTTCCTTTTGAACAGTTTCTTATTTTGCAATATCTATTATACTTTTTGATTCTTATTTACACTTTCTCACACCAGTGAAAAAATGCAATATTTATCCATATGTGTCCAATTTATTTCACTTATGAGTATGGTCTCAAAGTCTATCCATTTGCTAGAAATCTCTCAAGTTTTTCCTTCTTTATGGCTGAGTAGTACTACACTGTATAAAAAAAACCACATCGTTTTTATCCATTGGTTAGCTGATGGGCATTTGGATTGTTTCCAAAATTTAGCTATTTAAACTATGCTACTATAAACATGGATGCACATATATCAATGTGGTATAATGATTTTAATTCCTTTGGGAAACCACCAAGAAGTAGAATAGCTGGGTCAGATGGGACCTTTAGAATCCCTTTAAAAGAATGAGGAATCTTCATACTGATGTCCACAGTAGTTGCACCAGTCTGTACTCTCACAAACGGTGGAAAAGTGTTCATTTTTCTCCACAGCCCCACCAGCATTCGTTATTGGTTGACTGGAGTGACATGGAATCTCAGTGTTGTTTTAATTTGCATCTATTCATTTCTGATGCCAATTTTTGATTGGGTCTTTAAATTGGGGTGGTTTGATTTTTTTCAATTCTTTATAATGTTCTAAATACTAGCCCTTTGAAGAACTCAGATTCTAGCTAAGATTTTTCCCACTCTGTGAGTTGTCTTTTCATTAGATTGATGATTTCTTTTGCTGTGCAAAACTTTTTAGTAGGATGAGATCCCAGTTGTTGATTCTTTGTAGTATTTCCTGTGCCATTGGAGTTCTGTTCATGAATCAACATAGTAAAAGTAGCCAGACTCCCAAAATGGTTGTACAGATTTAATGCAATCCTAATCAAAATATCATTAGCATACCTCATAGAACTAGAGAAAACATTCCTAAAATTAGTTTGGAACCAGAAGAGACCTAGAATAGCAAAAGTAATTCTGGCAACACAGGCAAGGCAGGGAACATCATAATCCCTGACTTCGAAGCTATGCTACAGAGCTACTGTGATTTAAAAAGCATTGTATTGTCAAAGAAACAGACCTAAGGATCACTGGAGCAGATTAGACAACAACTTCAAACACACTTAGCCACCTTATCCTTCACAAAGGGGCCAAACGCCTTCACTGAAAGAAAATCTGTTTAATAAATGTTATGGAAAAACTGGCTTTACCCATGCCAAAGACTAAAACTAGACCTATGTTCATCACCATGTACTACATTAAAATAAAAATGGGTCAAATATTTAACTATTAAAACAAAAACACTAAACCTGCTGGAGGAGAGAATAGGTACAACCCTTGAAGATATAGGTGTGTTCCAAAATTGTGTACCAAACATTATTACATTACTATGTCCATTTTATGATGTGGCAACTGAACAGATAGGTTAACAATTTGCCCAAAGTCACATAGGTAGTAGGTTATATAGCCAAGATTCACACTGAGGCAATTAGCCTTAAAGTCTGTGGTTTTGACTACATCATTATATACCATATGTAATTACATACATGCAATATAAAAATGTGACTATCTGATTTGCATTTTTGGCGAAAACATTTTCTCTAAAGAAACTTCAAAATAACTTTTTAAATTAAATGAGGAAAATAAGGCCTTTTTGAGTTGACATTAGAAAAGAGACACAGACTTCCCTCTTGCTCTTTTTGTGATCTCAGGACACATCCACCAAACTCTTAAGAAACTTCACTAGTTGGGCATAGTGGTGTATGTTTATAATCCCAGCACTTGGGAGGCTGAGGTAGGAGAACTGCCACAAGTTCAAGGCCAGCATGGACTGCCTAGTTTGTTTAAGGACAGCATTGAATTGAATAAGAGACCTTGTATCAATACCATGCCTACACCTTATACTCTGAATACTACAAAGACAATAATATACAATATATTAATAATTGTAACTCCTACTAACCTTTTTAAAAGTTGTTTTGTTACTTTTTCTCTTTAAATAAAAAAGGCAGCACAAAAAATAAAACAAAGCCCCCCCAAAATGATTTACTTATAGAAATAATAATCTTTGCTTTTATTTTCATCTTGTAATTGATTCTGCATTCTTTATTTTTAGGTTTTTGGTTTGGTTGGTTGTTTTGGGGGTTTTAACATTTATGGTTTTTGTTACTGTTTTTTTGTGGATAGTAGTATTGAAAATTGATCCCAAGGAGCACTGATCTACACTCAGCCCTCTTTATTGTTTAATTTTGAGACACGGTCTCACTGAGTTGCCCAGATTATCCTTGAGTTTATGATCCTCCTGCTTTAGTCTGCCAGGTCGCTGGCCTTAGAGAATTTCCAGTTTGTGTTTGTTTTTACTTTCTCAACTTGTTGAGCTTGATTCTTCCCTTTCAGTTCTACAGGTATACCAGTATGCTCTCTGCTATAAAGAGGGTATAGAGGGAAAGATCACTCATCTTTTGCAGAGAGAATATCACATTTGCAAACCTCTTGTAAACCTTTCTTTCATGAGTTTGCAACTAAACAACTTCTAACCGTGGAACAGAGGATCAAAATTTTTAATGTGTTTTTCAAATGGAACTTACATGAACGCTTTATCCACTCTATATGTGTAACTAATGAATTTAACCCTGTGGAGGATAGACTTTAAAAGCAATCAAATATAATGAGTTTCAATTCTGCCATTAACTAGATATTTAGCCTTCCATAATTCACTTATTCTTTGTTTCTTCATATATAAGGTGGAAAAATATCTACCTTAAAATTTACAGTTAAATACATATGTATCTTACAAATATTATAGGCAATGAATGGTATCTTTTAAAATTATTTTCTTTCCAAATAATATTGCATATAAGGTCATTTTATTAACATTCCTTCCCATTTAATAGAAAGGTGTTTCATTTATATAGAATAATTTTTCCTCTTGACTATATTATAGAAGAGTACTATTACATACTTCTTGAAAGTAATTTCTGTTACACACAAGTATAAAACGTACCAGGAAACTGCCTCAATTCATATTGTTGGTGGGATGCATATTATAATAACAAAAACTAAGTATTATTTACCCAACCACTATACTTTACTGGTTCTGGATGCTTGAAAGATAATCACATACTATTTTTTCTGTGTTTAATAATTTTAGATGAATTAGTAAATAAAATGAATATAGGAAATGAATATAAAATTATTGGAATTCCAACCTGTGTCAAAAGCTCACAAACTGCTGTCTGTATAGAAGCAAACAGCATCATTATTTGCAATCCAAAAGGTGAGGAAAATCATGTATTAACAACCATTTAAATTTCAGTCAATTCATTCAGCAGTGCTGGACACTCTTCTGAGTACTAGGGATTCAGAAGAGTGCTAGACACTCTTCTGAGTACTAGGGATATAGGACAGCCAACTTCCTATTCTTAAATCATGTAGGAGATGATCGATAAAAATATAAATAGCCAAACTATCATTTCTGACAATAAAAGTCATGGAGAAAATAAAACATAGATAATGTACAACTCTGATGCCTGACAGGAAGATTTTCTTAGGTATATGTCTAGCTCAGCAGGACTCCTGTCCAAGGTGGCTGAGCACTGGACCAAGGACAGGCTCCAGTGTTTTACATTTGGTCAAGGAGGTTGGTCTTCAACACAGAACTTGTGGATAGGCAGAAGGAAAACAAAGACAGTTAAGCTGTGGCAGTTTAGTATCTTGGTGGTCCTAACAGAATGTTATAAGAACAGGAACTTATAAAATTTTACTTACAGGGACAAAAGTTACTGCTTTTAGTTGTATTAGATCAAAGAGCAGCAGCTATAGGGAGGGGGAAGTTTGGAAAACTTTTCCTTTTTAAGTCCTGCTTTACACGCCTTTGAGCCTGGTTCCTGTTTTGTTTTGTATTGTTGTAAGTGAACAAAAATTTTTAACAAAGCAAGCACTGATGGATCACAGATAACTTAGTGATCTTTTTATATATTCCAGTGTTAAGTGTTTCAAGATTTATTGATCTGATAGCAGAACACAACTTAGATGTGAGGTTTATTTCTTACAGGTTTTGGAGGTTTCAGTCCATACTCAGTTGGCTCCAATGCAGGCTGGCATGGCGGGGCCGCAGTTCATGGTGGCTTCAAACAGCAAGGCAGAAACCAGCAAGCTTTCTTATATTGACCTCCAGATTAAAGAAGATTTAACCATTAAATGTGGCGAGAATTAGATTAAGGCAGTCCTCTCTTGGTCCGTGAGCACGAGCGACTAAGTGGAAGGAGGAAAGAACTTAGTTTTTCATGCACAGCTATTCCCCCCCACCTGACTTGATAAACTGGATAAATCACTTATGGCATTAGCTTTTCATCTCTGAGACCAAATACTTATGAAAAACACTTGTAAGAAGAAAGAGTCACAGTTTCAGAGGCTTCAGTTCATGGTTGACCTGTTGCATTGCATTTAAGTGTGTAATAACAGAAGTACCACACAAAAGCATGTCTCAAAAGAAAGCTGCTCACCTGATGGCAGCCAGGAAGCAGAGAGAAAGAGGGGGGAAAAAACAGCAGAAGCGTCCCCAGACAAGATATGCCTGTCATAATCATTCTCCTGGTGGTCTACTAACTCCATCTGGGCCCTCCCTGCTAATAGCCCATTTAGCTGACACCCTCGTGATCCAGTCACCTCTGTAGGCCCCACCTGAGAGTGTTACTCCCCTGGGGATACAAGAGATTTGGGGGAACACTTCATATTTAAACCAGAACACTTACACTTTTCAGGAACTGGAGAAAATGAGGGAATAGAGAAGAATTAGAATGCTACCGTGTAGTATAGTACAGTGATTTCAGAATAGAATACAAATGATTCCTTTAGACTTCAACATCCCAGTACTTCCCATTCTTCTCATTAGTTCCTACTTAAGGTAATATTATTTCAAACATATAAATACAGAAGCAAATACAGTAAACAGTCCAGTAGCACCACAATCTCCCTTGCCTATATGGGTCTTAAAAAGAGATTGACCTTCAACCCATGGCCAATTTATGTGGACACATCAAGTGACTATTTCCTCTTATTACATTCTCTGAGATAGAAATAACACAGACGAACAAAACTTGAAGAACTATAATATGATAGTATTTTGGATAAGTGGAACCATATACATGTAATACTGTTTTTGTTATTTACTTTCAGTTTCTTCTGGAATTAGTGACAACTTCAATTGTCTCTTCTCCTTGACCTCTGTTTCATGCTGGAAGTTTACAGCAATACTTGCCAATATCTTCGCATCACAAATTGTTCCTCCTGGGACTTACAATTTGCTTAAACTGTGTTTATTGATGAGTCTAGTACAGACAAGTGATTGTAAAAAGGAACTAGAAAATTGCCTGGATATTTTAATTATAACAAGTGATACTCTACTTGTAGACAGGTAAAATATGTGCCATGATTTTGTCAAAGTATAAGTTTGTCACAGAATTGCCTGACTACTTCCCATTAGTCTTATTATAATATGAAATTTTAATCTGACTGCTGTATTTAAATCAGTTTTCATCAATGAAGTTCAAAAGTTTTAATCATTAATTGAGAATTGGAATATTTGCTTTTAATATTTTGAGAATCTAACTACTCACAATTTCAACATATTCTACCATATAGACCTTTACAAATATAGTAAATGCATCTTCTTTAGGTTCCCCCCAAACTGTTCTTTAGACAAATGTTCTTTTGTATCTTGTTTTCATATTTAAATAATCTTCCTCTAAGAGCTAACAGGCTATTTTCTTCTTTTCTTTATATATAACATTTAATAATAAAAATCATTTACTGCACCCAAACAAAGCTATAAAAAATATGAAAGTCACTAGAGCTTTTTAGGGGAGAGTATTTACTTAGCCTGTGGGGACTCTTCTCTAACAAGTACACTCTTTTAAAAGTTACCTAAATATTCATAAATGTAGGTATAAACTCTCTGTTAATATCTTGTATGTCACTCTGAAGTAAACAAATTTGTGAAAAGAATTTAAAATTGAAACTTGAAATTAAACTGAGCATGGTGGTACATACCAGTAATCCCGGGTGAGGCAAGAAAAGATAACAGATTTGAGGTCAACCAGGCCAATTTAGGGAGACCTTGTCTCAAAAAATAAAAAGTATTCTGTAATCCCAGTCCTCAGGAGGCTGAGGCAAGAGGACTGCTGCGACTTGAGGGCAGCCTGGGCTATACAGTGAGTCCAAAGCCAATCTGAACTATATAGTGAGACTGTGTCTCAAAAAATAAAAATAAAATAAAGTTAGGAATGTAACTCAGTGGCTCCTTGGATTCAGTCTGCACACACACACAGAACCAAAAAAACTAAAAAACACTTAAAATTAGATTAACATAATTGAATAATGTTTTGTTAAAATTAAATCATCATTAGCAATGTAAATAACATGCTAAATGCCACAGATTATACCACTGCCGTATTCTACTATGAGATCTTGAGAGTATTTGCTTTTTTACAGCCTCACCAACACTGAGTTATCAAATTTTAAATTTTTGCTACCTGAGAGGGTTGTGGTGGCACATACTTGTAAGCACAGCCCTCAAAAGGCTGAAACAGGAGGATCCCCATGAGTTTGAAGCCAGCCTGGGTTACATAGTGAGTTTAAGGCCAGCCTAAACTACATAGTGAGGCTCGGTTTCCAGAAACCAAAAAATTGAAAATAAAATTTTGCCTTTTTAAGGTAATGGTATTTTAATTTGTCTTTCTTTAATTGGAAATAACCTTTAGTATAATTTAAGACATTAAAGACTTGTATTATTTTTCTATGAACTTTTTGTTTTTGATCATTGTCTATTGCAAGTTAAGGTATTTGTCTCTTTGCCTGTGTCATTTACCTTCAGGTTTTTCTTGTGGTATTTGGGGCTGTGAGAAATTTAGTTTTTTGTTTTTAAGTAAATTTTATATATACTAAAATAATCATATCTTACAGAAACTATGTTTTGAAAAATGCACACACTCCTATAACTTCAACTATAAAATGAAGATATTTTCATCACTCTATAAAGTTGTTCTTTCTCTACAGGTGACTTCTGTTATCATAGATTAATTGACTTGTGCCTCAATTTTTCATAAATAGACCCACACAGTGTGTATTCTTGGATATTCTGTTTTGTTCGACATGTTTTTGAGACTGATCCAGTGGTGTGCATTGGTAATTCATTGCTTTTATTGATGAGCAGTTTCCACTATAGAAATAAACCACATGTTATCCATCCTGCTAGTAATGAGAATTCTGAATAAAACTGCTGAAAACATTATTGTAGTGCTGTGGATCAAATCCAAGGATTCACGCATACTAGGCATGTGCTATGGTCACTGAACTACATTCCCAGCCCTCCTGTTTTTTTATTTAAAACTGAATTCATTGCCTTCTCATTAAGCTACAGCCCCATCCTTGTTTTTTTTTTGTTTTTTGTTTTTTGTTTTTTGTTTTTAATTTCAAGACAGGGTATTGTTAAATCACTAGATTACCCAAGCTGGCTTAAACTGGCAATCTTCTTGCCTCACCTTCAAAGTGTACTTCAAACATTACTGGTGTGTGATACCATGGCTAGTTTGTTGGATTGTTCTAGATATATGTCCTTGTTACTCCCATTCTGAAGCTTATTTTTAAAGATTTTCTTGAAGGTGTCTTTGATGAGCAAACTTTTTTATTTTTATGGAAGTGTCTTTTTTCTGTCTCAAGTTAACTTTATATATGGTTCAAGATAGGAATTAAGATTATTTTTCTTATGCATTTACCCAGTTTTCTCCATGCCATTTTCTTTCCCCATTAGAAAGACTTACCTTTCCCCATTTAATTGTTTTGGTACCATTGTTGAAATTTTTAATTGAATTGGATATTAATGGTGTAACATTGAACTGTGTGTAAATCTATTTGACCTCTGTTTTCTGCTACTTTGATCTGTGATTATCAGGTACATACTATACTGTATTGATTATTGTAGCTCTATATTCAGTCTTAAAATCAGACGATACAACTTTATTCAAGATTTCAAAGAAGTATTTTAGATTCTTCACATTTTTGTATAAAGTTTAGAATCAATATATTAATACTAAAATTCCTAAACAAAGAAAAGGGTGGGGGAGAATTGGCTGCTTTCAAATTTGATTGCTACTTCATTTAACTTGTAATTCAATTTTGGGGGATAATTAATGTCTTAATATTAAGTATTCCAACCTATAAATATAGTGTAGTTTTCTTTTTAGGTCTTTAACTTCTCTCAGTAATGTTTTGTATAGATGCCACACATATTTTGTTAAACTGACTACTACATATTTGATTTTTGATGCTGTTAGAAATGGTTTGATGCTGTTAGAAATAGTTTTCTTAATATCATTTTCAGTTGTTCGCCATGAATACAGACATTCCTTATTTAACAACAGACTAGGTCATTAAATGGATTGGGCACTAAATGAGGAATTGTATACACTGTAGAATGTATATTATGGTATTCAGAAGAAAGAAGTGGTCAAAGAAAACTCCAACTTGATGACTGCTTTTAGTTGTATAACTCCTACATGCAGTACTGTAAAATATAATATAAAACTATTACTGTACTGTACAATCAGCAAAAGTACTGTACACAAGATGTACAGAAAAAGACATTGTGGCTTTATAAACAAGATGTACAGAACTGGACAAAAAAAAAGACTGAGCATAAGTCTGAGCAGCAGGCAGTAACCCTGAGCAGCTGTTAAACAAGGTACAATGTTAAGAAATATCTGTACATAGAAATAAAATTGATTTTTGTTTTTTCACTTCTTATTCTATGACTCTGCATCAGTAGTTTTAAAAATTCCTCAGCTGATCTTAATGGGTAGCCAAGTTTGAGTTCCCTTCTTCCATATTATAGGCTGTCAGTCTAGCATATTAGAATCACCTGAAAGAGTTTTAAAAAAACAGTTGGGCATAGTGGCACAAACCTATAGGTCCAATACTCAGGAAACTGAGGCAAGAAGGGATCACTAGAGGTCAGGAGTTCAAGACCAACCTAGACCACATAGTGAGATCCTATCTATAATTTTTTAATTAAAATTTTAAAATGTCTATAAATATATGCCACCTCCAGTTCCTAATTTAAATACTTTGGGCCTTCTTGGTATTAAAATTTGTTAAAAAGCCCCTTAGGTGATTTTAATGCAATCTAAGAATGAAAACCACTGTTTTATAATCTTGAAAAGTTTCTAAATTTCACTTGCTTTGTTTGTGATATACAATAAATACATTCATCCTGGAGAATTGATCATGTACATATCACATCTTAGTACTTTTTAGAGTGTTTGATTATCCCATCTAAGTACCACTCAGTCTCTTTTGTATTGTTTGTCTATAGCTGCTCATCATAGTTGATTGCATCAGCAAGCTGATTTCTGTGGCAACCATTTTAGAGCTAAGCTGAAATAATTATGTTCCTTTCTCAGAATTTGAAGTGAAGAGAATGAGGCAATTAGCAAAGAAATTAGAAACTAAGAGGGTGTAGCGAGAGTTGCTATGATACAGAAGCAGCAGAAATAGTCATGATGGGACATTAGCAAGCCTAATGTAAAATTCTGAATATGCAAAAAGAAAGCAACCCATAAAAAAAGAATAAGCTAAAGGCTTTCTCTGACTCTTTTCCAGGAGGAAATAATGTTCCCTTATGAGTATTCTCAATATATTGCTTACTACATTGTATGTTAGTGTTTAATGTTTCTCTTCATAGGCTATCCACGACTCTCCAAGTTGAGGACCAAGTTTCATGTATGATTTTTAATCTAAATTATGGGTGCTCAGTAAACACTGAATCAAATTTAATTGTGTAACTGTTAACATACATGATTTCTGAATGCCAAATATTAAATAGTAGTAATGACTAATTTATTTTCCCCCTAGACTTTTGAATTTTAGCATAAACCTTGTTCCTCATGGTATACATCATCCAGTCTCTACTGAAATTTTTCCTACTCTGTCCACAAATAAATACGGAACTGGAGCAGTTAGCATTCAAGCTGGCAGTGCTTTGCTAGCTAAAGGTGGTATCTGCTTTATAGGAGACTTGTGCTCACACAAAAAGGATAAACTTGAACAACTTCAATCAGGTAAACTATTTTTAAATTAATTTTTACCTATTTAACCTAATCTTATCAATGCCTAGGAATTACTGAACAGCAATAATGACTATGATAATGTCTCTCATTCTCTTCGTAGTAGCTGTCCTTATCTTTATGTTTGCTGAAATTGAACTTAAGAGACTAAACTAATATCACTCTGAACAGTGAATAATAGTATTGCTAGATTTTATATCATAATGCTACAGAATTAGCACTGGGTACCTTAGTGTCTCTTCGTCTTCAGAGTCGCTGTTCATTACATCGTGTGTTATATAATCTGTTCGCATAAACTGTTTAGAAATTCTACACATGTGTGAATCTCTACATGTATACCTATCCTTTCTGTATTATAGGGAAAAACAGATCAAAACAAGACAATAAAACAAATTCCTAGAAAAACAAGAAATGAAAAAGACATATAAAACCACAATACTAGGTGATCTACAGTAGTTACTATCTGTCTCTTGTTATTTTCAATAAAATTATCTACATCATCAGATATAATTGAACATAGCATTACATAGCAATTTTAATAAAAACACAACATTGGAGACTTCAAAAGCAGTTAATAATCAAATCGGAATGGATATTTTATTACATCTTGTCATCTTCAGAGTAATTGCCTCTACTTTTAGACTTGATACTATCAAACATACCAAATTTGAATAAAATCAGTCAAGACAAAACAGCAGTCTAACAAACCAGATTCAAATAAGATCAGTCATAGAAGACAATGTAAGTAATACAGGGCTCCAGTTTAAGTTAATAGGAAATTAAGGATAGTTACCGTAGTATATCCTGCTATTTTTGGGATAGCTGTCTGTGCCCTCAAATCTAGTATGAGTAGACAGACTGGAACAAAATTAAAATCAAACTAAACAGAATGATAAGACTAATATGGCTTTTAAATCCTGATATACTATTACAGTGTCCTCTGCCTTCGTTTTTTAGACAATTCCTCCCCTTTCCCTTTCTCAGGGAAAGTGGGCCCCACTAACTCCTTTAGTTTTTAGATTATGGGGCAACCCGTTATCTATCTAAGAGGTGGTGAACCTTTTTAACTACTGAGCTTGATCTTGAGCTATATTCTTTTACTTACTAAAGCCTAAAGGTTTTCCTTCCTTATAGCTGAGTAGTTCTCCACTGCACAAAAGTGTCATGACTTTCCAACCTATCTGGAGCTGCTGTATGAGTTGTCCCTATTTCTCTCTGGTTCCCTATCACATAGAGTATCATTTTCTCATCTTTGACTTTCAGTTTATTAACCCTCTTTCAGGTTGAGTATATTTCCTATTCAGAGCATCTCGATGGATCCTATCTCCTGATCTACTCTGCCTTTCTTTTTGTTAGAGTATCAAGGCTACCTGTATTAGAGATTATAGCCCACCTTCTCTGCCTCATCTCTGCTATTCTATTTTTCTGCTATTATTTGTCCACTTTTCTCCTTCATTCCACTGTCTGCCCCATTCATTGAGGCCTCTCTGCCACTGCTGCTGGAATCCTGGTATTTTTTTCTATCTCTCTCTAGAATGTCCTTCAGTATTTTTTGTAGGGTTGGATTGGTGGTCACAAACTCCCACAGTTCCTCCTTATCATGGAAACATCTTGTTTCTCCATTAATTTGGAGAGAGAGTTTTTCAGGGTACATCAATATGGGTTGGAGGTTATTTTCTTTCAGAGCTTGGAGTACTTCACTCCAAGCTCTTCTTAATTTGATAGATTGTGTTCAGAAGTCTGTCATTATTTTGATGGATTTTCCTTTATAGGTAATCTGTTTCTTTTCTCTGACTGCTTTTAATATTCTGTTCTTGTGAATTTCTGGGATCTTGATTATTATATGTCTGGGTGTAATCTGTAAATCTGTTTTGGTTGTAGTTGGCTGGAGTTCTGTATGCCTCATTTATCTGGATATCATTTCTTTTTCCTATGCTTGGGAAGTTTTCCTTAATTGTGACTAGCCTTTGTAATTCATTTGTGTTTACTCCTGCTTCTTGGCTTATGTTTTTTATTCTTAAATTATAAATCCTCTTGTTGTCTTCTAGCCTTTGTATTATTACTTCCTGGTTCCTTGTTATTTTTAAGAGATCTTTTCTTTCATGATCACACATTGCAAATCTATCTTCAAATTTTGAAAGACTAACTTTAGTTTCTGTCAAGGCATTTTGCCAGCTTTCTATGAAATTTTTCATTTCCTGGTAATCTCTTTGGATCTGTTTCATGTATTCTAGATTTTTGTTTATATTATTCACCAAAGATTTCTCTTCTTTTTCTGGGTTCCTCCATTCCTCCATCTGTGTCTTCTTGAGAAGGGCTTAGCATTTCGTTTACTAATCTTTTTATATCTTGCCTCACTTGGATTAGAATTTCAGTTTTAAGTTCATCTATGAGGTCATGAAGGTATTTCTTTATGTCTGCTGATGTGTGGCCGATATGCATGATTGCTGCACTGGATCTCTTCTGTATTTACCTCTCCTGGACTTATTTTCCCTGAGTCAGTGGCTGGAGGCTTTTTCTTATTTCTTTCTCTTGTCATGTTTCTGGTTTCTTTCAGACAGGTGTATGGTGGAGGTCTCAGGCTCTCTCTGTATTGCTTACAGTTTTTCTAAAGTGTGCTGGCTTGCTGCCTTCTCCAGTGTGTTGTTATCTGAGGTACATGCAGGGACGATGTGGCCTGGCCCCTCTTCTCTGAGCCAGTCAACCTGTGAGTGCCTTCAGTACATTAGTCTGTGCTATGCGGATGTCACAGGTTCAGGACAGTTTCATACCTGTCTATTGGGTCCCAACCAGCGGCCCACCAGTCCTCTTTGGGCCAGGAATGGCTGACTGACACCACTGCGGTTCCAGGTTCAGGCCTATCCTGCCCAACTCCAGTATGTCCTCCAGCTGGCCCCACCTGCCGCAGGACCCAATTTCCAGCACTCCCCATGAATTAATGCAGTTCTCCACCTTGGCTTCACTCTGTACTGTGCTTTCGGCGGCTATGTCTTCAGTGGGACAGTGAACTGTCGCAGGACCAGTCCCAGGGAGCACATCTGGTTCCAGTCTTTCATCCACATTTTTCCTTCCTTTCTTTTTTTTTCTTTTTCCTCAGTTTCTTCCTGGGTCATGACAACCCCTCTCCTTTCATCTTCTCCATGTTGTTAAATTCTAGTATCTGAGTTGTTTTCCTCAGAAAGGCTCTCTACCTTCTACCTATCAAGCAGCCATCTTCAGAACTCCCAAATATTTTTATATATTATTGGATTTGATTTATTATTCTATTGAGCATTTTTACATTTATGATCATGAGAGACTGGTATGTAGTTTTTTTTCTTATAATGTCTTTGTCTAGTTTTGGTATTAGGGTAACAGTGGTTAAGTCAAATTTATAACTAACAGTGTCTCATTAGAATATCTAATCTGTGTTCCTATCAGACATCTTATTGATTTAAGTTTTTGTGTGCTTCTTGAATTATTTGGGAAGGTGAGGTGGACAACAGTTAATTGGCCAAATAGCAATTAGGGCTTTGCCTCTTGGCATGCCAGCATAAATGTGCAAGAACGCTTAGGGCATATAGTATATTGATTTATCCAACAAAAACAAACATACATTACTGTGGTCAATTGATTTATTTTATTTATTGTTTATTCTTTGGTAGTGCTAGAGATCTAATACAGGGTCTTGAGTGTACCAAGCAAGTACTCTACTGCTAAGTTACATACCCAGCCTTGGTCAACTGACTTTTTACCATACTATCAAAATAAGATGATGGTGGAACATCTATGTACAGTGGTACCTCCGTTCA
This sequence comes from Cavia porcellus, assembly GCF_034190915.1. Lineage (NCBI taxonomy): Eukaryota > Metazoa > Chordata > Mammalia > Rodentia > Caviidae > Cavia > Cavia porcellus. The sequence continues at coordinate 43,353,562 of NW_026947493.1, forward strand.
TGAACTTAATTCTTTCCACAATTCTGGTCTTCAACCAAAATTGAATGAAAACTGAATCAAATTCAGTGATTAGGTTCAACTTTGACTTTATAAGGAAATTTGAACCAGAATCATGGAAAGATTTAAGTTTATAAGCCAAAGTATGACAGTAGATGGAAAAAATTAATCTCAGCTCAAACTGAGCATAATAATGCATTTGAGATGAATCATTAAGCTAAATGTAAAAAACTAAAATTATAAAACTGCAAGAAAATATAGAATATCTTGATGACCAAAATGTTGAAAATACTTTTTGACAGGACTCAGCACTAAACTTAAAAAAAACTAATAAATTTGGCTTAATGGTAAAGGGATCAGAGAAGTAATTGTGGTGTGAGCACACAGACTCTCTTGCAAAGAAGCTACTTGGGAATCACATATACAGTGTCTCATTGGACTGTCTAATTTGTGTTCCTATCAGACATCTTATTGGTTTAAGTTTTTATATGCTTCTTGAATTATTTAGGAAGGTGAGGTTATGTTATGTTCTTTTATGGTTTCATATTTACATTAGGCTATTACTATTTTATATTTGTTTTTTCATTGGCATTGATTTAATAGGTGTCTAGGTTCTCTCCTTCATCTCAGCTCTTTATCCAGTTTCTCCACCTCAAACCTGTAAGAAAATATTAACATATATCTTTAATTTTTTTCCAAAAACATAAACTCCTCCTAAGTTTTTAAATTCATCATACTTAGCCCTCTCAAGTCACTTCTACCTTCACTAGTATAATTCCTCAATCTTCTTCTCCATCCTAAGCTTTTTTTTTTTTTTTTTTTTTTTTAATTTTTATTTAAGGAGAAAAGAAAAGAAAGAAAAAAAACAGTGAAGGGGTACAAGTTATACAGATTTACAGAATAAAAAAATGCGCAGTAGGAAATCACTAGTTAATGGATTACATATTGCCATCTTAGAAATAATTGTTCAAGTCACAAAATTAAAGCTTGTAGAGTGGACATTCCACCAATGATACTGCAAACAGTTCTGTTCAATGATCCAATAAAACTCTGTGATATCATTTTCTATCTTATACTTTTAAATATACATGCAGTTATATAGTTTAGAGCACTTTCTTTTCCTCTCTTTTGTACAGTGACTATTACACATTTTGGGTTTCATTGCTCCCACGGTTCTTGTTGCTTTTTTGGAAGAGAGTAAAACCAAATGTGACATAACAGAACAGAATCGGTCAAGTCAAAAGGGTGGACATAATAGATAATATAAAAACATAATACAAGGTGATCAACAATGGTTACCCTAATGCCTCCCGCTATTTCTAATAGAATTGCCTATATCATTAGTTGTAATACAATTGAACAAAACCGTAAAGAACAAAACCGACAAAACCAAAACATTGGAGACATTGTAGGTCTTCAAAAGTAGATAAAAGTCAACGAGAATGGGCGTTATAATGAATCTCATTATCTTCTCAGCTGATGCCTAAACTTTCGAACCTGATACTATCCAGCAAAACAGAATATAGGAACCTCAGTCAAAAACAAGATGGTGAGAGTAATACAGGGCTTCAAATCGAGATAATAGAAGGTCAAAGTGGGTTACTATATTATATCCTGCTATATTTTTCCCTGTAATTAAATGGGTAAAAATAAAAAAGTAAATAATGGAGTGGAGATTGAGAAAAAAAGAGGGCATAACAGCAAAACAGGGCAGATCAAAACATAACCATTTAAGCAGAATAGTGTTTCACCACCAGCTAATCCTGACCCAAAGATAGTTACCATATTGACTCCCTCCCTGAAGTCCTTGAGTACAACTTCATATACTGTAGCATTAAGTATATCAAAACAATGTAAATCCATTTAAGAGAATAACAGCATTATAGAGTATTTAGAATCGACTAACAGAAAATGAACAATGGTCTCTGTATAATCTCCTTGTCTTTAAAAGGTTTTTTCTTATACTATCGTACATAGTAAAATCCAATAAGATACAACCTGTTTAGACCATTGGAGACAGAAGAACAAAAGCTAGATGAGACTTCAAAACAAGATGGTACTAAATCAGCATTACCTATTAAGATGTCATTTTCTCCAAAAAAAGCTGTTCCTATCATCCAATCTTCTCTGTCTCATTTCTGTTGAGCTCTTTTTCTGTCAGTAGCTGTCAGTTTGTCTTCTTCGTTTTGGTCTCTGCTCTATTCGTTGTGGCCTCCCCGCCCCTATTTCTGGGTTCTTTGTATTTTTCTTTTTTTAGAATATCCTGCAATACTTTCTGTAGGGTTGGATTGGTGGTTGCAAATTCCCCCAGTTCCTCTTTATCTTGGAAGCACCTCGTTTTTCCATCAATTTCCAGGGACAGTTGTGCAGGATATCTCAATCTTGGCTGTAGATTATTATCTTTCAAAGCTTGAATTATTTCTCCCCATGCTCTTCGTGATTTGATGGTTTGTGCAGAGAAATCTGCTGTAATTTTGATGGGTCTTCCCTTGTAAGTGATCTGTTTCTTGTCTCTTACAGCTTTTAATATTCTGTTCTTGTATTGAATTTCTGGAATTTTTATTATTATATGCCTGGGTGTTTCTCTGTTAGGGTTGTAGGTAGCTGGGGTCCTGTATGCCTCATACATTTGAGTATCTTTACCTTTTGCTAAATTAGGAAAATTCTCCTGGATTATTTCTGTGAGTAGCTTTTGTAGTTCACTTGTTTGTGTCCCTACTTCTTCTTTTATGTTCTTAATCCTTAAGTTATGGCTCCTCTTATCATCTTCTTGTCTTTGTATTATTGCTGTGTGTTTCTTTGTTATTTTTAAGAAGTTTTTTATTTCATTCTCCCATGTTTCAAGTCTGCCCTCCAATTCAGATAGTCTGTCCTTAGTTTCTTTCAAGCTGTTATGCCAGTCTTGGGTATACTTCTTGATTTCTTGATAGTCCCTTTGCACCTGCTTCACATACTCAATGCTTTCTCTGTTTTCTCCATCAAGCAATTCTCCCCTCTTTTTCTGTTCTTCCACTCCACCATCTGCTTTTTCCTGGGTGGTGCTTAGCATTTCTCTAACTATTCTGCATACTTCTAGCTTCAGGTCATTGATAACTTCATTCCTGAATTGGTCTATGAGGCTCTCTAAATGGCGCTTAATGTATATTGGTACAGTGTCTACTATTGCCTGATTCTCAGGATTGGGGGTCGAGGAGCCTTTTTTGTTGCTTCCCTTCCCCATATTTTCTGTTCCTTATAAAATGTAATCTTACACAGGAGGTCCGGCTTCCCTGCCTGTCAGCTACAGCTTGATCGAATTGCGCTGGCTAGTTGTTCCAGCTCACCGCTGCGCCCCAGGGAGTTGGGGAGGAGGCAGCCTACGCGGAAGTCGGTCGCTCCTCCGGGCCACCGTCAGGCTCTGGGATCTGGGCTAGGCCAGCCTAGGGAGTCCGCGAGCAGCGTCCCTCCGGCCAGGCACCTTTCACCAATCCCGTCCGAGAGGGAAATGCGCGGCTGCAGTTGCCACCGCGTCCTGCTCTTACAGGACTGCCCGCGCCCAGAAAATCCTCCGCTGGAGTCAGACTGCGGTAGGGAGTCAGTTCCTCGCTCACCTCGCCACCAGTCAGCCTTCCTTCCTGCCCGTCGCGTTTCCGAGACCGTTCCCAGACGCCCGTTCCCAGAGCTCGGGGGTCGCGTCTCTCCTTGCTGAGCCGCTGTGGAGGTAGCCGGCCGCCGCGCGGCGGGAAATCCAAGCCGCGGTTTCCAATGGCGCGGAGTCGAGCCTCCACACCGAGATTTTTCTGTTCCTATTTTAGCGCCAGGACTGTATTCCAAGTTGGATTCTCTCAGCCCAGTTCGTTCCTGAGTCAGCAGAGCATATCTCTACTGGTTCGTATCTCCTTAGTCCGCATCATTCCTGGCCTCTGAGCCGAGCCTTTAGAGAGCGTTCAGTAGTTGCTGTTGTCTGTCCGCCATGTTCTCCAGACCCCCCATCCTAAGCTTTTGACTCTTCGATATTTTACCTGCCTATTGTCCTTCCTATAAGCAAGTTCTTTGCTTAATCACAAAGTAAACCTCCTGTCTCATATCTTGTCCTTGCTCTCCAAAATTATCACCTGAAAATTCTCCATACTAACCCTTCAACTCAACTCGAAGTACTCCAATAAAATCAGACCCATCAATCTTCTAATCTACTACTAGTGTCCCTTTCAAACCTCCCTCTTAGTGCCTATTCATCCAACTAGCTCCTATTCTCTCCACTCCATCTCACCTACCCTACTGCAGAACAACCACAAAAAATAAACATAGTGTGGTATAGAGAACAGACAAAGAGGGAAAGAGTATCTTCAAAAAGTATCATATAGAAGGAAGATTGACTCTGTGAATCCTGTTATAAATAGAAGAAATTCTTTCAGCGAAACATAGGGGCAAACTGGGAGAGGTGGTGCACACTCGTAATCCCGGCACTTGGGAAACTCAGACTGGAGGATCATTGCGAGTTTGAGACCAGCCTGGGCTACAAACCAAGCTCAAGGCCAGCCTGAACTGCATAGTGAGACTGTGTCTCAAAAAACAATTAAAAATAATAGAGTTACAAAAAAACAGAGGGACAGATTAAAAAATCACGTAAACTGAATAACAAGAGTAAATACTAACACTGGATATGAAAAATTAAAGATTATCCATACAGAGGCAACATTCCACTAAAAAGCTCCATATGAGCCACAAATTTTCCTTACTTCTCTAGTCCCCAACATACAATACACCCCCCCAAAAAAGAGAGGAGAAAAATGAATATAATTAAAAGATAAACAACAGATAGACACAAATAGCATATTTTACACAGATATAAGTAGCATACTTTACAAACCTAGAAAAACCAAAACTAAAATTCATATGGAACCAACAGAGACCCAGAGTATCAAAGGCAATTTTGGGCAACAAGAGCAACGCAGGATGCATTATTATACCTGATTTCAAGCTATACTATAAAGCAATAGTGACAAAAATGCCGCAGTACTGGAATAAAAAGCATATGGAACAATGGAACAGAATTGAGGGTATGAAAATCTCCTCAGACATAGTTAGTTAACTATTTGATCTTTGACAAAGGGTGTAAAAGCATATGTTGGGGGAAAGACAGCCTACTCAAGTAGTGTTGGAAAAACTAGTTATCTGTTTGCAGAAGAATGAAACCTGGACCCTTTCACCATATACGAAATTTAAATCAAAATGGATTAAAATCTAAACATTAAAACAGAAACACTGAACGTACTAGAAGATAAAAGAGGTTAAACACTTGAAGACATAGATGTAGGAAAGATTTTCTAAACAGAACCTCAGTTGCATAAGAAATAGAAGGAAGAATCAATAAATGATATTATATCGGACTAAAAAGTGTCTATAGCAAAAGAATCAATCAGTAGAGTAAAGAGACAATCTACAGAATGGGAAAAAAATTTTTCTAGCTACTACTCAGAGAGAGCACTAATATCTAGAATATAAAAAACTTGAAAAAATTAAAGATCCAGTCAAGAAATGGACAAGAAAAATCAATAGACACTTTACAGAGGAAGAAATACAAATGGTCAATAAATATGTGAAAAAATGTTCAACATCTCTAGCCACTAGAAAAATGCAAATTAAAACAATGCTAAAATTCCATCTTACTCTGGAAATAATGGTAATCAATGAGAAATCAAACAGTAACAAATACTCCATTGTTGATGGGAATGTAAACTAGTATAACCATTATGGAAATTAGTATGGTGATTTCTCAAAACACTGAAATTAGAAATTCCATATGACCCAGCTAACCCTCTCCTAGGTATCTTCTCCAAATAAGTCATCAAACTATAGTGATACATGCATATCAAGGTTTATAGCAGTGCAATTCATAATAGCTAAATCTTGGAAGCAGCCTGTGTACTGATTAACAGACATTTGGACAAAAAATGTATCTATATATAATGGAATATTACTCAGTTATAAAGAATGACACATTTGAAGGAAAATGGATGCACATGGAAAATATAATGTTAAGTAAAATAAATTAAACACATAAGCTTAAATACCATATAGTATTGCTCATTTGAGTAAGGCAAAGTACAAACAAAAAAAAAGATATAGGATAAAGAGAAAGGGACTAAAGGACAGATCTCTTGCAATAGGGAAGTGATCCAAGGGAACAAGAACAAGGGATGAGGAGGAGTGAAAGGAGAAATGAAAGAAATAAAGATATACCTTGTGAAGAAGCCTAATAATCTCAATTAATGTGAACACTAAATAAACATAACATGAGCTTAGAAAAGTAATATCAACAAATATGAAAAAGAAGATAGGGAAATATTGGGGGGAGGTGTTAGGGAAGAGAAGGGGAAGAGGATTAAAAATAAGCTGTACTATGGATGAATAACCACTCCTCAAAATGATTATAAACTGACTAAATTGCAAACATGTACTAAAAAAAAAGAATTGAAAAAAATATGAATGGTGCTGAGCATGGTGGTGCACATCTGAAGTCCCCACACTCTGGGAGGCTCAGGCAAGAAAGTTGCAAGTTTGAACCCACTCGGGGCAATTTAATGAGACCCTGCCTCAAAATAAAATATAGAAAAAGGGCTGGAGATGTAGCTCACTACAAAGGCCCTGGGTCCAAAATCTCTAGTATCACAAAAAGAGAAAAGGGAAAAGGAAATATTAGAAAAAAAGAAAAATAAGTGGCTAGACAAAGAAAAGAATGACAATACATACATTTTTACATGGGATATATAACCAGAATATAAGTCAGAAACTTAAAATACAACCTTTGGGCTCAGTGGTAGAGAATATGCTCAGTATGTGTGCAGTGCTGGCCTTAAAGCACCAAAACAAAAGCATTTTTAAAAATAGGCAGAAGGCTTTTTTATAGCTTGTGTCTAGATGTCCCCCCAAAGCCTCATGTAGCCATGAGATGGCTTTTTCAGAGGTGGCTGAATCTAGAGTATGTGATTGATTCTTGGTGCAGTGCTAGGATTAAAGGTGGGTGACTACTAATCAGTCTACTGATTGGTTCAGCACTGCCCTAATACTGGTAAGCTGGATACAATATAAGGGACAGAAGAAGGGTTGTCTTGCTTCTTGCCTGTTTTGCTACCTTCTGCTCACTGTGAACAGTTTCTTCTCTGTGCTGCCTGTGTGCCATGCCACCCTGCTTTGGAGTCAGCTGTTGGACTGAAACTGTAAACTAAATAAACCCTTCCTCCTTAAACTTTATGTGTCTGGTATTTTGTCTCAGCACTGAGAAACGTAACTAAGACAGAATTCAATAATAACTTCACAAAGGAAGGTATTAAAAATTACCATAAAGAACATGAAAGAGTGCTGAACACCATGAGTCATGAGGCAGATTAAAAGAAAGACCACAGTGTTTCAATATTCAATGATCCAGGATATGGAACAAGTACTTCCCCTCAAAAGAGAAGCCTGGAATCTGGTTGAAAACTACTGTCACCATCTCCAACTTTTTAATAACTTTATCTTTGAACTTGTGTTTTGCAAGGAAGTTCAGTGAGACAGTGGAGTTTAAACATGAACGCAGGAAAATGCATCTGTGTATGTGTAAACAGTATCTTGCTGTATTATAGCATTGTCTTACACAGCTTCCATAGCACACTTAATTTGATTCTCACTGAACTTCCATGCACTATGAGTGCACTGCAATTTAGTGCTAATATTTTGTATCAACACATCTTCAAAAAACCATATTTTCTGTTTGAACCAGACTTGCCTTCCATGTCTATAGATTTACCTCTTCTGAAGAGTTTGTATAAATGAAATTATACAATATATAGTCTCTTCTGGCTCGATTCTCTTATTTAACATAATGTTTTTGAGTTTCATCTATGTTATAGCATGTATCAGTACTTTATTTCCTTTTATTATGACAATACATTTAAGATTTATTATTTTAAATTGTACTATTTAAAAATGTACAATTCAGTGGCACTAAGTGCATTAACAATATTGGTTAACTTTCACCATTGTCCATTTCCATAACGGTTTCATCACCCCAAATAGAAACTATATCCACTAACCCCCTGGCTTTGCACTGCCTGCCCCCCCCCCGCCCCCGCACCACCACCACCACCACAGTTTCAGGTAACCTCTAGTGCTTCCTATGTCTGTGTACTTGCCTATTAATAGAATTGCATTCCTTTTTATGATTGAGTAGTATTTTATCATAGATAGCACTTTAAAAGATCCATTCTTCCATTGATGAATACTTGGGTTGTTTACACCTTTTGGTTTTTGTGAATAATGCTGCTATGCACATTGATATAGATATGTTTGTTTGAGTTTCAACGCTTTTGAGTATAACCTGGGTGTCTTAGTTATTTTTCCCTCATTGCTGAGACAAAATACCCAACACCAAAAATGAAAGCAGGAAAAGTTTATTTAAGCTCACTGTTTTTGGAGATTTCGGTCCATAATCAGCTGGGTCCAAGGCACGGTGGCATGGCACTGAGAAAACAGTTTAAGGCAGCAGCCAGAAAAAAGTAGCCAGAGCAAAAGGGAGAGAACAGGCCTCTTTTCTTCCCTTGTATTGTAAGCAGGCTACCCCTCCTCAGGGCAGGTGCAGCACTCATATCACCTCTGTGCCCTCCTCTTTCACAGGCTGAGCACATTTACAAAGTAAAGATCTAGCTCCTTGCTGAGTTTCTAAATTAAATTTCTAAACTTCTCAAGTTGACACAGTGTATCAGCATAACACCAGGAGTGGAATTACTTGAGCCTATGGTACTTTTCTGTGTTTATGTGATGTTGTAGATTGAACCTAGGGACTCTGCAGTGAGCTTATCCATAGTGCTTCATTTTTAATTTTGAAACAGAGTCTCATAAATTTCTGAGTTGGGCTCAAGTTGTGCTCAAACTTGTGATCCTCCTGCCTCAACCTCCAGTAGTAGTAAGTAGGATTATAGGCATTCATGCCATACCTGGCTTTGATGTTCTCTTGAGGAGCTGTCAGATTGTTTTCCCCAGGAACTACACCATTGTATATTCCCACCAGTAATTCCTGAGGAGTACAATTTCTTCGTATCACCTCATTACATTTTATGTAAGATTTAAAATATTTTTAAAGAAAAAACTTTGTACATTAGTACTTTAACATCAATATATTCTTGATTTTTAAACAAGAGGCCCAGATTTTTGTTTTACAGTAGGCCCCACGAATTATATCATTTGCTCTGTTTACTAGGATGGTAAAAATTCAAAAGATTGACAACAAAAACTATTGTTGAGCATCTGGAATACCTGGCTACTCATATATTATTGGTAGGAGTATCAAGTGATACAGTCATTTTGGAAACTTCTCTGGAAGTTTCTATTTAGTTAAATATATATTTATCATATGACCTAAGAGAAAGATAAACATTTAAAAAAAGACAGTTGTTAAAAATTTTAAAAGATTGGGGCTGGGGATTTAGCTCAGCGGCATAAGCACCTGCCTTGCAAGCAGGCAGTCATGAGTTCGATCCCGGGTACCGAAAAAAAAAAAGTAAAAACAAAAAAAAATTTAAAAGATTAACTTGAAAATTATTTGGAATGTAGAATCCAACGAATAGAATTAAATCTGTAGATTGGATGGTTATAAGGAGTGAAGGAAGAAGAGAAAGGGAAAAATAGTATGTTTCCATTTTGGTGGTTTGGTTTGTTTTGTTTTGTTTTTTTTTAAGTAGATGAGTGGTATTCCGTCAATAGTGAAATAATAAAAACAAAGCCAGAGGTGAGAGAGGATTAAATGATAGCTTTTAACATGTTGATTTTGAAATACATTAGCACTATCATTGTAGTGCATTTTCTTATCTTTTCACTACATCTTCCCATATGGGTGACTCACTTTCTATCATTTTTTTTCACCTAAAGGGACACTAGTTAATTTTAGCCCCCCTTGTAAGCTTGCACAATATGACCAATCTCCTAGCATTTTGCTTATTCCATGAGATACTCAACTGTAATTCTACCTACATGCTTTGGATTGGTGGTTGTTCTCATTAATCATGGGACATTTATAAACACTTAATTTTTCTTGTCTTGTTCTTTTTATGTCAATTACTTTAATTTAGCAGTATCTCTCAAAACACTTAAGTTTATGTTTTCACTCTCTAAATTTTATTTTATTTTTTTGGTACCGGGGATTGAACTCATGACCTCACGCTTGCCAAGTATGCACTTATACCACTAAGCTAAATCCCCGGCCTACTCTCTGAAATTTAAAAAGTAGAATTTTATATAATACTTGTTATTAACTTGTAGACATATAGGTAAAAATAAATTTAAATAATAAAAGGATAATGTCTTCTGATTTAGTTCTGGAGAGCAGAAGCATTACAGTATACATTCCAGGAAAGAAGTCTGGGGATGATATAGATCAACAAATGAGTTTTCCGGTTCAGTGCAGCTTTTGGTCTTTCATTGATATGAATTCATCTTCAAGGAGAAATGCACAGAAGACCAACACTCTAATTGGTCAGATGGTAAAGTACATATTTATGTTATTAGAACAATATTCAGAGAACTTAATCACAAATTTTAATGTTTTTATTTTTTTAGTAACTCATTTCTATATTAAGTGCTACAACTATATAGTGCCTCAATTTAAATTTAATTGTGTGTATGTTCGTGTGTGTGTGTGTGTGTGTGTGTGTGTGTGTGTGTGTGTGGTCCTAGGTTAAGACCCAGGGTTGTGAGCATGCTAGGCAAGTGCTCTGTGATTGAAGTACATCCCTAAAGTTGTTAATATATTTTTAGTTATGCAAATAAGATGTCTACTCAATAGAAATTTCCACTTGAGTCAGTGTTTGGAAGTCTTTAATAAGTAATGTCTAAAAAAGTATTAAATAAGAGCTTTTTAAAAAAATTTTGCAAAAATTTTGCTGTCCAAAAGTCTCCAGGCTATTGAAAAGTTGCTTTAAATTTTAATTAACAATGAAATGTTGATACTTCTAAACCTTTTACTCATGCAGTATGTTAATTAAATAAAATTTATAATTTATAGTAATTAAATAAAATATATATATTGTGATAAATTTGTAATTAATTTTTCCAAATTTTTCGAGGCTTACTGCTTACCTGTTACATTTTGGTTTGATGTAGGATTGCAGTTTGATTCCAGCTAACTTCGTGGAAGCATTTGGATTACTGATTAACTGCAATGAATCTTCTCCTTGCCACCCACTTCTTCCAACTGTGCAACACACCTTAAAGAAAGCCACTGATCCTGAAGGGCCACTTAATTTAGCTTCTAAACAGTTCCCTACAGAGGATTTTGAAAAGGTAAAAGTAGATAAGATGGTTACTCAGAATTGTTGTGTTACTGTTTCTCAATTTAAATAGAAATGTCTTTGACCACACAATTTTTCTTCCTTCCTTCCTTCCTTTCTTTCTTTCTCTTTTTCTTTCCTTCCTTTCTTTCTTTCTTTCTTTCTTTCTTTCTTTCTTTCTTTCTTTCTTCTTCACCTGCTGGCTACTGGAAACCACTCCCACTAATTGAGGCAGCAAATCCTTCCCTAAAGATAAAGCTTATAATATTATTAGTATTATTACTATTACTTGTGATATTATTAGTACTATTACTATGCAGTTTATAAAACTGGAGAGAATTATGGACCTTAAGGTGTAATGACAGGATGCATCCAATCCAGGACATGCCCAATCCAGAATATGTCCATATTCTTTTTTAAAAGAGTATATTTAAAATATAAATATTAAGTTGAATGTGGTAACACACACCTGTAATCCTAGCACTTTGGGAGGCTGAGGCAGGAGGACTGAATATTTAAATATGATTTAAAGTGCTCACTGACTGTGAAAAGGCCCATATATATTTACTCAATTTTTAACATATGAAACTAAAAAATAAGCCCAGTCTGGGCAATTTAGCCATTTAGTGAGACCCTGACTCAAAATAACCAGTAGGGAGGCTGAAGGAGGAGGATTGCAAATACCTTGGGTCTGTACAGTTACAAGAGGTGCTCAAAGTGGTGCCCATTAGCTTCCAAACACTTATTAGTACTGCGACTAATGCTTGGGTAACCTTGATCACTGAGATTGCTACACATGCATTTGCAATTTCTTCTTTAAGGGCTGGCAGTGCAGTGAATTTTCTGAGGTAAATGGCATCCTTTAGAGTCTCCCATGTGAGGATAACACCATCTATTGTAAAATATCATGTTATTTTTCTTTTCCTGAAATGTGTACATCTTTTACATCTCTTTCTCTCCCTCTCTCTATCTGTATATAACTTAAAATTAATTTTTCCTTTTTGCTCTGTGAATTAAAAAACAAAACTAGGATAGTAAAAGAAATCTGGAAGTAAAGTCATGAGGAAATAGACTGTCAAATAATTGAAGGTATTCAAAAAAGAAATAAGCTTCTGGAGGAGGTAAGTCTTTCTCCCATTGGAAGATATGTTAATCATACAAATACATTGTATAGAACATTGCTGCACTATGAAGGAGATTGTTCTAGGTAAACTTTAATATTCTTTGCAAGTAGAAGACTATGATTTAAAGTGCTCACTGATTGCAAAATGTCTCCATATATTTACTCAATTTTTAACGTATGAAACTTTAAAAATAAGGCTCTAGTATATTTTGTATAACTATACTCATTTGTCATATAGATTCTATTATAAAATTTAAATCTCTTAAAGTTTTCACTTTTAATCTAGCTACTGGCTTTTGCAAAGAATCTGAATGTAGAATTCAGCTTGGAGGCAGAAAGAATGATTCATGGTTATTATCTAGCAAGTCGCAGAATCAGAACAGATTCTATATATGGATCAAAACTGTCAGCATCTACATTAAAATATTTGTAGGTATTCAATTCAAAATGTTAAGGCCAGAATTGACTTCTAATTGATGTGTTTAATTAACTTGCTTATCTATTTCATTTGTTTCTGTTGGTTTGACCTTTGGTTGGTTGGCTTGTAGCTTACCTTGTTCCAAAGAATAGTAAACAGTTTAACAATTTCTTTTGTTGCATTTTTACATCACTTAAGCCTCTAATAATTCTTTTCACTAAATTTTTTATTTGATCCCTTGAATGAGATGTGTCTGAGAAAAGCATACAAATTTCAAATGCAAAGAACTGCTATTTAAAGTGTATCTGTTTATATTCCAAGTTGTAGTTGGACTTAGAAAAAATTCTTTAAGTATACTGTTTCTTTTATTTTTAAGTCTTTAATACATTCAACTCTTATTGTTCCTTCAAGTTAAAAAACTTATTTTTATTATAAAACAAAATATGAACATTGTAAAAATCTAAAATTATGAGTAAAGTATCCTACTAACCTTACTTATTCTTGCCTCACTCACCATAATCACTATTAACAGTTTTTATGTATCTTTCTAGAAAGTATTCACTCAAATGTTAATGCATATATAATTTAAACATATAAATATATTTTATTTAAATTCACTTAAAAATTAATGTTAAACAATGTTAAATATAGAATTTTTCATATGAATTGCCCAAATGAAATCAAGCATGTACAGAAAAAAATTGCTTCATTCTATTTTAATAGCTGTATCAGTTTTACTGTGTTGTGATTAGTAACATAGCTAAACCATAAGTTACACAGTTCCCAATTGACAGACCATTACTTCACTTGATATAATTTTAAATATAATCTCAAAGTATGAAACAGAATCAGGAGTAAAATAATCCATTAAGTAAATAACATAGTATCTTATTACCACAACATAAAATAAGAAAGATGAAGGATTGGAAAGAAATATCAATCATAGGTCTATAAGAGCTAGATATGTTTAGTTAATTTCCCTAGCTGTATATTTTCATAGAGTTGAAAAGACTTCAAAAGATAAGGCAAGGTAGAAATTGACAATAAACAGAATCATATAGTGATTTCCTTTTTTTTTTTTTTTTTTTGCCTTTTTCCTTTTTATCGGCACCAGGGATCGAACTCACGACTGCCTGCTTGCAAGGCAGGCGCTTATGCCACTGAGCTAAATCCCCAGCCCCGATTTCCATTTTTTCTAAAGTAAAAATGGGCTGATATTTAAGTGGTTAATGCTCATTTCTTAATCTGTTACTATCAAAGTACATGTATTTTTATAACATCAACATACTTTTGTATGAATTTTCTTTTTTAGAGTTTCTTTATCTGAAGCCCATACACGATTAAACCTAAGGAATAAAGTGCTCATAGAAGATGTACTAATTGCAGCATTGTTATTTGAAACATCTCTCACATTGAAATATGGTAAATATTTTTAATGATTCCTACAAATAATTTTATTTATTCTTTATTAACACTACATATATTTTAAATATTATAGAATTATAAATTAACAAGATTTATTTGAATTTTAACACATTTATTGTTTACAATAGTTATCAGGTCCTGACCTAGATCTCCAATCTCCCAAATGAGTGTACTGCAGAGGTTTAAATAAAATGAGACAAATCATATGATTTGTCTGGGAGAGTTAAAACCCTTTAGTTGAGCTCAAGACTTGGAGGACTAAGACAAAGACTTCTCTGGACTGCCCATTTTTATTAGGTCCAACAACAAGGGGCGGGGAAACTGAGGAAAGTGCAGGCAATGAGCAAGACCTTGGGAGTCACTTCAAGGACATTTCCAAGTAATGAATCAAGTCAATTCAGTAGAACTGTCTTATCATGAAGACATGGTAGGAGTGAGACAGTAGGTGTAATTCCTGCAGCTGCAGTCTCTATCTACTTAGTTGATGTTTGAGCCAAGTGTCTGCAGCTGTGGCGTTATCTTGCCCTTTGTGATATCTCTGGCCTCACAGGCCACTACAGGCCTCAGCCAGGACCAGTGATTCATAGAGATTCACTTACTATGAATCAGCTCCCATTGCCAGGCAAGGGCTTAGACCTAGGACAGACTCACAGATAAACATAGAAAGCCAATTAGCAAAATTTAAATCCTGCTCAGAGCTGCTTCATAGTGGTCTCCAATAAGTAGTATCATCTAATATTGTTTCTTATTATGCATTGCTTGTTTTTATACTTGAAATTTTGTTTGGTTGAAGAATTCCAGGGGGAAAGTACTTAATACAACACATTAAATTATTTAATGTATATTCATTTTTTAAATAATGGTGTATTTGTCAAGCAATCTTCAATAGTGGAGTTAGGCACATAGCCAAAACAGTCACCTCTCTGCATTGATAGACTTAATACTGTGACTACAGTGCACAGTCATTTAAAATGAATGACACTTACTGTGCTGTTGCTAATAAAAATATAAAAGACCCCTAACACAAAGGTAAGGAGAGTTAAGTGATAAAAGTTTTCATTAAACATCATCCTTCAAACCATTTCAACACTGGCTTTTCTGTGTCTTTAGTGCTCAAATGTGTTTCAGCTACATTTATATTATGTTGTCACAAAGATCTATTTGAACTTTATAGTCTTATTTCTAAAATTGTCTAAATAAAGCATTCTTTATCTATGATAAAGGGATTTGTAGAGTCCTAGGGAATATGTTATATACAATTTGTATGTGTGTCCCCTTTCCCAGGTAGACAGGTTGTAAGTTTTATGGAGTATGTCTTAAGAGATTGATCACTGCCAGACAAAATTGTCATTATTAACTAGTTTTACCAAACAATAAAGATACTGATTTCCAACCAATACAAAGACAACAGGAAAGATATATAATTTGCTTTATCTTAATATTCTTATTTAACCAAGTTGAAGACATGTTATTTTACCATAAAAAATGTTGCCTATTTTATTGACATACCATCAATTTTTTTTTTATTGGTACTGGGGATCGAACTCATGACCGCCTGCTTACAAGGCAGGTGCTTACGCTGCTGCGCTAAATCCCCAGCCCCCCCCCCTTTTTCATACCCTCAATTGTTGAGACATCTGAGTTTCTATAATATGTTTTTGGATTTACAAACCATGATGTTATAATATTAAGGACTCTTGTTGTAGACCATGAGAGAATATTTTTTACTTGTTGTTTTTAAAGACTTCCTTGAAGCATTTAAGGAAGCATTTGAGGGAAATAAAACTATATGATTTCCCCCTTGAGTTATTTTGTTTTCATAATGAATTCCAGTCAGGTGTATTGATTTTCAAGTCTGAAGTAAAACAATATTAAGAGCTCCTTAAATGTATTTGAAATGTAAAAGAAAATGATCTCTACCAAAGGATATATTTTTGGACAGCAATTGACATGAAAAGTAAAGGCAGCTTTACACAAAGCCACATCTAGTACCATTTGTATGGTACCTTAAGTATAAAATTAATTTGCCCTCTTTTTACATTAGTTGCATACCATATAATAAAGTATACATTAAAAGAAAACTGTGAAGATACTTCATGGTTAATTATAATTTTTTTTTTTCTTTTTCCTTTTTATTGGTACCAGGGATCGAACTCACGACTGCCTGCTTGCAAGGCAGGCGCTTATGCCACTGAGCTAAATCCCCAGCCCCGGTTAATTATAATTTAAGGAGTGAAAGGAAAAGAAAGTTCTCTAAAAGATATAACTGCATATATATTTAAGTGTATAAGATAGATAACCATATTACTGAGTTTTGTTGGATTATTGAACAAAACTGTTTGCAGTCTCACTGTTTGAAAGTCCTCTCTATATGCTTTAATTTTGTAACTTGAACAACTATTTCTAAGATGACAATATGTAATTAACTAGTGATTTCCTACTGTTTATTTTTTCTAAAATTCTGTATAACTTGTACCCTTTTTTTTCTTTTTTCTCCTTAAATAAAATTAAAAAAAAATTTAAGGAGTGATATATTATAATGAATATTATGTGCTCTCTTATAATTATCACTATACATGATTCAGCAAATCATGAGTCAGCAAATGTTTACTGAATGACAAGTAGGTACTAGGCCTCTGATATACTACAGTTGTGGAAAAACAAAGTCTGTACTGGGTAATACAGCCTAGTGAGAAGACAGACATTAAAAAGTAAATACACTAGTGTATATTACGATTTGAGAGACTGTAAAGAAGAAAATAGGTTTATATTATAAGCAATAATAATAAAAGGTACTTACTTTTTTTTTTTTTTTTTTCTTTTCCCTTCAGTCCATTCCAAACTTTGATTTTTTTTTTGAGACAGTCTCACTATGTATTCAGGCTGGTCTCTTAAGGTGATCCTCCTTGCCTCAGCCTCCTGAGTGTTGAGATTACAGGTGTGCACTACCATGCCTGGTTTCTTACTTTGAATTATTAGGCAGACCTCTCTCAGGAAGAATGATTTATTTAAACTGACAGATAAAAATCCAGAAAGGGAAACTACTTATGTAGGTGTTTTTAAGAAAATGGAAGAGGCCAGGCTGGCTAAATATACTAAACAAAACAGAGTGGTGTGGGTTAAGCTTGGAGAGTAAGAGGGCAAGATCTGCAGAACCTCAAAGACTACAGGAGAAAATTGGGATTCTCTTCCAAATACAGTGGCAAACCACTGAAAGGCTTTTAGCAGATTCTAATATGATCAGTTATATTTGTGAAATGCTGTCTTCTGCAGTGGTGGTGAACCTATGGCACACATGCCTCACCAGGCTGTTATTGAAAGCTCTAAGTTCACCATCATTGTGTTAGTGGATGTGGAGAACGAACTGGAGGGGGTTAAGAATGTTGAGACAGACAGGAAATTGTTGTCAATGTCAAAAGTAATTGATAACAGAAGTTTCGACTAGGTAGAGGTAGTAGAAAATGGAAAGTAGGGATACATGTTGGACACAAAA
This sequence comes from Cavia porcellus, assembly GCF_034190915.1. Lineage (NCBI taxonomy): Eukaryota > Metazoa > Chordata > Mammalia > Rodentia > Caviidae > Cavia > Cavia porcellus. The sequence continues at coordinate 43,371,300 of NW_026947493.1, forward strand.
ACCAATAGGTTTTGTTCATCAACTAAATTAGGAGTTATGGCAGGGGTAAGGAGGAGAGGAATTAAGGAAACCCCTTAGGTTTATTCTTTGAGCAACCAGGTGAGTCATGGTACCATTTACCAGACTGGGAAGGCAAAAAGAAACATAGATGTTTGATACCCTACAGAGGTATCCATAGTTAAAAGAAGATGGACTTAAGAGTCCTAATCTAGAAATATAACAGCAACAATTAGCATAGAGATGGTATTCAAAGCTGAGAAGTATATTAAATCATCTAGAGACTACCGGGAATTCCAGCACTGACCTTAAAGAATTACAATATTTAGAAATGGGTGTTGAGGAGGAATTAACAAAGGAGACTAAGAAGCAGGAGCTAAATTGTAGGAAAATGCAATGTGGTGTTACGGAAGCCAAGAAAGAGGATATCTTAAGGGAGCAGACTGATGGGCTATAATGCTACTGAGAGTTTAAGATTACATTTAGTAGCCTAGAGGTTATGTAGCATATCATATGTAAAGAACTTTGAGATGCTGGCTGTTGAGATTAGGAAGTTGAGAATTTAGCTGGAAAAGATACAGTCCAATAAGGGATATGTACTTTTTAAAAATACATAAGGTATTCAAGTCACATGACATGTAGTGAACTGATCCTACAGAAAGCGAGCAACACCTGACCTGGTTGTACATTCCTGCGTCTAAGACCAGCCTGGACAACATAGCAAAAAGTGGCGGGGGAAAGGCGGGGTGGGGAGGACCAACAAGCTAAGACCTGAAAAATATGAGCAGAGATCAGATCCAAAACACACTGCTCTAGCTGGTTACTTCCTGATTTTACCTGAGACAAGAAAGCACATACAGAACTAGGTACGTATACTTGGTCTTAAACTGTCTTGAAGGCCTCATTTTGGGTTTCAAAAAAAAGGTCAAATTTAAATAATAAAACACTTGGATTGGTCAGAACTTGATTTTAAAAACACCAGAAGCCAGGTGTGGTGCTACATGCTTATACTAATTCCAGCACTTAGGAGGCTGACATATATGGTGATGCCCTGAAACTTTCACTATTCTGGTTGAAAATATGATTTAATATTTAGCATGTTAAGGAATAGTTCCCATTTACATTATATTTCTTTTTTTTTTTTAGGAGCCAGTGCATTTGTTGTTGCTCCAAATGCAGTATTTCCATTTGAACTGTATAATGAAGAGTATTTAGAACAAAGGGATCTCTATCTAACTGAGTGTCTACAACAGCTTCAACAGTTTATTGCCACATATGCACCAGGAACTGCGATTTTTTCTGGTGATGAATAAACAATGTACAGAAAAATTTTCACTTTTATTTAAGCAATGGGAAAAAGTATATTTGAATTGTTTTCAAGTAATGCTTCAGATAGTATCCTCTACATTAGACCATTTAAAAAATATAAAATGTAGGGGCTGGGGATTTAGCTCAGCGGCATAAGCGCCTGTCTTGCAAGCAGGCAGTCATGAGTTTGATCCCTGGTACCAATAAAAAGGAAAAAGACAAAATAAATAAATAAATTTAAAAAAAAATAAAATGTGGCCTTTTTTTGGTACTGGGAATCAATCTCAGGACTTCACACTTGCCAGGTAGGCACTGTGCTGCTGAGCTGTATCTCTGGCCCAAAATGTGGTCCTTTATAAATTGCTAATGGAATAAACACTAGTGTAAACCTCTGAAACCAACAGCACCTTAATTTTAATACTTAGAAGCATGTAAAATTTAAAACGAAGTTGTCAAGGAAAAATTCTATTTTTAAAAATGCCTGGCTGGGTTGTGGTGCCACGTTTATAATCCCACGAACTTTGGAGATTAAAGGATCACAGGTTAGCGGCTTGCCTAGGCAACTTTTTAAGTGATGACTGTCTCAAAATTGAAAATAAAATTAAAAGTGGGCTGGGGACATAGCTCACTAGTAGAGCACCCTGAGTTGTCTCCAGTACCAAGGGGGTTTAAAAAAAAAAAACCACTATTGAGATTTCTGGTTAGTCTAATGTATTACAGATGAAGAGATACAAATAGAATGTTGCAATGTGTAAAATTTATGTAGTTCATCCTACTTGTCACAAGATGGTAATTCCCTACAAATTAAACCATTTTTAATGTTTGTGAAGTTGCCTACGAACTGAAATTCCAAATTTAAGGCCTTTTCATGCTATTTGTACAGATAAGCCCATGAATCTTCCAGGTTAAATACAAAAATAAGTCAAGGAGTCAATAATTTATAAATTGGTCCTCATCCTAAAGGGTTTTAAGTTTCAAAAGACAGGACAATTTGCTACCAGTTAGTTTCAGATGGGGGACTCATGTTGCCCAGCCTGACTTTAAACTCTTGGAGAAATAAGTGACCCTCCCATATAGTTATGACTACAGGTATATAGTACTGCATCTGGCCTCCACTTCTTAGGCTTGTTTTGAAAATAGTGGGGACATCAAAACATACTAATTTCATAAAATGTTTTTTGGGGTGGTACTAGGAATTTAACCCAGTCTTCACACTGATCTACATTCCTTTTTGTTCTTTTTTTCTATTTTTGAAATAAGATTGGAGGCCAAGTAGTATTTTTAAAACTCCTATAAAAACCACAGGATTCATGCCATAGATTCAAAACTCTAAACACTTGGAAGAAAAACTATGGTTTTTAAATGTTGCCTCTAATGAGAAGTGATTAGGACAGTGCTTTATAGAGTTAGTTTAACTGAGACTCCTATATGGAAACCATGATCTTGATAATCGCATTTCATCTTTAAAGTATGGAGTCAACTCACTAAACAATTTAGTTTACATATAAGCCTTCATCTGGGAGGAATTCAATTTTAAAGTTCTTATAAATTTTAAGTCCTAGACAGACTGGTGGTCTGCCCAGTCATTACCTACCTTAATATGGCATTCTTCATTTAGAGTGTTACTTTTATGTTTTCACAAAGATAAAGATCTGTAGGTCATAGGTGAAAAGCCTTTATTTTTAAGGGCCAATCAATTAAGTATTTAAAGAATTTAGGAAACTCCCATCAGCCATTTTTTTATGTACAATAGCAGGGAGTGCAATTATTAGGGTTATTTTCCAAAACCTAACAAGGCACTAGAAAGGACTCCCCAATTGTCCACTTCAATAAGAATTACCACCCACAAATGAGCTAATGTTTTGACAATAGATTGAAAATAAGTCTTGACTAAAACTTATGAACAGAGATGCTTTCAAAGAGGACGTATTTTAAAGAATTTATTATCCAGCAGTTATAATTAGTCTATTTTTCTACATAATTTGTGAGCTTTTCAAGATCAAATCTTTTCATCAACTGCTTCTGTTCATATTTTCCTTGACCGTATCTTCATTACTCCTTCTAAAAGATTGCAGGCCATACCTCCAAAAGAAAAAAACAGCAGTGAAAAACATCAGTAACTTCAATAGTAAGTGCTCCCTCAAAAAATTTAATGTAGAGAAAAAACTCTACCCAGAAATATAAAGATAACTTCAAAATTGATTCTAGTACTGTGGAATTTTATCAGTTCTCAACTATCAACAACAGATGTAGTAGTTGATTGAGAAGCCATAATTACTTACATGAGGCAGTGAAGTATCTTTAACCACCACTAGCAAAGGACTTAACACATTCATCTGCAGCTACCTATAGGCCAAAGAGAAATATTTCACTCATTTCAATAAAAAACTATTCTATATTCAGTAACTGGCATCATCATTTTACTACTGGCATCTCAGTCTTAAAATGATTTCTTCAAAGAAACCCTCTGCTGGGTAAACGGCAAAAATTTATGTCATCATTGTGCCAGCTATTACACTTACCTGTGTTCATGTATTACACAATGGCTATTGCCCTTTATTGAGAAAGGAGTACCTTGTTATGTGTGATTTTCTTCAGTCATCTTCTATAACAAGTTTTCAAAAACACTGTTCATAACCTTCATACATCTTCAAAATGCTTATGACTTTGTTGTACCTAGAAATTAAATATTTTAATTTGTACTTCAATTTATTTGGCATCTAAATGTGGGCATAGACCACTATGAATTTTATTAGGAACCAGACACAATCATAGTTTGCAGCCTTTCAACTCTGTTAATTCCATAAATCTTTCTTTCTAACCTGGTCATCTGGGTCATTGGCAGAGTAGGAAAAATGGTGGAAACATTTATCATATCCTTCACTGCCATTTATCTATCTAGCTTGTTTGGAGGTTCTAGCAGGGGAGTGCAGCTACTCGTACACCCTTGACTGAGGAAGGGTCCCCCTCTATGGGGTGGTCGTCTGTCTTCCAGAGGGACACACACATGCAGTATTGAGGGTGGCCAGCTGAATCAACGCTGGTGATCAATGGGGTGAGAGATGTCCCAGCCAGATCGCCCTCATATCCCACTATTGATTTTAAGACTCAGTGGTTCAATGCCAAGCCATTCTGTCTCATAGTTCGACAAAAATGAACTACTGGCCACGTTAAGTGTTTGAAGTATAAAAACAAGCATGCAGACCTTCACCCAAAACATTGAGTGGCAGCTGTTTAAAGAAAGGTTACTCTATGTTAGCAAAATGACTGAAAACAGTTAACTACTGCAAAGGGGATGGCCAGAGTCACAAACCATGTACTGGAGTACCCCAAGAGGATAAATCATTGAGCCAGACAGCTACTGCAAATGATTTATGAACACATGTAAAGTGGGGCCTTGCACAACAATTTATCATTTACATGCCTTGAAATGCTGCAGTCATTTTACAGTCAATAGTAATACAGAACCCAAAATACTGGGAGTAATTCTTATCTGAAAAAAAACTTTAATTTACAGGAGGTATACAATGCATACATATAAAATTTAAGAAAATGTCTGTTCAGAGAAGCCTATGTATATGCCCCACTCCCCTGAAAAAACTAAGGCTGATAGACACACAATTCCAGATAGCATCTCTGAATGGGTTATTGGAATGAATCGGACCCATTATAGTACTGTTAACGTAAGAAATATGAATGAACTCGTGGGTTTTTTTGCATTTACTATGTTTAAAGATATTCGTGCACTGCCAATATTTACAAAACTTTTACCAGACGTACTGAGGATTGAACCCAGTGCCTCAGTATTGCATTACTTCTCCAGCCCTTATTTTTTGAAGCTGAGTCTTAGTAGCCCAAACTGAGCGTGAAACTTGGATCCTTCCGCCTCATTCTCCCACAGCATTGGGATTTCAGGCTTGCAACAAGCCAAACTAAAACATTTAGTTTTTAAAATGGTTTCTTGGCGGGGGGGGGGGGGGAATGGGACTCGAACTCAGGACCTTACACTTGCTAAAAAATGGCTTACATTTAAACATTTTAATATTTCCCATTTCCTAGCTGTGGAGTTCTTTTCTTTTTTACACAGAAATACTCCCAATATGTGTGCAAACACCTAGAATTTTACAAGGTTAAGGGCCTTCTTTGTACTTGCAGTTACAACACCAAGAATACCAATGATTTCTACCGGTTCGTTTAGATCGATACTGTCAGAAAACTGTGCTTATTAAGACTACTCATACTCCCCTTTGTAAAATGCTCCCCTAAGGAATAAAAATGCTAATTCGGAGATGAGCCACTAAGGTCGCAAAACAGGTTTGCTGGGTAAACTAGAGAACTGCCCAAGGCGCGAGCGGTAAGCGAACACGCCTCTCCCGCCACTCAACGCCTCTCACTAACTTCTGAGTGGGAAACAGTCAAAGCCAGTGTTTACTGCCGAGGACTCGACTCGCAGGTGGTTACAGTGATCAAAGCAAGACCGCGCCAGGGCCACGGACGGGCGGTGGGCAAGAACCCTAGGCCGCCGAATTGAACGCGCCATGTCTGCCACCCAAAAGGTGATGGAACTCAGCACCGAGGAGAGGAACTAAGGCCACGAGAACGCTCACCTCGAGGAGCCCAGGGACGGACGCCCCGCCGCTGCCGCCGCCCTAAGGACATGGCTGACCGCGGCGGCCCAGCTCACTCCTTCCGAGACCGCGCGGAAAAGGAAGCGCGGCGCCGGGGTCTGTGCCTAGGCGCCCCAATAAGGGCCACGCCCCTTCCGGTCAGTGGCCACGCCTCTCCGGGTGCCGGGGAGGACAGCTGGGTGGCCCAGAGGGTGACGTGGGGTATTGGTACCTGGGTTCCTTCGCCTGCAGTGGGGCTGCTGAATATCCGTTGAGGGGTTTAAAGCTCACAAGTGTTTCAGCTAGAGCTATTACTCTGAAATTCAAATGATGACGGTACCGGCTTGTAATAAAGCTCTATGAAAAGAGAGTACTTACACATTCACATATTTCAATGTTTAAATAGTGGTGGGTAAAGTCATTTAAAATAAGAGTTGTGGCATACGCCCTTTTATAGACGCCAAAGACTGTCTCCAAAGAACATGTTATGTTTTTCTCTATTTTTATTGATGTTTTTAAAATGTATTAATAAAGCAATTGCCTACTTGTTTACAAACATTTTATAATTGATTGATTTTTCTTATTTTGTTACTCTCAATTATTATTGAGTCCTGGCTGCAAAGCGCTAGGCTTGGTGCAAGAACTTGTTGCCTGAAAGAACTCACATGAAAGCATAAAATTCAACCATTGAATCAGTAAAAGTCAGGTCATCTTTAAAAGTGTGAAGCCTAAGAATTGGATACAAAAATCAAGTATAACATATAAATTTGCTTCAAAACAACTTACTGTATAAAAATCTTCCTAGCAAAACAAGTTATTCTTATATTTCTCTACATAAATTTTTGCTGAGTGCTTTACAGGAATTTTGAAATCTTCATTTTGGGACCCAAGTGAAAATTGTTTCTTCTATCAAATAGCAAGATGAGCCTCAGCCTACCTTATAGAGGAGAATTCCTTCTGGAACATTGCTTCAACAATCAAATTTTGCGGTTTGGGCAAACATCTCTAACAGGCATGGTAAGGTGTAGTGAAGGGTGAGTTTGGATGCTCAACTCACAGGTACTAAGGGCAACAATTTAGGATAGTTAGGCCTCACTGAGTCTTGGCCATGTGAGAAATAACTAAGACAAACGTAGTCATCTGTTCTCTCTCTGCTGCCCTGCCCACAGGGTAGCTCCTGAGCTGCTGCAGCTTTTGCTGCTGCCTTCTAGAGGTATTCTCAGGGTACTTAGTCTGCATTGCCAAGAGATGACTGAGGTGGGTGGATACATATGGAAGAGGCTGCTACTTTAATGATTTAATATGTTCTTTCTTTCTTTTTTCCTTTTTTTTTTTTTTTTTTTTGTCTTTTTCGTTTTTATTGGTACCAGGGATCGAACTCACGACTGCCTGCTTGCAAGGCAGGCGCTTATGCCACTGAGCTAAATCCCCAGCCCCAATATGTTCTTTCTTAAGACTGGACACAATTCAGTATGACTAAAAATGTAGGTGTCTGTAAAACTGCAAGTGCCCTTTTTCAAGTTATCATGTTGATTTAAAATTGATTAATATCATTAAATGTCTGTTTTCACTGCAGGTGACAAAATAGTTGAATAAGTAGATTTTTAAAAAATGAAAAGTATTATTATTCCATATTACAAGAAATCTAGAGGTATTAGCCAACTCTAAGGTTAGTTAATTCATCAGTGCAACGTTGTTAGGGGTTCAGGTTAAGTTTTCTGAGGGTCTCACTTTACCCTTCCTGCTTGCAAAAAAAAAAAAAAAAAGCTCTCATAGCTATAAACATCACATTTTTATATACCAAATCTCAAAAGCAGGGAGGTAGGACAATGTTTTTCATGTGTCGCTTAACTAAAAAATACCCACAGGCGCTTATGCCGCTGAGCTGAATCCCCAGCCCCCCACAATAGTTGTCAGGTGCACTTAGCTGTGATTTGGTCACAAGCTGAGGCATTACCAGGTTATGTGGAAAGGAGAAGGTGAGCTCTGACAGTAAAGGCAGACAGTTTGAGGGAGACCAACTGTGCCTGGGAGAATCTTTTTTTTTTTTTTTAAGATTTTTAAAATTTAATTTTATTTAAGGAGAAAAAAGAAAAAAAAACAGAAAAAGGGTACAAGTTATACAGAATTTCAGAAAAAATAAACAGTAGGAACTCACTAGTTAATTACATATTGTCATCTTAGAAATAGTTGTTGAAGTTGCAAAATTAAAGCATATAGAGGGGACTTTCAAATAGTGAGACTGCAAACAGTTTTGTTCATGATCCAACAAAATTCAGTAATGTAGTTATCTATCTTATACACTTAAATATATATGCAGTTATATCTTTTAGAGAACTTCCTTTTCCCTTCTTTGTACAATGACCATTACACATTTTGGGTTTTATTACTCCCACAGTTCTTACTACTTTTTTTTTTTGAAGAAAGTAAAACCAAATGTGACATACCAGGACAATGTCAGTCAAATCAAAAGGATGGACATAATACATAATGTAAAAACAAAATACAAGGTGATCAACAATGGTTACCATAATGCCTCTTGTATCTTAAAAAGAATTGCCTATATCATCAGTTATAATAAAATTGAACAAAACAGTAAAGAATACGACCAATAAAACCAAAACATCGGAGACATTAGAGGACTTCAAAAGAAGATAATAGTCAACCAGAATGGGCATCACAATGAATCTTACTGTCTTCATAGTTGTTGCCTATACTTTCAAACTTGGTACTATCAAGCATAACAGAATAGAGGAAAATCAGTCAAAACAAGATGGTGACAGCAATACAGAGTTTCAAATCAAGTTAATAGGAAATCAAAGTGGGTTACTATAATATATTCTGCCATTTTTTATTTATTTTTCCCTTAATTAAAAGGATAAAAATGAAAAAGTAGATAATAAAAAGGAGATTGAGATAAAAAAAAGAGGGCATAACAACAAAACAGCACAGGTCAAAACATAGCCATTTAAGCAAAATAGTGTTTCACCACAAGATAATCTCGACATAATAGTAGTTATCATAGTGTCTCTTCCCTTAAAATCTTTGGGTATAACTTCATATACTGTAGCATCAAACATCAAGACAATGTAAAACTGTTCAAGAGAATGACAGTATTACAAGGTATTTAGAATCAACTAACAGAAAATGAACAATGGTTTCTGTATAATCTCCTTGTCTATAAAAGTTTTTGTTTATATTATCACATATAATAAAATCCAATAAGATACAACAGGTTAGAGATGTAGACAGAAGAACAAAAGCTTGATGGAACTTCAAAACAAGAGGATATTAAATCAGCACTACCTATTATGATGTCTTGTTTTCTCCAAAATGGCTGTTCCTACCATCCAACCTTTTCTGCCTCATTTCTGTTGAGCTCTTTTTCTGTCATTTGTTGTCAGTTTGTCTTCTTTATTTCTCTTTCTGCTCCATTCATTGTGGCCGCTTTGCCATTGTTTCTGGAATCTTGGTATTTTTCATTTTTAGAATATCGTGTAGTAATCTCTGTAGAATTGAACTGGTGGTTGCAAATTCCCCTAGTTCCTCTTTATCCTGGAAGCACCTTGTTTTTCCATCAATTTCTAGGGACATTTGTGCAGGATATATCAATCTTGGCTGGAGGTTATTATCTTTCAAAGCTTGAATTATTTCCCCCCACGCTCTTCGTGATTTGATGGTTTGTGCCGAGAAGTCTGCTCTAATTCTGATGGGTGTTCCCTTGTAAGTGAACTGTTTCTTGTCTTTGACAGCTTTTAATATTCTGTTCTTATATTGGATTTCTGGAATTTTGATTATTATATGCCTGGGTGTAGCTCTGTTTGGGTTGTAGGTGGCTGGGGTCCTATATGCCTCATACATCTGAGTATCTTTACCTTTTGCTAAATTAGGGAAATTCTCTTGGATTATTTCTATGAATAGCTTTTGTAGTTCATTTGTTTGAGTCCCTACTTCTTCTTTTATGTTCTTAATTCTTAAGTTATAGATCCTCTTATCATCTTCTAGTCTTTGTATTTTTGCTGTTTGTTTTCTTGTTATTTTTAAGAAGTTTTTCATTTCATGCTCCCACCTTACAAATCTGTCCTCCAGCTCTGATAATCTATCCTTAGTTTCTTTCAAGCTGTTATGCCAGCTTTCAATAGAGTTTTTAGTTTCCTGGTAAGGTCTTTGAACCTGCTTCATGTATTCTGTGTTTTCTCTATTTTCTCCATCAAACAATTCTCCCCTTTTTTTCTGTTCTTCCATTCTACCATCTGTTTTTTCTTGGGTGGTGCTTAGCATTTCTCTAACTATTCTACTTATTTCTTGCTTTATTTCATTAAATACTTCATTTTTGAACTTGTCTATGAGGCTCCGGAGATACCGCTTTATGTCTATAGGTACTGTGTCGGATGTTGCATGTTTTCTGTCCTCATTCTCTTTTGCATTTACCTTTCTTGGATCAGTATTCTCAGGATTGGGGAACGAGGACCCTTTCTTTTTTTTTTTTTTTTTTTTTTTGTTTTCTTTTTTTTTTTATTTAAGGAGAAAAGAAAAAAAAACAGTGAAGGGGTACAAGTTATACAGGTTTACAGAAGAAAAAAATGCGCAGTAGGAAATCACTAGTTAATGGATTACATATTGCCATCTTAGAAATAATTGTTCAAGTCACAAAATTAAAGCTTGTAGAGTGGACATTCCAACAATGATAGTGCAAACAGTTCTGTTCAATGATCCAATAAAACTCTGTGATATCATTTTCTATCTTATGCATTTAAATATACATGCAGTTATATAGTTTAGAGCACTTTCTTTTCCTCTCTTTTGTACAATGACCATTACACATTTTGGGTTTCATTACTCCCACGGTTCTTATTGCTTTTTTGGAAGAGAGTAAAACCAAATGTGACATAACAGAACAGAGTCGGTCAAGTCAAAAGGGTGGACATAATAGATAATATAAAAACATAATACAAGGTGATCAACAATGGTTACCATAATGCCTCCCGCTATCTCTAATAGAATTGCCTATATCATTAGTTGTAATACAATTGAACAAAACAGTAAAGAACAAAACCGACAAAACCAAAACATTGGAGACATTGTAGGTCTTCAAAAGTAGATAAAAGTCAAAACGAGAATGGGCGTTATAATGAATCTCATTATCTTCTCAGCTGATGCCTAAACTTTCGAACCTGATACTATCCAGCAAAATAGAATAGAGGAATCTCAGTCAAAAACAAGATGGTGAGAGTAATACAGGGCTTCAAATCGAGATAATAGAAAGTCAAAGTGGGTTACTATATTATATCCTGCTATTTTTTTCCCTTTAATTAAACGGATAAAAATAAAAAAGTAAATAATGGAGTGGAGATTGAGAAAAAAGAGGGCATAACAGCGAAACAGGGCAGATCAAAACATAACCATTTAAGCAGAATAGTGTTTCACCACCAGATAATTCCGACCCAAAAGTAGTTACCATATTGACTCTTTCCTTGAAGTCCTTGAGTACAACTTCGTATACTGTAGCATTAAGTATATCAAAACAATGTAAAACCATTTAAGAGAATGACAGCATTACAGAGTATTTAGAATCGACTAACAGAAAATGAACAATGGTTTCTGTATAATCTCCTTGTCTTTAAAAGGTTTTTGCTTATACTATCGTACATAATAAAATCCAATAAGATACAACCTGTTTAGACCATTGGAGACAGAAGAACAAAAGCTAGATGAGACTTCAAAACAAGATGGTACTAAATCAGTATTACCTATTAAGATGTCATTTTCTCCAAAATAGCTGTTCCTATCATCCAATCTTCTCTGTCTCATTTCTGTTGAGCTCTTTTTCTGTCAGTAGCTGTCAGTTTGTCTTCTTCATTTTGTTCTCTGCTCCATTCGTTGTGGCCTCCCCGCCACTATTTCTGGGTTCTTTGTATTTTTCTTTTTTTAGAATATCCTGCAATACTTTCTGTAGAGTTGAATTGGTGGTTGCAAATTCCCCCAGTTCCTCTTTATCCTGGAAGCACCTCATTTTTCCATCAATTTCCAGGGACAGTTGTGCAGGATATCTCAATCTTGGCTGTAGATTATTATCTTTCAAAGCTTGAATTATTTCCCCCCATGCTCTTCGTGATTTGATGGTTTGTGCAGAGAAATCTGCTGTAATTCTGATGGGTGTTCCCTTGTAAGTGGTCTGTTTTTTGTCTCTTACAGCTTTTAATATTCTGTTCTTGTATTGAATTTCTGGAATTTTTATTATTATATGCCTGGGTGTTTCTCTGTTAGGGTTGTAGGTAGCTGGGGTCCTGTATGCCTCATACATCTGAGTATCTTTACCTTTTGCCAAATTAGGAAAATTCTCCTGGATTATTTCTGTGAGTAGCTTTTGTAGTTCATTTGTTTGTGTCCCTACTTCTTCTTTTATGTTCTTAATCCTTAAGTTATGGCTCCTCTTATCATCTTCTTGTCTTTGTATTATTGCTGTTTGTTTCTTTGTTATTTTTAAGAAGTTTTTCATTTCATTCTCCCATATTACAAGTCTGCCCTCCAGTTCAGATAGTCTGTCCTTAGTTTCTTTCAAGCTGTTATGCCAGTCTTGGATAGACTTCTTAATTTCTTGATAGTCCCTTTGAACCTGCTTCACATACTCAATGCTTTCTCTGTTTTCTCCATCAAGCAATTCTCCCCTCTTTTTCTGTTCTTCCATTCCACCATCTGTTTTTTCCTGGGTGGTGCTTAGCATTTCTCTAACTATTCTGCATACTTCTAGCTTCAGGTCATTGATAACTTCATTCCTGAATTGGTCTATGAGGCTCTCTAGATGGCGCTTAATGTATATTGGTGCGGTGTCCACTATTGCCTGTTTCTCAGAATTGGGGGCCGAGGAGCCTTTCTTGTTGCTTCCCTTTCCCATACTTTCTGTTCCTTATAAAATGCAAGCTTACATAGGAGGCCCGGCGCGGGGTCGAGCCTCCACACCGAGTCTTTTCTGTTCCTATTTTAGCGCCAGGACTGTATTCTAAGTTGGTTTCTCTCAGCCCAGTTCATTCCTGAGTCAGCAGAGCATATCTCTACCGGTTCATGTCTCCTTAGTCCGCATCATTCCTGGCCTCTGAGCCGAGCCTTTCAGAGAGCCTCCGGTAGTTGCTGTTGTCTGTCCGCCATGTTCTCCCGATCTTCCGAGGACCCTTTCTTGTTGCTCCCTTTTCCCATACTTTTTGTTCCTTCCATACAAGCATATGTAAGAGGCCGATTTTTTGTTTGTTTGTTTGTTTGTTTGTTTTTATTTTTTCCCTTTGTCTGGTACAGTTTGTTTGAATCCACAGGCTAGGTGTTCCCACTCACTGCAGTGTACTAGGGAGACACAGACCTGGGCAGCCTCTGCTGGGCCCACCCCTCCAGGTCAACCTACTGAATGCTTCACTGCTAGGGTGCACCGCCAGGCACAGGGACCTGATTTGGGCTAGCCTACTGGATCTTAGTCCGTGGCGTCACCAGGCCAAGCGCTCCCCACCACTCCCACTTGAGAGGGGAATATGCGACTAAAGTCACTGCAGGGCCCTGTTCCGGCTAGTCTGCCCGTTCCCAGAATGTCCTCTGTTGGAGCCTCCTGGTCTATGAAAGGGTCCCCATTTCTCTCACTCACTGCAGATCAATGCAGGGCTCCCTGCCAGTCTCGCTCTCAGTGCCATTTGGTTTGCCGATTCCAGCTCTCAGAGCTTTTGTGCATCTCTCTCCCTGCCCTGCGGATTGGGACGCAGTAGCAGCAGCAGGAAATTCAAATCACGGCTTCCAATGGCGGGGGATCCAGCTTCTGCACTGAGATTTTATATGTTCCTGTTATAGCATAAGGATTGCAGTTCCAGTTGGTTTCTCTCAGCTTAGTTCGTTCCTGGGTCGGCAGGGTACATCTCCCCTCGAGTAGAACTCCTCACACGGCACCGCTCCAGGATTCTAAACTGATACGCTCAGAGAGCCTCCGTGGCTGCTGTTATTTGTCCGTCATGTTCTCCCGGAAGTCTCGGGAGAATCTTCATAATAAAGTTTTAGGTTGTTATGAGTCTCATACCCTTTATCATTAATATACAAAGATTATAAACTCATAAAGAAAAATAAAAGAATTGTGACAAATACTGTAATGATACAGGTTTTCATTTCAACTTCTGCCTTAAACGTCACAAAAGCAAACATAACCTAATGTAGCTTTACTGACATATAAAAATCTGTACATATGTAAAATGAAAAATCTGGCAAGTCTTGACATGTATGTATACTCTCACTACATCCAAGATGACCATATTCATCATCCCATTCTTTCACTCAGTGCAATTACTTTGAGATTCATTCATGCTCTGATAACCTAACAATGGTGAATTCCTTTTTTATACTTGAGTAAAAGTCCGTTAAACGAGTGTACAGTGCTACAACTTGGTTATTTATTGGTTTATTGATGAACCTTTAGATAGTTTGCATTGTTTGCATATTACAACAAATTTGTTATGAACATTTATATAGAGTATATATTTTTATGGACATGTAATTTTTCTTTTGGTAAATGCCCAGAGAATGGCTGGATTATATAGTGTGCGTATGTTTAACTTTGAAAGAAACTGCCAAATTGGTTTTCAAAGTGATTGTACCATTTCACATTTCCCCCAGCAGCATCTGACAGTTTCAAATGCTTCACATTTTTGCCAACATTTGGTATGGTCTTTTATCTTAGACAGTTGAACAGATGTATAGCAGTATTTGACTAAACTTTTATTTGTTTATTATTATTTTTATTTTAAAGGGAACAAAACAATAAAAAGGAAGAAAACAAAACAGTGAAAACAATATAGAATTTCAAAAACAAGACAGAAGAAAATTCCCTGTAGTTGCTATAATGCATATTGTTATCTTCTAAAAAGATGCTCAGACTAAACATCTAATTTACATTTCCATAATGAGTAACAGGCATTAACATGCTTACTTGCCACCTAAATACCTTTTTTGAATGTCTTAGTTTTCTTGTTTCTGAAACAAAATACCTGATACCCACATGTTAGAGGAGGAAAGGTTTATTTTGGCTTACATTTTGCAGAAGTTTTAGTCCACAGTCAGCTGGCTCCAAGGTAGGTTGGCCTGGCAAAAGGGCATCACTGAAGAGAAATAGTCCATGGCAGAGCAGACAGGAGACAGCAAGCAGTGACCCGGCCTTTCTTCTTGTCTCCTCATATTTCTTTTTTTTTTTTTTCAGTTTTTAAAGTATTTTTTTTTAAAAAAAAAAGGAGATTAAGATAAAAGAGGACATAACAACACAGGTCAGACCAGAACAATTTAAGCAACATAGTGTTTTACCACAAGATAACCCGACATAACAGTAGCTACCATACTGTCTCTTTCCTTGAAATATTTGAGTATACCTTCATATACTATCAAACATAATAAGAGAGTGTAACACCTTTCAAGGCGATGAAAGTATTATAGGGTATTTAGAACCAAATAACAGAAAACTAACAATGGTTTCTATATTATCTTCGTGTCTATAAAAATTTTTCTTTATACTATCACACATAGTAAAACCCAATAAGATACAACATGATAAAACTGATGGAGACAGAAGAACAAAATTTGATGGGACTTCAAAAAAGATAATATTAAATCATCATTAGTTTTCCACTTATAGGCATATTCCCAGAAGAACTGAAAACATCTGTTATGGTTCGATAACTAGTGGTCAACTTAACGCCAGCTGGATTACATCAGCATGCATTGAGAGAAGATACTCCACCTGAGGAGGGTTGCCAGGATAAATAGGTGGAGAAGAGAGGTGTGGGAGAGGGATTGAGGTGTTATGGAGGCATTGTTGGTTCTCCTACGAGTTGCTGTCTGAGCTGTTGGTTCTCCTGGAGAAGCTCTGGTCTTCACATCGAGCATTGCTTCCTGGCTCCGGAGGGGAAGACATGTGCTGCCTGGTCTCCAGGATGAACTCGTCACACTGCTTCCTGGCACGAACCCGACTGTGCTTGTCGTCGGAGGAGCTCGGGGCCTCCGTGTCGCTGAGGACAGCTGTGGTTCCTTTCAGGACAGCCTCGCTCTTTGTTGTGAGTGTGACTTCTCAGCTCCAGCGTAGAACCCTCATCCCACTAGCACAGCTCCTTCATCCTGCTGGCATAGACCTTCTGGCTTCCACCGCTGACCCTTGGGTCTTCCCGGCATGAATCCGTAAAAGAGACTGCCATGAGTCCTTGTGGGCTCTGGACTTCCAGTTGGACTCGTGGAGGCGTTGTCCTGAGCTCTGGGTTTTTATCTGGACTCATGTGGGACATTGCCGTGGGGTTTAGGCTCTTGACTTAAATAATCTATGTTGTTGGTGTTGCGGATAGATTTCCTGCATTTTCCTGTGTTAACTTCCGGTGACCATTATAAAAATATTATAAACTCCATGTTCTGACCTGAGTTGTTCTCTGTGTACAAGCCCTGACTACAACAACATCATACCACAATGATATATGTGCACCCATGTTTATAGCAGCACAATTTGTGATAGCCAGATCTTGGAAACAACCTAAGTGTCCATCAACTGAGGAATGGATAAAAAAGTTGTGGTATTTTTATACAATGGAGTACGACTCAGCTATAAAGAATGATCACATTGAGATATTTATAAATAAATGGGCACAGCTTGAGACCATACTCTTAAGTGAAATAAATCAAACTCACATGTATAAATACCAAATAGTTTCCCTAGTGTAAGAAATGGTAAGAATACATAAAAGTATGTGATAAACATGATTCCCCATTATATTGCTTTGAAGCCTTATAATGTTTTCATTCATTAATTGGAATGGTTTTATTCTGGGTTGTTTGATTTTATTGTCTTTGATGGTACAAACAGCTATTTTGAAGAAAACAAGACATTATAAAAGCTAATGAAAAGCTAATGATTATAAAAGCTCAAATATTTCAAGGAAAGAGACAGTATGGTAGCTACTGTTATGTTGGGTTATCTTGTGGTGAAACACTATGTTGCTTAAATTGTTGTGTTCTGACCTATGCTGTTGTATTGTTATGTCCTCTTTTATCTTAATCTCCTTCTTTCTTTTAATTTTTTAAATAAAAAATCGGTAAAAAATATGCACAAATTAACTATCTCTGCATATCGTTAAATCTCATGGGTTATGTCATGAATTTTTCCTAAAGTCATTAAATTCCTCTTATAGTTTGTATTTAAAATGTTTCCCCAAAGCTCATATGTTGAAGGATTTGTCCACTACTAATAGTGCTGTGGAAGGAGGTAGGAACTTTTAGAGATGGGGCCTAGTTAAGGTTAGGTCACAGGGCTGCAGTGCAGAAGGAGATGCTAGGACCTCCCACTCTGTCTCTCCTTACTTCCTGGCTGCCATGAGGTAATCAGTCTTTCCCTCCCACACATTTCAGTCATAATCTTCTTCCTCATCACAGGCTTTGATGGGCTCAAGCAACCAGGGATTGAAACCTCTGAAACTGAGATGAAATAATCTTAAGTAACCTTAGTTATCACAGTCACAGGAAGCTGACTCGGTCCCCTTCAACACTGAAGGACTCATCTTACACTAGGTCACTCAAATCTTGGCTGGGACAAAATATTAGTACGTATTATAATCTGAATTATCTTTTTATAGTACTTATTATAATCTTATCTTTTTAAAAACTTTATATAGTTTTACACCCCTTAGTGTAAGGTCTGTGAAAGGACTTTGTATGTTTAACTTTTTACCCCTAGTGCCTAATATAGTAGCACTTAATAAATACCTGTTGCATCAATAACTATGTCATAGAGACCTATGTACTGACTGAGAAAAATTTAAAGATATTTAAACACTTTAAAACTAGGTCCTACAATGTTATTTGAAAAAAAATTCCATGTTGGGTTAAATAAAAAGTACATACATTCATCTGATTTTTTTTTTTTTATCAGTACCAGGGATCGAACTCACGACCGCCTGCTTGCAAGGCAGGTGCTTATGCCGCTGAACTAAATCCCCAGCCCCTAAATTTTTTAATATATATGTCTACAGGATGAAATGTGGGTTTTGCTGGAAAATGATATTTTAAATTTTTACTTTATACCATTCTTAACCATTTGCATTTTTATTATGTAAATGCATTGATCTTTTCTTTCTTTCTTTCTATATTTTTTTGAAACATGGTCTTCCTCTATAGTTTAAGCTAAACTTGAACTTGTACCAGGTTGGCCTGAAACTCGAAACAATCTCCTACCTCAGCCTCTGGAGTGATGGAATTACAGGTATTTACCACCATGCCTGGCTCCTTATAACTAAATTTAAGAATAAATTATTAAACTAATATATATTGTTTGCAGAATGCAAAAATAAACTTTTTTTTTTTTTTTTTTTTTGTCTTTTTCGTTTTTATCGGTAACAGGGATCAAACTCACGACTGCCTGCTTGCAAGGCAGGCGCTTATGCCGCTGAGCTAAAGCCCCAGCCCCCCAAAATAAATTATTTCTAAGATTTTCCCTTTCAGTCTATTGCCTCATTTCTCTGACAGGCATTATGAAGAGTTTAGCATTCTCTGGCAATGGGAAGATCCCTGAAGATTGCTGGTCTTTAAATTACCAAACTGAGATAATACTTCCAGTTGCAAATACAACTAAAATAACTTCAACAGAAGATTTTCAAGATTTAAATATAACAGTTTATGAAAAATAACTTAGAAATAACCAACCTTTGATAGAATCAGGATTAATTTAGAAAGCTTACATTTTGTAATAAACATAGATGTGGATTCAGGGGCATACAGAATATTATTCTTTCAGGCTGTCAGAATCTATTGTCTGCACTTACATATGTAGATCTCATTAGTAAATTAATACATTTGACCCCCAGCCCTTTTTCATATTAGGAGGTAATTTGAAAAACCTCCCAGATCTCCTAGATGTTTGCAGTAGAAAATTACATTGTAACTGGTAGGAAGTTGGCTGTAATAACCACATCCTTGTGCTTTCCCTTGCTAGAGAGTAAGCATGTCAAAGCTAGCCACAAATGCCTGACTTTTTACATAAGGTCCTTTTACTTCAGGCAAAATTATTTTAAAACATAATATTGACATTGCGATAATCATTGCATTTATACATCTCATCAAGTGTAAAATTCCAAATATGTGGAAAAATACATTAAATTGTTAGAAAATAAGAAATTGAGCTGAATGAAAGCTGATTCTTAAGCACTTGAAATACAGGAACTTTACTGAGATAATTTTGGTGAAAATTACCTAAATTGCATATGAATTCTGCCCAGATCTAAAGTAATGGGTCAGCTATTGTAGATTTAATTGTCAGTGTGAGACAGTAGGATTTTTTTTTAACAATTTCACTTTTATGTTAAGAATAAACTTTGAAAATAACTGCTTAAATCTTAATGACAAATTCTGAATGGAATGAAATGTTTTAAAATTTTTTAAACTGACCAATGGGACTTGAGGGGAAGTCTGCTAGGGAATTTGAAGATTTTCTATATTAATGAAGGGACACATATGAGAAGAGAGGGCTCTTCTTCCCATAGACACTCTCATCTGTATAACAGCCCACTTTGCTGCAAATGTCTTCTTAAATGAGGGGAGCTTACTGGAGAGGGCAAGTCAACTTAAAGACATTGAGTAGCCAACAAATTAACTAAAATTTATCAACCCGGGAGTCACTCTAGCTTAGGCTTTTTTTTTTTTTATGTGAATCTATGCATTTTTTACTTTAAAAATTATTGAAGACTAATTACATAGAGACTCAAGAATGGATAGCTGAAAATTTCAAGCCAAAGTTAAATTATGATGTTACATATACCTAATCATAAATACATAAGTTATGTCATTAAATTAATATCCTATTAAGCTTTCCAATGAGTTCCAATAAGGAATTAAGTTTTTTCTCAAGTTTTACCAGCTTCATTTTTAAGGAACAATAAGTGTGTTGTTCTCAGAAGTCTCGAAGGGAAAGTCAGATTGACAAGGAATATATTAACTGAAAGGAACAGTTAACTAGAAGACATAACATTATAATTAGTATTTTGTTTTGTTTTTGGTTTTTGGTTTTTTGAGACAGGGTTTCACCATGTAGCCCAGGCTGGCCTTGAATTCAATATGTAACCCAGGATGGCCAGCAATCCTCCTGCCTTTATCTCCCAAGTACTGGGATTACAAGCCTCTACCACCATACTCAACAACATTACAGATAGAACTACATAGAAAATGCATTAGAATGTCCTCTGTATATATTTACACATTTGTTCTTGGTATTATGTGTATATATGTCAGAGACCTCAGAATCCATGTCCCTACCTTTCAGAAGGTGTCACACTTGTGTATGTGTGAGAACCCTTTCCCATGAACTTGGAAATCTTTATTCACTGATGAGGGTGATACGGAGACATATAGAATGCACACTCTTCTTAATCACACAGAACACAAACACTAACATTGTAACATTAAGTCCAGGACCTGGAAGATGTTAACTATCAAGAAGATGATGATACATTAAAACTAATGTTGTCTTGCTTCCTTTTTCTCTCCATCCTAGGCTGTTTGTCACATTGGAAAATATCATTTTAGATCAGTCTTCCTAAAATATATTTGACGCTGGACACACAGCTCGTGCCTGCAATCCTAGCAATGTAGGAAGCTGAGGCAAGAGGAAAGCAAGTTTGTTATAGATTAAGAACTGGTAGTCAACTTAATGCCAGCTGGATTACATCAGCATGGCACTGAGTGAAGATGCTCCACCTGAGGAAAGTTGCCAGCATAAATAGGTGGAGAAGAAGGAAGGCGTTAATGCGTTGTTGCCTTGAGGTGTTGCGGCATTGTGGGGTTCTATGAGTTGCTGTTTGAGGCATTGGTTCTGGAGCAGCTTTGGTCCTCACATCAAGCATTGCTTCCTGGTTCCAGAGAGGAAGACCCAAGTGTCCCACTTGGTCTCCAGGATGAACTCGTCACACTAGCTTCCTGGCATATACCTTACTGTGCTTGTCATGGGAGTAGTTCGGGGCCTCTGTGTCGCTGAGGATGGCTGTGGTGCCTTTCAGGACAGCCCTGCTTCTTTGTTGTGAGTGTGACTTCTTGGCTCCAGTGTAGAACGCTCATCCCACCAGCACAGCTCCTTCGCCCCACTGGCATGGACTTTCTGGTTTCCACTGCTAACCTTTGGGCCTTCCCAGCACAGATTCATAAAAGAGACAGGCGTGATTTCTTCTTGTGGGCTCTGGACCTCTAGGTGGACTCGTGGGAGGCATCGACATGAGTTCTGGGTTTTCATCTGGAGTCATGTGGGACATTGCTATGGGATTTAGGCCCTTGACTAAATATTCTATGTCTTTAGTGTTGTGGATAGATTTTCTGCATTTTCTTGTGTTAAGTCCCGATGACCATTATCAAAATATTATAAACTCTGTGTTCTGATTCTAATTGTTCTCTGCACAGCCCCTGACTACAACAAAGTTCAAGCCCAGCCAGGACAATTTAGTGAGTTATTGAGACCCTGTTCCAAAAAAAAAAAAAAAATCCCTGATAGAGATTAACAGTAAAGGCTTAAAGTGTGGCTCAGTGGTAGAACACCTGCCTAGCATGTGTCGAGCCCTAGGTTTGATCTTCATCACTATAAACAAATACATAATAGCAACAACATCATTTAGTCTAATCAATTTCAACTCTAGACCCTGACATGGCTCTTGATTAATTCCCACATAGGCTCATGGTCAAGAAGTCTGATAGATGTACAAAGTTCATGTTTTTTTTTTTTTAATTTTATTTTGAAAGTAGTAAAAATGCAACAGCACAAGACAGAACAAAGCCAATCGAGACAATGCAGTGAAACTGGTACAGGATTTCACAGTAGGATACTGGGATAGTAGTAATAGGTACTATGGTATATCTCCTTAACTTCACAATAGTTGTCCTGTCAATTAGGTATAGCAAACTCAAACCAAAAATAGAACATTATAAAACCAATTGAGAGTACTGAATAGAGCAAAAGAAACATAACAAAACAAAACAGTGAAAACCACCTTTGCATTTAAACAGAAGATAGAAGGAAATCCCCGTATTTGCTATACTGCATATGGTCGTCCTCCCAAGAGATGCTGAGACATCTATCCCTAGTAGCTATGGGGGGGGGGGGAAGGGTGCTTCATTTTCAGCCCCCGTGGCAGTAGGCTCACAGGTAATGGTTCTCTTCCTGGCTAATGACCCAGGTGCTTGCCAAGAGGGCGGGTGAATAAGCTGCCTAAGTCCCACCATGGCCGGATCTTGGAAGCTCTGGTTCTCCTCCTGGCCCATGCTGTAGGAGCTTAC
This sequence comes from Cavia porcellus, assembly GCF_034190915.1. Classification (NCBI taxonomy): domain Eukaryota; kingdom Metazoa; phylum Chordata; class Mammalia; order Rodentia; family Caviidae; genus Cavia; species Cavia porcellus. Next base: position 43,393,514 of record NW_026947493.1, read on the forward strand.
CAAGACAGGGGTGAAAAGTTCACGTTTCTCAACTACTCTTTTATTTTAAATCTTTTTAAGGCAGGGTCTCACTATGCACTTCATGCTGGCCTTAAGCTCACTTTGTAGCCCAGGCTAGTCATGAATTTGCAGTGATCCTCCTGCCTCAGCCTCCTGAGTGCTGGGATTACACGTGTGTGCCACCATGCCTGGCTAATCTCTTTTGCTTTTTACTATACCTAGACTGGTTTTCTCATTCCTCTTAGCATGAGACTGGTTTAGGCACCCATACAGGCACTATTGTGTGTTATTGTTCTCCAAGAAGTTACCCCCCAGCATTCTCCTTGATAAAAGACTCTTGCTTTTCTTTGTGCTATTTCAATCTGTTTGTGTGCGTTCCCTGCCTCCTGTGGTTGCTGTTGAGGACTGACTCATTCATTAGCTACCCTCAGCCCCCTTCTCACACATTTGTGTACTTTTAAGCCTGAAAAGATCTTATTATGTATTTCTAGGTTCTCCTGTGACTAGAATTCTGAATGTGAATTATATCCTGGGAGAGATTACATTTACATATTTATTGTGGTATATTGTTTTAACTGTTCTATTTTTTGCTAGTTACTATTATTAACCTGTTTTTGCCAAATATTGATTTTTTTTAATTTTTGCATAACATTCATATATGTTACTTTGAAAAATCCAAGGAACAAGAATTTGAAGAGAATATATTTCTTTGTATTCCATTGTTATGAGCATTCCAAATCACTAGGCATTGAATGGGTAATCTCTTACTGTGCATAATTTATGTTAAATTTGTCATAGGTATATAATTCTTTATAGGAAAAATATAGTATAAATAGAGTTTGGTACTATATATAGTTTCAGACATTCTTTGGTGATCTTTGTATGTAACTCCTTTGGACAAAGAGGTATACTGAACTTGCCAAAGTCCCTAACTGTCGCACTGGAGGTTAGCATTTCAATATGAATTTTGGGGAGACATATTCTAACTCACAACTAATATTCAGAAATAATGTTTATTCAGTTGTCAGGGCATCTGTTTGCCCAGTCCAGTTCACACAAAAAAATTAGTCAGCACACACATATATATAGAGTAAAGGCAGCATGTTTCTGGAATTTAGAGCAATCGTTTGGGTGTCCTTCAAAGGCTTATGTGTCCCAGCTTCATGGTGCTATGCGAGGGAGTGACCCTTAAGAGGTGGGACCTAGTTGAAAGTCTTTCGGATATATCAGAAATAGCTCTTGAAGGGCATATTGGGATCCCTGACCCTCCTTTCTCTCTGACTCTTTGACTGCCATGAACTGAACAGCTTTCTCTACCACGCCTTTCCACAGGCTCAAAAATTGGGCCAGCCAATCATGGACTTAAAGCTCCAAAATAGTGGCCCAAATAAACCATTCATCTTTTTAAGTTGACTACCTCAGATATTTAATTATAGTAATGGAAAGTTAACACATGAACAGTTATCTCATGATCCTGTAAGTCACTAATCACCCGTAATTAGTCTGTCTCTTTTAAAACTAGCTGGAGCAGATACCATGACCAAATCCTGATGGATATATTTGCCATATATATTGGAGTGGCCTGTGACCCAGTCCTGGTCAATGAGAAATAAGTAGAAAACTTGCACTCTGATAACTCTAGGAAGCCATCTTACCAGTCCTGGATTGTTTCCTTACAGAGAGGATAAAGTCCTAATTTATTTAAGAGACAAATACATATTACTGTATGTTCCATCTTCAGGCTTGCATTTTTTGTAGGTTATTTGGGTGCTGTTAATGCTGAAGGCTAGGAAAACTGTTAGGCTATAAATTATAAGCTGAAATATTATGAATATCCGCAATAATTATTCTTGCATTTGTGAATGTAAGTATATGTATACCTTTAGGGAAATCCTTTAACATGGAATTGCTAGATCAGAGTGTGTATAATTGAAATACTGAGAAGTATTTCCAAATCACATTTCATCCAACTTACATTCCAATAGTACAACAGTCCTCATTTCTTCTTTACCAATAATGAGTGTATTTTTATTTGTATCATTTGGATAGATAATAGATGTCATGTCCTTATCTTTTGCATATGTATTTTTTCATTTTTGTGCTTTCATATATCTTTTCATAAAGATATTAGCTGTTTGATTTCTATGAACTGTTTTTTATACTATTTGTGACTTTCCTACCCAGTTATTGGTTTTTTTTCTTATTAAATTTTTTTTTAAAGATTTTTTTTGGTGCCGGGGATTGAACTCATGACCTCATGCTTTCCAGGCAGGCACTTAAACCACTGAGCTAAATCCCCAGGCCCCCTTTTTAAATTCTGAGAGTTACTTTTATATAAAGGAAATGACTACTCTTGACTTTGTGACTATTTCTCCTATGGTGTTTCATTTGTTGTTTTGTCTTTTGACCTTGTATTTGGATACTTTTCTTTTTAGAGGCAAGCTAGTGCTATGTAGCCTCAATTCTGGCCTTGAGAAATTCTCCTACCTCAGCCTATCAAGTAACTGGAATTACAAGCATGCAGTTCACTGTGCCCAGCTGAGATTTTTTTGTGTCACAACATGGTTTTTTGTTGTTGTTTTCCAGTACGAAGTATTGAACACAGGGCCTTTCCACTGAGCTATATCTCCAGCCCATATTCATTTTTGAGACAGCTACTGCTAAGTTGCCTGAGCAGAGCTCAAACTCATGATCCTCTTGCCTCAGCCTCCCAGAAATATTTTTATGCAATCAAAATTAACAATATTTTCCATTATGACATCTTGTGGTGTGTGTGTGTGTGTGTGTGTGTGTGAGAGAGAGAGAGAGAGGGAGAGAGAGAATTTTTGCTACCTTTGAGTTCATCTAATAGGACTAATTAAGCAGCGAAGACATGTCTGACTTGCATTAAACTACCTATTTTACTACAATTTTACAATAAATGAGAGAAGACAGAAAAAGGCAAGGAACATTAATTTATTGTGGACAAACACTATGCCAAGTGCTTACCATGGTAGGAAGCCTGGAAAAAAAGACAGTGCTTTCCAACTAGATCATTGGTAGAAGCCCAAGGGTCCCAAATGTCAGAGGAGCTAACAGAGTAGGAAGCAAACTGTTCAGTCTTTCTGGGTCTCAATATGGACTCTGCCCTGATTAGCTGGACAACCCTAAGTTAGTTTTCCACACTGTGAGTTTTTCTAATGTATTTGTAAAAGTTCTCAGAATCATAAAATCATTTAGGTGTGTTCAAATCAATAAGGGTAAATATCATGGAATACTGAGCAGTTAGGCCGTAAACTGTCAGTGTAGACAGTACATCTCTGCTTTATAACTGTGTTAAAATATCCATACCATAAGTGGAATGTAAGAATAATAATAATGTAACTTTCTACATGTGCTCCTGTACCTGACCTCATATTCTCTAGAATTTCCAGTCTTGAAGAGGAAAAATCATCTATTCTATTGTTATCACTGTCATATATACAATCAAGTAAAAGAAACTATCAGGGTTGGTTTCCTTCAGTAAGCTTTCTATCTGCCCTTCTCCTGCAATTCTTAGATGGCTTTAGGGAGAAGTTGTGTCTCCAGAGGTGGTAGAAGGAGGGAAAGAATGCAGGTTTCTGTGTTGTCTTTCCTCTATGTCTAGACTGAAATTACAAGGTATATGTCTGTAACCTGAGCATCTGATCCCTAAGGGTGATGCTGGTACCCAACTGCTACCACTGCCATCCAGCCAAAGGTCCTGAGCCCTGTGTTTAAGGAGTCCTCCACATTCCTCCACTCAGTCCGGCACGCTAGCCTGGGTAACCTCTGTACCTTCTTCCCTTGCAGCATGCTCTCCAGGTTCCTCCTCCATCCTTTGTTTCCTGCATCTTCCTAGGTTGAGGCTCAGGGCTGAATACCAGGGCTTTTGTGGGGATCAGAGATGGATGGTAAGGTCAGCCTTGGTTCCTAAGTCCTCCCTACTCCTCCTCCACTCCATCCAAAGCAGATGCCAGTGCAGATGATGTCCCCACTGAGGTCTTTCTGGCCTGACCACTGCCCTTCCCAGTCACCACTGTGAGTCAAAAGCTACGTGTAGACCTCCAGTCTTGGTTCTTACATAAAGAAAATATATGTGCATTTAGAAATCCATTTTCCTTCTTAATAAAGTCTAAAATTTAAGTCTGTTATCTTGACAGAGATTCTGGAAGTAAACTTAACATTTTTAAAGGCATACAATAAGTTTGTTCTAGGAAAAATGTGCCTTTACAAGGGTTCTTAATTCAGTGACTAAAGAAAGCCAAAGATTACCTTTTAGTAGCCAGAATACATAATTTCCACCTTAGTAAACTGCTGCACGCCGAGTATTTACTCAAAACAAGTTTCTCTAACTCATGCCCTCGTAAGAAATAGGATCTAGGTTTCTTTCTTGAATCAATTTTTTCTTCTGCCCATCTTGCTTCACACTCCTTCTGTCCTCAAGTTTGGTTAAACCTGGATTCACTATCTGACTCCGGGCACTAAAGGGTGCTCTCTGTTCCCCCAGCAGGAAGCTGTTTCCTTTCAGCAAAGGAAGAGAGTTTCTCCTGAAAGCAAATTGTGCATCCCCTGGGCCACTGGGCTGGATCCAGCTTGCATAGCTTCGGGGAAGCAAAGCCCCAGTCATTTTTTAAGGTGAAGGAGGTTTGTGTGTTAGGTTAAGACATTTGCATTACCAACATCTGCTAGTACTGACTTGGTCCGAGAAGAAATGTGAAGCACTTGTTGTCAGGTGAGGCAGCTCTTTGGGTCTCTCAGGCTACACAGCCAGCATAAGAAAGTTTAGATTCTTTTTTTGGTCTGGTCTTGTGGTCAGGTCTTCCTTTTCGGGGCACTGTGTCCTGTGTACTCACAGAATACAATCACACCTATAACTTGACTGGACACTGGTACAACTGGCCCCCTCTTTCTGAAAGGAGTAGCTTCCCCACTTTCTTCACCAAGCTCTCCTTGCCTCAGCCATTGCAAACCTGTTTTTACTTGACTGCAGTCCACATTTCAAGATGGCTCTGGTATAGAAGCTGACAGTAGAAAGGAGAGCAAATGTGCCACATACAGAATAGAAACAGTCTTGCTCAGGCCTGTTTTTTAATAAATGTAAATTTTTTTGATCCACATGATAGACCTATTTACATGAAGAATTATTAAGATGGGCATGGTGGGCACATGCTTGTAATTCCAGCATTCTGGGAGGCTGAGGCAAGAAAATCATGAATTCAAGCCCAGTCTGGGCAACTTAGTGACTTAGAAAGACTCTGTCTGAAAATATAAACAAAAAAAGGATAGGATGTAGCTTAGCTTAAAAGGTCTGGTCCTAACCCCAGGAAACACACATACCACACACACACACACACACACACACACACACACACACACACACACGGCTTAAAATAGCACACATTTAAAAGTTTGTCTTGGGTGACTAGAGAATTCATTTAAAAGCAAAAATGTTTAAATCAACTGTTATTTCACATAGCTTGAAACATCCCCTAACTCCCAAAGGCCATAAAAATGGAGAGGAGTGGTTCAAGTTCACCCTCAGGACAAACCTTTTGGTCCTGAGAGGGCAGGAATGTGTGAGTTTCTTGAGTAGCATCCATGTGCACAGGAAATGACTATTGACATAATCTTTAAGCCTAATAGTTAAGATTATTTTCCAGTTTGTAATTTAAAAGTTTCTGACAGCTAAATGCTACAGTATTATTTATAATGAAAGTGTTTTGGTGACCGAGGTATATTTCACTGAATTGGTTTCTCTTATAAGTTAAGACTTGTGTAAACATAGGAAGGGAAACTCTTTCAAAGTTTATATAATGAGGCAAAATATTACTGCCCCTCATTTCCAACTGACCTGCATTCCATCTGTATGATGCTCATAGTCCACAGGAAGCAAATCTACAAAAATTAAGGGGCATTTATTTTTCAGTACAATATATAAGCTCACCAGCTATCAGTATGTAATAAAAGTACATAGATATTTTGTGATATATAAAATTTTATAATATTTCTCCTAAATACTACCATTGAAATTTGGAACCTTAGATTTTGGGTATCTTTTCAGTTGCAAGGAAAAAAATAACCAAGAAATCGAGTGTCCACCTTGGAAAAAGAAAACAATAGTATATGACTAGTTGTATGTCACCTCAGAAATTTCTGGAAATCCTCCAGTGGTGATTTAGTTGCTAAGAATCAAAGGTCACAGATTTTGAAATAAATGATTGATATAACTTATAATGCAGTTAGAAAAGATGCATATTTATATTAAACCATCTCTCAAAATATTTAATATATAAATTTGTATCAGAAGTCTGGGGACTTCAAGGAAGATGGCAGAATGGTAAGCAGCAGACAAAGAGCCACTCTGAGATTTGGTGTCCAGACACTAAAATAAGACACTTGAGGAAGAGAATAAAAATGAGTTCCCTGAACACAGGAGGGATCTAAAGTGAAAATGGAAGCCCACCAGAAAAACGAAGAGAAAAACTTCAATGAACAAGGACATGGTAGGTGGCTCCTCTAATTTAGGACTGTGTGGGAGGAGCAGTTCAAACCTGTGGAGAAATGGTGACTGCTGGAAACCCTAGCCCTCCGTGGAAAGATGTACCAGTGCAATGGAGGAGTGGATATTGTAGACTGGTGAGTGGTATGGATTCGGCCTTCCCATGGGAGACAGTGATTGGCTGGGAGCTGTCTTGGAGAGGGGCCAACTGAGCTCAGAACTCAGAACAGCTGCTACCTCCAACTAGCAGCTCCAGATGAATTGAAGCTTGTAGAAGATTCACTGATTGCTGCAGGGTACAGTTATTACTGATTGTATCACTTTAGCCAAAATGACATAACTATTCTAACTAGCTGTTCCTCCTGGTATTTCAAGACTGAAATTGCCTAAGGGTCATAGAAAATGCTGTGGGCCAGTGCCAGAGAACCAGGGGTTGGGCCAAGTAAGCAGCAACTTCTCATCCTCAACATATTGAAGAGGTAGGATACTGCAACAGACTCAAAACCCCAAAACCAGCTACACCTGGAAGACACCTTGGAGGAGTAGTAATTTCCTAAGGGTATTAAATACTAGAAATAAAGCCAGTCACCATAGGCAGTTTACAAGAATCAACTCAGGAGTTAAACAAGGGGGAAAAAAGGAGAAAATGAGAAGACACTTAATCAAGATGCAACCCCGGGGGCAATAAGGTGGGACAAGAGGAAAGCCACTTACCTGGCCTCTCTGAAGTGGTAACAATGAAGCAAATGAAGGAACCTCTAGAAAAAAATCAACTCAGAAAAAATTACTCAGATAACTACAGAGATGGTGACCACGAGGAAGAAGAACATGCTTAGTAAGTCTAGATATGATACAGATGAAAAAAAAAATACAGGAGTGTAGGAAAATGGTGGAAACCAGGAGTGCCCAACATGGGAATGGAATTCATAAAACAGATTCAAGCGTATCTGCAGCAGAATAAGCCAATGTGGGGACAGAATCTCAGATATAAAGACAGTCTAGTGATTATGAAAAGAAAGATTTCTTGAAAATAGCAAGGGACCACTAGAAATCAATCCAGCAGCTGCTAGATGATACAACAACGAATAACATAAGATTGACTGGAGTCAATAAAAGAGCAGGCAGGTCAGGGATTTAGCATAGTGGCATAAACGCCTGCACTGTAAGCGTGTGGTTGTGAGTTCAATTCCCAGTACCAAAAATAAACAAATAAAAGAGCAAGCAATAGAACAAATGGTAAAAACAAACAAACAAACAAAAAACTATTGACACACATGCAGACTTCTCTGGCAGGGAAAAAGTATTCGACATACAGATAAATGAGGTATATAGAACTCCTATTAGTCATGATAAAAAAAAAACTTACAGCCAGACATATCACAGTCAAGATCTCAGAAATTCAGCAGGAGAACAGAATACCAAAAGCTGCTAGAGAAAAGAAGCAAATCACATCAGAATCATAACTAATTTTTTGTCCTTCTGAAGTCAAGGACAGCTGGGAGTAAAGTATTTCAAGTCCTAAGAGAAAACAACTTCCAACCCAGACTGATGTACCCTGCAAAAGTATCTTTAAAAATCGATGGAAAGGGCTGGGGATTTAGCTCAGCGGCATAAGCGCCTGCCTTGCAAGCAGGCAGTCGTGAGTTCGATCCCTGGTACCGATAAAAAGGAAAAAAGACAAAAAAAAAATCGATGGAAAAATAAGATATTTCCAATGACAAAGAACATCTGAGGAAATTCATGAACACCAAGCCAGGAAGAACTACAACTTCATGAACTCCAACAGAATGAATCTATCAGGCAAAGCAAATAATTAAACAAAGAGGAATAAAAGCCAAAAACAGGAAAATAATGTGGCAAGGATAAAACCAATATATAACAGTTATTATCATAATGTTAAAGGGTTCAATTCATCAATCAAAAGAAGCAGAGTGGCAGACTGGAGCAAGAAGCAAGATCCAACACTATGCTTCATACAAGAAACACATTTAATTCAAAAAGAAAATTTTAGACTAAAAGTCAAAGGATGGAAAACAATACTCCATGCAACAGGAACCTGGAAAAAAGCAAAGGTAGCTATTCTATTTACAGACAAAGTAGATTTCAAGCCAAGACTGATTAAGAAAGGCAAAGAAGATCACTATGTCATTGTAAAGGGAACAATCTGAGAGTAAGAGAGAACAATCATAAATTTATATGCAGCAAATGCCTGTGCACTCAACTATATAAAAACATTAATGGACATGAAAAATCAAATAAGCAACAACAAAATTGTATTGGAGGATCTCATCATGAATAGATCAACTACATAAAAACTCAACAATGAAACATTAGAACTAAACCAAACTTTTGAACAAATGGATTCACTGGAGGTTCTCTCAGATGCACATGGGATGTTCTCCAAAACAAATCACATACTAGCTCATAGAACAGGCTTAAGCAAATGCAAAGGAATTAAAATTATCCCATGCATATTATCAGACCATAGTGCAATGAAATTGGAACTCAGTGGCAAAAGAAACCACAAGAATTTCATAAACCTGTGGAAATTAAATAACAGCCTCTAACAACCAATGGGTCACAGATGAAGTTAAAGAAAAAATTAAGACAGTTTCTACAATTAAATAGTAATGCCATTAAAACATACTGGAGTTTATGGAACACACTGAAAGCGTTCCTATGAGGGAAATTTATAGCAGTGAATAACCACATCAGCAAAACAGAATGTGCTCAAATAAACAACTTAATGTTGAATAACAAGCTTCTAAAGGAGGCACAAGGGAAGCTTAGAGCTAGTATGAGGAAAGAAATTATAAAGATCAGAGAAGAAATTAATGCAGTGGAGACTAAGAGAAGTCTACAAAGAATCAATGAATCAAGAGTTGATTATTTGAAAGATTAAATAAAATCAGCAAAACCTTAGCCAACCTTATCACCAAAAGGAAAGACTCAAATCCATGTAATGAAGAATAAAAGGATAAAATCACAATGAATGCTGCAGAAATTCAGAAGATCATCTATACCTACTTTGAGAGCCTGTATTCTAATAAGATGGAAAATTTAGAAGAAATGGATGGATTCCTAGATACACACAAATTACTGAAGCTGACACAAGTAGATATAAAAATCTTAAACCAACATCAGTCAATGAAATTGAAGATGAAATTACAAATCTACCAACCCAGGCCCTGAAGGATTCACTGCTGAATTCTACAAGAAATTTAGAGAAGAGCTAATGCCGCTACTTCTGAAAGTCTTTAGTGAAATTGAAAGGGAAGCAATATGCCCAAATGCATCCCTAGAAGGAAACATTATTCTGGTACCAAAACCTGAGAAGAACCCAACTAAGAGAACTACAGGTCAATCTTCCCAATTAAACCTTCAATGAGATACTGGCAAAGAGAATGCAGCCAACCATCAAAAAGATTATATACTATGAGCAAGTATGATTCATCCCAATGATACAGGGATACATAAAAAAAGCAATAAATGTAATGCATTATATTAACAGAGCCAAGGATAAAAACCATACGATCATCTCAACAGATGTATAAAAGTATTTGACAAAATCCAACGCCCATTCATGATAAAAACTCTCAGAAAATTGGAACAAATGATCTTTATCTCAATCTGATAAAAGTCATCTATGAGAAATTAACAGTTGACATCATACTTAACCATCAAAAACTGAAAGCTGTCACTCTAAAATCAGGAACAAAACAAGAAAGTCCACTGGCACCATACTTATTCAATATGGTTCTAGAAATTTTAGCCAGAGCAATTAGACAAGAGAAGGAAATGAAAAGACTAAGGACAAGAAAGGAAGAAATTAAATTATCATTTTCCAGATTATACAGGAAAAGAAGGAACGAATTATCATTTTGTAGGCGATACAAGTAATATCTCCAAAACTCCAAGACTTATACATCTAATAAGCAAATCCAGTAGCATAACTGGATACATTCAAAAATCAGTAGCTTTCTTATATACAAATAACAAACTCACTAGAAAATTAGAGAAACAACATTTTTCACAATAGTATCCAAAAAAATTAAATACCTAGGAATCAATTGACGGAGGAACTAAAACATTGAAAAATGTTGAAAATATTGAAAAATACAATACTACACTGAAAACTATAGTACTCTATATTGAAAACTGTATACTGAAAATTACAGTACTCTGTGCTGTATAGTACAATGTATTCTACATTGAAAATTACAATACTCTGAATAAGGAGATTGAGAAGGATATCAGAAAATGGAAATATATGCCTTGTTCTTGGGTTGGAAGAACCCAAATAGTGAAAATGGCCACACTTCCAAATTTATTATATAGATTAATGCAATCCTGATAAAAATTTCAACAGCATATCTCACAGAATTAGAGAAAACAATCCTAAAATTCATGTTGTACTAGAAGAGACCTAGAATAGTAAAGGCAATTCTGGCAACAAAGGCAAGAAGATATCACAAAGGCAAAGTGATATCACAATCCCAGACTTGAAATTTTACTACAAAGCTACTATAATAAAAACAGCATGGCACTGGTAAGAAAACAGACCCGAGGATCAATGGAACAGATTAGAAGATGCAGAAAGAACTCCAGACATACTTAGGCATCTCATTTTTGACAAAGGTACCAAACACATTCACTGAAAGAAATATAATTTCTTCATATATGGTGCTGGAAAAACCAGCTTTGCAACACGCTAAAGATTAAAATCAGACCCATATCGTTCACCATGCACTAAACTAAAATCAAAATAGATAAAAAAATCTCAATATTAAAATGGAAACATTAAATCTGCTGGAAGATAGAATAGGTAGAACTCTTGAAGACACTGGTGTCAGCAAAGACTTTATGAATGAAATTTGATTACACGGGAACTATGTTATGGATTAAAACCTGGTGGTCAACTTAACGCTACCTGAATTATATCAGTGTGATGCTGAGCATAGATGTTCCACCTGAGGAAAGTTGCCAGCATAAATAGAGACGTGGAGAAACAGAAGCGAGGCATTGTGGGTTCTCCTACGTGTTGCTGTTCGAGCCTTTTGTTCTCCTGGAGGAGCTTGTCATGACTAGCTTCTCCAGTGTGAGTTTGACCATTGTCATCAGAGGAGCTCGGGACCTTGTTGATGAGAGTGGCTGTGGTTCATTTTGGAGGTGCTCAGGTCCTTACACTGAGCATTGCTTCCTGGCTCTGGAGGGGAAGACATGTGCCACTTAATCTCCAGGACAAACTCATCATGCTGCCTGGCTTTCTGGCACGTACTCAAATATTCTTTTAGTCGGAGGATCTCAGGACCTCTGTGTTGCTGAGGATGGCTGTGGGGCTTTTTTAGGACAGCCCTTGTTCTTGTTTTGAGCATGACTTAGCTCCAGCGTAGACCCTTCAACCTACCAGCACAGTTCCTTCACCCTGCTGGTACAGACTTTCTAGCTTGTACTGCTGACCTTTGGGCCTTCCCAGCACAGATCCAAAAAAAGACTGGTGTGAGTCCTTCTCGTGGGCTCTAAACTTCTAGGTGGACTTATGGGAGGCATTGTCATGGGCTCCAGGTCTTCATCTGGACTCATGTAGGACATTGCTGTGGGATTCAGGCCCTTGGCTGAATATTCTATGTCTTTAGTGTTGTGGACAGATTTCCTGCACTTTCTTGTATTTAACTCTGGGTGACTATCATAGAATAATATTATAAATTCTGAGTCCTGATTCTAATTGTTCTTCTCACAACCCCTGAATACAATACTATCCAAAGAATCAACAACTGAGATCTCATCTTATTAAAAATCTTTGAGGCTTTGCTCTGTAGATTGTCAGGTAATACTATGTCCAAATATAAGCATTACCCCTTTCCAGTCCTCACATATACTTTTGTAAGTTCAAGTACTGAACTTGAAGAAATTAACACTATGTAGGTATCTATCCTTTAGTAGATTTTCAAATATACTGCCAGTGTTGATTAGATATATAGAGACAAATATAAATTTAACAGGATACATTAATTTTTAAATTAGTCCTTTATTTTAACAATACCTTTTATGTTGATCATGCATCATTAATTAGAACAGCATGCTCTTTTGAACCTTGTGGTGAAAACTGGACTTTCTCTTCAATCTTTCAAACTCCTAATAGCTGTTTGTACATTCAAGAATTTAATAAAATGTTATGAAAATCTATGATAGAAGTATACTTCTTTGATAATAAAACATTTGTAGCTAGGCAAGTAGAAATAGAAAGTAATATAATTAATGGCAAAGCTCTACTAACAGAATGACTTAGGAAAGTCTATTAATTCAACAAAAGCACATTTCCCCCAATCCCCTAATTAATTGCTGGCACCAAACTAATAGATCATAACTGTTAACAAGCAAATCATTTTTTTCTGAAATTCATACATCAAACTTAGCATTCACAGGTCTATTTGAGGTAACCTGAAAGAAGTTTTTATTTCATTCCTTAAGATAAACTGTCTAGCACCTCTTATGCCAATAACATAACAGCGAAGGGCTGACTCTAAATCTTTTTGTACTTTTTATTAGTTTTAATGTTAAATGAGTGGGTAAATAGATTCATAAACACTTAAATATACTAGTTTGTGTTACACATTAATACATAAAAAGCTTTTTATTGGTCACAGTTTAAGAATATTTATATTAAAATAATAGAACTTACAAATCATTGGCTATGAGCCAAAACAAAGTCATGGACTCGGAATTAACTGAGTGATAGTTCTTGCTTTCAAATGATCTTCATTTCACCACCAAAAGCTGGAAGAAAACTGAGGTGAAAATACATCTTTATGACAATATGTAATGTATCAACTAGCAAGTTTATGACGTTAATTTTTTTGAATTCTGTAATATCCTACCTTTTTTCTCTTTTAAAAAATTTTCTTTTCTTTCTTTAAATAAAAAAAGTTAAAAAAATCTTTAAAGCTGGATTATTGAGCTAGGTTCGGTGGCACAGGCTGATAATCCTAGCACTTGGCAAGAGTGTCATGAGTTTAAGGTCAATCTGAGCCACAAAGTAAGTTCAAAGTCAGGCTGTATTACATATTGAGATCTTGTCTCAAAAAAAAAAAAAAAAAAAAAAAAAAAAAAAAAAAAAAAAAGAAAAGAAAGAAAGAAAGACAGAAAGTAGGAACAAAAACTGGATTATTGAGAAATAAATTAACTTTACATTGGAAAGTATAGTACAGACTGAAAAGAAAAGCAAGAAATGATAAAAGGGAACTTAAGTCAGCAAAGAGGTAATTAATGTTGTTATTTTTCCGGTGTCTCTACATTGTTTTAGGGTTCTGTGTATTTCCTCATAAACGTCTCTATTCATAGCTCTTACCATATGCAATTTCTCCAAAATTTTCCAATTAACTAAAGCTTGTTACCATATTTAGCAATTGCATAAAATGTTTAAACGATAATCTATGACAGAAATAACACTTCTTTGGCATTAAAACATGTGCAACCAGGTAAAAAGAAATTTTACACTATTGTCAAAGGCAAAGCCTTACTGCTAAACAGTATTTTGTGGTAGGGTCCTGCTGAAAACTGAAACCAGTGGTGAAATCAGACCTGTTACTCTCTGGGCACTTAATGGTGTGCAGTGGGAAAGACCTACTGATGGAGATTTATGTTCTTGCAGATTCAAGGGGGTCCGGTTAACCCTAAATGTTTCAGGAAAACTGAGTTTCAGGAAACAGTATTTTAGGAAAACCGAGGGGTCCTTAGACACCCTCAGGGCACAGATCAGTGCCAGAATTCCCAAAATTAGATAGGATTTCCCCCCATTTCATAATGGCCAACGAGGTAGACTATGAACAGCAGATGACAAGGGAAGAAGGAGCCTGGCACCATCACTGACTAAGGAAGGTCATGGGAGTTTAATTAAGGCCCCAGACAGGTTTTGCAAATTCCCATCTTTTCAAGGTGGCTACAGATAAATCTGCGTATCTAGCATAGACCCTGAAGGAGCTTGGGGTGGATATGGTGTGACTGGGAGGAAGGTTGATAGCTCTGCAGCCCAATGACCTCTGGACTGCTATTCACACTGACTGCATGTATTTCTAGTACCTCCCACATCTTGGAGGCTTATAGAGCATCTTGTAATATTGATTGAACGTCTGGAAAGGTGACCATGCCTTGTCTTACAGTCCAAGTTTTCTAGAAAGGAAAAATAACTAGTTACAGAAGTTACTGAAACAATATTTACACATATAGACAGCCAAACTTAATAAATAATCTTGCATCTTCCAATTGAAATGGCTTCATAGACCAACTAGAGATAACTGGTTTCCACAAAAATGCAATACTGATACATTACAAACAAATACTAGAAAGAGTGTACTGATGGATGTTGGCTTTTAAACCTCTAATAGATACACTACAGAAAATGTGTGCATTTTTTGGAAATCATATGTGTGCATGAATATATATATGTAGTTTGTTTGCTATTGTGTCTTTTCTTTTTTCTAATAGTTTCTCTTAAACTATATTAGCGGTGACTCTGAATAGATAACCAGTGGGTTAATACAAGACTCATTGCATGTTTTAGACAGATAAATCTGAACAATTTAACTGTACATTATGGCATGAACTTTCAGAAACGGTGTTTGTTATGTTTGTAATAAATATAGAATTATTTCATAGTACTTAAAAACAATAGCCACCACTTCTACCAGTTCCCACCAGGAGACAGCCTAAAGCTGTGAGTCTGTTGGAGTGCCGTTATGATTTGCTTTTTCTCCAGCGACAGAATGCTTCAGAAACTGACCAGTAGCACCAATGTATAATCTTGAGCGCATGGGCCACTTCTGCAAAAAAGAATATTGAAATAAGAACCAACAGTTAGTGTCTATAGCATATATAACATATGTCTGTAATATTAAAAATTCCAAATACCCCAGTGAACTTGCAATATAATATAAGTAACAACAATTATAATTCTGATGGAATAACATGAAAAAGCTTACTAATGCTAGCAATAAAAGTAAAAATATAGGACCAGGGGTTAAGCTCAGTGGCACAAGTGCCTCACTGGCAAGCATGAGGTCAAGAGTTCAATCCCTGGCACCAAAAAAAAAAAAAAAAAAAAAAAAAAGAACTATATTGACTTTGATTATAATTCAGAATATGTGTGCATATAAATAGGAACTGCAAAAAGTCATTGAGAATAAATATAGTTGAAGTGTAAAAAAAATGTACTCATGTTTTAATTTCAAACTAAAGCTACAACACGATTAAATGTAAAACACAGCTGTAAAAATGTGCTCAATTATATACTATACATAAGGTTATATAAAACTGTAATGATACATACAAGATTAGCATGGCCCCTAAGCAGAAATGACATGCAAACTCATGAAGTGTTTCATATTTTTAAGTTCTGGTGTTCTCCCGCATATTAGGGTGGCTATAGATAATAATATACTTTATATTTCAAAAATGTCAAAAGAAAGGGTTTTCAACGTTTCCAACTGGAGACATGATAAGTGTTTGAAGCGATAAGGAGGCTTACCTGATTTGAAACTTACATGATGTACACATGTCTTGAAATAACTCATTGTACTGTATAAGTACTTATAACTTTTATATGCCAGTTAAAAACAAAAGAGAGTAATAAGTATGTGACAATATCTGGAAAGTTTCTCTCTGGGGCATCCAGCAATACTATTTTAATGTTTCTAGGTGTGATAGGTGAATTTTCTACCATGTAGCTCAGATTATTTAGAGTCTTAAATTCAGATTATTCTTACTAAGAACCCACATTTTAAACATACATAAAATACCAACTTTGTGTTACTTGGAATTTAAATTAGTCCACTCCTACTCTCTCTATAACTAACTTTGTACACTATATTTGAGATAGTAGTAAGACTGACACTCTCTACTATTTTTGCAGATTAATTTCAGAGTCTTTTTAAACATCACTAATGTGCATTCTTATGTACAATATTCAGGTTTTATCATTGTTTCTGCTCTTGTCCTAGCACAGGCTACTAAACTGAAGTGTTTGTGGCTCATTCCCTGTGTCAAGACCTAGAAATGACGAATCAAATTTAAGTGCTATATTTTATTAAAGATCCCAATGCGATGATATTAGGACTAAATGTTTGTTTGCCCCCAAAATGCATATCCTGAAGTCCTAGGCCCTAAAGTGATTAACTGAGAGGTAACTAGAATTAGATTAGGTCATTACGGACTAGTGGACTTTGAAGAGAAACAGGTGAGTTGGTCTCTCTGTCCCTGTCTCCCTGTCACTGCCTCTGCCTCCCCTCTCCTTTCTCAGTGTGCATGCACCAGCAAGGAGATGCCATGTGACAACAGGGCAAAAACCAGGCCATCTTCAAGCTGGCAAGAGACTCCTTGCCAGGAACCAAACCCTGACAGCAATTTGATTTCAAACTTTCTTAGCCTCCATTCTATGAGAATATAAATTCATGTTGTTAAGACATCCAGTCTGTGGTATTTTGTGTGGCAGCCTGTAATGAATAGCACAGGGCAGAAATCAATTTTAAAGTACAGGACTTTTGACAATGTTGTAAACCAGTATTTCTCAACATTTTATAACCCTGTTTCATTTTTTTTGTTTTTGTTTTTTTTTCATCGGTACCAGGGATCGAACTTACGACTGCCTGCTTGCAAGGCAGGTGCTTATGCCGCTGAGCTAAACCCCCAGCCTCATTTTTTTTTCCCTGTTTCATTTTTATAAGCATAAGAATTTCTTGCTCAGGGGGATTGAGCAGGGGATTTAGCTCAGTGGCATAAGCACCTGCCTGGCAAGCGCGAGGTCGTGAGGTTGATCCCTGGTACCAAAAGAAAAAAAAAAGGGATAAAAAAAAAAAAGAATTTCTTGCTCAAATGTCAAATGCAATTTGAGAACTTTGTTAATTAAACACATATATCTTAAAATAAAAATATTACTGAATGCCTCCCTGGTAGTTCTCATATGTGCTACCCAGGCCCACTGTTTCAAATTGCCCTAAATGATTCAACAAAATGTGGAGACAAATGAAGGCATCTGGTCCTTACATCCTTGCTAGAAATAAGTAATTCATGAGCAAACATAAAATGTGTATGTGAACTTTTGCCTCATTTTCCATGGCCTTTTAAATAATAAAACTTTCCTTTATAAGAATTTTGTGTGCTTGATTTTCAAAAGGTCTGTAGTACTCTAATCCAATTTAGACACATAAACAGTTTTAAGTGTCAGAAATTAAAATGTAAATAAAATATTGGTTAGGTTGCATGTCACCAAGCTGCTAAAAAATATCAAGTGAATGATTTACATTGTATTTTCAATGGGTTAGCACTGTGTTAGCAATACAAATACTGAGCTTTCCTTTCTTTACTAAGACATTTAAAATCATGTAGCTTCATTAAACTTAGAAAAATCTAGCAAATTCACAAAGTTAATCTGAACTGAAAACCTTATAAATGTGCTTTTGGGAGAGTTAATTGACCTCCCCCAAACTAAAATCCTGCATTTATTTTTAAAATTTCGTTTATTGGTATTATATGGACAATGATTCTTCAGTGATGTGGCAATTAACAGAGACATTTGTGCTTTTCTCCCAAAGTCAAGTTCTAAAATACACTTTCTTACTAGTGCCCCAAAGGCATTAAAATAAGGTTAGGCCATGCTCCAAGTCAGTTTCTTAGACAACTTTTTTTGGGGGTGCTGGGCACATAACACTGGCTTCATAAATGCTAAGTACAAGCTCTACTAAATGTTCAATATCCCCAGGCTCTCATTTGATGTACTCTTAATGTAAGTCCTCAACAGTTTTGTTTTTTGGTACTGGGGATCGAACTCATGACCTAGAGCTTGCCAGGCAGGCACTTGAGCTGCTGAACTAAATTCCTAGCCCCAGTCCTCAACAGTTTTAACATGCTAATAATATTGGCAATAAGAACTGATAATTCAAAATTATAGTACTGTAATATTTGTTAAAAGATCTTTGTTAACATAGTAGGACTTAGTAAATAAACATAAAGTCATTTAGGACACCTATTAATAGTTTGCAATGAACCTTTTGTTAACCAAAAAGTAAAAATGATTAGTCTATTTTCATTTCTTTTGTATTCTATTTTGTCAGTATCCGTAAAATAATGTTATCAGGAACATCATTTTACCTTACAGTATTTTACTGTTGTTTATACAATATTTTAGTTTTCATCTCTATAATATGTTCATTTAAGGGAGGGACTAAGTCTTAACTTATAATTGTATTCATTGCTCTCAAATAGTGCTTTACACATAGTGGGAACTCAGATTTTTATTTTAAAATATTTTATTTACCATCATCAATTTCATTTTTTAAAAATCTAGCCTTCTATCATCTCCAGAATTATCATTTTGTTTTGTTTTGTGGTACTGGTGGTCGAACCTCAGGACCTTCACACTCAGCTTTTTTTTTTTTTTTTTTTTTTTTTTAAGAAAGGGTCTCCTTGCAAGGTTGCTAAGGCTGAGCTCAAGTTTGGGATTCTCCTGCGGTGGCTTCCCAAAGTGCTGGGGTGAAGGAAGTTCAGAGTTGTCTTTAAAAATCAGTAATTGATTCAGAGGACAAATGAGTTTTAATTTTTCTTAAAAAGTAGTAGAACTACAAAAACATTTGGTACATGAATCAAGTACAAAATAGCCTATTGTGCTTATTGTCACATTCAGGTATTGATGCTTCTAACATTAATCAAAGAAATCACTATAACTAAGGTGAAAACTTGATTTCTCATTCTGAATTATGTCTCCCATCCAAGTACTAATCAGGTCCGACTCTGCTTAGCTTCTAAGATCAGAGATCGGGCCCGTTTAGGGTGGTAAGGCCGTAGACCTAAATTATTTATCAGAGGAGGCATTTAACACATGCTTTTTGTATTAAAATCTACTTACTATTAAAAAGTTTCATAGAGCAAATGTCAAGTCAAAGTATATTTGAATAGCAATTTGATGCACACTAATTCAAAGCCCTTGAAAATAAGTGACTTTTCAAAAGAGATTATGAAACTCATAATGGAGGATAATTATGGAGGTCTATCATAAGAAATGATATTTCATTGTTTTATATGTAATACTTGAAAGGGCTTAAATCATGTAGACTCTATTTGCAAAATAAATTTTGTTAACTTTCACCCAACTGTAAGTTCAGTTAATATTAGAGTGTGATTTATCATATTTCAACAATGATCATCCAATAATTTATTGGACAATGACAGACTTAAGGCTAAGTCCTGACTTTGTATTTGTGTGTGTTAAAATACTTTAGAATGCTGGAACCAAAACTCTGAAAATTTAGGTTTAGCAAATACAGAGACCACATATTTTGAAAAGAAAGCCATATCAACAAGGTTTCAAAATAAGTTAAGGAGAAAAGGACAATGCAGAGGCTGCTGCAACACTGGTAGCATAGCCATATATGCCATATTAAATGCCCATTCTACCTATACGTAAAACAATATGCGACATGGGTTCTTTTCACTAATTCTGTACATTGCAATATATAAATACAGTATTTAATCAATTCAACATGCTAATTTATGAAAATGACATAAAATATAGTTTTTCTAATGTTCTTACTAGCTCTGTAGTCCATGATACTTAACCATTATTTGAATCGACTGGAATTTTACTCTTTGAAGATGCAGAATGGTCTCATTTGTTCTTATCATTTTACCCAAAAAAATTCTCCACAGTGTTTTCCTAGGCTTATTTAGGAGCAGATAATTCTATGACTCCATTTAATTTTTAAAATCTTTCAAACATTCCATGGAAGATACAATGGAAATGTAATTATGTAAGCTAAAAACTCAAGTTTCAGAGGGTCATAAATGTAATTCAGATACTACAAATTGTAAGGATGTGCAAACAAGTTCTTCACTACTTACCTGAAAATATGCAAAAACCCTTAGGCTGCCAACCTGGAAGCAGCTGGAGATTCCCCTACACAAGCACCCATTCTTTAACCACATTCTCCACTTCCATACCTGGGAACAGTTAAGCTGCAATCTAGTGCAGTAGGGGTTTGCCACCAGGTCACTTTGCTATTCTGTTCCCCTTCACCCTCGGCAAGGATGAGAGGTCAGAGACATCTGCCAAGGAGTAACAGGATCAAGATGTCCAGATCTCCGCCGGTTCCAGCCCCACAGTGCACCTTGCCTACCTACCTTGACCGGGTGCAGATAGCCATCGCCACGCAAGGTGCCCAGACTGGGGTCCGCCGACCCCTCTGCGTCGTCCTGCAGACTGCGGGTAAGATGCGCAATATAGGTGGTAGCCAGTAGCAGCACGTCCAGCTTGGAGAGCTTGGTGTCTGGTGGCACCGACGGCAGCGTGCGCTGCAGCTCCAGGAAGGCATGCCGCAGAGTCTGCACGCGGCTGCGCTCCCTTGCCGCGTTCGCTGCAGCCGGCCGCCCGCCTCCGGAGCGCGCACAGACCCCGGGGCCAGCTGGCCCGGGACGCCCCGGGCTCGGGTCTCGGGTGCTGGAGGCTGGAGGCGCAGGCTCAGCGCAGGCGCTGGGCGGGCTGCTTGCCCGGCGGCCGCGGTCCATGGTGGGGTCCAGCACTGCGCACGCTGCAAAGGACCGAAGGCTCGGTGAGGGCCGGCGCGGCCGGGGTGAACTCGAGGGGCGCAGCCCTAGCATTCGCACTGCCCGACGGACCCGTGTTCCTTTCTCCTGGCCCGTGTTCGGCCTTGCGGGGTTTGGAGAGGGCGGTCGGGGCTCAGAGTTTCTGAGCACCTTGGAATTAGGAGGGGCGGGCGCAGTGGAGTTTCCACAAATAAATTAGGCGCAAGGGCCAGCCGGCCCCCGCAGGAAGATCTCGGATGCACAGCCCGAGTTCGACACTTGTGGGCGAGTCGGGATTGTTGTCTCCCCAGCCCAAAGGGTGAAAGGGCGCGGGTCGTTCCCGCTGACCGCCATCGGAGGTGGCACCGGCCGCCCTCGGGTCATTCGCGCTCGGGAAGGGGGAACCCTGGCCTCCCTGGGACCACGACGCCCGCTACCGCTCTGAGCCGGCAACAGCGCGGCGAGGGTCAGTTCAGGATTCTCACCTTTCTTGAACCGCGGAGCGGAGATCGGCTGCACTGTGAGTGGACAAGGGCGTCGAGCCGGTCTGCTTGACCAGGGCCTGCGGGTCACCGAGGGCTGCTTCCAACCCGCGGTGTTTCTCGCTTTTTAGGTAGGCGTCCACCTGGCCACGCGTGGGTGTCCTGGCCCGCGAAGACACGTCGGGCACAAGTCAGCGCCCAGCACCGGGGGCTAAGCTGAGGAAGGCGGCGGTGCAGAGCCGCCCCTTCTGCAGTGGGAGAGTCATTAATCAAACCGTCTGGCGGGGCGGGGCCAGTCTGGGGGCGGGGCTAGGTCGGGGGCGTGGCCGTTCAGGGGGCGGGGCCACCCGGGGTTCCTTCCACCCGGACTCCGGAGCTTTCTGCGTCTCTCCTGTACTCGTAGCGCTTCGGCTCCCGCCCTCGCCGCGTCGGTGGCCCAGGCTCTGGGAGTCACCGCTTCTTGTCAAGGTCCTGCAGCCAGGGTCCAGTCTGAGTCCACCCTGCCAGGGGCGTTCGGCTGAGGCGGGGAACTCGGCCGTTTGCTTCCGCGTGGCATTTAACTTTCTGAGGGAAAATGTGCCACATCGAAGCGCTAGGCTTTGTTCCACCACAGGTAACGTTTCCTGCTGTCCTGCTAACAGCACCGTTCCCTCTCCTCAGGACTCCGCGAGCTGTTTAGGGAGGCGCTCCGAGACCTCGAAGGTGCTGGCGCGCGCTGCGCGAAGCCCGGGGATGGCGGCCGCTAGTCTTAGGGACGGGTCCCCGGCCGGCGGCTTTCATTGCCTCGGCGGGCGTCGTTTTTTCGTTTCATTATTCAGACATAAGCGTTTCCTGGATCCGCAGGGAGTGTCATTTGCAGCAGCGTGAGGAGGGACCCGACCCAAGGGTGCTTCCACAGGGGCGCTGCGCTCCCACGGCGGTGCAGGCCGTCCAGGAATGCGTTCGGCGGGCATCGCCACCCCTCGGGGGCTGCCGCGTCCCGTACCCGTCGCTTTCGCGGGTGAAGTTTCAGCGGACTTAGAGTACTTTCTAGCAGCGTACTTAGGACATACTTGAAACGATGTCTACAGTTTAAAAAACAAAAACGGAACATATATTCTCTTTGGAATCAAAAAGGAATTTCAAATTCAAAATATCACTGAAAGCTGAGTGCCTAGGCAGACGCCTGTACTCCCAGCTACTAGGAAGGCCGAGGCAGGAGATCACAAGTTCTAGAACAGCCTGGGCCACTTAGGGGCACCCTGTCTTTAAATTTAAAATAAAAGACTAGGAGTGTAGTTCTGTATTACAGCACTTGCCTAGCATACATGAGACCATTCCTAGTACTGGTGTAAGAAAAGTTAGTGAGGAAACTGCCCTTGTGTATGTGTACGTTTTTTAGTATTTTCCAATAGCTTTTTAAGTTTACAAATTGGAATTACCGAGCAATAGACACTAAGCACTTCTTATAAGTGTGTATACCAGTGCACACATTAGTGATCATCAGGCTTTAAACTCAGCACTCATCCAATACTTGTAATTAGATTTATGTTTTATAAAGAAGCACAGCCAGAGTCCATGGATTCAGAGGGACTTCTACTGAATAAGAAAGCACATCTTTGTTTTCTTACTAAATGCTGCACAGTGAGTAGTAAGATCCTTAAAGTCACACGTGGAAAGCAAAGCTGCAGATTCTAAAAAGAAGCAGGTCAAATAAAAATTTAAAGAACTTGCCAGGAATTTAGCTTAGTGGCATAAGCACCTGCCTGGCAAGCACAAGGTCCTGAGTTGGATCCCCGTAAAAATCCTCAACCAAGAATTTAAAGCACTGACATATTGAGATACCCTAAACCCACAAGTATGAAGTTTTTAAAAAATCAGATCATGCGAGGCTGAATTCACTCATTTTCCACATTTATTTTGAGTTATGAAGAAGGTGAGGTTCATGTACATCATTTTTGTTGTTGGCAAGCATTCAGATCCCTTCAAAAAGAGATTCTTGCATTAGAGAGACAGACAGACAGACAGAGATCCAGTGTTTGTTTTACAAATGAGGCAAACAAGGCTTTTACTGCCAAAAAAGATGGCAAACAAGACTTTTCTGCCAACAGTGGCTAGACTACGAGGTGAGAGTAAAAGGAGCACTGTTAACAGTACTAACAACCTCTGTGTGTCACTCTGTTGGCCTAACTCTGCCAGTCTTAAGTAGTGTCTCTGAAGTTCCTGATAATTTTTTTGACTTTTATTAGTATGTGTTTGCAGTACTGTACATGCATTTCAGTTCCTTTCTCCCCCCACTCCCCATACCCTTTTTATTTTTCCAGCATCGACTTCATTTATTTATCTTACTGGACCTTAAAAAGGTAATTATCATATATACTGATTGAAAAACCAGACTAATAGGCTAAAGAGCATATAACACAGGTAAAACAGTTGTATTAATTCAAGATATACTTTTAAGTACATTGTCTACACTAGATTATAATGCCTTTTTTCTATTATCTATTATTTCATACTTTATTTAAATATTGCATGTTTCTTTTTTTTCTTGTCATCACTTTCTTTTTTTTTATTTAAAGAAAAGGAAACGAAAAAAAAATACATGGAGATAAAAAAAAAAAGGGTAGAAATAATACTAAATTACAGACAAACAAAAGGTAAGAAATTGCCGGTTGATAAGTTACAAATTGTCATCTTCGAAATGGCTGTTCAGGTTATAGAATTAAAGTATTTAGAATGACATTCAAAAAAGTGACCCTACAAACCATTCTGCTCTATGGTCGAACAAAAGCTCCGTAATATGATTATCAGTCCCACCTATTTGTTTTACATCTCAAAGAGGGTAAGGTTAACCATATCAAAATAGAACAGAACATTTAAAAAAGAAAATAAAAAACAATTTAAAGAAATACAGATTTCAAAGCAAGTCCACTGGAGATCTACCTTATTTAACTGTCTCTAGCTTCTTACAAATAGTTGTCCCTAACTTCACCCACTTTATATACTTATTGCATATTATAGAACTAATCAAATCATTACAGGATGATGGAGTCTTTTTAGGTCCTCAAGTTCCAAATTAGGGAAGACAATAGCAACTACCATCGCATCTCTCATTCTCTTTGTGATAGCCGTCCCCATCTCTGCATATGCTGAAGTTGAGCTGAAGAAACCAGTCCAATGTAATTCTAATCAGCAAGCAATAGATTGCTAGAATTTATATTATAATGCTACAAAATAAGCCTCGGGTTTTTCAGGTCTCTTCCTCAGAGTATTTGTTCCTATCCTCTCTGTATTATAGGGAAAACCAAGTCATAACAAGACAGCAAAACAATTTCCTGGAAAAACATGCAATGGATAAGACTTATAAAACTATAATATAAATGATCTTCCGTAGCTACTATGTTTTCTCTTGTTATTTTCAATAGATTTGTCCACAACACTGGCTTATTATAGTTAAACATACTATCACCTATTTTTATAAAAACTTATCTTTGACTGCATTGTAGTATTTGAGAGCTGTTACTGATTCATACCAGTATGGATATCCTTTACATCTTGTCAAAATTTTTTTTTTGTCTTTTTCCTTTTTATCGGTACCAGGGATCGAACTCACGACTGCCTGCTTGCAAGGCAGGTGCTTATGCCGCTGAGCTAAATCCCCAGCCCCTGCATGTTTCATATAAGAGAAACATGAAGTATTTAACCTGTGTATCTGAGTTACTTCAATTAGCGTCATAGTCTTAAGGTGCATCCATTTATCAAAGTGCCTAACTTAAGTTTATCATTTTTTACAGCAGAGTAGTACTCTGTTGTGTATAGTTACCATATTTTTTAATCCATTTATCTGTCGATGGACATGTAGACTGTTTCTAAGGTTTAACTGTTAGGAATTGCACTGCTATAAATATTATGCATGTATCACTGTGGTATGTTTTTAACTCTTTTGGGAGGAAAAACTCAAAAGGAGAATAGCTATTTCAAATGGAATTTTCATACTGATTTCTGTGGTGGTTGTATCAGTTTTCAAAACTACTAACAATTGGGAAGAGTTCCTTTCTCCCTACAGCCTTGCCAGTATTTGTTATTGGTAGCCATTGTTACAATGGAATTTCAGTGTTAATTTGCATTTCTTGGGAGGGCCAGTGATTTTGTGTGTGTGTGTGTGTTTTCTTTTTTTTTTTTTTTTTTTTTTTGAGTCAGGGTCTCTGTGTGCAGTTCAGGCTGGCCTTAAGCTCACTTTGTAGCCTAGGCTGGTCTCAAACTCACAATGATCCTCTTACCTCAGCCTCCCAACTGCTGGGATTACAGGCATGAGCCATCACACCCAGTTTGGGGGCCAGTGATGTTGAACATTTTTTCAGGTATTTATTAACTGTATTTCTTCATCTGAGAAGTGTATAGTCATCTCAGATGCCTAACTTTTGCATTTGGGGGAATCTAATTTTTAAAGTTCTTTTATTAGCCCTTTGCCTGAGTAGCTGGCCAAATTTTCCCATTCTATAGGTTGTCTCTTCATTCTGTTAGCAGTTTCCTTTGCTGTGCATTGATGATTTTATTCTAAATAGTCATGTTATGGCTTGTATTTAGATGTCTTCCCAAAACCTCTTGTGGTCATAGATGGAGCTCTCTCAGAGGTGTCTGGATCTAGAGTGTGTGATGCTATAACTGATTCATGGTGCAGCGCTAAAATCAAGGGCACTAGAATTGAGTTACCCTGTATAAGGGCTGTTGGTCATTCTTGGTTGCTTTGCTACCATCTGCCTGCTATCAACTGTTTCTCCTTTGCAGTGCTTATGGCTCCATGCCATTCTGCCTTGGAGCCAGCTGACTATGAAGTGAAGCCTCTACAAACCATGACCAACAAGAAAAGTAACTAAGACAGGTCCTAATTCTATTTGCAGTTAAATTCAAATCCTGAAATTTGCATTATTATACAATTATTAAAAACTGTCACTTTTTTGGCATTTTATATGTGCTAAGTGATCTGGAGGTGGTCTCTCATTTGTCTTTACAAAAAATCTGAGGATTTTACATTTTATAGCAGAAAAAGTAAAGCTCAGAGGGATTAGGTAATTTGTCCAAAGTCACATAGCTTTTGAGTGGCTGAGTTTTTTTAAACAGGTAAGATTTACCCTAATACTTGTTGCCACAGTTTAAAATTTGTATTTTATAACTTGCAAAAACATTTTCGTATCTATTGTCTATTAATAGATACTTCATATCTATTATTTATTTTATATTTCATATTTATTATTTGTTTGTCAAATAATTTTACTCCTTACTAGTGGTCCAAATATTACTTCATGGTGTATCTTTCTTTGGAGTTTTGTCCCATTTCCCAAAAAATGCTTTAGAATGTACTAGATTTTAACATAAGGAAGGTTTTAGTCTTAGCATTATTATTAGGTCACTTTTCCTAAATGAGTCAAGTTGTAATATTAGCTTGTTTTTTTTTATAAATTTTTTTTATTTTAAAGAGAATAAAACAAAAGAGAACAGAGCAAAGCAAATGAGAACAAAACAATGCAAGCAACACACTTCACAACAAGACATCTGGATATCAACAGTAGCTGTCGTGATGTCTCTTTTCTTTGAAATAGTTGAGCATACATTCACACACAATAATATCAAACATATCAAAATAATATAAAACCATTCAAGAGAATGAAAATATTACAGGACACTCAAAACCAAATAACTGATAATGAACAATGGCTACTATAACATCTCATTTTCCTTAAAGATTTGTTTATACTATCACACATATTAAAATTCATTAAGACATAACATGGTAGAATCAATGTAAACAGAAGAACAAAAGTATGGTAGGACTTCAAAGCAAGATGATATTAAATCAGCAATGGCTGCCATAATGTGTTTTTTCTTCAAAGTAGCTGTTCATACCATTACACATAATAAAATCAAACAAAACAATAAAACCATTCCAACCAATGAATGAAAACATTATAAGACTTCAAAGCCATATAATGGGGAACCATGGTTACCAGAAAATCTTATGTACTCTTACCATTTTTATACTAAATTATATGGTATTCATACATGTGAGTTTAATTTATTTCACTTATGAGTATGGTCTCAAGTTGCATCCATTTATTTATAAATATCTTAATGTGATCATTCTTTATAGCTAAGTAGTACTCCATTGTATAAAAATACCACATCTTTTTTATCCATTCCTCAGTTGATGGACACTTAGAATGTTTCCAAAATCTGGCTATTACAAATTGTGGTGCTATAAACATGGGTGTACATATATCACCGTGGTATGATGTTTTCAGTTCTTCTGGGAATATGCTCAGAAGTGAAATAGCTGGGTCAAATAGGGCTTCCAATCCCAGCTTATAATGTTAGCTTGTTAACATTGTCTTTTATAATTCAAAATGTATCACATATCATTATAAAAGTACTGAATTATATAAGTTTATAAATTTTGTGTATATAAAACAATAGATTGATCAGTAGTTTTCCTCATCTTTCAACTATTTCCCTTGTTATTTAAGATATACTTTTCATAGTTAAAGTTATTCTTTTGAACATATAGCTCAAAGAGTTGAGAGAAACATACACAGAACTGTAACTCCTACCACAATAAAAATACAGAACATTTCCATCTTCCTCCAAATTCCCTTGTACTGACTCTTTGTAGTCAACTCTTTGGCCCACCCCCAGCTCCTGGCAACTACTGATCTGTTTTCTGTCGGTATGGGTTTGCCTTTGTCAGAATGTCACACAAAAAGAAGTATATAGTGTGTAGTATTTTGAGCCTGGCTTCTTTCATTTGGCCTAATGCTTGTGAGATCCATTCATGTTAAATATATCAATGATACATTCTTTTTCTTTACATTCTGTTCCATTTCTCAGTTGAGACACCTTTGGGTTGTCTTCAGTTTTTGGTCATTACAAATAAACCACTATAAATATTCACCGACAGGTTTTTGTGAGTATAGTTTTTCATTGTATTTTGGAAAATACCTAGGAATGAGACTACTTTATGTGGTACATGTATGTTTCACTTTTGTAAAATATGTTAAAACTATTGCCCAAAGTAGATAGCAGATATTTAGATTCCCATCAGTAGTGTAGGGCATGAGAGTTCCAGTTGCTCTAACACCTAGCCAGTATCAGTAGGGTATTTTTTCTTTATATTAATTCTAATACAGGTTGTTTTAAAAAATAACAGTTGAGCCAGTAATTTTAAATTGGGTGATTTTATAACCTAGATATCTTAATTGCCAGCTACTGTGATTTTTCAAGTTTACCACGTTTAACCTGCTCACACTGTTCTGGAACTCAGTAGCTGTGGTTACCTTTAAGTGGACATAAGTTCTCCAGTTCACTTTAGCTACCTCCTTACCTATTTTCCTTACTGACCTCCTGCCTGTATCTCAGAATATGTCTGAGACTTAGTGGAGCAGTTGAGAATTTGGCTGCTGGAGAGACTGGGTTTCTTTAAATGTGTTTAAGTATTTCTATGTTACAGCCCCTGTGAAATGGGCTGAAAGTATTTTTTTTCTCAAATAGTTCCAATATTTTAAAGTTTTTGTTTGGGTGATGATTCAACTTTTAAAATGTAGGTATTTAAAAAATGGAAAATAACTGCTACAGTTCTTTTGATTTAGGTCTTATGTAATAACTTACAGAGTAAACCACCGATAGAGATGTTAGCACAAAAATTTTGTCTATTGTAACCAAAACTACTTTATGTTGCTTACCACTGTTGCTGTTTTTCTCAGGTGAGTATTCTAATTTCAAGGGAGTTCTTTGAGAATTGCAAATAAAAATGTTATCATACCTATTTTACTGATATACGTGTTTATTTTGCATCTAATATTAGACTAGGGTTGATTTTAGCAAAGCAAAATTAAAGACATTTTGAACTTTGCAACATTTTGAGTTTATACAAGAACATCTTAATATCTGAGTTTAAAAAATTCTTTCTGGGGGCTGGGGGTTTAGCTCAGCAGCATAAGCGCCTGCCTTGGAAGCAGGCAGTCGTGAGTTCAATCCCCGGTACCGATAAAAAGACAAAAAAAAAAAAAAAAAAAAAATTCTTTGTGGAGTAATCAGAAAGAATCGTTGTTGTAACTGTTGTTACAACTTTTCAAACACAACAAAGGAGAAGGAAGTTATTTTAAGTATTAGAGTTCACTTTTTAATTTAAAGAAACCTAATACAGCTATATTCTAGCAAGAGATACTAGCCATTTTTAGAAGTAGCTAAATAATATACAGTGACTATTTCCTGTGAGCTAATGTGTTTTAGAGAGTGACATTCCTTAAAAGCATCTAAAACCAAGAACATTCTAATTCAGCTAGAAAGTTATTTTTACATTAACAAAAGAGATAGATTGACTCTATCAACACTGTTTGAGCTTGAAAGACAGTTAAGTATTCAAGTAATAATTTGTCTTTTTCATTGTACAGTGCCATACAGTACTCTCAGTGGATCTTATATATAAGTATATTTAATATCTATTTTTAAATTATTAAAGCTCATGCACTTCCTTGCTTATTTGAAAAAAGGAACTGTCAAAAATATTTACTGTATAAAGAAGCAATAATTTTATCTTTATTTTATTAATAACTTTTAATTTAACAGCAAAGATATTTGTTCAGAATCAACCTTTAAATAAAAAAGTTTTGCTGTAGTCTTTATTTAAAATGTACATTGATAGTATCAAGTTCAGTCTGAGGGTCAAAAACAACGTCAATGAGTCTGACTTTTACTCCCTGTAGGGAAAGTAGGCTTGTGTAAATACACATAAGCACAGGCTGTATGCATTTATTAAAGAGGCAGAAAACATTCCCCTGTCTTTGGACAGATGTATGCTCTACACAGAACACAGGCACAGTTTCTAGTATGTAGAAACTTGAAGGAGTTGTGGAGCACATACTTTCGGCTCAGGGGGAACATGTAATCTAAGTTCTTTTCTACTGCTTTGCAAGCTTCATCACCTTGTATACTAAATACAGACTATCAGGGACATGTATGCTCATGCCAGCTCATTCTCTCCCTTAAAGTAATTAAGGGAAAGATGGGAAGGTTTGCTTTAATCAATTTTTTAGAAATTAAAACTTTTTTTGCAGTACTGGGGACTGAACCCAGGTCTTCATGTAAGTCCTAGGCCACTGAGCTGCATGCCCAGCCTGGGCACTTTGTTTTTATTACTTTACTGACCATCTAGATTTATTCTCATTGTCTTTTAACTTCATGTTAAATGACTAAAATGTTGGCAATAAGCACACCCTTAAAATCTATATCAAAAGCTTTATGAAATTCCATCATGTATTTGGTTGCCCTTTATTAAAAAGACACATAACTGATAGTTCTATATCAAATAAAACTTAAATCTTTTGAGATACCCAAGTAATATTTTGACATAACCAGAATGAAAGTTTTACCCAATGAAGTAATATCATTTAAAAGGAAACATTGATGTAGTATCTTCTTCCCAGGATAAAACTGGAAACTCAGGGGCTGGGGATTTAGCTCAGCAGCATAAGCACCTGCCTTGCAAGCAGGCAGTCGTGAGTTCGATCCCTGGTACTGAAAAAGACAAAAAAAAAAAAAAAAAAACCAAAAAAACCTGGAAACTCAGAACTGAACATGATCAAGGCTGGGGATTTAACTCAGTGGCATAAGTGCCTGCCTTGTGTGGTCGTGAGTTCAATTTACCGATTTAAAAAAAAAAAAAAAAAAGGACTGAACATGATCAGCCTCATGGACAGTTGCAGAAGCAAAATTTGTTCCTTTGTCTTTTTCTCCCAAGAGCTCTTTTTCCTGCTGGCTTTTGTGTACTGCAGCGTACCTGGAATTGCAGAGTAGTTTAGACTTAAAGTGGATTTTGTTCTATATTTAGGTAAATGACGGTTGAGTGATTTATTTGTTGTTTTACCAGTATACTCCTAGGGAGCTTTACACTATGATATGTGCCACAGTTCACTACTGATCTAATTTAGCGTATGTGATACTATGTAAAATTCACTAACTTTGTTTTCTTAGGTTGAGTATATTTTTATTGTTTTATTTTCTACTTTGATATACTAGCATGATTTTTCAAAATGCCTGGCAAAGAGAAGTGTCAGGAACAGTGTGTTATAAAATTGATACCAGTTGTGTAAATCTTTAAGAAACTTTCATGGTGCCATGGACAAACTAGCTGTGGCTTTGATGGTAAAAGCAATGTATATAAGTAATAAAGCAAATTTTCACCTAGTTTCCATTTTATTGTGAAATAGAGATGAGGCAAGATCAAAACTAGGACTCTCTGTGTAGCCTTCTTTTTTGTAGAAATTACAGCAAATGCTAAGGCTGCATCCCCAAGCCTAAACTGCTCTATGTGGAATAAGAGTAGATGATATACAGCAGTGTTGTTCACAGGGTTTCTTCAGGGGATCTCTGCTAGAGATGCTGAGTTACTATTTCTGGACTGGACCCTAAAAAGAAGCTCTCTTGAGAAACTCGTCTATCTTTCAGCAGGCAGTTCTGAGAATATAAAAACTATCCCAAAGTTTGCCTACTGGCCCTGATCACCTTCTCAATGAAATATGATATTGCCCTCCATTATATTATAATGACTCATGATTAAAAATATCAATGATTCAATCATTGTACTTATTAGAAGTGAAAAAATTAAGTTAAATGAAACATTTATGGTCTATATTAGGGTCTGGTTTATAATGCCTACAGCGTTTATCACATTATATAGTAATTATATCATATTTAACCCCTCACATAACTTATTGCAAGATATTTGAGATTAGGGTTGTTATGCTGGAATTTTTATATGTGACTCCTAGCATTCAGTAGGCATCTGTTTTAGAATAAATGAAGTTATGGTTTACTCCTACAGGGAAGCAGTACCATCTTTTAAAAACTAAAACAGATTTTCTTCTCAGGAGAGTTAGAACTGATTCATATGGAGATAAATTATGGATAGATTCAAGGTTTAGAATATTGATTCTTAGACAATTTTTGGACTTTTATGGTTGATACATTGTGTCAACTTGAGAAGTTTAGAACTTTAACAAAGAGACTCAACGGGGGAGCCAGGATCCTTACTTTGTAAATACCCTCCTGTGCAAGAGAAGGCAAACATATTGTGAGTGCTATACCCGTCCTAGGGGCCAGGGTATGGCCTCCATCTTGTACAAAGGAGGAAAAGAGGTTTTCTCTTCCTCCTTTTTGCTCTTGTTGCTTTGCTCTCTTCTGCTACCTTCAAGTGTTGCCCCGTGCCATGCCACCCTGCCTTGGAACCAGCCGATTATGACCTGAAACCTTTAAAAACTGTGAACTTTCCTTCCTCAATTTTGGGTGTCGGGTATTTTGCCTCAGCAAGGAAAGAAAAGTAACCAAGACAGACCATAAACTTCTTTCAAAGTCTAATGTCTCCAGAGACATGAGGTTAAGAATCTTTAGTTAGGAAAAGTAATGAAAGGAGCCTGCCTGGTTCTTTGGACTCCTCTTTTCTACAACCAGTAAATATTATTACAGTCACCTTCCACTGCCCCCTGCC
This sequence comes from Cavia porcellus, assembly GCF_034190915.1. Taxonomy (NCBI): domain Eukaryota; kingdom Metazoa; phylum Chordata; class Mammalia; order Rodentia; family Caviidae; genus Cavia; species Cavia porcellus. The sequence goes on from NW_026947493.1 coordinate 43,426,578, forward strand.
CGCCAAGTGGTTGTCCACCTATCATCAACTGGGGTGTCTGGGTCCTCTAATATGATCCCTGATCATTCAGACACCTATACTTGAATCTTCTGGGACTTTCCTTAGTTACTTCAGTGAATGTATTTAACTCATAACTCTTGGCTGAACCACCCTTCCCACTGCAACATTATGACTATTTGGACTAATAAGGAACTTTTTTTTTTATTGTGCTAGAAGGATCAAGAAGAGAAAGCAGTAGGTGACAGAAGATGTCCTTCCATCTGTATTGTTGACAGTAAAGATGTTCTATCGCCCTGAAAAAGAGAAACCATAAATATTTCAAGGAACCTGCCCCATGTCTTTAGTAATTTTAGCGTTATCTCTTGGGAGCTTTCTGGAGAATGAATTTCCATTTATAAGTTATCTCTTTATGTTAGAATAAAAGACTTAACTTCTGTTTGCCATCTGTAGATAGTGAATAGCAATTGTTTGATACATTGTTTCAACGTTACCTATAACTTACAAAGAATTGCTTTGAAACTAATAACTAAATTGTAAATATGACAGATAACAATATTAAATTATTCAAAATTTTATAAGGTGGAACTAAATAAAGCTAAGTAGAGCCACAGTAAAATGAATAATGAAATCTAAGACAAAGTATCACAACATTTTCTTTTTTCTTTTCTTTTTTTTTTTTTTTGGTAGCAGGGATTGAATTCACAACCTCGCAATTGCCAAGCAGGGACCTAAGCCACTGAGCTAAATCCCCAGCCCAGGCCTTTTTATTTAAAAAAAAAAAAGCCTACACAGGAAAGTTTACATTCAACTCTTATGAAATAGGTATAAGATTAGGATGTACAAAGATTAAAAAAAAACTGTCCTGCCAGTAATTCCTATTCTTATAAAATACTTCGTTGACAGAGATACCTTTAAAGGGTTCATCTTTGCTCTTCTAAAGACCTAAAAGAAATGAGGTAGATTTTAAAATTATACAATATACCTTCTAGATTTTAATTTACTCATTTCTGTTCATTTTAGTAGAAGTAAAATGTTTTGTGTAAAGACTGTGGAGTATATTATTGGTATATACATAAGGACGAAGTTATTGCATATTACATAAATACATCCATGGTGTCACTGACTTTACTGAGAAGTGCAGCTCTATACTATCAGGATGTGCAGGGCAAATGTGCAGGGGGCAAGGATGAGGGGTTCCAAACTGTTCAAAGGAGTAAGAACCCTTGAGAAAGGCAGATAATTATGATAGCTGGTCAGCCTTTTATTTTAAATTTTAATCTAATTCATCTTACCGTCCATTTTTCAGGGTAGTAAATAAGCTGGTTTGAATACCTACATTAAATTAGAAGTTGTTTCATAATGTATTACCCCATTTTCTCCTAGTTTTTACTTATAGGTGTTGTTTATGTATCACAATTTTCTATCTGAAGATTTTCCTAAATTCCCACTAAACTAAGATGAATTTCTCAATAAAGTAGTCATAACCATAGTTCTGCCAGTCAGTGCTAGAGCGTTTAGTAGCTGACAGATCTGCTTCAGGTAGCCAAGATCTGCTTCATTGTGCCTCTGCTCACATTGTGACCTTAGACGAAGTACTTCATCTTTCTGAAACTCAGCTTTTTCATCTACAAAATGCATACAGTTATGTGCCCCATGACTAAATGCAGTAGCATATGTGAATATTTGAAATGTTTAGCATAGTAAATGCCAGCTCTCTTTTCTTGTTTTGCCTCCTTTTCTTTTCCTCCTAGGCCCCATGGTGTTCCATGTTAAATTATTCATGATTATCATAATAACAACTACAGGAAAATATGAAGTGACTTTTCTGTGCTATCACATTCTGTATGACTCTAGGAAGTTCTGGCAAGTACTTCGAATGTGAGATCTACCCTCCTGACTTTAGGAACAGTGCTGTACAGCAAATCTCAAGAGCTTATCTATCTTGCTTGACTAAAACTTTATGCCTGATGAGTAACTTGACATTTCCTCCCTTCCAGCCAGTGGCAACCAGATTTTCATTCTTTGAGTCTATGAATTTGACTACAGAAGTTTAGATACCTTATATAAATGAAATCATGTAATATTTTCTTTGAATGACTAGCCTCATTAGCCCAAAGGTGTCATTTCATCTACGTTAATAACATATTGTAGAATTGTTTAAAAGGCTGAATACTGTTCTATGTTCCATTTTATGTATATACTCTATTTTCTTTATTCATTTGTCTGTCCAGGGATTTAGTGCTGCCATGAGATAGGTGCTAATATCTGTTGGAGATTCCGATGTCTCTTCCTTTGCACACGTAAAAGTGAGATTGCTGGATCATACAATAGTCCTGTTTTTAACTTTATTTTTTTGCAATATTGGGGCTTGAACCCAGAGCCTTGTTAAGGCTAGGTAAGCACTCGGACACTGAGCTACAATCCCTATCCCTTTTAACTTAATTTTTAAATTTTGATACAGGGTCTTCCCAAGTTGCCCAGGCTTATCTCCAATTTGTGATCTTCCTGCCTCAGCCTCCTGAGAATCTGGGATTAAGGGTATGCTACCAGGCTTGATTTATTTTTAACTTATTTTTTTTCTTTTATCAGTAGAGGATTGAACTCACAACCGTGCACTTGCAAGGCAGGTGCTTATGCCACTGAGCTAAATCCCCAGCCCCCCTATTTTTAACTTATTGAGGAGCCTCCATACTGTTTTCTTTAGTGGCTACACCATTTTGCATTCTAGTTAATAGTGTACAGAAGTTTACTTTCTCCACATCTTTGCCAATACTGTGTGTGTGTGTGAGTGTGTGTGTGTGTGTGTGTGTGTGTGTGTGTGTGTTTATTCCTGTAGGAATGTTTCACTGGCTAACAAAAAATTGTATCAGTGAAGTACACCTCCAGTATACCCACTACCCCTTTTATTTATAATTGCCATCCTGACACATAAGGTGAAATTCATTGTAGTTTAGATTTGCATTTTCTTGATGACTACTAATATTGAGCACTTTTCCATATACTTGGTCATTTTTATGTGTCAGTCTGCTTCCAAGATTTAGTAATTATGAGTTGTGCTGTAGAAATATGGATATACATGTATCACTGTAATATGATGTCTTTAACTCTTCTGAGGAGATACTTATAAAGGGGGGAATAGCTGGGTCAAATGGAATTTCTGTCTTTAGTTTGAGGAATCTCTCTCTACCCTAATATCCAAAGCAGTATATATTCTCATCAACAGTATAGAAGGGTTCCCCTTGCAGCCTTGTTAGCATTTGTTATTATTTGATTTCTTGATGATAGCCTTCCTCCTGGAGTAAGATAAACTCTTAATCATTTTACTTTGCATTTCTTTAATGGCCAAATATGTTGCACATTTTTTCATGTATTTATTGACCTTTCATACTTCTGAGAAGTGCCTGTTAATTTCAGTTGGGAGGGGGGTCTAATTTTTTGACTTCTTTATATTCTAATTCCCCATATTCTGCTATAATCAGCTATGAAATAAGAATATCAATATTCAAGCACTATCATGCAATGAAGAAAGAGGCTCATTCCAATGTTTTGGACCACAAAATTTGTGAAGAGTCATTTCTAGGATACTCCTAGACATTAGTCCTCTGTTAGAGTATAGATGGCAAAAGTTTTCCCCATTCTGTAGGTTGTCTCTTCACTCTGTTGTTTCCTCTGCTCTGATGAAGCTTTTTTCATTTGATATAGTCTCATTTGTTGGTATTTGTTATTTCTTGTGCAATTGAGGTTCTATTCAGAAAGTCCTGGTCTACATCTGTATCTTTAAGAGTTTTACCTGTTTTATCTTCCAGCAGGTTAAGTGTTTCTGCTTTATTATTTAGATCTTTGACTCATTTGAATTTTAGTGTAGTATATAGTCAGAGATATAGGTTTAAGTTTAATCTTCTGCATACATAGAACCAGTTTCCCAGCACCATTTGCTGAAGAGGCTCTTTCCTCCAGCATGTTTTTGGCCCCTCTCTCAAAGATGACTGAATGGCCTGAATCAGATGGCCTATGGTTTCTGCATCCTTTATTCTGTTTCACTGATTCACATCTCATTTCTGTGGCAGTGCCATACTATTTTATCACTGTAGATTTGTAATGTAACTTGAAGTATGGGATTGTGATATCTTCTGCCTTGCTCTTGTTGCTGAAGATTGCTTGCTATTTTGAGTCTCTTCTGGTTTCATATGAATTTTAGGATCTTTTTGTTGTTGTCGTTGCTCTACTAGGAATGTTGTTGGTATTTTGATTGGGATTACATGAAATCTATATATCAGTTTTGGGAATATGGCCATTTTGACAGTATTGGTTCTACCTATCCAGAAATGGGATATCTTTCATTTTCGGATGCCCTCTTTGATTTCCTCTTTCAGAAACTGTAGTTTGCATTGTAGAGGCCTTTCACTTCATTGGTTAGGTTAATTCCTAAGTGTTCTAAGTTTACTTAATGTTATTATGAATGTCGTTTCTAATTTCTTTGTTGGTGGGCTCATTATTGGTGTACAGGAATGCTATTGATGTTTGTGTGTTGATTTTATAGCCTGTTATCTTGCTGAATTTGGTTATTAATTCTCAGAGTCTTTTGGTGGGTTTATGGATTTTTATGTAAAAGATCATGTTATCTGGCTGTGATACATTTTTATTTTCTATCCTGAAAGAACATTTTTTTGTGGTACCTTTGTATTTTAATTTTGATACTGTTGCTGAACAAATATACTAGTAACTTAAATTTTACCATTTATTTGACTATGTTTTTACCATTTATATAATTCACATTGTGGATTTGCACTAGAATAAAATTACCCATTTTTCTCATATCATGGTTCTATATTTATATGGCAGATAGTCATACATACTACTAAAGACAAGTTTTGTTCACACAGCTATCATTTTTATAGTGAAATTTACTAATAATTATCTTCATTTATCTTCATTCACAAGTGAGTAGGTTAAAAAACCCTAAAATGACTCTAAGCAAAAAATTTTGTTTCTTCACAGTATTTTGTTGCTTAATTTATTCTTTCAACACAGGTCATAAATTAAGGAGTGATGATGTGCTTACTTATCTAAGAGTTGCTTGTATCTTCGTTTTTACTGCTCTTTTTCTTGCTGACTTTTCTGGCATCTTTGGATGCTTTCCAATTGATTAGGAATTGTCTTTCCACACTTTTTATTTCTTTTCCATCAAGATATTCTAAAGAAAAATACATATGTTTTAAAAATAAACATATACATAAATAATGCACTTCTGATTAGGGTGCATTTGAACTTAAGTTACACAATCAATGAAATAAATGTCTTTTAAAAATACTTTACTTGGGGGGCTGGGGATTTAGCTCAGCGGCATAAGCGCCTGCCTTGCAAGCAGGCAGTCATGAGTTTGATCCCTGGTACCGATAAAAAGGAAAAAGACAAAAAAAAAAAATAATAATAATACCTAAAAATACTTTACTTGGGGCTGAGGATTTAGCCCAGTGGCATAAATGCCTGCCTGGAAAGTGCGAGGTCTTGACTTCGATCACTGGTACCAAAAACAAAACAAAACAAAACAAAAACTCTTACTTGTAAAAGTAAGTTTTCTTGAAAGTGAATATAGTACAGAACTCCATAAATACCATCATTATTCTACATGACATATAATGAATAATTTTTAGTTCATAAATTAGGCTCAGTAGGAGCTTTACAACAGTAACTAATAAGAGAATAATTACAGAAAGATACTTTAATAAAAGTGAATGTGGTATTCTCTCTGTCAAAATATTGTACTATAATATGTTTCTGTTGATGGTTGCCTTGGACAGTTAAAACTATGGAAAGCAAAATCACTAATAAGGAATAGGCAACTATTTAAACTAGAACCATAAATTCTAGAAGTATAAAATTGTCTTCGTATCTTGTCTCATGTATATTTTTAACTAGGAATTTCCAAAGTATAATTTGAAGAATTAACTAAACGTTTTATCATTATACATCTTAGTAATTTTAACATATATATTAAAGATCATTCTTTTAAGCTCAGTTTTCTTAATTGTATTTATTGATGTGTTTCAGATTTGCTTTTATTAATAATTGTATGATTTGTTAGCTTATTATTAGGCTGTATATATGTAATCTATATATAATAAACCTCTGTTATAAAGATAAGGAATGAGCTGGGCATAGTGATATATTCCTATAATTCCAGCTACTCAGGTGACTGAGGCAGGAGGATGGCAAGTTTGAGGTCAGCCTAGGCAACTTGGCAAGATATTGTCTCAAAATTAAAAATAAAAAAAGATAAAGATGTAGTTCAGTGTTACAGTCCTTGCCTAACGTAGCATGCATGAGACCCTGGGATCAATGCTCAGTGCTGAAAAAAAATTTTTTAGAAGAAAGCAAGCTCCAAATCTGTTATCACAATATCTTCTTTGTGTTAATGTTCCAGACCAAACTAGGAATGACTAAGAAACTGTGCCTTGGGTAATCTGATTCTGTCTCATTTTTAGCAAATTATCCTATTTGAGGTTGTTACGTGTGGAAGCAGTTTAGAAGGGGAAGCCTCCTAAGACACAAGGTCTTAAGAAATTTATTTCATTTTATTGAGCTTCTCTAAACATGAAATAGGCTTGTTCTAACTAGCAAGAAATGGGTAACTTACAAAACACAAAATGGCTCCCAGTAAGTCTATCCTGGAATACATCAAACCAGGCCCTCAATTAACTTTGTTTTTGAGTTTTACATTTACTAAAAAGAAAGACATGAGAATAAAAAAAGCTAAAATAAAAAGAAATTTATTATGTTTGTATCTGTACATAGAAAAAAACTTAAAGAACATATACTAAAATTTTATAGCAGTGATACTGATTTTCTTTGTATTCTTGCAGTAAAATCTATATTCATTTTTAAATCATAAACTATATTGTAGAAAAGATTTACTCAAAATAACTTTGAATAAGTTCTCTTTATCTGGTAATCAGCAAAGCTATTGCCACTTTTTTTTTCTCGTACTGAGGATTTAAGTAAGTGCCAGGTAGGCAAGCATTCTATCATTGAGCTATATTCCCAACCCTTTAAAAAACTTCTATTTTGAGACAATGCCTCTCTAAAGAATAACAAACCCAAATCTTTTACAACAACATTTTCTTCAGCCATGCATGGTGGCACACGCCTGTAATCCCAGCAATCCGGGGTAACTGAGGCTGAGGCAGGAGAGGATCATTGCAAGTTCAAGACCAGCCTGGGCTACAGAGTAAGCTCAAAATCAGCTTACACTGCAGAGCAAGATCCTGTCTCAAAAAGACAAAAACAAAAAAGCCAAAAACCCTCCCCAGTATCTTCTTCATGTCAATGCCTCAGGCTGGGCTCCAACTTGCGATCTGCCTGTTTCAGTTTCCCAAGTAGGTAGAATTGCAGGTCTGCACCACCACACCCAGATTTTCACATCTTACCTACAGTATTGTCAGTGAGAAATATTTGTAGAAATGGTCTCGTAATCATTAGGAGTTCCTTTATCACCAGACATTAATTGTCTTAACTCTGCTTGTGAGGAAAGTGGACTAATAAAATATGTAGTGGGGAGAGAAGGGAAAGGATGACAGGATGGAATGGGGGATGTATAAGTAGAGCTTCAAAAAATGTGTATGACTGTTCTCCCAGTATATTTACTGTTTCTTACTGTGCAGGCTGGGTGTGATTTTTGCACTTACATTTTGCAAAAAATGTCTTGCATCTTTTTGATGTGCCTTTTGTCCTTTCAGAGGACCACTGCCCTGGGGGGGGCGGATTATGATTAATCAAAGTTATAGTTGTAAGTTCTGAAATGGTTTTGTTATTGTTAATTTTGTTTGTTTGCTTTTTATGGGACTGGGAATTATTCAAGTCTTCACATGAGCTACATCCTCATTCTTTTTATTTTTTATTTTGCTAAACTGATCAGATTGGCCTTAAACTTATGATCCCCTTGCTTTCTGAATAGCTGGGTTTAAAAGCATGCAACATGGTGCACAGCATACATTACTTTTTATACCCAAGCATAGTATGTCACAGTGGTTCTCACACAGGGAATTGTCATGAGATAGCACTGCTCATTCTTTTTGATGCCATATAATTTGGTCATCATTAATCAAGTACTTTTTGTACATTTTTCTGTCATATTATGTATTCAGAAATATTATTATTTGCAATTGCTTCATAAAAGATCTCCTCAGGCTGTTTCCTTTTCAAATGAAAAGTAATTATGTGTTTTTAGGATATTACTTGGCAAACATTAAGCAATAAAAACTTGATTAATTTTATCTGCAGGACAAAGAGCTAAGGGAGTCCCTTGGGATCATCAGAGGATTTGTGCCACTGAAAGTTTATCAAAACCCCAGAAAGTTGTACATATTTATGACTAGCCTTTTTTTGTTGTTAATAGCCACATTTTATTCTTAAAGAGTATTTGGTACTTTAATTATTTCTGAAAGATACTTTTCAAGTTTTCAAGAATAATTCTCAATTTTAACTTTAGGTCTTGTTTAAAATACTTAACCTAAAGTTGAACATTTTCACAATCAAGATGTCATATTTATATTTCAAAGCTTACTGACAAATTAAACATTTCACCAGATCCTATCTCTAAGAAAGTTATATTAATATAAAAGACCTACCCAGTGATTTGGACACCAATATCAGTCTGTCTCTGTATTTTGGTTTGAGACAAACAGGATTTCCACTGAGATCCATTTTCCGTAGTTTTGTCAACTTGTTCAGTAAAAACTCTAAATCCTATAATTAGAGAAGAAAATACATGACATAAGTGCTTCATAATTATGCAGTATGTCAGTTAACCATTTTTATTGTTTTTCATAGAATTCTAGCTCAGTGCCATTTTTTTTAGGTGATACATACGAAGTTTTGACTGCTAGTAGAAGAGGCTATAAGTGAAACAAAAAGTGAGCTGGGAAGATTCCATCTGGTTGTACTTGGTCATACTTCCTTTAAATAGACCAAAATTGAAGATTAGAAAATGCTTTTTGCTTCAGAAGGTGCCCTATTTAGTGGAATTTATAAAAGCTTACAGTTTAAGGCAATTGAACAGTAGTAAGTAAACAGTCTGTTAACATTACACAGAATATATATTGTTGCCTTTTATTTGTGAAGTGCAGAAAACTATTAAAGGAAAGTAGGAAGAAAATACCACTTGCATGCTTATTATCCAAAGATCACTTTTAATATATTGTTATACACTCTTCTACTCTTTTTCGAGTAGAGAGACTTTTTTTGGTCATGCTGTGAGTACCGTTTTATTGTTATTGTTGTTATCTGTAAATATTTGCATGCTTTTATAGCTTGTAAGAAAATCAGCTAGTTGACACTTCAAGGAATGATGACATTATTTCATGGTAAATTCCTTAAATGAATGCAAGGCAAACAGATTAATGGCACATAGGAACCAGCTCTCTGTTTCCCTCTTAACCGTTCTCATTTTTCTTTTCCCATCCACTGTTACTGCCTCCCCCTCCTGCCAGCTCTTTGTCTTTCATTCATTTTGTTTTCTCACTTTCCTACTCTTTAAAATACGTTTAATCATTATTTAGTGAAAATGAAATATAGTGAGTATTTCTTTATATGCCCTAATGTTCTGGTTTTTATTTTAAAATTAGATAAATTTAATCTGTAATGAATTGCTCCAAAAAAGTTATACATTTACATTGTTTCCACATCTTAGTTACTGTGAATGTACTGCAATGAACACAGGAGTGCATATATGTGTTTCAAATAGTGATTTTATTTCCTTTGGATATATAGACAGAATTTAGTCTGTGATACACACAGACATTAGTCTGTGCTTGACTTTAAGGAATCCAAATAAATACTGTAATCTGTGTGAAAACATAGGGAGTCTTAAAAGGCAATCCTAAATTTCCCGGCACTGTTGCTTCCTGTGTGACCGTAGGCAAACCTGTGTCATGTATTCATTTATAACATGAGGGTAATTATTAGGATTAATTGCCATGGCATATAAAATACAAGGAACAAAGAAGGTAAATCATAAATGTGTTAGTTCTCTGATTGTTTGCCTTTGCTGCTACTCTTTTCCTAACTCTATTTCTCTTAATTTTGTTCAACATAGCAAAAGTTTAAGGAAGAAGAAACTTCTGATCTACTGACAAAGAAATAGCTTACTTTTATATTAAAGTTCTAGTCACAGATTATAACTTCAACCCTTAGCCTTAGAGTTTGTTCTTTCTGAGTTTAACAGCATTTAATACAGCCAGTTATGATTATTTTATATGAGTTACTCTGTATTTTTCTCACTCTTAAAGCCTCTAAGGAAGGAATTTTGCATTTTATTTTTGTAAGTACTGAGTATAATGCCTATCATCCAAAAGTTAAATAATAACAATAATAGAACTTTAAATCAATAGAGATAAAAAGAATGTTTAGAGTTTTGTTAATTATTCGTCACTTGATAAATGACCCACAACATAGTCCCTGCAGTGTATGTTTACTTAAGACTAAACTAATCCTGTGCTGAAATACGATTACCCTTTGGATACGCTCTGGTTGTTCATTGCCTTCCTGTCTTTAATAAAATGCTTTCACTTTCCTGCCCTTCAATAAGTTACTAAGGGAAGCAGACACTTTTCTGGACAGTCTCTGTTTGATAAATGATCATGTCATGCTATCACTTAGAGGAGTGCCACAAAATACCGAAGAGCCAATTCTGTTTCTTCAGCAGGGCTGGTGCTTAAGCTCCTGTATGGACATCTGCAGTACAGCAATGCTCTTTCCACGATTAATGATGACCACTGATGAACCTGTATTTGACCAGCATGCTCCAATCTTTATCGGAAACGTCTGGCCCAACTGTCCTTACTAAATCTAAAGACAGTCATTTGTCATCCCTTTGACTGCCTGTCATCATCTGCCGGGGAAAATCTATAATTTTTGGCTTGTTCCTGACTAAACTGTGGAATGAATAAATTTATCTTTGGGCTATTCTGCTTGTCAGGATCAATATTGAACAGAGGTTGAATAAATTAACAACTAAGAAAACATGACAGACCAGAGTAGTTTATTCATTTGTGTCTTATAAATCAAATATTTAGTTGAAGAAGCAAACTTGTCAAATTTTTCATTTCCCCCATTCATTTGGAAGATTCTATATTTCATGATAAATGGTCATCAGAAAATGAATGCAGTAAATCACTAATGAATCTGATAACATGAACTTCTTGGTTCATTTTATTGATTTAGCAAAGTTAGTAGACAAAATTATAGGTAAATACTAAGTTTTTTGTCAAGGTTTTACAGATTTTTGGACTCTGACATTTAACTTAGTTTTAGCAACTTACAGTATGGTGACCCTAGTGAAGTTCATGTCCCAATTTATACTCATCAAGTTATTTGTGGAAATGCAAGTCTTTCTGTAAATCATCATTAGAACAGTTAATATTTTTATACATTAATGTATACCTGTGTTACAGGAAAAATGCAAATTTAACCAAAAGTAAATGTCATTTAAAGCAGACCCCCATATGTAAAAGAAAAGAGTTTCTAAACTGTGTATTTTGGTCTCCCCAATCTTTGCCACCAGTTTTATTCTGGAGAAGTGTTTTCTACTGCTGCTCTTGTGTCTTCCTCTATCCCACTTTCCTATTTTTCTCAACTAAGGCAGAATATTGCTTTTCTTATGTTAATCAGTTTTCTTAATCCTTGACATCTTTCTTGCATTTCTATTCCCAATATTTCTTCTCCTCTGGCTTTTATCCTCAACTCTCTCTTACTTAAATTCATAAAATTTCTGGATCAGAGATTCTGAAATTTTCACTTGCTTAAGAATAACCACGGATAGGTTCTTATTTGTTAGGTCTGGGGCAAAAGATGGGATTCTGCCTTTCTGATGTTTATTCTTCCAGTCCTTAGACCCCTTTTGAAGTTATAAGGGTCTAGGCCTCTGCCTTTCTTACTGAGCATTCCTGCAGTCTGGTGCCAATGAAAGGCACTGCTAACCTTGTCAGTAATCACAGACTTTCGTATCAATTCATTGGAGCATCTTAACCTGAGGACCACTCCCCTCATAATTTTTGATTCTTCATTCCTGCAGGTTCCATGGATCCTTTGTGAATCTCTGATTCCAAGAGTAACAAATCCTGACGAAAAAAAATACTCAATGTCTGAAAAGACTAATTTCTAAAAGTTGCTTTTGAGAACTGAGAACATATCATTAAAAAAAAAAGTGTCATACCTAATGAACTGCTGCCTGGGTCAGCCATGAAAACAACATATTTAATAGAGGAAAAAGCCTAAAGTATATCTATGCAGTGACAGACAATAAAAGCTCCCCATAATTTAGCAGCATTTTCCAGAGTAGTTTACATTAGGAAGCAAGAACAGTTGTCACTTGTGACAGATGCTCAGGGACAAATTCCTTGTATCCCTACCTATAATTTATATTTGTTCCCTTCAAACAGTATTTGTTTTCATTTCCTAAACCACAACAAAACGTAAAATTACAGGTAGAAAAGTTTTCCTCTTATAACTTACTGCCTTCTCCATTTATATCTTAGACTCTTTATGGAAGAAACTCCTCCCCCATCTCACCCATGATTGCCTAACAAACATACTGAAGATTCCCATCTATCCTCTGAGTTGTAGCCTTATATTTCCAATTGTCCACTTGATATTTTCTGTGGAATATTTCAAAGGTACCCCTACTCTCTATGACTGAAACTCATAGTTTTCTCTATGTCTCCCAAGTCTGATTCTTGAGTTCTCTGTTTCCCATTCTGCAAAGCAGAAGTCTAGAAATCATTTTTGATTTCTCCTTCCCAGACACATATCCTGTATCCAATTCACAACCAAGTCTTATGAACTTTACTCCTTAAACAGCTTTCCGATCTGTCCATTTATTTCCAACCCCACCATCTCTCACTTCCTATCTATCCTCTTCCAATCTGCTTTTCACATGGTGGCCATATGAAACTTTTCAAAATACTAATCTTTAATTACTTCACTCTGGTTTAAACACATTCAGTATATCTCCACTATTTTTAGGATAAGGACAAATCTGTCTGTCATGACCTTCACAGCCCAATCTACTCACCTGCCTATTTGTACCATGTTCCACCTTCACTCTCTCAGCTTCCTATCCTCACATTTACCATGCTCTCACCTGCCTTAGGGCCTTTGCTTATATTATTTCCTTTGTCTGTGAGTCCTTCTCTCAGAGCTCAGCTCAGCTATCCCACAGGGAAGCCTTCAGTAACTTTCTTAATTAGGCCAATTCCCCCTTACAGGCTTTCAGAGCTACTGATTTTTCCTTGTAGCCCTTGTAAATTTTTGCATATGATCTTTGGTGATTACATGCCTAAGTTTTTCTCTTCTCTCTTAGCTCTGAGAGTTGCTCAAGGCCAGGGATCATATTTGTTTTCTGCTCACTATTCTCTTTCCCATTGTATAGCAAGTGCTGCCATAAAATAGGAATGTTTCAATGAGCGGATAAAAAGAAACGATTAATAGGACGAGATATGATATTAAAAGCAGGACAGAAATTACAAGGGGAAATTAAGATGAAAGTATTTTTTAAAGGCGTTCATTAAAGGAACTACAGACATGCAGTGAGAAGGAAAAACAAATTTATCTTTTCTTCTATTTCCTCCTGAGTCCCTAAACTTTTTTCTATATATTCTTGCCTAGAAGTTCCTGCCCTGGATCAGCTTTGGACTAGGAACAGCTTTGGAGATGTGAGAGCAGGGTTAAAGGATCGGGGAAGAAGGACTCACTGGCATTTGTTTTATTTAGAAACTGAGTAGAGGCATGGATATGAAATCCCAAGCAAAACGAGGGACAGAATCCACTTGGTCAAGTTGATATCTTGTGCCTTGGCTTCTAATGTGTTCCTATCCCTGTGTCTCTTGGACCCTCAAGCAAGGGCATGGTTATATTGCTTATATTTTCTGGTCATCTAATTCTCTCTTTTCTTTTATTTACACAGAAGCTCAAGGATTTCAGTTACTTGATAATACTTTATCTTGCCATATGTGTTCCTTTAAATTTTTTCTTAAATATCTCCTTTTTCAAGCCAGAGTCTTGATACATTTCATTATGAGAGATTCTTTTTTAAAACTTTTTCTTAAAGCTGGTACTTAGAAATTAATTTTTTATGCCAAATGACATTGTAAATATAAACCACTAGCATATTTATAACACTTCACAAAAATTCACGTACACAATTAATAGGACTTTTCTAGCACTGAGTAATCTATTACAGTATTCTTAATATTTAATTTAATGAAGAATGATTAAAGTTCATTTTAATATATATTTGAATGACTCTAAATTTAAATTTTTCTTTTTAAGAAACAATGATAAATCATCCACAAAAGCAATCATTTTAAAATTATACTTTCCTAAGTAAGAACTACACTCTTGTTATTTCATGTGTTTTTCTGTAGGTACTTTTGAAGAACCTACTGATGTTTATATAAAAGCAGCTGCTTTAAGTGCTAAAAATGGCACATAATTATAGTGGTTTTGTTAGGGTTCTTTAATGATGTCCATTTCTTTTTCCCTATGGCACAAAGCTGTCTGATGCTGACAACTCTTAGGATGGATGTCCATGACCTTCTGTATAGCATGAGAGATTTTTTCCCCACAGCACAGGTTTTGATGCCAGTAGGTTTGGGGCAACTTAAATGAGCAAAAAGAATGGAAAAATTAAATCCACCCCCTGAAAAAAAAAAAACCCACAACTAAATAGAGACATTGGCCCCAGATTACATGCAAAGAAACAAATAAATACTCTGATACTAGGTTTCAGCATGTTCCTTGATCAAATCTTGTGAGGATGACTTAAAATGAACCCCCAAAAGCATATTTCAAAAATATCCTGGCCAGTGCCTATGTTCAGGCTCCCTGTAAGATGTGCCTAGAACATCTTCTCTCCAAGGGAGGGAAAAGCAACTCTTGGGACTAACTGAATGGTGTGCATTTCTTTTCCAGATAGTTGGACTTTTTGTTCCCTTATTCATTCATTCATGCCAGGTGCTGTGCTATACTGTCAATAATGCTGAAATAAACAAATCAAACTCCTTTGTTCTCAAAAACTGTAAGTCTAAAAGGGGATACAGAAATATAGAATAACAGAGTTGTATTGACCAGTTTTTTTTAACTTGCCATTAACTCTTTTCAAGATTAGATTTTTAAAAGATTAAGTAATGTGGGTCAGAGATTTAGTTCAGGGATAAAGTATATGCCTAACTAATGTGCAAGACTCTGTGTTCAATCCCCAGGACCACTAAAGAATAAAGTGGTGCAATCAATATAACTTAAAAAAAATCAAACAAATCTATAGGGTTTACAATAAGGCTTAAAGAGTACCTAAGGGTTTACCAAAAAAAACCCCACTTTTAACTTTAGCTATTTTTACACAAATTGACCTCCTTGTGGCTAAAAAAACCCTGCTCTTTCTTGACTTTTAAATATTTATCTACTAAGTTGCTATTATTACTGGACTCAGTGGCCCATAATCATAGCTACTCAGGGATGAGACAGGGATCAAAAGTTCAAGGTCAGCATAGGTAATTTAATGAGACTTTGTCTCAAAAAATTCCTTAAAAAAGGGCTGAGAATGTAGTTTATTGGTAGGGCACTTTCTTACAATGTGAGAGGCTCTGGGTTCAATGTCCAGTACTGAGGTGGAGGGAAAGAATTCCTACTATGGAAGATAATTTAATCCTTTAAATCCTACCTCTAATCTCCAGTATACCTTCCCTTCTCCCATCCTGCCTAGAATTTTTTTTTTTTTTTTTGGTCTTTTTTGTTTTTATCGGTACCAGGGATCGAACTCAGGACTGCCTGCTTGCAAGGCAGGCGCTTATGCGGCTGAGCTAAATCCCCAGACCCTCCTGCCTAGAATTATACAGATTGTTAAGTTTATATTCAGTGACTGTATCACAAAGCTCACTTAACTATTGTTCACAACTATACTATATATTACACTAAAATTCTTATTTTCCCTAGAGTTAAAATTTCTTATTTATTTATTTGCTAAGTTTTCTATGTACTCGTTACCAGTTCAGCCAACTACAACCTGACCTGGTTGCCTTCTTAACCTAGTGTACAGCTGCTGTTTTAAGGACTTTTCCTCATCTCCTTTCTGGAAATTTCCTTAGACTTTCTCCCATTTTCTAGACACTAGGTCTTCTCTTTTCCTAGTTTACTTTCCTGTTTAGGTGGAACACATTGTTTAAGAGCAACCTGAGAAAGGCCCTGTGAGCTGTGAATTTTTTGAGAGCTTGCATGCTTAAAAGTATTTTGTTCTTCATAATTGATTAAAAATGAGTATACAATTTTAGTTTGAGAATATTTTTCCCTCAAATTTTGAAGACATTGTTGTTTTCTATATTTAAACTTCTGATAATTCTGTTCTATTTTAATTCCTGATTTTTTTGTCTTATAGTCTTCTTTTTCTCTGTGGAAGCATTTAGGATAGTCTTTCTCTTTCCTCTTAGGGTCCTAAAAAGTTTTAGAGAGGTGCCTTGTTGAGGGTCAGTTTTCACCTAGTGTTCTAGCCATTTAGGGGACAGTTTCAGTTTAGAAATTCATATCATTTTGTTCTAAATTTTTTCTAATACTTAAATCAACTTTATTTTGTTCTTTAGTTATTCTTATGGCATTCATATATATGGAATTGCTAATATGCTTCCTCAGTCTGTGGTTTACCATTCTCATATTGATATCTTTCAAAGAGCAAAAATTTTAAATTCTCATGAAGTCTCATGTAACAATTTTTATGAGTCATGCATTTTTTATGCTTTCACTAATCCATTTCCAAGTATTACATTTTTACAGTTAAATATCCATTTTTAGTAAATTATATTATGTATTGTTTCAAGGATGGTATTTTACTTTTTATCCAGTTGTTCTACCAGTATTTGTTGAACAGATTATCCTTCCCTCATTAAATTACCTTGAAACATTTGTCAAGAATCACTTGATTATATGTGTAAGTTTATTATAAACTCCGCTTTTGTTTCCTCGGTCACTATTTCCATTCCATGCCAATACCACATTGTCTTTTTTTTTTTTTTATTTAAAGAAAAGGAAACGAAAAAAAATACATGGAAATTAAAAAAAAAAAGGGTAGAAATAATTCTAAATTACAGACAAACAAAAGGTAAGAAATTGCCAGTTGATAAGTTACAAATTGTCATCTTCGAAATGGCTGTTGAGGTTATAGAATTAAAGTATATAGAATGACATTCAAAAAAAAAATGACCCTACAAACCATTCTGCTCTATGGCCGAACAAAAGCTCTGTAATATGATTATCAGTCCCACCTATTTGTTTTACATCTCTAAGAGGATAAGGTTAACCATATCAAAACAGAACAGAACATTTTAAAAAAAAATAAAAAAACAATTTAAAGAAATACAGATTTCAAAGCAAGTCCACTGGAGATCTACCTTATCTAACTGTCTCTAGCTTCTTACAAATAGTTGTCCCTAACTTCACCCACTTTATATACTTATTGCATATTATAGAACTAATCAAATCATTACAGGATGATGGAGTCTTTTTAGGTCCTCAAGTTCCAAATTAGGGAAAACAATACCAACTACCATCGCATCTCTCATTCTCTTTGTGATAGCCGTCCCCATCTCTGCATATGCTGAAGTTGAGCTGAAGAAACCAGTCCAGAGTCATTTTAATCAGCAAGCAATAGATTGCTAGAATTTATATTATAATGCTACAAAATAAGCCTCGGGTTTTTCAGGTTTCTTCCTCAGAGTATTTGTTCCTATCCTCTCTGTATTATAGGGAAAACCAAGTCATAACAAGACAACGAAACAATTTCCTAGATAATCATGCAATGGATAGGACTTATAAAACTATAATATAAATGATCTTCCGTAGCTACTATGTTTTCTCTTGTTATTTTCAATAGATTTGTCGACAACACTGGCTTATTATAGTTAAACATACTATCACCTATTTTTATAAAAACTTATCTTTGACTGCATTGTAGTATTTGAGAGCTGTTACTGATTCATACCAGTATGGATATCCTTTACATCTTGTCATGCTCAGAGTAGTTTCCTCTACTTTTAAGGTTGATTCTAACACGCATACCGATTTCAAATAGGATCAGTCAAGGCCAACCAATAGTCTTATGATTCAGATACAATTAAGATCAGTCATAGTAAGACAATGTAAGTAATACAGAATTTCAGCCTAAGTCAATAGGAAAGTAAGGATAGTTGCCGTGGTATAACCTGCTATTTTTGGTTCTAGAGGTCTGTGTCCTCAAATCTGATATGAGTGGACAGACCAGAACAAATTTAATTCAATCTAAATATGTCACTAGGACTACTGTGTCTTTTAAATCGTTATACACCATTAGCAATGACCTCTGCTTTTTTTTTTTTAAATATAGTTTCAGAGCTGTCTCTACTAAAGACTAGCTTACCGTCTCTGCCTCATGTCTGCTACTCCACTTTTCTGCTATAATTTGTCCACCTTATTCCCTCATTCCATGGTCTGCCCTGTTCACTGAGGCTTCTCTGCCACTGTAGCTGTAATCCTGATATCTCTTCCTCTCTTTCTCTGTAATGTCCTTCAGCGCTCTCTGTAGGGTTGGATTGGTGGCCACGAACTCCCACAGTTCCTCCTTGTCTTGAAAGTATCTTATTTCTTCATTAATTTTTAGAGAGAGTTTTGACGGATATATGAACTTAGGTTGCATATTTTTTTCCTTCAGGACTTGGAATATTTCTCCCCACTCCCTTCTTGACTTAAGAGTTTGTGATGATAAGTCTGCTGTTATTTTGATAGATTTCCCATTATAGGTAACCTGCATCCTTTCTCTGGCTGCTTTTAATATTCTGTTTTTTTGGTGGATTTCTGGGATCTCGATTATTATATGCCTAGGCGTAGATCTGTTTTGGTTGTAGGTAGCTGGCGTTCTGTATGCTTCTTTTATCTGGATATCATTTCTTTTTGCTATACGTGGGAAATTTTGCTTTAATATCTCTGTGAATATTTTTTGTATTTCATTTTTGGATGTTCCTGCTTCCTCACTCACATTCTTTATCCTTAGGTTATGTATCTTTTTATCATCTTCCAGTTTTAGAATTGCTTCTTTCTGGTTCCTTGTTATTTTTAAGAGGCTTTTTCTTTCACGTTCATAAGCCCTAAATCTCTCTTCAAGTTTCAGAAGGTTGTCTTTAGTTTCTGTCAAGGCATTTTGCCAATATTCAATGGAGTTCTGAGTTTCCTGATATTCTCTTTGGATCTGTTTCATGTATTCTAAGTTATGCTTAAATTCTTCTTCAGATGCTTCTCTTTCTTTTCTGATTTCCTCAGTTCTTCCATCTGTGTTCTCTTGGGCAGGGCTTGTCATTTCTTTAATTAATCTCTTTATATCTTGCCTCACTTGGATCAGGAGTACATCTTTAAATTCCTCTATGAGATCATGTAAGTACTTTTTAATTTCGGCTGATGCTGTGTCGAGTAGAGGATGGTTACTGTGCTTGTTCTCTTCAGTGTTTAGTTCTCTTGGGTTTAATTTCTCCTGTTGAACAGCTGGAGGTTTTTTTTTATTTTTATCTCTTGTCATGTTTCTGGTTTCTTTCAGACTGTCCTGGAGTTCTCTGGCCCTCTCCGAATTGCTTAGGGCCTCTCAGAAGCGTGCTGGCTTGAGTTTTTGCTGTCCTCCCCAATTTGCTGTTATCTGGGGTAGGCTGGGATGCAGGGGCGGTACAGTCTAGTCTCTAGCCTCTGTGTCAGTTAGTTCATAAATTAGGCTGTACTTTCTGGTTGTCACTGAGTTGTGACTATTTTGTATCTGCTTATTGGGCCCCAAGTAGAGGCTTGGTTTAGCCCCAGTAGCTCCTGCCAGTTCTCTTTGAATCAGAAGCAGCTGGGTAATGGCACAGGATTCTGCCCAGGTCCCAGCCTTTCTCTTCCAAACCTCTCTGTGATAGGTGCACCAGAAAAGCAGATCTGCCCAAAACAAAGATGGCTCCCACTAAGTTCTCTGTGTGGAGCTGAAGCCAACAAGTAATCAGGCTCTGCCAGGACTTAAGATGTCTTCCACCAGCCCTCCCTACAGGGCGACCTGGTGATGTCACTAAGCTGCGATATCTGCCGCCAGGCTAATATGTCTGCACCAGATTCTGTGTTATTGATTTCCCCGTGGTGGCGGGCCAGCTGTTCTCTGGTCAAACCCAGCAGCGGCGGGGTTTTCTGTACTCACCAGGGTCCGGTGCAAGTCCTCGTTCCGGGACCGCCGCACACCAAGCTGTCCACTTTTCCCCCACTCGCGGCTCAGCGCTGACCGGTCAGATTTCTGTGCACCGTTTAGATTTGAATCGCCAGAGCTTTGTACATCCGCTCTGGTGCAGCGGTGCAGAACTGGCTGCTACTTGGAGTCTCGATCTGGGTCTCAGTTTCCCGTGGTCTCCAAAAGCAACTCAGCTTTTCATGCTGGGTCCACGAGTCTGTTTGTTGATTTAAGGGCGCGGGATTTGTAGCCTCCGGTCTCAGCACGACTTTAAATCCTCCAGTTGTACTGTCTTGGTTAATAAGAATCGCTATCGATTTGTCTGGTCCTCTCCATGCTGTCTTTTTTTATCTTTGAGTTTGAATTCTCTGGAGAGATTCTTCGCTCGATCTCCTAGCTCGCCGCCATTTTACAATCCTCTCCACATTGTCTTGATTATTATAACTTCAAAGTTGTAACATAAGGTAAGGTAATTTCTCCAACTTTTTACTTTCTACCAGTGTTTCATAGTTTTCTAGGTTCCTTATAAATTTTAGAATCAACTCATTAATTCATAAAAGAAAAATAAGATGTCTTAACAGATGATGTTCAAAGTATAGATCAATTTAGAAAAAATTATAACTTTAAAATATAGGCCTCCAAACATGTTCAGATGGGAAGGGGGAAGGGAAAAAGAGAAAGATTAAAAAAAAGACAATGGAAGGAAAACAATGGAAACAAAGCTTTTGTAGATGAGGAGGGGAAGAAGGGTTGAAAAGACGGGAGGGGAGTGGGGGAAAAATTATGATATATTATGTATAGGTAAAAACTTCCTATGATGAATGTGATCAATATGTATTTCAAGTATGTGCTAATAAAAAGTGAAGTTAAAAAATGATAGGCTTCCAATCCATGAAAATGAAATGGTATCTTTCTCTATTTATTTAGGTCTCCTTTGATTTTTCTTAATCATGTTTCATATTTTCATTGGCCAGCTCTTAACACATATATACTTAAGTGTATCCCTAAGTATTTCATGTTTCTTGATGAAATTATCAATGTACTTTTAAAGAAATCTCATTTGCAGTTATTCATTGCTACTTCATAGGAATACAGTTGAATTTTTAACAGTTGACCCAGGCATTCATCCTATGGCATTGCTAAATTCATATCATAAGTTCCAGGGTCTTTTTGTATATATTGCATGATTTTATGCATACCAAATCATGTAGGCTACAAATATATTCAGTTTTGTGTCTTCCTTTTCAAGATCAATGCTGTTTGTTTCATTTTCTTACCTAATTTCACTGGCTAAAACTTCTAGTGTAAAGTTGAACAAATGTGGTACAGTAAACATCTTTGCTTTATTACTAATCTTAGGGCAAAAGCATTCAATTTTTCACCATGAAGTATGATGTTATCTGTAGGTTTTACATTGATGCATAATATCAGGTTAAATTTCTTGTATTTATAGTGTGCTGAGAACTTAAAAATTCTAAATTGGTACTGAAATTTAGAAATACCTTTGTGGATCTATTGATATCATATAATTCTCTTTTATTCTTTCATGAATAATAATGATTTCTAAATGCCAAAGTGTATAAGTCTGCTTTCCCTTAGCTAAGACACAACCCCAATACAAACAACTTAGAGAATAGGTTTTAATTTGGCTCAGGTTTTCAGGGGATTCAGTCCATGGCTAATTGGCTCCTGGTGGAAGTGTGTGGCAGAGCAGAGGTGCTTAATATATGGCAAATGACCAGTGTAACGTTGTCAGAGGAAGAGGCCAGGAACCATATGTACTAACCAAGGTCATGCCCACCCCAAAGTCCAGAATTAGTTTTTTTACTACTCCTCTTTGTGGCTCCCAATCCAAACAAGTTGAAATTAAGCTTAACTGTCACAAAAACCAAACTTTTATTCCTGAAATAAATTTCACATGGTCATTATGTGTTATTGTGAGGGCACTTGAGACTCTGTCTTGTGTCTTAGCCTCCATTTTAGTTTGTAGCTATCTTTTAGGTGAACTCTCCATAATTCCTGGGAACCTCCCTTGTATCCATAAAACCATAAAAAAGAGGAACTAAGAGTTTTAGCATACAGGTCAAAATGACCCTTGCCTGCATCTTGGTTGATTAATGACCCAGATGTTCAGGAAGGTCCTGGAACATTCCTGTGAGACTTTAAGTAGTGATAGGGTTGCTATGGTAACTGAGAAACTTGTAAATTGCATGTAAGGTGATAAAGTTACCATGGTTACTAGAAACTTGGGAGACAAGGTATAAAAACTTGGAAGAACAAAGACTTGGGGGATGTTTGTCATGGTTAAATGCTGACCACATTGCCCAGCTGGATGAATAAATTGCTTGTTTCTCAATTCTTGGCTTTCCATAGGTATTTTCTCACAGATTTTGTTGTAACATTATCTTTTTAAATATTGCTAGACTTAATTTGCTAATGTTGTGGTAGGGACTTGTAGTCCTGTGGTAATGACAGATATTATTCTATAGTTTTCCTCTAAGTGTGTGATAGTGTGTTAATGAAGCCATCTGATCTTAGAAGGTTTTTATTTGTGAAATATAAATTATTTAATAAATACAGAACAAATATAATTTCTTATTTCTTCTTATTGCAGTTTTGGTAATTTGTGTGTTTTAAAGAATTTATCCATTTTATGTAAGTAATCAACTTTATTGTAAACATTACAACATTCTCTCGTTATCTTTTTATTTTTTAATCAGTACTGGGGATCGAACTCACGACCGCCTGCCACTGAGCTAAATCCCCAGTCCTATTCTCTCATTATCTTTTTAACTCTAGTATAATCATTTTTATTCCTGATACTCTTAACTTCTGTCTTCTTCTGTTTTCTTGATCAGCTAGCTATTGGCTATTTCTCCTCTTGCCTCTGTCATTGTTTGCTGCATTCAGTTTGAAGTTCTGTTATTAGGAAAATAAACATCGAAAATTGTTATAACTATTTGATGAACTATCACTTTTTTATGACAGATTTTCTTCAAATATCTGTTAATATTTCTTGTCCTAAAGCTTATTTTGACTTATATTAATATAGTCACTCCACATTTACTTCACATTTGTGTTTACATTATACATATTTCATAATTTTACTTTAAATCTATATATCTTGATATTTGTAATAAATGATTATTAAGTATGTTTCTTTTTTATTTAAGGAGAAAAGAAAAAAAAAGCAGAGAAAGGGTACAAGTTATACAGATTTACAGAAAAAAAAATAAACAGTAGGAAATCACTAGTTAATGGATTACATATTGTCATCTTAGAAATAATTGTTCAAGTCACAAAATTAAAGCTTGTAAAGTGGACATTCCAACAATGATACTGCAAACAGTTCTGTTCAATGATCCAATAAAATTCTGTGATATCATTTTCTATCTTATACACTTAAATATACATGCAGTTATATAGTTTAGAGCACTTTCTTTTCCTCTCTTTTGTACAATGACTATTACACATTTTAGGTTTCATTGCTCCCACGGTTCTTATTACTTTTTTGGAGGAGAGTAAAACCAAATGTGACATAACAGAACAGAATCAGTCAAGTCAAAAGGGTGGACATAATAGATAATGTAAAAACATAATACAAGGTGATCAACAATGGATACCATAATGCCTCCTGCTATCTCCAATAGAATTGCCTATATCATTAGTTATAATACAATTGAACAAAACAGTAAAGAATAAAACTGATAAAACCAAAACATTGGAGACATTGTAGGTCTTCAAAAGTAGATAGAAGTCAATGAGAATGGGTGTTATAATGAATCTCATTATCTTCACAGCTGATGCCTAAACTTTCGAACCTGATACTATCCAGCAAAACAGAATAAGGGAACATCAGTCAAAAACAAAATAGTGAGAGTAATACAGGGCTTTAAATCGAGATAATGGAAAGTCAAAGTGGATTACTATAATATATCCTGCTATTTTTTTCCTTTAATTGAAAGGATAAAAATAAAAAAGTAAATAATGGAGATTGAGATAAAAGAGGCATAACAGCGAAACAGCGCAGATCAAAACATAACCATTTAAGCAGAATAGTGTTTCACCACCAGATAATCCTGACCTAAAAGTAGTTACCAGATTGTCTCTTTCCTTGAAATCCTTGAGTACAACTTTGTATACTGTAGCATTAAGTATATCAAAACAATATAAAACCATTTAAGAGAATGACAGCATTACAGAGTATTTAGAATCGACTAACAGAAAATGAACAATGGTTTCTGTATAATCTCCTTGTCTTTAAAAGGTTTTTGCTTATACTATCGTACATAATAAAATCCAGTAAGATACAACCTATTTAGACCATTGGAGACAGAAGAACAAAAGCTAGATGAGACTTCAAAGCAAGATGATACTAAATCAGTATTACCTATTAAGATGTCATTTTCTCCAAAATAGCTGTTCCTATCATCCAATCTTCTCTGCCTCATTTCTGTTGAGCTCTTTTTCTGTCATTAGTTGTCAGTTTGTTTTCTTCATTTTGTTCTCTGCTCCATTCGTTGTGGCCTCCCCGCCACTATTTCTGGATTCTTTGTATTTTTCTTTTTTTAGAATATCCTGCAATACTCTCTGTAGAGTTGAATTGGTGGTTGCAAATTCCCCCAGTTCCTCTTTATCCTGGAAGCACCTTGTTTTTCCATCAATTTCCAGGGACAGTTGTGCAGGATATCTCAATCTTGGCTGGAGATTATTATCTTTCAAAGCTTGAATTATTCCCCCCCCCCCACTCTTCGTGATTTGATGGTTTTTGCAGAGAAATCTGCTGTAATTCTGATGGGTGTTCCCTTGTAAGTGGTCTGTTTCTTGTCTCTGACAGCTTTTAATATTCTGTTCTTGTATTGAATTTCTGGAATTTTTATTATTATATGCCTGGGTGTTGCTTTGTTTGGGTTGTAGGTAGCTGGGGTCCTGTATGCCTCATACATCTGAATGTCTTTACCTTTTGCTAAATTAGGAAAATTCTCCTGGATTATTTCTGTGAGTAGCTTTTGTAGTTCACTTGTTTGTGTCCCTACTTCTTCTTTTATGTTCTTAATCCTTAAGTTATGGATCCTCTTATCATCTTCTTGTCTTTGTATTATTGCTGTTTGTTTCTTTGTTATTTTTAAGAAGTTTTTCATTTCGTTCTCCCATATTACAAGTCTGCCCTCCAGTTCAGATAGTCTGTCCTTAGTTTCTTTCAAGCTGTTATGCCAGTCTTCGATAGACTTCTTAGTTTCTTGGTAGTCCCTTTGAACCTGCTTCACGTATTCTATGCTTTCTCTGTTTTCTCCATCAAACAATTCTCCCCTCTTTTTCTGTTCTTCCATTCCACCATCTGTTTTTTTCTTGGGTGGTGCTTAGCATTTCTCTAACTATCCTGCATACTTCTAGCTTCAGGTCATAGATAACTTCATTCCTGAATTGATCTATGAGGCTCTCTATATGGCGCTTTATGTCTATTGGTGTGGTGTCCGCTATTGCCTGTTTCTCAGAATTGGGGGCCGAGGAGCCTTTCTTGTTGCTGCCTCTTCCCATATTCTCTGTTCCTTATATATGCAAGCTTATATAGGAGACCCAGCTTCTCTCCCTGTCAGCCACAGCCTGATTGAATTGCGCTGGTTAGGTGTTCCCGCCCACCACAGCGCACCAGGGAGTTATGGACCAGGCAGCCTACGCGGGGCCCACCCCTTCCGGCCACCGTCAGGCTCTGGGATCTGGGTTGGGCCAGCCTACTGGGTCCACCAGCAGCGTCACACAGGCCAGGCACTTTTCACCAATCTCTCCTGAGAGGGGGATGTGTGGCTGGAATCGCCATCGCGCCCTGCTCCCGCAGGACTGCCCGGGCCCAGAAAGTCCTCCGCTGGAGTCAAACTGTGGTAGAGTGTCAGTTTCTCTCACTCACCTCACCACAAGTCAGTGCACGCCTCCCTGCCCGTTCTGTTTTCGACTCCATTCGCAGATTCCCGTTCTCAGAGCTTCCGCGTGTCTCTCTCCTTGCCGAGCCGCTGTAGAGGCAGTCGCCGCACGGCGGGAAACCCAGATCGTGGCTTCCAATGGCGCGGGGTCCAGCCTCCACACTGAGGCTTTTCTGTTCCTATTTTAGCACCAGGACTGCATTCCAAGATGGTTTCTCTCAGCCCAGTTCGTTCCTGAGTCAGCAGAGCATATCTCCACCTGCTTATGTCTCCTTACTCCGCACCCTTCCTGACTTCTGAACCAAGCCTTTCAGAGAGCCTCCGTAGTATCTGTTATCTGTCCCCATGTTCTCCTGGAAGTCTCAAGTATGTTTCTTAGAGAGAGCACATGATTGAATATTTAAAAGCCTGATGACTTATATGTCACTTAGTTTTTTTTAAAATGACACACTCTTTCAGGGTTGGAGATGTAGCTCTGTGGTATAGTGTTTACACAGCATGCATTTGGCCCTGGGATCGATCTTTAGCACCATAAACAAAACAAAACACAGGACCCCACCCCCAATCATGCATTTT
Source organism: Cavia porcellus (assembly GCF_034190915.1). Lineage (NCBI taxonomy): Eukaryota > Metazoa > Chordata > Mammalia > Rodentia > Caviidae > Cavia > Cavia porcellus. Next base: position 43,453,323 of record NW_026947493.1, read on the forward strand.
TTTTGAAGAGATGAGGTATCACTGTGTTACCCAGTATGGTCCTGGACACTGAGGTTTCAGCCTTCCTATTAGTTAGGACTACAGGTACACACTACTATGCCTGGCATATCTCTTTTAAATTTTTATTTTTATTATACATGTTTTTAATAAATGATTATTTTTATCGTGGGGAGTTGTGTACATAACACATCTTAATTTTTATGGCATCTTCCCTTCTTCATCTCTGCATCCTTCATTCATCTCTTATCTGCTTTTAATTAGGGTACTTATTTTATATTTAATATAATTATCTTGTAGTTGAATTTTCAATTCCTATATTGCTATTTTTATTCTCTATTCTTATTTCTTTTTTTCTGTACTTGTATTTTGCATTTCATTTTCTCATTAGCTTATGATTTGTAAACATCTTTGTTACCTTTTTTAGTGGTTGATTTTGGGTTTCAAGTAATCTTTTAAGCACAGTCTAAATTATGACAGAACGTCACATATAAGAATAGTATACCACTGTTTTCCAACCCTGTCATTTGTGCTATTACTATTGTATATTTTACTTCTACATATCATAAACTACATGATATATGGTTATTTTTGCTTTAAACAATGATCTGTTAAAGAAATGAAGAAGTCTCTTATTTTTAACCTATACTAAACATTTCCTACATTCTTTTCCTTTGTGTAGACACAAAGCTTCATTTGTTATCATTTTTTTTCTTCAAATTGAAGAACTTCCTTCAATCTTTTATGTTCAGATCTTCTGGAGAAAAATTCTTTTAGGTTTTGTTTACAGAGAATACAAAACAACATTTGTTTTGCCTTCATTTTTAAAAGAGCATTTCTCCAGATGTGTAATTCTTTTTTTTAAATTTTTTAATTTTTTTTTAATTTAAGGAGAAAAAGAAAAAAAAAAACAGAAGAAGGGTACAAGTTATACAGAATTTCAGAAAAAATAAACAATAGGCAATCACTAGTTAATAAATTATATATTGTTATCTTAGAAATAGTTGTTCAAGTTACAAAATTAAAGCATACAAAGTGGACTTTCAAACAGTGAAACTGGAAACAGTTTTGTTCAATGATCCAAAAAAACTCAGTAATATGGTTATCTGTCTTATACACTTAAATATATATGCAGTTATATTCTATAGAGCACTTTCTTTTCCTTTCTTTTGTATAATGACAATTACACATTTTGGGTTTTATTACTCTCACAGTTCTTATTACTTTTTTTTTTTTGAAGAGAGTAAAACCAAATGTGACATAACAGAACAGAGTCAGTCAAATCAAAAGGATGGACATAATAGATAATGTAAAAACAAAATCCTAGGTTATCATCAATGGTTACCATACTGCCTCTTGCTATCTTAAAAAGAATTGCCTATATCATCAGTTATAATACAATTGAATAAAACAGTAAAGAATAAAACCAAAAATTGGAGACATTACAGGACTTTAAAAAAAGATAATAGTCAACCGGAATGGGCCTCATAATGAATCTTACTGTCTTTACAGTCGTTGCCTATACTTTTGAACTTGGTACTATCAAGCAAAGCAGAATAGAGGAACATCAGTCAAAGCAAGATGGTGAGGGCAGTACGGGATTTCAAATCAAGTTAACAGGAAATCAAAGTGGGTTACTATAATGTATCCTGCTTTTTTTATTTTTCCCTTAATTAAAAGATAAAAATAAAAAAGTAAATAATTTTTAAAAAAGGAGACTGAGATAAAAGAGGGCATAACAACAAAACAGTGCAGGTCAAAGCATAACCATTTAAGCAAAATAGTGTTTCACCACAAGATATCCTGACATAAAAGTAGTTACCATAGTGTCTCTTTCCTTGAAATCTTTGAGTATAAGTTCATATACTATAGCACCAAACATATCAAGACAATGTGAAACTATTCAAGGGAATGACAGTATTACAGGATATTTAGTATCATCTTGCTTTGAAGTCCCATCAAGCTTTTATTCTTCTGTCTCCATCGGTCTCAACAGGTTGTATCTTTTTGTATTTTATTATATGTGATAATATAAGCAAAAACTTTTATAGACAAGGAGATTATGCAGAAACCATTGTTCATTTCAGATAGTTGGTTCCAGATGTGTAATTCTTAAATTGACAGATTCTTCTTTTTGTTTTTTGTTTTTGTGTCTTTGTTTTGTTTTAAGCATTAAAGATGTTCCATTGTCTTTTGGCTTACATTGCTTTTTCAAAAAAAAATTAAGTTTATTGGTACAATTTAGGTATACATAATGATATCATTCATCAAAGGGAATTTGTTCCTTTTCTTTTTTTTTTTTTTTTTTTTGTCTTTTTCTTTTTTATCGGTACCGGGGATTGAACTCATGACTGCCTGCTTGCAAGGCAGGCACTTATGCCACTGAGCTAAACCCCCAGCCTTGAGAATTTGTTCCTGCGCATGATATATCTTGATTCCTCCTTTTCCCCCATTTCCTTCCCCTCCCACTCTTTCCTTCTTTGTTTACAAAGATGTGATTCCATTTTATCATTCTTTTCTATTTTTTTCTTTTCTCCTCCTTTCCCCCTTATCTTCCCCTAGTTACATTTATCTTTTGAACAATTTCTTCCTATTTCACAATTTCCATTTTATTTTATTTTATTTATTTATTTTTTATTTATTTAAAGAAAAGGAAACGAAAAAAGAAAAAAAATACATGGAGATTAAAAAAAAGGGTAGAAATAATACTAAATTACAGACAGACAAAAGGTAAGAAATTGCCAGTTGATAAGTTACAAATTGTCATCTTCGAAATGGCTGTTCAGGTTATAGAATTAAAGTATTTAGAATGACATTCAAAAAAGTGACCCTACAAACCATTCTGCTCTATGGTCGAACAAAAGCTCCGTAATATGATTATCAGTCCCACCTATTTGTTTTACATCTCTAAGAGGGTAAGGTTAACCATATCAAAACATAACAGAACATTTAAAAAAAAATAAAAAAACAATTTAAAGAAATACAGATTTCAAAGCAAGTCCACTGGAGATCTACCTTATCTAACTGTCTCTAGCTTCTTACAAATAGTTGTCCCTAACTTCACCCACTTTATATACTTATTGCATATTATAGAACTAATCAAATCATTACAGGATGATGGAGTCTTTTTAGGTCCTCAAGTTCCAAATTAGGGAAGACAATAGCAACTACCATCGCATCTCTCATTCTCTTTGTGATAGCCGTCCCCATCTCTGCATATGCTGAAGTTGAGCTGAAGAACCCAGTCCAATGTCATTCTAATCAGCAAGCAATAGATTGCTAGAATTTATATTATAATGCTACAAAATAAGCCTCGGGTTTTTCAGGTCTCTTCCTCAGAGTATTTGTTCCTATCCTCTCTGTATTATAGGGAAAACCAAGTCATAACAAGACAACGAAACAATTTCCTAGAAAAACATGCAATGGATAAGACTTATAAAACTATAATATAAATGATCTTCCGTAGCTACTATGTTTTCTCTTGTTATTTTCAATAGATTTGTCCACAACACTGGCTTATTATAGTTAAACATACTAACACCTATTTTTATAAAAACTTATCTTTGACTGCATTGTAGTATTTGAGAGCTGTTACTGATTCATACCAGTATGGATATCCTTTACATCTTGTCATGCTCAGATTAGTTTCCTCTACTTTTAGGGTTGATTCTAACACACATACCGATTTCAAATAGGATCAGTCAAGGCCAACCAATAGTCTTATGATTCAGATACAATTAAGATCAGTCATAGTAAGACAATGTAAGTAATACAGGTTTTCAGCCTAAGTCAATAGGAAAGTAAGGATAGTTACCATGGTATAACCTGCTATTTTTGGTTCTAGAGGTCTGTGTCCTCAAATCTGACATGAGTGGACAGACCAGAACAAATTTAATTCAATCTAAATATGTCACTAGGACTACTATGTCTTTTAAATCGTTATACACCATTAGCAATGACCTCTGCTTTTTTTTTTAATATAGTTTCAGAGCTGTCTCTACCAAAGACTAGCTTACCGTCTCTGCCTCATGTCTGCTACTCCACTTTTCTGCTATATTTTGTCCACCTTATTCCCTCATTCCATTGTCTGCCCCGTTCACTGAGGCCTCTCTGCCACTGTAGCTGTAATCCTGATTTCTCTTTCTCTCTTTCTCTGTAATGTCCTTCAGCGCTCTCTGTAGGGTTGGATTGGTGGCCACGAACTCCCACAGTTCCTCCTTGTCTTGAAAGTATCTTATTTCTTCATTAATTTTTAGAGAGAGTTTTGACGGATATATGAACTTCGGTTGCATATTTTTTTCCTTCAGGACTTGGAATATTTCTCCCCACTCCCTTCTTGACTTAAGAGTTTGTGTTGATAAGTCTGCTGTTATTTTGATAGATTTCCCGTTATAGGTAACCTGCATCTTTTCTCTGGCTGCTTTTAATATTCTGTTTTTTTGGTGGATTTCTGGGATCTCGATTATTATATGCCTAGGCGTAGATCTGTTTTGGTTGTAGGTAGCTGGCGTTCTGTATGCTTCTTTTATCTGGATATCATTTCTTTTTGCTATACGTGGGAAATTTTGCTTTAATATATCTGTGAATATTTTTTGTATTTCATTTTTGGATGTTCCTGCTTCCTCACTCACATTCTTTATTCTTAGGTTATGTATCTTTTTATCATCTTCCAGTTTTAGAATTGCTTCTTTCTGGTTCCTTGTTATTTTTAAGAGGCTTTTTCTTTCACGTTCATAAGCCCTAAATCTCTCTTCAAGTTTCTGAAGGTTGTCTTTAGTTTCTGTCAAGGCATTTTGCCAATATTCAATGGAGATTTTAGTTTCCTGATATTCTCTTTGGATCTGTTTCATGTATTCTAAGTTATGCTTAAATTCTTCTTCAGATGCTTCTCTTTCTTTTCTGAATTCCTCGGTTCTTCCATCTGTGTTCTCTTGGGCGGGGCTTGTCATTTCTTTAATTAATCTCTTTATATCTTGCCTCACTTGGATCAGGAGTACATCTTTAAATTCCTCTATGAGATCATGTAAGTACTTTTTAATTTCGGCTGATGCTGTGTCGAGTAGAGGATGGTTACTGTGTTTGTTCTCTTCAGTGTTTAGTTCTCTTGGGTTTATTTTCTCCTGTTGAACAGCTGGAGATTTTTTTTTTTATTTTTATCTCTTGTCATGTTTCTGGTTTCTTTCAGACTGTCCTGGAGTTCTCTGGCCCTCTCCGAATTGCTTAGGGCCTCTCAGAAGCGTGCTGGCTTGAGTTTTTGCTGTCCTCCCCAATTTGCTGTTATCTGGGGTAGGCTGGGATGCAGGGGCGGTACAGTCTAGTCTCTAGCCTCTGTGTCAGTTAGTTCATAAATTAGGCTGTACTTTCTGGTTGTCACTGAGTTGTGACTATTTTGTATCCGCTTATTGGGCCCCAAGCAGAGGCTTGGTTTAGCTCCAGTAGCTCCTGCCAGTTCTCTTTGAATCAGAAGCAGCTGAGTAATGGCACAGGATTCTGCCCAAGTCCCAGCCGTTCTCTTCCAAACCTCTCTGTGACAGGAGCACCAGAAAAGCAGCTCTGCCCAAAACTAAGATGGCTCCCACTAAGTTCTCTGTGTGGAGCTGAAGCCAGCAAGTAATCAGGCTCTGCCAGGACTCAAGATGTCTTCCACCAGCCCTCCCTACAAGGGGACCTGGTGATGTCACCAAGCTGGGGTTTCTGCCGCCAGGCTAATATGTCTGCACCAGACTCTGTGTTATTGATTTCCCCGTGGTGGCGGGCCAGCTGTTCTCTGGCCAAACCCAGCAGCCGCGGGGTTCTCTGTACTCACCAGAGTCCGGTGCAAGTCCTCGTTCCGGGACCGCCGCTTTTCCTGCACTCCCAGGACAGCGCGGGGCGGTGCACAGCGTGCGTTCCCAGCACAGTGCTGACCGGTCAGATATCTGTGCACCGTTTAAATTTGAAATGCCCGAGCTTTGTACGTCCGCTCTGGTGCAGCGGTGCAGACTTGGCTGCTACTTGGAGTCTCGGTCCGTTTCCCGCAGTCCCCAAAACCAACTCAGCTTTTCGTGCTGGGTCCACGAGTCTGTTTGTTGATTTAAGGGCGCGAGATTTGCAGCCTCCTGTTGTCGGCGTTGAAGGTCTCAGCGCGTCTTTAAATCCTCCAGCTGTACTGTCTTGGTTAATAAGAATCGCTATCGATTTGTCTGGCCCTCTCCATGCTGTCTTTTTTTAGCTTTGAGTTTGAATTCTCTGGAGAGACTCTTCGCTCGATCCCCTAGCCCGCCGCCATTTTCAGAATCTCCCACAATTTCCATTTTACATTTTGATTAGTATTTACACTTTATGTCTCAGACCAGAGAGAAAATGTGATATTTACATGTCTTATGGTCAATACATTGTGTCAACTGGAGAAGTTCAGACATTCAACTAAGAGACTCATAGGGAGCAAGAATTCTTTCTTTGTAAACTTCCTAAACTTTTGCAGGAGAAGGACAAGAATACTTTGTATGTGCTACACCTGACCTGGAGGGGTGGTGGTGGCCTGTGCACAGTATAAGGGAGGAAAAGAGGATTGCTGTGCTCTCCTTTTGCTCTGGCTGCTTTTGCTGGCTGCTTCCTTGAAGTGATCCCCTGGTGCCATGCCTCCCTGCCTTGGAGCCAACTGATTAGGGAGTGAAAACTCCACAAACAGGTAAATAAACGTTTCCTTCTTTCATTTTGAGTGTCAGATATTTTGTCCTAGCCATGAGAGAAAAGTAACCAAGACAGAACTTGATACCAGACAAGTGGGGTTGTTGCTGTGACTATACCTAACCATGTGGTTCTAGAGGCTTTGGGAATGACTTATGGGAAGAGTTTGAAAGGTGCAGAGATGTCATCTAAAACAGTAGCTCAAGAATGGCTTAGGTTATTCTGTATGGGAGATTCTGGTTCAAGCTCAGAGGACCAGAAAACCAGTAAAGACCAGGCTCAGGAGGTTTCTGTTGGGAATGACTGCTTTGGTTGTTGGACTCCAGACGTGTGTTACAGCTTGGCAGAAAGTTTGTTTGCATTTTGCTCCTGTCCAGAGATTCTGCCTGATACTGAAATTAAGGGGAGCAGACTAATTAATCTGGCAGAAGAAATTTCAAGGCAGTCAAATGTTGAGGCTCTGGTATAGCTATTGTTGGGGGCTTTTAAGTTGCAATTTAAGAGCAAAGAACCCAGGATGGTTTAAAACATTGTGAGTTTAGCCAGAAAGGAAGCTCCAATAAAGCTGTGAACTGCAAAGATAGAGCTGAAGAAATCTCAATTGTTGAAAAGGAACAGGAGAATAGAAAAGATGACCTGAAGGTATCAAAGAAGCAGCAAGTCTGAAACCTTTGCAGCCTCAAAACTGCAAAAGTGAAAGACTTTGCTTCGAAGTGAAAGCTGCAGAGCACAATGTTCCAGAATGGTGGGTGGCATAGGAAATTTGTTCCTCAGAATTGGATTTGGAGTGCCCAATGATCCAGGTACTTGACACCTACAGCCGAAAGAGGAAAGCCGGGCTACTGCTACAGCTGGCAGCAGACCTTGGCATCATCCACGTGATGCTGGTTTTAGATGCATACAGAATGCAAGAGTTCTGAGGTTAAAAAGGCTTCCACCCCAATTTCACAAGGTCTGGGAGCCCAGGTAGTGTGCTCCTGAGGGGCAATGTGTGAAGTTATATGTGTGAAGCCAAAGGTGCATTGGAGACCCCAGAAGTTTCTAAAGAAAACTGTAAGGAGCCACCAGAAGTGCCATAGGGGTGGAACTACACAAGTCCTTTGTAGCTCACAATTTGCCACAGATTGCTTCAAATGCTGGACATATGACTCCAAGACTTAACCTTTGCTGTACTGGATTTTGTCATATGCAAAGCTAGTTTTTCCAGCATCATTTATAAAAGAGGCTATCTTTCCTCCAAAGAACATGTTTGGCCCCTTTGACAACAATAAGCTGGCTAAGTGTGTTTGGAGTTATTTCTCCATCTTCTAATCTGTTTCATTGATCCTCAGGTCTGTTTTTTTTGCCAGTATCATGCTGTTTTTAATCACAATAGCTTTGTGGTATGGTTTCAAATTAAGTCCTGTAATGCCCCTGAACTGTTCTTTTTCCCCCCTAGAATTGCCTTTGCTACTCTAGGTCTCTTCTGGTTCCCAATGAATTTTAGGATTGTTTTCTCTAATTCTATGAGGTGTGATGTTGAAATTTTGATCAGGGTTGCATTAAATCTGTAAACAGTTTTGGAATTATGGTCATTTTCACTATATTTGTTCTTCCAACCCAAGAACAAGTGATATTTTTCTGTTTTCTGATATCCACTTCAATCTTTTTCAGAGTATTGTAGTCTGTAAGTTTGTAGAGTATGCACAGGTCTTTTACTCCCTTTGTTGATTTATTCCTAAGTATTTCTCTTTTTAGATGCTACGCTGCAAGGTAATAATTTTCCTAATTTCTGTCTCATTGAACTTGTCATTTGTGTACAGAAATGCTATTAATTTTTGTGTGTTGATTTTGTATCCAGTTAGACTACTGAATTTTGTTATTAAATCTAAGAGTTTTCTGGTGGAGATTTTTGAGTCTTCTGTGTAGAGTATCATACCATCTGAAAGTAAGTATAATTTAAATACTTCATTTCCTATCCTTATTATTTTGATTCTTTTACTTGTTGAATTGTTCTGGCTAATGTTTCCAAAACTATATTGAGTAAGAGTAGTGGTAGTGGACGTTCTTGCTTTGTTCCTGATTTTAGAGTGACAGCTTTCAGTTTCTCATGATTTTGTAAGATGTTGACTGTTGTTTTGTCATAGGTGGCTTTTATCACATTGAGATAAAGACAATATATTCCAATTTTCTGTAGGGTTTTTGTCATGTACCGGTGTTGGACTTTGTCAGATGCTTTTTCTGCATCTATTGAAGTGCTCAGATGGTTTTTGTGCATGGCTCTGTTAATATAGTTAACACTTATTGATTCTCATGTTAACTATCTCTGCATCCTTGAGATGACTCCTATTTGGTCACTGCATATAATCTCATTAATGATTTGCTGCATTCTGTTTCACAGTGTCTTATTGAGAGTTTTTGTGTCTATGTTTATTAGAGAGATTGACTGGTAGTTGTTCTTTTTGTTTGGATCCCTCTGTGTTTATGGTATCAGGGTAGTGCTTGCTTCCAAGAATGAATTTGGGAGTTTTGATTCTCTTTCAATTTAATTAAAGAGTTTGAGAAGTAGTAGCATTAGGTCTTCTCTAAATTTCTTATAAAATTCAACAGTGAATGCATCAGGGCCTGGTCTTTACTGGTAGGTTTGTAATTACATGTTCAATTTCATGGACGGATATTGCTCATTTAGAATTTTACATCTTCTTGATTAAGCATTGGTAATTTGTATTATCTGGGAATCTCCATGTTTTCTGTGTTCCATCTTACTGGAAAGCAGGTTTTCCAAGTAGGTTTTTTTTTTCTTTTTTATCAGTACCAGGGATTGAACTCATGACCACACACTTGCAAGGCAGGCACTTATGCCGCTGAGCTAAATCCCCAACCCCTTCCAAGTATGTTTTGATGATCTTCTGACTGTCTACAGGATCTGTTGTGAATTTCACTTTTTTCATGCCTATTTGTATGGATTTGAGTCTTTTCTTTCTTTGCTTTTATAAGGTGGGCAAAGAGCTTGTCAATTTTATTTAACCTTTCAAAGAACTGACCTATCAATTCATTGATTCTTTGCATTTTTTTACATAGCATTAATTTCTGCTCTGAATTTTTAATAATTTCCTCTCTCATATAAATGTTGGGCTTCACTTATGCCTCTTTTTTAGAAGCTTGATATTCAACCTTTGAGTTTTTTTTTTTTGTTGTTGTTGTTTGTTTTTTATTTTTAGCTCACTCTGTTTTTCTGATATGGGAATGTAACCATACAAATTTCTCTCATAGGGGCTGCTCTTTTGTGTCATATAAGTTCTCAAAGGTAGAATTGCCATTATTATTTAATTGTAGAAACTGTCTGATTTCTTATTTAGTTTCATCTGTGACCCATTGGTTTTTCAGGAGCATGTTATTGAATTTCTACATATTTATGAAATTTTTGTAGTTTCTTTTGCCATTGATTTCCAATTTCATTGCACCATGGGATGGTAATATGCACTGAAGAATATCAATTTCCTTGCATTTACTTAAACATGTTATATGAACTGCTATGTGGTCTGTTTTGAAGAATGTCCCATGTGTGTCTAAGAAGAATATGTGTTCTAATGTTGTAAGATGCAACACTCTGTAGACCACTACTAAGTCCATTTGTTCAAAAGTTTGGTTCAGTTATGATGTTTCTTTGTTGATTTTCTGTCTATTTGATCTATTTGTGACAGTGGGGTCCTGAGGTCCCTCATTACGATAGTATTAATGTTTACTTGATTTTTCATGTCTGTTAATTTGTTTTATACAGTTAAGTACACTGGTATTTGGTATATCTATATATTTATAATTGTTAGCACTCTTATAATTGTTAGATTATTCCCTTTATAAGGGTATAGTGACCTTTATCTCTCTTAATCAGTCTTGGGTTGAAATTCACTTTGTCTTCAAATAAATAAGCTACCCCTGCTTTTTTCTGGGTTCCTATTATACGGAGTATTGTTTTCCATCCTTGGACTTTTAGTCTATGAATTTATTTTTGAATTAAATGTGTTTCTTGTACAAAGAATATTATTGGATCTTCTTTCTTGATCTGTTTGTTCTTCTAGTCTAGTTCTTCTGATTGGTGAATTAAGCTCATGAACATTGATAGTTTAACATATATAGTGACTCACCCATGTCATTTTATTTTCATGTTGTTGGTTTTCTTTTTTTCTCCTCTGCTTAATTACTTGTCTTTCCTGGTGCATTCATCCTATTGGGGTTCATGAAGTTGTAGTCCTTGCATTTGTATTATCTTGTTATCTCTTTCTGTAATGTCCTTCATAACATTTTAGAGTGGTCATGAGTGTCCTCAGGTGTTCCTTGTCATGTAAGTATCTTATTTGTCTATCAATTTTGAAAGATAGTTTTGTGGAAGTTCATCCATCTGGGTTGGAGGTTGTTTTCTTTGAGGGCTTGAGAAATGTCACTCCAGGCTTGCCAGGCTCTCCTTGACTTGAGGGTTTGTGTTGAAATGTCAACTGAGATTCTGATGGGCTTTCCTTTGTAGGTAATTTATTTCTTTTCTCTAACAGCTTTTAATATTCTTTTCTTGCTATAGATTTTTTTTTTGGATCATGGCTAAGGAGTACTGTATACTGTATACCTCACTTATCTATGTCAAATTCTTATGTTGTTAGGAAGTTTTCTACTGCTACATCTGTGAACAGGTTTTTGTTGTTGTTTGTACCTTCTGCTCTTTCACTGACTCAATAAATCTTATGTCTTATTCTACTTTGCATATCTAGCAACTATTAGATTGATTTTGCATGGTCTCTTGCTATTTTTAAGAAAATCTTTCTTTAGTAGTTACTAACCACAATTCTTTCTTCTATATCTGATATTCTATCTGATGGGTTTCTTCTTGTATGACATTGCCGAGTCATCATGTCAGTGGCCCAACATGATTCAGAGACCCCAGGGACAATAGCACATCAGCTTCCTGCTTCTTCTTTCCTCAGCCCAAAGTAAACTTCCTGTTTCCTGTTTTTCACGCACTGATGCTCCCCCAACTAGCTGCTGATGTGTCTGTCACTTTGCCTGCCTCCCCAAACTCCACCCACAATCAGACATAATAAAAGCCCAGTCACTTTTTTGTTCTGGTTGGAGGGAGCTTGCACTCTTCTGCAGCCCTCCCTTGCCAGCAATAAAGGCCTCTTTATCTCTCTCTCTCAACTGTGCCAAAAACCCTAACACTGTCCTCATATCAGCTCATTTTGCTGGGTGTACTTTCAATGGAATTTTTAATCTGGATACATGTTTGAATCTGTTTCATGTTTTCCATTTTTTTCTTATTCTGGTTGTTCATGCTTTCCATCATTTTCCTAAGATCCTTTATTTTTAAAATATGGATCAACTCTAGAGTCACTAAGCATCTCATTCTGGTCACTATCTCTATAGTTATCTGAGAAATTATTTCTGAATTGATTTTTTCTAAAGCATCATTCATCTGCTTTGCTACTTCTGCTGTTACCCCTTCAGAGTCGAGTTGGGTGCCCTTTAAATTATTCCATCTCATTACCTTCTGTGTTGGCCTTTGCTTACGCTGGAAGTCTGGGGTTACATCTTAAGTGTCTTGTCATTTTCTATTTTCTATACATTTTTTTTAAATTAGAGTGGTACTTTAATAGTGTTTTCTGTTTTTACAATTTCTTCCAAGTTCTTTTACACACGCATATACACATGCACACACACTCCGCCATTTTAGAGACTTTTCATGGGCCTGTTGGTCCTGAATTACCTGTTGATTCAACAACGTGAATTGAGAAATTTTTTGTGTGAGTGCAAGGCTATGACTGTTGAGTCTCCCATAGTGCAATTAAAGAGGCCCCTAGTATTTCTTTTGTCAGAATTGAGAGATGTTTTCTCTTGGGCTGCCCAGTTTTCCTAGAGAGAAAGTCTTCAACTCTTACTCAAGGTTTTTAAGTCATACAAGCAAAGTTTAAGAGGTAGGGCTTGGTTTGTAAGAGGGAAGGAAACACTGGCCCTCTCACATTTGTAGTCTCTCACTAAATCTCCATTTTTTTTTCATTATTACCTGCTGTTGTTTTTCACTTGCCATATGTCTTGTTCAAGTTCTTCACAAATTCAACTTGTCCCCTATAACTTTGTTGTTAAGGTATTTTATCCAGTTAGTTCTTTAATTTTCCTTCTCTTGCCCCTTATCTTATGTATTGAAATTTCAGGTATAGGAAAAATTTTTTACGAAATGTTTGAAAGAAGTCATAGACTTTGCTGTTGCTAAAACAAAATATCTCATATTGAGTAAAGCATAGTGAAATGCATATAGGTTCCCTCTTGGAGCTCCAAAAACAAAGTGCTGGTCTGCTTGGGTTTCGTGAGGATTCTGTGTCTGTCTCATATATCAGATGGCATCATAGGGGAAGTATATTTAAGAGCAAAAGGTCACATGATGAGACAGGAAGCCGTAGAAATTCAGGGGTCTAGGTCACTGTTTTTAGAACCGTGTGCTCTAACAAGAACTAATGTAGGTCCTTCAAGAATTACATCGATCCTTTCTGAACATGGTACCCCAAGTGACCCAATAACTTTACATCAAGTTTTACTGCAGCAATACTTCAACACTGGGGCCAAGCTTCTAACACATGAGCTTCTGAGGAACAGTGTCAAACCATATCCAAACCATTGCACTTGGAAAGAAGTGAGTTTGCTTAGAAGAAAAAACAATGTAAATTCCTGTCAAGTACTCTACCCTGAAATAGGCAAAAATGATGATACTTGACCAGAGATAATCTCACTATATCCAAATCTAATATGTATCTATTAACCTCTTATATGCCCTCATGTTAACTATTCAAGTTTGTTCAATACAAATGGGCATTTTTTTTTTATTTTTTGAAACTCAAGTTTCTGTTTTCATTTATTACTGAATCCTCCTGGAGCCTTCTCTGTTAACGTTCTGTAAATGTGCTTCTGTTGCCTGGCTTTGGCCTCATTATTCTCTTATCTGTTCTTGCATCTAGTTTCATGGTTATAAATATTATGTAATTGCTGTTTATTCTCAAATATATCAGTCTTTTGTGTTGAACTCCAGATGCCCACCTGATGTGTCCATTTTGATGTTGAATAGGCATGTTAAAAAAAAAAAAGGGACTTCTCTCACAATCTTGCACTCACCAGGCAGGTGCTTATACCACTGAGCTAAATCCCCAGGCCCTATTTTTTCTTTAGTATCACTCAACTTATAAATGCTGCCTTTATTGCTCCGGTTCCTCACATAAAAGCATAGAAGTCATCCTTAATTCTTCCCTTTCCTTAATTTTTACATCCTACTCATCAACTAATTCTATGGAATTTGGCTAAAAAGTACCCTTCCAATGCACCACTCCTCTCTGTCTCCAAGCAACTGTCTCTGTTACTTAGATTTTGCAATAGTTTTCCAACTGATTCTTTGTTGTCATTCTTGAAACTCACTCTTCACATACAGATAGAGAAATCCTTTTGGAAAATACAATCATTTCAGTGGTTTTCTCTTGCAATTAGAATAAAGTCAAAATTTTGTTTATGTCCTAAAAATAACTTTATGATCTGGATAATATGCCTTTCTTTTTATTTATTTTTTATTTTTTGGTACCAGGGATCAAACTCACAACCTCATGCTTGCCATGCAGGCACTTATACCACTGAGCTAAATCCCCAACCCCTTTTTAATTTCATATTGTAATGTTACCTCTTTATTTACTCTATAGTTATTTATTGAGCACTTGCAATGCATTGGAATTTGAACTAGGCACTGCCAGGTGTGGTAGTGCATACCTACAGTCCCAGCCCTTGGGATGCTAAGCAGGAAGATCGCCATGAGTTTGAGGCCAGCCTGGGCTACATAGTAAGACTCTTGTCTCAGCAAACCAAACCAAAACAAAACAAAGTGCTCACCTCAAGAAAAAGAGAAGAAAAGCAAAAAATAAAAAAGAAGTTGAGCTACTCACTAAGACCTAATCACAGTGAGCAAGCATCTTTTTAGTTCCTTTGACACTCTGAATCAGTAGTGGTACATGTATGGTACACATGCTGCAGTGGGCTGTTTGCTGTCATTGAAGGCTCTAAAAGGTTCATCATCACTTCTGTAAACTGACTTTGGCCTTGGAGCTTTATCTACCTTTTATCCCTGGCTCTGTGTGCACCTTTTGTTTCTCATTCTTCAAATTTTAGCATAAATGTCATTTCCTCAGAGGCCTTTCTTGATAATCTAATTTAGAATATTCATTCTCATATTTTCTATTAAATTTCGTATGTGAAAGTCATAGCACTTTTCTCAGTCATCTGTGCTTATGTATTTTCCATTTCCCTCTGTACCCTATTGTAATGAAAGTTCTATCTTATAGCAGGTTAAGGGATGAACCAGTAATACGTATAAATTTGGAAGTAAGGCTGTGGTAACATTTTTAAGGTCAACAGAATGCTGTTTAGAAGTAATTTTGAAAATATGGGCTCAGTGTATGGGAGAAAGAAACCCATTCTTCCTCCAAAGATTTCTATTACCAAACAAGAAACTTTAGGATCTTAACAGTGGCTTAGCTCATGGATAACTATTTCCAGGGAGCCTTTCCTAGTTTCAAGCTGTTATGTTAGGGCTACCATACTTATGAAAACAGAATCACATTGTAGTTATTCAAAATCACACTAAGTTTCTGAAGACCTGGAATGGAATCCTTCCATCTTCTGAGGTATAGTCCTGACAAATATGTAGGAGCCCAATACGTATTTTAATAAATGAGTGATTGAATGACTGTGGCATGATATGATATAACATGGCATCAATATAGCTAGTAAAAATTGGAATAAATCCAATGCTAAGAGCTTTAAGTGGGAATAGCTAGTAGATGGTTCACATGTAGTCACAGTTGGGAAATCCAAGTTAAAGGACAAGAAATCTATCTCTAGAAGGAAAAATTTGGTGGCTAATTAATACATGTAGGGAAAATCATACAGGTCTTTCTCAGAGAATCTTTATGTTGGGGAAAGAGAGAGGCATTGGGGTATGGAGAAGAAAATCTGGTAAGAGGGCAGAATTATATGAATAAATACATTCAGAAGTAGAGATTCATGATAATTTTAGAACCAATCCAAGATTTTTTTTTTATACCAGGGATCAAACTCATTACCTCACACCTGACAGGCAGGCGCTTATGCCACTGAGCTATATCCCCAGCTCCAAGATAGTTTTTAAAAGTGATATATTTCATAGATTTTCAAAGAATTTCAGTAATAATTTCATTTAAATTAAATTTTCTTTACACCTACCTTCACATGTAGAAGCTGATTGTCAACTGCTATAAGGTGATTAAGGTTCTCTAGTATTTCTAAATCTCTTATGTCATCAATATTATTGTTGCTGATGTTCAATATAGAGAGGGATTTCTGTAAGAAAAACAACCATATTAGCATTTAGCATCAGTGACATATATATATTTCCTAGTCTTTGAAAAATTTAAGATTTATCAGTTTAGCTTGCTCTGCTTTTTTATATAAGAAAATTTTAAAATGGAAATTTTGTTTCAGTGCTGTTATGGTTTATATTCACATGTCCCCCTAACACCTCATGCTCTCATAAGTGATTAGTCCACTGATAAATTTATAGCTAAATGTGATTTTGGGAGCTAAGGCCTGGTTGGAGGAGATGGGTTACTGGCATGGAAAGGTACATCTCCCCCTCCTTCCCTGATCTTTCTCTCTGCTTCCTCCTGTCATGCCCCTTTGTTATGCTGCCCAACCTTAGAGCCAGCCAGCCATGGAGTGAAACCTCTACAAACTGTGAGCCAAAATAAACTTTTCCTCCTTAAATTGTGTATGTTGAGTATTATGTCCCAGCAATGAGAAATTAATGACTCATGCATATTTTTTCAATAGAATATTATATCATATACTCTAGTACATGATATAACTTACTTTTTTTTCCTATACTTTTTCCACAAGGCCGTTTTCCTTGTCCAGGGTTTAAGATAAATTTAGGGTAAAGAAATGAAGAATCAAAAAGTAAAGAAAAAAATACACCAATAAACAAATGATACCACAATGTAGAAATACTACAATTCAAGCAAGTTACCATTTTGTGGTAAATATTGCTATGATTTTACACACATCAGTAAAACAATCTTTGCTTTTCTAAAGAGGAAACATGACCAACTATGAAAATATATTCAGGTTTTATCTTTATCTTTCTATATAATTTTTTCTTGACAATCCATATGTTCAAAAGCCATTTGAAACAATAATTAGCTAATTAGTAAGAATTTTAAGGTTAGCTGATATTGAAAACAGAAGTATGCAATACAGACTTCTGGGAGAATATGGCAGATAGATAGCAGCAGCTTTGGAGGCTCTCTGAGAAACCACACTTAAAATCCAGGAATGGTGTCGGGCAAGAAGTCCTAAACAAGCGGAGATATACTTAGCTGACCCAGGAGCAAATTAAACTAAGAGAAACCAACTGAAAACGCAATCCCGGTGATATAATAGAAACAGATAAGGTCTCAGCTTGGAAGCTGGAGCCTGCACCACTGGAAGCTGCGATTTGAATTTCCTGCAGCTGCTGCTGCGTCTCAATCGGCATGGCAAGGAGAGAGGTGCGAAAGCTCTTAGAGTGGGAAGCGGTGAATGGAGTTGAGAGCGGGACTGGCCGGGAGCCCTGCATCAACCTGCGGTGAGTGAGCGGATTGGGGACCCTTCCGTAGAGTAGGAGGCTCCGGCAAAGGACATACTGGGACTGGGCAGACTAGCCAGAACAGGGCACTGCAATGACTTCAGTCACATATTCCCCTCTCAAATGGGATTAGTGGGGAGTGGCTGGCTTGGGTGACTCCGCTGACTAAGACCCAGTAAGCTAGCTTAAACCAGGTCCCAGCACCTGGAGGTCCACCCTAGCAGTGAAGCCTTCAGTAGGTTGACCTGGAGGGGTGGGCCCAGCATAGGCTGCCCAGGTCTGTGTCTCCCTAGTACACTGAAATGGGCAAGAACACCTAGATGGCGCAATTCAAACAAACTGTAACCAACAAAGAAAGAAACTGGGCCTCCTATATACGCTTGTATAGCAGGAACAAAAAATATGGGAAGAGGCAGCAACAAGAAAGGTCCTTGGCCCCCAATCCTGAGAAACATGCAATATCAGACACGGCACCAATAGACATAAAGCGCTATCTCCAGAGCCTCATAGACAAGTTCAGGAATGAAGTTATTAACGACCTGAAGCAAGATATAAGTAGAATAGTTAGAGAAATGCTAAGCGTCGCCCAAGAAAAAACAGATGGTGGAATGGTAGAATGGAAAAAAAGGGGAGAATTGTTTGATGGAGAAAATAGAGGAAACAGAATACATGAAGCAAGTTCAAAGAAATTACCAGGAAACTAAAAACTCTATTGAAAACTGGCATAACAGCTTGAAAGAAACTAAGGATAGATTATTTGAACTGGAGGGCAGATTTGTAATCTGGGAGCATGAAATGAAAAACTTCTTAAAAATAACAAAACAAACACGAACAATACAAAGGCTAGAAGATGATAAGAGGATCTATAACTTAAGAATTAAGAATGACATAAAAGAAGAAGTAGGGATACAAACAAATGGACTACAAAGGCTATTCACAGAAATAATCTAAGAGAATTTCCCTAATTTAGCAAATGATAAAGATACTCAGATGTACGAGGCATACAGGACCCCAGCCGCCTACAACCCAAACAGAGCTAAACCCAGGCATATAATAATCAAAATTCCAGAAATCCAATATAAGAACAGAATATTAGAAGCCATCAGAGACAAGAAACAGATCACTTACAAGGGAACACCCATCAGAATTACAGCAGACTTCTCGGCACAAACCATCAAATCACGAAGAGCGTGGGGGGAAATAATTCAAGCTTTGAAAGATAATAACCTCCAGCCAAGATTGATATATCCGCACAACTGTCCCTAGAAATTGATGAAAAAACAAGGTGCTTCCAGGATAAAGAGGAATTAGGGGAATTTGCAACCCACCAATTCAACTCTACAGAGAATACTGCAGGATATTCTAAAAAAGGAAAATATCAAGATTCCAGAAATAGTGGCAGAGAGGCCACAATGAATAAAGCAGAAAGAGAAATGAAGAAGACAAACTGACAACAAATGACAGAAAAAGAGCTCAACAGAAATGAGGCAGAGAAGATCGGAAGGTAGGAACAGCTATTTTGGAGAAAACAAGACATCATAATAGCTAGTGCTGATTTAGTATCATCTTGTTTTGAAGTCCCATCAAACTTGTATTCTTCTGTCTCCATTGGTCTTAAAAGGTTGTATCTTGTTGGATTTTTTTATATATGATAATATAAGCAAAAAATTTTATAGACAAGGAGATTATACAGAAACCATTGGTCATTTTCTGTTAATTGGTTCTAAATACCCTGTAATAATGTCATTTTCTTGCATGGTTTTATAGTGTCTTGATATGTTTGGTACTACAGTATATGAAGTTATACTCAAAGATTTCAAGGAAATAGACACTATGGTAACTATTTTTATGTCAGGATATCTTGTGGTGAAACACTATTTTGCTTAAATAGTTATGTTTTGACCTGCGCTATTCTGTTTTATGCCCTCTTTTATCTCAATCCCCCTTTTTAAAAAATTATTTACTTTTTTATTTTTATCTTTTTAATTAAGGGAAAAATAAATAAAAAATAGCAGGATATATTATAGTAACCTACTTTGATTTCCTATTAACTTGATTTGAAATCCTGTACTGCCCTCACTATCTTGTTTTGACTGATTTTCCCCTATTCTGCTTTGCTTGATAGTACCAAGTTTGAAAGTATAGGCAACAACTGTGAAGACAATAAGATTCATTATGAGGCCCTTTCTGGTTGACTATTATCTTCTTTTAAAGTCCTGTAATGTCTTCAATGCTTTGGTTTTATTCTTTACTGTTTTGTTCAATTTTATTATAACTGGCAATTCTTCTTAAAATAGCAAGAGGCAGTATGGTAACCATTGTTGATCACCTTGTATTTTGTTTTTACATTATCTATTATGTCCATCCTTTTGATTTGACTGACTCTGTTCTGATATGTCGCAATTTGGTTTTACTCTCTTCAAAAAAGTATAAGAACTGTGGGAGTAATAAAACTCAAAATGTGTAATTGTCATTGTACAAAAGAAAAGAAAAGAAAGTGCTCTAAAGGTTATATGCATATATGTTTAAGTGTATAAGATAACCATATTACTGAGTTTTTTTGGATCATTGAACAAAACTGTTTGCACTCTCACTGTTTGAAAGTCCACTTTATATGCTTTAATTTTGTAACTTGAACAACTACTTCTAAGATGAGAATATGTAATCTTTTAACTAATGATTTCTTACTGTTTATTTTTTAAATTTTGTATTACTTGTAAAAAAAAAAAGAAGTATGCAATACAGCAGTGTAAACTCAGACTCACCTTAAAAATCTGAGGCTGAAAAAAATCGTAAAAATACCATTTTGGAAAAAAAAAGTTATAAGAACTGTGGGAGTAATAAAACCCAAAAAGTGTAATTGTTATTGTAAAAAAGAGAGGAAAAGAAAGTGGTCTAAAGGAGATAACTGCATGTATATTTAAGTGTGTAGGATAGAAAACCATATTACTGAGTTTTTGTTGGATCATCAAACAGAACTGTCTGCAATTTCACTGTATGAATGTCCACTTTGTATGCTTTAATTTTGTAATTTGGACAATTGCTTCTAAGATGACAGTATGTCATCTATTAACTAGTGATTTCTTACTGTTTATTTTTTTTTCCTTGAAATTCTGTATGACTTGTACCCTTTTACTGCTTTTTTTTTCTTTCTCTTTAAATAAAAAAAATACCATTTTGGGGGGCTGGGGATTTAGCTCAGTGGCATAAGCGCCTGTCTGGCAAGCGTGAGGTCATGAGTTCGATCCCTGGTACTGGGGGAAAAAAAAATCATAAAAAATCTGAGGCTGGCCCCAGGGGGAGACCCACCCAGCATCTCCTGAAATCGCCATGTTGGAACTTAGGGTACTAGGAAACCAAGCAACCAGCCCATCTGCCTGGTAATCATTCATGGCTGTGGCAAGTGGCGGCCATCTCAGGGGGAGAGCACCCAGCATCTCCTGAGATCCATGCCATGTTGGAACCTAGGACGCTGGGAAACCAAGCAACCAGCCCACCTCCCTGGTAAGCAGCTCTGAGCCTACCTACACTCTGGCTGAGAGTCAAACATCGCACTCCATCCCCCATTAGCAAATGGGAGCCAGAGGTCTGAGCATCTCTTGGGAAGTTGACCATAAGCAATACAGCAAATAGGAGGGATTTCTTTCTACCATCTCTTTAAGGGCAAATATTGTTATCACTGTTTTGCTTTTTTCTAATTAATTATATTTCTCTATCTAATATTCTGTTTTGATAAGTTCTATAATGTTCTGTATTTGATTTGATTTTGCTATGCCTGATTGAAAGAACAACTATTGTGAAGATTAAGATATATACTATGGCACCTATTACTGTTATCCCAGTAACCTGTTGTGACATTCTGTACTAGTTTCACTGCACTGTTTCAATTGGCTATGTTCTGTTGTATTTTACTACCTTCAAAATAATATTTTAAAAAGACAGTAATTTAAAAAAAATCTGAGGCTGAGGAATTCTATCAGGTTCCATTGCGGCATCCACACACAACCAACTTTGAAAAAAATGTATTTCCTGATTCTTTTTAAAGCTTAAAATAACATCGAAAAAATGATATCTTCTACTTAAAATTTCAAAGTCTGCTTGAAGCTATGCAAATACTGAAGTAGCAAAAATGTTTTCAGTGGTATTTTGTAATAAAACTGGCCATCTTCACAGTGGGGTCAGTCTAATTGGATCAGTTGGAGTTGAGCTGTTGTTGAGCCAAATGGTTCTTTGGGATGGGACAGAATAGAATAGAAAGAAACCAGCCCACTTCTTTATTTTCCAATTAAAAGAATTACTTTTCAGTTCTTACAAATTTCAAGTTCAAATTTCAGTTCAAAAACTATCTACTGCTCACCATAGGCCCTCTAAACAAAATTGATGAAATCTAAATAACAACCATGTCTCATGCTACCCAAAATGTGTCCCCTTTCCTTTCTCAAGGATTAGCAGCAGCCTCTGTGGAGCCATATGCTTCTCAGTTTAATGTGGCATCTCCTGCCATGTGATTGGTTGTGAAGCAACTTAGCTAGAGCCTCAATCCTGGTAATCCCTGGCCTATGGTGGTTCTAATGAAGCAAAGCTGTATATAGTGCAAGTTATAATCAAATCAGGGCTTGGGGGTAAATAACTTATTGCAATTGCTCTCTAGGTTGCTTAGAAGATGCCAAATAATTGTATATGCCTTTCTTAGACTTTTTCTTAATAAAATTTGAGACATGATTATAAGCAAGGCTTAAATTATGAATGAATTAACATTTACAGTAGAGCTCCAGTTTACATAACCTTTCCACATCACTTTTGATCCTTGCAGTTACTCCAAGAACAATGCATCACTATCTACTTCATACTAGTGTCATATTCGGAGACTTTGTAAGGGAAAATTAGCCTCAGTCCTCAAATAGGCTCTTAACTGGCCATGTAAGCAGGCAGAGTATGTACATTGTCCAAATAATCCTTCACTACCTTCTTGTTCCTTTGTAAGTTGTTCAGCATTATATTCCTTTTCAAAATATTCAAATGTGATCTTACTGCCAGAGACCGAAGAGTTCTTGGATCAAACAGAAGCTTTTCTCCAAGGGGAAGCCTTTGACTCTCAACATGAAGCTCTCTTAGTTCTTCTAATCCCTCCAAACCTTCTATGACAGCAATGTAATTGCCTCCTAAATACCTGAAAACACAGACACAATTCTAAATAGACTTCCTGAAAATGGCATGGAATAAGAATTTAATAACAAAATTACTGAGCTGTTTGAAAACTCAGAATATTGAGTTTATATTTGAAACTATGAAAAGTTTATTTGAATAATAAATAATTTAGTCTAAGAAGCACATTTTTTTTAAAGTGAAAGAATTGTTATCCTCACTAAACTATCTACAAGTGTTTCTTATTTGTTAGGGTACAGAAGAATCACCTAGACTATAGGTTTAAAAATGAAGATTTCTGAGTCTAACTCTTGGAGATTTTGATTTGGCTAGCTATGTTGGAACCCAGTAAGTTGCCTTTTTAGTAAGCATTTCCCACCCAATCCTGAGGCCATCGGCCACTTTCTTTTTTTTTTTTGTCTTTTTCGTTTTCATCGGTACCAGGATCGAACTCACGACTGCCTGCTTACAAGGCAGGCGCTTATGCCACTGAGCTAAATCCCCAGCCCTGCTGGCCACTTTCTAAGAAGCATAGAAGGTACTTCTGTTGGAGGCCACTACAAAGCAGCACTGAGCAGGATTTAAAATTAATTAAAACCAAGGAGCCTGTTTGGGTAGTTCAATGGCTCCTTACAAAGGAAAACCTAACTCAATTATACAAATTAGTTGAAGAACAATCGCAGCTAGGACATTTAGAAAGCTCAGTTAGCCCTTGGAATACTGTCTTTTATTCCAAAAACATCAGGCAAATGGAGGTTGTTACAAGATTTAAAAGCTGTAAATGCCTGCTTATTTCCTATGGGGGTGTTGTAGCCAGGACTGCCAGATCCAACTGCAGTTCCCAGAGACTGGCCTCTCATCATAATTGATTTAAAAGATTGCTCTTTTAACATTCCTGTTTTTCCCACAGATAGACTTTATTTTGCCTTTTCCATGCTTAGTTTAAACTTTAAAGGACTAATACAGCTCAATAACATGGAAGCGAGGTTATGCTTATGTCTTAACAGGTGAAAGATCCCACAAGAAATATACAGCATTGGTGGGAGACACAACCAATGCTGAAGACAGCCTTATGTGACAACTCAGCCAACCTGGGCCACAGAGACCTGCCTTTCAGCCAGAAAATCAACCACCAGCTCCACTGAGAGACCAGAAGAGAGGACAAATGATCCATTAGAATGACATCCAAGCAACAATTCATGAGGCTAAAAATACAGTTACCAGAAGGGTAATTTAACCAACCTCTGAAAATCTTTTGGTTGCCTTAATAGCTCTGTTGACAGTATCTGTATATATGACACCTGTCTATGGAGTGGAGTAATGGATTTATGTCCCTGATCTACCATTACCTAGATCCATTACTTGGGCAAATTCTCCACCAGAGATTTATCATGAACCAGATATGATTGGTCCTAAGTATCATTATAAGGCCACCCATTTCTGTATAACTCCCTAGCCTTATAACAAACCTATGCATCCTTGGGAGACTATAAAGAAACATATCCATCAAAATGTTGCTATGGATAGTGACACTCTCCAGAAGGAGGTGTTGTCAATGTCCCAACAAACCAAAAATTTGACAAATTCAAGATTGGGACAAATTTTCTGATGCTTTAGATCAATTAAATCCATTCAATTATCTGAAGGCACATTTCTGGCTTTATGTTGGTATACTTGGAGGAATCTGTGTGTTTCTCTGTATTCTATTCATAGTCTGTCGAAGAGGAGCCAAGATGGGCCAACTCCTAGACCACATTCAACCATGACTTATCCTGATCCAGCTGTTGTTACAAAAACAAAAAGGAGATGTTGGAGACCACTATGAAGTGACTCTGAGCAGGATTTAAAATTAACTAATTGGCTATGTTTATCTGTGAGTCTGTCCTAGGCCTAGGCCTTTGCCTGGCGATGGGAGCTGATTCATCGTAAGTGAATCTCTGTGAATCACTGGTCCTGGCTGAGGTGTGTAGTGGCCTGTGAGGCCAGAGATACTGCAAAAGGCAAGATAAAACCACAGCTGCAGACACTTGGCTCAAACATCAATTAAATAGACAGAGACTGCAGCTGCAGGAATTACACCTACTGTCTAACTCCTACCATGTCTTCATGATAAGACAGTTCTACTGAATTGACTTGATTCATTACTTGGAAATGTCCTTGAAGTGACTCCCAAGGTCTTGCTCATTGCTTGTGCTTTCCTCAGTTTCCCTGACCCTTGTTGTTGGATCTAATAAAAATGGGCAGTCCAGAGAAGTCTTTATCTTAGCCCTCAGAGTCTCGAGCTCAGCTAAAGGATTTTGACCCTCCTGGAGCCCTAAAATCATAGCATTTGTCTCATTTTATTTAAGCCTTCACCATACACTCTTTTGGGAGATTGAGGATCTAGGTCAGGACCCACAATACTCCAATCTGAGTAACATGTATTTATAGTCTTCATTATAATATATATTATAATTATTTTAGACTTAAAGGCCTTTTTACAATCAAATCTATATCAAAATTATTCATTCTGTGACCTGGACCTTTTGAGATCTGTTATTCCAAAGAGCACAAAAGTTTTCTGGGATCCATGGATTGTTTTCAACAGTTGAGCCTACATGAAGATGTTTTAGGTGACCTGATAAGCCCATAATACAACTTACTCCCCCCCAAAGTATACTATATTTAATAAAGCAAAAATTGTTGAGAATTATATATGAAAGTATACATTTCATATGAAATAAATGTAAGGAAATAAAAATTGAGGCCTGTTCTATAGAATATATCTGAGATTCATTACTTTTACAGCTTAATCCCCAAAATGGAAGTGTCTGCCTGCACAAAAACATACACTATAATGATGATAAGCAGTTGACTTTACTCAAATGTACTTACAGTTTTTCCAGTTTCTTTAATGATCTGAGGCTCTCTATACATGGAATACAATTGTTTTGTAGGTACAGATGGGTCAGATTTGTGGCATAATTCAGGTTAGTGACTTGACTAATACGATTATCGTATAAATATAGAACACTGAGATTTTTGCAAAGAGAGAGGTCTGACTAAAAGAAAAACAACAGGTTATACTTAATTCCTCTTGGAAACATTTTAAAAAAGTTTTCCAGTTGAGTGTTCTACAAATTTTCTTAAGCTTAATATAAAAGGAAACAATCATATTAATATAATATAAAAATTATTTGATATAATGGATCAAGAAACAAAGTCCAGTGGTATTCTGTACATAAGAAACAAATTTAGCCAGACATAGTGGTACATGTCTGTAATCCCAGCATGCAGGAGGCTGAGCCTGGAGGATCTAGGCAAGTTTGAGGCTAGCTTCAGCTACATAGGAAGCTCAAGACAAAACCTGATCTACATCGCAAGACTGTGTCTCAAAAAACAAAACATACAAATGCACACACACACACACACACACACACACACACCTCAAAACAAAATAAGAAACACATTTGTCTTGGTATTAATTTACTAGGCTGGAATATAGCTCATGGCACAAGCACCTGCCTGGCAAGCGTGATGTCCTTGATACAAAAAAAAAAAAAAAAAAAAAAAAAGACAAGGGAATTAACCTAAGAAAGTGAAAGACTTTACAATGAAAACTACAGTACTCTGAAAAAAAGACATCAAAAAGGACATCAGAAAATGGAAAGATATCCCATTTCTGGTTAGGCAGAACCTATGTAGTCAAAATGGTTACACTTCCAAAACTGATACACAGATTCAACATAGTTCTAGTCAAAATTCCAAACGAATACTTTATGGAACTAGAGAAGACAGTCCTAACTTTCATATGGAACCAGAAGAGACCAGAATAGCAAAAGCAGTCCTGGGTAAAGAGCAAGGTGGGAGGCATCACAATTCCATACTTGAAGTTGTATTACAGACTTACTGTAAAAAGAGTACAGTACTGGCACAAAACAGACATGAGGCCTGGCAGTGGTGGTGTGTGCCTATAATCCCAGCACCCAGGAGGCTGAGGTGGGATAAATTGTGTTGAGTTCAAGGCTAACCTGGGCTACATAGTGAGTTCAAGCCCAGCTGGAACTACAAAAAAAAAAAAAAAGCAAAAACAACCAGACATGAGGATCAATGAATTAAACAGAAAATGCAGAAACAACCTCAAACACATTGAACTATTTGATGTTTGACAGAAGGACCAGAAACATACACTAGAGGAAACATAGCCTCTTTAATAAGTGGCATTGGGAAAACTCTGTCCACATGCATAGATATATCCTAGACTTACATCTCTCACCACGTATTAAACAATCAAAATGGATCAAAGAATCAAATGTTAAAACAAAAATTTAACCTGCTGAAAGATAAAATAGGTTAAACTTGAAGTCATAGGCATTGGCAAAGACTTTTTTAAGAGAATCCTGGTTACAGAGGAAATAGTTCCAGGAATCAACAAATGAAAACCTTCTGCATAGCAAAAGAAACAACCGAATGAAAAGACAGCCTACAGAATGGGAAAAACATATATTACAAACATTTACTAGTAAAAAATAAAAATTATTTGTCTAAGCATATCAAAATAAGACTATAATGATTACAAAATAGGTTGTGGATTTAACATTCTATAATTCTGTGATTAAAGTTGTTATTTCCCAGTGCAAGAAATTTTCCTTGACAACAATTACAGATACAATCTCAGCTATTCCAGAGACTGAGTCAGGAAGTTTGCAACTTCCAGGCCAGCATGAACAATTTAGCAAGACTGTGTTTAAAAGAAATAAAAAGATTGTATAAGCACTGAGTTCATTGTGCACTATACAAGGAAAGAGAGAGAGAAAGGAGAAACAGAGGGAGAGGCAGAGAGAGAGGGGGAAAGAGAAAAAGAAGAAAGAGACTTCCTAATGGATAGTTTTGTCTGAGGCATTGGTATCATTCAATAAATAGTTTAAGAACTTAATGTTTTAGGCATTATATTGGATGAAGGGGTTTACAATAATGTGATGATTCTTTGCCCTTACCTATTTTTGAGAAATTTCTCTTACCTATAGTATAACATTTACTGGAGCAAAAAGATACACAAATGTAACTTGTCTCACAACTGACCCAATATACCATCTACTTACATAACCAATTAAGTTGTGTGCAAAAAAGATCTCACCCTTTGACCATCTTTTAGGATTGGGGTGGTCCTGAGCCTTAAATATATTAAGGTCACACTCTATTACTGAACTATACCCCAGCTCTAGTGTTGAACTTTTGAGTTATGGTACTAATACACACACACACACACACACACCTCAAACTCACAACAATCCTTCTGCCATAGTCTTCTGAGTGCTGAGATTATAGGTGCACCATCATGCTCAGCATAATGGTATAATTTATAAAGACTTAAATAAGCTTTATATAACAAAAATGACATTACAATAAAATAGTATAAAGTTTACTGGTAAAGATACAATTAATAAATATCAAAAGTTAATTATTGGGTACACTGATTTATAAATTTTACATTAATTATATAAAAACAGGAAATAATTTCAGAGTTCTTACAATTGCATCTATATTTTTGTCTGAAAAATTAATATGAGTTATTTTCTTCAGACATTGTGCAGTGGTTTCTTCTTTTCGAGGTTTTAGATTGCTGTTTTTCACAATTAGGTCCACAGTTAGTCGAACCATTATTTCTCTATAAATCACATCTCAGCAATAGCTGTGTTGATAACATGTCCAGAAGCAGGTTTAGGTACTTTTTATTTTTATCTTTCTAAAAATTAAAGAAAAGACAGATTATTATATTAAATAGCAATTTAGGAAAGGCTGTTTTAACTTTAGTTTTCTGTTGTAATACTCTGGTTATCTATTTCACAGACATTTTTATGGGCATTTTGTTATTTTCTGTTTATAGACTTAAACTTTTTTAGTAAAAAGATTATTTAAATGCCAAAACTAATTAAACACATAATACTCATTCACCTTTATTTTTTAGTTTATTTGTTTGCTTGCTTACTTCCTGACTGGCCTGCTTGTCTGTGTCAGAGCCTGACTATTAGTTCACGCTGGTCTTGAACTCACCATGAACCCAGGCTGGCCTCAAACTTTCACTGATCTTCCTGCCTTAACCTCCCCAACTGATGGGATTACAGGCAAGTGCTACCATATCCAGTGCCCTGTTTTTTTTTTTGTTTATAAAGTTCTTCTTTATTGGTATAGATTGTTGTTATGATGGATAGCTCCCTTTATTCATTCCTAATACGTATTTTCTTCATTTTCCCTTGATCAGCCTTGCTAGTATTGAACAAATTTATCTGTTTTGCTAGCACATTCAAAGAAACCAATTTTTCTTGACTCTCTATTATAATCTAAGTTTAAATTTCAATAATTTGTTTTTATCTTTTAAAAATTTTATTCTATTTTCAGACTTATTCTTCTTTTGCCAACTTCTAAAGTGGATGCTTGCCTTACCAATTTTCAGTCTTCTTTCTTTTTTTGCTAATGTTAGAATATCTTACCCTTAGCTGATTCCATAGTGATATTTTCATTATATACCTTAAATTCTGTAACATCCATTTTTTAATTTAAAATAGAAACTTTAATGAGCTAAAATTTGTATATCAAACAATTAACAAACTTAAAATGTAAGATCCAGTAGATTTTAACACAGAGTTGTGTACAACCATGACCATAATCAAATGTAAATTATTTTTACTGTCTTGAAACAAAACACTCTACCTACTAGCTATCATCTACCAATCTTTCTCCCCTAAATCTAGGCAACTATTTAGGCACTATGTTCATAGATTTTGCTATTATGGGAATTGATTTTTCTTTTTAATTCAAAATAGAACATGCTCATAGCAACAATAAAGAGCTTAATATAGCCAAAGAAATGGAAATCCTGCAAAATGATCTCTTATCCCGTACTGGAGTGAAACTAGAAACCTACAGCAGAAAAACATACTTAGAATACAATGTCTTTTTTCCCCTATTAACTTTTTCATATAAGGAAAATCACGTGATATTTAAGCTTGTGTATCTGGCTTACTTCACTTAACATGGTGTCAAGGTACATCTGTCTTCTTACAAATGCTTTATCTTTCTTTACTGCAGAGTAGTATTCCATTATGTATAAATACCACATCTTAATTCATTCCCATTGATGGGCATATAGGCTGTCTCCTAAGACTTAGCTACTATGAATTGTGATACTATAAACATATGTATATATATATATATATACATATATTTTTTTTTTTAGATTTTTGAGGCATCTCCATACTGATTTCCATAGTGGTTGTCTCATTTCCAAGTTTACATTTCCACCAACAATGAAAATGGGTTCCTTTCTCCCCACAACCTTATAAGCATTTGTTACTGATTGATTTGCTGATAGTAGCCATGTTTCTGGGATGAGATGAAATCTTAATGTTTTTTAAATTTTCATTTCTCAGGATGGCCAGTGACACTGAGCATTTTTTCATATATTTATTAGCCAGTTGTATTTTTTCATCTGAGAAGCACTTATTCATTTCAGGTGACCATTTTTATTGGATCTTTAAATTTGGGGGGTCTGATTTATTTCGAGTTCTTTGTATAGTCTAGATTTAGTACTTTGTCTAAGGTATAGCTGGTAAAAAAATTTTTCCCATAGGTTGTCTCTTTACTTTGTTGGTGGTTTTCTTTGCTATGAGAAAGCTTTTTAATTTAATGTAATCCCATTTGTTGATTCTTAGTATTATTTCTTGCACAATCGGTTTTGTTTTGCTTTGGTTTGTTTCAGACAGGGTCTCACTACATAGTTGAGACTAGCCTTGAACTCACAAGCCCAGGATGGCCTCCAACTCCTGGTAATTCTCCTGCCCCAGCCTCCCAAATGCTGGTACTACAGACATGTCCCATGTTGGCTGGCACAATGGGATTTTATTCAGAAAGTCTTTGACTACCCTATGTCTTCAAGATATATCACTGATTTATGATATATTAGGCCTGTATTTTAAAATTTACAAGTTTTTCCAGAAATTTCAATTATCTTTTTACATGGATAACTGAGGTGAAAATACGTATTGTGAAGAGGTTGTTCACCCAGGACTTCCTCCTCGCAGCTGAGGGAGACTGCTGCACTGGTGTCTGTGCAGGAGCATCCTTGAGCTATAAAGAAGGTATCCTTGGGGGATGACCTCAGCCAAGGGGATAGAGGAGTCACAAATGATTTATTCACATATAATTTATTTTCTCCTCTCCATAGACTTTTAGTTCAGTTTACTCTTTTTTTGTTTGTTTGTTTTTTAGTACCTCACTCTTGCCAGGCAGGTGCTTATGCCACTGAGCTTAACCCCCTCCCATGGACTTTTGAGGACACATTGTTTTCAGATGCTCCCTTAGAAAACATTCTGAGTTACACATGCTCTTATATTTGCTTTCTTGCTATCTCTGCCCAGTTCCTTTTCTCCTTCACTCCTACTTCCGTGGAACTACAATGCAATAAAAGTGCTATCACAACTTTTTGCTTCAGGCTGTTAATGTGACTAAAACAAATGTTGGGTTATCTGAATCTTCATGACAGTGCTCTTGCAAAGGTGGAAATTTTACCTCTATCCTCTTAAAGGTCTTTTTTTTCCCCCTCTTGGCTGTGCCTCAGGAATTTATAGAGCACCAGGAGGAAAGCATATAGATTTATTTAATACAAATCTTATGTGGCATGAAAGATGAAGGAAATAAACTATTAGAAAAGGCACAGAATTGAGCACTTACTGAATTACGAGTAAGAAATTGTGAAAATGTGACAAGTAAAGGGGTTTTGGGGTAGTATAGTTGATTAATGGAGAAATGTATGAAAAGGTTTGTGCAGATTTCCCTGGGCCCTTGTGTCCTTGATAAGAATCACTTTTTAATATAGGGAAAGAATCTTTCCAAGGGCTTGAAATATGGAAAGAGACAGAATTGAATCAAACTACAAGGCAAAATAACAGAGACTGCTAACTAAAAAAACAAAAACAACAAATGTGCGTTTTAGCAATCCAGAAGAGAACAGCACCATTCATCTTGCTAAAATAATATTAATTTAAACCTTTGTCTTGAATTTTCCTTTAGAGAAATTATAAGCGTTAGGAATTTAATAATTTAGTAGTGGGGATTTGGATTTATTTTAGACTATTATAATAAAAAAAAGTCAATTCTTGCGAGCAACCTTGGTTTTCAAAAAGTGTTTTTCCGGCCTCCTACCCTTCCCAATATTGCTGTTTTCTTGGACTCTTTTCTAGGATATTTCTCCAGATCCCAGTGAGCCACTTTAGGGTTTCAATCCCCAGGGATCCCAAGGCCAGAAGCCATGAACAGTGCCTTTAGTTCCACCTTTAATTCTATGTATTGACACCCATCCTCTGTAGCTTCAGAGGCTCAAAATTGTCTTCATCCCTCAAGCTTTTATTTCCAAACCCTTCATACACAGGTACGCGCCCACCAATTCCACTCCCTCTGTGGCCATCCCTATGTCCATGCTCCTTCTCTAGAGGTGTTTCCAAACTTTGCCTGACTCCAGACATTTGTTAAAAATACAGTCTTCCGGTTTCTATTATTTCCTGGTCATTCTAGGTGTCTAGGGATGGGGCCCAGAGATCTGCATTTTAACAAGTGTCCCAAGAAAATCTTACTGGCCAGCAAGTTTGAGAAACATGACTCCAGGGTTTCCTCGCTCCTCAAGCTGCTTCTCACGTCACTGCAGGCTGGACGAGTCTGGTCTGTAACTCCGGTTTGGTGAGTTTCGCCCCGTGTGCCGCGTTGCCAGGCGACCAGACAAAGCTCCCGGTTGCCCGCAGCTTCTCGCAGAAAATCTCGCGGGGTCGCAGGCAGCCACCTTCCCGCGGGCCTGGCGCTAATCCAATTCCTTATGAGGAGAGGCCAAGGCTGATGCGTTCTGTGAAGATGGGGTCATCTCATGACTTTAGAGATCAGCAGTAGATAGTTTTGTTTTTGTTTTTCAGACCTTCATTTTCCTTTTTTTTTGCCATCGGTTTTGATCATTTGAGTATCCGGTGACCACCTTGTTCCCAGTAATAGGCCAGAAAAATAATGATATGCCTCAAGGCATAGAACATATTCCAAACTTCCCTCCGACAAAACCCAGACTCAGGGTGACATTTAAGACCATTCATTATGACCCCTGTCACCATTTGCCATTTGCCCCGTATATTTCAGGATTCTCCAGTAGGCCCTGATCTAAAAAACTTTCATTCCCCAGAATGCCCTTGGAAGCAGCAGCAGTAGCACACCTTTTCTTTCCACTTTCATTCTTATTTTCCTTTTAAGAGCACTCAGGTTGGAGTAAGTGCATCTGTTTTCCCTGAAGCCTTCCTACATAGGTTTGTTATGCTCCATTTTGCCTCACTACCCCTCCCCCACCCAACATTGGAATGTATTGAACTACTAACAGTGGCACTTAACACTACTGTATGTTAGTTACATACAGTATCATCAATAAAATAAATTATTTGAGGATAAAGTTTTTTATTTATTTATCTTTTTTACTTTTCTATTCCCAGGAACTAGGGAAATACCTGTATATTAGAAGTCATTTTATAACTGTTTCTGAAATGAATAACTTGAATGGCATAATGGCGCATGCCTGAAGTCCCAGCACTCTGGAGGCGGAGGCAGGAGGATTGCTGTGAGTTTGAATCTAGCCTGAGCTACAAAGTGAGTTCAAGGCCAGCCTGAATTGCATAGTGAAACCTTGTTTCAAAAAGACCAAGTAAACAAATAAATGAATGAATAAAATGAATAACATAACTGAAGGAAAAGAACAATAACATAAAGAACAAATATTTAGAAAGTGAGGAGTTATTGGAGATAGTATGAAGCAAGCAGTCGGAATGTAGAGGACTGTCAAGCTGGAAAATGGCAGTGTCAGCTGTGACCTTGGTGGATGGGCAAAGGTCAGAGAGGACTGTTAGAGATGCAAGGCAGTTTCGAGGCCAGAAGATGTTCTAACTGCCATCTTGTACATAAAGAAGCTCCTGGACCAGAAACAGTAATCCTCGTCACCATCAGGTGTCAGAGAGGGAATTTAACCTTGGGCTGGTGACTTCAAGTTCAGGGCCCCTTTCAGTATGACAGTAGCCTAAGAAGGGGAGGGCAATAAGGGCAAAGGAACCCTAAGTCAACTCAAGATACTGTTGATAAAATTTATTTATGAGGCACTCAGCCCAACTGGCTTGAAGACAAAGAAAGTAGAAAGGAATAAACAAGTTTTGGAGATACTTTGAAGCATAATTTAATGAAGAGACATTGGTTAGGATAAAGGGAGGAAGAAGATAATTCTCCTGTTAGGATAAAATAATAATATTGGAGAAAGAGAAGAGGTGACATGAATTTGAGGTACGGATAAGTTTGGCTTTTACACTTTAAATGTGAAATAGCATGTTTTATTTTTTTCCTTTTTAGTTTCATGAAAAAAACCCCAAAATTTAATAACAAAACAAGAATAACAATAGTTACTACTGTGTACTGTCATCTTCAAAGTAGTTACTCTAGTGCAAGACATTGACAAAATAGATTCTGTCTTATAAAGAAATAGATATGAGCACAAAACTTTATAATGAACTAAGAGAAACTAGTAGCATAAACAAATTAGCATGTATGTTAAAATATTTTTGAAACAATGGAAAAGGTAATTTGGGGAATCTGAACCTCACTCTACTTCCTATTTATCTTCCATTTTTTTTCTAATTTGATAAATATGCTTTGAGTTCCTCATATAAGAGCAACAATGTAATATTTATGTCTGACTTGTTTTACTGAATATTACATTCACAAGTTACATCCATTCCTCAAGTTTATCTTTTGTATAGCAGAGTAGTACTCCATTGCATATAAATACCACATTTTTCTTATCTGTTCTTCTTTTGATGGACATATATACTGTTTCCAAGATCTAACTATTCTAAGTTGTGCTGCTATAAACCAGGGTATGCATGTATCCTTGTAATACAATTTTAAGTCTGGGGAAGATACCTAGTTAAACTGAGTCAAAAGGAATTTCTATTTATAATTTTTAAAGAATCTACAAAATGATTTCCATAGTGATTGTGCTTATTCATATTTGCATCAACAACACAGATGAATTTTTTCCCCACATCCTCACTGGCATTCATTATTATCAGATTTTTTTTATGATAACCATTTTTAGTGTGGTAAGTTGGTACTTCAGTGTAGTTTTAATAGCCAGTGATATTGAGCTCTTGTTCATGTTATTACTAGCTAATTGTACTTCTGTGAAGTATCCATTTTACTTGCCTATTTTTTATTGGATCTTTTATTTTGGGTAGTCTAATTTTTTTAAAGTTCTTTATATATTCTAAATATTAGTCCTATGTCTGAGGAATAGCTGGCAAATTTTTTCAACCTGTCTGTAGATAGTCTTTTATTCTGTTGGTTGTTTCTTTTGCTATGCAGAAGGTTTAATCAGACACAATCCCATTATTGACTTTTGTGCAATTGGAGTTCCAGTCAGAAAGTCCTTGCCTACAACTGTGTCTTCAAGAGTTGTACTTATTTTATCTTCCAGCAGATTATTTCTGCTTTAACATTTAGATCTTTGAACTATTTTCATTTTAATTTAGCACATGGTGAGATATATGAGTCTAGCTTCAAGCTTCTGCATGTGGATAGCCAGTGCTCCCAGCACCATTTCTTAGAGAGGCTATCTTTCCTCCATGTATGTTTTTGACGCTATAATTTGGGGTTTGCAAGGAAAAGAATTATATACAGGACACATAACTGATAGTATTATTTTATAATGGTCACCCAAAAAGTCAAATAAAAAAGAAAGAGTTCAGGAAATCTGTCTACACACTGAGACCCAAAGAATCCAGCTAAGGACTTGGATCCCATGGCAACACCCTGCATGAGTCCAGCTGAAGATCTAAAGCTCATGACAGCCCTCCCACAAGTCCAACTGGAGGCCTGGAACTGATGACAATGCCTCATGCAAGTCTGTTTCACAGATCTACTCTGTGAAGGACCAAAGGTCAGTGGTGGAAGCTAGAAAGTCTGTGCCAGCGAGATGAAGGATCTGTGCCAGTAGGCTGAGGGATCTGTATTGGAGCCAGGATGCGACACTTAAAATAAGGACTAGGGCTTTCCTGAAAAGTGTCACAGCCATCCTCAGTGACAACGAGGTCCCAAGCTCTTCTGACAATGAGGACGGCTGAGTTATATCAAAAGCCAGCATGACAAGCTTCTCCTGGAGACTGAACAGCACACATCTTCCCCTTCGGAGCCAGGAAGTAGTAAAGATCAGAGCTCCCTCAAAGTGAACTGCAGCCATTCTCAGCGACAAATAGGTCCCGAGCTCCTCTGATATGAGAACAGCTAAGTTCATATGAGGAAAGAAGCTCAACAAGCTCCTCCAGAAGAACCAGTGGCAACAGGAGCTGCACTCTTTCCTCTCCAGTTCTCCTTTTTGTCTTGGCCACAGTCCTCAGATGGCCATCCACACAGCGCCAAGCTGCTTCAGTTCAGCTCGTGTTGCAAGCTGACCACCAGTTATCAATCCACCATAACACCTTTGTCAGAGATCAAATAACTGTATATACCTGGGGTTGTTTCTGCTTTTGTACAGTTCTACTCATGCTTGTGCCTGTTTTCACGCCAGTAGCATGCTCATTTAATCACCATAGCATTATAGTATAACTCCAAGTCTGGGATTATGATGCCATCTGCTTTGCTTTTCTGATCTAGGATTGCCTTTGTTATTTTTGGTCTCTTCTTATTCCATGAACTTTAGGATTGTTTTGTCTAGATCTGTGCGAAATGTCATTTGTGTTTTGATTGGAATTTCATTAAACTTGTGTAACAATTTTGGAGTTAAAGCCATTTTGATTGTATTAGATCTGCCTATTCAGGAACAGGTGACATCTTTCCATTTTCTGATGTCCTCCTTGATTTCCTTTTTTCAGAATGATGGAAGTTTCATTGTAGAGATCTTTCATTTCCTTGGTTAGGTTAATTGCTAAGTATTTAATATTTTTTGATGCTATTGTGAATGGTATTGTTTTCCTAATCCCTTTTCACTGAGTTCATTTTAAGTATATAGGAGTACTGTTGATTTCTGTGTATTTATTTTGTATCCTCCTACATTGTTGAATTTGGTTATTAAATCTAGGACCTTTTGGTGATGACATAGGTTTTAATAGTTTCCTGTATGTAGGGTGGTAAGGAGAAAGTTAAAAAAGAGAAATGTCTCTGTTTTGTCAGTTCACTCCTGATTCCTGGGGAACCTCTCTTCAATTTGAATCCTTTCCAAGTTACTTCTTTCAGATATTGGACACCAGGTCATAGAGACTTGAAGTTGCTGGCACTCACTGCTCTGCATGTATGCACTCTCCAAGATGATTATAAATTGCATGTACTACAAACATGTACCAGTGAAAAAGAAGAAAGAGAAATAGTTTGGATGGAAGAGGGAAAAATATTAGGTAAAGACGACAGAGAAAGATTGACCAAGGCTGAGATTATTTTGAGAAGAACAAATAATAATTCAGCAGTTCAACGCTTAATTCAGATTTAGACACTGGGGAAAGAGTTGGAGGTGGCACCTACATGATAGGATAAAAAACTGAGGAAGGATAAAAGATAATATGGTTAAAATACAAAGGCAAAAATAAGCCCTGCTTATCTGTTTTGAAGGTCATTGTTAACATCAACTTTAATAATGTAGCAGCCCCTCTGCTCTTTGTAACACTCAGTTTATCTGGTGCTAACATTACTTTGCTAGGAAAGTTGATAAACCGTCATTGAAAAACATTTGGGGACAGATATTTTGAAGAGAATAAGAGACATTATGGTAGCAACTGTTGATTTTCTTGTTGTCTGGTTCTGAAGGTCTGTAATACTTTCATTCTTTTGTTTTGATTGGTTTTATACCATTTTGTCTTGTTTGAATTCATTATTATGAAGATGGACAACTATTTCAAAGAAAACAAGAGATATTATGGTAGCCACTATTGATTTCCTGTTGTCTTGTTTTTAAATCCTATTTTACTTGCGTTGTTTTGTTCTGATCTGCTTTGTTTTGTTTTGTTCTATTCTCTCTTTTTTAAAAAATTTTATTTAAGGAGAAAAAGAAAAAAACCAGAAAAGGATACAAGTAATACAGAATTTCAAAAAAATAAACAGTAGGAAATCACTAGTTAATAGATTACATATTGTCGTCTTAGAAATAGTTGTCCAAGTTACAAAATGAAAGCATACAAAGTGGACATTCAAGCAGTGAGACTGCAAACAGTTCTGATCAATGATCCAACAAAAACTCGGTAATATGGTTATCTATCTTATACACTTAAATATACATGCAGTTATATCCTTTAGAGCACTTTCTTTTCCTCTCTTTTTTACAATGACAATTACACCTTTTGGGTTTTATTACTCCTACAGTTCTTACTACTTTTTGTTTTTGAAGAGAATAAAACCAAATGTGACATAACAAAAAAGAGTCAGTCAAATAAAAAATCATGATCATAGTACATGATGTAAAAACAGAATACAAGGTGATCAACAATGGTTACCATAATGCCTCTTGCTATCTTAAAAAGAATTGCCTATATCATCAGTTATAATAAAACTGAACAAAACAGTACAGAACAAAACCAATAAAACCGAAACATTGGAGTCATTACAGGACTTCAAAAGAAGATAATAGTCAAACCAGAATGGGCATCATAGTGAATCTGATTGTCTTCAAAGTAGTTGCCTATACCCTCAAACTTGATGCTATCAAGCAAAACAGAATAGAGTAAAATCAGTCAAAACAAGATGTTGAGAGAAATTCAAGGTTTCAAATCAAGTTAATAGGAAATCAAAGTGGGTTACTATAATATATCCTGCTATTTATTTATTTTTCCCTTAATTAAAAAGATAAAAATAAAAAAAATAATAAAAAAGAAGATTGAGATAAAAGAGGACATAACAACACAACAGCACAGGTCAGAACATAACAATTTAAGCAACATAGTGTTTCACCACAAGATATCCTGACATAACAGTAGTTACCATAGTGTCTCTTTCCTTGAAATCTTTGAGTATAACTTTGTATACTGTAGCATCAAACATATCAAGACAATGTAAAACCATTCAAGAGAATGACAGTATTACGGGATATTTAGAACCAACTAACAGAAAAGGAACAATGGTTTCTCTATTATCTCCTTGTCTATAGCAGTTTTGTTTATACTATCACATCTAATACAATCCAATAAGATACAACATGTTAAGACCGATGGAGACAGAAGAACAAACTATTTGGTATTTATACATGTGAGTTTGATTTATTTCGCTTATGAGTATGGTCTCAAGCTGCATCCATTTATTTATAAATATCTCAATGTGATCATTCTTTATAGCTAAGTAGTACTCTATTGTATAAAAATACCACAACTTTTTTATCCATTCCTCAGTTTATGGACACTTAGGTTGTTTCCAAGATCTGGCTATTATAAATTGTGCTGCTATAAACATGGGTGCACATATATCACTGTGGTATGATGTTTTCAGTTCTTCTGGTAATATGCCTAGAAGTGGAATAGCTGGGTCAAATGGGACTTCCAATCCCAGCTTTTTGAGAAATCTCCAGACTGACTTCCACCATGGTTGCACCAGTCTACACTTCCACCAACAATGCAGGAGAATTCCTTTTTCCCCACAGCCTCTCCAGCATTTGTTGTTGGTGGTTTTCTTGATCCTGGTCATTCTTTCAGGAGTGAGGTGGAATCTCAGTGTGGTTTTAATTTACATTTCTCTAATGAGTAACGATATGAACATTTTTTCATGTATCTATTTGCCATTTGTAGTTCTTCATCTGAGAATTGTGTATTCATCTCAGATGCCCATTTTTGGATTGGATCTTCGAATTTTGGGGGTCTGATTTTTTTAAATTCCTGCTATGCTTTAGACAGAAGTCCTTTGCCTGAGGGACAGTTCACTAAGACTTTTTTCCCAGTTTGTGGGTTTTCTTTTCACAATGCTAGAGATTTCTTTTGACATGCAGAAGCTTTTTAATGAGAGGTGATCCTAGTTACTGATTCTGGGAAGTATTTCCCATGCGGTTTGAGTCCTGTTCATGAATTCTCTACCTACCCCTATGTCTTCAAGGTTTTTACCCAATTTGTCTTCCAATAGATTTAGTGTTTCTGTTTTAATATTCAGATCTTTGATCTATTTAGATTTTAATTTAGTATATGATGATAGGCATAATTCTAGTCTCAGTTTTCAGCATATAAAGAGCCAGTTTTTCCAGCACCATTTATTAGAGAGACTGTCGTTGTTCCAGTGAACATGTTTGGCCCCTTTATCAAAGATAAGGTGGTTGAGTATGTTTGTAGTTGTGGTTGTATCTTGTAATCTATTCCATTGATCTTCAGATCTGTTTTTATTCCAGTACCATGTTGATTTTACTATAGTTGCTTTGTACTATAACTTCAAGTCAGGGATTGTGATGCCTCCTGCCTTGCCTTTGTTGCTTACAACTGTCTTTGCTATTCTATGTCTCTTCTCATTCCAGATGAAATTTAGGAGTGATTTCTCTAGATCTCTGAGCTATGTTGACGCTATTTTTATTGGGATTTCATTGAATCTGTATAACAGTTTTGGGAGAATGGCCATTTTCACAATATTTATTCTTCCTATCCATGAGCAAGGGATGTCTTTCCACTTTCTGAGATCCTCTTCAATTTCTTTTTTCAGTGTATTATAATTTTCCTTGTATAGGTCTTGTCATGGTTTATGCCTGTGTCCCCCAGGCCTCATGAATTTGCATTGTGCATTTGTGATGGTTTATTGTCTAGTGCTTGGATTGATGGTGTCAGTGCTCCACCTACATAGGGGTGGAGCCAGGATGTGATGTAATGGCAGGAAGATGTGTCTTGCTTTTTGCTGGTTCCTGCTTGCTGTTTGCAGCTGCCATGAACTGCAGCCCAGCCATGCCTACCTGCTTTGGAGCCAACTGAGTGTGGACTGAAACCTCCAAAACCTGTAAGAAATAAATCTTTCCTTTCCTAACTTGGGCTTCAGTTATTTTGTCTCAGCAACAAGTAAAAAGTAACTAAGACAGGTCTTTCACTTCTTTCTTGAGAGTAATTCCTAAATATTTCATTTTTT
Source organism: Cavia porcellus (assembly GCF_034190915.1). NCBI lineage: Eukaryota > Metazoa > Chordata > Mammalia > Rodentia > Caviidae > Cavia > Cavia porcellus. The sequence continues at coordinate 43,493,896 of NW_026947493.1, forward strand.
TTGGTTGCTAGTGTGAAGGGTGTAGATTCTCTTATTTCTCTCTCTGTGATCTTCTTGTTAGTGTATAGGAATGCTATTGATTTTTGAGCATTGATTTTGTATCCAGCTACATTGCTGAATTTATTTATTATATCTAAGAGTCTTTCAATGGAGTTTTAGGGTCTTCATGGTAGAGTATCATGTCATCTGCAAATAATGATAATTTAACTTTTTCTTTTCTTATCTTTACCCCTTTTATTTCTCTCTCTTATCTAATTGCTCTGGCTAGTATTTCCATACTATATTAAATAGGAGCAGTGATAAGGGACATCCTTGTCTTGTGCCTGATTTTAAGCTAAAGGCCTTCAGTTTTTGGCCAGTTAGTATGATACTGGCTGTTGGTTTGTCATAGATGGCCTTTATTATATTGAGGTAAAGACCATCTATTCCAATTTTCTGTAATGTTCTTATCATAAATGAATATTGGATCTTATCAAAAGCTTTTTCTGCATCTATAGAAATGAGTTCTATTCTCTTTAAAATAAAAAACAATTTAAAGAAAAAGAAAATCAGTTGGTCTGGAGATCTTGGTTTTTGAACAGGTTCATATATCACTGTAAAAAGGAATATGGTATAAAGTTATATACTATTTTGTTTATTTTTTGAAATGGTGACATTGTTATCGCTCAGGTTAGTCTCAAATTCATGGCTTAAATGATCCTCCAGTGGTAAAGTAATATAGTTTTATTTATTTTTATTCATTTATCTTTTGGGATGATATGTCTCTGTTGTTGTCCAGAGTAATCTCAAATGATCCTCCTGCTTTTGCCTCCTAACTAGTTGGAACTACATGTATGCCCCAGCATGCCCAGCTTTTAAATGTCTAGGATATATAGATATAGATATACACCAAACTATTTAATCATGGCTATTTCTTGGTGGTGGGGTTTTGAATGTTTTTTCTCTATTTTATTAGTCTTTTTAAAAAATGATAAAATTATAAATTTCAAGTTCATTTTGGATCCTGCTGTTCATGGGGTTGAAAACCACTTTGTGTCTGCTGTTAAAAATTATTTGAATAATTAATTTTTAATGAAACCAGTTAATTTTAAGGGAAGGTATTCTCTCATTAAAATGTGAAATATATACCAGGCATGGTGGCACGTGCCTGTAATCCCAGCACTAACGAAGATGAGGAAGGAGGATTGTCATGAGTTAGGGCCAGCCTGGACTACAGAGTGAGATGCCACCTCAAAAAACAAGATGTGAAATTTAACTCCTGTCTAGCGGCACCCAGTATTAAACACCCATCTGTGTATTTTCCAATGTGGCAGAAGTTTGGCAAACTACAAGAAAAACATATCTTCAATACAGTACCATGTTTGTTAAGTTCAGCATAAAATACTCTGAAGATTTATATGTTGACAGATGTTAGGGAAACTTTTATTTGCAAAAAAAATGTGTCATGAAGTCTCAAGAATAATTTTTAAAGGCAATTTTGGAAGAATGATGCTAAGAAGCACATTTTGAAAAGCCTAGCTGAGTTTCCAAGTAAGTTTAGACAGAAACATGCTTTCTGTTTCACTTATCGGTCTATGTTAATATTTCATGAGTATGTACTGCACAGCTCTGTAGAAAGCACAAAGCGAATGATTAGTTACCTTTCATTTAGAAACCAAGAAATTAAAAGGCCCAGACGTGTATCATCATAACTCCATACAGAAAATTACCATTTATTTGATTTAATGACTCTTTATTTCAATCTTGCAAGATTGGTGAATATTAATGATGTGGTAGGTAGATTTCAAGGTGAGCTCAATAATCACACTTTCTGGTATCTGTGCTTTTGTGTGGTTTTCTCTTTTTGTGTGTTAACTTGTCCTGGTGACCTGTTCTAGCCAAAAGGAATAAGGTGAAATTGATAAGATGTCATTTCCATGATTAGGTTATAAAAGATTATGATTTGTGCCTTAATGTCAAGCTTTGTTGTATTTGTGACTTGCACTGTTTGATAAGGGGAACTCCAATTTAGGAAAGCCCATGTTGTAAGAACATGAGGGTGGTACAGTATTGAAGATATGTTTTTCTTGTAGTCTGCCAATTTAGGAAAATCCATGTTGCAAGAATGTGAGTGTGGTCACTGAGATACACAGTCCCATAAAAATATTAACAACTCTTTGGGCTGAAAAACTGATCCTGGGTTGAACTTTCAGATGAGACCTTACAGCTAGCCAGTACTTTATTATAGAGGTGGATGAGACCCTGAAGCAGAGGACTCGGATTTCTGGCCCAGGAAATCTCTGAAATAATAAGTATGTTGTTTTAATCCACTGTTTTGATAATTTGTTATGTAGCAGTAAATAAGGCCGAGTAATGGAATATTTCCTTAGTAAGAAATTATTCAGAAATTTGGGACATAATCCCTATTTTGATAAACATTCTAAATGTCTTAGAGGAACAATGGAAGAGCTTGACTTTGTAGAGGAGGAGAAAGGCTGAAGAAAGCAGAAACCAAGAGTGAAAAGCGAGTTGCTGTTTTCAAAGGGTCTCACTATGTAGCCCAATTTGGCTTTGAACCCTCAGAGATCCTCTTGCCTTGGTCTCCTAATTGCTGGAATTTCTGGATGATTATGTGAGCTCCTGCCATCATGGCTGCAGTCCAGGTAGATGAAGAAATGAGCTTGAACCAAGGCTTATGTTGAACTGTGTGCATTGGTAGGGCCATCCATGAGGACCACTATGAAAACCTTCTAGGCTGGCCATTAAGTAGCTGATGGCCCCTAGCACTCCCCACTCCTGCTCAGCTCCAGGGATCACCTAGATCACACTAGATCACTCCAACCTAGAGTTGGAGCCTTCCAGGCCAGGCTGCCTTTTCCCTGGCAGAAGCAGATTGTGAATGTCTGAATGTTTATATTGGTCATCCCTACCTTTTGAGGATGGTACCAGAAGTCACAAGATGTCACACTGGGAAAGCAGGACCCACGGAAGCAAGGAAGCCACCTCTTACTCCTTGGTCCTGGGTTTTTTGCATCCTGGTGAGAGAACTCCAACATGGCACCGGTGCCAGTGCAGGAGCCGGGAGGAGTTTATAGCAAAGTGGATGTAGAGAATGCTAGATGGAGAAGCCATCTGCCTTGAGTGTGACCCTAAATAACTTTTTAAATTTCTTAAAATTTAATTTTATTATTATTAGTGTTTTGAGACAGGGTCTCTCTATGTAGTTCAGGCTAATTTACAGCTGATTGTGGAGCCCAGGCTGGCCTCAAACTCATGGGGATCCTCCTGCCTCAGCCTCCTGAGTATGGGGTGGGGATTATAGGTTTGCATCACCTTGCATGGCCTGGATATCATTTATGCTCCCAAGAATCAGGAAACCTGAATAATTATCAACATCATACTGAACAGTAACTTTGCGGTGTCTCCCTGTCCTTTTTAGATAGTCAGTGTCATGTGAGAAGTTTATGGCACAATTCCCGCCTTGAAATTGTACTACTATGATAAAATACATGCCACCAGCAAGGAAACAGACCCAACGATCAATGGAACAGATTAGAAGATGCAGAAACAACTCCAGACATACTCAGCCACCTTATCTTTGACAAAGGTGCTAAAAACATTCACTGGAAGAATGATAGCCTCTCTAATAAATGGTACTGGAAAAACTGGCTTTGCACATTCTGAAGATTAAAATTAGACTCATATCACCATACATTATACTAAAATCAAAATAGACCAAAGATCTAAATATTAAAATAGAAATATTAAATTTGCTGAAACATAGAAATGGTGAAACTTGAAGACATTGGTGTAGGGAAAGACTTTATGAATAAAACCCTGATCACACAGGAACTATGACAAAGAATCAGCAACTGGGATCTCATTAAAGTTTTTTCACAGCAAGAGAAACCACTAACATAGTGAATAGACAACCCAAATGTTTGCCAGCTGTTCCTCAGACAAAGGATTACTATCAAGAACATATAAAGAACTTTAAAAAGTGAGACCTCCTAGATTTAAAGATCCAATCCAGAAATAGGCATCTGAGATAAATATATACTTCTCAGATGATGAAATATAAATAGAAAACAAATATATTAAGAAATGTCCCATATCATGGGTTATTTAAGAGATGTAAATTAAAACAACACTGAGATTTATCTCGTTCCAGAAAGAATAGGTATTATAAAAAAAAATCAACCAATAACAAATACTGGTGGAGCTGGGGGGAAAAAGGAACACTTCTCCACTGCTGGTGGGAGTGTAGACTGGTGTAACCACTGTGGAAATCATTGTGGCGATTCCTCAAAAAACTAGGGTTAGAAGTCCCATTTGACCCAGCTATTCCTCATTTGGGTATTTTCTAGGAAGAATTAAAAGTATATGTGCACTCATGTTTATAGCAGCACAATTTGTAATAGCAACATTTTGGGAACAACCCAAATGTTCATCAATCAAGGAATACATAAAAAAGATGTGATCTTTTTATAAAATGGAGTATGACTCAGCTATAAAAAGGATAGGATGCAACTCAAGTTCACACTCCTAAGTGAAATAAATCAGACTCATATGTGTAAACATCAAATTGTCTTCCTAGTATGAGAAGCTGAACAAGTGAATAAGATGTTATAAGTGTTATAAATGTATATTAATTCTGGAGATAATGTTATGTTAACCTTCCAATGTTTTTCTTTCTTTTCAAAATTGTTTTAATGATTTTGAGATTTTTGCATTTTCATATCAATTTTTTAAAAGACTGCCAATTTAAAAAAAACTGGAACTATCATTTAAAGTAGATTATTAGATCAAGTTTTGGAAAATTATCTTCAAGTGCTTCACCTTAAATTGTTTCTCGAAATCATCAATTTCACTGCAATGTATGCAAGAATTTTGTGTATAGGCCTTATAAATTTTGTGGTGAGATTTATTACTATTCCCTATTTTAATACTCTTGTAAATGATATGTTTTGTTTTTGTCACCATGAAGTGGTAGTACAGTTGTTTTTCAGTATTTATTTATTAATTTATGTATTGGTACTGGGGATGAACACATGATCTTGCACTTGCCAGACAGGCTTTTGTGCACTGAGCTATATCCCCAGCCCCAACAAACACTATTTTATAAAAAAAAGTCTTAGAGGAGTGATTAATTAGAGGAGATTAATTAGAGGAGAGATATTAAATAATTATAAAACATGGTAGCTTACTGGAACATAAAGTTTCCCAATGAACAACTGTATGCACAACTAGAAGCTGAAAACAATCCACACGAAGCCCTTTTGGTTACAGATGAAACATTTTTCCATTCCTGATTTCTGTAAGCTGTAGATAATCATTTGAAAGTTTCTATCAGAGATATGAGGAGCCTTCTAATGCCATAATGTATATAATATGGGCTCCAGTAATAAATATTAGTAACTGATTAATGTAATTTATTATATAATGTATTCTATAAATATAAATGACTATGTAGGTTAGATATCAAAAACCTGTGACATGTCTTCTGCATTTTAGACCCATGCATCTGACTTCTAAATATTCAATCTACCTGTATATGAATCTCCTAGAGGAAAACTCACTGTCCAAAATTGAATTCGTTTCTATCCTGTACACATCTGATATGCTTTCGCTAGCTCCTTTCTGTCTCACAGTCCATCCTGCTACATAAAGTAGAGCCTGACAGCCATTCTGAGTAGGCTCTCATGTGCTATCCCCACTCAATCAAGTCCGTTTAACCCTGGAAATGACTCAAATTTAGCTGTGTTTCTACTGCCTCTGTCATTATCTAAGAATATTGGGAAAGGGCTTTGTCAAGTTCTATTATTTTTAGTTCTATATTTGAATAAAGATTTTTCACAGCTTCCTTTGTATTAAATATTTGTTAAACATAACATGTTTTCTAAAATGTTTCCCTTTCATTCTCCAGTAGATGGTCATTATGAGACATGGCTGTAAATTAAACGACCTGAGCCAAAAATCAGTTTCATTACCTTAAAGGCTCATTTGTATCAGTTATAATAAAAAGGTAATTTCTGAAAAATATTTTGTAAACATTGCCATTGACATTCTAATTTAATGTTTTGTCTTTATTTCTGAAATGTTTATTGTCAATTTAATTGAACACTTTAGTTTTTCAGGAATGATTTGTCAGAAATGGACTTATACTTTTAGAAAAAATTTAGGTTAACAGAGAAAAATTTTTGATTAAGTTGCAGAAACAGTTTATATTTTAGGAGTTTAAGAAAAGCCCATCTCTTAGTAGAGACCAAGACTTTGCTTAAATTTATCAGGCCAATAATAAGTTCAGCAAGAGTTTAATTAGTTGGTGATGGATTGAGGCTAAGAGTGAACTCAGCAATGTAACATAATCTATCTTCATGTCTTTCAAAGTAATTTGTGAAAATAAGCAAAAACATCTTATGTATCTATGTACATGTAATTGGTTCTTTTTTTTTTTTAAATTGGCTCCCATGTACTATGTTTTGGTCAGCTTGTTTGAAAGGAGTTCCACTCCTTCATGCTTATTTTTGAAAATTGCTGGTGCTTTCTTGTTAGTGTGTGATTTTGTGCCGATTTCTGTCTTAGTGATTGTTGAAAAGTAAAGCATTTCACTATATTTATTTATTTTATTTGTTTTTTGTTATTGTTGTTTTTGTTTCTGATACTGGGAATGAAACTCAGGACCTTGCACTTGTCGGGCAGGTGCTTGCGCAGCTGAACTATATCACTTGCCCTGTTTTATGTTTTGAGAAAGAAATTAATTTTATAATCTCAAATTTCCATAAAAAAGACATGGACATATTTTATTTTCCTGAAAACACATATTATTGATAGTTCTTAGAGGCAAGTTGAAAATGTCCAGTACCTTTATTTCTTCCTGAGGAAATATTTATCATGTGTCTATCATCCCTACTTCCATGCTATTAAGAAGGGACATCGAACAAGTACGTAAGTCAGTAACAAGATAATTTCAGCTTATGGTAAATTCTGTGTCAAAAACAAATAGGGTGAGAAGGACAGGTGTTACTGGAGTGTAGAAGTGGAGCAGAGGAAGGGAAAGGGAGAAACAGGCAAGGCCTCTGCGGAGACAGGCATCTGAGCAGACTAGAAGAATGAGCGAGGCTTCTCAGAGATCTTCTCAGCCTTCTACGTGTCAGTTTCGGGATTTGGAGGAGGAAAGACCTGGGTAAATTTAAGGGCCCAGAAGACAACGTGGTTGGAGCATAGTGAGGGAGAAAGAATGGAATGAGAAGGGAGGAACTAGATCTTGAAGTAGTTAGGCCACAGTGAGAATCTGGGGATACTGGCAGAAAAACAAAAAGAAAAAGGAGAACCAAAAAAACAAAGCAAAGGACAACAACTATAAAACCATACAAAATAGTAGAAGTGAAACGTAAATAGAAAAAAAAATAGAGATGTGTTACATAAGTATGTGTATGCGTTACTTATCTATATCAATGATTATGGTGAACATAATTATTATGAATTGCAAACATGTACTGTATTAAGAAAAATTAAAAGTTAGACAATGACAAAAAAAGGAATTTGAGTTTTTCTATCTAACAGCATGTATGTCCTAAGTCAGAATACAAATCTTCCTTTTGTTAATAGGAAAAAATAATTTTATTTCATTTTATTTAGAGTTTGAAGGAGAAAGTAGTTGCTACTTCCAGCTAAAATTCAAAATCTTGGTGTAAATTTAATGCTCTTGTGCTATGGTATTAATGTAAACAAAAATTAAAAATATGAAGTAGCAAATTAGAAGAACAAAACTGAATCATACATTAAACATTTATTTGAAGATGAATTCATACCAACTAATTTTTCAAGAAGATAAATTGTTTAAAGTAATGATTAGCAAAAGTAGACCTATTCATAGTTTTATGATATTTATAATCCTCTAAAACCTAACAAGAAGATCAAATGTAACTCTATTCTAGACAGTATACTTCTTTATGTACATGCCTCTCAGGTTTCAAAAAGTACAACTGTAGTTCATCAAAATGTACCCCAAGGCACAATACCATTTTACTCAGTCATTAGAAAGTTTAGCATAATTGCTAAGTATAATCCAAAGAAAATATAAGTACTGACATTAGGGACTCTCCAATTTGTTAGGCAATTGTTCCACAATTTTTGGCACCAAGATAATCCACATGTTGAAAAAGCAATTAATCATTGGTGTTAGTTATCAAGCTATGGTTTTAGCTGTTTCCTCCTAAATTTGATCCTAAATGACAGAGTTCTTTATTTTATTTTTGTAATATTCTGACTTCTGAGATCAAAAGTTTAAGTATGCCAATCTAGTCATAGTTGACCTGACTTTTATGTTATGTTTTCTAAAATAAGTACATTATAATTTTACATTCGCATAGATGAATGATACTTCTGCTGCTAATATTTAGATAAAAGTTATAGAAACTTGTAGAAATTTAGAGAAGGATTACTTCAGAAATTACTTGAAATTCTTAAACTAGCATTTTGGCTCCAAGAAGGTCATTTTATTTGTGCTTGGAACTAACATTGAAAATAGGCCAAAAGAAGAGAAGACACAACTGGATTTTCATTTTCCTAAGTAATATTTGGCAAACACAATAGACACATCAATTATTAAACAGTGATGATATAATTACTCAATCATAATTTAAACCTAATTATCTTTTAGCTATTTTACATCATAAAGATAAGCAAAAATATGAACTATTATTCTCTGTATTTTCCTATCCTCAAAAACAAAACAAACAAAAATCACATTGCTCACCAATATGTATGTCTTAAATTATATTTAAAACAATCCAGAAATAGAAAAGGAAACCTTGGAAACTTAACAGTCTGTGTTCAGTTAAGTTTATTTAGCTACATGTGGATACAGTGCAGACTTAGGAATATAAATGAACTCTTCTCTGCATGCATAACTTATGTATGCATCTGTACCTTATCACTCACAGAACAGTTTTGGAAACTTAGAATTTCTGCAAAATGCAGCATTGCAACTCCCAATAGTTTCTCTGATTTATTGTAAAGCAACTTAGGCTCCTACTCTTCTGTTTGTTTTTAAATTGCTGTACTATTGCGCAGTTTATTATTCTGTTGGGCAGTGCAGTGAGTTTTCAAAGTCCTGAGTACCAGCTAGTCACACTGTGACAAGAAATCTTCAGACTTGATCCCTCAAAAGAAGCAATTAATGCTTGGTCCCAGAGTTTATTTCCAAATTTAGAAACAATGAAATTCAAACTACTACTCTTCTCCTATTGGTTCTTTTTTTCTTAGTGGTACTATTGATTTCAAAATAATTTGTGTGGTGTGTTATTGGCAATTAATAAATAAAACATGCAAATTGAAGTAATCATCTAGCTGGATAGTGTAACATAAAAAGGGTAGTAAATGCCTAGATTCTCAACAAGATTATACACTGTCTACATCATCATGTTGTTAAAATATGTGGAAGTTTCTTTTTCACTTCAGTAGCTCCAAGATAATCCTTTGCAGGAAAAGGTTAAAAACCTCATTTTGTTTATTTATTTTTTAGAAATCCCATTTTATGAGTTAAGTTCATGATTGATGGCTACAAATTGAACCCTTACTTCCTAAATCTCAATGTTATAAACTGAATCACTTGTAAGAAAATGATCACTGAAGTACCTTAAAGATATCTCAAAAATTTCTCTAAAGGACCTTAGTTTTTAATAAAGTAAGTATATTTTAAATAAATGTTCTGGCAGAATGGCTGATTGAGGGGACACTGCTGGTTTCCCTGTGGCATCCATTTAACACATTGTGAAATAGTCTTGCATTGTGGGTTTCTGAGCCCATTCCCAGACCCAGGGGTGGTACTAAACCAACCAGACATATATAATTCCAGGCTGGATGCATGATACAGTTTTCCAAATTAGACCAATCATGGTAAAGTCAGACTCTTGACACTGGTCAGCAGTTTCTCCCCCTGAAAGGATAGTATAACATGTCACCAGTTTGGGAGAAACCTGCTTGAGGTTTAGGCCAGTTGGGGAGACCAGAGCTGAGAATCCTGATAGGAGGTTTAATCCAATTTTACCTAAACTGAATATGGTTCTGCACTATATGAAGTTAAGTTACCCAGTAAATTCTCTTTCTTTCTTTCTTTCTTTCTTTCTTTCTTTCTTTCTTTCCCCTATCCCTCTGTTTTTGACTACTTCCAACCAAAATCTTGTTACTGACGTAGAGATTTGTCAAAATGATTCCAATAAAACAAGGACTGAAAAACTTGTCCCCACATATTTCTCTAATGTAAGCACAACTATTTTCTATGCCATCAAGATATCTTAATTGATTAGGCCACCAATATAAATTAAATATGGATGACTATATTCAAGTTTCGGAATTAAAACTGCTAGTATGTTTCCACAGTGACTTCAATGAATTCTACTTCTTAACCATTCTTTAACCATTAGTGTGTCTGTTAAAGAAATTTCAATCACCTTATCAGTGTACTATGAGGGTGATTTAACCTGGTGTTGATCTGAGTAGAACTAGAGCAGTAAATATAGATTTTTGGCTGTGCAGAGATTTCTAGGAAGGTTGCAGAGTGTTGAACAGTGGAGAAAACTTCCCACGATTTGGTGTCCTGATGGTAGAAAATAGCAACATGAGGGAGAGAAGGAGGCAAGTGGGTCCCTGGGGCCCAGCAAGGATCTGAAGTGAGACCTGAAACCCATGGGGAGAGTGAAGAGAGAGACCTCAAAAGAGGAGATGGCAAGTGGCTCTTTTTCCCTGGGCCCTGACTCACTGTGTGGGAGGGACAGTTACAAGGTGCAGACCAATGGTGATTACTTGAAGCCTCCACAGAAAAATACAGCAGTGGAATGGAGCAGTGGGCACAGAGGGCTGCAGTGTGCTGGTGAGTTATTTGGCCTCAGATGTCTTTCAGAAAAGGGCATTTGGCTGGTAAATAACTGGGAGAGGAGCCACCTGAGCTTGGAACTCAGAGCAGCTGTGAGCTAGCTCCATCTAGCAGCTGTGTGTCAAGGTGAGGCACAACCAAGTTCAAGTCATCAAGAGGTCAAGGGGCCAAGTTCAAGCTGACAAATAGCACAGGGACTGCTTCAGGCTGAACAAATCAATTCACAGCCTTATAGTCAGAAGCCAGACTGCGCTGCATTGGAACTGAAGATGTAGGCTATCCACTACAGCACCTTAAATATATGGCTGGCTTGTTGGGGTTAGTCAGTATAGAGCTGGTCTCAGTCTACCCACTCTAACAGTGACAGCAGAAACATGCCTGAAGTGGACATTTTCTTCTTCTCCTCTTCCTCTTCCTCCTTCTCTTCCTCTTCCTCCCCTCCTTGTCCCCTTCCTCTTCCTCCTCCTCCTCCTCCTCCTCCTCCTTCTTTTTGTGGTCTTAGGCAACACATCCAGGGCCTTATGTATGAAAGGCAAGAACTCTACCACTGAAACACATCTCTAGCCCCCATCCCCCTCCTTTTTGGTTTTTCTTGTTTCTTTTATCTCATTTTTTTCTTGATTGTCCTTGTTTTTATGTGAGGGTGTTCATTGTTTCTAGGTTTTTCACTTGTTCTGTTCTGTTCTTGGTTTTTTTCTTCCTTCTCTCTTTTCCTCCAATATTCCTAATGAACATAGATGCAAAAATCCTCAATAAGATATTAGAAATAAAATGCAGCAGATCATCAAGAAGATTATACACAATAAGCAAATAGGATTCATCACAAGCATGCAAGAATGGTTCAACATGTGCAAATCAATAAATGTAATACATCATATTAACAAAGCCAAGGATATAAATCATGATGATCTCAATAGATGCAGAAAAAGCTTTTGACAAAGTCCAGCACCCATTCATGATAAAAACTCCACAGAAAATTGGAAAAAAATGGTTTATCTCAGTTTGATAAAAACCATCTATGACAAAGCAACAGCTCACATCATATGAAATGCTCAAAAACTGAAAGCTTGAAACAGGAGACCAATTTGCCCTTCTCATGAGCTGGAGGAAGCCACTCAGGTCCCAGGACAAGAAACAAGAGGCCAGTTTTCCCTTCCTGTGAGCTGACAGAAGGCATGTGAGTCCCAAGAGGCAGAAGCCACATAGGTCCTAGGAGAAGAAACAATATAGGCCAATTCACCTTTCCTATGAATCAGCCTGTATTCGGGTTGGGAGGCAAGAACTCCCTTTGTAAGTAACAGCTAAATTGGAGAACACGGGGTGAGTTGTTAGCAACTGAGATACAAAATCAACTTCATGCTTGTATTGTTTGATACAAGCATTTTGGGGCTGTATGTAGAGAGGCCACCCTGACTCCATTTTGTCCCAGACACATCTGGGTGACAGTCTTGGTAGAAGGTGCAGGCCTTGAAACATTCCCCACCAAGGTAAAAATATGAGGTCCCATACGGACAAAAAGCAAACAAGTTATATAACCTAAGCATGCACAGTGAGTTTCTTTGTTCTTTATCTCAATAAAAGCTGCTTGCTTATGTTGGCTGGGCAGCAGCCATTTTGCTGACTCTTGTTGTGTGTGACCCTTCATTTTCCCTTTGCTTGCAGAACCTCTACATTGGTGCCTGAACAGGGGACTTGACAGCAGAGACGTCTGCTGTGGAGGGTGACTTGCTTTTGCTGTGTTCCTGGGCTGGGACATGGCCCCCGACATGCTTCTACTTCATTTTCTTCAGAAAATCCCTGGGTAAGCTATGGGGAATTCTCATTGTGAAGTGCAACAGAAACATCGGGCAGAACTGCTTTTTCTCCTTCAGGTAGGCCATGGACTCCCTGAGCATAATTTAGTACAACTTTTGTGACAAATTCGTGATTATTGTCCTTGGTCTCTTAAGGGAAGAATACTCATTACGCAGAATTGAGAAAAGACGGCAAACTGCTGTCTGAGGAGCCTTGAGCTCCCGTCTCTGCCCTGCACAGCTGGCATCTTTGCAGGGCTGTTGTAACCTTTGGCAGGTGAACAAATGGAACACCATGTGGCAGGCTTCCAGGTCCTCCCGCTGTGCCACTTCTGTGGTCTCTTCCGTAATTGGGTAAGGCCCTATTTTCCTTTGACCACTCAACAGTTAGCTCCTCTATTTTATGCTTTATGGGGTCACACAGTCTTGCTGATGTGATCTCTCTACAGCAGGTTTTTCAGAGAAATGCTCACACTATCACCACAGTTATGGTGGAGGAGTCCTGAAGGACTTCCCTCTCTCCTTACTCATTTTTCACTCAGCCCCTTTGCCCACCAGGCTCTTGTTGCCATCCAGAGCAACAAGGTATTTATTGTTGAAGGGCTACATTTACCCAACTCTCTTGGCAGCATTTTATTTCTCTTTTCAATGCTATTTTCTCTCATCTCTTGAAGACTTACTCCAGCACTTACACCCCTTGAAATTGATCTGATTGATATTGTTTTACCATTTACCAAGACTGACTTCTCCTTTTTGATGTCCTCTACTATTTCTCTTCAAATCTTTTTGGCTATGTTGGTTCCATTTCTTTCAAAACACTCCCAGGCCAAGGCTGGCAGGGGTTGGTGCCCCTGTTGACCTAGAGAGGAGGGATGCTTCTGTGTTATCCCCTGCAGGCCTTGTGTGGATTCCTGCTCATTGTGTTTGCCCTGCATGGAAATAGTTGACAACATAGGCTGTACAACCCAATTCCACAGTTTCACCTCTCCCTAAATCGAGTGGCTGCCTGAGAAGCGACCCAGGATGACAACTGTTCAGCCAGTGACCTGAAGGCACTGACCCAGTCTGCACAAGACTGGTTCTATGCATCTGAAGTGGAACCCACTGCTGAAAAGCTTCTTGTGGTGGTATTACCAAACTGACAATGAACTCTTTAATGCCTGTTTGTATTCTGTTCCTATGTGTTTTGCAGCCCACCATGGGAATCAAGGAAAGACTAGAACACAATATTTGGGTTCAGTTGGCAAAAATAGCTAATGTCTCTCATTTCTGTCTCACTAGAAAGATGGAAATAAAACACATTCTCCTGTGTCCTGTTTGATTCCAGTATGTAAGGACCCTGCCTCTCTAATTACACCATTTTCTCCACTATTCCAAATAAAATTGTAACATATGCTGACTTTCCAAATTGGGGCACCTTTGAAAAACCTGATAAAGCTGTTAAAATGTTCACTCCATATGTGGCAACTTCAAATGCCTCATGTGTTTGTATTGAAAACTGTTATCAATTGATACAATTTTTTACCTTCCTAATAGAACTAGAATTGTTCTAGTTATGAAAAAATATTGTATGGATATAGACATATCCTCTCCCTGCTGCATGGTTCTTTCATGTGAAGAGAATTCAATTATATTCCTACAAACTTATAACACAAAATGTTGCCTTAGATGCCTTTCTACATTGTTGCCTTCTCCTGAATCTCCAGTCTTGCACCAAACAGTCTCCAACTAGTCTTACTGACCTCTGTGAGGACTTTTCTCCTTACTTATTAACCAGAGCAGAAATTTATGCTTTAGGTATTTCTTTGGTTAGTGCCTGCCCTAGCAGCTAGGACCAATTGCAATGTTAATGTGCTAGCTTGTCTCATGGCAAAACAAATTAATTATACTTCCACAGTTTTGGCATTATTAAAGAAAGAATAAGTTGAACATCAACAAACAATTTTAGATAATTGTGCTGCAATTAATTGTCTTTTATTATATCATCATGGATGCAATGAAATTGCTTGAATGTGCTATTTTAATTTGTCTGATGAAAGTAAATCCATTAATGAGAAGCTTCATGATTTATGAGAACTTATCAAACAGATACACGTGTCCCAAGGACTCAATATTGGATTATGGAATTTCCATATAGGATGGTTATCAGGTATCAACTGGCTAAAATGTTTCTTTATGGTGTTACTGTCCTTATCTGTTTAATTGTTATGGGATGCCTTGTACAATGCAACCCATCCCTATACAAAATGTTTATACCTAAAATACCAGCTTCTAATGTAGTAAGAACACCTAAGCTAAAGGAAAAAGGGGGAGATGTAGAGAGGCCACACTGACTCCATTTTGACCTGGACACATCCGGTTGACAGTGTCTTGGTAGAAGGTGCAGGCCTTGAAACACTCACCACCAAGATAAATACAGGAGATCTCACAAGGACAAGAAGCAAACAAGTTATATAATCTAAGCATGTGCAATATTAATTTTTTTTAGCCATGTTTGACAAAGGGGCCAAACACCTTCACTGGAAGATAGCCCCTTTAATAAATGGTAAGGGGCAAATTGGCTTTGTGAATGCTGAAGATTAAAATTACACACATATCTTTCAGCAGGATGTATTAGAATCAACAACTGGGATCTCATCTTATTAAAAAGCTTTTCCTCTGCAAAAGAAATTATCAACAGAAGGAAGAGACAACCCAAAGAGTGGGAATAAATTTTGCAGCTATATACCAAAGGACTAGTATCTAGAATATATAAAAAATTAAAAAATATCAGACCCCATAAATTAAAGACCCAGTCAAAAAAGTAGGTGTCTGAAATGAACAGATACTTCTCAGAAGAAAAGTAGAAACAGAAAAGAAATATATGAAAATATATTCAACATCAATGATGACTCAAGAGATGCAAATTAAAATGCTGAGATTCCATCTTACTCAAGGAAGTCTGGCTATTATCAAGAAATCAACCAATAACAAATGCTGGCAGAGTTGGTAGGGGAAAAAGGAACCCTTTTCTACTATTGTTGGAAGTGTGGACTGGAGTAATTACTGTGTCAGTGTGGAGATTCCACAAAAATCTAAAATTAGAGGTACCACTTGACTCAGCTATTCCTCTTCTTGGTATCTTCCCAGAAGAATTAAAAACACAAAATTAAATACCACTGTAATATATGCACACCCATGTTTATAATGGCACAGTTTGTAATAGCTAAATCTTGGACACAGCCCAAATGCTCATCAACCAATGAATGGATTATTGAAGATCTGGGTTTATTTATTTATTTTTAATACAATGGATTACTACTCTGCCATAAAAGATAACCTTGAGACATTTCTAGATAAATGGAAGCACTTTGAGAAATAAATCAGTCACATATTTAATATGTTTCCCTGGCACGAAAACCAAAAGCGTAAATAAGGGGCAAAATGTATAATAGATATTGGGAAAGTAAAAAACATTTTCAAATGAGGACAAGAAAAGACAAGAAAAAAAGAATAGATTTTGGCTCTTTTTGGGGGTGGTCATGACTTCTAAAAGGGAATAAAAATGAGTTTGAGATATGAAATTATAGTTGCATATTTTTATTAGAGGCATTATAAAACCAGAGTAAGATGGTGATATCTAATAAAATATTTGGTTGGTTTTCTCATTGTAATCAAAGACTGCCTCATTGCTAAAGACATTGGAAAACTTGTTTATATTAATCCTTTGGCAGTATGTGAGGTCATTGGTTAAAAATTCCCTTTTGAAGTTTTTATTCTTTTGCTTTGTGGTTTTCTTCCTCTACCCATTTTTAAAATTCAGTATTTTCATGACTCATCCACCCACTCTCATTCTTTATTGTCCAGTTTGTCTCATCTGTTTCACCAGAGGCGCTCGTCTTCACATTCCCCTTGGATGTCTTCTCCTGGCTTCCAGCACAGATTTTTCAGCATCTGGCACACATCCTTAGTTCTTTCAGTACAGACTCTTCAGTCTTCCGTTGGAGACCCCTTGGCCTCCTGACATGCACTCACATGGGACGCTGTAGTGAGCTAGACTTCCAACTGAACCCTTTGGTCTCATGAGCAGACAGACTTTCTGCACTCTTTCACATCTCGCTCTGTGAGTGGCTACTGAAGGTTAATCTTGTAGCTTCTTGTGTATTTGTATATCTTACATCTTTTTCTCTAGTAAACACCAATACAGACAAGGTCTCACTATAAAAACTTACAGGTTAGTCCTGAATATCCTGTATAGCTCAGGTTGGCAATGACAGGGGTGGCTGAAGAATGTTTGACCACTATATACAGAACAGATCATCTTATCCCCTTGATTGTTAAAATTCTCTTCTCCCAGACCACCTCAGCAGCCAAGGGGAGCCTCGGTAAGGCCAAGGTGGGGGTCAGTTGCCCTTTACCTGCACCCTGACCACCTCAGCAGTGGGGGAGGCGGGAAGCTTCAGCTGCCCTTCCTCTGTACCTGAAAAACCTCAGCAGCTGATGGGATCATTGGCCACTCTTTCCCCCAGCCCCAAAGACCTCAACAGCCCTCGGTTCATCAGTGACCCCTTCCATCACCTGCTGGTGACAGCCTCAGCAACAACCCCCTCCACCACACACACAGAGGACCTCAGTGGGCTGGCGATAATGTGGTTAGTTTCTCCCTTAAGTAGAGGACATTAGTGAGTCCACAGGAGCCTCATGAACCCTCTCCCCAGCCATAGGACCTGGGCAAGCTGGGAAATGTGGGTGAGTCCTTTTTCCATAAAGAGAACCCCAGGTGGGTTGATGAGAGTTTGGATAAGACCTCTTCCCATTCAGAGGAACCTGAGAAGGCCTATGTGACAGTGACACAGCAGGATCCTGACTGGGGCAAACACTTTAGACAGGAGGGTCTGGGGGCTTGGAACAGCCCGAGGCCACAGTAACAATAGGAGGAAAGTGCTGGCTTACATCAATATTCCTAAGCCTAGGAAGAATACAGGATTCACCCAGCAGGCCCTGCAGGAGGAATTCAGGTGAATGGCCCCTGGCCTACATTATAGGACATAGCAACTGGGCAAATGTCAGCCACACACAACAGACAGTTGAGACTAGCAGGATTGAAAAGATCAAAATATTAAAACAAGAGGTAAAAATGACAAAGTGAAATAGCAAAATGCAATTGCAATTGCCCAGTCCATCAGGAACAAGTACAGGCAACACTGAAATAGAGGACACTGGAAGTCAGTCATACGCCTGAAACTTCTGAAAAGATAGCAAGTGAAGGGGGCTGGGGATTTAGCTCAGCGGCATAAGCGCCTGCCTTGCAAGCAGGCAGTCGTGAGTTCGATCGCTGGTACCGATAAAAACAAAAAAGACAAAAAAAAAAAAAAAAAAAAAAAGATAGCAAGTGAAATAAAGAAACAAATCCATGAGGCTACAGAGGAAGTCAGATTAGAAATAATCTCTCAAGTAAAGAAAGAAATGACAATCTTAATAAAGGAGTTGCTTAGCATAGCTAGAGAAGACATAGATAAAAAAGTACAAGAGCATGGAAAAATGATGGAAACCTTGAGTGAACAATACAGGAAAGAATGAATCAAATTCAAAGAGATATCTAGGAAATTACAAATTCTGCTGAAAGCTGGAGAAACTGCTTGAATGAAACTGAAGATAGACTTTCAGACCTTGAAGACAGAACCACAGTTGGAGATCATGAAATAAAAAATCTTTTAAAGACAAGGGATCATGAAATAATTCAACACCTTAAAGATGCAAAGAAAACAATGTAAGATTGATAGGTATCAATGAAAATGCAGGAGTTAACACAAATGACATAAAAAACTATCCACAGCAGAAAATTTCCCAAACATAGGAAAAGAATCTGATCTACAGATAAGCCACATATAACTCCAAACAGTCATAACCAAAATAAATCTACACCCAGATTTATAATAATCAAGATTCCAGAAATTCAGCAAAAAGGTGACCTGCTGAGGTCACCTTTTGATGAGTGGTTACGTAGGAAACAAACACCACCATAGCTGTGAACTGGCAGGTGGTGCTGTAAATGTGCAGGATCATCCACAAACCAGGTCCTAGCATTATCTTTTGACAGCTGACCATATGGTATACCCCACAAGACCACAGATGCATGCTGGGAATCAGAAGGTAATATGGCTATCCTCCTGCCTCTGCTTCCCGAGTCCTGAGATTACAGTAGTGCACGCACTACACTTAGCTTCAACAGTGGTCTTACTAAAAACAATCAAGAACATTTCTATTGTTTAAAATTCCTTGGTGCTGGCACCAGTGCCATGTGCAGACACCCACGGGATTAGAACAGTCAGACCCTAGCTTCTCCCTGTAAGTACCATTCATAGACCAGGAATAGACAGAATAAAGGATACATCAGCAAGCAAACCTAGTCTGGAAACCAGTGCCATGTGCGGACCCCTGCCAGACTGGAACAGTCAGAGACACCAGCCCTTCCATTGTGCAGGTTAGCAAAAAGTAGCATCCCACAGCAACTCCCTCTACCCCTATACCACTGTAAGTAACCAGCTTATTCAGAGAAACACAGGCAGTGATAGCTATGGAAGTGAAATGCAATTAGATGCCTGTGGTGCTTTGGTGTTTCACTAACATTGCAGGTCTAAGGCCAGTGGTCTGATCATAGGCTCAGAGGATAGTGGTACTCAATATGACACCTGGCGGGGGAGGGGATCTCCTCTTGATGGTTGCAAGCCATTGTTCATTCCCTATGGTCTTGTTTTAGAGGTCCTTTATCCTTTCCACTGTTTTGCTGGGTTGGGTTTTATTCATTTTTGTTTTGTCAAATCTGATGGCAGGAGTAACTATTTCAAAGATAGGAAGATATATCATGGTAGCAATTTTGGATTTAGTATTGGCTTGTTTTGAAGTCCTTTATTGCATTGTCTTTTTATTGTTTCTATTTTGTTCTATTTGATATTTATTACATTTGAAGTTATCTGCAGCTATTTTGAAGACATCAAAAGGTATTATGGTAACTACTGTTGATTTCATAATGTTTTTAGGCATATATATATATATATATATATATATATATATATATATATATTTTTTTTTTTTTTTTTTTTTTTACTGGTACCAGGGATCAGATCAAACTCACAACCACGTGCTTGCAAGGCAGGTACTTATGCTGCTGAACTAAATCCCCAGCCCCAAGGCCTGTATCTCTTACACTGGTTTGTTTTGATTAGTATTACTGTTTTTTTTTTTTTTTTTTTTTTAAATTCTCCAGTACTGCTAGGATCAACTCCAAGAGTCCTGCAGGATATAGCCTTCTTTTACCTCAAGTTGTTATCTTGTCACTTTCCACATCCTATTGAACAACCTGAAGTCTCACGGAATCCTTTTCTTGAAGCTTCTAAATTCCTGTTTTCTGCCTCTGACCTCCTATACACTGTTATATTCCTTGTGTGTAGTAGTAATCACTTTTGGCTAGTTGTCTTTTCTTTCATATTTCACCTTCATGGTCAGGTCACTTCTTTCAGAATGTCTGCTTTGCTAAGCTACTTCTACAGTGAGTGTTCCTTCCAAGAAATCCCCAGCCACTTTGTTTCTTCCTTCACAGCAGTATACACTCAAGTTCTTGCTAACTTAGGTTTAGTCTCTTTGAGCACAGGGGCTAAGTCTAGCTTGTTCAAAATACAAAATGTCATATTGGGCCCGGTTCAGGAATGGTACTTGGTAAACACTTTAATGATCAGATAGACACCCTGGGCTAGGTTCTCTAATAAGTTATTTGATTTTCAGGGAAATAACTTATGGGACAACTTTGCTAATGTTTTACAGGAACATAAAAATGTCTTTTTTACTGTAGACTATAAAAAAGGTGGTACAGGCAAAATTGAAAAGTAGTTCTGATCACCAGTAAGGCAAATGAAATGCTAATATTAATTTACATAGGGAAGACACTTCAAACATAAAAAAAGTCTAATCAAAAAAATATTCAAGAGCCCTGAAAGATACTACAGAGAGACCATAATTCTACCCACAAAACAATGAAAGAGCAGTTTCATTTCATAGAGTTTTATTACAGGATGTTAATATTCAGGACACTTCAGAGCACCTTATACTTCTAATCAGGTTTTTGGTAACTGGTTTTTAAACGTATTACTTGAATATTTTTTACATACCAGCTTTCAGCCAAAAGTATTAGTCAGTGACTGTTTAAGAGATGTTAATTTGATTAAATAGTTTATCCTTAATAACCTGAGACATCAATCCATGGATGGCTTCTATGGTAGTTTTACAGCTGGAAAGAAAAAAACATCATATACTGAAGCATCTGGAAAACTATTCCAAACATTCAAGTTTTCCCTCTTATTCATCCTTGCACTCCCAATCATGTTTTTCACTTTTATTCATACTTCTCAAACCACCCCAAAGTAAAGTGTCCTTGTGAATTTTGACTTTCTGCATGTTTTTTTTTGGGGGGGGGGCGGGGTACACAGAATTGAACTCAGGACCTTGTACTTGCCAGGCAGGCATTGCACTGCTGAGCTGTATCCTGGCCCTTTCTTCATGTCTTCTAACCCATTTAACTACTTACTAAAACTTCCACAAAAGAATGATAATGTAAAATTTTATACAAATTGGAACAATATTGTTACTTATTGGCAGCTCTGGGAAAAACTCTGTTTTGAAAGGCATGTACCTGGGTGTGGTGGTGCATGCCTGTAATCCCAGCATTTAGTAGGATGAGACAGGAGGACTCCTTCGAGTTCAAGGCCAACCTTGACTACATAGTGAGTTTAAGTCAGCCTGAACTATAGAGCAAGATCCTCTTTCAGAAAAACATCTAAAAGTACACATTAACTATGTGTTATATAAGTGATGCAGTAACATTAATATATAATTAATATACATTGTTAATATCACATATTAATCTATAATCACAGATGATTTCAATAGTATAGAAACCATTACTCCTTATTACTTAGAATATTTTACAAACTACATTTAAAGAACTTTATGCTTTTTTCCTGAAATAATCACAATTCTCCTATTCACAAAATAAATGGGTGAATGACTCAGACTTTAAATAGTAAAAATTAAAAAACAAAACAATGATAAAACCTCACCAATATCCATGAGATGCTATTCTTGTATAGCTATCCTGAAAAGGAAAATTCTCTGCATCTGTTTGCTACTTGGCTTTCCTACTTCCGTTATATAATTGAAGAAAAATTATATAAAATTTTTGCTTTGCAAGACACTGAAATGTAAATGTAGGTAAAATTACAAATTGCCTGCTATAAAGGTAGTTGAACAAAAACATATCTCAAAAAAAGTGTCAAAAGTGGGACCTAATGTCAAAACAAAAGGTAACTTTTATCCACGTTACTTTTTCTACCTTCTAAAAGCCCACGGAGAAGGAAATGAAATAGTTCTAACCCAACAAGATTCCTGCTCCCAAAATACACCTTATCTTTTCTTTTTTTCCTATAGACTAAACATATTTTTCTTAAATATACTAATGTACCATTTCTTTTCTTTTTTTTTTTGTCTTTTTTGAGACAGGGTCTCGCTATGCAGTTCAGGCTGGCCTTGAGTTCACTTTGTAGCCCAGGCTGGTTTCGAACTTGCAACGATCCTCCCACCTCAGCCTCTCGAGTGCTGGGATTACAGGCGTGAGCCACCAGGCCCGGCTAAATATACTAATATATCATTTCATATAATGTCAACGTAGTTCTCCCTTTTTGCTCTTATCACATTAAAATTAAAACTTAAGAAAATATTAGTTTCCTGTATTCTATATACCTGAAGGGCCACTTACTATTTTATAAGGTATCTGAGAACACATCTTAAATTTATTACTAACAAATTATTTGGTCATAAAACTTGGGATACTAAATCATTTTATGAAGGCAAATTTGGGAAGCATAACTTAAAGATGATATAATCATTTGTAGTATTATGGGATTTAAAGATTTATGAAAAATTGAAAGTTGATAAATGTTCGAAATCTTAATCTCTCAGGAAAGGATTGGGTTAGTAAAGTTTAGGGAATCTTTTTTTTTTTTTTTGTACTGGGGATCAAACTCACGACCTCGCACTTGCAAGGCTGGCACTTATGCTGCTGAGCTAAATCCCTGCCCACTTAGGGAAGCCTTAAAAAAACTGATGGGCTGGTTTTGTTACTTCCTGTCTGACCCTAGAATAGATGATTGGAAGCACTCCCTAATACTACCTCAATCTTTGATTTAAATTTTAAATCTTTTATCTATTTTTTTTTTTTTTTTGTCTTTTTCGTTTTTCTCGGTACCAGGGATCGAACTCACAACTGCCTGCTTGCAAGGCAGGCGCTTATGCCGCTGAGCTAAATCCCCAGCCCCTTAAATCTTTTATCTAATGTTGTCCAAATTTTCAGTTAACGTAGTGACATTTTGGTTGTCGAACTCACATTCCTAATTTGTGTTTGAACACTAAAAAGTTCAAGAACTGAATGTATTTTTCCCATAGGAAATAACGGAAAACCAAACACTTGGTTCTAAGGCCCAAAAATTACACTTATACAAATTTATCTTTTAAGAACTTTAACAGTGATTTCTTTCTTTAACTCTACCATAGTTCTCCTAATTTTTCTCTTAGCTTTACTGCTACTTAACTTTCTTTGGAGCCATGCTTATGCTATTTTATGCAAATAAAGTATAAAAAAAGCGCACAATGATGAATGTTTTAATGCACTAACAAAAGCACTACAAGGTAGTCTGGGCAAGAGTGGCACTTTGATTGAAGTGTCACTCCTTTGTGTCTACAGCAAGCCTGTATAAGGTTTTTCAAGTCGAATTTTTGGTTTGACTATAGAGTAGTTAGCAACAATGAACAGATTTTTTTGAACTTTGTTGTTTGAGAAGTAGCAAGTTTGAACTTGTTGCCTTCCACTGTTATTTGCATAAGATGACAGCTCTTTCTTTTCTTTTTAGCTGCTACAGTAGGGACTGAATTCAGAGCCTTGCCAATGATAGGCAAACGTTCTACCACTGAGCTATATGCCCAGTACTTCTTATTTTGAGACAGGGTCTTACTAAATTGCCAAGGCAGATCTTGAACTTGTGATCCTCCCGCTTTAGTCTCTGGGGTATCTGGGATTACAGGCATATGCCACCATGCCTGGCTTTGCATATGAATAATTTTAAAGGACCCTCTTTAACAATTAATAGTCAGGTACCATTTTAAGTTATAACTAAGTTGAACCAAAACAATTTTTAATTCTATTATTATTTGCAAATTTTGAAGCAAAAGAATTAGCAAGAATTTTACAGATGTACTCTTACCTGTCTCTTGTAGCTTTGGCAAGTTTGTCTTCTGACTTTCGGTCATGTGTTTCTAAACCCAACATGAAACTTCCTCGGCCCAGCTGGGCTTCTGACTGTTCTAATTTTTCAGATAAATCAAACACTTGACCAGTAGTATAGTCTGCATTCTGTGGAAAAAAAGGTAATGTGTCAGTACATAAGCCAACCATTAGTCTACATATTTATTTGTGAATCAATTCTTTTTCTGCATAGAGTATACCTTTAAAAAGAATTCCACTATAAAACCTGAGTGAGCAGTCAGTACAAAACTCAAAGGCAGGCTTGGTGCTGCATACTTGTAACCCCAATACTTTAGGAGGCCAATGTAGGAGGGTTAGAAGTTCCAACTCAGCTTGAGTAATCTAGGGATTTAGCCAGACCATGTCTCAAAATAGAAAAGCAGGGCTTGGTTCAAGTGCAGTGGTGGGTTTGCTCAGTAGGAGGGTCTTGGGTTCAGTCCTCATTATTAAAACCAAAGCAAAGCAAACCATACCAAAAAATCAAATTATACCTGCAAAAACTGCTTCCATATTCAAGAAGTTTGAGTGTAGATATTTTTCTTATGATTACAAGATTAAATTTGAAAATTTTCATTTTGCTAGCTTAAATCTAGTACAGCAGTACCTCCATTCATAAACTTAATTAGTTTGTTCTATGATTTTGGGGAAGATGGCTGTGTTCATGTTCCTCACCTGATACAGAGTTCCCCAACAGAAACAAAATTTTGCCGAATGCTTGTTTGCAAACCGAACTGTCTGGTGAACACAGGTGTTCATGAAGCAAGGTACCACTGCATTTGTTATTATAGGTGCCCTTTTTTTTTTTTTCTTTAAGACAGGGTCTCGCTTCATAGTGCAGGCTGGCTTCAAACGCTTCGTGATCTTTCTGCCTTAGCCTCCCAAGCTTTGGGATTACAGATGTGCACCAGTATGCCCAGTTTATGGGGGGTTTCAGAGTACACAGATGTGATGCTAGGATCTGGGCCTCCTGCAGATTAGATGGGAGGGCTGAGGCATGTCTCCTGTCTTCTGAAAATGAGAAAGGATGGCAATAATATCTACCCAAGGCTATTGTGGGCATACATATATATATATATGTAGAGAGAGAGAGAGAGAGAGAGAATCAAAAAAGTGTATGTCAGGAAAGAAAAAATTTGTATAAATATGTTAATACATTGAGACAACATGAGATTAATACAAGTTACCTTTCACCCCTACAATTATAAGGTTCTCAAAGTACTTGTCATTAGCTTCAAACATTTATTAATATGGTGAACTGCTAAAGTGTACACATTTTTTTGTGGTCTGCCTCTTTCTACATATGCTTAGTAATCGTCAGCTAATTTTATTGTTTCTTAAACTTTTAGAATTAATTCTTATGACAACATTTATTATTATTTTTTTTTACCTTTTCTGGTTATAAAGTCAATGGTCGTTACAGAGTATCTGGAAAATTTATAGTAGTATAAAGAAGAAATTAATACACCTATAATCCTTCCAACTAGCTATAAGCAGTTATATTTTAAAGTAACACTATATCCTTATATATACACACCTACATTTGAAAAACTGGAATATTAATGTATACTATTTTTTTCTATAAAGTTATATACTTCTTAAAAAGAAAGAAATTTAATACCTCTACGTGTGCTTTTAACTATAAAGTCAGAAATTAAGGGGTATAAATTTTGGCTAACTTTTACATTCTGTTTCTCAAAGTCTTCAGTAGAAGAAAGTAAAGATTAGATTAATTGTGTGGCAAAAATTATGGTACACTATTTGTTAACTTTGCAAGACAGTAAGTACATTAAAAATATAGATCTATCACCAAATAGGAAAAATTATTTGTTGTCATCACAGCTACTTTGGAAGATTCTTTAAAATGCTACTTGTTCTTCCAATGACTTTATATATAATATTTAAAATAATATATTAATTTTGTCCAGATGTTTGTGGTTTATGAAACTAATTTTTTTTCTACTATAGACTTGGAAAAAGCTTTAAGGTTTACAGATCACTTCATAATTTCAAGATTTGAGTACTCAAGCTATGAAAATCTGGGCTACTGGAAACCATCGTGCTATTAAAATGACAATAAAATATATACAAGAGCATTTCAAATGCATAGAGAATAAGGGATGAATTTCCTAAATTAGAAAATAACGTTTTTTTCTAATAGTTTCAAGTTACATGCTGTAATTAACTGCTCTAGCTGAGGAAAGAGGAAAGTTGTACATTTTCTTAAAATGTTATAGTTAACTATATGTAAAGCCACAAGAAGGGAGAAATTTAATTTTCTTTGATTACCATATGCACACATGCAATACTGAAACACAGAAAGTCATAAGGCTGAGTAGGTGTAGATGTGCTTGCCTTTAAAGTTCAATGTACCAAAGTATTAATAATTTATTGAGACTTTATTATATGCCAGGCACATAGCTAAATGCTTTAAAGTACCAAATTTTCCTGTGTACTTAATTATGTATGTAATAAAGGTTCAATCACATTAACTTTCTGAAGGTCACTCAAAAATAAAATAATAGTTGTTTTTAAACCTAGGTTTAAATTCCAAGTGCCATGGTTTTAGGCACTGTTCGAACTACAATATATGGAATAACCCACTATTTTCAAAAAGTAAAAAAACTGTTCCTCAGTCCTAACTATATTTATTACTCAATATATTAGTCTTTAATGAAATATCAGAAAATATATGTACATATATAAAATATATATACACACACACATTTTTTCCCCCCTTCCCCTGTCCATCCAGCATCTGTTCTTTTAGGGTAATGATCTTTTGATTTCTCCTTAGGGATCTTATCTTTCCCTACTTAGTCCCTGTATTCCTGAAGAAGTTGCCTCTGTCCCAACCCAGCAGTAAAATATTTGTCCTAGCTCAACCACTCATTCTTTCGCCCACTGGAGGCCCAATGATGGGTATGTGTCCTAAGCCCATCAGACACAGCAAACCAAAGCTTTGTCTCAAATATGCATTCCCTCCCCTGCCTCCCTCCCTCCTCTTTTTGAGGCTGGGTCTTGCTATGCAGTTTAAGCTGGCCTTGAGCTCACAATAATCCTCCTGTCTCAGTCTCCCAAGTCCTGGATTACAGGGGCACGCCACTACACTGGGCTTTGATTTTCTCTTAAATGGACAGGCTGGAGGATCTGGAGCTAATGCTGTTCCTATCCTTTCAAATGAAGACTGAAGATAAACTTGATAAAGCTGAGAAAAAAAAAGAACACTTTGTAATATTACTTGAATGCAAACTTAGCTGTGCTTGATGTAAATTCTACTAGACTTAGCAACTTACATAATTTCCTTTCTCATTTCTCTGAATATCCTGTTACTTATAATCAGAGTCCTACTTGAGACAGCTACCTGTTATCTGCTGTAACAGAAATAGTGTTTGTGTATTCTCCTCTATAAGTCTCTTTATGGCAGGCACAGATCTCACCCTGGACTGGCCACTCTATTTGCCATAGAGATTTGGTCTCTCTGGCACATGATATAGGCCCTAGATTGGCCCAGCATCCTGATCCAGCTCTGGGGTGTAAAATCTCATTCTGGACATGGGTTCTTGGCTAAGTCAGGCACAGCCTTTCTGGGAAGTGGGGTTTTACGTATTAACAGCCTTTGTAGCTTAGATAAAATTAAAATGCCATACCTTGGTAGTATAGTACTTACAGTAAGCAAGCTAGAGGAACTCAGTGTATTCACCCAGTATTTATTCCATAAGAGCTCAAGTAATTTACGATCCAAAGATGATTTGAAATATGAGACTTCTAAGGCATAGTATCTATGAAAAGAAAGCACAAATTCACTTAGTGAAAAAACACTCTACTCAATTTGATATACAGAAGTTATATATACACTTAATTAAATTATATTTTATATTTAGACTATCAAATCCTAGCACTAGGGAGGCTGAGGCAAGAGAACTGTTGTGAATTTGAGACCAGCTTGGGCTACACAGTGAGTTCAAAGGCAGCCTGAACTACATAGTGAGACCTATCACCAAGAAAACAAAATAAAATAAACAGAATTTATGAATGACATTCATACTACTTGATGCCAGCTAATAGCATATATACTTTTTTTTGGTACCAGGGACTGAACTCACGACCTCGTGTTTACCAAGCAAGTGCTTAAACCGCCAAGCTAAATCCCCGGCATATATACTTAATGACCTTCCTTGTAGCACCAGCAAAATTGGTCTTTTCCTTTTTAACTTTTTGAGATACGATCTCACTAAATTGCTCAGGGTGGCACTAAACTTGAGATCCTTGTCTCAGCCTCCCAAGCAGCTGAGATTACAGGCATGTACCTTTGCACCAGGCAAAACATACACATTTAAAAAGTAACAAATATTAAATATCTCAGTAGGACTGGATATGAAGAAGCACAAGAATTTTCTTTACTTTGAAGAACTTAATCTTTATATGGGAAAGTGGTATGAATCTAAAAGTTAAATATAATGAAATATTTTTTTTTTTTTTTGGTCTTTTTCCCTTTGATTGGTACCGGGGATCGAACTCACGGCTGCCTGCTTACAAGGCAGGCGCTTATGCCGCTGAGCTAAATCCCCAGCCATAATGAAATATTTTAAAAACAGTAACTGATGCTGTAGTATATATATAATATGAATCACTTACCAATTGAGAGTTAGAAAAAATAGGAATGTTCAGAGGAACTCAAGTGGTCATTTCAAGCTACAACTGCTTGAGAAGCCCCAGGGGAAAGGATAGCTCTTACAGGAGTTTGTGAGAATAAGGATGGCATTAGGCAGAAAGCCTTAACCCACAACAAGGAAAAATACCTAAGGGATAATACACTGTTCTGGCTGAATAACTTAGCAAGGGCAGAAGAATTATCTGAGA
This sequence comes from Cavia porcellus, assembly GCF_034190915.1. Taxonomy (NCBI): domain Eukaryota; kingdom Metazoa; phylum Chordata; class Mammalia; order Rodentia; family Caviidae; genus Cavia; species Cavia porcellus. The sequence goes on from NW_026947493.1 coordinate 43,522,736, forward strand.
AAAACCTAGAAAGCTACACTGGTATTGGGGTTTAACTGATAGAAGATGTTATATAAAACTGAATCCTTTAGGTACAGAGGTCTCATGGAAGGTGTTTTAGCAGAACAATGATATAATTAAACGGGTGTTTTGGAAAGGTGGCTGTCAGAGGCTGGGGATTTAGTTCAGCGGCATAAGTGCCTGCCTTGCAAGCATGCAGTCGTGAGTTCGATCCCTGGTACCGATAAAAAAGAAAAAGACAAAAAAAAAAAAAAAAAAAAAGAAAAGGAAAGGTGGCTGTCAGTCCTTCAGGAAATACCAGGAGAGAAACTCGAGGAATCAAAGAGACCCACAAATGAAGCTATTGGGTCAATGTAGATAGGAAGAGATAAAAGGTGTAGAATCTAGGTTCATGAGGCAAAGACAAACTCCTACGGGGACAACAAAAAGAGCCATTATTAAGTTTAGCATGATGAAACAAAAGGAAACTGAAGACATTGGGATTAAGCAAGTAATGATCTTTTTGCCATTAAGACACTAGTACATGTCTGCACATAGAATGGAAGCAGTGAATGGAAGTGGAACAGTATATAACTTAAGCAACTACTATGCTCTAGGTGCTTTACCTGTATCCTGATTTAATCTTCCCTACAACTATACATGAAAGAATTTATTATGTGCATTCTACAAACAAGGAAATAAATTCAATGCTCTAATTTGGATCTGGAATGTCCCTCAAAGGCCCATATACTGAAGGCTTGGTCTCCACCCCAGACACCACTGGGAGATGGTGAAGTTTCAGAAGTGGGGCTTCATAGAAGGAAGCTAGGTGATTTAGGGATGTGGACCCTGGTCCCTCCTTGTTTTCTCTCTTTGGTTCCCAATTACAAGCTAGTAGATTCTTCATTGAGATACTCCTGCCATGATGTAATGCCTTGTCACAAACTGCGAAATAATAGGTTCATTGATCATGAACTGAAACTTCTGAAACTGTGAGCCAAAATAAACCTTTCTTCCTTGTAGTTTTTTTTTTTCCCCCATCTTTTTGAGATAGGCTGCTCACTATGCAGTTCAGGTTGGCCTCTAACTTACAACAATCCCCCTGCCTCAGCCTCAAGAGTGCTGGGATTATAGGTGTGTACCATTATACTCAGCCTTTCTTATAAATTGACTCATCCCAGGGACTTTGTCATACTAATAGAAAGGTAACAAAAAGACTTTATTAAGGCTGCATAGCTACAAAGAGGCAGAGGAAGGATATAAAAAGTTTCCTCTGTCACTAAAACATCAGTCTTTATATACAGAATGTGGATGTTAAGGATAGTATTTAAAAATGAGGCACGGGAGTGAGGCATGAGTAGAGGTAAGAATGGGAAGAGGCATTCAAGTGAAAAGGTCAATTTTAAAAACAGTTAAGCACTGAGATGTGAAAAGAGAGGAAAGAAAAGATATTTAAAATATTTATAAAAGATGGAAGACGAGGGGTCCAGAGTAACTTATTTTTCTGTTTGTTTTTTAAGACTGGGTCTCACTATCTAGTTTGGGCTGGCCTTGAACTCACTATGTTGCCCAAGCAGGCCTTGAACTCATGGTCATTCTCCTGAGTTAGCTTCCTGAGTGCTGGGGACTACAAGTGTGTACCACTAAGCCTAGCTCTAGAATTTTCTTAGGTTTTCAAATTTATGTATTACCTTAAAAATTAGTATTTTAATTTCTTAAATTGGTATAATGAATCTTTTCCCCTTTAATAGGTAATGATTAGCTGCAGTCTCAGCAGAGAATATTCAAAACTACTTGTAGAGCTAACTTCTCATCTTCTGTAGGAATGGTCAATAACAGATCCTGCTGAGAACTTGAATCAAGAAGCAACATTATCAGCATATTGCTGAAGATACATGGTAAGTGCTTAAAGGAATGACAAACAATAGCTTAAGTGACTGCTTCTGGTGGACAGGAAAGGTTTCAGATTGTTTTTCATAAGATTCACAGACTTACTCATTTTTTATTTATTTTTTAAGGAGATGGGGGTGTATGATATCTGAGCTAGCCTTGAACTCCCGGGTTTCAGTGATCCTCCTGCATCAGGGTCCTGAGTAGCTAGGACTACAAGGGTGTCCCATTACCCTTCTCATAACTCTGTATGTTAAGCTTATAGCACTAATAAAATACAAGATAATTTAAAAAGCACTTTAAGAGCACAGTGAGAGTGCTTGCCTAGTATGCATAAGGTTCTGGTTTGATCCTTACCACCACAAAAACTAAACAACCTTGTATCCTATTTCCAATAAAAAAATAACCAATATAAACTGCAAACAATAGCTTTTCATCACATTAATTCAGGAAAAAGTAGCCTGCACAAAACGCTTGCTCTTTGGATTTATATTTCATGGAACATTTACAAAAAAGAATAAAATAAGTTGTCCTATTAAAAATCTTATTACTCTTTTTTAGGAATTAACCCAGTGTGAGAGAACATCTTTAAATATTCTAGCAATTCTATAGTAAAGATATTTGGTAGGCAAAGTTGTGACTCCTTTCTGATAAATTTCTATTTCAGAGGAACAAGGTAGAGCACTTAGCAAATGAAAATGACGAAAGACAAAAGAACCAACCAAAAGAAAGAAAATCAGGGAAGATAAATGTTTTAGGATATAAAAACATATGGCTCAATATACATTTAAGATGTGATATGTACATGTACTATCCACAATGAATGTATTCATTATATACTGAAAACATGTATTATTAAAAAAAAATGAAAAAAGAATGGATTGTTACTCAGAAAATATGAGTCTGCAGCAAAGGTGTTTCTATACTTAAGAACAATTCTCTTAAATAGGAATGGTTTAAATTCTTTTCAATAGGGCAAATTAATCCTGACCATTTAGCACAGAGGTAATTAATAATTTTTACAAAAATAAGTTATAGATGCTTGAAAATAAGATGTATTTTAAAACTCATTTCTACAAAATTCTGGAATTCTTTAAGAATATCCAAACAGATTAAAAATAAAAGAATATCCAAACAGAAAAATAAGAGAAGTAATGCATAATGAAAAAAAAATCAAGATAGTCTTCCTTGAATTTGAAATGAAAGGTATGGAAAAAACAGAACACGAGATAATCATTTCGTTTAGGTAATAATATTTTTTTTTTTTTTTTTGAGACAGAGTCTCACAATGCCTTCCAGGCTGACCTTAAATTCACAGTCATCGTCCTCCTGTCTCTGCCTCCCAAATGCTGGGATTGTAGGCTTGTGCCACCATACCTGGCTGTTTGCTTTCTGTAAAGTCCTTACTCTTCTCTGTTCATGCCTTATTTTATTTTATTTTTGGTACCGAGGATTGAACTCATGACCTCGCACTTGCCAGGCAGACACTTATGCCACTGAGCTATATCCCCAGCCCCCATGCTTTATTTTAAATGCATACATACAGCAGTAAATAATTACTTCTATGAAATTCTCTTTCTATAGGATTCAATAATAAGGCAAAAACAAGTGCTAAGAAGAAAAAGTATGGGGACACAAAGTGACAATAAAGTACTACTTGAGATACACTGACCAATAAACATTGTCTGTTGAGGTGCCTCTTAAACAGATACTCAAAGCATCTGTTAGTGAACCTCATGGTAGTTAGTAAGCCACATGGAAATAAATATGTTCCAGGCAGAGGGAATGGAAAGTACAAAACCGGGGGCTGGGGATTTAGCTCAGCGGCATAAGCACCTGCCTTGTAAGCAGGCGGTCGTGAGTTCGATCCCTGGTACTGGTAAAAATGAAAAAGACAAAAAAAAAAAAAAAAAAAAGTACAAAACCACAAGGCAGAAGCCTGCCTGGTACATCTGTCAAACTGTGAGGCTGAATTGGAAAGGTTCTGTGATGAGAGATCAGCTGAGAGAGGTTGAAGGCTGGACCATATAGGCCTGTGTACCCTGTGGTAAGGATATTATTCTAGGTGAGATGAGTCATTCTAAGAAAGAAAACATGATCTATTTCTAGTCTAACAAAATCATCAAAGAAAACATCGGTAAGGGTGGAAGGGTAGACACAGGAAGACAAGTTACTAGGACTATGGACCAGGCTCCAAATGGCTGTGGCTTGAAGAAAGGCGACAGTAAGAGAAATTGTGAGATATATTTAGAATGTAAAGAAAACTGCCCTTCTTTAACATTAAAAAAAAAAAAAAATGTAATTCACATGCTCTAAAATTCACAATTATAATAAAGCATATAATTCAGTGATTTTTCATAAGGCTCTTTAACTTTGGAGTTAAAATGTACAACCATTGCTAAATGGAAATTGGGTACTTTCAGGAGTACAAATGAGATAGTGTTAGGCTGACCCTCAACACCTTTCAACTTCAGTTTCATTATGGGCCAAGTTATCGTGTACACTGAGAAAATGTTTACAGCTGTGTGATTATTGATAAAAAATTTCTGAACATTATTGAAAATTCTTATCTTTTTAGTATTTCTAAAAAATGTATTATACTATGAGACATATTTTGCCTATGCCTTTCACTCATTGGTAAAATAAAGGGTTGGACAGGATGACCTTTGAAACTTGTTACAGAAGTTTTGGTACTAAATACATTTTTGAAAGACTTACTGTTTGCAATGTACACCAAAATCTTCTATTTTATTTAGTGGGATAGTTTGATATTCAGAAGGTCCTTCATCAGGTGGTTTGTAGCCCTAAACAAAAAATAAAGAAAATAGGAGATTAAAAAATGAATGAAAAGAAAACTCTTAAGAAAAACATTTTTTTCTATGCTGCTTTATATTTATAAAAACATTATTTTGGGGAGTGCAATAGTCAACATTGCTAATAAACACGCTAATAGCCAGGCATAGTAGTACATGTCTGTAATCTCAGCACATGGGACACTGAGGCAGGAGTATCCAGAGTTCAAGACCAGCCTGGACTACATAATGAGACCCTTTACATTCTAATAAAAAAAAAAAAGGGGACTGGGGATTTAGCTCAGTGGCATAATTGCCTGCCTGGCAAGCACGAGGTTGTGAGTTCAATCCTGGTACCAAAAAACCAAACCAAACCAACCCATATTTGCAGCCTGTAATCGCAGCACTCGAGAGGTTGAGGCAGGAGTATTACTCCAAGTTTGAGGCCAGTCTGGGCTACAAAGTGAACTATTTTAAGGCCAGCCTGAACTGCATGGTGACAGCCTATCTCAAAACAAACAAACAAATTGCTTCTACACTTTTCCTGGTGGTCATAGGCTTGATTTGCTTAAAGATTCATTTTTCTTGTCCTTAAGTAAATATCTACTGTATTACTGTGTAAATATCGACTGTAGAGTGTAGATTTTCTCTGGGGAAGGAAATAAATCTGTGTAGTTTGTTTCCCTAGTACCTGTCAGAATGCCATGAGCATTTTTATAAGAAAACTATTCCTTATTAAATACTTATTAAGAAATAAAGGCTGCTTCTCTCATAAAATTAACAATATAGTCTGCTAAAAAAAAGATACACATTTAAGTAGTTCATCATACTAATAAATGTCTGGAAATTAACTGCCACCACTTTGAGCACCTCTTATAATTATAGAGGTTAAATGTAACTTGTATTAATCTTATGATATCTCAGAAGATTTCATATTAAAATATTTACACAAGTTTTTCTTTTCCTGATGTATACATTTTTTTGGTGGACTCTGTATTTTTTCTTAGGGGTAGTTAGTGATAGCTTGCTATTTTGTAAATATTAAATTATTTTAAGACTAACAAGATACTATTTTGTTACTATATATTTTTAAAGATAATACTATAATTAACCAAAATTATAGTATTATCTTTAAAAATAAGTAATAAATTTGGATTTTAAAAAATTATAAAGACTTATAAATTAAAAAATTACCTTTGGATATGTCCTAAAAGCCCCAAGATTCACTTTCCCTGCAGATATTGTTCTTGTTGGATCAATCTACAAGCAAAATATATTTAGTATATAAATCATTGTCTCTATCTATGCAAACACTCCAACCCTAAAATACATATATACATTCAACCACAAACAATAAGAAAAAAATAACAAAAAAAAAAACCCCCACCAAAAACAAACCAAAAGTTCAATGAAACAGGTAAATACAGAAGTTCCTCATAATTAATGTAACAATTAAATTTTGTTATTATGGCATTTAAGAATACGTTTTGAGGATCTGCCCATCTTTAAAATTTTTTTTTTGTTGTTGTTTTGTTTTGAGAAATTGGTAATTTCTAATTTCTTCCTAGAAACTTGGGTTATATCTAAAAGAGTCTGGGTGTAACAGGAGCTGATCTACTAATTTTTGCTTGCTCAATTCAGTCAACACTGAGTGCCTATGAAGAACTGGGTCTGAGACTTAAGTCCTGTGAGTACTGTATTCATGGGAGCAGATTAGGGTTAGGTGTGAGATGCAGAGAGAGTAGGTAAGCTGCTCGATGTTCAAGCTTCGAAGAGGTGAAATTCAGATGTAAACCATGATATTTCTCTCTGCATACTTGCTTTTATAAAGCTTCTTAAATTTTTCTTAAATTCAGTTAAGACTGGTTTTAAAAGTACTCACCACAACTGCTACAAAAGGTTCCTGGAACTGCTGGTTCAGCATCTGCGTGCTGACATCAATCCCAGAAAGCCAGCAGCCGTAGCCAGGGTGGCTGTGATACCAGCCAATTGCATTCTCAAGGCGGCCAACCTAACATACAATGAAGACAAGAATTTGAAGTTCCTATTTGAGCACAGAGACACTTGTTATCTGTCTGTTTTACATGGCATTATGGCAAAATTACATTGTACAATAGCTCATTGTGTATGCTGGTTTCAAGTAGAACAAAAAAGGATTTCAAAAATAGATAATATCTATACAAAGTACATAATTCACAAGCACAGAAAGACACTTGAGTTCTCCTTTCTATCTCTTTTCCCTCAAGTATCTAGTTTCTCAGCTAAGATGTTACTCTTATGGTCAACTGCTTATCTACCCTTACAGAGATATTCTTGGCATTTATTAATAAATATCCATGCAAAACAGAACAACATATATAGTGTTTTATACTTTGTATCTTTAATCAAATGATTCTGGAGCTTGAACCATTTAAATATTTAAGTAAATGTAGAAAGCTATTTTTTTTTAAGGTTGCCTTAGCAGTCCATTAGCAGATATGCCATAAGTTGTTTAATTGGCTTTATATTGAGAAATATTGATGCTAAACTTATGTGGATTTCATAACTTATGTGGTGCTGGAAGCACTGAACTCAGGGCCTCCAACATGCCAAGCATGTTGTCCAGCCCAGCCCCCCCCTCCCATTTTTTAAACATATCTGATAGTGTGAGAATGTGTCTGGAAAACAAACCTATGCTATTAATCTTATCAGGCTTTTTATCTCATATTTTACATATAAATTGTTAAATTTAAAATATAAAATTTAATGTGAAGAGGATAATTTAAGTTCAGAACTCAAAAATCACTTTGAGACTCTAACTTGCCATTACTAAACTTAAGAAACAGCATCTTTACCTGTTTGGCATTTTCTATGTATGCGGCCATGTACTCATATGCAGCAGCTTGAGCGTTTACTCGGGTTTCAGTGCCCTCTACAGGCAGAGCAAAACTGTCCATAATGATCATGGTTTCACCATCCACCTTTCCAAGCATCAAACCCATCACTTCTAAGTTGCCTCCTGATCTGGCATGCATCACCATTTTCAACAGAGCAAGTGCTGAGATTTTACAGTACTTAAAGTAATGGTGACTAAAAAAAAAAAAAAAAAAAAATCACGGTGTAATTAAATTTCTTATATTAAGTGCAATTTCGAAAGACTTTTTGCAAATATACTGACTACTGAAGGGATCTTCAGGTATGGAATGGGTGCATAAAATATGAGATTAGAAAAAAGGAAGAGTTTTTGCATGCCTTGGAAATAATAACCATGCAATAGTCCTGTGAAGTATTCCCTCCTGGAGGAAGGGAAAAATCTGAAATAAACTGTTCAAATGAGGGAATAACAATCAGTTTAATAGACTTTTCCTCCATTAATCCGAAATCACCATGTCTCTGATTTTGACTCTGATTGAATGGTTGCACCTAAACCTTCTGAGGCCTAACAGTTATGAATTTGGGCTGTGACACACACATGGCTGAATCTACTACTCCCCAACTGTGATGGTACGTGCTACAACCACTTAAATCTATGCCTCAATTTTCTTATCTGTAAATAGGAAATACCATACTTGTCTTTAGAATGTAATAAAGTAAATAAACTATATAAAGTGCTTAGCTTAGTTCCTGGCATGAACTAAAACATTAACAAGTGCTATTATCAGCATTAATAACCTGTTTCCTATGGTGCTCTCAAAATAACAGTGTTGAAGGGTTTGGCTTCCTTTTCTGATATCAACTGCAAAATAAAAAGTAACTGTAATTACCTCCTGACCACTATTGTAGCCTATGATTGGAAGTGTTTAACTTCCTGAATAAAATTACATTTTGTTATCATTGATGCTGCCTGAGAAAGCTACACTTACTATAAGTACAGCCACTGACTGGGAAGCAAGCTGATGTGCTTCCAAATATTTTATAGATTACATTAACCTAAAATGCATAGATAGCATGCTACAGAATTAACCAGTCAGACAACTAACCAGGCTATATAATGTGGTTAGTCAATGTCTCTGAGAAGCTTCATAAATGCCTGCCCACAGAAAACAATTAAGTTTAATTCTCAATCTTTGGCAGATTTCAACCACAAGCTGAAAGACAAGGTCACTTGTCTTGGAAGTCATGTCATGAAATCTTGGCTCTCTCATTTAGTGAGAAAACAAAAAAAAAAAGATAAAACATTACTGTGCTCCCATTACACATATTTTAGAAGCTTTTTATGTATTACATCTAATTTTCATGATATCATTAGGTAGGTTTTATTTTTGTTTTACAGATAAATTTTACCTGTACTGCAAACATAGTTTTAAAAAGTCAATGAAAACATAGTACTAGGTTGTCATTTGTCATGAAGACTGTAAAGATTTGTAGCTCAGTGCCCTCCCTATATTAAGAACTTAATAAAAATTGCTAAAACTAGACAGTTAAAGTCAGCCTTGTAAAAAACTGAGGCGAATTGCTGGGTGTGATGGTGCACACCTGTAATTCTAGCAACTGGGAGGCTGAGGCAGGAAGATCATTTAGAGTTCGAGGGCCAGCTTGGGGTTGGGGATTTAGCTCAGTGGCATAAGCACCTGCCTTGCAAGCAGGCGGTTGTCAGTTCAATCCCCGGTACCGATTAAAAAAAAAAAAAAAAAAAAGGCCACCCTGAACCACACAGTGAGATCCTGTCTCAAAAACCTAAACAAAGTAAACGAACAAAACTGAGACAGATTAAATATGTTATCTTGTTGATCACAGCTTTATTTTTCTATTACTGTGGTTTTGGACTCATCCCTAATAAAATCTTTCTCATGAAAAAAGATGTTATGGGTAAATAATCCTGGTCTTATTTCTGGGGTACTTGGGATTTTTAAAAAGTACAAAGAGCCTTAAGCTTTATTTTTATAACTTCTAGTTTATGTGTACAGTGGAATAACATTTTAGAGACTGGATAGAGCCTTGACTTGCTTGTAATTAGAAGAAATAAAAAACGATTGTAGATTTCTAAAAGACACCTCCTAGCTATTTTTCCCTGGCCTGTCGATTCATTTTCTGAAAACAGCTACAATCCCCAGTTTGTGATCAGGTGAAGGTCCCAACAAGGTACACATCGACATGGGTCCAAGGCAGATTGGGTAGCATATGTGGCAACAGTGATGTTGAGAAAACGACAATTTAAGTCGCCGCTTGTTCTCCTTTTACATCTCTAGGGGCAAATGGATTAAACAGACAAAAACAGGAGTCAGAGCAGGCCCTAGTGAAGAGGCTCAGGGAAGATCAACATCTCCCAAGCAGTTATTCTTCCCCTTTCCCTCCGGGGAAGAGACGCTCTCCACCCGCTTTAACTCCCCCATCCCTGGGTTTTTTAAACTCCCGCCATCCCTTCCCTCCCCAGCGTCTCGCCAGGGACCTCCTCACTCCTTAGTCCAGGGCTTCGCTGCCAGGATTTCTTGCTGCTGTTTTTTGTCGTATTTGTAGATTTCATCGATACTCTGGGCTTCCTGCATATTGTTGGCCAGTTCCCAGGTTTTCTGAGCCATACCGCTCCCGGACGCCGCCATCGCCGAGGAATCAGAGAAGTTCTTGCCTCCACAACCAAGACTCAACTTTACTTCGTTAGGTCTTGGGATGTGGGCCTCGGATCTTCCTCACCGCGGGTGCAAACTCTACCAGACTCTCGAGGCAGCCATGACACCTAGGACCGGAAGTAAGGCTGGTTCAAACCATTCGGGCAGGGGTCCTTCAGTAAGTACTATAAAAAGCAATTAGTTTAATAACTGGAAAGCGAATAACAATAGTCTTGTGTATGAAGTGAGAACATATAGCCTTAAAAAGTGTATGTATGAATTAGAACAAACACAACGATTCGTTATAGTAATGGTATAACTTTTCGTACCGGAAGAAGGGCTTAATAACGGTTACCAGAAACTACAATTAGGCGTCTCAGTTTGTACTGCGCAGGCTCGGGTTCCACCATGTTAGATGTGGGTGGAGCAAAAGAGCAGAGGTAAAAGTGTTTTTTATATGCATGCAGGTATCTGAAAAAGTACGTTGCAAGACTGAAAAGTAAGGATGTCTTGGGAAAGTTTGAGATGTAAGTAGTTGTGGATGTTGAGTTTTTGGAAAGGAAGATAAACATGCCATCTATTTTAAAATGATTGCACGTGGATAAATCTTGCGGGCTCGTGGCGGTTTGGTATTTCGCGCCTACCAGTAGATGTGCCCTCACTGGTGTTGTGAGGAGACTGAACACGCGTGAATTGCTAAGGTCATAACTTTTGACGTATTTATAAAGTTGAAATCTATATGTGTTATGAACTATTGTTCTGCAAATGACCAGCACTCAGTTTTATATGTAGGTTCCAGGTTAGTCTTCAGTTCGCTCCTGTGACCTGCCTTTGGAGTTAATTCCAGCAACTCGTTTCTTCTGACAGTTAATAAGATGTTTCATTGCTTCATGTATTAGATTGCTCAGTCCCATCTCTCCTTTCTCACTGGATTCTAAATTTCAAAGCACAGACCAAGCCTGTGTTTATTTTTTATCCTTAACGTCTGCAAGTATTTAATAGCAGTTTTTATGAGGTTAAGGGAAGCATTCCAGTTCTTCATAAGCCAGTCTTTACGAGCTTCTTCAATTTAATCTCTTTAGTCCTTCCTGGAGCTTTTTGTCCCATCATTGCCAGTACACTGACTGGCTTAGTAGGGCAGTATGTATTCAGCATTGCTGGAAATGCGGTTCTCTTGACATTCTGCCAGGGAGCTCCTATTGATCTTTAATAACGCACTAAGAGATCGCTACCATGCATCTTTTCTGGACTTTTCCCTGTAACTGTATATTTTATGCTGCCTCTAATGCTCTGTAGCTGCTTTTATAATTGTCAGCTTGTAATGAATTTATGTCGAAAATTTCCTTTTCACTGTAACTTTTGAGTCTTTCACTTCTAGTGTATGGTGCATCACATAGTTAAAAGCAGAAACAGAATTAATGACTACACACAACAGCATGTGGTTTAGACATTTATTTCATCTGGAGATTATTTTTCTTTAAAACTACCTTATAAGAGGAATCAGGAGTGGTGGTACATGCCTGGGAGGCTGAAGCAGGAGAATCTTAAGTTGGAGCCCAATCTTAAGTTGGACACTTTAACGACTTAGCAAGACGTTGTCTCAAAATAAAAAATAGGAGCTGGAGATGTGGTTTAATGTGAAGACCTTGAGTCCGAGCCTCAATACAAAAAGGAAAACAAAACCCAACAAACTTACAATGGAAGTTAGGATAAAGTAGGGTCCTTAGAATACATTAGTAACAACAGTTAAACTCTCATAGGAAGGTAGATATCGCTTTTCTAATGGTAGTATCTGGCCCCTAGATTAAACTGAATAAAACGTTGAAGTTGTAATGAAAGCCCAGGACACAACGTTGACCAGACTCCTGGGCTAGGAGTAATGCTTTGGGGAAATATGCTACGACTTTCCCTCACTTTTTTCCTTTCTAGGATCAGACACTTCCTAGACCGGCCGGCCCGTGGGGATGAGGTTCGGGAGGGGCTGGAATCAACTTTAACCTTAGCTCCCAAGATTTAACGGTCTAAACGCTGCAGAGGAACTAGGTGGTTGAGCAGGCTAGCCTTGCGAGCGGCTGGGATGTAGTGCGACCTCCCAGAGGGCTGGGGGCGCCCTCCACTGCGCGGCTTTCCCAGCCGCTCCAGCGGGGCGGGGCCGCGCCCGGCAGTTGGCCAAAGCCTGGCGGAGGGATGGGCCTGGGAGGCGGGGCGGCTTGTCACAGGGTTTCTGCGCCGGGCAGGGAGCGGAGAACCGCGCTGGGTCGCTGCGCGTGGCCCCCGGCCCTGAGCCTGCTTTCTGGAATAAGAGTCCGCCGGCCGGGGTCGGTGAGCAGGCCTGGCGGGGTGCGGCCGAGGTCGTGCGGGGCGAGAGTTCCAGAGCTGGACTCCGGGCTGCGGGCGGGGGCCCGGACCGAGGGCTGAATTCGCGTGGCGACCGGGCCGGCGGGCCCAGAGTTACAGACGCTGGAGTTAGGGGTTTGAGGTGGGGATCGGGAGCCTGCTGGGCTTGACGAGGGGAGGTCCCGGAGTCATGGAGATCGAGGCTTGGAATTTCGGGGCTGCCTGGGCTGCACCTACTGGATTACGGGACTTGGGGGCGGGGTTCCCTGATGAAGGGGTCTTCGGCCGCCTGACTGGGGTGGTGCCGAAATTAACCGCGTCTGGGCTGTGCGTTCCGGCAGCTGTCCCGGGGTGGTGTCTAGGTTACGGAGGCCAGGATTTCCTATGGGTGGGCAGGGAGCTTGCGTCTGCCGGCCGCAGTCGGTCCCCTGGTTACACGGACTGGACTCTCGGGCCGCCGCTGTCTTGGCCCAGGTTGGTGTTGAGAACCAGTTGCCTGACAACGCGCTGACGCTTTCTAGAGTCAGCCACTCCCAGCACCCAGAGACCGGCGCACCCTACCTCCGCGGAGGTCAGGCCGCTGCTGCCAGGCTAAGCCTCCCAGAGCGGCGGAGGCGGCGTCATCGTCCTCCTCCTCCCCTTCCTCCTCCTCGGGAATGGTTAATGTTTAACGCTTGTTTACTAGTGAACCGCGGCACTGCTCTTAATGCTTTGCTTTGCAAGTAAAAATGTTCACCTTATCCCCTATGAGATCGGTGCTGGTATTTATCCTCCGCTTTCCACCCCTTGGTTAACTGGTCACTTGAACTTGAGCCTCTTCTTTAAAACTGCTTTGATTTTTAGGACTTACCTGGAATTTAATTCAGTTTTCATTGACTATTAGCCATGGGACACATTTTTTGAGAGAGTCTAGTTCTCAAGATTATAGGATTAAAAACTTAAATTTGGGGGAAGACGTGATGCTGAAGTGAACCATCAGGTTTTCAAACACTGTAAAATGCAGAAGCGTGAAAGCATCCTGAGAGGCTCTATTTTATATGAAAGAATAGCTTGTCATATGGACAAGCAAAAGGAATCCCTTGGAAACCTGTAAGGTGTTTCCTTTTCTCCTTGTCGTTCTCTGGTTTTTTTTGGTGGTTTAGTATCTGCTGAAATGCTCTACAAGAGGAACTTTTGAGGCAGGGAGCCGGTGGGTTTAGGGAAGGTAATTTTAAACAGGGTGCTTTCAGGATGGTGTTTCTGAAAGTGAGGTTTTCAGATATATAGATTTAAGTGTTATAAACTTAAACAAATTTCAAATTTTTAACATCATCCCAACATACGTTGTGTTCTTTTCTGAAAGGTAGAAATATTTGGGCAATTTCGCATAACCCAAAAGCTATCTAATGTATGCTGCTGCCCCTAGTCACCGTTAGTGATGCTAGAAGACTTCAAGATGGTTTTAGTATAGTTTTCATTTTTTTCTTTGTGTCCTCCTTTGGTCTCCAACCTCTGTCTCTTTCCCCTAGTTTGTAGTACTGTATTACTTTTTGTTGGTATTTAGATTTGTCAAACTTTAGGGATACTTTTGGGAATTTTCTCGTGTGTATGGCATCTGTCAGGAGAAAAAGAACCTTTAATTTGGTGGGAGACCTCCAGATAGATAAAGTGGGAAACATTTTTCTGGTCACCGCCGCCCTTTCAAGAGCTCTTTCACAGGCTCTTCTCCCACCCCAGCCTACATGTTATCACTTCTATATTTGGTTCTATTTATTCTAGTATCTTTTCCCCTAGCAGCCTTTTCATAATTTAACTGCTATTAAATTTAAATACTGCTAAACCTTTATGTGGAGCTTGGGTTTTATTGAGTCCCACATGTATTTAAATTGTTTTCTTAATATCTCTACTGGATCCTGTATATCACATTCAACCTGTAAAACCCTGTCTGGCTATACTGTGAGTCACTGTGGCATGGAACATTAAACTTACCTAAACTTGATGGTAAAGACCATGTTTTATTCATCTTATTCCCCTAGCATGTAGCACAAAGTCTTGCTTTAGGAGGGCAGTATTTCCTGTTTCTCTTGCTTCGATAGCAGAAAGAAAATTGACACTCTGCTTGGAGAGGGAAAAGAGTAGAGCATTTTCCTGCTCTTTGTGATTTATGAAATTGAGGAAAGGAATTAGGTATGCTCATGTTTCTGTGTCCTTTTGTGTTTTGGATTTGCCTAGTCTTAGCAGAATGGATAAGTTATGCTCTTCATATATTTCTTTTCATATAAAAAGCACTAGTAGCCTAAACTTATGATTTAGAGGTGTTGTATTTGGAGGTCTGCCTCTTTTTTTTTAAGATCCTGGGAACTGAACTGGTAGCCTCAAGCATGCCAAGCGGGTGCTCCCACACTGAGGTAGACACCATCAGCAGAAGGAGGCTTTCTTTTTGAAAAGTGAATGTTTATACACAGAATGACTATGGAAATACAGTAATTAATAAATAACTTAGTGATTCTAAATGTCAGGTTTTGTGCCATATATATTAATGTATTTTATTTTTTCTTCATAACAGTCTTGGAGTAGGTAGCATTTTCATTTTATAGATGAGGAATTTTAGGTATATATAGAGAAGGAATGAGCCTGACACATCAATCACATTGTATCAATAAACGATGGAAATGAATTTCAAAGTCTAGGTCTTTCGGAAAAACTGAAAACTCTCTGCATACTGTGTAAATGCCTGTTCAGAATACTTGAGAAAGCCTGATGTGGTGGTGCATACTTGTAATCCCAGAATTTAGGAGACTGAGGCAGGAGGATCACCATGAGTTCCAGTCCAGCCTCGATTACAGAAGTGAGTTCAGTGAGACCATGTCTCAAAAAAAAACTCCAAATAAACAAAAAACCAAAATAGCTTTGGAAAAATATCTGTTAATAATATTGTGAAAAAAGTTGTGAGTGATATATTGTAGATTGTGAGGAAGATAGTCCCATTTAGGTTTCTTTCAGTTGATTTTTCTGGCAATTTAATCCATAAGTTATAAACATTCTTACTGTATTTTGCACATAGGTTCTCCCCATCACCCCACTCTTTTATTTACTAAGTAATTGGTGAATAATTTTATAGCTGAAATGGTTCTGTGTAAGTTGTCAAGTGCTTTTAAGAGTGAGGAAAAGTGTCCATGACAACTAGAGATTGGCTTGTTTTGTCTAGGAGTTGTTTATTAGGAATTAGCCTGACCTGGTAGTGGCTTAGTGTCTTTCTGCTGAAGATAAACAATTCTGTAGAATTTTAACATCAAAATAAGATGAATCAAGAGATGAACAAATATTTCACAGATAAAATATGAAATAGTGTATAAATCAGTAGTTCCCAAACTTTCTGCCATCAGGAACAGGTTTTGTGAAGGCAGTTTTTCCATGGATAAGGGTTTTGGGATAGTTTTAGGATGATTCAAAAGCATTACATTTATCACGTACTTTGTTATTACATTGTAATATATATAGTAAAATAATTACACACTTCACTATAATACAGGATTGGGTAAATAAATAAAATAATGAATGGGCCATGTGCAGACTAAAATAAGTATTGGATTTTAAGTAAAATCTTACCACTTTTATGTAGCTTGTCACTTGCCATTTACTGATAAGATTTCAGTATGAGTTTGGGAGCAATTATTATTTTTCTGCACAGTTAAACCTCTGCTAATGTTAATGTGTATTTGTAATCTTTCCTCAGTCTCAGCTCCACCTCAGATCATCAGTCATTAGATTTTCAACTTAGATCCTATGCTTGTGCAGTTCATACCAGGGTTTGTTGCTGCTATGAAAATTTAGTGCTGCTGCTGATCTGACAAGAGATGGACCTCAGGTCATAATGTGAGTGATGGGAAGCAGCTGTAAATAGGGATCACGCTTCACTCTCCCTGGCAGTTCACCTCCTATTGTGCAACCTGGTTCTTAACAAGCCCCTGACTGGTCCCTCACAGCTACAAAGTACCAAACAGTCCTTCTTCAAGCTGGTAGAAATGACCTGTGTTTCTTTACAGGTGTAGCCTCATGCTATCAGTAAAATTTATTAAGATGTCCAATCCTATAGCCTAGGTAGTACATGCCTGTAATTCCAGCACTTGATAGGCAGAGACAAGAGGATCACTACCACAAGTTAGAGGCATTTCTGCTTAAATTCTGTGTGAAATCCTTTGGCAAGATACATGTATTATCTCATCAATTTTATTTCTGTCACATATTTAGGAAAATTAGAATTTTAAAAAGTGATTTTTTTTCTACTTGAAAACTTATTTGCTGTTGAGCTATTTTGAATATTTACTAGGAAGTTTTTCATGACAAATAGCAAGCTAATAGTGACCAAAATATATTAACTTTTGTTGGTTTGGGATATAGTTTGGTAAAACTATACTTTAAAATTAATGTTCTTTTTGGAAGTAGTAATGGCATGAAATTTATATTATGTATTGCTTTATCGATAACAGTTTCAATGTTTTTCTTTTCTTTTTTTTTTTTTTTTTTGTTACTAGGGATCGAACTCATGACCTTGCACTTGCCAGGCAGGTGCGTATGCCACTGAGCTAAATTCCCAGCCCCAAAGTTTTTCTTTTTGATACTAGAGATTGAACCCAGATGTGCTCTACCACTGAGCTATATCCTCAGCCTTTTTAATTTTTTGCTTTCTTGAGACAGCATCTCTCTAAGATTTTCAGATTTGACTACAACTTGTGATCTTATTGCCTTAGCCCCCAGTACCTGAGATTATGGGCATGTACCACCACATATTCAACATACTGTGTTTGGTAAAGCATATACTTCTACATTTTTACGGATTCTCATTTTTTCCAAAATGTTACATTCACTGGACACATTCTTTTTCTTTAAATTTTTTGCATTTGAAATTATTTATCAGTTCTTTTGTAGTTTTTCCCTCTTTTCCTTCACTAATTAAATTGACCAGAGTTTTAAAATATCCTTTTACTCATTCCTTCTATGTATTTTTTCCTAGCTTCAATTTTGTCACCTCTGCAAGTAAACATTGCCCAGCATTTAGTTCTGGGTCATTGTTTGTGCTCACTTACTAGGGCCTTGGCTATTATGTTTAATATAGTTAACTCTTAAGCAAATGTCTCTATTGTGGTCACTACCTTGAATTTGAGTCTTGAAGTTTCTAACCATCTGCTGGAAATTTCCATTAGTACATTTTATAACTTCAGCTTAATTTATATAAATCAAACCTTTCCAAACTAGCCAGTTTGTTTCATGCAGGATTCTGTGCACGTTTTGTTTCTAGGCCTTAACATGTTAGTCACTAGATTTTCTAAAACTCTGCTTTAAGAAAAATTCTAGTTTCAGTGAGAGTAGGGTTTTTTGTTTTCTTTAAATGGTGATGGCTCCTGTGGTGGCACATGCCTCTAATCCCAGCCATAGAGGCCAGGCAAGGAGGCTCACTGTGAGTTTGAGGCCAGCCTGAACTCCTTGTGAGACCTTGTTTCAAAAAACCAACCAAACAAACAAAGCAGCTCCCAAACCCAAAGCCAGGTGTGATGGTGCATGCCTATAATCCCAGCTACTCAGGAGGTTTTTTTTTTTTTTTTTCTTCCTCTGTGGTGGTACTGGGGATTGAGCCCAGGACCTACATCCCTAAACCTTTTAAAAAATGTTTTATTTTGAGACACAGTCTCACTAAGCTTTGTCCAGGCTTAACTCAAACTTTTTATTCTTAGGACCCTTAGATTTTAAGTTTGTGCCATGCCTACTTTCTAGCTACTCTGGAGGATCAAGAATTTGAGGCAACCTGGATGATTTGAGACCCTGTCTCAAAATGAAAAGGGCTGGGGATGTAGCTCAGTGATGTAGGGCAGCTCTGGGTTCTATTTCTAGTACCATACAGACACGTAGGCCAGACACATACGCGCATGCACACACATGCATACACACAAACTACCTGAATGTTATATTCATATAGTGAAAAAAAAATTGAACCTTTTACCTTCCATACCAAACATTAACCTTAAATGGCTCGTAGGCTTTAATCGAGAGAGGAATTTTTAAAAAGTTCTAAGAAAACAAAAGCGCATATTGAGTTAGGTGAAGATTTCTTTGATATCATAAAGCTCAAACAATAAATTGATTGAAACTGATGAAACATTCGTAAATTGGACTTGATAAAAATTAAAAACTTTGGCTATTAAGATAATATCATTAAGAAAAATTTGCAGGGCCAGCAATATAGCTTAGTGGCCCAGAGCCTGCCAATCACGTGCTAGATTGTGAACTCGATACCCAGTACCAAAAAAAAGAAAAGAAAATTTACAAACCACAGCCTTGGAGAAAATATTTAAAAACATATTTGATAGGAAAAAACAATTTGATTATTAAAATGGGCTGAATATTTGAATAGACATTTAGCCAATGGCTATGAGTATGTGAATGGTAAACACATGAAAACATCGTCAATAGCATAATCATTAAGAGAAATGCAAATTAAAACCACAGAGAGCTGGGTATGATGGTTCATACATGTAATCCCAACACTCTGGAAGGCTGAAACAGCATAATTGCAAATTTGAACTCAATGTGGGCAGTTTAGCAATTTAGCAGACCTTGTCTTAAAAAATGAAAGAGGACTACTGATGCAGCTCAGTGCAAAGGCCCTGGGTTCAATCTCCAGTGCCATAAGAAACAAAACAAAAAGCATGTAGAGGTACTAATACATACCCATTAAAATAGCCAAAATCAAAAAGAATGAAAATAGTAAGCTTGAGGTTGTATAGAAGTTGTAACTCTTATACATTACTGATTGGAATATAAAATGATATAGCCAACACATTTTGAGGAATACCCTCAATGTATTAAACATAGAGTTTGTATGACCCTGCAGTTTTGCTAGGTCAAAGAGAATTGAAAACGTGTTCATACAAAAACCTGAATATGAGTGTTCATGACAGCATTATTAATAAATAGCCAAAATAGAAACAATCCAAATGTCTAGTAACAGATGAACACACAAAATATGCCATATCCATGTGATGGACTACAACTTAGCAGTCAAAAGCAAACACACTATTTACTACTCGATGTCTACTTACTGATAGGTGACTGCAAATATAAATCTGAGAAACAGTAGAAGAAGCCAGATAATGCTACATATTATTTGTCATCCATTTATAGGGAATTAGCAGATTAGACAAAACTATTGAAATAGAAGAGTCTCCCAAGTTCAGGAGCGAGTTTGGAATGACTGCAAAGAGGCGGAATGAGGGAGCTTCTTGAGATGGTGGAAATATACGATTGTGGTACCACTTGAACAACTGTGAATTTACTAAAACTTGTTGGTGCCACTCACTAAAGTGAGTGAATTTTTTTTATGTTACTTCTCAGTTAAAACAGCAATTTATACATTTAAAAATTCCAGGGCTTATTAACAAAATAAATTCCACATTAATGATAAACCAGTAAAGGGGATGAAGGGAAGGACTCTTGTTTATAATAGAATGAGTACTAAATAGGAGTGGTAGAATTAGAAAACTAGCTTTTTGTAGCCATAGAGCATCAGGTAGGCCCAACCAAGAGGTGTGATTGTAGAGCTGGGTATGGTTAGCACATGGTTGTAATCCTAGCCTTCAGGAGGCTAAGGCAGGAAGATTGAGAATTTGAGGCCAGACTGGGCTGCATAGCTAGTTCTTGGCTAATCTGGACTGGACTAAGACTCTTATCTCAAAAGGAAATATAAAGCAAAATGAAACGAAACAAACCAAACCAAAAAGGAGTCACCAATCTAAATCTAGGGGTATATGTTGATTAGGAGTAAGATATTTACATAATTAAAAATATTCCCAAGCAGACTGCTATTTGTAACAAGGATTCAAAAAAAAGCAGACTATATCATGGCTATGTGATCGGTAATTACTTCCACTAGAGAGGGGCAACTAGATAATACCTCTTTGCTGGTGACACCTTGAGAATGACACAGCTAAGTGTAGTATTCATGCTGAAAATGCTTAACCTAAATTTAGTCATTGGGAAACATTAGGCAAACCTCAGATGAGGACTTTTCTACTTAAAAGTTGGGTAATGGATGGTTTATATTAAAATACTATTTACGTTGTCAGAGACAAAGGTTTTGGAGATGTTCCAGATTAAAGGCCAAAGAAATATATGCTGTAAAATGTAGTAACTGAACTCGACTGGATCCTAAGCTGGAGAGAGGTAGAAAAATGTGCAGTATGGGCCATTATTGGGTCAAGTGACAAAATAATATGAAAAAACCTGGTGTTTCTGAAGTTGATAATTATGTTGAGATTATCTTAGAAAATAACCCAGTTCTACTTTTAGATCCCTAGGGAGTACTGAGGATCTAACCCAGGCCTCATGCTGCTCAGGAAGCACTTGATCACTGAGCTAGTCTCAGCCCATTCTTACGGGAGGCACACTGGAGAGGCCAGGGTAAAGAGCTGTGAGATGTGTAATTTAGCCTCTGAATAATTTTATTTTACACACACACACACACCTATACCTACCTCATGGGCACATTAAAATAAAGCCAGTGGAGCCGAATCTTACCAATAGGTAATTAGTAAATAGTACATGGGTGTTCTTGGTATTATTTGTGTAATCTTTCTGTAAATTAAAAATTTTCAAATAACTAAGCTGTTTATAAATGAAAAATGTTGACTCAAGAATTAAGGTTTTTTAGAAATTTCTTTAAAAGTATGTTGTGGGCTTTTCTGGGGAGTTGGGAGAGAGGAATCAGGTAGGCGTATTTATGATGAAGTTTTAAATCTGAAGTTCTCAATTTGCTAGGTGAAATTGAATACCAAATGTGGACTAAACCTTTATGTCAATACTTAGGCTAAAAATTCTGCAGTGTATTTGTGCTCATCTAAGAAGTATTTTTCCCCCGGAAGCTTCAAGATGGATGATAATTTGGATAAATTTATTGAAGAGCGTAAAGCCAAATTGGCCAAAGACAAAGCAGAACTGGAACATGACCCTCCTTACATGGAAATGAAGGTAAAGTTAGTATTTTTGTTCTAAGTTATTTTGAAAAATCTTTTTCTATGTAAATGCAAAGCATCTGTGTGAGAATCTTCTACTTCTTACTTTAATTTGGCTGTGCTATCACTCTGATTTTGAGAGTCTTACTCCACACAAAATTTTGATGATTTTGAATAGTTTTTCTTTCTTTTCTTTTGTTCTTTTTTTCTTTTAAACAGGGTCTTGTTAGGCATTTCAGGCTGGTCTTGAACTCACTTTGTAGCTCAGGCTGTACTTGAATTCACAGTGATTCTCTGCCTTAGCCCCTTGAATGCTGGATTGCAGGCATGCGCCACCATGCCAGGCATTCACAAAATGTTCAGGAAACCAGTTTTTGTACAAAGAACTTTCAGAAAACAAAACCACAAAAACAGAAGTAAAAGCATATTTATGTATTCTGTGTAATCGGTAGATTTTATTTATTTAATTTATTTTAGTTTTTTGAGACAGAATCTTACTCTGTAGCCCAGGCATGCCTTGAATTCACAGCAGTTCTGCTTCAGCTTCCCAAGTGCTAGAATTGTAGGCATGTGCCACCACACCCAGCTCAATAGTTAGATTATTTAATGAATCACTTAAAAAAGCTTTCCTGAAATCTACATTTGTGAATTAAGATAGTATATTTTGTACTGCTTACTTTTCAGAGTATAAATTTGTTAATATGAAGTTTAAGTTTTTCTCATTTTGACAAAAGAGCAATTCATCCACTTGGCAAATATTGACAGTACTTTACTAATCTATACATACACCATATCATCTCTCATGTATATGTAAAGAGATAGAGCATGTAGACTAGTCTGTGCCATATGTTGGGTTGTAACCATATAGATACATTACTTTGCCCAAGTCGTTTCTGGCTTATCTGTTGTGCATTTCTCATCAGATTTAGCATTTGTCTCAGTGGCCCACATCTGTAATCCCAGCACTTGGGAAGCTCCGGCAGGATTCCAAGTTTGAAGCCAGCCTGGGCTAGATAGTGAGCTTGAGGCCAGCCTGAGCTATATAATGAGACCCTGTCTGAAAAACCAGAAAAAAAATAAAAGAAGTATTTTTACTTACATAGCTACTGTTTATTGAGTGCTAGCTATTGATAAGACATAGTCTTAAAGGTTATATTTCATAGGGATCTATGATGTGTAAGTGCTGCTATAATTTTCCAGATGACTAAACTCGGGAGATATGAAGAGGTAAGTACTGTAAAATAAAAACCAAGGATGTAGTTGGTAGAACCAGGCTTTGATTCTTGGTATCCTGACTCCAGTGCTTGTTTTTTGAGCAAGCTTATAATAATCATCCTTAAAATAACCCTTAAAAATAATCAAAACAAGGACCTGTGCCAACAGCTTTATCATTTCATTTGTTTGTAACATGCATGAGTGACTTGTTTTTTTTTAGAAGTTTGTTTTATACATAAAAAAAGTGAGGCTCATGAGTGGTAGATTCAGGATTGACACTTTCATTGAATTCTGAAATCTTTGTTATCTATTTATTTACTTATTTTTGAGTCCAGATCTTGCCATTTATCCCTGGCTGACTTTGAACTGACAGTGATTTTCCTTCCTTAGCAGCCTCCTGAGTGCTAAGATACAAGTGAGTGCCAGCATGCTTGGCCTTTGAAGTCTTTGCTCTTAATCCCTCTAGTATTATGGGCTAAGTTATACAGTGTTTGGAGTTACATGGTTTTGAGTATGTGAGTTTTAGTATAGGTTTATATCTCTAGTACTAAAGTACCACATGAATAGTTTTTTCTTGTAATGCTGAGGAACATGAATAATAATCTTTATGTGTCTCTTCCAGAGTCAGCTGCTTAAGGCTTTGTAGTCCCTCCCATAGGTTTTTTTGGCCTCCTAACCTTGTTTTAAAATTTTTTTCATAGCCCCCCATCACTGTTTATATTGTATAATCTAATTGTATACTCTTACTGTGTTTCTTTCCAGCAGTTTTTTTTTTTTCTTTTTTTTTTTTTCTTTTTTTTGGCACTAGGGATTGAACTCAGAACCTTGTGCTTGCCAGACAGGTACTGTGCCACTGAGCTAGATCTCAGGCCCTTCACCAGCAGTTTTTAAGTTTTATAAAGGCAAAAATTCTTTTTTTTTAAAAACTAATATTAGTATTTCCAATGCTTGGTACAATGTCTGAGATTTAATAGGAAGTTAGTGAATATTTATTGATAAGTGAATGAGTTAAGTATTGAGATATTTAGGGCTGGGAATGTAGGTCCATGGGTAGAATGCTACCTATCATGTGTTAGACCCTAGGTTTGAGTCTCACTACCATTCCATATTAGAATATTTATTACAGTATTTAAATACCTTTGGTTAGTTTCTCAAGCCTTGTACTGAATCTCTTTTAGAAGGTACCATATAATTTTGTCAAGGTGTTTAATGGAAGTTGCGAGATGAATTGCATACTTTGTTGGATTTTTTTTTTCTCCTTGATTTGTAAATATTATGTATTTCAGGGAAAGACATCAGAGAAGCTTTCTGAAAATAGTAAATTATTAATCTCCATGGCTAAGGAAAATATTCCACCAAACAGTCAACAGACAAAGGGGTCTTTAGGTACGTCATCAGATGTGGTCAACTGTACTGCAACATGTCCTAATAAAGATAAGTTTTAAAAAAAGGAAAAAAGGATGTGCCAAGCTGAGTGAGAATGTCATGAAAGAGATTTTTTGTGTCAGATAAAGCATTTGTTTTTATCCTACTAATTTTCCTCTCTGGAATCTTACCTAAAACAACATGATCTATATTGGACCTGTTTTTGTATGATACTGCCTTGATTATATTTTATTTAAATCATAGCAGTAAGTGTAGTGTAATTACATGTAATGTAATTAAAAGTTAATTGAAAAATTTGAATGGAATGTTGGTTTTGTATGTGAGATACTCCTTATTTGTTGAATAAAATGATGGACTTGTTTAAAAAAATCAAAGAATACACTTAAAGTATACCATATCTTATTTGCTGAAAGACTGTCATTTAATTATTGATGACTATTGCAATTATAAAGAAGTCAGTGGTACAGCTGTATTGATTTTTTAGTGTATGTGCGGCTAAACAGAGCATTATAGTCACATAAAGTTTTTATTATGGTTTGGTATAAAAATATTTAGAAACTACAACATTTTGGCTTGTTGGTAAGTATACTTTTTAACAAAATATATGAATATTTATAGTATACATTTTGTGAATTATCCATGATAACTGAAACTTTTGCACAAAAAATAAGCTAAATGTGATGAGTTTATTTGTTTAAAGCATGTTCATATGTAGACTTTTTTTTTTCATGGCCATAGGTATACTCCTAGGTTGTTACATGAATTTCGACTTTGTATGCCTTTGGATAAAAAGGGACTGGATAATTAGTGGGCTTTTGTTCTCTTTACTAGAAAAACAGCCCAAAATGAATGCTCTTTTAGTATCAGCTATATTGCTGTCTCTTTCAGTTTTGATTCTCTTACAGATTATTAGCTAATACAGCTTTAGTGAATTAAAATATTATCTTTTGGTAAAGTTCCTTAATCTCTAAGGTCCTCAGTTTCTTTAGTCATAAAATAAATTGGGTTCTCTTATAAATGTTTATTAATTAAAAACTTGATTATCCTGAGATAATTTTTAAAAGCTTATTTTCAAAAAAATTTAAAATTTTTATTGGTACGTATTTATAGTACATAATGATTACATTTAATTTTGAAGAATGGGTACATATGCATAATATCTCAATTGTTTTCTCTTTCTCCTTTACCTTTTTTAAAAAATATTTTTTTGCAGGCATCAGATTCATTTATTTATAAGTATTTACCAAGTTAATTATCGTAAGTACAGATTAACAGCCTGATTACCAGCCAAAAAACATTAAAAAAACTTAAAAGTTCTAATAGTAGAGTCTTTCAAATATTAGGATCACTAAGGTCAGACAGAATCACTTTAAAATTCTCAGATTACAAGTAGGGCATCATGGCGCAGGTCTGTAATCCCAGCATTTGTGAGGCTGATGCAGGAGAATTGCTGTGAATTTGAGACCAACCTGGGCTATAAAGTGAGTTGAAGTCCAGCCTGAATTATAATGAGACTCTGCCTCAAAAACCAAACATATAAAAAACTCAAGTTACAGCTTGTATTGAATTTTTTAGCTTTTTGTTTAATAATCAACCTCTGTCTTAAAAAAGGCACCTGTGATTTACAGTCCTAGCAATTTGGGAGGAATTGGTAGGAAACAGGGCTCTAAGCTTGAGTCCCGCTTGGCCAATTTAGCCAGTGTCTCAAAGAAAGAAAAAAAATCCCTGGGAAGGCCCTGGGTTCAATCTTCAAGGCCATATTTTTAAAAAAAGTTTGTTGTGGGATAATTTAATAATATGAATTGGGAGTGGTGTCTTATGTCTGTAATCTCAACATTTGGGAGACTAATGCAGGAGAATCTGCAAGTTTGTGGTCAACTGGACTATGTAATGAGTTCAAGCCCAGCCTAGCATATGACCCAGCCTCAAAAATAAAACAAAACAAAACAAAAAAAGAAAAATCAAACACATATAAAAAGACAACTAACACATAAGTGATCATACTAAAAAGGTTTTTTGATTGAGAATTACATGAAGAATTTAAGAATTATTCTTTGATTGTAATGTTCACAAATGGTGGAGTTTAAAGTTTAGTAACTTAACCAAGTACGGTGGTGTATGCCTGTAACGCTAGCACTCAGGAGGCTGAATCAGGAGGATCACTGCAAATTTGAGGCCACCTGTGCTACATAATGAGTTTGAACAATATAGTGAGGTTAGCCTGAATTATGCTGTGAGACCTTGTTTCAACCTCCCCCCCCCAATTTTTTTTCTTTTAGTCATTTAAAGACAATACCCTTTGTCTATTCAATTAATGGTGTAAGACTCTGATGAAGGTCCTCTTCTTGCATTGTACATGCCCTGTGTGACTGTCTCTACTTCCAGAGCTTTATTTAACATTAGCATATCCATGATTTCCAAATATGTATTCCAACTCCACTTTCTATTGTGAACTTTAGATTGCAAGCTTTTTTTTATGAACTTCAGATAGCAATATGTACAGTATCTTATTTCTTCTCGATATCTGTACTTAGATGTCATGGGCTCAAAATCAACTTGTATAAAATTAATTTATACCCCTTGCCAACTTTCTGGTGCTTTTCTTAGTCATCCTTGACTCTACTCTTTCTCTACCTTCTGCATCAAGTAATAACCAGTTGACTCTAATGCCTGAATCTCAAATAAGTTCATTTTTCTCCAGCCCCACTAGCATTCTTTTATGTAGGCTTCCATTGGCTCTCATTTATCTTTTTGAAGTAGCCTCCTGTTCTTCTTGTTTTATAGTTTAGCTCTACTGTACTGCATTTCTATACTGTTTTTGATATTTTCCCCAAAAATGAGTCGGATCATGTTAGTCCCAGCTGCAAACCTTTCAGTGGCGTCATATTTCCATACAGTTTTGCCATTTCATTTCTTCTAGCTTGGGTTGGCCCTTCCTGCTGTGTCCTCCTAAGCCACTGGTTCTCCCTTAAAGGATAGTTTTGAACTTGTTCACCTTTTTGTTATATCACAGTGTTATGCTAATTTACCTGCCATTGCATTTCCATTATTTGGCACTTTGGTGCATGGCAAAGATATTTTGAATGACTTCATCCATATTCCCATTTCAAAAACAAGGTCAGTTCTTCTAGACGCATAGAATTTAATTTTTATGGAGTTTTTTTTTTTCCTGACTAAAACTAATTATTTTTGTTGTACATTAAATCTTACTAAAGAATATCATAAGTTGACTAATTTTATAATTTAAAAGCTTTCAGTTACTGTCTTTTTTCCTGAATAATTGTGACTTTAAAATTGGACCAAATATATAGTTTTTGATTCTGGGAAAAATGTGTTTGGTAATTGAGAGTTTTTCTTACTTAAGTGGGTTCATCTACAACTTAGAAAAACTGGTTTGATAAAGGCTATTTTGAAATTGTGTATTGACTTAAGAACTGTGACAGATGAATAAATAACCATTGTAGTAATCATATAAGTCAGATATAGTAATTATATAAGTCAGATACTCATTTTGGCTATTGGAAACAGTATTGATAACTTATGTAACCTTCTTGTAACATTTCATTTTCATGATTTCATAATTTGTTAGATTCTGATGATATACGTGGATGCTATCCATGTGGTTCATTTTCCCACAATTTTGTCTCCCACAGAAGGATTTAAAGTAGTGTTACAGTGACTTTTGATAACTATCTGGAGTTGAACCAGTAAGAGCACAGTTCTATGTAAGACTGTTCTCACTTTAGACCACTAGCTGCAAGTTTAGAAAGCCTCAGCTCATCCTCACGTCTTGACAGCTGGTTAAAAATTTGAGGCCATTTGGTACCCGCTTGGGTTCAATAATTACCTTGAATAACAGACTTACGATAACAGTTTTACTTTACCAAAAGTATACAGATCAGAAGCAGTTAAAGGGAAAATCACATAGGGCAAGGTGTGAGAGGATCCAAATGTGAATTTCTGTTGGCCTTAGGGATGCATCACTCTCCTGGCACATTGGAGTATAACAGTGCACAGAGTATTGCCAGCCAGATTCACTTTGAGTTGTAGTAGTCACTATTTTTATTGAGATTTCTTTGTGTAAGCATGATTGAATTGCTGCCCATCACTGAATTTCTAGGCCTCATACTTTCTCCTTAGGTCTGATTGCTGTCAGGTGGCCCAGAGACCCAATCCTGTAATCCTGTGGTTGATCTTGTGGCATGATCAGCCCCCACTTGGGTCATCTTTTTACACAGGCTCTTTAGGAACATCCCATGATTTATTTCCTATAAACTATTAGGTAAGGGCAGATAGAACCACCATGAATAATAGAAACACCATATGTTAATATAAATACCAGAATCCTCAATAAAATACTAGCACATTTAATCTAGCAATATATAGAAATAATTATTCATTATGGGTAAGACATTTATCCTAAGATCGCAAGTTAGTATTAACTTCTGTAAATTAATGTTATGTACTAAATAGAGTTAAGGACATAATCTTACTAGATCCAGAAAAAGTATTTGACAAAATCCAATGTGCTTTCAGGATAAAAACTATCAATAAACTATGAATAGAAAAGACCCTTTATCCATGAAAAAAAAGACATATATAAAATACTGCCAACATCATCATGTTGGTTTATGATTGTATGCTTTACTCTTAAGAGTAGGAACAAGGCAAGAATCCCTGCTTCTGCCACTTTTAATTAACTTCCACAGAAGGTTCTAGCCAGAATGATGAGAAAAGGAAAAAAGGCATCAAGGTTAGAGAGATATACATGGGTAGAGAGAAGTAATGAAACTGTACTTGCAGACAACATGTTTCTGTTTATAGAAAATGTTACAGAATTCACAAAAATCATTATGGAGTAAAAATTAGGTAAGTTCACGTGGTATGAGATCCATAAATTTCTATGCATTAGCAATAAATAATCTGAAAATACTATCAAGTAAATAATTTCATTCATGATAGGATAAAATGCAGCAAAATAGGGCTGAGGAAATAGCTCAGTGACCCAAGCACTTGCCTGGTAAGCATGAGGTCATGAGTTCGATCCCCAGTACCAAAAAAAAATTTTATATATATATATATATATATATATATATATATATATATATATGCTTAAGACTAAATTTAGTAAAAAATGCAAGACTTACACACAGAAAATGCAGGTACTAAACCTGGCTGAGGGAAATTACAGAATGTGTAAGTAAATAGGCAGTCTGTTACTTTTTTTCTTGTTCCTGAGACAAAATACCTGACACCCAAAATTAAGGAAGGAAAGGTTTACTTAGTGCATAGTTGGTGGAGGTTTCAGTCTATACTCGGCTGGCTCCAAGGCAGGATGGCATGAACAGAGGGACAACAGTTGATGGTTATGGAAGAGAGCTAAAGCAACAAGAGCAATAAAGGGGGAAGCAAGCCTCTTTTCCTCCCTTATATTGTATATAAGCTACCTCCCCGTAGGGTAGACGTAGTATTCACACCTCCAATTCCAGCACTAGACAATGAACCAATCACAAACTCTCGATTCAGTTGCCTTTGAAAAGCCTGCCCCGTATAAGGGCATGAGGTTGTGGGGGGACATTCATATACAAACCATAACACAGTCCTGTGTTTCTGGATTAGAATCCTCTCAGTACTAGAAATTACCAAAGCATAGAAAAAGACTGGAAGCTACATGATAAGAATCCAAATAGTGTTCAAATTAATCTTGATAAGCCTTTTCTTTCCCGTTTTTTTCAGGACCTTATGTAGGCTAGCCAGGTCTTGCCATGTTGCCCAGGCTGGTGTTATACTTGTGATCTTCCTGCCTCAATCTGAGCGGTTGGGATTACAGTTTTATGCTGCTATGCATAGCTTTGTTTTATTTATTTATTTTCTGCAGTACTAAGGTTTGAACTCAGAGCCTTTGTACTTAGCTGCATCACCAGATCTTTTTAAATTTTTTAAAAAATTTTGAGGCTGTCTTGCTAAGTTGCTGTGTTACCTAGGGTAGGCTTGAATTTGTGATCTTTCTGCCTTTGTGCACACGAATGTACTATCACACTTGATTTATTAATGAAAACATTTGATTCTCAGTGTTTGTAATGTTTCAAATTTTGTTGTGCTAAACATTAGTTTCAGTATTTTAAAATTACCCTTTGTATTTGTAGCAGTAAAGAGTTTCTAATGTTTTGCTAAAAAACTCACGAAGTTATCAAAAAAATGTAGATTTCTTCTTGATCTTTAAAATTGCTGCAGTTTTAGTTTGCATGGTCATACTTATGGTCCTGCAGTACCATGCAAAATGAGCAGTACTGTGTATCGTATTCAAATGAGCTGTATTCTAGGAATGCAAAATTCATTTAATATTTGAAAGTCCATCAGTGTAATTTGTCAATGTAATGAAATAAAGGCAAAAAATCATGTACTTATTGGTAAATGTAGAAGCAGGATTTGATGAAATTTGTCACCGTCATGATTAAAATTCCCAGCATTCTAAGAGTAGAAAGCAATCTCCTTAATCAGATATAGTAGTTATTAAAAAACCCTATATTTTAGCCTTGTACTTACTGGTAAAAATATTGACTGCATTTTCCTTGAGTTCAAGAAAAAAAATACAAGGCTGTCTTCTATCACTGATTTTTTTTTTTTTTCATTCTGTGCAAGTTAAAAGAGTGTTTGTAGGACCATATAGTTGAAGTTTTAAATGGTTTAATTTTTTCCTCAGTTTCATTTCTTTATGAATAACCTGCTATATAAAGGTCTATTATTTCATTTAATTTGTATTTTGCCTTATTTAATTTATTTATTTTGGGACAGGATCTCATTTTTTAATTCAGGCTAGCCTAGAACTGACTAGCCCTGGCTGCCCTTGAACTCATGGTAGTCCTCTTACTTTAACCTCTCAAGTGCTGATATTATAGATGTGTACTACCGTGCCTAGCTTTTTCATTTTTTTTTTTTTACATACTGCTTTTCAATAGTGGTAGAATTCTGGAAAGAAGGAAGTAAGTGTTCTATGATAATTTGTTTTATAGGGTGTTTATTTCTTAGTATTTTATTGGAAGATAAATTCACTTAGTTTTTATGTATTTATTTATTTCGTACCATGAATTGAACTCAGGAACTCACACTTGCTAGGCACATGCTGTGCCACTGAGCTATAACCCAGCCTAATAAATTAATTTTAAAAAGAGGCATGCTTTAGTTTTAATATTTTAACTCAACAACTACTTCTAATTGTAAAGTCCTGAGCATATGATAGCCAACTTTTTTAATGAAAAAAAGGATAAAAATGATTCAGAATTTCAAAACAAATAAATTAACAATGGTTAATATGTTGCATATTGTTATTTCCAAAGTAGTTGTTCAGATTATAGTATGTAGGCATGATAAAATTGTCAAATAATGAAAACACAAACTTCTTTTTGGTGAACTAGCAAAGATTCGTGGTATACTTATCTAATACATATTTTTTCCCTTTCTTTTCTCCTTTCCCCTATTCTCAGTTGTACTGTCCTTTGAAGCACTTTCTTCCCTTTTTACTTTCATAATATCTATTGTTCATTTTGGATTTTATTTACTCTTTCATTTTTTTATACTAGGGAGACAATATGATATTTACACGTTAGTCTGATTTATTTCATTTATAAGTATAATCTCAAGTTGCAGAGATAGGTATCGTAAGATCACTGATGTTTATTTGATGAAGTGATATCAGTTGATACGACCCTAAAATGACACTAATACTTAACTTGCTATCAGAATCATCAGGAGACAATAGATGAATAAGTCTCACCATGTCTGTTAGTTCATTAAGTTATTTAAATGTCATTGTTAATGCATTTTAATTAAAAATATGCGGAATATTTAAATATATTCCATAGTTCTTATCTGTTAGTGCTATAAAATTTTGGCACTAGATAACAAAATGACAAAAAGTTAAGTGTTTTCTGTTGACTAAACCTTAAATGAACATAATTCAGAAAGCATATGTAGCCAGTTATTACAAGTACTATTTGAATCACCAGTAAAAACTAAATACTTTTGATAAATAAAATTAAACTTAATATTAACAGCAGTTTATAAATGAACATGAATCATAATTTTCATTCCACTTTCACACATAAAGCCATTAAGCAGAATTGAAAAGCAGTGGTAAAAACTACCTTAAACACATTACTTTTCAGAAAGCTGTAAGTTGCTGAGTGTGGTAGCACATCCCTCTAATTTCAGCACTCTGAGAGACTGAGATAGGAGGATCTCAAATTCAAGCCCAGCCTGGGCAACTTAGTAATTTAGTGAGATACTATCTCAAAAGCAGAAAAATTAAAAAGAACTAGAAGTGTAGCTTAGTGCAAGGGTCCTGGCTTCAATCCCCAGTACATACTGTAAAAGCCAAACAAAATACCTGCAGATTGCTTGTTTTCGTCCTGAGAAGCTGAGTCTGTTGGGAGGTATCATCCTTGTAGTCCTATCATCTTTTCCTTGGCACAATGGAGTATCCATTGTGACCTGTCTAACTTGACATGTAACCTTGGTAACTAGTTGTTATACCTCCTGCCTATGTAGTCAGATCTTTAAAAGTAGAAATGAAATACCAAGAACAGTGTTCTTTTCTTTTCTCATTCTTTCTCTTTGCTCAGGGATTCACTTATATATTCATATGTTATTCAATAACATTTCTTGGTTACAGAGTATGTGCCAGATACTATAAAATTGAATAGTGCATGAGCCTTACCTTCATGGACCTTGTGGTTTAGTTCCATAACATGATACTCTATTCTGAACATGTGAATCAAAATTGTTTCTCTCCTTAGGGTTAACTTCTGTATTTTTAAAAATAAGATTTAGATTCCTTTGTGAGGGGAGCATTCCTTTCTAGGACGATGAGCATGTGGAAGATGGTTGGGAACATATGTGAGGGGTGTTCCTAAGGAATCATCTATTGTACGTATCACCTATCACAAAGAAGTTAAGTAGGCCAGAAGTTTTTATCAGGAGAATTCTAGAATGTTTATAATGGAAAGTGGGGTTTAGCATTCCATAAAAGCTGCTATCTATGTTTATATTTCTTTGGGTTTTTTTCCCTGAAAAATTCCAGTGATGTAATAAAACAGTGATGTTACACATGCATAAGTTCCCATCATTTGGTTGCATTATGAGGGCTAAAGGACAAAGATGGTGATTTTCACAGTAGTTTATACACTATAGTCAAAATTTATCTGTAGTGCTTTTAGTATTTTAAAATTTTAATTGCGCTTAGAAATATTTTTAATACTAAGTTGTGTGCTACGTATATAGTAGGACTACAAAAGGAAAGTAGCTTTGTCCTGAGAAGCTGAGTCTTCTCAGGACTATTCATCTGATATCTGGTTCTTGATAAAAAATGTGCTGCTAATTATTTGTGAGTAGTAAGTTGATTTTTAGCAACTATATGTAAATATCATAGTTTGTCATAAAGTATATAACTAAATGGCTTTTAGTTTATGAATTATACGGTCATTGCTATTATTATCATCCCAAAATGCAGTTTAATTTTTAATTTTAAATTTAATTTTGAATATATAAGGACATCCTACTGAAAATTCAAAGTTTTCAACAATTAACATCTGTTTACCGAGTTTCTGTTTAGGACACTGAAAAAATTCTGGAAGTGTTATAGAATTTGAGAGACAGGAGAAAGCAAATGGAAACCAGGAGAATTTTGTTCTGGTTTTAGGTGTATACCTGCCCAGCCGACATACCTAAAATGGCTGAACAAAGGACAAAGGACGGATTCCAGGTTTTATACTTTTGGTCCAGGGAGTTGGTGTTTGGCATGAAATGTATAGGCACAGAAGGAAAACAGAGGCAATTTGTCAAGCTGTGACAGTTTTGTATCTTGGTGGCCTTACGCGGGCATAACAGGATATTATGGGAACAGGAGTTTGTAAGATTGTACTTTCAGGGACAAAGTTACTGCTTCAGAAGTAGATAGTGATAGTGATTGTATAACATTACAAATACATGTACTTAGTGTCAATGAATTATATGCTTAAAATGTGGTTAAAATGGTAAATTTAATTTGAGTCTTTTGCCACAATAAAATATTTAACATCCAGTTATGTAAAATTGAAATTTTAAAGCTTAACTTTAAAATTCACTTGGAAATTCTTCCTAAGCAACATATGGCCCTATGGATTTTTTCTCAGAAACAGCAAAGATACTCTTTGCTAAAAATCATATTAATCTTTCCAGACTGAAAAACACATTAAAATTTTACAGATATTTATTTTTTATAGAAATTTAAAAAGTAAAATTGTCAAAAAGTGAAAGAAATTAGCTTTTCTTTGATTTAATTTTGTTGCCCTTGAAAATACAAGATGCTAAACAATGAAGAACTACTTAAACCAGATGAAGTGGAAATACAGCACACATATGAATGCATGAATAATAAATATAAGATGCATAGAAAAATCTGGACAAGGAAGAAATGTAGTAGTGTTGATTGTTGTGGACAGAAGAACAGGGTTACTAGAATTTAAGAGTAGGAATATTTTTCACTATCGACACATTTAAATAAAAAACTTTCCTGATTTAGAATCAACATAACTATGTTTCTTATTACAATACAGGAGACAGAATGTCCTTGGAATTGATTTGAAAATGAGCACTCTGATTTAAAAAAATTTTTTTTTTTTTGGTAGGAATTGATTATGGGTTAAGTTTACCACTTGGAGAAGACTACGAACGGAAGAAACATAAATTAAAAGAAGAATTGCGGCAAGATTATAGACGCTATCTTACTCAGGTAATGGGCTGAGTTATTAATGAATTGAGTCTTATGCTTCAGAGTTCATCTCCTAAATCTGCTTTTTTTCCCCCTGGTACCAGGGATCAAACTCACAACCTCATGCTTGCCAGGCAGGCGCTTATACCACTGAGCTAAATCCCCAGCCTCCTAAATCAGCTTTTGTAAAGTTTGTCATGTGTGTTTATTTTTCTGTGATATCCAGCAAAGTAATATAAAGTTAAATGATATATGTGACATTGATAGAGAAAAGGTGCTGACAACTCATGCTATAGAATTATAGGCTGTTTTGGGCAGTCTAACCTATTGGTACAGAGTGTACTCAGCTTGTGTGAGATCCTGGATTCCATTCCCAACACTTAGAAAAAGAAAGAAAAGTGGTGACTGAGAGACTCTTGAGCTTTGGAGTAGGGAAGTGGGTTCTAATTTAAAGGAGTTTGTTAATTCTGGTTGTTCATTTTTTTTTGTAGTTATTATGGTTTAATTATGACTTCCCATGCTTCGGCTCTCCCAAGCCATGTATTAAAATGTTTGTTAACTAGTAACATTTTAGATTTATGATTATTTCATTTCATTCTTTATTTTAGGTATATTTTAAAAATTACATGTGTTATAATGTAATTATAATAATATAATAATGTAATGATAATGTAATATACTTTGTAGTTCATATAAAAATTTTAAACATTCGGGGGTATTTCTAGTCATACTAAGATATCTTTTAGTTTTTTACCTGCTTTATAATGTTTGTTTAAATGCACAAATAGTCTCTATTTTTTGTGATTTGTACACAGAGATAATGGGCCTTGACTGAATACATTTTATCTGTACTTTGTTTCTCTTGACTATAGGGCATTACACAAGCAAAGAGAAAGGTAGGGTTGCCTGCAAAATGTTCTCCTTTAGTTCAAAAGATATAGTAGCCTGCAATCATTTACATTTCTATGATTGAAGTCAGTTAGAATCATATCTTCACTTGTGATTTTGAGATTGAGTGGTGTCACATGACAGTCTACATTATACTATCCATTAATAAAATCATTACTTTAGATTCTCACTTTGCTTTTGTATTTGTTGCTTTCTTGTGCATTTTTGTAAATGTTCGCAGCTATTGTGTGTTTTCAGCATGCTAGTATTGTTTCCTAAATCTTAAATCATAATAAAATTAATAAATAATAGAACAGTCAAGATACTTGTAAATGTTTTTAACTGTGTAACTATATTTACTGTATATTTTTGCACTAAAATCTGTGGACCATATTTGTAAGTTTGTATTGGAAAACAAAGAGAAATAGCTTAATAGTGTTACAAAACTTTTTAAAAAGAAGTTCGCACATTCAGTCAC
The DNA here is from genome assembly GCF_034190915.1 of Cavia porcellus. Taxonomy (NCBI): domain Eukaryota; kingdom Metazoa; phylum Chordata; class Mammalia; order Rodentia; family Caviidae; genus Cavia; species Cavia porcellus. The sequence goes on from NW_026947493.1 coordinate 43,558,957, forward strand.
CTCTCAGTTAACATTTTTTAAACACTTACATGAAGATCAACCAGGTATGGATCCTATGCTCAACTCCTAACTGATTGAAATCTATCAGTGTCTCCTCACGGATGTCAAGATAGAAGTTCAAGTTTCTTAGCATGGCACATCTTGCACATCCCATATTGACGTCGTAGGGTTGTTACCTCATTGTCTTCCAGTTCCCTTCCTCTCCTTATCAAGTGATATTTTCTTCAGTATAGCTTTTTCCTCTGCTACCACATATCTGCTATTTTCATTTGTAAATTTTATATTACTGGACAGTGTAAGATTAGGGGACAAGGAAAGAATAATTGTGGCAGGTATTTCAGAAAAATGCAGACCCAGATTGTAAGAAATAGCTGCTAAAGATAGAAGGTACTGAAAAGTTGAAGCAAAAGCCATACCTAGATTTGGAGAAAGTACAGCTTATTAGACATATACAAAAGCATGGTATGTCTTAGGCAACAAAAAGACGGAGGATCCCTACACCCTTAGCAGGAAGAAGGAATTTATTTGCTAAGCTAGATAAAGATGGACCATGGTCAAGTTGAGTATATCTAGTCTTTCTAAAAAAAGATTAACATATCCAGTGGCAGTTAAAAAACAGTTCTAATATCAGTTTAGACAGTGCTAGTATCAGTGACTGGCACGACAAGCTCAGTTAATATCTTAAAATACTTTGGTAGATCTTGGGATTTATGCTAGGGTTATCTGGTAGACAAAATGGCTATAATCACATCAAGAGGGTATAAAAAGATATAAGTTGCCTTTATGAAAGTGAAAGAGAGCCGAACACAAGTCGTTAAAGGAATGTGAAAGAATTTTTTGATGATGAATTACCAAGGATATAATTGTGATAGAGGAGCAATTATTTCTTTAAAACAAAAGAGAAAATTTTGGATGGTATTTAAAAAGGTACAAGTTGGAAGGAAAGCAAGAGATAAAGAAAGTTACCCTGGAAATGAGAAATTAGCTTCTTGTAGATTCTAGGTTTCTAGGTATCATTCTTGAGCTCTTGTGGCTTCCAGACTTTTAGATTATATCTTTCTTTTCTTATTTGGTGTTTGAGACAGAATCTCATCATGTAGTTTAGGCTGGTCTTGAACTCAGTAGGTAGCCTAAGCTGGTGTTGAACTCGCAGTAATTCTGCCTCAGGCTCCAGAATGTGGGATTGAAGGTGTACACCACCATGCCTGGCTAGATTATGTGCATGTTTAAATTAAAGAACTAAAATCTTCTAATTTTTCCTAGAAAAGCTTTAGAACAATCAGGTTTCTGGTTTTCAGAATAAAGGCTGCTTGATCATCTAACAATGCAGAAAACATATATTCCCAGAGAAACCCTTTTTTGATTGAATCAGCAAATTATTGTCTCCAGCCCAGACTTGTTTGTATTGAACCTCACGTTTTCTATTTGACTGCCTATTTGGTGTTTTTACTTAGAAATCTAATTGATGGCTTATGTGTTATGAACATCTAAACATGTCTGAAAAGGAACTCTTGATTTCTGTTCTTGCCACTCTTATTCCCTAGAAGCCTACATTATCTGTAATTTTCCTTTTGTTTTTTTTTTTTGTCATGGCAGTTATGATTTTCTGACATACTGATGAACCCCAAATGTATCAAATAGTATAGACACATAGTAAACACTCAATATTTTTTGAATGAATGGGGAATTGACTAAAATTAAACTTTTTGGAAAAAAAATCTTGTCTTTATTGTTTATTTTTCCATTTTATTGAAAAAATTCAAATGTTATCCAAGACCTGTGTTGAAGATAAAGTGCCAGTGAAGGAGTAAAGATTTGTAACCATCTTTCTAATTATAATTCTGAATGTGTGTGTGTGTTTGCATTCATTGCTCTGCACAAAGCATTAGGTTTATAGTTGATCTAAAGGGGGTAAACTGACTTAAGCAGCTAGTTGTGTGTCCTGTTTCCTTTGGCAAAGAAGCTTGAAGTTTTATGCAACCAGTTTATTTATTTATTTATTTGTCTTTTTATTGGTACCAGCTATCGAACTCACGACCGCACATTTGCAAGGAAGGCGCTTGTGCCACTGAGCTAAATCCCCAGCCCCAATGCAACCAATTTTCAAATTGGCTTTTATAGCACTATTGATATATAAATTCAGATTTAATGAAACCATTAATCACTGTGCTTTCTTTTTAAAAATTAACTTTATTGGTACATTTTAAATATACATTCATCATAGGAAATTTGTACCTATACATGATGTATCTTGATTCTTCTTTTTCCTCCAAGCCCCTTTCCTGCCTTTAACCCCTTAACCCCTCTTCCCCCATATTTATAAAGGCTTTGTTTCCATTTCTTCCTCCATTTTTTTCTTCCCCCTTCCTTCCTTTCCTCCTTCCTTCCTCCTCCCTCCCTTGTTCTGCTTACCATTTGAACATTTTCTATTTCCCAATATCTATTATATATTTTGATCATTATTTGCCCTTTAGGTTTGTCAAACCAGAATGCAATATTTAAACATGTCTGTCTGATTCATTTCACTTAAGAGTATGGTCTCAAGGTGCATATGTTTACCTAGAAAGGTCTCAACTTTATCCTTCTTTATGGCAGAGCAGTACTTCATTGTATGATAAAACCGTATCTTCTTTATCCATTCACCTATTGATGGGCATTTAGGTTGTTTCCAAGATCTAGCTATTACAAATTGTGCTGCTATAAACATGGGTGTGCATATATTGTTGTACGATGTTTTAATTCTTTTGGAAAGATACCAAGAAGAGGAATAGCTGGGTCAAATGGAACCTCTAGTTTTGGTTTTTTTGAGCAGTCTCCACACTGATTTCTACCGTGCTTGCACCAATCTATTATCTGTATCTAGAGCTATGCTAAACCAGTCAATTTACGAACTTACCTATCACAATCTTAATACATATTCATATACTCTTGATCCAGCTACCTCTGAAAGGCCCACCTGTAAGTGCATGAAGCTTTGTGGGGACAGCTAGATACAAGCCATAACAGTAGCCAAAACTTGTAGCAATCCAAAAGGGTATTTGTGAGGAAGTTTAAATTTTGCCTTAGGAACAAAGAGAATGAAAAATATGTGCTTAGAAGAGGAATATAATTTGGAGAAGCTTCCCTTTTATTATACTTACTTGAATCATCTTGAATCCAGTATTTATATCTCAGATTTGAAAGACTGAGCGTCCCTTTAGGAGGAGGTGGTTATTCGGAAAAGAATTTTCTTTTTTTCTAATAACTTTTGGTGTGGAGTCTATAGATTTACGGTTTCCGTCTTCATTTTCATTTTATTCTTTTGCTCTGTATACGTTAATAGTTTAAAATTAAATATAAAGACATACTAATAGAACATTTTAAAATGCAGTTAGGTAATATATTTTTTTTAATGTGTGTATATATACAGAAAAATTTTCTATCCACGGGGGAAACAGATCCATCTACTCTGGGAGTTTCACTTCCTATTGGTGAGAGGTTATCTGCCAAGGTAGGTGGGTAGTAAGTTTTCTGAGACATCAAAATTCTATTTCTGTTTAAATGCAAACAGGTTACATTATTTTCCCATAGTAGAGTATGTTTATTTTTTACAAAATCGATGAAGTCTCTAGTTGTACTGTTTAGAAGTTTTTTAAACATATAATCATGTGATGATATATTTCTTTGATATGTGGATTCTTTTGTTATATGCTTATACTCAAATTGAATATTTGGAATTTATTTTTTTAGCAATGGTTTCTGAACTGTAAAGTTTATGCTATAGACACAGTTATCAAATGAACCATAGATGTGAGAGTATAGTGAGCTTTTATGAGGGTAAGGGTTGGGGTTCTTTGAATGTATGCTTCTCATATTTCTTAGAGGTGATGGCAATAAAACACTATCTACCCCTTGGGTAGACTCAATTTCCAAGGTAGATTAGTACATAAAACAAAAAGGATAGTAAGTTTTAAAAAAATAGTCCTTATTTCATTAATACTCTTTAGATTACTTTGTTTCAGTGACATCAACAGTATTAAGAAATTAAGAATATTTCCTAAGGTAATATTTGTGTATTAATAGATCATTTATATTATGATATTTTAGTGTTTTTGTACTTTTACCTTTTTATATTTAAAATATAGTGAGTCAATTAATCGTTGGAAGGAAATCTGGGCAGCAGGTGTTTTGGAGCTGGGTTGGAGAATCGGGAGGGAAAGAGGAGTTGTCCTTGAGAAAGAATGTTAACTATCATGTTTTTGGAAATGTGCTAAGGATAGACTTTCTTACAAACAGTTATATTTACTAATAGAAGAGATACATCTCTGAATGCTAATGGGCAGGATGTATCTGTTTAGGATTGCTTTTGGTGAAGAAATCTGGAATTTGTTGATTTATGGAGAATGGTTCTTTGCAAAATGTCATCTAATTTCTGTAATCACTATAAAAAAGGGAAATGTTTTGTAATAGAGATCTCATGTGTTAATGGGCCAAAACATAACATGTTCTCATGTGACAGAGAGATTTGAGGAGCTAGAATGATGGTCAGACCTTTTCCTTTTGTTCCTGTTCCTTGAATGATTTATAGCCTTGAAATTTTTAGTAAGCCTTGATTCTGGGTAAGAAATTTGATTTGTATAATTCTGATTCAGTATTAAAATAATTTTTCCTGAAGTTGGAATTAAGGTTGCTTTTTGGTTTTTGTTTTAAGGAAAGGTTGAAACTTGAACGAAACAAAGAATATAATCAGTTTCTCAGGGGTAAGGAAGAATCCAGTGAAAAGTTCAAACAGGTAGAAAAGAGCACTGAGGTAAGTTTTGGTTTTAATGTTTTAATATCATAGGCTGAATATTTCACACTATTTTGAAAAGCTTTTCCTATTTTGGATAAATTACTTGGATTTCATGTGTAAAAATTTAAAAAATTAAACCAAGCACAGGACATTCAATTTTATTTTGGAAATTTTTTTATCTAATGCTGAAGAACTTACCTTATTTTTAAAAATGCAGTTTCACTGAAGAAATTCAATTTTAGAGGTCAGTTTTATGAAATAAATTTTGTTTTTAGCTTTAAGTGATTTTTTATGTTGACAATTTCTATCTGTTTCTCAAATTTTAGGATGGTTTGTGTTATCAGAGCCAAAACATTATCACTGTCTATGCTCTTTATGTTGAGGAAGAATTTATCTTGAAATATTTTGAAGTAATATTTAACTGCAAAGATATGTCTAGTATCTCCTGGGATAGGAATTTGGATTTGTCTTTTTTTTTTTTTTGATCTTTTTGAGACAGAATCTTGCTATGCAGTTCAAACTGCAGTTCAGCCTGAGCTCACTTTGTAGCTCAGGCTGGTCTTGAACTTGCAACAATTTTCTTGCCTTACACTCTCGAGTGCTGGGATTACAGCTATGCACAACCACACCTGGCTGCTTGTTTTCTAGTTTTATAGACACTTATTCATTTTCGTGTTGTGTGTTTATTAATATTTGATGTTTTATTGCAAGGTAATTTTTGCTTGCATTTTTTTTCTGAAGAATAAATATTTCTTATAGGCGCTTAAATGTCAAAGATGAGAGTTCTAAGGCTTTACTTATATTTTAAGAAATAGTATCTCATCGATTTTTTTCTCTTTTATTTTTTAATTGAACAGCCCAAGAGTCAAAGAAATAAGCATCCTGTTAGTCAAGTTAAATCTGATTTACCTCCACAAATACAAACATCTTGCACAAATTCAGAAGATCCCAGGAGGTATGTCTTAACTCCTTCAGAGACCTATGAAGAGCTTCTAAACCGAAGGCGACTAGAAGAGGACAGATACCGACAGCTGGATGATGAAATTGAATTAAGGAATAAAAGAATCACTAAAAAAACCAATGAGGAAGTGGGTATTTCCAATACAAAACATCAAAGGTTTGCCAGCAAGGCTGGTGTTTCAGAAAGAAGATTTTACAGATTTGATGAAGATCCTGTTTTTGATAGACAGTATTGTAAACCAGACAAAGATCGTGAAGTAAGTGAAGAAATGGATGAAAGGTTTAGATATGAAAGTGATTTTGATAGAAGACTTTTGAGAGTATATAAAAATGACAGGTATCTACCACTTTGATTTTTATTTTCTTATTAATATTGTGTTAGTCTTTATCAATATATTAGGTAGGGCAGTTGTATTTGATTTATCATATAGTTCTAAGAGACTATCAGTTTTATAAAGCACTGTTATTTTATGGGCCACTAGGGGCAAAAAAATGAACACTCAAGATGAGGACTCTATTATAAAGCTGAAAACCTGGAAGCTGTACCTTTCACATGAAAATAAATGGAAATAAACTTTCCCACAGAAAGGGACAGAAATTTAAATTGAAGCTAGGCATGGTGAGGCAGGAAGATTGGAAGTTTGAGCACAGCCTGGGCAACTTAGTGACTTAGTAAGATCCTATCCCAAAATTAAAAATAAAGACTGGGGATATAGTTCAATACGAAGTTCTGGGTTGATTCTCTAGCACTGCAAACCGGTCAAAACAGGAAATTTCAATATCTTAAGCTTGGCACTGAAAAGAGAGTAAAAAAACTAAAGTCTTCCCCGGAAATTTACAGTGTAAACCAGTGCACAGGTTCATGGTCTGAATTCATGCTGCCAGTAGTGCCCAAAATACCCCTACAAGAATCAGTGTCAATTGAGTGTCTCAAGTCATTGGCAAGGGAAAAAGAACTCTTCTGTGCAGTTACATGACTTAAAACCAGGTTGATGGACATCCCTATTTAGATGTTAAAATATAGGGGAAAAGGGGGCAGTTTAAAATCAGTCCAATAGTTTTTTTTAACTGAAAATAGTTTATTCCTTTAATGGCTATATATTCTAATTATCAATATAAACATTTTCAAGTTACTGATTGAACATTTGTCTTAAGTGAAATAACATTACATTTTTATTGGATTTTCAGATGCTTTTAATTTCCTTTGAATGATTATATTGGTGATAATATTTATAATTAACCACTACAAAGAGATCTTATTTTGTTGTCATATTCATTTTTACTACTACTAAAACTAAAACTCTGGACATAATTACAAAATTAATTTTCTTTGTTTTTCTTTTTCTCTGTTCCCCCTCCTTCCTAAGTCAGTCTCTGATAAATTCTATGCTTTATTTTACATTGACTTCTAATTACATTGTAAACTTTTTAATGTACAACAGTATATTTATTTGAAGATGGGAAAGTGAAAGTTTTCCTCAAGAAATATTTTTTAAACTCATATCATGAATTGCTGGCAATATTTTTACATAATTAACAAGGTGCTTAGCACTTTGTTTTTATATGCTAGTAAGTTGAGTAAAATTTACAATGTTTTAGGAATTTTTTTTTTTTTTAATTAGTACCGGGCTTGAACTCACGACCACCTGCTTGCAAGGCAGGTGCTTATGCCACTGAGCTAAATCCCCAGCCCCTGTTTTAGGAACCTTTGAATGTAGTAGTATGCCTTGTGATCCTTTGAAATTTAGTCTTGTTTTTAAGCAGTCATCCTATTGTTTATTAATGTGAGCTTCAGAAATTTATGTTAGCCTTATATTTTATTATAACATGTAATGTTAAGTAAAAAGTTTTTAGCATGAAAATGCTGGAGTTTTTTCTATATGATTAATGTGCTTAGGACTTCCAATTTACTTAAATATTGGTATTTGCTGTTTATAATTAGTAGTCATTTAATACAAATCTGAAATAGTAATCTTTCTGAAGTTGGAAATCTCTGTTAGTCACATAGATGTAGTGTTTACTTAAGTGTAAGACACTCCTAAGCTTAATGTAAAAGATATAAGTAGAGAGAAATATCTTACTAGAATTTAAGTTACCTAACTTGGTGTTACTTTTTGTTCTTTTAATAGTTTTCATTTATCTTTGGATAGGCCATTTTAAAAATTGTTTTCCTCACTTTATTTTTAAAAATTTTTTTATGGTACTGGGATTTGAACTTAAGACCTCGTGCTTGCCAGGCAGGTGCTGTGCCGCTGAGCTATATCCCTGGCTCCTCCTCACTTTAAAGTTACTTGAGTTGAAAATAGAAAACACTGGTGTTAAAATTTCAGTTCTAGAACTAAAAGTAAAGAAAACATTTCAGAATTAGAAAAACATTTCAGAGTTTTTCTTTAACTTTTATAACAGTAGTACCCTTAATAGCAGAATTCATTTAGAAGAGAGAAATTTTTGATATGAGGGCAAAGTGATACAGCTACTGTTTTATCAATTAGATGGTTTCTTTTAAGTAAGGAGAAATTGGACTCTTCCTTCCAATGTGCTATATCAATATAGGACTAACATATGGTAAAATTTTATTTTTATAATGTTCTATTATTGATATTGTAAATGTTATAAATTTACTTCTGAAGCAGGATGACTTATTAAGGAAAAAAGGAAAAGATTCAGTGTCATTTAGAAATTGTTTTATTCCTATTTAAATTAAATGGATGAAAGCTTTACTTTTGTTTTCTTTTTTCTTTCTTGAGTTTTTGAGACAGAGTCTCACTATGTATTTGAGGCTATCCCTGAATCCACTATACAGCTGAGGCTGGCTTCTCAACTCATGACCTCAGCCTCCACAGTGCTGGGATTATAGACATTCCTTCAGCACCAGACCCAGTTTACTTGCTATATTTTTGAAGAAATTTTAAACAAAATTGATGCATTAACTTTTAAGGTAAATAGTTTTTTGAGTTAGTACCTGGGTTCTGAGAGTGTTAACTAAATACTGCTATTTTTTAAAAAAAACAGTAAAGGAGAAAAAGGGAAATCATTCTGTAGCTATTTTATTCCCTCAGTTGTAATCTAATTTGTATTCAAAGGAAAAAAAGTTTTTATGAAGTCTGCTTTTTTTGCCAAAACCCAATGGTTTGGGGCGGTTACTACTGTGTATTTAAAGTCATTATATATATATATAAAATTTGTTTTTGGGTCATAAGAATTGTTTTAATTTGATGTTCTAGCTCTTAAGTTCTTAATAACTAAACAGAAAGGACTTCCCAGGAACAAACTGGACCTATACTGGGTCTCTGGACTTTGATTGGGGTCATATTGTTCTTAGACACTTAGTGAATACATTAGTCCTGTAAATTATTAAGGAGTAATCTTACAATGGTTGGAAAGGTTGTTAGTGTGAACCTAAAGGCTAGGTAAGAACGATTAAATGCTAAATTTATTAGATGGAAGCTTGGGGAATGCTACTTTATTGAAAGGACATTTAGTAAATGGAGGAAATTCTATAAAATTATAATGACATTTTTAGTAGAGAATAAGATTTCTGTACAAACTATAATTGGTTTTTAACTTTCTCTTCCTTTTTTAATGTTTTACATTAATAACTTTAAAAATATGTATGGAATCTATTTGTTAATAGTAGTTCTTAACAAAGATAAACACAATAATTAGTTGTTTCATAGCTCAAAAGGAGCTTCATAAAGCCTTAACATTTCATGATTTGTTAAATAAAACCAGTAGATTTATAGGCTCTGAGGGCAACAGTATTAATGATATTTTTATTTTTATTTTTTATATTTTTTATGTTTTTGACCCAGGGTCTTGCAGTGTAAGTTGATTGTGAACTGACTGTAGCCCAGGCTGACCTCAAACTTGAGGCAATCTTCCTGCCACAGCTTCCTTAATGATGGATGACAGGTGTGGGCCATCATGCCCACTTGGCATTTTAATGAAATGCAAATATCTGGGGATTTTTTTTTTTTTTTGGTCTTTTTGAGACAGAGTTTCATTATGTACTTCTGGCTGGCCTTGAACTCATTTTGCAGCCTGAGATGGCCTCAAATTCGCAGTGATCCTCCTGCCTCAGCCTACTAAGTGCTAGGATTATGGGTGTGTGCCACCACACCTGGTTTCTATTATTTTTCTTGACTAAATATTTCTTGTATGTTGATTTTGTTATCATTATCTGTGACAGGTGGATTTTATAATCTTGTTAATGACTCTTTTTCTTTGGTAAATAGTATAAGTTAGAATGTCTTTTATATGGACTCTTTATTGGGAAATCTTTGTGGTTTTACTATAGAGTTTAGCTGAGACCTTGCTTTTATACACAAGTAAAATAATGTGTTATATTTCTTAAATTTAGAATGAACTTTGAAAATGACTTCTTGGGCATTTAGTGCTTGCTTTCTTATCTATATGCTGAAGAGCATTATTTTTATATGCTGGTACACATTTAGAATGTGTATGCTTTTGGATAGCTGTCACAAAGATAAGCTAGAATTGTAAATCCAAATATTGTCTTTAGACAACTTAATTGAAAATGTAGGAAGCCATAAGCTCTTTGGTAACATTTTTTTTGGTAAATTTTATAAACATGTTTTGTATGTCTAATAAATGGCCTTTATTTCTAGAATTCCAAGTTATGCTTTAAAAACTTTATAACTTTAAATTACTGTGCTTTAAATTTTCATTGATATGGCTACCTCTTTGTCACATAAGTGTGTTTACTTTTTTGTGTTGGGTCATGGATTCCCAAGATCACTCCTAGGTTTGATGATTCTCTGGGATGACTTTTAGGATTTGTGTATAATTTTAATCATGGCTATGTGTATAGTTGTAGTCATGGCTGATGTATTGCATCAGAAAGATAGAAAGCCAAATCAGCAAAGGAAAAAGGTGCCTGGGACAAAATCAGAAGGAAAGGAAACACAAGCTTTTCAGATCTTCTCCCAGAGAAGTCACACAGGAGATGCTTAACTTTTACTATTGAATTATTGACCACATGAGGAAATGTTTGCTCATTTAGATTCAGTGTCCAAGGTTTGGGCTGGTCATTTACTAAAGTTCCAGATTCCCTTAAGGCATTTTAACATGGACTGTATTATTTGGACCAATAGCTTAGCAATAGTGAGCCACTCATACTAGTTATCGGAATGATGGGAGCTCTTCTAAAATCTTTGTTCCTAACTACTAGCCATGGCTGTCTGTACAAGGAGGTTTGTCTAATGATAGAAAAGCTCTGCCTGCTCTGGTAAATCTTATAGATTCAGTATAACTAATCTTGGTTGCCTGCCATTGACATTTATAAGTTTGAGTTTACATTTACCTGTGCTTTCAGATGTGGACATAGGAAATGGCCCTAAAACTGATGGTTCAGTTTAAAAGACAGTAACTGGACTTTACGTGAAATCAGATATTCTTTTGGTAAATTGAAGTAAATTCAAAGTTCTTTTTAAAATGGCCCATTGAGAGCTCTGTTTTAGATGTGGAAGCCATTTGAATATTATCCCCAAATATTAAATTATTCATGTTAAAATCCAAATAGTTTTTTTCTCCACAGATGATTTTGATAGTAGTGTGATGGAAACAAGTAAAGAAAATGTTATATACTAGTTCTATCAGAATGAAAAGTTCCTTTTCTATTAAAATTAAATTTCAGTTTTAGTAATTTGATAGGGAAAGTCATCTAAAAATGTCAGTGAGTAGCTGTCTTAGTTACTTTCTTGATGCTGAGACACAGGACTTGACACCTACAACTCTTTAAGAAGGAAAAGTTTATTTTGGCTCAGTTTATAGTTTTCAGCCCACAGTTGATGGCTCCAAGGTAGGCCAGAAACAGCAAGGATGAAAGGATATATACCCTTTTGGGCCCTGCACCTAGTAACCCACCTATTTCTGCCAGGCTTCACCTCTCCATGTCCCACCAAGCTGTAAGCCCATCAGTGAACTCATCCAGTGATGAGTTTCACATACTCATGTTTTAGTCATCTCCCGAAAGCCCCACTCCGAAAGTGAGTGTATGAGGCTTTGGGGAAACATTTAGACTAAACTATAACAGTAGTTTAACAAGCATATTTCTATTCTCTTAAGTAAGGCACTCTAGTTGTTAACTAAACAGCCTCATAAGAAAATAAGACTTGGGGCTGGGGATTTAGCTCAGCGGCATAGTGCCTGCCTTGCAACTGTGGTCATGAGTTCGATCCCTGGTACCGATAAGAAACAAAAACAAAAACACCACAAAAACAGAAAATAAGACTTATAAAATGCTGGTTTTCTTGGACATGTATTGGTATAAGGAAAGTTATATTCATTTTTGAGGTATGAGAAATTAAATGAAAAAATCAGTGTTTGCCAAATGGAAAAAGATGATGTTAATTTAAAAATTGTTTCACAGCTGGGCATAGTGGCTCATGCCTGTAATCCCAGCACTCGGGAGGCTGAGGCAGGAGGATCATTGTGAGTTCAAGACCAGCCTAGGCTACATAGTGAGCTCAAGGCCAGCCTGAAGTGCATAGAGAGCCCCTGTATCAAAAAGAAAAAAAAAAAAATTGTTCCATTATTGTTTCCTAAAAAGATTTTTAAAGAAGAAATTAAAAAAAATACTCTTTTCATTTGTGTACTTGAAAGTAAAGAGAACTGATCATATCTGACTCCACAAATTGACCTGTTTGTTCATGTTCTCTATTCAGCTTTTGTTAACATTTGTTCTTTCATGTTATATATGTGTTCATAAATGTTGTGGTTTTCTATTTTTAATGTATTGGTATGATTGCTACACTATTTGTATATACAGTTAAATATTTCCCCAAATTTATGAATTTTAACTTTAAAAAGTCCCATTTTGAGTTTTGACTGTTGTCTTCAGAAGTACAATGACTGTGAATATACAGTGCCCAGAGTAGTACTTAGCATGCAGGAATTGCTCAGTTATTCACTTTTTAAGTGAATAATAAAAAGTCTACCTTAACTTGCTTTAACTTTAAAAATGTTCCAAGTCTGTAATTTGAAATAAAAATTTTTCAGAAATTATACTGAAATAATTTATGATAATCTGCTTTTAAAACGTACTAATAGGGGCAGGGTGTGTAGGTCCTTCCTAGTGTATGCAATTCCCCAGGCCTGCAAATCAAGCCCACCCTAATCCCACCTCATCCCCTTGACCCCAAGTCAAGCCCAAGCCAAGCCAAACCTAAACTGTTAGTGTCTGTTTTTAACTAGCAGATCATACTTGAAACAAATCTCATTTGTATTAATTTTATAATATATTTACAGTACAACTTCATTATAACACTCTGTTCCCCTTTAACGTTTCCAACATCAAATGTTAAAATGAGAAGGTCCACTGTAAGTGGAATATGCTCTGTAAGATAATGCGTAGGAAAAGACCAGGGGATGTGCCTTCTATGGAGAATGATGGTGATATCAGAGAACAGTCAAACACACGAATTTCATTTGCTGGAAATGAAAGGTATAGTATGTGATATAAATTCTGCCCTTCAGTCACTACACTGAAACAGCACCTACGTGAAACTGGCTCCTTGAAAACGTAGAAAGGTTAGCATTTTGATAGCCTTCCTACCTAATGAGAAAAGAATTAAAGTGAAAAAGAAAGTGGCAAAGAGGCAGTAAATGTGAATTTATAGTACTTTACAGCATTATTTTGAAGAACTAAGTTTTTGGTTATAAAGTCTGTGCAACATGTTCTGAGTAGGTCTCTATCATAAAGTATATAAATTTGTTAGAAATGGAGATAGACTTCTATTTTAATAGAGAGCATATCTGTTTAAAATATCTTGGGAATCATAGTCATGCACTTTGACTGAAAATAAGCTGAAAATATTCCTGCAGTGTGAATTTTTCTTGTAAAACTTGATTTTAAGTTTATTGAATAGATAATTTTTTATGTTTCCTTTAGAAGTTAGTGCTCATATATGTTTCTGTCTTTGGGAAGATAGGAAATAACTTCATAACTTTTTAATTTTGATGCTTGTGTCATATATAAGGCTAGATCATTCTAATGTATAGTACAATAAAGTTATTTTTGATTTTTGTCATGTATTGAAGTTGTCTAAAGGAATGTACTACATAAAAGAATACTTGCAAAAACAGTTTATTGTGTTTTTAAACACAATTACATTTTCATTGAGGGAATTATTATTTTCCCCTTATTTCTGTCTTCAAGGAAGGTTTTTTATTTTTTATTTTTATTTTTAAAGAAATGATCTTTTCTAAGTATGTGCAATGTTTATAGTTTCTCTTTTAGGATTATAGGTATTTATCCATTTTTGTTACTAGATACCCATTCTTATGAAAAAGATTTTTTTTTAATCTATAGAACCAGTGAAGTAGGTTAAAGAAACATTTTATTTATAGTGTCGTTCTAAGGTCAGATTGACCTGGAACTCTCAGTGTACCCCAGGCTGTCCTTAAATTTGTAGTCCTCCTGCCTTAGCCTCCAAGGACTAGAATTACAGGCATATGCCACCACACCCAGCTAAAAGGTTATCTTTTTATAGAGCCTGAATACATTGATATTTTGCTCTGTAAAGAAAAAAAAGCCATGATTATATATATGTATATACACACACATATATAATACCTAAATATATTTAGATAGATACAAATGCAAGGGGATCAAAAAGATGGGTAGGCAGGAGAGGGAAGGAAGGGAACGGAGATGAAAAAAGGAATTAAGATGTGTTCCATACATGTACCAACTTCCCATAAAGAATGTAAATATGTACTATACACGTGCACTAATAAAATTTTAAAAAATATGTGCATTTTGTATTGTCTGTAGTACTGTGAAAGGCAGTAACCCATATTACTTTTACTCTTTTGCTTCCTGAAAATTGTCTAGATATTAATCAATATTCTCTTTTTTTTAGTGCTCAAGACAATGAACCATCCAAATCTAATAGAGAAATCTGTAGTCCTTTTGCAGGGATGCTTTTTGGTATGTAAAGAATTTCCATATGATTATACTTTTGCAGTATTCTATGAAAGATCTTTAATGAAAATTCTGTTATAGTACTACTTTTACTAATTGTAGAAAATATTTATCAGTGCTTACAGTATGAAAGGTGCCATGCTGAACATTTAATATGGACTGTATAGGTCTGTATAATATTAACGCTAAATAGCTTAGGGATGCACTTTCTTTGCATTGTTGTAATCAAAGATATCAGATTTTCCTCTAATTAATGCACATGTATGATCTTTATAAATTGTTAACATACAAAGAGTTCTTTTATCAGTCCATTTGGCAAACTTTATACCAGAACAATTTATCTTTTTGAGACAGGGTCTTGCTATGCAGTTCAGGCTGACCTTTGGCTCCCTTTGTAGACCAAGCTGGTCTTGAACTTGAAACAATCTTCTTGCCTCAGCCTTCCTAGTGCTGGGATTATAGCAGTGCACTATCAGGTCCTGACCTAGATCCCCAATCTCCTAAATGAGTGTATGGCTAAAGCTTACACAAAGTGAGACAAATGGTGTATGATTTTAGGGCTCTAGGAGGGTCAACAACCTTTCAGTTAAGCTCGAGACTCTGAAGGCTAATACAGGGACTTCCCTGGACTGCCCATTTTTATTAGGTCTAACAACAAAGGGTGTGGAAACTGAGGAAAGCACAGGCAGTGAGCAGGTCCTTGGGAGTCACTTCAAGGATGTCTCCAAGTAATGAATCATGTCAATAAGACAGTGTAACTGTCTTATCATGAAGACATGGTAGAAGTGAAACAGTAGGTGTAATTCCTGCAGCTGCAGTCTCTATCTGCTTAATTGATGTTTGAGCCAAGTGTCCACAGCTGTGGCCTTATTGTGCCCTTTGAGGTATCTTTGGCCTCACAGGCTACTACAGGCCTTAGCCAGGACCAGTGATCAAATCAGCTCCCATCAGCAGACAAGGGGCCTAGACCTAGGACGGACTCAGAGATAAATATAGGAAGCCAATTAGTTAATTTTAAAATCCTGCTCAGAGCTGCTTCATACTGGTCTACAACAGTGCACAACCACACACAGCCTAACAATTTTCAAAGTTTATGATTTTGTTCCCTACTTTGCTTTGTCTTTGCATGTACTGATAAAAAGTTTCCATTTGGCTGTAGAGTGCCAAATGTTTCTTTCCTTATAAATTCTTATACTGGGGATATATTAGAATAATAACTATATGCATATAATGTGTGGTATTCAAATGATAAGCCATTAATTAATTTTAAAACAACATTGTCAGAATGCTCATTCATCAAAGGGTTTGCACTTTTTCTAGTATAGACATATTCATAGGTGTAACTACTGGGCAAGTATTTTATGTAGTTTTTTCCTGTATTTGTGCCATTTTCCTTTGATATGTTAGCAAAAATGCAAATATCCTCTCTATAGTTTCATAATTTCATACACTGTTACATTTTTCCAGGCTTTATTGCATCCTTGTATGTACTAATAATTTCTTCCATGATTTTTAAAAACTTAGGAGATTCTGGGTTCTAGATATGATGTTGTCAGAGAAATGTAAACAATTCAAAAAGTAATCTTCTTGCATGGCATTCTTTATATGTCCGCTGGCATACATGTTATTTTCAGACTCATATAATCTACTTCTAGTAATGGTACTACCTTCATAATTAGTAATATACCTATAAAATTTTTCATCTCATTAATTGTGACAGATTCCCAACATTGCTGAGATGTTTTCTTTTTTTTTTTTTTTAACTAAAACCCCATTGTAGCTGGGTGTAGTGGTGCATGCCTGTAATCCTAGCACTTGGTAGGCTGAGACAGGAAGATTGTCACGAGTTCGAGACAAGCCTGGGCTACAAAGTGAGCTCAAGACCAGCCTGGACTGCATAATAAGACCCTGTCTCAAAAAGACACACACACACACACACACACAAAACTATGTATGGCATGCATGTTTGTTTCTTCTATTATTTCAAGTATACCATTTGCTTCAAATAATTTATACAACAGAGAAATCACTGAAATTAATATCTCTTATTAAAAGTTGTACATTTCTCAGTTTTTTTTTTTTTTTTTTCTTTTGAGACAGAATCTCGCAATGTACTTCAGGTTGGACTGAACTCACTATGTAGTCCAGGCTGGCCTTGAACTTGCAGTGATCCTCCTGCCTCAGCCTCCCAAGTGCTGGGATTATAGGCATGTGCCACCAAACCTGGCTTCTCAATTCTGTACGCTTATGTTTTATCATGTTTCCATTATTGGCTGCTATTCTTCTTCTTCTTTTTTTTTTTGTCTTCCTTTTTTTTTTTTTTTTTTTTTTACTGGTACCGGGGTTTGAACTCACAACTGCCTGCTTCCAAGGCAGGCGCTTATGCCGCTGAGCTAAATCCACAGCCCCGCTATTCTTCTTCTTCATCTTCTACGTTCATGTCCAAATATGCATAATGTTTATTAAATGAGTGTATTTGCCACAAAGTTACATTCCCCTGTTCCTGGATGGTTAGAACCAATGTAGTCAAAATGACCATACTTCCAAACTGATATTTGATGCATTCCCGATCAAAATTTCATTTTTTAAAAAACCTAATTGGAGAAAGCAGTTCTAAATTTCATGTGAAGCCCGAAGAGAAGCAGAATAGCAAAAGCACCATTGGGTAAAAAGATCAAACTGGGAGGCATCATAATCCTGAACCTGAAGTTAAATTGCTAAGCAAATTTGATAAAAACAACATGATACTGGCACAAAAACAGACATAAGGATTAGCAGAACAGAACAGAGCACACAGAAACAATGCCAAGCATTTTCAACTATGATCTTTGACAAAGGGGCCAAAAAACACACTGGAGTGAAGATAGCCTCTTTAACCAGTGGTGTTTGGAAAACTGACTGTCCACACGCAGAAGATTGAAATTGGAACTATATCTCACACGATCTACTAAACTAAAACAAAAATGGATTAAAAAACTAAATGTTAAAACAGAACCACTTAACCTGCTGACAGATAATATAGGTCAGATGCTTGAAGTCAAAGGCATTGTTAAAGACTTTGAACAGAAGAACCCTGGCTACAGAGGAAATAGTTCTGAGAATCAATAAATAGGGTCAAATAAAAAAATCTCTTCATAGTGAAAGAAACAACCAACAGTAAAAAGACAACTTACAAAATTGGAAAAATATTTTGCCAGCCATTACTCAGAGGACTATTACCTAGAATTTATAAAGAAGTCTAAAAAATTAGACACTTGCCAAAAGACTCATTCGCAGTATGGACACGTGAAATGAAGGTATCTTTTAGAGAAATGCAGATTATAACAACACTGGTGTTTCACCTTGCTCCTGAAAGAGTGACCATCATCAAGAAATCAAATAACAAATGCTGAAAAGACTGCGGGGAAAAGGAACCCTTCCACACTGTTGGTGGAAATGTAAACTATATAACCACTATGGAAATCAGTGGGGAAATTCCTTAAAAAACTGAAACTAGATGGGTGTATTTGACCGTCTCATCCCCTTCTAGGTATCTTCCTGAAAGAGTTAAAGACATCACATTATAATGATATGTGCATACCCATGTTTATACATAAGCAGCATAGTTCATAATATCTAAATCTTGGGAGCAGCCTGTGTGTCCATCAGCAGATGAGTGAATAATGTGGTGTTTACACAGAGTGAAGTATTACTCTACTCTAAAGAAAGATAAATTTGAGTCATTTGTAGGGAAATAGATGTACCTTGAAATCACAATGTTAAGTGAAATAAAGCAGAAACACAAGCTTAAATGTCACATGGTTTCTCTTATGTGAGACATCCATTTTCCTGTGATGCTGGAAATCAAACCTAGGGACTCGCACATGCTAAGCCTTTGCTCTACCACTGAGCCATATGCCCTCCCCCAGTTCTTCATTCACTTTAGCTCAGTGTTCTTTATTCACTTGAGTTCAATTTTCTTTCCCTGTGCATGTGGTCTCAAAATTACATTTGGCAAAAACTAGAATGATTGTAGGATTCACTTTATTTTGTTTCTATCAAGTGATACAGTGCTGTGCTGCTTATTGCCAAATGTCCAATAAGTTTTTGTATGTTTTTCCTAATTTTCTAGTTATTCACAGTGGGAGGTTAAATCTTTTGGTTGTTAACCTGTCATGATTGGAAGTGGAATGGAAGCCTACTTTGACTTTAAAATACTGTTACTAACCTTAATTTCAGTCATGGCACTCCTCTGGGAACTTCACAGTTCCTGACATCTGTGCTTAATGGGCAAACTCAACCCAGTATGGTTGGGAGACCAGTAATTAAGGCTGTAGACAAATTTCTGATTTTGAAATTCTGTGACTTATGTGGCATTCCAATCATGTGTATCTAGATTGAGAATTTATTTTTTGCCCCTAGTTTATACAATAATGATCTTCTCTGGATCCAAAAGTTTTAATCAACTTTTACATAAGTGATATCAAGGTGAGAGGTTTTTTTCCTGGTAGGATTAAAGTAACCAAGTTTTTTACTGCTAGTATGATTAGTGTTGCATTTTAAAATGGTTAATCTTCCTTAAATGTATTTGATGTACTGAGTAGGGAGAAGGTAACTGGGAAGTGAAGTTAGGAGGTTATTGCTACAGTTTAGGTGAAGTACAGAGAGGAACTAACCAAGATTAATGGTGTTTAGAATAAAAAGGAAGGGAGCCTCACTGTAATTGAGGAAGAGAGGGTGAACCTCAAAGTTATGAGATACTGTACCTCCATTATTGGGGCTACTAGCAGAAAACTAAGAGGGACAGTTGGTTTAGAAGGTTTTGAGTGGAACTTGTTAAATTTAAGGGGCTTATGAAAATATTAAGTAGAGGTGCTAATCAGATTATTGGCAGAATAAGGACAGAGATTAGAACGTTTTGACTAAAAGTGGAGGATTGGGAGGTATTAATGTATCTTGTGTTTGACACATGGTATAGACTTTAAATTAAGAAATTAATTGAAGTACCGATGCATGTGATACTCCTTCTATACTCAGTATTCTTTGACTTAATTAGAAAATAACTTTTTAAGTTTTGGTTTTATGACACTTAAGACTTATTTTATTGTTTTCTTAATCTCCAGGAGGCGAAGATCGAGAACTTACTCAGAGAAGGAAAGAGAAATATAGACTAGAACTATTGGAACAAATGGCTGAACAACAGAAAAATAAGAGACGGTAATGAAAGGTTTGCATTTAATATAGGTGTTTTGAATTTAAAATGTACTTATGTAAAATGTCATGACTGTAAAAGAAGGGACTCTTTTTTAACATAATTTTTGTTTTATGAATCACATATATCATCAGTACATTGTAATTCAGCAAGGAAAATAAATGCTATGACAATGTTAATTTTATCAGAGGTAACAAACTATGTAGGTATTATGCAATAGGCTTGTTACTTCTTTTGTTAACTTGCTCAGTTTTTTTGTTTAAAGCCATGGTATCTATGTGCCTATTGTATTATCCCTTATATAGTAACAAACTATTTTATGCTTTTAAAATCTCAAGCATACACACATAAATACAGTGTAAAATAATCATATGGTAAATCACAGCATTAATGTCGTATACGAGTCTCAGTGTTTATTAACTTTTGTGTAGAAATATCTGCAAAATACTGGCTATAGTTTAAAATTAGGAGTGGAAGTCTCAATTTTAGAGAATTTGAGATCTAGGAGGAAGCTAATATCCACCCTCTGCCATTAGCCATCTTTTAACATCATTTTCTTTAAAATTCTTTTTTTTTTTTTTTTTTGTACCAGGAATCAAACTCAGGACCTTGTTTTTGCAAAGCAGGCACTGTGCCTCTGAGCTACCTCGGCCCTAAAATTCTTACTAGAAAGCAAGATAGTTTTGTTTAAATTTTTATCCTTTATATAAACTGAAAATATACCATGAGATGTCTGTCTCATAGACAGATGTCTGTCTTTATTTTTGGGTTTTATTTTGTGTGGATTACTTTGTACTTGAATATTCATAGGCTGGTTTTAAGATACTTACTTTATGTCAGTTACATATAAATTCTAGTTTAATCTGTATCAAGTCAGAAGATTTGAGTTTTGGTAAATTATTTAAGGTTTTATTTTCTCTTAAAGAAATTATTTCTATTTGGAGATGTGTTATATAGATTTTGTGTCCAAGTATGTTTCAATGATGGTAATAATTTTGACAGTGTTTGCTATAACTTTTTAATATATAAAACTTTAATTTTGTTTAGAGAAAAAGATTTAGAACTCAGAGTTGCAGCTTCTGGAGTACAAGACCCTGAGAAATCGGTAGGGGTTCCTGGCACCTCTTATTGCTCTTTCATTTCATTATTCCTGCATCCCCAAATTTAGGGATAGATATTTCCTGGGAGACTGTTAAGAGTACATCAGTTTGAACATTAATAAAATAAATTCAGTTCTTATAAAATGCAAATATTAATTCTCACCTATTGTTTCATTGTCCGATTTTTCTTTTGCATTTCATTTTTTAGTTTTTTTTTTAAAAATTAGTCCTTTACTTCATTTACATGTACTATTTCCAAGGAAATATATCTGCTTAATTCACAAGTGATGTTAATCTTGACTATGTCTTGAGCACTTAAAATCTCCAAAGAAACTAATTCTAGTCTTTAAGCCTTTTAGTTTTATCGTTACCTAATGTAAAACTAAAACAAAAACAATCTTTTTTCTTTAATTTCATAATTCTGACCATAAAGTGAAATGAACTACATTGTTGCAGTTAAGGAAGAGGTAACAGTTTATTGCTCTTGCTACAAGTGCTTTTTAAATAGTTTGATGTGTTTATTTACTAAGGCAAATTTTTGTTTCACTTTTAATGATCAGATCTTTAATTTTATTAAAAAGTTCATTGTTTCATAAGGATATAGCAGAGCCAGGTGTGGTGGCACACTCCTGTAATCCCAGCACTGGAGGTGGATTGTTGCAAGTTCGAGACCAGTCTGGGCTACAAAGTGAGCCCAAGGCCAGCCTGAACCAAATAGTGAGACCCTGTCTCAAGACAAAATAAACAAAACATAAGGAAATAGCAAATCCTTAACATTAGAATTATTTAAATTGTTATTCAGCTGTAGGAAGCTTTGGATTTACTTCTACCTATACTAAGTATACATCCTTTGAGTTACTTATTTTTAAAAAAGTAATAGTAGGGCAAAGGGTAAAGCTCAGTAGTAGAGTGTGTTTAGTAGGCATGAAATCCTGGGTTCAATCCCCAGCATAAAAAAAAGAAAAAACAGTTTAATACTGCACAGTATCTCTCCCATGTACTTCTGACTGTTCATAGAATAAAACAGATTAATTTAAAAAATCATTCCAGAAAAAGCAAGATAAACTTGTAAGTTAAATATGCTTTCTTCTATCAGTAAATACCTTTGATGATTTTTGCAGTCAAAATTTCCTTTTAGTCAGTTGTCCTAGCTCTTTGGGAGGATGAATCCTGAGGATTACAGGGCAATTTAGCAGGACCTTGTCTAAAAGAAAAAAGTAAAAATAAGAGATGGGGATGTAGCTCATGTAGCTCATTGCCAAGTTCCTGGGTTCAATCCTTGGTTCCAATGAAAAAATACCCTTTTATTTTATGAATGAGATTTTTAAAAATATAGTTATTTGTGTGTTAAATTTTGGAGTATTTGACATTTGAATTTAAACCCTTAAAGAGTGTGTATTTGATTTACGATATTAAAAAGCAGATGTATTTATGTATTTAACGTTTTTCAGAGATAATAATTAAACATTACTTATGCATTTACTTTTGATGTCAGATCTTAAAAAGGATATATGAATGTTTGATAGTAGGTGTTAGCACAATGTGGCCTGTGGCTGAACCCAGCTGATACTTGTTTTGTAAATATAGTTTTATGGAAGCACAGCCTCCCTCATTTCTATGTTGTCTGTCCCATAGCTGAGTGGGACAGCTGTGAAGAGATTGCAATGCTTAGTATATTTACTCTTTGGCTCTTCACAGAAAGGAGTTGCTGACTGTGCTGTATAGAGTACTTTGATAGCAGAAATGGCAATGGATAGAGAAATAGCAGAGTAATGTATTATAATAGAAAGGCTGGCTCATTTAAAGTTAATTCCTAACTCTCATTGATTATTAGATATGTGGCCTTAGGTGATTTACGTACTTGTCAGAAAGCCTCAGTTACCCATTTATGTAGTAAGAATTAGATCATGAAAATATTTTATAGCTATAAAATTCTTATTCTATGACAGTTTTAAGTGCCTGCTGGGAGAGAGGGTCTTTTGAGCCCCTTTCCACCTTTAAATTTGTGCTACTGTATAACAAACAGTTTTTTCCTTTATTTTAGCCTGATAGACTAAAGCAGTTTAGTGTGACATCAAGACAATTTGGAGAGATGACACCACCTGAAAGACCCAGAGTAGCTTTCCAGACTCCTCTCCCTCCTTTATCTACTCCTTCTGTCCCACCCATTCCATCAATTCACTCCGCCCCTTCTCAAAATGAAGATTTGCACAATGGACTCAGCAGCACTCTTGGTGAAATGCTGCCTCCCAGGTGCTTGTTTAAAATGTTTTGTGTTCGGGAATTAGGTAACATATTGTTTAATTAATATTTGAAAGGATAAACTGAATTAGATGATATTATCTTTCAGAGATTTTGTATAATTAATAACTGTTATATACTTTCTCTTAAAATTTATTTTCTTTTATTTCTCTATTTCACAAGGGAATTAACATCCTTTAATTGTTTAAAGATGATTTTTATTTCTAGAATAAATCATTAAACACATTTTACTTTTGGGTTTTAGATCCTATTCAGATATTTTATATATTTTAACATATAAAAGCTGTGTATTATTCTCAATTTTGTTATTTCTACTTGGCAAACATTGAATTTTTCCTTCAACTTACGCAGAAAAAGTTTCTAATATGGTTGTATATAAATATGATTTTAGCTAATTTCCTTAAATTCTTTCCTTATTACTCAGGGGCTATGTAAAACTCAGCTTTCTAGAGTAAAAAGTGTTGAAATAATAAAACCTGTAACCTTGGTATTGGAGTAAAGATTTGATTTCGGTAGATAGAAGGTACCATGCTATTTTAGACTACACATAGAGAAAATCTTGTTGACATAATATTTTTGTATAACGTATGCTTAATCTTTACTTTTATGAATTATATGAATGGATTTAAATCTGTTGATGGTTTTCTTAACTTTACAACACTCACATTTCTGTAGTATCCGTTCATTATTTAGTAGACGTTGGTCTTTTATTTACTACTAATAAATTGTAGGGCCATGTTTACTGTATTTATCAAGTGCTTTTTCTTTGATGGTTTTCATATTTAACAGACTGCATAGGATTAGAATTTCAGGGCATTGTATGGTGGTTTTAGCTTCTGGTAAGAGATTGAACTGGAGTTTACTATATGGAATTTCAGCAAAGTATTGGTCAACTTTTGTTTTTTCATGTATAAAAGTGAACAGTACAATTTTTTTCTTATTAACAGCATTGTGAATATTAAGTCTTACATAAATCTATACAAGTTATAAGTTGTTGACATTAGCTCCTTTTTATAACTTTTGTCACTATGTCTTTGATGATAGTGTGGCTAGACAAATGAATAAATAGTAAATGTGAAAAAACATTCATCACTGAAGAGAACTTTAATATCTTCTTAGTTCTTCACAAATACTTTGGAGTATACAGAAAGGGAAAATTTGTTAATGTACAGTTAAAAGTGAAAATATGCTAAAATATTCTCTTTTTCTGTTTATCTTAGAGTTTACATTTGAAATTTTTACTATTGGAAAAATTACTTAAATATTAACAGTCAAGTCAATATAATCATTAGGGCTGTTTTCTAATTAGTAATGAATTTCAGGTTTTTAGTTTGAGATACTAATGATTATGAGATACTAATGATTATGTTAAGACTTAACTGTTAATATTTTAAGTAATTTTTAGTTTATAGTATGGTTGATTTCTTATGATAGAATAATACAGTTTATAGATTAAAAGTCCTGCTCTTCAAATTAAATCATTTACAGTCATGTGGTTTTATAGCTCTGTCTTCTCTTCCTTAACTGTCCCACTTTTATCTATACTAGCTCACTCTAGTAACATGATACATGAATTCCCTCTGCTGGAAAGTCTTCTGTGATTTCTTTTTTATGAGGTTTAAGTATGTCTGCTTTGAATTCCTGTAGCACTCTGTGCCTTGTTTTATTTATCATATCTAGTTGTAATTGTCTGTTTCTGTATTATTCCTGAGGGATAGAGATAATATCTGTTTTCATTTGACATGAGCACATAGTGACTACTGGATAGTACTTGATTCAGCATTGCTTGTTTGTGTCCAGTAAAAGTGTTGTACCTGAAATTATAATATTTAATGTGATATCATTTGGTTTTTTATTCATAATTTCTGCTGAATCATTAGAAAAAGATCGTGGCTTTTTCTAAATTTGTGATTAGTGTTTTGGGAATGTAGTATAAAAGAATAAGAATGATATCTTGATTACAAATTTGCAATGAAATATGTGAAGAATTTCCCATTTCTCTGTTGATACAGGATTGCCCCTCTGCCTCCACCTCCCGTACTACCACCTCTGACTACTAACTATCGAACTCCTTATGATGATGCATACTATTTTTATGGTGCCAGAAATACTTTGGACCCTAGTCTTGCCTATTGTAAGTCACCCGTACACATCTTTTTCCAGTGACTTGATTTAAGAACATGGTTTTTGTGCACGCAAAGTATATAAGTAAAAAATAACTTTGCTTAATTTGAGCATATTTGTTGATTTGATAAAGCCAACAGTTGTAGCAGTCTATTTTTGTTACTATAATGAAATACTTAAAGCAGGCTGCTTTATAAACAGAAGGGTATTCTTTGGCTCACAGCTTTGGACCCTAAAAGTCCAAAAAACATGTACAGTTCTGGCAAAGATACTCTCCTCACACACAGACGCCTCATAACCCATAATGGTAGGCACATGTATTAGTGTAGTGTCTCTCCCTTTTCTTACAAAGCCACCAGAATTTAATTGTGAGGCTCTGCTTTAACCTTATTTAATCACTTTTTAACGGTCACACCTCATATCATGCTAAACTTTTATTGTCTTAAATATATTAACTCAAAACTTTGGTGATTAAATGCCTGCATGAATTCTGGGAGCCAACACAGCAATACCTATTTTAAAACCCCGTTATAGTTGGTAGTTGTTTCCTTTTTATGTAGGTTTAAGAAATAACCTTTTGTGTTTTCTTGTATTGTTCTATGCTAACTCCTAACCCAGAAAGAAATACTTAATGCTTTTCCTTAGATAGCATTTTTATTACATGTTTTTTCCTTTAGGGGTAAAGTGCTGTTAAATAGGGATTCCAAAGTAAATGTGTGTGTGTTTTTTTTTTCTTTTAAGATGGTTCAGGAATATTGGGAGTACAGCCTGCAGCTTATGCTAGTGCTCCTGTTACCCACCAGCTAGCACAACCCATGGTGTAAGTCATTATCTGAAAGAATAATTTCTTTATTCTCCTTTTCCCCAGCTTTTTTTATACTGTGTTAAAGTGTATGTAAAGTTTCCATGTTAATCAGTGTACAGGTATTTAATACATTCAATATGCAGCCATCTTTGGAACTCTTTCATCTTGTAAACTGAAACTCCACATCCATTAAATAATAATGGGTCCTTACCTCATACTCTGGCAACTACAATTCTGCTATGTCTCTGATTTCAAGTACTGCAAGTACCACCTATGAAATCATGCAAAGTTTGTCTTTTCTAACTGCCTTTTTTCACTTAGTGTAACATTCATAATTTTCATCTATATTCTAACATGTCACATTTCCTAATAGTTCATTGTATATACCAGAAGTGTTGCTTATTGATTCATGAATTAATAGACACGGGTGTTGGTTCCTTTTTTACTCCATATTTTAGCTGTTGTGAATAATGCCATTAGCATGAATGTACAAATCTCTTTTCAAGACCTGTTTACAGTTCTTTTGAGTGGAAAATGGAATTGCTAGTCATATAATAATTACGTGTCCTTTCATGCCCTAGAGATTGAACATAGAGACTACTGAGCTTTGTGTTCATGCCTTTTTGTTTTATTTTTTAAATTTAAGACAGCGTCTTGCTAAGCTGCTTATATTTGCCTTGAATTTGTGATCCTGCCAAGTATCTGGGATTACAGGCATGTACCAGTAGACCTAGTATTTTTTAAAAAAATATTTTTGAGGGAACTACCATACAGTTTTCCACTTTGGCTGTATCATTTTGTGTTTCTATCAACAGGTCACAGGGATTCTAATTTCTTTACATACTTGCCAAAACTTATTTCTTATGTTTTAAAACTAGCCATAAGGGATGCGAAGTGGTAGTTTTGATTTGTGTTTCTCTGATGATTAGTGATATTCACCATCTTTTCATGTGCTTATTGGATATTTGTCTTTTCCTTTAGAGAAATGTTATGTTTATTCAACTCCTTTGACAACTTTTATGTTGTTTGTTTATTTTTGGTGTTTTTGAGGCAGGGTCTCACTATGTAGTTCAGGCTGGTCTTGAGTTTGTAGTAATCCTCTTGCCTCAGCCTCCCAAGTGCTGGAATTACGAGTATGTGCTACCATACCTGGCAAAGTCTTTTTTTATTATTATAGCTTTTTATGATGTGTTCAGGATATGACTACTATAAAGACACATGATTTGCAAATATTTTCTCTACTCTTTGGGTTGTTTTTGTACTCCATCGATATTATCATTTAAAATTTTAAATTTTTATAAAGTTCAATTCGTATATTTTTTATTATTGCCTGTTTTTTCCCCCTACCTTTAATAAATGGAAAACCTTACTACCTGTTGTGCTTTGCTTGACCAGACCTTTGTTGAGAATAGAAAGAACATAGAAAATATACTTGGAAGGGGACCCAAAACCAGAACCTAAGTAACCATAGTATTATTCATAATCGCCAAAGAATGGAAATGATTGAAATGTCTATCAATTTGTGAATGGATAAACAGAATATTTTTTATCCATGCATGAAGTAATATTAAGCAGTAGAGAGAATCAAACTACTGTTATAACATGGATCATTCTCAAAAATATGCTGAATGAAGGAATCCATATGTATCGTGTGGTTCGATTTATATGAAATGTTCAGAAATAGAGACAGAAATCAGGCTACTTAGTGATTGGTTGGGGTAAGGATGAGAGCAGGAATTAGAGGCAGAAGGGATATTTTGGGGTTATGAAAATGTTGTGAAAGAAAACAAGAGACAATATGATAGACAGTGAAGATCTCCGGTTGTGTTGCTTTGAAATCTATGTCTCTTACATTGTTATCTTATGACCTGTTTTGTTCTGTTTAATTTTACACTCTTTAAAAAAAAAATGTTGTGGTATTGGTTGCAGAACTCGGTAAATTTGCTAAATGTCACTAAACTGTATCCGTAACACTCTTCCCTTTTTCTCATCTGTTTCTGATTACAAATAATTTGGGCCCGTAGTGTATGCTGGAAGGTAGGAAGAACAAGGAGTGAAAGAGGCACTGCGATAATCTGTCCACATGTGATTTATAGCCACTGTAATTGGTGTGAAAAAGTATCAGCTCTGTTGGGAAATGTTTGTTCTGATTACAGTGTGACAGTAAACACAGATATACTTGTTCATCCTGTTAAAAGATTATTAATAAGTTGAGTAGATTAATTATAGAAGGGAAACTCATTATTTTAAGTGATTCTGTTTTTGGAGATGAGAAAGCCTTTGAGACAGACTTTTTACTCTAATTGCTTTATTTTTGAAATGTTTAGAAAGAAATTTTATTGAGTAAATTATTCATTAAGTTATTATTATGGTGCTATTTGAGGGACTTCAGGCAGGTTTGTTATTTTGGTTTGTTCAAAAAAGTGCTTAAATTATGTATGTACTGCTTGGTGCATTATAACAGATATTTTCACTCCCTTGTAACTGCCACCTCAGTCAAGAAATAAACCCAATAAATTTGAACATTTCATAGATTGTCAGAGCAGAGGCAGGAGGGGGAGAGCTTATGCAGGAGTTACTTGCTTAAGTGTTCCTCTTTGACTTAAAGAGAAGAATCAACCCCCCACCCCGCCCCACCATTTACTTCTGGTACTGAAGATTGAAAGCAGGGTCTTGTACCTGCTAAGCCAAAGCTCTGCTGCTCAGTTACATCCCCATCGTCCTCCCCTCTTTAATTTTGAAGCTATGCATGGTGGCACACACCTGTAATCCTAGCACTCTGGGAAAGGTGGGGCTGTGAGAGAATTACCACTGCAGCCTGGGCAGTTTAATAATTTAGTGAGACCTGGTCTCAAATTTAAAAAGATCCTCCAGTGTAGCTCAGTATGAAGGTCCTGGGCTCATTCTCAAGTACTCAAATGAATGAACAAACAAATTTTGAGGCAGGGTCTTGTGAAATTTCCCAGGCTAACCCCTTAAATTTGATCTTTTGCCTCTGTCTCCTGAGTATTTGGGATTACATGTGTATGCTGTGGTGGTTATCTCTTTTTCTATTTTAAGATATTTTTATGTGCCATGGTGTTTCAAATGAAAGTTGCATTTTCTTCTTGAATTTTGTTATCCTTGAATAATTTCAAATCAAGTTAATTGTTTGATTTAGGAATACAGTTGGACAAAATGAACTGAAAATTGCAAGTGACCCAGTGGTAAATTCAGGACTGATTTTTGAAGATAAGCCAAAACCTTGTAAACAGTCTCTTCAGTCTTACCAAGAGGCTTTGCAGCAGCAGGTATTCCTCATTCATTTAATGCTGAACATTATTTGTTTAGAACTCAAGAGTGTGCCAGAGAAGGAAAAATGCCAGTTAATTGTTATTCAACACTATAAGATTTGGTGTGGATACATGGAATGCTATTGGAAGCATAGGGTAGGAAGAGTAATTTCTTGGGCAGTTGGGAGGATTCACATGGCGGTTGGTATTTGAGACATGTTACATGACATGTTACATGACAAATAGGTTAGATACTGCTGTATATTTTTGGAATTAATGCTTTGGGAGAACTGGACAGTTAAATTGTGCTGGATTGTGAAGGGGTGTTCAATTTTGTCCTTTTATGGACAGCTAAAAGAAGGGAATTTTATCTCATTTTATTTTACTATTTATTTGTTTATTTATTTGGTACTGGGGATCAAACTTGCAACCTTACTCTTGCCAGGCAGGTGCTTATCCTACTGAACAAATCCCCAGCCCAGTAAAGGGAGTTTTAGATGAAAAGAAAAAGGATTCGTTGATTGAACAGAGCTGGCTTTTGGGAATGTGACTGCTGGATAATTAGGAGAGATGTAGCAAAGAGATTTCTTAGTAAACTGTTGAAGTACATGGCCAGGACATGATAAGGCCTTGCACTGAATGGAGAATTAGGAAGGACACTGAAGAAATAATTCTAAGGTTTCATGGACAAGATGTGGATATAGGAAATGAGAAAGAACAGAGGCTTGTAGATATTTTGGAGTTCTCTAATCTAGGAGAATAATGAAGCTATAAGCCAAAATAGGGAGTACATGGAGGAGAAATGTTTAGGGATGAGAATGATGGGTTCTTTTGTAGTTCATAATGTTCATAGAGTGTTGACATAAGAGTAGCTATTAAATGTATGGGTTTTCATAAGGTTCAAAATATACAATAGTTACTGTGAAATGGGAGGAAACTGTTCAATAAAAAGAAGAAACTAAGATAGGGGAAAAGAGAAAGGATAGAAGGGAAAAGAAAAAAATGCAAGTTAGTTATACCATTAGTGTCACTTAGTTCACTGAATAGGAAAGGTTGTGCTAATACTAATTGAAGAAATTTTTATGCCCATATTTTGTACTTGAGTGACTAAAGATGTGCAATTTATCAACAATTATTACATTTTTATTATTTTGTTGTGAAAATTTGTTTTTTACCTTTTCTTCTTAATATTAACAAATAAAGTAAAAAAAATGTATGGGTTTTGAGGGGGCAATTCTCTTAGCTTTGAGAGGCCTCTTGTTTTGGATATGTATCTAAACTGAGCTATTTTTTGAATAATACCACTTAGATTTCTTCTTAATGTACTTTTATTCAACTTTTACATGGGAAAAGAAACCTTCTCAAGAGAATGATCTTTAAAACTATAGAATTCCCATCATTTTTTTTATGTTAGATGTCTATTAATAAATACTGAATTTTGAATTCAGGTTTTGAGTGAGTGTATTAGCCACTGACAAAACTAGATTTCTCAACTCTAAAAGTCATTTTATATATGTATTTATTGACTTGTGCTAGAGGGAGAGTAACTAAACTTACCATGCCTGTGTTTTTGAGTTTAAAAATGACTTTGTAAAATGTAGATTGTTGTTCATTGCCTGTGCATATATCTCTAGAGAAGAATCCTGTGATTACACTTGATGATAATGCGAATGTATTTCTTTTACGTGTTTTCATAAGGTTGTACTTAAAGTGGCCTAGCACTACCCCAGCAGTGTTGAATGTTCAGCTTCTCTAGGTTCTGACTCTGTTACTGTGACCAGGATGAGTAGGTCTGGTGAAGCAGGGAGTAGACTGTGATTGGGCAGTGACAGTGACAGTGCGGATAGAGAAGGAGCGAGGAGCACCTAATGGTTCCATGGAACTGATGAGGTTGAGGAGAGAATGGCTCTGGAGAAGCTGGGGGAGAGAAGGAGGAGTTGGCTGAGTCTCAGTGGCTTCACTGGTTGGAAAGGCGTCTGGTGGCATGTTGTAGGGGGAACAGTAGCTGTAGCCATTTAAGTGCTTTTTGTATTACAAATATTGGTGATTTTATACTGAAGAATGAAATACACTGAAAACTATCTCCAGATTCTATTTTTCCTAATCAGAAGAATACACTAACATCTGATATCACCAACTTCTTTATTAGCCTACTTGTTCATTCTTACTTTGAAATGTATTTTATGTTGTTAAGATTCAGGAAAGAGAAGAAAGAAGGAAGAAAGAACGTGAAGAAAAAGAAAAATATGAAGCTAAACTGGAAGCTGAAATGAAAATTTACAACCCTTGGGGAAAAAGTGGAGGTGGTGCTCCTTTGAAGGATGCAAGTGGAAATTTGATAAGTATGCCATTTCCATGGACTTGTTTTTAAACTAAGTTATTTTAAGCTTTTTTAAAAAGTGGAGAGTAGAGAAAGATGGGAGTCATGCTGAGGTCTCTTTTAATATATTTTAACACAAAAGAAACATTTTAATAAATATAAAACAGGTTAGCCTTTTTTCTTCAGAGTAGAATGTTTACTTTTTAAAAATATAAAATTTTATATGGATTTAATTTTATTACAAATTTTTTATCAACCACTAGAATCCTAACTGTAAAGTTCATTTTAGTTCATCAATTAGGATTTAGAATATTTTATTTTTAGCTGATAAAACTCATTACAAGTTTTTGTGTGGTTTTTAGATGAACACATCTTAAAAACAAATACTCTGGAATAGTTGTAGGGAAAATATTGTTTTAAATTCATATATGGAATATACCTGCTCAATTCAAGATCTTTGAAAAAAGATTTGTCTCAGAATTTTCTCACAGTTATGGAATTATGTTAATTTACCTTTCAATTATGTATCAATAATCACAGATTTTGAAAAAGATGGTTTAAACAACTTGTATATATTAAGATAGTTCTGACTAGCTTGTAGTTAAGCAGAATAAAAGTAAATATAATAGGTTTTTGAAAATTGTTAAAAATGAGAAAAGGTAATTGAAAAGTACCTATTGAAATGTCAAAAATGTAGATTCCATGTTACTATTCAGATGTTACATACTGTCATATGGATAAGTGATGGAATGAGAAGATTGAGTTATGTATTCTTATGTAATACGGCTCTTATGCCTTAATAAATAGTTTTAAAAACACATGAGGTGTGATTGAATAATAATGTGAATGTTTAAATTAAAAAAAATTAATTTCAGTAAAAGACACATTGCCATTAATTCTCCTTAGAATATTCCAGTTAATGACAAGAACTATTAGTTAAATGATAATTAATGATAACAATCCCAAATTCTCAGAGGCTAAAGGCAATGTAAGTTTACTTCTCACTTATGTTATGTTCTGATGCTCTTAGGTTATTCTCTTCCAAGACGTAGCTCAGGAATGTGAAGCCTCTTCCTTGCATTGCTGCTCCTTTAGTATCCCTTATTTCTAGAAATGAGTAGGGAAAGTGTGAATTTTTGAGTTACTAAATGTTGCTTTAGTAATGCTTGACCTAGCAGGAATTGGGAAAACTTCTCTGAGATTTCTGTTTTTAGTAGTATTTTATTTAGTATTTAGTGTTATGTGTACTTTGCTTGTGCAATGAAATAGAAAAGGTATACTGGGGCTGGGGATTTAGCTCAGCGGCATAAGCGCCTGCCTTGCAAGCAGGCAGTCGTGAGTTCGATCCCTGGTACCGATAAAAATGAAAAAAGACAAAAAAAAAAAAAAAAGAAAAGGTATACTATTTTATTAAACACAATAGTAACCTTTATAAATAGTATATTAAAAGGAAGTAAATGCATCACTTAAAAGAGGATTAGTTATTTTGTGTGTGGGATTAAATTTTAGAGAAAGGGAAAGAATACGTTTTTGCATTACCTTATTTTAAATGTGTAATAAGAGACTGTGTGATGATCATGATCATATATTTTCTATACTTTATTTTGGCTAACTTTAATTCTAATTATTTTTCTTACTCATTTTTGATATTTTATTCCTAAGAAGCTAAAGAAACAGAATTTTTATTCTTAGTTCTTGAAGATTTCTTTTTAAGAGTAATTGTTAATGAAATATCAAAATCTGCTGTTCTCAACTGTAAAGATAGCATCAATTCTTTTAAAGTAAATACTTATTTTATTAGTACCATTCTTAAGTGTTTCTTTTCTCAGTTCTTTATTAAAGTTTTTAAATATGTTCTCATAAAGATATATATAGAAGTCTTTCAGTAGGTGAGTAAACAGTGTGGTATATCCATATAGTAGAGTGCAATAAGAAAAAATAAACTTGATGCATGTAACTTGGAATTTTCTCAGAGGAGTTATAGCAGGCAAGAAAAACCCTTCTCTGAAGATTACTTACATAGTAAATATGTTTCCATTATATCACTTTTAGAACTATAAGGAAGGAGAAGAAATTAGGGTTTGCCAGGATTTGGGTGGGGAAAGGGAATAACTATGAAGAGAGAGCATGATGAAACTCTTCTGTATCTTTTTTTTTTTTTTTTTAAAGAGGGTAAAACTAAACAGCAAAATAGAACAAAGCATATCAGAAGAAAGCAAGTGACACAAGATTTCAAAACAAGACAACAGGAGATCAGCAGTGGCTACCATAATGTCTCTTGTTTTCTTTGAAATAGTTCTCATCTTCATACACACACTGAACTCAAACAAAACAAAATAGAATAAAAGTGATCAAAACAGAAGAATGAAACCCTTAAAAGCCTTTAAAACCAGACATTAGGAATATCAGCAATGGCTACTATAATGTCTCTTGTTCGTTTCAAAATAGCTGTCCATACCTTCATATATATTGAAATTAAATAATACAAAACAGACCAAAACTGTTTATTTTAAACAAAGAATAAAAGCATTACTGGACTTCATGCATGATAATAGGAAATCAGCAATGACTTCCATATTATCTGTTTTTCTTTGAAGTAGCTGTTCGCATCATCACGCATAATACAGTCAATTCTCATAAACTCTTTAGGAGAAGTTCTAGGCTTGTATAAGTCTCCACATGTACATCTATCCTTTTTGTATTAGAAGGAAAAACAAAACAAATTACTAGAAAAATAAGAAACAAAAAAGACAAATAACAACATAGAGCCCCAAACAATGACAATATAGGCTTTCAAAACAAGGTGGTAGGAACATAACTAAGGTTGTTATTTTGCATGGTAATCTTCAAAAGAGTTTCTCAGATTATCAGATATAAACATGCAAAATTGATCCAGTCCTTTCCCCTTTGAGCAGATTCTTACCCTTTCACAGTATTTATTGAGGATTTTATATCTTTTTTGCTCTTATAGTTTATTACAGTAGGAAGATAATATGATATTTACATAGGGGTTTTTATTTATTTCATTTATAAGCATGATCTCAAGTTGCATCCTATAAAAGCCTCAATGTGTTCCTTTTTTATAGCTGAGTAGTACCCCATTATATAAAAGTACCACATCTTTTCTACCATTCCTCAGTTGATGAGTATTTAGGTTGTTTCTAAGACTTGAGTGTTACAAATTGTGCTGCTATAATCATGGGTGCACATATATCACTGTGGTATGATGTTTTCAGTTCTTCTGGGAATATGCCCAGAAGTGGAATAGCTAGGTCAAATGGGACTTCCAGTCCAAGCTTTTTGAGGTAATGCCACACTGATTTCCATAGTGGTTGCACTGTCTGTACTCCCACCAACAGTGCAGAAGAGTTCCTTTTTCCCCACAGCCTCTCCAGCATTTGTTGTTGTTGGCTTTCTTGATCCTGGCCATTCTTTCTGGAATGAGATGGAATCTCAGTGTGGTTTTAATTAGCATTTCTCTAATGGCCAATGATGCTGAACATTTTTTTCATGTATTTACTTGCCATTTGTATTTCTTCATCTCAGAAGTGTGTATTCAGCTCAGTGTCTTCTATGTCGAGTATCATGTCATCTGCAAATGATAGTAATTTAACTTCTTCTTTTCCTAGCCTCATTCCTTATATTTCTCTCTCTTGTTTAATTGCTCTGGCTAGTATTTCCAACACTATATTGAATAGAAGTGGTGATAAAGGACATCCTTGTCTTTTTCCTGATTTTAGAGTAACAACTTTCAGTTTTTGATCATGTAATATGTTGGCTGTTGGTTTGTCATAGATAGCTTTTATTTTATTAAGGTAAAGACCATCTATTCCAATTTTCTGTAATTCTTATCATGCATGAGTATTGGACCTTATCAAAACCTTTCCTGCATCTATTGAAATGATCATGTGATTCTTATCTTTGGCTGTATTGATATGGTGAATTACATTTATTGATCTGCATATGTTAAACCATCATTGCATTCCTGGGATGAATCTTCCTTGGTTATGGTGTATAATCTTGATAATTTGCTGCATTGTGTTTGCCAATATTTTATTGAGGATTTTTGCCTCTATATTCATTAGGGAGATTGGCCTATAGTTCTCTTTTTCGGTTTGGTCTTTCTCTGGTTTTGGTATTAGGGAAATACTTGTTTCCAGGAATGAGTTAGGGAGAATTGCTTCCCTTTCAGTTTCATTGAAGAGTTTGAGGAGTGTCGGCATTAAGTCTTCCTTGAATTTCTTGTGAATCCCTCAGGACCTGGGCTTTTATTTGTAGGTAGGGCTTTAATTACATTTTCAATTTCATTAATTGCAGTTGGGTTATTCAGCAGTTTTACATGTTGGTCCAGCTTTTATAATTCATGTTTCTAGGAATCTGTTCATTTCTTCTGTGTTATCAAACCCACGAGAGTAGAGGTTTTTGAAGTCGGTATTGATGATCTCTATTTCCACAGGGAACTTTTCTGGATCTTGAAGTGATGTTGCATGAAACTCTATATGAGTTAAAATTTAAAATTTAAAAATACTATTCACTGACAGAAAATTTCAGTAAAAATAAAAATAATAAAATCTTAGGGGTTGGAGATTTAGCTCAGTGGTATAAGCACCTGCGTGGCTGGTTTGAGGTTGTGAGTTTGATCCCTGGTACCAAACAAATCAGAAAAATAAAATCACAATAACAAACTTAGCCATATCAAAAGATGTCTAAAAATATCTCATAGTTCTAACTGATTATAATGGATTAGTAGAACGATTAAACTTTTATTTTATTTTTGTGATACTGGGGATTAAATCCAGGACCTTCATACTCAGTGACATCCACAAGCCCACTTTTTTTAAATTTTGAGAGATGGTCGGCCTAACTTTCTGAGTTGCTCAGACTGGGATAAAAGTTGTAATTTTTTTGCCTCAGCATTGCAGAGTGCAGGTATATATCACCATGCTTGGCTAACCATTTCTTGACATACAACTTCAGTGTTTGTGTTTCATGTATTTACCTAGTTAGATTTGTTTTTGTGTTGTTTATTGTATAAAATTTACATTGAAAGTTTTGTCGTTTTTGACAACTTGTGATAACTACCAACAACACAATCAAGATAGAAGACATTTCAAGTTCTGCTAAGTTTCATTTATCCCTTCATAGTCTTCTTGCTCAATCATCTGTTGCCACCAACCTGTGATCTGCTTTCTGGCTTCATAGTTTGGCTATTCATTCTGACAGTTGTTCTTTCGTTTTGAGCAGTTTCTTTCCCTTTCATAGTACCCATTGTACCTTTTGGATCTTATTTACTCTTTCAGTTTCTTACATTAGAGAGACAATACAGATGTTTACATATGTGAGTCTGGTTTGTTTCACTTGTGAGTATGGTCTTAGTTGCATTCATTTATCTATAAGAGCCTTCAGGTTATCTTTCGTTATAGCTGAGCAGTATTCCATTGTTTAAAAGGCCACATCTTTTTTATCCATTCATTGGTTGATGGACATTTTTGTTGTTTACAAGATTTAGCTATTACAAATTGTGCTGCTATAAACATGGGTGCACATATATAGCTGTGGTATGATGTTTTCAATTCTTTTGGAAAAATACCCAGAAGGGGAGTAGCTGGGTCGACTAGGACCTCAAGTCCTAGTTTTTTGGTGGATTTCCACAGTGGTTGCATAGTGGTTACATTCACCAATACTGGAGAAGAGTTCCTTTTTTCCCCACAGGTCCTCCAGCATTTATTACTGGGTGATTTTGATACCTGTTCTTTCTGGGGTGAGGTGAAATCTCATGGTTTTAATTTGTATTTCTCAAATGATCAATGATGTTGAACACTTCTTTATATACTTGTTTGACATTTGTATTTCTTTATCTGGATTGGGTCTTTGAATTTGAGGTGCCTGACTTTTTTTTAAAATTCCTTATATGTTGTAGATAGAAGTCCTTTGTCTGAGGGACAGCTGGCTAAAATTTTTTCCCAGTTTGTGGGTTTTCATTTCATTCTGTTGATGATTTCATTTGAAGTGCAAAAACTTTTTAATGAGATGAGATCCCAATTGTTGAATTTTTGAAGTATTTCCCTGCAGTTGTGTTTTTGTTCATGAATAGTGATTTATATTTAACATAAAATCCTGTGTTTGAAATTGGCAAATTACACTTATGGCCAAAATAGCTTATTTTTTTCTTTTATGTTTTAGCTAAATTTAAACCTTTGTTGTACCACTTCACAGGAATATGAACAAGGAGTGACTGAGTGACTGACAAAACATTTATTTTCTTCTAGTATAAAGCAATATGAACTTTGTTGCTAAATCTGATCATCTCAAATCTTGAAAATCACGTATTCTTAGTGAAATTTTTTATATAAATACATTGAATATTACTGTAATTACATGTATAATCACAATAGTAAATTGTGCTACTGATTTTGAAGTTTATTACAAGTATTTTTTTGAGATATTTTTCTCTTAACATATAATTTGGGTAGGTGACTATCAATGTAAGATATGCATTCCTTGAATACTCACTTGTTTGGTAGCAGTGCTCTGGGTGTCATGTAGGAATGAATGAGCTCCATATATTACTGTCTACTAATAGAAAAAGGTAGAAGAATATTCTGTGTAATATTATAGTTAATTTTTTGGTTTTTTGGTACCAGGAATTAAATTCAGGGCTTTGTGCTTGCCAGGCAGGTACTGTGCTGCTGAGCTATATCTCTGGCCCTTATAGTTAATTTTGTACGTACACAGGCCAGTGTTATACTAGGCAGTTGCACTGGATGACTTATGAGATTGATTTCCCATTCAAGTTATATTATTTGATGTATTTCTCAAGGGACCACAATTCTTAGCAGTTTTTGGTGAGACAAAATACCTGACACTCAAGATTAAGAAGGAAAGGTTTATTTCAGCTCACAGTTTGTAGAGGTTTCAGTCCATGGTGGCTGGCTCTAAGCCAGGTGGCATGGCAGAGGGACATCACAGAAGAGAAACATTGTTGTTCATGGTAGACAGTAGGGCAGCAAAGCAGCAAAGTAGCAAACAGCAAGGGATGAGTGGCAAGTAGCCAATGACCACAGCAGTCCTTTTTCTGTCACTTGTATTCTATCCAGACTGCAAGCCTTTAGTGCAGGTAGTACTCACACCAGGTTGGGCCTTCCCATTATTCATACCCAGAACTACACTAACCTACCTCTGTCTTGTCTCAGCATCACACACTCTAGATCCCTTAAAGTCACACCTATGACTACCTGAGGCTTTGGGGAGACATGTAAACATGATGACATGAGCGTGTGGTCTTAATTTTTTCATCATCTTTCTGTTTTTGTTTTCCTCCCATATTCTAATAGAAGACAGGATTTCATGATAATTTCAGGAACACATACTTAGTCTGCTGGTTCTTAGCACTTTGGAATTTTTTGCCATCAGTTTAATTTCATCTGTCCCTCTTACATTTACAGGTTTTTCCATTCATTTCTTCCTCTCTATTTCTGAACATGTTGAGCACATTTGTATTCTTTTATGTTATTAGTATAAAATACAAGTAGATAAGTACTCTGGTCTTGATCATGCTGGTTCTCTTATCACATAAAATACATTTTTAAAAGCCTTTGTTTGTTGCTATCATTTTGTACCACCTTCTTGTTGCTTAAGCCATAGTACGACCTCTGGTTTTTATCTCTTAGAAATGCTACCCTTTGCAAAGTAATTGTTCTAATTTCAATGAGTCACGTGTTCTTTGAAATGATTTAGCAGTTCCTTCCTTCCATTAAGTACTGTGCATGTGCTGAAATGTTTTCTTTTTGCTTTGGTTAGTATTTATTGGTTATATAAACTAGATTATATTTGGTCTGTAAATGTGATCTTGTCAGAGACACTCATTCTCTCCTACCTCATATCATCTCTGTTGCAGTTCCTCAGGACTTCTCTACAGATGATCTTCAAATCTTTGTTTGCTGTTCCTCATTTCTTTTAAAAAAAACTTTGTTTCCAGCCTGTATTTGGCATCTCTGCACTTGACGTTTGGTAAATTGTGTATACTGGTGTGCAGAATCGATGTTTAAAATTAAACTCATCTTTATGTGCTTTCTCCATTAATGGTACCATAATTCTGACCATTCAAACCGAAAGTTGCAGAGTGCTTTTGAATTTCTATTTATAGTCAATCAGTAAAACCTTATGTGTAGATTCTGCCTCTTTATTGTTTCTTAACTCTCGTTTTAATTTGTACTATTACTGAAATTGAGATTTATTGTGTTTACCTGGGTTCTTACCATTTCCTTTTTACTACTTCATTATCCTCCTTTGTTTTTCACTACATGCCTTAACATGTATCAAAAATCTGACCAATTTATTCCATATTCAAAGATTATGGAGGATTCTGGAATCTTAACTGCCCAAGTTTACATTCTTACTCTGCCATTCACTCACTTTGATCTTTGAACAAATTAATTTATTTCAGTTTTCTTATATATGATACAGGGGTAAAAATAACAGTATGGGTTATTTTGTGGTACATAAAATGCTAAACTTTTAATGATGCTTGCCATTATTACCAGAGAGTCAGTAACTTCTCAGACTCTGTGCATTACCATCTACAGAACAGAATTAAAACTATGATACATTTTAGGTTGTTTCAGAGCAGGCATATAATCTATAGTTTATTTTTATTTGTCATTACTCTTTTATATACTTTGTGCTGTAGGTCAGAACACTCTTCATATTTATTTTTTCACCTTGTTCTATTTATTATTCTTTCCCACTCATCTTTACCTTTGAAGGATCTATCCATTTTCTAAGTCCAAGCTGTCCTTAATGTTGTAGCAAGATGTGAACTTTCTTGATTATGAACTTCCATTCTCTTTTGTAACATTTGCATGTTGTTTACGGAGTTTAGTCTGGTATTCTAATTGTGATTCATGTTCAAAAATACATCCTTGAATACACATGCTTCTGATAAATGCTTCTTATATCTGGATTTAAAGATCACTTTCATTGCTGTCATATTATCCCAGGTTTTTGGGGTAGGTAGGGGTGAGGAGAAGAGTTGCTTTGTGTTCAGGATTGTATTTTTAAATGAAGTGTTTGAGTTTTGCAGATGTTCAAGTCTTTCTGAGATTGGTTGTTTGGATCAGTTCTGTGTGCTCACACTTTTGCTGTGTTTTACATATCTATTGCTGTATAGTGAACTGCCTTCAAAACTTGGTGTTTTAAAATTATAAAAACTTACCATTTTGAAGTTTTGCGAGTCAATAATTTGTGAGTACTTTGCTGGTTAATTTGCTTTACAGTCTCACTTGAGATTATAATCAGCTAGACCTCCAGATAGCTGAAGGCTTGATAATGGCTTCATAACGTATTTCCTGTATAGCTCCCTAGCATGGCTTAGGATAGCTCAGCTTCTTTCCAAATGGCCCTCTTCACAAGGCTCCTTCAGTGTCATTATGATATGGCACTTAGCTTTCTTTGGAGCAAGTGATCTGTGGATCAATCAAGATGGAAACTGTGTCATTTATGAACCAGCATTAGAAGTCATATGTCATAAGTTTTACAATATGCTAGTCAGAAGTTGTGAATTATTAACTCTGGATCACACTGTAGGGAGTATTGAGTTCTGTTATTTCAGGATTGTTAAAGAATTTGTGGATGTATTTTAAAACTACAGTCCACATGAATATGTGTTTTCGTTGAGGGAGCTGATGATTTTGGGTAAATTTCAGTATAATTTGTTTTGCTGTTTGTTCTCTATTAAAGAAATTCTAAAGTCTGAAATAACTGTCAATATGGATTTATGGAATGTCAAAGATTTGTATGTCCTTAGTTTCTCTATTAATTTTGAGTTAATTTGTAGGATTATTTTTTGAAAATGTCAAAGTTTTGATAATTTTGTATCTGTTTGCAGGGCACTAACTTATCACTGAATTATTCTCAGATTTGTCTTTTTTTTTCTTATTCTCTATTTTAAGAAAATATATTAAGATTACCAGTAAATTATAGACATGTGTTTATTAAAATAAATGGCTTATTTTTCCCTCTTAGCTGATTTGAATAGGATGCACAAACAAAATATAGATGCCTACCATAACCCAGATGCAAGAACATATGAAGATAAAAGGGCTGTTGTATCTCTAGACCAAAATTTAGCCACTTCAAATGCTGAGAACCTAGAAGATTCTGCAAATAACAACTCAGGTTTTTAATCACATTCTATTTTTTTTCTTTTACATTTCTAAAGTTGTTCAGTATCATATTTCCTTTGTTCTTTGACAGAGTTCCAGAGTTCTTATTGTGATTTTGAGAATTTGGTTGTTCTGGTTCAGAAGGATAGCCTATTATTTATGTTATTGATAATACATTTATTTCCTTTATAGTTATTTTGAAAAAAGTTGAGCAGGGGAAGTTTACTGCATAATATTCTGTATTTCTTCTCAGCTTTGTAACTTGCTACATTTACTTTAGCTGCTGCTAACGTTTTTATTTTGCTAGTTAAAATCAAACAGTTTTACACATATACAGTTTACTTCTTACACTTATGATTGATTTAGTGACAAGGTATGAAGTATATTATGATAGAAAAGAAGATTTTTTTATTGCTTGTTTTAGTGATCACTTAACCTTGTAAAATTCTTCCTTGTAATAAGCCAAGTATTTACAAATTCAGTATCTGGCCATAGCCTTTTTTCTTAAACAGATATCCTTGACTTACTGTTATGTTGCATCCGTTAATTGAAGGTTCTAGAAATTAAAATTATTCAGTATCATTTTTTATAACTTGCAAGGAAAAGTCTATCTTTATGAAGCATATATGAAAAGATATTATATTTAAAAGTCAAAGGAAATTTAAAGAATATACTCCTTGAACTATATTCTGATGCTTATAAAAGTACATTTGTTTACTGTAAAACTGCTTTTGTGCATTCACAGAAGTTTTGAATATCAACTCAAAAGCAACTTTACATTAGAAAGTTCTAATATATTCATGACTATTCATGCAGTTTTGGGCTTTTTTTTTTACCTTTATGACTTACTGGTTAACCAGTAAATAGGGAGCTGTAGTTAGTGATATTAGCTATATATTTTTCATACCCTTTAATCTATGCAATCCTTTAAATTACTTTAGGAGATAGGACTTTTTTTCTTTTTATATGGACAGCTTGTGTCATCATTTGATCTCTTAATTTTGAAAAAGGAGGGCTTTTTTTGATCTACAGTAAAGATTTACTTTTTTGCCCTTTGGATCCAGTATTGATTTTTGGCACCTTTGATTTTGATGAAATTATTAATTTTGCTGTCTTAATCTGTAATAATTCAATGTATGATGGGATCATCAAAACACTTTTTGTGTTATTGCTGCTGAGAGAATTTTGGCTTCTTTTTGATTATCATTGGTTTTCTCTTCCTCATTTGCTGCTGCTTCTAGTACTCTGTATTGAAATCTCAGTACTTTGGATCTCCTCTCTATTCTTTTGTTTCATAGCTGTTATTATGTGTAGTTATATTGCAGCCTAGAACTTATTATTAGTAATAACACTTTTAAGCAACTAACTCTGTTCACTAAGTAAAAACACTAGAAAATAGTAGTTTCTATGACTCCTTCCCAAGAGCATAAGGGTGATGACTGAATATATACCGAAAAACTTGTCAGTGTCCTTTCTGTCCTGCCATCAGATTTTTGTGCTGGTGATATTTGCCAGAAAAAAATGTTCTGTTCTAAGAAATCATTTTTTAAAAACCCAAATATTTAAAATTTAATCTTTATGAATTAAAATTTCTGTTTTTTTTTTTGGTCTTTTTCGTTTTTATCGGTACCAGGGATCGAACTCACGACTGCCTGCTTGCAAGGCAGGTACTTATGCCGCTGAGCTAAATCCCCAGCCCCTGAATTAAAATTTCTTATATTAAATGTTTCCCGAAGAATTAATCTAAAATAAACTTTCTAAATGCAAGCAACTATCCAAAGCTGTGTAATTTGTGCTCTTACATATTTATATATACAATATGTATATGTATCTGTATCTCTATATATACTTGTGTGCACATGTGCACATACATTTTTTATGTATGTATGTATGTATGTATGTATGTATTTATTTATTTATTGTGGGACTGGGGATTGATTGACTCAGGGTCTTGTGTATACTAGGCAAAGGTTCCACCACTGTGCTATATCCCACCATCCCATCCCCTTTTAAGGTTCTTTTTGAGACAACACATCACTGAGTTGTCCAGGCTAGCCTAGAAGTTGTCATCATCTTGCTTTAGCCTTTTGACTGGAATTATAGGCCTGTGTCTCCAAGGCTAGCTACATTTACTTTTTTTTTTTTAAAGCTTTTTTAACGAGTTTTTAAAAGAGAGTTCAATTATATCTGAAAGTTGAATGTTAATGTAATTTAAGGTTCATTGTCCTCTGATGTTTCATCATTAGACCTACTTTTGAGGACCTTAACAAAATTCTGTGGGTTTTGTTATTTCCCCCATCTTTTTCATCTTTTACTTGTGGTTCTCAAATGAGTTGCTTTTTGTAGTTCAATACTGATCTGACTTACCTTTATTTTTTTTGCTTACTATGATTAGATACATTTATATTTTCTTTGGATAGAGTAAATGTTTGTTGTGGCTTTATTTTTAAAGTTATTTCTGAAAAGATTTA
Organism: Cavia porcellus; assembly: GCF_034190915.1. Lineage (NCBI taxonomy): Eukaryota > Metazoa > Chordata > Mammalia > Rodentia > Caviidae > Cavia > Cavia porcellus. The sequence continues at coordinate 43,603,343 of NW_026947493.1, forward strand.
TTTTGTTTGTCTCTAATATATTTTCTTCAATTGCCCCAAAAGTTTAGAAGGTGAAAGACTAAATTTTTTTTTGCTCAGCTTTTCCAACACTGCATAAAAGAACCATCAAATTGTATATTTAGTTTTCATTAGGAACATTTTTTAGTGGAAAAGAAAATTCATGATGTTTAAGTCTTGATTTGGCTTTCTGCTGATTTGTTCAAATAAACATTAATAAAATTAAATACAGAGACATAGTAGAGCTGGATAGTAGTTAAACGGTAGAGTGATTTGACCATACAAAATGACACAAATATAGGAAATAATGCTTTAGATTGGTGATACTAAGAATGAATTAGAAACTAAATAATATTAAAAAGCCACATTTTTCTTACTGTATTCAAAGGGTCTCCCAAGGAATAATTGCTTTCCAAATTGCTTTTATGAAATAATTTTCTCTTCAAGAATATATAAAATACATATAGATAACATGTATTTTTAAATTTTTGTATTGAAATCCCATTTAATAGTTTAAAAAATTAAAATCATTACAATGATTAAGACTCATTTTAATTTCTTAAAAATGATTTTATTGCTGACTATAAATTATTTGAACTATAGCTTGGAAGAATTTTGGAATTACTGACTTTTAAAAATAATTTTAGAAATTTTAAATATATACTTACATAATATATTTAATATGCTTCTGAGAACTATTATTTAAGTAGTGGGTATTCATATACATAAAAATTTTTATATTTTTCTTTTCATAAATTCTAATTTACAGACTTTGTTGTGAGCTGATTTCTTTAGGCTGTTAGCTTTTATATTTCTTTGATATCTTTTAGCGGTTATAGATACAATATGATTTTTCAAATATTTTAGTCTTACCATTTTTCTTCCTATTCCTCACTGACCTTCAGATTCTAGTTTCAGCCTTCCTCTTCTGGTGTTGACCTTTGGATATTTGTATTTAGCAGTTTTTCCAAAATTAATTTATTAGCAAACTCTTTATTTAACCTTAACATTTCCTAATGGTGTGTTTTTGCAAAATGTCTTTTTCAAGGCCACGTGCAAACACAGAGCTCTCCTTTTGCTCGGGGAAATATATTTGCTGAGCCTCCAACTGAACTTCAGATTAAACAGCAAGAATTATACAAGAATTTTCTTCGTTTTCAGGTGAAAGACTCATCTATCTGGTCATAATCTTCAAGTGTTATAAGAATTCTAATAAACTAGCAGATCCCAGCACTTGGTAGGCTGGGGCAGGAGGATTGCTGTAAATTCAAGGCCAGCTCAGCCCACATAGTGAGTTCAAGACCAGTCTAAATTAAATACTGAGATACTGTTTCAAAGCAAAAAACTAGCAGAGATTTTAGGACACATCCTAAATTTTAAAATGCCAGAAAGTTATTTAAGATATATCATTTACATCAAATGTGGGTAGTACTACAATGTTTTATCTGAAAATACGAAGTGAGATGTAGTGTACTAAGTATAGTAATTGGCTTTTCTAAATTTTGCTAGAGCATTCATTGTGAAAGAATGCTGAGATTCTAAAACTCGGCCATATATTCATGTATTGGGTAAAGAATAAATCTTTATATATGTTTATGAAAATCATTCTTTTTCTCCAATAATTTTATATTCTTGACTCATTAGTGTAGACTGAAAATATATAAAAATTGGATACTGTTACATTTTGCAGCTATATGCCCCGTTGCTATATAGGGAAATATAGGGTACCTTGGTCCATGAATTTAATTCTTTCCATGACTCTTTCCATTTAAGCACATAAATTGAGTTACTACTTTAATATTTAAAATAGTAGAGATGCCAAAGTTATTCCCAGAGGGAGACTCTTAAGCATGTAGTGTTTTTTTAAGTGAATGGACTTGTCAGACTTCACATTACGTCCACTCTTGTGCTGCATACTAGTAACAGAGCTTAAGATGAATGTAATACTTGCCCAAAAGGGACTCATAGTTTCTTCTTTCTTTGCCTCCTTCCTTGCCTACACTTAACTCAGTGTCAGATTAATTCTGTGCCCTGGTTAATCTTCCTTTGATAAAACTTTTCACATCTGTTGTTTTTTACTAAAAACCTCGCAGTATATTTTATATACCTACAGACCCCTCACCTTTACATTTAAAGTTATCCAATCTAATCCTAATCTCTTAAACAGATTTCACTCCAACAAGTCATCTTTAATGAATGTAGTCATTGAGGATAATTTCTCTGGCATTAATGTTTAGGATATATTAACGGAGCATTGAAAAAACTAGAAACATATTTTAATGTAGAGCAGTGACAGTGAAATGAATGGAAAGTCCTTTTTACAGATCAAGAGAGTGTGAATATAGATGTGAGGGAGTAGTGTCAGAGTTCCTAAGATCATCCCAGTCAGACTGCAACAGACCTTTCAACCTGAAGGTTCTGTGATATGTTGCTCATGATGACAAGTCAAAATTTAAATTGCCCCAATTTACTCAGCAAGTCTTACCCTAGTCTAAGTTAGCTTTTACTAACCTGTTTCCCAAACTTTTGCAACTGTATAGTTTTTTGTGTATAAAATATTTTTGCATATAGTATTTTATTAAGCTTTAAAGTTTTCTGGGAGATATATTGTATCTATTTTAGGATAAGTAACTAAAACACAGACTAACAAAGAACAAAATAAAAACAAAGTAAGGAGACAGAATTTTTCACATGGAAAAAGAATCAAGAGATAGAAGGAGGAGGGGTGGGGAGTGGAAGGAGATGAAAAAAGAATTAAGATGTGTTGTTATGTGCGTGTACCAACTCCATGCAAGGGATGTCCACATTGTGTACTACCAGCATGCACTGATAAAAACTAAAACTAAAAACTTCAGATAAATAGATAAAAATTTAGGCCCTCCATCCAAAAAGAAAAGAAAATTGTGAGCCCACTGCTTGCAGCCATGTCTTCTGACTTCAAGTATCATATCTTCAGTACCACCCTTGGATTCATAGGATTTGTAGGGAGTCTTTCCCTCTGAAGAAACTACCAGTGACAGGAGAAGCTTTGACTTTATTAGTTTCAGCCTCTAGTTCTTCCACCCTAATAAACCTTAGAGCGCCTTTGGCTAGATGGCTCTCAGATGGTGGTTTTCAAGTTTTTCTTTTAGGAGCTTCTTAAAAAAATTTTTTTTTTAACCTCAAAATGAAATCTAACACACAATTATAAAGTATAACAGACAAATAATATTTATTATTACTATTAAAAAGTATTTTCAGATAAGAAGTGTTCAAAACTTAAGTATTAAGTATTTCAAAGTATCACAAATTGTGCAGAAAAATGGCAAAAGAATCTTCAGTCCAAGATCTGCACAAGTAAGTAATACAGGAATAGGAAGAAGGAGGAGTTCAGTGCTGAGTATGAGGTTTGTTGGATCATAAATGATGTTTTCTCTAGATACATGGTTTTTTCTTTTTTTGAGATAGCATCTTGCTGTGTAGTTCAAGCTGTCCTAGAACTCACTATGTAGCCCAGACTGCCCTCAAACTCACAGCAATCCTCTTGCCTCAGCCTCTTTAGTCCTAGGATTATAGGTGTGTACTACCATACCCACCATTTTCTAGATACACATTGTATTGAATAAGTTTGTATACTACTTAGTACTAAATATTAGGCTTATGCAATTTAATAATGTTGTGAGAAGTATTACAAAGTTTCATTTTTAAAATCATGGAACATGTGTATGATAATTAGGGTTCTTGTCATTCAAAAAATTAACATCACTAGATAGAGTAACCTTGAAGCTAGAAGAAATGCAGATAATAAAAATAAAAATAACATCAATAAATACCTGTAATCCATACCTAAGGGTTATAAACTCTATTGATAACCTTTAAGGCAGAGTCATGAGTATCCAGTAATCACGTTGCCGTCTTCCCTGCCTCCTTCACGGAGAGTGCGGACTCTCTTAGCCCTCTACCTTCATGACTTAATGCTCAAGATTAAACTTTATCATGAATCCTTGTGTCCTAAGTCGTCTTACACAGTGATAGACTTGGTTCTCTTCTTTTCCCTTCTCTCCTCCTTCCCTTCTTTTTCTTTTCCTCTTTTCTTTTGTTTTCTCTTCAGCTCTTCCTCCATCTCTCTGTCTCCTTCCTGTCTGTCCCTGCTTTCTTACAGTAGGGATTGAATCAAGGATCTCACATTTACTAAACATGCACTGAGCTACACTCTCAATTTTTGCAGTTTTAATTCTTATTTACCGAGCATCTTGGGGAGGTGTAGTCCTCATGTAAAAACTGATTGAATACTAAAGTATAATTTCACTGTTGTTTGAGAATACTGATCCAGTCAAGGAGCTTTTTTTTTCTTTTTGAGACTGACTTATGTAGTTCAGGGTGGCATTAAACTCACTGTATAACCCAGGCTGGCCTCAGATTCATGGCTATGCCCTTGCCTCGGCTTCCCAAGTGTGGCGGCTACAGGAGTTTGCTCCTACACCTGACCTAGGTTCAAGAATTTTGAGTTATGATAACAGCAATATTTATAGAATGATAGAATGATAAAGTTGTGAATATTTATTGAGTACCTTCTATGGAGGAGGTACTTTTATGCTCCCATACTGTTTCACTTTAATTCTTTAAGCACTCCTCTGGGGTGTAAACAGTAACTTTTTTGATAAGAAAATGGGTTTCAAGTAAATTTCTTAAGGTTACACAGTCAGTATTTAATGGAGCTGAAATTTAACTCATGGCTTTTAACAGTACATTATATTTAATGATAGAACACTAAAAAAATTCAATGGCTTATTTTTTGGAACTTGCAAAAGAGTATAAAATATTGAATTTTTAGGATATTAAGTTATTTTAGTTTCTCAATAGTTTCATAAAATAATGGCTAATTCTTTAGATTGAGGAAAAAAAACAAAGAGAAGAAGCAGAGCGAGAAAGACTGAGAATTGAAGAAGAAAAAGAAGAAAAACGGCTTGCAGAACAGAGAGCACGAATTCAGCAAGAGTATGAAGAAGAACAGGAGAAGAAAAGGGAGAAGGAGGAGGAGGTACAGTTTTTCCCTATGCCGGTTTACAATTTAGTCTGGGAAAAGGTGTCTGTTACTTATAAGGAATAATGATCTTAAAGTACATTTAGGAATGCGTTCACTAGGTGTTACTTTACTGAGGTGAAAAACTAATGTAAAAAGAGAGATTAGTAGCCAGATAATAAGCCTAGGTAGTATGTGCCTGTAATCCTAACTACTCTAGGAGCTGATGCAGGCGGGATCAAAAGTTGAGGTTAGCCTGTGTAATTTAGTGATGCCCTGCTCAAACTAAAGAATACAGAAGGCTGACGATGTAGCTCAGTGCAGAGCATTTGCCTAGCAAGCTTGAGGCCATCAGTTGAATCCTCAGGATAACACAAAGTAATGGGCTGACTGATGCTATCAAATACGTCTAACATTTATTAAGCAGACAACATTTTTATTTTTAAAGTACACTACATCATCTGTGTTTTTAGCTTTATGTCTTTAGTTTAAATAAGCTGACAAATTTTTGAAGGTACTGCCTTAGGTACATATGAAATATGTATTTTTCTCTAATTTAAAGCAAAGATTAAAAAATGAAGAGCTCATTCGGTTAGCTGAAGAAAGGCGAAAAGAAGTAGAAAGAAAGAAGAGAGAAGAAGAAGAAAAGCATAACCTGCAACTTCAGCACCACTATGAAAGGGAAAATAAGATTGGGGAAGAAACAAAGGTAAAATTTCAAACAAAAATGTCAGTGAGACCCACACTTTATCTCACCTTCACTGAGATAGCTGTGGGACTTAAGGAAAGGGGGAAAGAAGACGGTATTTGTATTCCTGTTTTCTGTCTTTCTACTAAGTGTAGACTCAGTGTGCTGAAATTCCTCTGTGGCGCTGCCACTGACTTCATTAGTACTTTCTGCCAAATGAATGTAGTGGGTTTACTTACTGTAGCCGTTTTCATTCTCCTTCCTATGATTTTTGTTGGCGCAAAGAATGTGGTATGTAGACTTAGCGTCCTGTGAACTGATTTTTCTAAAAAGTTCATGACAAGCTAAGTACAGAAATAGTATTTGGGAACTTAGAACAACTTGTCAGCAATTGTGTATCCATTCTACTAATAAAAATACTGGATTTGAATTTTAATTACCTGAAAAATCATTTTTTTATGTAATAATTCATTCTTACTCTCTTCTACATTATTGTCCATGATAGATTGGAAATTTAAAAAGAAAGTGGTGCTTTACCACACAGTGGTTTTGAGGTCCTTTACTCTGAGACAGGGAGTTGATGTTCAGGGTTAGGTACATAAATTAAAGTTTTTAATCTGATTACTAGATAGAAATTTCTTTCTTAGAAATAGCTAATTGACTCTCATCAGGATCCAATTCTCACTCCTGTTTACATTTTGTTACATTTAAAAGTTTGCTACATTTGTTACATTTAAAAATTATTGGGGGCTTGTTATAAAAATGAATATTCCTGAGTTCCCATCTGTAGGGAGTCTGAGGGATGGATGTACAGAAATCTGTGTTTTATAGCTGTCCTTAGATGCTCTGATTAGTTAGCCTGGAGACTATACTTTGAATGTTCCTGTCTGTCTTGAAAGTGTAGCCCAATTTGACATAAGAAAATGGTTCACAGGAATTTATATTTTTTCCTTCAAAGCAGATATATGAAAAGATTCATTTTTAACCAGTGGGTTAGTCTGGTGTATTTAGAATGTGGTTTGGTATACTGTTTAGTATGTCACCTGCCTCATATAACATGAGCCATTTCTTTCTTTTCCTTTTTTCCTTTCTCTGTTTCCTCCTTTTCTTCGTTTTCCTCCTTTTCTTCTTCTCCCCCTCCTAATTGTCCTTACTTTTTTTAGTGGTACTGGAGAGTCAACCCAGGCTTTCATACTCCAGAATCTCTTAGGATCTCACTAAGTTGCCCAGTTCCCCGTGGTGGGCTGGAATTGAGATCGTTTTGTCTCAGCCTCCCAGTGTTACAGGATTAGGGCTGTACACCATAGTGACCAGCAACATGAGTCATTTTCTTTTTTTTTCTGTGTTTTTATTAATTTCTTCCCTTTTTTATTATTATTTGTGTTCAATACATAATACTACATTCATTACGGAGAATTGGTAGGTGCACATAACACATTTCAGTCCTTTGTACTCTTCCCCCCATCACCTTCCTGTCTCCACACAGCCCATCTTCCTGTTCCCTGTCATCTGTTTTTTATTTTGCTATGAGTTGTTTCTGATAGACTCAACTGTGCTGTTTGATTTCTCATCCCAGGGTTTATGGTAATACAAATAAGTATTCACAGCTAAAATTTATTGAAAGATTATTTAAAAGAGACATTGAACCTACTGTAATCTAGAAAATTTCCTTATCTATGATTCTCTTGGTGCCAGTAAATCTAGATTTTAGAGGTTGATTTATATGGTTTCCAGAAAAGGGATTTTGCTTTTGTATTGTTCTATTCCCCTTTTATTGTTAAGATGATTTTTTTCACTTTTGCTGTCTTTTCTATATTTGAAATAATTCTGCTTTACTTGATTTTTTTATCAGAATCTGAAAGTTATATATTTTTAATTAGGATATCTAAATCTGTTTATCATAATCATTATATTTGATCTTATGTAGTTTAATTTCTGACCCTTATCAAATGTATTTTATTAGAAACTAACAACGTGAACTTCTTAGTCTTGTGTATAGCTATAGTATATATAGTTTATATTATGTAAATTCCTATTTGTGTGTATGTAGTATATATTTGTGTATATGTATGTATTTTTTTCAGCACTTGAGACAGCCTTCTCCTGTGGTTCCTGCTCTTCAGAACAAAATTACAAGCCAACTCCAAAGACCTCCTTCAGTTGACAGCATCATAAGTTCCTTCATTCATGTATATACTTTCTGTTTTTGTCTTGTTACTCTTGATTTAGTTATTTTGAACTAAGGGGCACTAAATGAAATTTTTATATTCATCTTAAATGTGGATAGGTTAAATGATTTTAGATCTGAAATACAGTAATGTCTACATTAATCTGTTCTTACAAGAATTGTAAGTGGTCGTACTCGGTGCCTTAAAATTTAATTTTTTGAAAAACTAATTTAACAAATAGTACTTGTTTCATGCTCTTAAAGAAGAGCCCTTTCTTTGAAAATTGTCTTCTAGCTAGCTATAGTTATACTTATGAAGTTTCTTATATTTTAGACTGAGTTACATTCAAAAGAGAGATGGGAAAATGTTCTAGAAGCTTTAGTCCATGAGGTGATGCTTGAAGAATCAGGGATTTGCTATACAGGGGAGGGCAAAGGACTTTCAGTGTGTGTAGGATCCGCTGGTCATGTGGAAGAAAGTGCTGGGGTTTGGTCTGCCCACCGATGCCTGTGTGCTAAGGCAGAGGCTGGCCCAGGCCCTTCTCCATCTGTGTGTACACAGCTTCTGCCTGCTCATAGCACTGCCTGAGCTCTATCTTCTGTCAAGTCAGTAGTGGCATTAGATTCTCATAGGGGTGTGAACCCTACTGTAAACTAAGTGAGAGGCCTGAGTTCCATACCTAGTACTCCTCTCTAAAGGTTTGCTGAGTGTATTACTTGGGGATCACTTCGTGACTTTGGTGAAGGCATTGTTGTAGAAAAAAAGGCAGTAGCTCTGTGTTGAGTGAATGGGAATAAGGAAATAGACCCCAGAAGTATACATTTATTAGTCTTAAAGAAGCTTGGCTGTCAAGGGAAGGAGAGAGTAGACACTAGATAGTGAGTGAAGAAAGGTGAGGTAAGACTTTTTAAAAGTAGGTTTTATGCATAGGTTGAAGAGGATGCTTGTAAGAGGAAGAGAAAGAGGGGGACTTGAGAAGATGAGAGTCATTTCTCTTTGGAGAGGGGAAAGGGCTCTTCCATTCTGCTGAGAGGAAAAGTAGGTAGAGATGTGGGCATGTTTTCAGGGAGGATGTATGTGTTTAGTTTCCTAACTCTTTCAGGATTCTGAGTAGTTTTCTAATACATCTTTTGATACATTAAGCACATCTTTCCTATTGTTAAACAGGAAAGTTCAATGTCCAGGGCACAGTCTCCTCCAGTACCTGCAAGGAAAAATCAGCTCCGGGCAGAAGGTAAAATTAACTATTAAATTTGTAATCTAGAATATTTCTTTCTTACATTTTTTTGTTTTGAAATAATTACAAAGTTGCAGAAAGTTGCAAAAATAGTAGAGGTACCAAGGACCGCTCCTCTAAGCTCTTCCTGTCAAAAGGTCTTACAAAATACAGTATTACAGCCAGGAAGTTAACCTCGGTGTACTCTGCAAACTGACCTCTATCAGCTTTCATTAGGTTTTACGTGTATTTGTGTGCGTGTGGTTTTAGACGTTTTTAATCATGTATTTCACCACAGCCAGATTTCAGAGCAAGCCTTTTCCCTCAAAGAGCCCCTTGTGGCTACACTTTCATTCCCCAAAATAGCTTTTAGCTTTTGAAATTCCTGTACTGTCAGAAATGTGTTTTTGGGGTCTTACTGATATTCACAAATATGATCTGTGTATATTTGTGTATTTTATTTATTTAAGGAAAAAAAAAGCAAAACAGAAAAGGTAGAAATAATACAGAATTTCAAAAAAAATTAACACTAGGAAATCATTAGTTAATACATTACATACTGTCATCTTAGAAATAGTTGTTTAGGTCATAAAATTAAAACATAGAAAGTGGACAATCAAACAATGAGAGTGCAAACCTTTCTGTTTGAGGATCCAGCAAAAACTTAGTAGTATGGTCATCTGTCTTACACACTTAAGCACACATGCAGTTATATCCTTTAGAGCACTTTCCTTCCCTTTCTTTTTTACAATAGCTATTACACATTTCGGATCTTATTACTCCTACAGTTTTTATTACTTTTTATAATACTATTTGTGTATTTATAAAACATTAAAAATATTTCCTAAAAATTCCTCTCTGAGAATTTTATAATTGTTTTGTTAGGTTAGGTTTTAGTGTTTAATCTTTTGTTCTTATACCTGTCTTTTAATTTTCAATGGGAAATTTTAGAGGAGAAAAAAAATGTGATTATGGAGTTATCAGAAATGAGAAAACAGCTTCGCAGTGAAGAAAGGCGTTTACAAGGGCGGTTACTCCACATGGACAGTGATGATGAAAGTTTTATAAGGTAAGTTTAAAATTGCAATTTTTGTTTCTGTCTCTGCCTGCCTCTGTGTCTTACTTTGTCTCTTGCTCTGTCTCTTTCCCTCTCTGTGTCTATCTGTCTGTCTCTGTCTCTCTGTCCTGTCTATATAGTTCAGACTAGCCTTGATTGCACTATGTAGTCCAGGCTGACCTTGACCTTCTGCCTTGGCCTCCCAAGTGCTGGGATTATAGGTATGTATGCTCCACCATGCCCGGTAATTTTTGTTTTTTCTTGAGTTAAAAAGTTCTTGTGTCACCTGCCTACTAATTCTGTACTTTGGTAACATGATGCATTCATTTTACAATTTCCTTATTTTTCTTAGTCTTCTACAATTAGGTGTAGAAATTTGATAATAATATGAGTAGAAAATTTCAGGAATGGAATAATCACAGTTTCATTTTAGAACTTTTAAATTTTCTTCAATAATTACTTTCTGGAATAATTATTTTCTAGCAAACATTGGCTGCCAAACATCTTTGATCATTGTTTTTAAAAGGACTCAATATTTAAACTTTTAGGGTCATAAAATCAGCATTGTGGCTAATTATCACCCTTTCTTTTCTTTTTTTTAAAAATAAACTCTCTATTTTGGGATTGTAGGTTATGGAAAAGTTGTAAGCATGGTATAGAGTTTCTGTGAATCCTTGGGTTTTTTCCTACTGTTAACATCGTAAGTTACCAAAGAGCATTTGTCATAATTTTGAAATGGCCCTAAGTTTCCTTTGTGCTAGGCAAGGGCTCCACCACTGAGTTACTCCCCCAATCCTCCCTCCCCCCCCCTTTTTTTTTTAATTTTATGTTTTTGAGACAGGATCTCAGTTGCCCATTTTGGGTTTTAACGTGTGATCCTTGTTCAGCCTCTTGAGTAGCTGGGATTATAGGTGTTTTATCACTCAACCTGATTCAGAGTTGATTCTTTACTTTCATAAATATCTTCACAAAAAGAGTCTCTTACTTATTAATTAATTCCCCACAGTTATGCTCTCCTGTTTTGTGCTAGGCATAAAATAAATATGATGTAGTTTACATGCAAATAAATCTAATGACCTAGTTTGTAGCTTAACAGCCTATTTAACTATTAGTGTTATGGAAATGAGGAGTACAATTTAAGTGTCTCTTCAGAGTCTTTTTTACATGTTTGTTGTGATGAATTTCCATAGAGTTCCTAACATCCTTGGTGTAGTACAGCTCCATGTCAGCTTGGCAGGTTGTTTCATGGTCTTAGTGTGTTTGCTTTCTACTAGAAAGGAAACTCCATGAGAGTAGGGCCACAGCTATTTCTCCCTAGAAATTTAGAGAGAGATAAAGAAGTGGTAAGGGCAGCCAGGCGTGATGGCTCATGCCTGTAATTCCAGTACTTGGGAGGCTGAGACAGAAGGATTGCTGTGAGTTCAAGGCCAACCTGAACTGCATAGCAAAACTCTGTCTCAAAAAGATAAGAAAAAATAAAGGGCAGGATCTTATGATCATAGAATTGTAGCTTAGAGCTACGTTTTCAAAAAGAAGAGCCCCTACTTAATTCTGAGGGAAGCAGCTGTAGAACTTTTTATATTGAATTTTACTTTCAGGACTAGATTGCCATTTCCCATTTTTATCCTCACTTCATATTCCTTCCTGAGCTGCCTGCCCAGCATACTAATTTCCTGGGTACCAAAGGAGTGTATAGGTGAATTGGCAGGGATCAAGTTCCCTGGAAGATTTTATAAAATCACACAGTATCCTCTGTATTGAGTAGAATGTTAATTCCATTGTTTTGTGTACAGTTTGTACTTGGGCTGAGAGGAAAGTAACATTTTGTTTTATTAGTTCATGTTTGCAGTACATGTAGTTTACAATCATTTTAGGGAGTGGGTACATAATGCAACTTGGTTCTTTTTTAAAAATTCCCTTTGTCTCCTACCTCCCTCTTCTAAATCCCCTTTCCCCGTTTTTATTCTTGTTGATGCTGTTAATCTTACCCATGTTCATGGCATACTGCATCTACATTAATTGAGATTGTTAGGGTCCTGTGCATTGCATATCTTTATCTGCTTATTTCCCTTGCCCACATTCTTGTAGACCCTTTCATGCTTGCAAGAGATGTATCCCTTTGTCTCCTATTCATCCTTCATTGTGCTCCTGTTTGTTCTTTGCCTTACTCAAATGAGAGCTACTGTGCGATGTTTAAGCCTATGTGTCTGTTTTACTTCACTCAACATTGTATTTTCCAGGTGTGTCCATTTTCCTTCAAATGTCTCACATTTATCATTTCTTATAGCTGAGTAGTATTCCATCATACCACATTATCTTTACCCAGTTGTCTGTTGAAGGATATTCAGGCTGCTTCCAGGATTTAGCTATTGTGAATTATGCTGCTATAAACATTGGTTTGTATGTGTTACTGTAGTATGATGTCTTAGGCTTTTTGGGAAGGATACCTAGAACGGAGTAGCTGAGACATACAGAATTTCTAATTTTAGTTCTTTGAGGAATAAAAAGGTAACATTTACTGATCGTTTAGTTCATACTGTTTACTAGGACAAGTATGTTGTGTGATTTTCCGTCCTTTGCTCTCAACATGACGATAATGGGTGGACTTTACATCTTATGGATAGTGAAATCAAGATCAAACTAATTAGTAGCAGAGCTAATATTTGAATCTCTATTTTTCTGCCCTCAAGTACTGTGATCTTCAAGTTCAAGCCCACCTTGAATAACTTCCTCAGATTTAAAAGAAAGAAAATAAAATAAATGAAAGAGCTAGGGCTCTAGCTCAGTGTGAAGGCCCTTGGTTTAATCCCCAGTGCTGCAAAAAACAGTCACCCTCCCAAACTGGTCTTTCAACTATGTGAACATACTATAGTAAAGCTGATTTGTTACACTCTTCCAATAAGGTACCTTACATCTAAACATTTTGCAAAATTGTAATGATTATACCTACTCTTTAAGAGATTGAACTAACAGGTGGAATAATGTACTTAAAAATATATCGTGGTGAAAGATGCCAGATTTTTTTTATAGTGAGTTAAATGTAGAGTTGAGTTTCTTTCCTGATTTATTGTTTATGTGTAGGAAAAGAGAAAGGAATCCTGTGGATATATTTGACATGGCCAGGCATCGAGTGCAAGCTCCCGTCCGGAGACAGTCACCTAAAGGCTTAGATGCTGCCACTTTTCAGAATATCCATGACTTTAATGTGCTGAAAGATAGGGGTAAGTATGTGCTGCTGCTTCAGAGGAACAGCAAGAGTGTTCAGGGAGCTCTGAAAATGTCCATACAGTGGTGCCTCAGTTCACGAATGCTTTTGTTTGGGAACAATTTGGTTCACAAATAGAGTGTGTGGCAAAATTTTGTTTTTGTTTGTGACGGTGGTCCATCTGTCTCCCACATGGACATGAACATGGCCGCCTTCTCCAGAATTGTGCAGTGAATTAAGTTTGTGAACTAGGTACATCTGTACCATATCTTAAAAGTAAAATTTCACTTTTAATATATTTTAAGTTATAAATAAAACTTGCGTACACTTTAGATACTCAGTTTACCAGTCTGGTAGAGGAAGCTTCAGTTTGGCTTCAGTTTGGCAGACTTTGTTTTGGAGATATCTGGATGCCTCAGTGTGGGTGATTAGCTTAGTGTAAAGAAATGGACGTGGTATGTAATGGGGTTTGGACAGTAGAAGAGAGCTTGGGAGGAAGACTGAGGAGGAGGAGTTACAGTGATTGGCAGAGAAGCAGGGGAATGTTGGGTGCTGAAGGCTGTGGAAAAGTGAAAGTATCGAGGAGAAAGGGCTGTGTGAGAGTATCACAGGGTCTCAGTTGGATCAGAGGCATAAAGTGATGGAATCAGAAGCCAGTTAACTTTAGAATGAGGGTTGACTGAGAGGTCATCAATCGGCCTAAGTTTACCCTGGGAAACTGTGTGTGGGGAGGGAAATGGAGGCTCCCGGAGGTGCAAGACCTTGGGTGGGATGTAGTGTGAAAATACGCAAGAGGAGAAAGAGGCTTTGGAGACAGGCCTGATCATGGAAGAGGGATGGCCTTGGTGGGTGGGAAAGAATGCAGAGGATATGAGAGAGAAGGGTCTCTTAGTGAGAGAAGAAGAAAAATACAGTATTTAAGCAGGGTTGTCAGATATAGGAACTGTAGGAGAACAAAAATGAGAGAGGAATCTTTTTTTTTTTTTTTTTTTTAGGAATATTTGACAGAGCAAGTGTTGGAGCAGAGAAGGCAAAAAATATATATTTTTTTGGTACTGGGAATTGAACTCAGGACCTTGTGCTTGCCAGGCAGATGCTGGGCCGATGAGCTAGATCCCTGGCCCTGAAAAAGCAACTTTTGAATATGTGTTCATCTTACAATGCCAGGAAAATCTAGAATTTAAACTTTTTTATTTTTGAAAGTAATATCTGTCTGATTAGAGCAAAGTTTTAAATATCAAAAGAAATAGGAAGAAATCATTTTATATTCCTATATACAAACACATTAAATTTTTGGAAGTTTTATCACCTTTTTGAGTATAATTTACACAAAAGTAAAACCAAACAATGGTATGATTGCTATTTTAAAATTTTCTCTCACTTTTTGCTTAGACTTACATATATCATTAGTTATATATGTTATAATTATTTTTATGCATTTTATTGATAACTCTGCTCGTCATGGTGTTAAGCCAGTGAGTGTCAGAGTTTTGTCTAGAGTTTTTGTTTTAAACTAAACCATTATTACTTTTTCATTCTGTTCTCATGTATACACAGGTTTTCCAGAGGCCACATGGCAAATGATGACTTTCTCTCTCTGAAGTTAATAAAATATGTACCTTGGTATTATGTTGTAAAAATGTAATTTTAAATGTGGCATATACATGTGTGTAATATGTACGTCATACACTTTCAAGTTTTCTTTTTTATTTTATAAATTTAAAAACAAGTTTTCCCTAGAGGTCTTTGATTTTTTTTTAATAGTGTAAAGAGAACTTGAGGCCACAGAAGGTAGACACAGAGCTGAGCCATTCATGTATGTTTCACTAACTACATCTGCTCTTTGTTCAGCCTGTCACTGGGCTGTTGGTGTCTGCCCCCTCACCCCATAAGGCTGAGTCTGGAAGTGGTGAATCATCTGAGTGACCAGAACCTCCTCTGTTCACTTTGCTCTTAACCATTTTTTAATTCTGAATATTCAAGATGCTTCCTATTTCATTTTTTTTTTTCTGATGTGGTATGTGGAATTGAACCCAGGGCATTGCATATGCTAGGCAAGTGCTCTACCAATGAGGTACATTTCCAGCCCTTTTAAATTTTATTTAGAGATAGATTCTTGCTAAATGTTCATATTGGCCTTGTGCTTGTGATCCTCCTGCCTCAGCCTTTCAAGTTGTTGGGATTTGCACACATACACTAACCATTTTCACTCTATTCTTCTGATAATGTCTGATCATAAGACTTTTTACATATAGAGTATTGTTTCTTATTATATCCCACCATTCTAATTAGTGGGACAAAGGAAATAATGTTTTCAAGACTTTTTTCTATGTCAACTATATTTTTATTTTTAAGATTCAAAAATTCATACTTAACATTTTAATTCTTTTTTTTTTTTTTTTTTTTGTCTTTTTCTTTTTTATCGGTACCGGGGATTGAACTCATGACCACACACTTGCAAGGCAGGCATTTATGCTGCTGAGCTAAATCCCCAGCCCCAACATTTTAATTCTTATCAACTGATAATTCATACGATTTTAGCAGAGGTGAGTTCTCAGACTCTCATTTCCTCTAATAAGGACACCCCTTTTAATGTTCTATTCAGTTTGCATTTACTTGGCATTTTGGATGATATTTATTTGCAAGGGACAGAATTGGCTAGTAACATTATTTTCATTTGTTCAGCACTTTTTTTTTTGTACTGGGAATCAAACTCACAACCTCGACCTTGCAAGGCAGGCGCTTACACCGCTGAGCTAAATTCTTGGCTTTTCCAGCACATTTAATTATTTTTTGTCTGTTTTTGAGACAGATCTTGCTATATAGTTCAGGCTGGCCTTGAAATCACTTTGTAGCCCAGATTAGCCTGAAATTCACTGGTGATCTTCCTGCCTCAGTTTCCTGCCAACTGGGATTATAGATATGCTTTGTGTTGCCTAGCAATTTTTTCACTATACATGTTAGAGACCTGCTGTGATTGCATAATCTCATGGCTTGCTGAGTCATAGCCATGTGGCTAACCACTTGGATATGTATACCTTCATGTAGTTTCCCTGCTGGTGTTCTGGGTGGCATCCTGGGAAGTGGGGAAGTAGGTATGTAGAATGCCTTATCAGAAGCTCTGCTTGTGCTGGGAGCTTCCTTATAACGTCATTATGTTAGTAAAAAGGCATTTGTTAAAGAATATGAATTTCATGTTCTTTATAGCTACTCTAATGCCCTTTGACTTTGTTAACTATAGTAAGTAAGTATTTGTTAACTATAGTAAAGTTTTATAAAATTTTATTTAAAAAAAAGCTTGATTTGTTTAAAGGAGTTTTAGGTGCACAGCAACACTGAAGATGAAGTACAGAGTTCCCACGTCCTCCCTGCCTTGCACAGCCTCCTCTGTCGTGGGCAGCCTGCACATTCGATTGTACTTGATGTACTTATATAGACATACCATTGTGTGTTCTAAATTTGTAGTAAAGTTCATTCTTGATATATGTTCTGTCAGCTTGGAAAACGTACAGGTATTCTATGTCCATCATTGTAATATTGTAATATGACAACATTACAGCATAGTCTGCCTGGTTCAACCTTGCCTTCTTTTTAATCCCTAGGGTTTATTGCTTTACTGTCTCTATATAGTTTTGCCATTTTCAGAATGTTGTATAGGTTGGATCATATTGTGTGTGTCCTTCTCAGATTGCCTTCTTGCACTTAAGTCTTCAACTTGAAAACTTTCAAGTTTTCTGTATTTCTATGGTGTGAGAGCTCATTTTGTTTTAGTGCTGAATAATATTCCATTGTTTAATGATATGCCATTTACCTCTTGAAGTGTGTCTTGGGTCCTTCCATAGTTTGACAATTAGGAATGAAGCTGCCATAAACATCTCTGTGGAGGTTTTTGTGTCTAAAAATCTCCCTTGAATACAAGATTAAATTTTGTATTTTGTGCCCCAGATTCAGAAACAAGAGTTGATTTGAAATTGATGTACCCAGATCCTCCAAGAGATCATCACACTTTAGAGATTCAGCAGCAAGCCCTACTAAGAGAGCAGCAGAAGAGGCTGAACAGATTGAAAATGCAGGAAAGTGCTGAGGGTAAGGAACAGTCATTACTATTTCAAAGTGAGTGGTTCTTTCCTTTGAGTTGCTTTGTCTCTTGCACTGGCAGCTCTGTTTCACAGAGAACAAGTCCCAGAGGACACCCTGATTGTCTGGGGGAGCTCCATGCTTGAGAGGGGCTGAGGCATTCACTGTAGTCAACAGAATTGCATGCTCTGATCAGCCCATGAGACCTCTGCACCAGGAACTAGAAACCAACAGAAAGAATATTGAAAAAAAAAAACACATTAGTGCCCCATAGAGGCATTTTTCTTCTGTGTGTAGGAGATGTATTAAAGTTTTGCTGTTGCATAAATCCTCAGAAATGAACTGTAAACCTGTAAACCATCAGAATGAACTGTATGTTTTTGTGTTGTCATTTAGTCAGCAGATACAGCTACCTGCTAGGAGCACAGATCCTAATGTATAAATAGAAGATATGGTGATGAGTGGAATAGGCTGCTCCTCTCAGGAATTTATAATTTTTGGAGAAGTTAGATTCTAAATAAGTATAAGTGTGTTGAGCACCCTGAGGAAAAAGTCAGATTGAGCACCTAGAAGCAGAGTAGAGCTAGTTGTCTAAGAGAGCATCGATGTGCCCTATTTATACCTAGTGTATCATGGCCCCCACAGCTGTATGTCACTGTCTTTGCTGACCTTTAAGTCATTGAAGGTAGCCAAGGACAACGAGTTAAAAAAAATCAAAACACTACAGTCAGACAGAAATAAGAGGAATAGTCTGGCCCATTGTTTTTAGGAAAATTTACCTCTGTTGTGGCAAGCTGGTCTGGCTTGCAGAATCTGAGGTAGCTTTTTTACCTTATACTACTGCAAAATAGGTTGAATGACATGAAACTTTAGACTGAGATCACAGTCGAGATTTGATAAACATTTGTATGGGATATTGTCCCACTATCTGGTACAGTTTTTGTAACAACCTATGTATCACCCAGTGACAGCAGAGTGAGTAGATGCTATGCTAGGTGGCACCTCACCCGGGAAGGAGAGGTGCGAGCACAGTAAGTCTTTATACTTGGTGTAGAGATGTTTTTGTTTAGCAGTCTCCAGTGATGATCTGATCTTGCGGGATCATGCCGACTTATGTTGATTAGGCCAAAAGTAGTTCCAAGTAGTTCCAGTAGGCCAAAAGTAGGTGAACATAGTACATTTGGGTACTGAGATTATTCATTCCCCATAGTGATCATCCCCAGTTCTTAGCAGACATGATGGTGATGCAATTCATGAGAATGTGGTCTAGCTATCAATAGTCATGAAGATATTTTGTTATGTAAAATATTTTGAGAAGTAACACAAGCTACCATTGCCAGCCTCTTTATTCCTAGAGGCAGTGTCTAAGAGGATAAAAGGCACCCTTTGGAGGAACACACTGGAAGGCTGATCAGATTTGAGAGGGTTTGGAATCCCTGATTCAAGACTCTTTTTCTCTTGTGACAAGTACCTAGAATTTAATTTACTGTAATTGCCTATTTAATATCTTTCTGCACAAATTCTGAAATTTATTTTTATTTTTTTTCCTAAACTTTTAACCTTGCTTTTGTTCTTCATTGAGTACAGCTGATTTAGATGCCATCCTAAGTGCTAAAGTACGAGAGCACAGAACGGTAAGCAACCAATTGTAATTTTTCAACTTAGATTTTGGAGGAAAATACTTTTTAAAAAATATATAAATATTTCAAATTTTGAATTTTTCAGGAATATTGAATTAAGAAAGAATTTGAATTTTCTCTCATCAGTGCAATGGGTAGAGAATTGTTAGTATAATATGTAGAGAAAACATAATTGCTAAGAATAGGATTGTGATGTTATGCTGTTTGAGTTAGTCTCTTAGCTGTATGGTTCTTGGCAGATTATTTAATCTCTCTGTGCCTGTTTCCTAATCTGTAAAAATGAATATAATAGTACATACCTCTGTGGGTGGCTTAAGTATTAAATTAATAGTTGTAAGGTATTTAGAGATAGGTTTGATATATAATAAGTTCTGTATATCCACTAAATAAAAAATGTAACACAAATATCATTGGAAGGATATATACCAATATATGTATGTTCTTAAGGGTACAGCCTGCCTCATATGGAATCCAGAGTTAAGTGTGTGCTGTCGGTAGTATTAGCAGTAGCGTGGAAAGAGTCTATAATGTAAGCAGTGGTAAGAATTATAAAGAAAATAAGCAAGGTAAAAGGATGAACAGTGTACTTACTCCTATGTTGAGGAGGTCACATTTGTGCAAGACTGAATAAAGGGAAGGGCTGGAAATGAGCCTTTCTATTTTGGTGGGGTGGGTCCTGGAGATTGTACCCAGGGCCTTTGTCCTGAGCTATATCACTAGCCCTTTTTTAAATGTTTGTTTTGAGACAGGCTCTGCTAAATTGCCTAGGCTTAGCTCAAACTGTGATTGTCCTGCCTTAGCCTACCAGAGTACTAAGATTAATGGGCATGCATCACCATGTCAGGCTAAGGATGAATGATTTTCATTTAATAAATACTTAGTTATGCAGTGGTACTGTGCCTTGGTTGTCAGATTCAGTTTGTTCCAAATTTGTATTCAAACGCTGAAAACTTTGAGAACTGAACATATTTTTCCCATAAGAAATGATGGAAGACAGCGGTTCGAGAAGAGGAGGTGGTGGTGGGGTTAGGGAGCCTGGAAACGAGAGTGGGGATGGTAGGTGGTTTGGATCCACCAGGCCGCTATTGTTTCCAGAAAGAATTTCACTGAAGAAACCTCTGGAGCAGCTGTTGGCTGGCTCCTCTGGCTGATGGCGTGTTGAGGTATACGGGCCGGTGGCAGCGAGGGCATCCATCCAGAGGGGCCTGCTCTGAAAGCCAGGCCACCACCACCATGGGCCAGTGCGTAACCAACTGCAAGAATCCCTCATTGACCCTGGGCAGCAAGAATGGAGACCCAGATTCTAGTAGCTAGTCACACAGTAGGTGAGGGGCAGGCCACTGGGAAGAACAGGTGCCACCCTGTGGCAAGCCAGGTGGAGATACTCTTGTCAATGAGACCAAGAAAGCTGCGGCTACCACTGAAGCCTGCCAGCTGCCAACCTCTTCAGGAGACACTGGGAGGGAATCCAGGTCGAATGCTGAGGAGTCCTCCTTGCAGAGGTTGGAGGAACTGTTCAGGCACTATAAGGACAAGTGGGAGGATGCAATTTTGGAGGAAGGCATGGAGTGCTTTTGCAATGACTTATGTGTCGATCCCACAGAATTTCAAGTGCTGCTGTTGGCTTGGAAGTTCCAGGCTGCTACCATGTGCAAATTCACCAGGAAGGAGTTTTTGATGGCTGCAATGCAATAAGTAACAGATAGCACTGACTGAAGCCAAACAAGAGGATAAATTCAAGGATCTCTACTGGTTTACGTTTCAGTTTGGCCTAGACTCTGAATAAGGGCAACAGTCATTGCATCGAGAAATAGCCATTGCCTTGTGGAAACTAGCTTTACCCAGAACAGTCTTCCCATGTTGGACCAGGGGCTAAACTTCTTAACAGAGAACCCCTCGGGGATCAAGGGCATTTCCTGGGACACTTGGAACATGTTCCTTAATTTCACTCAGGGGATTGGTCCTGACCTCAGCAACTACAGTGAAGATGAGGCCTGGCCAAGTCTTTTCGATTCCTTTGTGGAGTGAGAAATGGAACGAAGGAAAAAAGAAGGGGAAGGGAGAGGTGCGCTCAGCTCCGGCCCAAGGGCTTGTGTCCTGAGGAGCACACTGAGTGGCTTTGTCCCAGGAGCAGCAGCAGGGATCTGCCCGCTGCCCTGCAGCCAAGCAAGGAGTTGGACCTTTGAGGAAATTACTGAAGATTCGGATATTTTCTGCTTCACACCTTTCTCTGCCTTATATCTGCCTTGTATCTGAAAGGGCTCTAAAATGCGCTATCATGTTTTAGGCACTTTCATCATATTTTGGTTATTTCATTTGGGAAGTATCCCTTAAAATATTTGAACCTGACTACATGTTGTGCTTTTCTCTCTCTCTCTGTCTTTTTTTTTTTTTTTTTTTGGAGCCTTCAGCTAGAATAAGCCTACCATTTTTTGTACAAAACAGATCTTTCTTGCTTTGCTTTGCTTTTTGGTGGGGGAGGATGTAAAGCCGGGTGGGGAGAATGGAACTGTTAGATTGACTTAACATTACCAAATGATACAGTGCCAGATCTCAGTTTGCATATTGTTTTTCAGGGCAGGTCTGTACTGTGTGTAGTGCTGTTTACAT
The DNA here is from genome assembly GCF_034190915.1 of Cavia porcellus. Classification (NCBI taxonomy): domain Eukaryota; kingdom Metazoa; phylum Chordata; class Mammalia; order Rodentia; family Caviidae; genus Cavia; species Cavia porcellus. The sequence goes on from NW_026947493.1 coordinate 43,625,003, forward strand.
GGTTTAGTTTAGGTTATTGTAATTATTTTTAAAGACTTACACAGATTTGAATAGCAGTGTTAACTGTTAACCGCACTGCATTAATTCCCAGGTGATTTGGAGCTCTTGGAGAGCCAAGGCTAGTCAAGAGCATTTACTGTCTGGTGACAACCCCCTTTAAGCTAATTTATCAGAAACCCTTATTTCTGTCACTTCTTGCTCTTTCCTGCTTTGACCTATTGCATTTCATGTTGAGTTTATCGCTCAACATGCTGTACCCGTCAGTCAAGTGAGCAGTTTTATTTTTTTAGAATACATTGTACTGAGAACCACTTAACATTGAATGCAGAAAAAGCAGTGCTACCTCAGTTTTCTGGAAGTAGACTTCTTTGATATTTTTCTTTATTTGATGAAGTTTCTGTATTATCATGTTTTTAAGTGGAAACACTTTCTGTTTTCATTTGTCTTGGAGCCAAAGTTTCTGTTTCTGGTGGTCTGAAAACACTCCTAGCCGACCAGTCGACTTGAAAGAAAACTGTGGTATGGAGCTCTGCTTGAATTTTTTTTTTACATTTCTTTTTCTTTGAGTATCATCAGTTTACTTGTCTGGCAAATGCGGAATCCTGGACTCGCCGCACAAATATCAAAGTGTATCTAATAGTTAAATGTGTGCCTTTCCCTTCTTGCTGCACCCATCTTGTCACTTACCCCCTGAGAGTTATTTATTATCTCCTTGTTAGCATCAGGCTCCTTAGGGGTAATGTGATGACTGTTCAGGTTTACCTGACCCTCCTTGTCCTTTCCCTCCCCCAGATATGTATATATACATATATAAAATGTGTATATATTTTACCTACATAAAATATATATGTGTACACATATATGTATCTATATTCCTTTGATTCTTTGCCTGCTAAAACTGGCCATAAAAGAAAGAGCTGTCTTCAATATATAAAGTATAAGAAGAGTTCCAGGGAACATCATAATGGAGGCTTTTGTATCTGAATTTGAACCATTTTCACTATGAAAGAATATGAATTTGCCCAGCCCTTTCCTCACAGGAAAGGGGCCCAGTTCCTCAGACTCCTCCACGCACTCACTCTGCCAGGCCAGCTTTGGCCTGGTGCTCATTCTCATCCTATCTGGTGCCATAGCCAGTCCACTTGTAACTTTTCTGTTTTAAGATATATAAATATATATCATCAAAAAACTATACTGGAGGGGGTGGGTGGCAAGAGCTTGTACAGTTCAGCTTCTAATACTTTGGGACAGATTAAAAAGGGAATCTTTTAAATAAAAATTTGTAACTATTCTCTTGCATGTTGAGTTCCTCTAACAGAACCTTACAGTTCTGAGCTCCCATCTTTATAAAAATGATTATTTAAGGATATTGTCATAGTTTTTCTAAAACTCATATTGACATGGGGAACATATCTGGAATTTGATTTTTGTTGTTGATTTTACACCTGTCAGTTGTTCCTTCTAGCTGGGCAGTTGAGTAACTTTAAAATCGGCCACAGTTAAGTCTTCCTTTTTTCTGAATAAGACCCAAGGTCCTTGCCTAAGAATCTCCAGGGCCCCAGGAAGTTCTAAGGGTTCATCTGTGGGTGGGTCCCCACACAGAGTTCTTAAAGACACCACCTGTCATCCATCCAATTTTTAACTCAAAGGTTTTCCCAATTCTGGAATGAGTAAAGGTTGAATGAAGGAAAAGCACACAAAAAGAGGCCACTGAGGACCTCAAAAATTTGAAATAAATTCTTTTTCCAATCTATAAGTTCGTACTCCATGCATCAAATTTATTAGAGTGAGTGCATTTTTTTTTACTGGATTTTTTTAACTGCTCAGCTTTCCCACTCTTAAAAGAGCCATTCAGAAATTATTTTTGGTTATTTTTTAAAAAATGATCCATTTGTTGAGAAGCCAGAAAAAGCAGTGAGATGGAAACTTAACTTCCAGGTTTGAGGGCCTGATGCTAAGCAGGGATCTCAAGCTGCAGTAACTCGGGGTTAGTGCTTGACTCTTTCATAGCAACAGAAATGCAGTTTTTCTGCAAAGAGATCCAAGGTGAGATGTGTGTAGGGTTTGTATTTATACTTCTGGGAAGTGAAATTCTCCTGTTCCTCTCAACCTTGAATTGGATTTACTGCTTAAAAGGTGAACAAGCAGAAATTCTGTGGAGAAGGCCAAATTCTTGCCCCTCTGGTAAGCCAGCCCACCTCTCACATCGGCATTTTGTCACCTGGGTTATATGTGGAGAGGGGCAGGATGTGAACACCTGCAGCATCAGAGAGTGCCTCAAACAAGCTAAGTGAGTATGTGTTGCGAGATTATTTAGTTGTAACAAATGGTTTTGTGAGGTGTGAATTTTTTTAAAGCAGTTAATTAGCAAGCTGGTATGAGATAAAGTATTGCTTCATTGAATCACTGCCCATCTTTGCCAAGTTTGAATGTATCATTCTTAACCTTATCTCTTGCAATAACACTTGGTTATGCTGTAATGGTTGCTTCTGTAGCTCCGCCCTCATCTTGCCAAATGTGCCCACTTGTGTATTTTCTGATAAGGGAAGAAAACCCCTAGATACAGCTGGCTAAAGATTCAAATTTCAACCAAACTTACAGGTCCAGAGAAATACAATTGAAATATATGAAGCAGTGTTTTCAATATTAACATGTTTATGACAGGGCCGTACGTGCATGACTGTCCCATTGGGTGGCTGGTACAACTAATTAGACTGTCTCACATGTACCACCAGTGGTTCAAGCTGGCAGGAACATGTTTAACTTCTCAAAGATGAGTGCAAACCAGCCACCTTGTGGAGGAAGAGAAGATTAAGGCACACAGTATTAGTCTGAAATAGTATTGATGGCCCAGGACTGGCACCAAAATGTAGTCCTCAGGTCTGGGGGCTATAGGGTGTTGGAACTCCCATAGTTCCCTTGATAGCCTCATACACTCACTGTGTGCTAATGCCAAATTGTACTAAATAATGGTGGGAAGTTACTGGGGTAAAAACGTCGAAAAGTTTACGAAATCTGTATTTTGGGACTGTTTGGTTTACTGTATTTCATAGGGTCTTTAGTGCAGCAAAACGTAGACTGAACTAGACAGTTAATAAGGACTGAGAGAAAGCTGCTGTTAGTGTTTGTGGTTACCTTGTATTGTTTTCCTCCTTTAGTTATTTGCTTTGCTGCTTTTCTTGTGTCTGTGGTATTTGACCAAGGTCTTTCTTGGAGAACTCTGGTAGTATTTGTTGAAATGGCTGCAAGGACTGTTAAAGTTTTTAGAATATTCATTGGGACTCACCTGAGAACATGACAATGATCCTATTCCTCCTCCTGGTCTCTTTTCTGAGTCATATAGTGGGCAGTCCCACCATGCCCACTTTAGAGTTATTCCCCTTGTAGGCTTAATTACAGCACTTCTGGTCTTGAACTGGGACCATATGTCTGTCAAGATTGGCAAGATTTCCCCCTTTTTAAAAGAAAAAGTAAACTGATGCTTTAGTACTGCTTGAGAAGCCAGGAGGGTTGGAATAGCTTTGAGGAAGCAGCAAGTTCTGCTTCTAATTCAGGTGGCAGGGTATTACATTCTCCCTTTCGACTTTGAAAGCCAGCCTGCTCTCATAGGTACCTGCTGTCACCATATACCATCTTTCTGCTACTTTTAAATCTTGGATATTGCCAAAGGAAGCCATTCGGCAGCTACTGCCCCTTCCCCATCAACACGTAAATTTACCCTGGAAGAACTGTCTTCCCTTTGACCTTGGTTCCCAGCCCTTATTCTCTGGTTAGCTGCTCTTACCTGTTGCACTAATGAATGTGAGTCTAGGTTTTAAAGAGGGAATTTGAAGCAATAGACAAATGGGGCTTGGATGGATTGGTCCTACACATATCCTGCCTTAAGCTGCTGAGGTGATGAGTCCACTGCTCGTGTGACTCTCCACCTTTGTGGATCCCTTTGTAGTTTGTGATCAGTGTGTCTGTTTCAGGAGATTGTACAAACTTGACAAAAGTTAAACTTTGGTTTGTATTTGCTGCACTGTTGCACTCTTCAAACGGCCCCTTGAATATTTTTATTAACTTGTTACATTTGGCTTTGATGTCTGCTTTTTTTCTTTTGATGTCTTTTTTTTTTTAATTTGGAAGATTACGTGCTGTTGGAATTTTTTTATTTTTAATATCGGTACCAGGGATCGAACTCACGATCGCCTGCTTACAAGGCAAGTGCTTATGCTGCTGAGCTAAATCCCCAGGCCCCTGCTGTTGGATTTAATAAATTTGGTTACCTGAAAAAAAAAAAGGTGGAAAACCAAATAACTGGTTCTGGGGCCCAAAACTTATAAAGTCATTCTTCTAGGACTTTAATAAATTTTGCTATTATATCTTTAATAGTTTTCCTCTTAGCTTTACTGCTGATATCACTAACTTTCCTTGGAGCCATGGTTGTGATATTTTATGCAAATAAAATGCAAGGAAAGCACAGTGACAAATGTTTTAATCACTAACACAAGCACTATTTGTAGTTGAGCAAAAGCGGTGTTTAGACTGCAGGTCAACCCCTTGTGTCCTCGGTGAGACGTGATATGTGATTCACTCTTAGCCGGTACAGAGATTTTTTTTCAAGTTTAATTTCCAGTTCAACTATTGAGCAAAATTATGAACCCCAAAAAGATTGTTTTTGAACTCTGCTGCTTAAGTAGTGGAAAGTTATAGCTTGGAGCTGTTTGACAACCTGTGGACCATAACTGTTCCAAGTTCCCAGGGTACAGGAGTCAGCAAAAGAGAAATATCCCTACTCTATGGGAGCTTACATTCTAGAAGTGGGAGATAACAAATGAATCTTCTGTATGTTAGACCACTGGGGGGAAATGGCAGCAGGAAAAGGAGGCTGGGGAGTTTTGGGGCTTGGGAGAACTTAACAGTTTGAGATATAGGCACTTGGGACCCTCTCGCCAGGGAGGTGGTCATGGAAAATACTGGGGGAACAGAGGAGAAGAACATTCCAGGTGGAGGCCCTGATGGGAATGAACTTCTTGGTTTTTGGATAGGAGTTGCTGTTGATAGAGATATAGGAGCAGGAAAAACCAATCTGAGAATTGGTTGGAAATTTAGTTTCTACATGGTGAGTTTGAAGTGTGTTTTAGGCAGTTGAGCAGACAGGTATCCAGAGTTCAGGGGAAAAGATGGAAGTTGAAAATACTAATTTAATCTTCCTGGGATTCTTATGATATAGGTAGTATCACCCCTATTTTCAGATTATAAAAGGCTCAGCTACATTTTTACTTGCTTAGGTTTACCAGCTAGCATTAGGCTCAGGTTTGACCTGATGATAACAGTGATAATGTTGCTAATAGCTATCATTTATTGCTCTAAATTTCAAAGTATGCTTATTCCTAAACTGATATTTAAGTTCTTATTAGCTTGCCAGTAGATACACAGCCAAAAGGCAGTAGAACACAGATTTGAATCTGGGTTTCAGAGCTCCTAATTTTCCCCTACCACATGGCCTGTGATGTCTGTACAGCTATTTGGAAAGATTGTAGATTGGTAGGTTTCTTTGTATGTGGAAGTCACATACAAAATTTCTGAAATTTAAGATGTGAGATTTTGGTTAAAATCCTGGATTAATGACCAATTTTGCCAAAAAGCAGCTCATTGTAATCCAGGTTTGTTATCATTGTTTAAAAAAGTAAACCCGGTGCAGAAATACACACCTTTAATCCAAGCTATTTAGGAGGCCAAGGCAGGGTCAAAGCCAGCCTGTTGCAATTTACAGAGACTTTCTCTCAAAAAAAGTGAAGTGTGGGGGGAGCTGGGGATGTAGTTCAGTGTGGAGGTTCTGGGTTCAATCTCTAGTACAAGAGAAAACAAACAAAAAATAAATTTTGTAACTCACAATCTTCTTGGAAACTGGATTATATAAAACACCATACACGATAAAATTGGGAATGATTGTCATGGAAAAATAAGGCGCTGATGAGTACTGTGATACAGAAGAGTTGGGCTTTGTGTGGAATGTTGAGAACAGTTGGTTTGGACCTTTTGATCGGCTGCTATTAGTATCATTATCTTGCTGGAAAGTAGTGGTCAATGGATGGTGAATACAAGGAGATATAAATTCAGTATACGAACAGTTCAAGAGAACTTTTTGATAATGAGTGATATACATGAGTGGAGTTCGTTACTTCAAAGATTAACAGCTCATTGCTAGAGTGTTCCAGCAATTGAAGACCTGAAATCTGGTGGAGAAGGGCATGGAGGTCTTGTTGGATGACCTGATTTCCTTTTGACACGTAGTGATTATTCTTTACTGTAAAATTTCTACATGTAAATTTATCTCTCATCTGGGAATTCATTATAATACTTATATTATTTTTTTCTACTGTATGTCTCACCATATCTGTGCTATGTTATCACGACAGTTGCTGTTGCTTACGGCAGTTACTGAGGGCCTGTCTCCCCCTCTCCTTTCCTTTCCCTCCTGTGGGACAAAAGCTTCTTATCCCAGAGAAGGATCCCTTAATTCACCTTTGTGTCCCCAGTTCCTGGCATGGAACAGATAGTAAATGCACTGCAAAATTTATTGTAAAGATGAGTGAATCTTTATTTGGAGTCGCATTTTCATCAACAGTAATGTGATCCTTCAACCAGAAGGGGGCAATAGGGAGTCGAGTTAGAGAGTAAATGTTTTTGCGAGAATCTCAGGCCTGGAGAGATCAAGTGTTAACCATTGTTCTCATTGACTTGGTGGGGCTGGCATGACCTTTCTGGGCGCTGGGTGGTAGGAGGGAAGCTGCCCTACCTGTGTTCCTATTCTCTTGGAATTTGGGGGTAGGGACACAGCATAAATACTTGTGTTAACTCTTAGTACAAATTTGTTTTCCTCTACAGACTAATACAAATAGCCATTAATATATGATATTTCTTTTAGCCCAGAGAAGACACTGATGATTTCTTGAAAAATTCATTGTTGGAATCTGATAGTGCTTTTATTGGTGAGTATAGTACTATATTATTTATAGTGCAAAATGATAAAGAGCTAATGGTTTATGTTTTAATGGCTAATCATCAGATATGGCATGTAAAGTTTTCAAAATCAGAATTACTAAAATGAACTTGAAAAGTCATAGGAATAGTTCATACAAAAACCTGTACATGAATGTTCATAACAGCTTTATTTCTAACAGCCAAAAACTGGACTCAGTCCAGAGGTTCTTCAGCAGGTAAACATCATAGCATGGAACGTTGCTCAGCAGTAGAGGGAGCTACTTGCTGAAACACTCGGTTAACTTGGATGACTCTTGAAGAATGTGAGGAGTGAAAAAGCTAGCTCTAACGAGTCACACACACTGTAGGATTCCACTTCTTTTTTGAAAGGACAGAATTTAGAAATAGAGAGTAGAACAGTGGTTGCCCATGGCTTGAGGGAAGGCAGAGGCATAGCTGTAAAAGAGTAGCACGAGGGATCTTTTTGTTTAGGGAAACTGGAGTGGACACACAGGTGGCAACACATGTTGAAATGATATAGAGCACAAAAGTACAAATGAGAAGTAAAACAAGGGAAAACTGAGTAAGATCAGTGGGCTTCATTAATATATTTTGGATGTGAGATGTAGTTTGTCCAAATGTTACAATCAGGGGAAACTGGACCAGGTCTACAGGATTCTGTGTTACATCTTACAATTGCATGGCAATCCAGAGTTATCTTAATATTTCACTTTAAAAGTCATGGGAGTATTTAGTCTTTAGGAGACACAGGAAGGTACCTTTTAAGTACTATAATACTGACATTTATTAACTGTGATCATAAATATTACTGCTATCCTAGAACCACTAGGAATAATCTCTTCTACATATTAGTTGTATTTATGTCAATTACATGTTGTGATAAAAATTCTAAATTAGTTTATGTTGTAGTATGTACTGAGCTTTCCAAAGGACACTATACTGAGGACAGTGAATAAAGGTAGATCAGCAGGAGACGGGTGGGAAGATGGCTCCTCTGTGAGGCAGCAGGGAAGTGTGCCCTGACCTTCCTAGCCGGGAGGATGGTCTGGGCCACTCAGAGTGGAGTCTTGTAATATTACTCTTGACCTTATTGCCCACGCTCTGTGTTTGTGGCTGATGGTCATTAACTATCCCACAGCGGTGACTGTGTTATACTGCTCTAGGAAATCTGATGGTTTCAGGGATTTTTTTTTTTTTAAAGTAAAGTAAAAAAAATACGTGTGTGTGCATTTATTGTTTTACCCATTTAATACTTAAGTTCAGGGGCGCTAATTACATTCACATTATTGTGTACCACTTCAACATTCATTTCTATAACTCCTCAATTTGAAAATGCTCTTTATATTAAGCAATAATTCCCCAGTCCTGTCCCTCTAATCCCTGGCAACCACGATTCTACTTTCTAATTTCATGAATTTGATGACTTTGTGCACTAATATAAATGGAATCATACAGTATTTCTCCTTTTCTGGCTGGCTTAACATAAAGTCCTTACATCCAAAATGGAGCAGATATCCACCATATCCTCTTAAAATGAACAATACTTTTATGTATGTATATATGTGTGTGCACCATTTTGCTTATTCATTTATCAGCAGCCATTTAAGTTGTTTCCATCTTTTGACTACCGTGAATGATGCTGCTATGAATGTGGGTATCTGTTGGAGTCACTGTTTTCCATTTTCTTGGATATACATACCCCCAGAGTGAGAACTGCTGGATCACATGGAAGTTATATTCCTGTTTTTACATTCCCACCAACAGTGCACAGTGTTTTGCTAGCTCCACATCTTCAAAAACACTGTTCCTTTATATTTTTCATATTAGTATCCTTACTGGGTGAGGTGGTGTCCTGTTGTGGATTTGATTATTTCTGTAATTATATAGAGATGTGAACATCTTTTCATGGGCTTATTGACAATTGGAGTATCTTCCTTGGAGAAATAGCTATTCTTTTGCCAGTTTTAAAAATTACATTGCTTTAGGTTTTTTTTGTTGCTGAGTCATAATGATATATAATGAATATATGTGTGTGTGTGTATATATATATATATATATATATATATATATATATGTATATATTCATCCTAGATGCCAAACCTTACTTGAAAATGCTTTCTCTAGAGACTGTGTCCTTTGATACATGTAAGTTTTTAATTTAATATAGTCCAATTAATGTTCTTGTTGCCTGTATTTCTGGTTTTGTACATGAGAAGTCATTAGCAAATCTAGTGTCATGAAGCTTTCCTCTTATGCTTTTCTCATAAGGGTTTTATAGTTTTAGCTTTTACATTTAGGTCCCTAGTAACAGAGTGTAAAAATACATGAGGCAGTAACTCATATTACTGCAGGGAGAACTAGATGAGTCGTTATTTTGGAGGCTTAAATACCACTCTATCAAAAATTGACAAAGCCAACATGCAGAAAATCAATGAAGGTTATCAACTGAATTCAACAGTATCATCAGTTAACTGGATTTAATGGGTATCTGTAGACTACTTTGGTTAACAACAGCAGATCACATTCTTTGCAGGTACACATACAACATTGACAAAAATAGTCATGTTCTGGGTCACGCAGAAGGAGAGAATTCTGAGACCACAGTGAAAAAAAATCAATAACAAAGATTACTAGAAAATTAGTAGATTAAATATGACACTTCTAGGTAATATATAGGTCAAAGCAAGAAAAAGGTCAAGATGGATTAAAAATTTTTAACTAAATGAAAATTAAACTTACAGAATTTGTGGGATGTAACAAAAATAATGCTTAGATGGGTGTTAAATAGCTGACTATATTAATGTTTTTGGATCATTGAACACAGCTGTTTGCAGTCTCTCTGAATGTCTACTTTGTAATCTTTGATACTGTGATTTGAGCAACTATTTCTAAGATGATAATATGTAATCTATTAACAGGTGATTTCTTACTGTTTTTTTTTTTTTTTTTGTAGTTCTGTATTACGTGTACCCTTACACCGCTTTGTTTTGTTTTGTGTTTTTCTTTTTCCTTTTAAATAAAATTAAAAAAAAATAATGCTTAGAGGAAAATTTATAGCACTGTATGTATGTATTGGAAAAACAGATCTAAAATCAATAATCTTCGCTTCCCCAATAGGAAACCAGAAATAAAGCAAATCAAATCTAAAGCAGGAGAGGAAATAATAAAAATGAGCAGAAATCAGTGAGATTTAAAACAGGAAATCAAATTGATGAAACCAAGAGCCAAGTGTGCTTCTCCTGAGATGGTCCCTGACACTGATAAACCTTTAGCCAGGCAACAGGGTACAAGGAGAGAGAAAGATACAAGTTACTAATACCAGAAACAGGAACAGAGGACAGCAGTACAGATACCATGGACATTAAAAAAATAATCAAGGAATACTATTGAACAACTCTGTACCAGTAAATTTGATTACCTGGCACCAGGAAGAGAGATGAAATCCCCCAACTTAATAAAAGAACATCTAGAAAACTGGACCACTCCTTACTATTCTACTGGAACTCCTAGCTTGTGCAGAAAGGCAAGAAAAGGAAATCGAAGTTCTGCTGAATGGAAAGGATGAAATGTAATTGTCTCTGTTCACTGATAGCATGTTTGTAGAAACTGTAGGAATCAACTTGAAAACTTAGAGAAGTATGCAACTACTTTGGAAGACAGTGAGGCAGCTTCTTAAAAGTAAATATTCTTATCATACAGTCCAGGGGTTGCATTATTTGGTATTTACCCAGGGGAGTTGAAAACTTATATGCATAAAGATACATGTGTATTTTGTTATTGTTGTTGTTTTTCTTTTGGTACCACGGATTGAACTCATGACCTAGTGCTTGCCAGTCTGGCAGTTACACTGCTGAGCTAAATCCCTGGCGACACACGTGTATTTATACCAGCCATTATTTATTATTGCTGAAATTTGAAAGCAACCAAGATGTCATTCACTAGGTAAATGGATAAACAGTGGCACACCCAGACAATGGAGTATTATCTAGTGTTAAAAAGAAATGAGCTACTAAGCTACTGTGAAAAAACATGGAAGAACTTAAACCTTAAATTGCTAGTAAGTAAAAGAAATCAGCCAGAAAATGTTACATTCAGTCTGTTTCCAACTATAAGAGATTCTGAAAAAAGGCAAGGTCATAGAAGAGAGGGTGCTAGGAGTTAAGGGAGAGTAAGGGGTAAGATACGGAGAGCATGGAGAACTTTCAGGACAGGGAGCTATTCTGTATACTACTACCGTGACAGACGCATGTTGTGACACATTGTCATAAAGCCCACAGAATGTACAACTCTGAGTGTGGACCTTAATGTAAAGTGTGTGTTTTGGGAGACAATAATATTAGGTTCACTGGTGGCACAGACGTACCACTGTGGTGATGGATGTTGTACTCGGGGAGACTGTCTGCAGGGGCAGCAGGAACACTTCTACTCAGTTTTGCTTTGAACTTAAATGATACTAAAACAAATGAATTAATGGCAAAATATACAAAAAACTCAAAAATTTTATTTAGCTATTACTTTTTTTTAAAGTCTGACAGTATAAATTTCGAAAATCTGAACATCAGCTACATTGTTTCCTGAGTATAATTAGATTATAACTGTGTTAAGAATAAGTTCTTTTTTTTTTTTTTTCTTGTCTTTTTATCGGTACCAGGGATCGAACTGCCTGCTTGTAAGGCAGGCGCTTATGCCACTGAGCTAAATCCCCAGCCCTAAGTTCTTATTCTTAAAGATACTCATGAAAGTACTTAGGAAGTGCCATGATTTCTCTACCTTACTGATTTAGCAAAGTAGTAGCTCGACAAAAAGAAACATTAGCCTTCAAAACATAACATAGAAATTGGCAAAATAATAAATTGTCACTCTACATATTCATTTTACTTTAACTTTTCTCTTGGTTTAAATTTTTCAAAGAGAAACAATAAAAATGCAAGATTATATGGGCTGTTCTTCATGGTTATAGACTACTGGACTACCATAATGGCTATTACAAGAATAACTCCCAACAATACAAAGTGTTGGTGAGAATGTGTAGAAACACTGAAAGCTTCTTTCAATGTAAAATGGTACCATTGTTTTGAAAATGCCTTTGGTAGTTACAGAGTTAGTATACTATCCAACAAATTTATTCTTTGGTATACACGCCAGAAACAGTTGTGCATAAATGTTTATAGCTTTATTTATAAGTGCCAACCTCTAGCAAGGTTGACTAACTTGTAAATTTGCAGATAAAATGTGATGTGCTCATATGGTGCAGTACTAAGCAGTAAAACACAAAGTGCTAGTGACATGACAGCAATAGAAGACCCTCAAACCCATTATGCTAAGTGAAAGGCACAACAGATTATGAGAGTTCCATTTACATGAAATGTTAGATAAGGTAAATCTGTCAAGCAGGACACAGGAGATAGTGTTGACCTGGAGCTGGGAAATGACTGCCATTGAGTACAGGGGAGCTGGTTAAGGTGATGTAATGCTCTAGATTGTAGTGATTATTCTGCAACTCTTAAATTCACTACGAATCATTGAGCTTTGAACTTACAATGAGTGTATGTTATTGACTGTAAATAACATCTTGGTTTAGCTCTGGGTAAAGTATTTGAAATACGAACAAACTTCTCCTGTGTGACTCATTCAGGTGCTTATGGGGAGACATATCCTGCCATAGAAGATGATGCCCTCCCTCAACCATCGCAGATCCCCTCTGCAAGAGAGCGCAGGAGGAACAAATTGAAAGGACTGGAGTTTGTAAGTGTGAAGTATCATTTTTGCTCCCTTCTCAGTTTAGAAGCGTGAGTGGTCTGGGTTCTGACCCATGCTACATTTGTGTGGTCCAATGAAGAGGACTGTTTTGTTGTGAAATGAAGTAGACATGGTCTACAGAGACTCTCACATCAGTTAGCTCAGTGTTCTTGTAGCTTTTTTAATTCTTCAAGGTCACAGTATTTTCTTATCTCTTGGGGGATAGCTATACGTAAAGCTCTGTAACTGGCACAGAGATTTGTCCTGTTAATTCATTCCCCCAATCTTTGTCTTTTGCCCTATAGAATGTATGGGTCAGAGCACAAGCAGCAGCTGGTAACTATCAGAAAGTCTGTTCTATCCTAATAAGTTCTTATACAGCATGTGTTATATTTGGATCAAGTGACCTACCCTTGGTCACATGAACAAGGCTGAGATTCAAAACCATTTTCTCTTCTGTGTATCTCTGTTTTTTTCTGAATGACAAAAAGATAATTTATGTGGCCTAAGTGTACAAGAAGCTTCTAACAAATAAGAGATGTTGCTTTTAATTAGCATTATGTATGTACAGCTTTACCAGGTAGCAGAAACTTTGTTGCCTTAGGCAACCACTTAATCACTTTGGTCTCAATAATGATTTGCTTTTTAGACATTTTGTATGTATCAGATTGGGCATCACACAGTTGTTTCTGGCTGACTTCATGTTTTTGATGGATCATGTTGTGTGTCATGTGTCAGTACTTGATTTATTGCTCAGCATTCGTTATGTAGAGTTCATAAGCAACTGTTGATTATATGATTTTGACTGCTGCTGTTTAGATTCCACTGGATCTTAGCCAAAAGACTAAGTGATTGCGGTTAGTATTTATATGCAAGTTTTTGCTCTTTTCATTTCTAAGAAAGCACTTAGAATTGTGGTCACACTACATTCAGCAGTTTGAGGAATTGCCCCTTCCTAAAGGAGCTGCACTGTTATACCTTATATTTTTCATATTTTATACTTACAGCAGTGTAAAGATTCCAACTTCTCCATATCCTGGCCAGCATGGGTTACTTACCTCTTTCTGATGATAGCCTTCCTATGAGGGTTAAGGGATGTTAATAGATTTTAAATTGCACTTCCCTAATGATGTTAAAACATTTTCTCATGTGCTACTCTGCCTCTTGTTTATCTTGGAGAAAGGTCTACTCAAATCCTGTGTCCATTTTCACCAGTTTCAAATTGGGTGTTGTCTTTTTATTGAAGTTTTAAAGTTTCTTTATACAATCCTGGCTGTTAGTTGTTACAGATGTATGGTTTGCAGGTATTTTCTCCCATTTAGTAGGTTGTCTTTTTTTTTTTTTCAAAGTGTTCTTTGAAGCATAGAAGTATTACGTTTTGTGACTTAATTTTTTAAAATCACTCGAGCTTTTGATGTCTTTATCTAAGAAATATCATCTAGCCCAGGGTCATCAAGATGTACTTCTGGACTTGGCTTATATTCTTCGCTCTTAAATTTAGGTCTGTGATTTGAATTAATTCTGCAAGTAGTGCAAGGATAGTGGAATCAATCCAAGTTCATTCCTTTGTATGTGGATATGCAGTAATTCCAGTGTTTTGTCAAAAGTCTATTTTTCCCCTTAACTGCATTTTGTTGGTTCCTTATTCCAGAAATGTGAGGATTTCTGGATTCTCCCTTTTCTTCCATTGACTGTATGCCTACTTTCTGCACTGCCACAGTATCTTGATTGCTGTGGCTGAACTCTTAGCCCATGTAGTTTCAATTCTTTTCCTTTTGTGCTGTATAATTTCCAAACTTTTATCACATTTGGCAGCATTTCTGTGTCATCATAAATGCTATACCTTAGCTTGACTGAAAGTCATCGGAGTCTGTAGGGATAAACACAGAAGTCAGCATACAGATGCTTCATTCACTTGTTTTGTTAATCATAAAGCACATTTGAGGGCAAGAACATTTTAATTCACTGATTTGTTGTTTTATGTTAATATTTCTGAAATTTTAACTTCAGGATACCAGTTGTCCTAATATACCACCAGATGGCCTTTCTTTAAGATCTGTCTCCAGTATAAATGTTGATCAGCTTAGAATGAGAAATGAGGAACGTATGCGAAGACTGACTGAACTTCAGAATAAACCTATTAACACAGGTAAATGGTAAAGTTTAATGGACTGTAGCAAATCCTGTAGGAACTCAAACTTGCTCACATTAAGTTTTCACTGATAGCTAGAAGGACTGAGTGTTTTGAAGTCCTTTGAGTTGTATGGCCCAGGACACTGTAAAATCATCTAGCAAAACCAGCTCTCAGGACTAATTTTGCATCGTATTTCTCTCCAACAGGGAGGGTATCTATTTTGGAATGGATTCTAAACAGTTAAAATAAAAATATATTTCATATGCAAATCCTTTTGCATATGAAATATATCCATGCTTTGTCCTTAGCTGGAAAAAAAATGTTCATTAGCATGATGGTATATGGTAGTTACTAAAGTGAGAGATTATCAGAAACTTTTTAAAGACTTTTGAGTTTTTAAACACATGTATTATAATAAATACCAACAAAATTTTTACCTTTTCATTGGTTGATATTTAAGTCAGTCTTTTTATTGAGTGCATTTGGTGACTAGATGGTGAAGAAAGCTTGTCATGGAGCACATGTGTCAGATAGTTTTAGACAACTCCTGAGCTCCTCTGCCCGTTCAGTGACACTCCTTTTTATTGCATACTCACGGGGTAATGAGACAATTTGTCTTACGGTTAGCTTAAATAAATGGTATCCACAGCCTATTATATTACATTGTAGTATATTTCTAATAACAACTTTTAAAATATTTTTAATTTACTTTTAAAACTATAATGCTAATACTGGAAGTTTAATTCTGAACTACTGTGGTAATTTAAAATATTTACACAAAGGCTGATTAAAAAATATAGTGCTTAGCATTTATTGCAGTAACATACCCTCAAGCCTAGTCACCCTTACTTCAAACACAACCATTGTTCTTGCCACTGGCTGAAGTGCCTTTGCTAGGTGTGATTAAAAACATTGTGGCCAGTAACCACCCAATGAAAATGTAGGGTCATAGAAACATTGCAAGTGTCCTCATCTACCGTATTCACTAGACCTGGCAGAGTGTTCAAAGCAAGGGGGAAGAGTATTTTGAGGGAGGTTAATGGCGTTATCTTTTACCACCGTAAATTTTAAAAACTTTATTAATCATACCTCATATATTCTCTAGCTAGTCCAGGTATGATGTGTTCTGATGGTTAGAATTGCACATGGAACACTAGGAAATAAGGTGAACTGAAGGAATATTTTCATACCATATCCTACCTTTATCTAAAAGGTATTCTCTTATTTGTATTGAAAATTGCATTTCTTTTAAAACCAGTAAATTAGTACTTCATGCATGTGTACATTTGAGAAGATATATTAAAAGCATAGAGCATTTTAAGACTAGTCTGCAAGTCTAAACTGTTTTTTTAACACTGTCCTTTCAAACAGGAACTTTTAGGTACAGTGTGGATTGACTGCTCATTAAACTGACTGCAAATACCCCTGTGCTGGGCTAATCCTTCACAGACCAGGAAATGTAATTTTTTTTTTTTTAAAGAAATTGACATCACAGGGTAGGATAAGATTTTCCTATTATACCTAAGGAGAAAAAAGAATACATAAGTTGAATAAATCAAATTCAACTAAGGAGTAAGAAACAAGAGCTATTCTTATGGACTAGACACAGCCTACTTGGAGTATTAGAGCAGTTGTAAAAGTTATCTCATCCCAACTGGTGCTTTCCCCAAATGACGTTCAGTTTCTAGACTGAATTAGTAGTAGTATAGGTTGGTAGTATCCCTTGGACCTGACTAAATTTTGATTCTTAGCCATTAAATCTCTCGAGGTAACAATTAAAAGAAAGACTGCTTGTGCTTCTGTGGTCAGGGTCTCAGAGTCTCCTCAGACTGACACGCCTGAATTCCCCTAGGTGCCAGTGCCATAGGGTACCTTTGCTCCCTCCCCCTGGCCTGGTCCTTTTCTCGCCCTGCTTTCCTGCCTATAAAGGAGGTGGGATCTGAACAAAACAAACAGTGGAGAACATGATACTGTGAGTGATGCATAGCTGTAGTGATGTGGGCTACAGGTAAACTGTGTACCACCTGCCACCCATGTGCCATCTGTGCCAACCTGAGTCATGCATCTCTTGTCTCTTGTAGATGATGAAAGTTCACTGGTTGACCCTGATGACATCATGAAACATGTGGGTGATGATGGATCAAACTCTGTAGCAACTGAGCCGTGGCTCCGCCCTGGTACCTCAGAAAGCCTGAAACACTTCATGGCTGAACAGCTCAACCAGGAGCAGCAGCAGGCTCCTGGAAAGCCAGGCACCTTTACTTGGCAGGGCCTGTCTACTGCCCATGGTTAAGAGAAAGCTGTACTGGACCCAGTAGTGCCTTTATGGTGAAAGGAATGTTAAATCTGTGCCATTAATATATTCTACTTTGGGCCCCTACCTGAAATTATGGTCCTTCTCTGTATAAAGTGTATTTTTCCATGATGATGATATATATATAGTATACATGAGGCCATGATTATTGATTTATATAATTGTATAGAATTATTTTTGCACAGTTTTGCCATGTATTAGGATGGTAATAACCTATACCATATGTGCATTAAATTCTGCTTGTCATTAAGATAAGATGAATAAAATGTGTCTTAACAATGTTCTAAAACCAGAATTATCTTTATTATTTGCACATTTGCCATGGTTATTTTTGTTTCAAAGAATTTACATCTGTTGTAGCTGTGACAATTCCAATTGTTATTAAATGGGCTATTTTCATGTCATTTCTAGGTACTGATTTAGTAGAAATGGAGGGAGCTACAATTAATTTATTCCTGTGAACCATACACTAAATGTTTTATCTTTCAGTCTCTTTCATTTTTATGCTGATAGACAATTATGTCAACTTACCAATTTATATGATTTAACGACTTCCTGACAAATAAATTATTTTTATTACCAATGTCAATTTCTTTTACCTGGAATTAAGGTTTCTTGAAGCTGAAGTAGGAACACCTGTGGGTAAATGATTTCGAGACTGAAATCTGCTCCATCATGGACCTTTTGATAAATGTGTCAGCTTTTCTAGTTATCAAGCACTTTCTAAATAAGGAAAGATGAATTCAAATTCTGGAAAATAATTCTTAATGGGTTAGTCTCTCCAGAGAATACACAACAGCTGAGAACACTCAGACCCTGCTTCTCTGACATCTTCACAGATGAAGACAAGGTCAGACAAGGTCAGAATTTGCCCCAACTGTGTAATTTTTGATATTTCAAGTTTTGGCTACAGGTATATTTTATATTCAATTTTCTAATCTTAACCATTATTTGCTTAAAGACTTTTCTACAGTTACTGCCTGCAAGAACAAGTCTATTTCCCCTAAGGAGTCTTGGCATTGTTGCATTAAATAATAAACTGCCGGGGGCATGAAGCACTTAAACTGGAAGATCAGGATGGCTCCCAGCTAGTAAGGCAGGTAACTCTTAGCATTAGCATCCACCTAGCTTTCAACAGAACTGTCACATAGTGATTAATACACACAGGTAACACGCTGTTCAATACCTTGCTAGAAAGTTACAGAAGATAGGAAAGCAAAGATCATGTTTCCTGCTTTTTTAACACAACCTTCTTAAATTACACCTGATATTCCATTTTTTAAGTTATGTACCACCTAACTTGAACTAACTACTAGGATACACAGTATCACAATGCAAACTGCCCCCAAGAGAATGTCATCTTTTTCTTTCTGCTTTTAAATAACATATGACCTTATTCTGATTCCTAAATGGAGTTGTGGATTTTTCTCAGTGGTACAAGCATTTCTCTGGTAAGTGCGAGGTCGTGAGTTTGATTCCCAAACTTTGATTACCCCCCACAAAGACAAAGAAAAAAAAGGATACAAATAATTTTGTCTTTCCTGTGATTAAGAAAGAAAGGCATGAGGTGAAATGCCAGAAACAAAGAGTCAGATTCTTGCTTCATAGTTCTGGCTGCAAACTGCCCTTTATCGTCTTTTAATTAAAAAAAAATCAAAAAGAATCAATGAAACATGGGGCTGTGGGCCACATAAGGTTTGATTGCATTGATGAAGTAATTCAAAAACTTTATTGACCTATAACCTGATTAGAATATGCCAGATGAGAATCAATATTGTACAGAAAGTTGTACAGAATTTTTTACATAGAAAACTTTACATCTGTACCATATACATTTTATCCATCTGAAAAAATTTTCTACATCCACTGGTAATACGGAATGCTTGACAATCTTGTCTTTTAACCATCAGAGCACAGTTCACAGTATGAATACATTTCCAGTAACCCTAACGTCCCCAAGCCATGCCAGATTTGTTATTTTAATATATTCAACAATAAATTCTGTACATACAGTAAAATCTACATCAAGCCCCGCCACCCAAAAGGAAAGAAAGTGACAGCAACCTAGATTCGTTTGCAGTGATTCAAGTTTCGGTCCATGAAAAGATCATTCTATTTTCATGGCTCATCTTTAAAAGCCCTAAGTATATTACAGGTAGTTATTGTCAGTAGGGATATTTTCTTTTTTTTTTTTTTTCTGCCCCATGTGTTGATCTTTAAAAGTGTCAGCCACAACAGCTGCTGGGCATGTCAGACCCTCAAAATTCCAACCCCTCAAAAAGAGCAAAACTAAAAGTCCCCACCAAATAAAGACAGAAAGTTCAACCAAAATGTTTAGTGCATTTGACAAAATATTATGGGTGTTTAGCAAGTGGGTAAGAAAGTAAAGAAAATAAAACAGTGCAGGAAAAACTAATGTTTAAGATTTTTATATTACAGGCCTGCATTTCTGTACATTTTTCACAGAAGGATGATTACCAGTATCTCAGATAAGCCTGAGTGTGCAAAAATTTCCAGAAGAATACCATAGTTGCTAAATATCTTTTTCCGTGAACAATAATTTCTTCCCTACCCCACCCCCAAATTATAAACATTTTATCCTTCAAAATACAGCTCTCCTGAGTTGTACTTCTTACAGAAGTTCAATCTTTACATCTATAGTTCTTTGGGTAAGTTTCACTCCCACACCTGCCAAAAATATATGGGTTGTCCCTGTCCCCAGAGGACAGGGAGGACTCATAAGCACGAGCTGACACAGTTTAAACAGGCTTTCTGCTCAACATGAGCCCAACTAGATACACAGAATCCACCAGATTATTGAAAGGGACTGGAGAGTTCAAGCTTGAGTTTTAGTCATCTTTACCAGTAACTTTCAGATACTGCCTTAAGAGAAGTAGTTTTTCAGGACAGAAACCTCAGCTCCAGGGTTCTTTTAAAGAGCAAAAAGATGTAAACATCAACAGAAAGATGCTGAATTCTCATCACTGCTTGTTTATTCCAAGTTCCTGTTCACATGGTTGTGATATCTGGAAAACCACTCCAATTCGCAGAAAAAATCTTCTGAGGACAGCGCGAAGTTCAGGAATCAAGTCAAATTGCATAATTTCACATAAGAGAGGGTAGTAGAATGATGCATGAGCTTTAAACTGGGGGGGCGGAAATGAATTTCTCCATTAGTAGTGCTTACATGCAAACCAAGGAACCTAAAACTTCCTTAGGAGTCAGCACTTGGGGGCGCACACAAACCACAGAAGATAGAGGTTGGCAGGGCCTGCGTCAGGCAGTGACTGCCTGGGTTACAAAACCAAAAGACAGAAGAATTGTGAGACCTGAATGGAAACCCACTTTATGTATCTATCACTGTTTTGAAAAACATTTTCCATTATGTATCTTTGAGGAACTTGTAATTCAGCATTGTTCTTGGATAATAAGCAAAAGTAAAGCACCTGAACAGGAACTACAATTTTGTAAGGGTCATTGGAATTGTGTGTTTTAATACATTAAGTTTTAGGGAAAAATACTACCTAATACTGCAATATAAAACATAAAAACATTCTCCAAGCAAAAGTATACATATCCCATTTTTAAAGTTCAATTTATATACAGTACTTGGACTGCATCTTTGCTGTCATTACATCAGCTCTAAATACTACAAGTGGTATTTCCTCTCCTGCTCTTCTGTACTCCACTGGATACAGGGAAGCTGTATGATACGCTGCAGCAAGAAAGTAACCGGTAAAACACCCTGAGGTTTGGAGTTTTTCTGTTCTGCCTGGACCATCAGTCAGGTAGAAATGCAACTGGACACAGGCATGTGACTTGGCATGAACACACAACAGCACCTAATGACTCCTGCTTCTACAGGGTCCCATACACCACTAGCCTAAAGTTTCAATTTTAAACTTATTTGGAGGCTACAGCAAGGCAAAATGTCTTGTATATAACATGTAAGTTACTGTACATTTTTGGGTTAAATGTGTATTTTTGAAAACCTTAAATATGAATTTACATATACAGTTATGTAGTAGCATTTTTATCTTTATTTTTGCTAGCTTAAAATTTTTAAGCAAGTTCATAGCCTTTTCACTAGACGTTATGGTCACATGGAGTCACTGCCAAATGATGGCCATAGCTTGGAACACAAGCCCAGCAACCAGATATGGCCTTAAGATGGGAGCAGAGAGAAAGCCCATGGGGTGGCTGTGCAGCTGTTTTGAAAATGGGCAATTTCAATGTCTCCAGAAACAGATTAAGAATTTTGAAATTAGGGGAATCTAAAAGCTTGCCAAAGTTTCCCAGGGGATTCAGATTCCTCCCCCACTGAATCCTGCTATAGAATCACTGATCAGAGGGAGCAATCCGAGGACACATGTGGTCCTCACAGCCAGTGGGATCCCTAACTCTGCCTCACAGTTCTTATGACGGATGGGTGACAAGTTCAGAGCTAGCTAGGAAGTCTCACACTTACCCTATTGTCACTGATCTTTAGAACTTTAGTTAGAAACAACAGCAGTAAGTTAGTCCAGGCTTCCCGATGACTTTCTGATGTTAGAGTAAGGAAGTAACTCAGTGCTTCACTGCAGACACTGCAAAAGAAATGGTTTGCTTTTATGTTATTTGTGAACCTGCTGGTCTGTGTGCTCACTGAGAAAAACATACATAGCAGGAATATTAACTATTAATGACCTTGCAAGACTCTCATCTGTTTGTATTAAGTGGAATGTCAACGTTAACATATATGTGTTTTTCAAATTAAAAAACTGAAACATTAAATTAAAGCTATTGTATTGTCTCAGGAAATCCACATTTTCTTTCTTTTCTGTTTCAGTGAGTGTAAAGCCCAGAGTGATAGTACAGCACAAGCCTGGTGTCAAGAAACCTGGGCTATATCTAAGGTGGTCTTCCTTTCATTGATTGTAGGTTCAGGCCCTTTTCGATCTCAACAGTCTTGTCAATAAGATGGAAGGATGGAGACTAGGTGATTACTCTAAAATGTATTTAACTGGTTTTTAAAACGTGTTTAAATAAAGGCAGGTGACAATATTCTTTCTATATGACATGTTTCATTCTTACCATGAGTCTAAATTTTAGTTGTCATGAAGTAAAATTGAATGAATGAATGAAAATACCAATAGAACCTTCCCCAAATATTTTTTTTAAATTAAATACAGGAAGGCAGGTGGATGGGCACTTAGTTTTATAAGTAACCATTCTTTAAAAACTGGCTCTCTTACAGGATTAGAAACATCAAAACAAAACAAAACCCTAACAAAACAACAAAAAACCAAAAAACCCCCAAACCTATCACTGCTTAAAAATTTCTAAGTTTAATAGGGAAAACTGCTGGGCATGGTAGTGCATGCCTATAATCCCAGTATTCTGGAAGGCTGAGATAGGAGGATCATCAATTCAATCCCAGCCTGAGTACCTTAGACTCTGTTTCAAAAATGTCTAGAGATGCAGCTCAGTGTGAAGGCCCTGAGTTCAATTCCCACTACCAAAAATAAAACACAATTTAAAAAAAAAACCACCTTTTCCCCTGGCCTTGGATGCTAGACTGATCTGCTTGTGTTACTCACTGTACTGAGCACATTCGCTTTGTTCAGACCTGGTGGTGCCCCAGTTACTCTGAAAGCTCAGGAGGATCACCGCATCACTTGAGGGAGGAATCGGAGGTCAGTCTGGGCAATATAGCACGATGACCTGCCTCAGATTGGTGAAGTAGGTAGGGGCTTCCAGGAGCCACAGGCTTGGTCACCCACATGGTCCTGCCATTATCCCTTTCCTGCTCTGTACTACGCAGCTGCATGGATCAAAGGCAGAATCAGTCTTACTTTAGAAGCCTCTGCTGGACCTCATCCCAGGCACCAATCCGACTTTCATCCATGTACATCCGGAAGAGAATGCGCAGTCCACACGCCAGGCTGCTGGTTTCCTGCTTCAGGAGGTTGGGCTTGGACTTGCCCTTGAAGCCTGCAGGAGGGGCAAGTTTCCAGGATTAGACTGATGAAGCATCTTAAATGAAGGTAAAAGCCTGTTGGCAGCCACATTTTGTGTGTGTTCAGCCACTCGTGCTGGTTGGCCACAGATCTAAGCTGTCCCATGCCACAGCAGCATGTGTCTTTTTGTATCCATGATACAAAATAACTTGAGGCTGGGAAAATTCTTTCAAGAGAATGGCAAGGAAGCCCTGTACCTATGCCAGGGCTTTCAGATGAAAGGTGGTGGAGGACACTGTGAGACTGCCCAAAGTGTGAAGGGTACAGTGCCTGTGGAAACAAGGGTCCCAGTCACCTTTAGAGTCTCAGGTGGCTGGTGCCAGCAGGGTGAAGTAAAGGGAGAAAGTACAATCTGTCCCACAAGTTAGGTTGTGAAAGGACAAAGCCATTTTAGATTAAAATAAGCAGACATAAAAGAGCACTCAAATGCAGAATTTCTGCCATATTCTGTTGCCCCTCGTTTTCTGAGGCTTTTGTGCACCAAATAACTGATGCTTAAAAAAAGAAGTCAATTTATATAGAGCTTATTTTTAAATTTGCTAACTAGTTTTTAAAACAAATATACTTTGTCATCTCAGTACATTCACTTCTATTCTGAGGGATACTGCTAAGTATACAAAAGTCATTCAAATAGCATGTCAAATTTCCTGTGTAGGAAAGCATCACATACATTTTTTTGCCAAACAGTATGAATAGGCTGGGTAAACAGGAAAGAACCACAGTCAAAGCAAGTCAACAGATGAACTAAATAAGGGAGAACTGAATCCATCAAAGTTATTTGGCTTATTGGTCAAAAAAGCTGGATATTAGATTACATTACCATGAACAGACCCGAAGTGCACAATCAATGCATTCTGATAAATACACGTATCTGTAGCACAACCTTTCACAGCAAACAGTATGAGGTGTCCGGAACAGCCTACCTGCTTTCCACAGAGCAGTCCTCTGTTCATTGTTGGAATTAAATGCTTTTGCAAATCTATGTGATTCTAACAAACAATCCAGTAGTTTAAAAAGCTGTTGTGATGTTAGAAAGCGGTACATTCCTTGGTCTTGAGTATCAACTCTAACATCGAAATCCACTGCATCTCTCTGGAAAACAGAACACACAACTTTAGTGAATTTATTAACCAACCCTCCCTCCACACACCAGTTTTACAAGCAAGCCACAGACAATCTGCTGTAGCTTAACAAAAAGTAGGGAAGGTGCTACATATTCTGGTCATCAAGTGCCCCTCCTACAGCCCCATGCACTTTCCTGAAGCCCTGACTGAAATCTGTGTGTCCCCCAGACCTGAGGTGAGTGTCCACCCACACCCTGTGTCCCAGGCCTGGAGGTCGTCCTCTTTTCAACTGGTCTGGAGTTTCTGGACCATTTAATTATTTCCTTGCATGACCCCTCATCTCCTCCTTTCAGTAACTGGCTGGCAGAACTCTGCCTACTCTAACTATGGAAAAAAAGATGGAAGAAAGCGAAGGTCTTCTCTTTAAACTCAGTGCACTTGGGCTCCCAGCACTCCTCTATTGCTTCTCTGTGTTTCCTGATGCCTATGGCTAGTTCATGCATTAAATTCTCAACCTGAAAGATTCTTCCCAGCTTCACATGATGGATGACTTTTCATCTCCATCAGAAGCCAGAAGAGATTTTCCAAAAAATTGTACCCATAAATGTACTGAACTTCCTCTATCAGGATCCCCATACCCTGTGCCTTCTCTCTCTACCAAGTGGACTGCTTGGGTGATGAGCTCAGACAATCTCCATTTTGCATCAGATTATAACCCTAGTTATTTAGAAATACTGTCCTAGGAGTGCCCCTGGCTACCCTCCTCACACTGTTTTTTCCTCTACTGGAAAAAACTCTCACTAGTGAACCTGTTGTCATGCTGCGAATTTGGAAAACAAAACAAAGCAAACCTCTCTTACGACCCCTTGCTGTCCTCCAGTTATCATCTCCATTTTTCTGTATCTCTTTAAAGCAAACTCTTACGACAGATTAACAAATTTACTATCTCCAATTCCTTACCTATAGCCATTACAGCTCTACTTTGGCCTTTAAGATTAAAATTAAACATAACTGTGTCAAAGTTACCAGGTCTTCCAAATTATTGGACAATTCTCATATTCTGTTGGAAAATTCTCATATTAAGCATGTAATATGCTTAAACTACCCAGGTGCATATGATCAATCCTTAAGACGTTCTCCTGATCTGACTTTCAGGGCAACATCTTGCTCCTCCTCATGCACCACTATTTCTCACTCCATCTTCACCAGCTGCCTTGTGACCAGGAGCTGTGTGTCGGGTGGCCACAGGGGCTCCGGCCTCGGCAGTCCTCTTTTCTGTAGTGATACTTCCCATCTCAAGAAATAATCTAGTCTCACAGCTCAAAGTAACATCTAAGTGATGAAGCTCTCCACATGGAATCTCTAGCCTGACCTCTGCTTTATAGTAAACTCTACTCACACAGAACAGCAGTCCTCCCATCTTCCTACCTGGGCTGCAGCTAAGTTTTCTGCATCTTCCTTCTTACTTGTGGCTGGGAAGAACACAATGTTGTCGATGGTCTGGATGAGTTCCAGCTGCACAACACATTTAATCAACAGGGCAGCAAACAATTTTTGTTCTGGAAATTCTGTGAGGAAACCCCCCCAATGCACATGCAAACAAAACATTATTTTGAATCCTTTATAATTTCCATGATATTACAATGCTATGGTAACATTAATATGAATGAAGATAATCTGCACATAGCACACTGAGAAGAACATATGCTTTTGTACATAGGCAACATTTGCTAAAATTTAAATCAATATTTAGGAAAGTGTTTAAATGCCCTACATAATTTAGAATAGTGAATATGTAAAAGTTGGTTCTACTACCAATTTTTAAGTAAGATTCAGGTTATTCTTAAAGTAAAGATAATGAATAAAAAACTAAAACTTAAATAGTATTTGATGTAAACTGAAGTTTGAGTTTGAAAATATTACAAAACCTGTACCAGTGATGGTGATTCTTTCAGAGCTTTCAATGATACAAAGCTTGTTGCGGCCTACATGCCACAGGTTTGCCACCACTGACCTATACCATAAGAATACTACAGGAACGAAATCTACATGGAGCAAATATGGCTGTCAACAGTGAAGGATTTATCAAACTGTGCAATACTGTGGTTTTGACTCAGGATAGTTTTTATTTGGATCTAGATTACTCATTATAACTAAAATTCTCTCTTATTTTCAGATGGATTGAATAGCACAGATGTCGTAAAAAGTTATGTTAAACACATTCCTGTAAAAGTGATAAAAGTGCTTCCCATTCTGCCTTCCTCCCCTCAGCTGTAACGGATACCTTCCTCAGCCTGAATAATTGTGCTCAAAAGGCAGTTCTGCCAGCCCACTTGCCTGGAAGGTCAACATCACAGGCGAATGTCCTGTTTAACTGATAGGCCAATTAAGATTATTAAAGTAGACCTGGCTACTGAGCTGCTGTGAGTGCTTGGCAGCGAAGACACGTGGTGTTAGTAGTGGTGTAGGGGCCCACATCTAGACTGCACCCAGAGATCATGGGCTCTGAAGGGCAGGTTTCTAGAGCAGGCAGCTGCCTGAGAGAAGCTGCCTGCTGGTCAGCCTTGAGACAATGGCTCCAGGCTGGAGGACCTATACTTGGCCAGTTTCTTTCTACTAGAAAAGGCATCTCATTACAAATGTCCTTTTCTAGACCAACTTATGGAAGTTAAATTTATTCTGAGGTCACCCTAACGTCTGTGCTCTTGATAATTTTCAGGATGTGATTCTATTTAACATTTGATTCTTACTGTTGAATCTCAAGTACAAATAAACATAAAAAGACCCACAAGTTCCACAGCTGTCTTTTCTTCAAATGTCTTCTCTATCCTTCTTTACTACATTCACAGCTGACATGGTGGATTCACTCACTCTTTCCAAGTCACAGAAACACCTTGACTTCTGGGACCAGCATCTTGACTCCACAAGGAACTTAGCACTACACAGACGTCTAAAGAAATGTCATTTTATTAGTCCCAACGTGAGCACCTCGCAAGTGTAAAGAGAACTTTCATCAGCATCCACCACTCTAAGTGACTGAGCGTGGCAGATGCAGCCCTATGAATGGACCAGGAAGCTGTGCCTCTCACACTTCCTGGTGCCCTTTAAGAACTGCTAGTGACCTTAACTACAATCTGACTGGCAAAGACCAACTGTTTGGAAGACAAAATACATCTGGCCAAATTTTATTCATGAAAAAGCTTGATGATGCCAAAGTTTTATTAAGGCAATCAGTTCCCCGGGTCACCACAGATGGAGTGAAATTCAATTACGTGAGACAGTGTGCACTTAATCAAGATGAGACAAAGCACTGGTGTTTTCTCAGTGTGCAGAAAGAGCCAGACAGGTGGTCTTTAGATGAGTGAAGTACTCAGGGCTATGGTGTTGTTCTCTTCTCTAAAGAGAAGAGAGTCAGATGGCTGCTCACCTCTTCACCAGAGAAGATAACCAAAGCCAAGGGCTGGCGGAACACAGTGGCCCTTAGTTCTTCCTCCAGCACCATCTACTCTGAGTCAACAAACCCAGAACAAACCTTACCTAAAACACTTCAAGGGTAGCAAGAGTGGGATGTCTGGCATAAGCATAACAATCTAAGCCTTTGGCTCCAGGTGGCAGGGGAATAGCACTCTTGTTCCATGAAAAGATATATTTCCCAGTAAGCTAGGTGAAAAATTTCTCATGTATGGTGATCTAATCACACAAAGCTAAGTATATTTATTTAGTTCAGTCTTGGGGCTAAAGGACAAAAATGTCACACTTCTGTCCTCATAGCATTTTCTAGTACAGACTAAGCTGCAAAGGATTCCTCTATGAGCCACTCTGTTCTCTAGAGAACAAGAATGAAAAAAGGGAAATGGGCCATGCACAACACCTATCTCCCCATTAAGGAGCTAGCAACGTAAGCAACTGAAGCTAGAGGCAGTTTCAAAGTGGGACACCAAAGCCTGTCTTTTCTCAACCACAACTTTAGGACTCAGGATTAATAAAAGATCCCCTGAAAATAAATCCAATCAAAATGGATCAATGATCTAAATATAAGAGCTAAAAAAATAAAATTCTTAGGAGACAACACTGAGGAAAACCTTCATGGCAATGAATTCTTAGTTGATGCCAGAAGCACGACTAACAAAAGGTAGTTGTATTGC
Organism: Cavia porcellus; assembly: GCF_034190915.1. Classification (NCBI taxonomy): domain Eukaryota; kingdom Metazoa; phylum Chordata; class Mammalia; order Rodentia; family Caviidae; genus Cavia; species Cavia porcellus. The sequence goes on from NW_026947493.1 coordinate 43,653,388, forward strand.
ATCAAAATTAAAAACTTTTGTGCACTGGTGGATAAAAGGAGAATGGGAGAAAATAAATGGGAGAATGGGAGAAAATAAATATTTGCAAATGATAAGGTACACACAGTATGTGAAAATTCAACAAAAAGACAAACCCAGTTAAAAATGGGCAAAGGACATATATAGAAATTTCTCCAAAATACAGATACAAATGATCAACAAACACATCAAATTATGCTTAACATCACTAATTACTAGGGAAATGCAAATAAAAACTACTATGAGGTACCCCTTCATGTCTACTAGGAAGATTATCATTTCAAAAATAAAAAAGGTATTGGAAAAGATTTACAAAAAATCATAACTGTTAGTAAAAATGTAGAATGATGTTTGATGGCTTCTCACAAAACTGAGCACAGAATTATCATATAACCTAGTAATTCCATTCCTAGGTACATTTGCAAAATAACTGAAAATGGGTTACTCAAACAGCAATTCTTATATGTAAGTTCATGGCAGCACTAATCAAGATAACCGAAGTGGGACAAACTAAGTGTCCATCCGTGGACAAGGCACACAAACAAAATATGGCATATATATACATATAAGGAAATAAATTACTGATCCATAACTGCAATGAAGTGAATTTTTTTTTTTTTTTGGTTCTGGGAATCAAACTCAGGACCCTGTGCTTGCCAGGCAGGCGCTTGTGCCACTGAGCTGTATTCCTGACCAAAGTGAATATTAAAAACATTATGCTAGGTGAAAGTGGCCAGGCACAAAAGTTCATACTGTATGACTACATTTGTATAAAATATACAGAACAGCCTATTCATAAACACAGAAAGCAAAATGGTGGGTGCCACAGGTTGGGGAAAAGAAGAAAGTGGAGTGGCTGGCTACAACATGGTTTTAAGACTGACAAAATGTGTCGCAGTCAGGTGTAGTGGTGCATGCATGTAATCCCAGCATTGGGAGGCTGAGACAGGAACATTTCAGTAAATTCGAGACCAGTGTGGACTACACAGCTTAAGAGCAGCCTGAATTACACAATGAGACTCTGTTTCAATAAAAAACCCTAAAGAAAAAAAACAGGTGTTGGAATTAAGAGCTGGTTAATGTACAAATACTCTGCATATACTAAGTGCTATCCAACAAATTCACTTCAAAATAGTGTTCTCTGAACTTAACTGCAATTTTTAGAGCATTTAAAACCATCCTGTTCTCTTCCATAGAAGTGATAATTTTTTGTAGGTGTCATTTTCCTTAAGCTAATGAAACTGAACCAATTAAAAAAAAAAAAAAAAAGTGAAGAGACTCCCCTTTTTTGGAAACAAACAAATGTGAGAACTGAAGGTGGCAGCCTTGTGGCAAGGCTTGCTCTTTCAAGCTAGTAGTTCCCACCCAGACAGCAAGAGTCCTTGACCACATTCCTTGCAGATGGGGAGAAGAAGGCAACTGGGCCCTGAATCAGGAAACAGAAACCAGGGCTGACATGGAAAGGCACAGAAAAGGAATGCCTATGGGGTCAGCACAAACGGCCAAGTGAATCACGGAAAAGGCTAACACTGCAGGAGTTAGAGCACATCACCTTTTATGAGAGCACATTCTCTCTCAGGAGTCCAAGTTGGGGCAGAAAGAGTAAAGAAATGACTGTACTACTGATTAAAGCATATTCATGTTAACAATAAAAGTAAACCCCCAAATGCTATTCCTTATCTACATAAAATATACAATTTTTATTTATAGAAACAACTCACTTGCAGTAGATTTAAGCTTGCTGACTTCTTCATTCACAGTAGAGACAGAAGCCAATGGTGCTTGTTGTCTATTATCTGCAGATCTGGGTTGAAAAGAATCATGTATATCTACAGATTTCTGAGATATTGTATCCTAATAAAATAAAAAAAATTTATTGTTACAATTCATTTTAAACATATTGAAAGGATGAAAACATTTTCTATTACTGTTTTCAAAAATTATATCCTTATGAAAATGACATACAATGATTATAAAAATGATAATTATTTCAAATTACCTAAACACAGGTAAAAGCTGATCGTTGTTAAAAGTTTCCTTTTGACTCTCAAGGGGCTACAGCCTTATAAAACAGCAGTAAAGTGCTAAGCTGTACTGCCCAGAAAAACTGATCAGAAATACCCACAGGTAATACAAAAAACCTAGACAGAATACACATTTGTCAGGGCTGATGAGAACTCTCAAGAGCTTTGTATAGGCTGAGTCCAAAAGAGCTATACAAGAACATTTTAGAGAAGGTTCTTCCTGTCACACAAGAAAGCAGGAGTCACTAGGCCAGTGTGAGGCTAACTGATTAGGTATGCAGTGCTATAAAGGAGAAGGAGACAATGGGGCCCACACATCCACATGAGAATTGAAGAGTTCAGCATTACTAAAAAGCAGAACCTTGGGAAAACAGTTCATCTCTTGAGTTGATCTGAAAACACAAGACTCTCCTTCCAGATTAAGAATTAAACGCAGTAGCACATTGTGAGACAGGAAGTGGGAGCTGACACTACTTCTACTACTCTGGCTTTATTGTGTGATTATAACACAGGGTGCTAAAGAAAAGACCCAATTCTGTTTCAGGAGGAACATTCAGGTTCTGTTATACTGACTGAGCCCACACTGAAGTACATTTCCCTGGGTTCATGAAAGAAAGATAGGGCTGTGTTCAGAGAAATAGTGACAATCAAACTGATCTTTTAACTGAGATCTTAAGTTTACATTCATTCATTTCCAGTTTTGGATAAAACCATGTAACATACCTGGTTCAAAAAACTGTTGGACCAAATATAAAAACATTTTAAAATAACAAAGTACTGTACAAATCTAAAGCCATAGTTTGGTTAACACAGAAGAGGCTCTGAATAAATCCTGTGTGGCTCCAATATGTATTTGACCATGACAGTTTAAAATATACTTTTAAAATCAGGTGTCGTGGCACACACCCAGCAATTAGGAGGCTGAAGCAAGAGGATCACTGAGTTCAAGGCTAGCCTGAACTGTACAGTGAAACCCGAACACAAAAAGACACACTCTTTCCCTCTCTCTGTGTATGTATATGTGTGTATATACATACACACACATACATATATGCACACTTTTTAAATAAAAATTTGCATGTAAGAATGCTCATGCAGAAACTTTAACAAATGATAATCTGTTAGGGCATGTGTATTATTTCAAAGTAAGTATAAAAAGTATTGATTTTTTAAAAAATTAAGTTTATTGCTACATTTTAGGTATTAAAGATTGCACTGATTACAGGCATTTTGTACTTGTACATGGTACAACTTGATTCTTTTCTTTTTCCCCTTTCTTCTATCTTTCTTTAACCTCTTTTCCCCTCCCTATTTACAAGTTTTGTTTCCATTTTTCCTTCTTTTTTGGTCATTTTCTTCATGTTGCTTCCTTCCTTCATTCCTTTTTTTCCCCTTCCCCTCTTCTGAGTTCCTCTTCTCATGTAGACATCTTCCTATTTTACAATATCTCTTATACATTTTGATCCTCACTTACACTTCCAATTTCTCACCATAAAAACAATGCAGTATATACTGTGTGCCAATTTATTTCACTTAAGAGTATGGCCTCGACATGCATCCATTTAGCAAGAATGTCTCAAGCTTATCCTTCACTGTGGCTGAGTAGTACTCCATTGTATAAAAACACCTATCCTCTTTATCCATTCATCAGCTGATGGGCATCTGGGATGTTTTTAAGATTTAGCAATAGACAGGGGTATGCATATATTGCTGTAGCATGATGCTTTTTGAGGAAAGACACTAAGTAAGAAGAAAAGTAGCTGGGTCTCTAATAATGTCATTCTCTTGAATGGTTTTATAGTGTCTTGATATGTTTGGTGCTACAGTACACAAAGTTATACTCAAAGATTTCAAGGAAAGAGACACTATGGTAACTATTTTTATGTCAGGATATCTTGGGGTAAAACACTATTTTGCTTAAATGGTTATGTTTTGACCTGCGCTCTTCTGTTGTTATAACCTCCTTTATCTCAATCCCCCTTTTCTTTAAATTATTTTTTTTTCTTTTTATCTTTTGAATTAAGGGAAAAATAAATAAAAAATAGCAGGATACATTATAGTAACCTACTTTGATTTCCTATTAACTTGATTTGAAATCTTGTATTGCCCTCACCATCTTGTTTTGACTGATTTTCCCCTATTCTGCTTTGCTTGATAGTACCAAGTTTGAAAGTATAGGCAAAACCGTGAAGACAGTAAGAATCATTATGACGCCCATTCCAGTTGATTATTATTTTCTTTTAAAGTCCTGTAATGTCTCCAATGCTTTGGTTTTATTCTTTACAGTTTTGTTCAATTTTATTATAACTGACAACTTTTCTTAAAATAGCAAGAGGCAGTATGATAACCATTGTTGATCACCTTATATTTTGTTTTAACATTATCCATCCTTTTGATTTGACTGACTCTGTTCTGATATGTCGCATTTGGTTTTACTCTCTTCAAAAAAAATAGTAAGTACTGTGGGAGTAATAAAACCCAAAATGTGTAATTGTCATTGTACAAAAGAAAAGAAAGTGCTCTAAAGGTTATAACTGCATATATGTTTAAGTGTATAAGATAGATAACCATATTACTGAGTTTTTCTTGATCACTGAAAACTGTTTGCACTCTTTGTTTGAAAGTCCATTTTATATGCTTCAATTTTGTAACTTGAACAATTATTTCTAAGATGAGAATATGTAATCTATTAACTAGTGATTTCTTACTGTTTATTTTTTAAATTTTGTATTACTTGTACCCTTTTTCTGTTTTTTTCTTTTTCTCCTTAAATTAAAAAAAAAAAAAAAAAGTAGCTGGGTCAAACGGAACCTCTAATCTTAGTTTTTTGAGGAATTCCCACACTGAGTTGCACTAGTCTACACTGTGACCAACAGAGAAGGGTTTTTCTCCAGAGCCCTGCCAGCAATTGTTACTGGTTGATTTCTTGATAACAGCCACTCTTTCTGGGGTGAGTTGGAATTTTTCATTTCTCAGGTGACCAATGATATTGAACATTTTATCATATATTTACATGGTATTTCTATTTCTTCCTCTGAAGTGTCCATTTTTGTATCGGGTCTTTAAATTTGGGGTGGGGTCTGAGTTTTTTGAATATTTAATAATTCTAGATAGTAGTTTTTTGAGGAACAGATGGCAAAACTGTTTCCAACACTATGGGTTGTTTTTTTACTCTGTTGGGTTTTTTTGTTGTTGTTATGCAAAAGCTTTTTAATAAGTGAGCTCCCAGTTGTTGATTCTTTGTGATATATCCCTTGCAATCTGGGCTTTGTTCCTAAAATCTTTGCCAACACCAATGTGTTTAAGAGTTCTATCTATTCTGTTTCAGGAGTTTTACTGTTTCTATTTTAATATTTAGAACTCTGATCCATTTGGATTTAGTTTAGCGCATGGTGAAAGATATGGATCTAGTTTTAAACTTTGCATGTAGAAAGTCAGTTTTTCCAGCATCATTTATTAAGAAAGCTATCTTTCCTCCAGGGAAGGCGTTTGGTACCCTTTGTCAATGATAAACTAAGTATTTCTGGAGTTGTTTCTTCATCTGTTAGTCTGTTCCACTGATCTTTGGGTCTGTTTTTGTTTTGTTTTGTTTTTGCCAATGCCACATTGTTTTTGTCACAGTAGCTCTGCAGTATAATTTCAAGTCAGGGATTGTGATGCCCACGGCCTTGCCTTGGTTGTCTGGAACTGCCTTTGTTATTCTAAGTGTCTTCTAATTTCAAATGAATTTTAGGATTGTTTTCTCTAGTTCTGTGAGATACTGTTGGAATTTTGATGAACTTACATTAAATGTATACAGCAGTTTTGGACATACGGCCATTTTCCCTATATTGATTCTTCCTACCTATAAGCAAGGGATACCTTTCTACTTTCTGATACCCTCTTCAATCTCCTTTTTCAAAAAACTGTAGTTTTCAATGTAGAGGTTTTTTTACTTCCTTTGTCAGACTGCTTATCAGGTATTTCTTTCTTTTTTTTTTGGAAGCTACTGGGAAAGGTGTTGTTTGTCTAATTTTTCTCAGTGAGTTCATTATTTGTGTACAGGAAGCCTACTGATTTTGACTGTTGATTTTGCATCCAGCTTTGCTACTGAATTTGATTATTAAGTCTAGAAGTCTTTGGAGGTGTTTTTGAGTCAAGAAGTATGAATTTTTAATTGAGAAATTTCAATATATTTTAAGGGAGAAATTAAGCAGATGTTAGAATTTAAAATTATTGTTTTACTGCAAATAAGTAAACACTGTTTTTTTCAACTTTTGGCTCCTAGATCTTTGAGGACCCTGATAATTTCTCAGAAGCATTCCCCCCAGAAAAGTCAACACACACCAATAAAATTAGGTCATAATATTGAGATGAAAAATTTATCTTTGTATTGGTGGAATTTTTGAATGTTAGGTATACTGCTTTCCCTATTTTTCTGACTAACCAATGTAAACAAGGTCAATTTTTTTGTAATCTTTGCCTTTTCAGAAGAGCTCTGCATCAGAAACAATATGTCAACACTTGTCCTTAATAAAAGGACTGTCTAGGGAAATGCAAATCAAAATTACACTGAGAGTCTATCTGACTCCACTCAGAATAGCTATCATCAAGAATACAAAGAAATAGTAACACTAGTGAACAGGTGGGGAGGGTGAACAGCTTCTCCATTATTGATATGAATGTAAATCAGTACAGCTACTGTGTAAAATGAGTATGAAGATTCCTCACAACACCAAAAATTAGAGCTACCATTTGATCCAGCTGTACCGCTCTGTGGTATATATGTGAGGTAATCTACAGGGATACTTATATAACCATGTTTACTGCAGTATAATTCACAATGGCCAAGATATGGAACTATCCGAGATGCCTATTACCAGATGGAATAAGAAAACAATGTCATAAACACACACACACACACACACACACACACACACACACACACACACACACGAATATGAATTATCCAGCCACAAAGAAAATGGATGGATCTGGAGACCATCATGTTGAGTGAAATAAGCCAGACTAAGAAACACAAGTATCACATGTTGCCCCTAATATGTGGAAGTTAAAAAAGATAACCAGAAAGTAGAAAGGAGGATATTATTATACAAAAGGAAGAGATTGAGGTGGGTAAAGGTATAGGGAGATGCATGCAAGAGAAAAATGTATTGTAAGTACTGAACCCCACAAAGGAGGTGATAGCTTGGGAAATTATCAAAATATAAGTGCATGTATGTATGAATCTGTCAAAATGAAACCCACTAATCCGTATAACAATTTTTTAAAAAAGACTGTCTAGAGAAAAAGGAGCCCCTATAAAAGAAATCTCTTGTGTACTGACTGACATGGAGATGGACTGTTTGTTTCTCTCGTTTTGAGACTGCTTCAGTGTGCAGTTCAGGCTGGCCTTGAACTCACTATGCAGTATAGGCTGGACTTGAGCTTTGCCAATCCTCCTGCATCAGTCTCTCAAGTGCAGGGATTACAGGAGTACACCACCACGCCCAGCCGATGTGGAGATTATTTTCTAGGCAGTCTAAATACAATTAAAGGAGATGATTCACAATAATCTGACAGGGCCTCATTTGAAAGAGTTTAACTGCTGTTTTCCTGCAGAAGGAGGAATCCTGCCTGCTGGCCTACTCTACAAATTTCAAATTTGCCAATACCCACAATCACTTAAGCCAATTTCTTTAATATGTTATATGTATCTCCTTACTAATTTTCTTCTCTGTTAGTGCCCTCATAACAGATTTTTATATGAAGCAGGGAGCTGCTGTAACAAATATGTTAAAATAACATGAAGTTGTTTTGGAATTGGGTAAAGGAAGGGCTGGAGGAGTGCTAAGGAAGATAAAAGTAGCACAGACTGCCTTGAAGACATCATTGGTAAAAAGAATGGTCATGAATGCAATTCTGATAAGGACTCACAAGTGAAATGCATGGCAGAGAAAGTTTCAATTGTCTTAAACGAATATACAGTGAAGAGTAGGATACCGACAGAAACAAGAGTACTAACAAATTCTGTTGGTGAGGTATCAGAACAAAACCCAGAACACATTATTAAATATTCAAGAAAAGGTGATACACACAGAGCTTTATTGGATCATTGAACAGAACTGTTTGCAGTATCATTGTTGGAATGTCCACTCTACAAGCTTTAGTTTTGTGACTTGAACAATTATTTCTAAGATGGCAATATGTAATCCATTAACTAGTGATTTCCTACTGTTCATTTTTTTTTCTGTAAATCTGTATAACTTGTACCCTTTCACTGTTTTTTTTTCTTTACTCCTTAAATAAAATTAAAAAAAAAAAGACTATACAGTGAAGAGATATGTAATTATGGGCTTTCTATTTCAGAACTATTATCTAGAAAACTGAGATAAAAACTTTGATTATAAAAGACTGTGACAGCCAAATAAAATAAAATGTTTTCCTTAAAAAAAAAAAAAAAGAAAAGGTGATACGATGATAAAGAAGAAAACTGCCAATTATGCTGTTCTGTTGGGTCAAAGTGGAATCTGTAATTGATTAAGCTGTCTCAGAGATTCGTTGTTGGGATTTCTAAGCAATGCTAATGGCCTGACTTCTTGCTGCTTATAGTAAAATGTAACAATGAAGAGATTAAATTGAGGAACTGAAGCAAAAGGAACTAGCACTTATAATTTGGGACAATCTCAACCTATGCATACTGCAAATGACAGTAAAATTAGGAAAGTCAATGTTAGGAAAGCCAACAGATGATATGAATCCAAATGTATGGTCAGACAACTTTTTGCTGAAGCAACTAAGTATGTGACTAATGAAAAAGGAGCCCTTATAAAAGAAACTGAGTATCACATCAGAAGTCATAACAGAACAAGGTAAATCCAGAAAAGAGCTACAGATCTTGTTTACAGGCATGGATCCCTTTAACATACACAGGAGATACACAATGATCTGGAGAATATACCAGTGGAAATAAAGCCAGCCTAAATGGAAAGTGACAGAAACTGGATGAAACAAAGCAAAGCTGTCAGACTTCTAGGATTACAGGCCAGAAGATAGATTGACAAACTACAGGCTTATATATAATGTAAGTAAGACAGGGATGGCTCAAAGGACAGAGCTGCAGGCCCAGAGACAGCAGCAGCCCTGGGCCCAATGGGTGGAACATCAAGCCAAACAGTAGTATTCTCAAGATTCAAAACTTAATGGAATTTTCTCTGCTGGGTTTTAACTTGATTAAGATTGACCATCCTTTTATCTCTTCCTGACCCATGATTACATTTTGGAACAGGAAATGTTTTTTAGGTTTGTAGGTTCATGGATGAAGATTAATTTTATTCCAGCATAGATCATGTTCAATGTTTAAATCATTTGTGATGTAGATGACTTAAATGAGATTAGATACTTCTAATACGATAATATTTAAATGAGACTTTAGAATGTGCTGGTATTACAGTAAGTCAAAATATTTGGCAATCTTACAATGGAGTGAGTATCTTTTGCTCACGGTACAAACATGAATCTTTGGATTTCAGAAAGCAGACTATAGTGGCCTCGGTACTCCCTTCCCCAACTCTCAAAATATGTCCAGGTTTTCAATTGTGTTCCTATGAATGTTATTTACTTGGAAATCAAAGACTTTACAGATGAAATTAAAGATAGCATCATGGACTTAGGGTATGCCCTAAATAACTAATTCTCTTACAAAGGAGATAAGAGAGAGATGTGACACATTTGCAGAAGGGAAGGCCATGTTCAGAGGGAAGCAGAGATCAGAGTGATATAAGTACAACCAAGGAATGCCAAACGCTGCCAACAGCCACCAGGAGAAGAAAGAGGCAAAGAAGGGTATTTTCCTAGCATTTTCAGAGGGAACATAATGGCCCTGATGACTACTTGATTTTGAACCTTTTGTCTTGAGAACTTTAGCCACTAGCCAGACACAATAGGGCATGCCTGTAATCCCAGTTACAATTGGAAGTTTGAGGCTAACCTGGATAACTTAGTGATACTCCGTTCTCAAGATTTAAGAGAGAGAGAGAGAGAGAGAGAGAGAGAGAGAGAGAGAGAGAGAGAGAGACAGACAGAGAGAGAGACAGACAGACAGACAGACAGACAGACAGAAAAGCTGCAGATACAGATAGCTTGGTACTCCCTGGGTTCAATCCCCCATACCATACACAAATTAAAAACTACAAAAAAACCACAGAACTCCAGTCATATAGTATATAATAATTTGTTTTAGCAGCTGAATAAAGTAATATACTACGTAATAGGTATACTGGAATCTCATGTACTATTTTTGCAACTTTTCTGTAAGATAAAATCATATCAAAATGAAAAATTTATATAATATTCAAATCTTCAGGTTAGCATTAAAATTCTTATTAATCTACTATCTGCCATTCACAACCCTTTAAATCATTTTACTTCATGTCCTTTATTAAAGAATAATTTTAAATACCTGCTCCATAGATCTGTGAAATTTTGCATCAGAAAATTTACCATGAGATTTCTGGAGTTGGTTTTGCTGCTATAGTTTAAATGTTTGTGGCCCTCTGCAATTTACATTGAAATATAATCTCAGCAATATTGAAGAGGTGGGGCCTTTAGGAAGTGTTTAGGTGCTGTCCCAATAGACAGGACCAGTGCCTGGTGGGGCAGAGGGAACCAGCTAGGCCATTTTCCATGCGTCCTGTGTCCTGCCATGCAAGGATGCAGCAACAAGGCACCATCTTGAAAGGGTGCAGCAGCTCTCGCCAAATACCAGCTGCAGGTATCTTAATCTTGAACTTCTCCACCTCCAACACTGACAGAAAATAATTTCTGCTATCTATAATTTATCTGGCTTCAGGTATCTTACAGTAGTAGAAACAAACTACCAAACTTATAAGAATTTGAAATATGGTAAAATCATTTATTATAATTGTAAATATGCTTTGTTTTACTTACCAATTGCTTTTCACTCACAGGAGAAGGGGGTGGGGGAGCAGTTTCTCCACACATAGGACGCCAGGTCAGGAGCCTTTAAGACACCAAAACCACCTGTCACCAGGAGGATGTGCCACAACTCACGTCTAATGTATTTTGAAATAGTCACAAAAGTCACAAGACTATTGAAAATACACTCCACCTTTCATTACTACTAAAAGCCATTTGCTGAAAACACCTAGTAAAATGTTTAAGGTAAAAGTTTAAGGTATGTATCCAGAAAATAGCAAAGAAACATTTTACATATGGTGGTACTTTGGTTCATGAACATAATTCTTTCAACAACTCTGGTCACAAACCAAGTTGGATGAGGACCAAATCACATTTCTCCATAAGGTCAATATTAAACCTAACCACTGAATTTGATTCAGTTCTCATCCAATTTGGTTTGTGACCAGAATCATGGAAAGAATTAAGTTCATGAACCAAGGTACATACCACTGTAATTAGCAGGATAATTTGGTCATTAGTTTTATAGTAAAATACAACTTGATGAAAAATTTCCAAAACTTTGGTAAACCCACATTTTCTTAGTTTTAATGTCTTCAAATGTTTTCTGCAGACTTAAAAAAGTTTCGAGTTTTTCAGAAAAAAAAAATCACAAAATTAAAAGAAAAGTAAAAATTCATAGAATTCTTGAGATCCTGGTTTATAAAACTGTGTAAAAATACATAAAGCAACATTTGGTCCTGCAGAGAAATTAACTTGCCTCCCTTAAAGTAAGCGTTTGGGACAGGAAATTAACTAAGGTCCAAGTTCTTATTCCTGAGAAGTAAGAGCTCTGTTGGGGCAATAGAGCACATAGACAGTAACTATATCATTCCAGTTCAATATGGAATGTGTTGTGATACAGGTACTTGCTATCACAGATCTCATCTAGAAAGAGATGTTACTAGATGATATTTAACGTCACATATGTTGTTCTGCGTCTATAACTCAATAAATTAAAATAGATGTAATTCTTATAAAAATGACTGTTTAGCCTAACTGGTGTTTGTGAAGATTTCAAAAGACAATTGGGAGGCAAGAATTCACACTGTCTTTGACATAAAGGTCATAGATACTCTGACATATGCACATCATTTGTCACTTACAATGCTCTGACAAAACATGCATCAGAAAATACAAGAATCTGTAAATGCGCCAGAGATTGCTGTATGTCCTTTCAGTGCAGTCAGTCTAGTTCTACCTAGACTTGTTTTTCTAAGCGTATATTTTACCTGTTTGACTTCCATGTATGTGTGTGTGAGAGAATGTGTGTGCGTGTGTAGAGGTGCACTTGTGGTAACGGAGACTGAATCCAGGGCCTCACACATATTACCACTAAACTATGTTCCCAGCCCTTTTATATTTTAACATTAATCTGTCCAGGTTAGTTTTTAACTTGTGATACTCTTGCCTGGCTTCTATTTATCACTGATGATATTTGCTACGAGATTTGAGTGTAAACATTTAGTTCACATCAAGACAAAGCTTATAAAGCTTAGAAATCTAGATTAATATAATTTTCATGTGGTTTTATTCCATCACATAACCATGTGTCCACTTAATAAGAGGTTTCAAGAATGAGTCTATCTGTAGAGTTAAAAATTATGGGTATTAGATAATACTATGCACGGACCAGTCATCACCAGGGTTGAGTTGGGTATTAAATTCCAGTGTGTCCTGCCAATAATTCAAGTGCTACCAGAGTTATTTAGTCAAACTAACTTTTAATTTCCCCAATTTGAAAACTGTATATAATATTAGAAAATATATAACTGTAAAGTTATAAAACTCTTACGCATGTGGGATTGTGGTTTTGAAGATATCCAGTGTGCAGTTACAAGTTTTATCCCAGATTTCTAGGGTAAATTTTTCACCATTCAGAATAACAACATTCTCTAAGCAATTTGTACCAGATCGTGCTAACTGCTCATTATCTAGAAAAGAAAAGAGCAATTCACTTAATTGTATATTACCAGACTCACACATATCACTTTGTGTCATACAGCTAATACAGACCTACCTTGCTGCACACACCAGTATAACTGGGCAAAAATATCATCCAAAAGTACATCACTGAGGACTTCTAAATATTGGGTAAATACATCACAGATCGCATAAAGTGCATGATTACAAGTTGTTGTCATCCATTCAGCTTTCTAGGGGACAAAAAAAAAATCATTAAATTAAGGTTGTACCATTCATCAACTACAACAATTAAAACAGAAATATATTTTGAACATTTAAAACATTAAGACTATTACTGTTTAAGAGTATTTTCTGTAGAAAAGTGTATTTACGAACTTAATATCTGATATTTCTACATATGAAATGATTTAGCTATTTTCTGCACTATTTGATTATTTTAACAAAGAACACTATAAATTCTTAATATTAACACGCTGACTTTTGAAACACCATTATGAGTAACAGCAGCTGGCCTTGCTTTACAATAAGGCAGAACAAGGAAATAAAGAAGAAAAAGAAAAACCCCAAGTGGGATTAGCACAAATTTAAAATAAAATTGACTTTCCTCAAATATGGTTACTCCAAACAACATTAAGAAAGGTTATAGAAAGTATAAGGAATTTCTATTTTTTTTTTCAAACACATGAAAGATAGTTACAGAAGTCTGCATTTAATTATGCTATATAGAACAAATGGAAAAATCTGAAACTTTTGTCTTCACACTACCTGAAATATTTACTAAAACTGGTTTGTAGCTAAACACCCACTGAAATACATAAAACACATTTTTACTTTGCATTCTTTATTCAATTTAGAATGAGAAATAACTATACACTACTAAGTAACTGGTATTTTACAGTTCTGCTATTTCACTATGCTAAACAAAAATTCTATGTTCTCTTACCTCTGTCTGCTGTTCTGGCAATTTCATATTGTCAAAGATTCTGAAAACAATTCTAAATAAGTCCTGCCACCAGTGTTTTTCATATGTGTGGCCATATGTTTTCATTATTTCAAACATTACTGTTAAACCCCTAAAAGGTCAAAAATATAATTAGGAAAGCTACAATATAAAAGGATGTCCCTTTCCTAAGATAGTTCTTACAGTTTATGAAGTTATTAAAAAAGAAAGTCTACAACTAGTGTTTAACTAATATATACAATATAGAGGGTTTTTTTAAGGAATTTAAGTTGTAAAACAGGTTCTTTCACAATACACCATTCAGGAATAATTCCAAAGGCCTTGGCCCTATACTTACTTTCTACTTTTGCTCACACCACTCTGACACTTGAAAACTAAATAAACTTGCAGGCTGAAAAAGATCATGACTGCTGGAGATTCAGCTCAGTGGCCTTAAGTGCCTGCCTGGAAAGCATGAGGTTATTTTGGTACCCATCCCTGGTACCAAAAAAAAAAAAAAGAACAGTCTGTCAAAAAATATCATTACTTGAGTGAATATTAATTTTTTGACTCATGACCAAGGAAGAAACTGCATTCACAGTGAAGTAAGAAGAAACAACTAGATTTTGAGAACATTCTTTTCAAATGGCTATGGGAATTTTTAGCTAGCTATCACTATAAAACTTGTTTATTATAATATCCCGATACAAAAATGTTTTCTGAAACTAACCCACTAAAGTATAAGGTCCCTAAGGGCAGGGGTCTGCATCTGTTCTGTTTCCCACTGTATCCTATGTCTCACTGAGTTCTGTATGCCTGAATCTCAAAACTGCCTCCTTGAATCTTTCTTAAAATACTACTTTTACAAAAACATTAAAAAGTTTGACCTTTTCTCTACGTGTTACACCTTTCAGGCAAAATACAGGCATCCTTCAATTTAGAAAAGACTGTTTCCAGAAAAGTCACTGCTGCTGTGCTGACCTAGACTGATATGTAAAAGGTTTCTTTCTTTTGGGAAAGTGGGGTCTCGCTGTGTAGTTCAGGTTGGCCTTGAACTCATGGTGCTCTTCCTGCCTCAGCCTTCCAAGTGCTGGGATTAGAAGTGTAATGGGTTCTTAATAAATATTTTTCACATGAACATGTAAAACAACATTACAGGATGTTCAGTACTATGGCAAGTTTACTAGGCTATTTCATCCCTATGATGCTCATTGTGTAACACAAGTGGTAGCAGACCTCTGTAACAAAGATACATTGCCATTGGATGCTAGACTCATGTATTATCACCCCTGGCCTGAAAGCAAACACAGAAATCAATAGACTCCAAAGACTTTTACTATTGTTTTTTAAATGTAATATTTGAAAAGCTGTAGAGAAAAAAAAATTGGGGAGGGGGCACACACTAGGTTATTTAACCCCAACTCTACAGAATTTTGAAAGCATCAAATATGAATGAATGTAAAAGTGTTTTGTAATTAAGGAGTTACACAAATCACAGAATTGCATTTTAAAGTATTAAGTAATAAAAAAAATTAAGTAATAGCCCATACAAATTCTAAGGTGAGGTAATGAAGGCCATGACTCAGGAAAGTTCACAGTTTCTTTCTCCTCTACTACCTGGAACACATACATACAATGCCTTTTCTTAAGCAACTAGAATTCAACTATAATCTGAACATGGGATATGACTAAGAAGTAAGGAATCATGGTCCCAGGCAAGGACAGGCTAAAGAAGTAAACACATTCTCCATAAAACAGGTTTCTATCAACAAATAAGGTTAAGGAAAGAAGACTGAGTTCATATGACTTGTTAGTCATAACATGCTAGTGGTTCTACTGAGGAGGCTAGACATTTTAATTAGGGCTGTCTCGAAGTTTCACGAATTCACAGTTAAGTCTACTGCTAAACAACCTACCAAGACTAAATACAAAATGTTTTACATTCTTGTGATTACTAATTTTTATGACAAATTCTTAAAAGTCTGAGTCTTCTTTGGATAATTTAGGCATTTCACAAGAAATTCTGTTGTAACAAATACTGCTACAGAAAAATTTCATAGGTTATACTCTAATTTAACCCTATGAGTCTGACATAAGAGGAAGAAAACAGACTATCATTACATTTCTATGACTTCCCTGGTACAATTCTGTGCCACGTTTATAATTTTAAAAATTTTAATAAAATTACACATTTAAATAACAAATGCAAGGGGACCACATAATATAAAGTTGAACTCATGGGCAAATATTTGAGATTTATTAGGACACTCAAGCTGGACATTTCATATAAGAGTAAAAGTGTGGAGCCTGAAAAAAGCTGTGCTGTATGTGACATAAAATAGCATACTAAGCACTTTTTCCAATTACATCTATAATAGTTCCTTTACAAAGTATTTATGTTCATATAGTTCTTTTACTGGGAATAGTTTTCCTGGGAAGGACAGTACTAGGGATTGTACCCAGCATCTTCACTCCATCTCCAGCCCTTTTTAATTTTCTTTTTGTGTCTTTTGAGACAGAGCCTTATTAAGTTGCTAAAACCTGCCCAAGTTCAACTTTAATTTGAGATCCTCCTGTTTCAGTTTCTCAGTGTTCTGGGGTTATAGACTGTACCACAAAACATTGTTGAGAAAACATTTTTGAAAAGATTGTTGTTACTCAAAACTAAGTTACTGATCACACTTTAATGGTTTTTATTCAAAACCACTAGGTATTGTGCACATAAAAACTTATTTACTGACAAATGAATTTTGTCACTAATCTCAGTTTCAATGATGAAGATACAGTGTTTAAAGTATTAAATTAGAAGCTAAAATTAAGAATAATCAATTGTTTTAAGGAACACTATACATTTTGCACTATTTCATATTTTAAAATCATATTACTATACTTTGCAATCTGCCTAATAACTACCGTAATTGATGAAATACATGCTTCATGGTTATTTTACCATGAACTTCTGTTAAAGTCAAAATACATCCTTCAAAATTTGAATTTCAAATACTGATTGTTACCTGGTTCTTACATCTAATTTGCATCTATTGATGATACAGGATAACTCAAAGAGAATTGGGAACCATCCTCTCACCCACACCCTGTCTTCAGGTGCCACATTCATATCATCACTTGTGTATTCCTTGAAAGCCTTCAAGAAGAAAGGTAGGATAATTAAAGGAAAACTAATCAACTGCATATTCTGTCCATTATTTCTCAAGAGAAAAATTTTAAATGCTTTATCAATCAAAAGTGAGCAATTTAGTAATAGTAATAATTTATAAAAAGATGAAGACCATAACCATCTATGAGGAACACTGAAATAAAATCCAAAAATTAGCTTTACCTTCAATTGTCACCAGTTCTCTGCATTATTAACTATTACATTCAGGTTCCCTTATCATTTACGTAATTACGATAACACATACATACATTATCCACACTGGGAACATGGTCAAATGAGTTGATGTATGAAAAAGTTCTAGGTACTCCAAAAGTCTTGTGTTAGTATATTGTAAATCTTATTATTAAATCTATGATTTATCATTTTTTTATGAGGACAAATTCAAATATGCAAGTTAAAATCAGCAACTAGATTATCAAGTCAATCTTTCATTTTAGAGCTTAAGTTTAAGCCTATACTCATCTATAGTCAGCTTACTTCAGTGCTGCAGAGCACAGGCAAATTAACAGCATATAGACAGGATAACAACAAAAGTCTAGGATTTAAATCCTGGCTCTCTTTCACTAGTCCTGCAACTAAGGACACATTTTAAAACTTCTCTGTGCCTTATTTTCCTTATTTGTGTAGTAGTATGCTACAGTAGTATTTAGCAGTATGTTGTGTCCTATTAGGTTGTTACAAAGATTGAACAAGTGAATACATATGAAATACTCAGAAAAATACCTGATACCTATAAGTAATAATGGTTACTTATAATCACTAATCATCATATTCAGAACTGAGTTCAGACTATTTTTGGTTTCACTGAAAATAAATGCTTCTATGCCCTCAATTCCAAACAAATTTAGATTTCGGACTGGAAAAAATACTCAGCAAAATTCTGTTTACTAAATGACGCTATACCTGAGGTCTATCAGACACATATTTTGCACAATGGCGAATAAGTCGAATTGCTTCCATACTTGTATCAGGAAAAGCTGCATTGCACGCAAATTCAGACAAACACTTCACTGCATCCTGGAAAGAATCAATGGTCGCTGGAAAGTGTTTTTCAAATACAAGGGCTAAAACAGAAAAAAAATATATCAACATAACTACAAATTTTCAAATATTCTTAATTGTACCCAAATATGTCAGCTTTTAGATGTAATGCACATTCTTTATAGGTTATTAAGGTCTTTGATGTCCAACAAATAGGGAATTCAAGTCTCTATCACTCATTTGCTTGTCCTAAGTAGTGAGGCAAATGAAACATGAACATTTTCTTTATACAGCAATAATACCTTTAAAGTAACTGGTACAGAGTAGTACTGAATCAACTTTTGTTGAATAAATAAAATTATTTATCTGCGTTTCTTAATCTATAAAATAGAGATAATAATATGCATAAGACAGCTGTAAATACTATATAATTATAGATGAAGTCCTTAAAATAACAACTCAAGAAAGAAATTAAATGACAGTCGTCATGATGTTATGATTCCTGATGCTGATGATGATCATCATTACTAACTTCTAAACAGGATTAACTTATATCTTTAGTACTTCAGCTTCCTTTAAAGTCAAAGAAGGCTGTACAATATAGTTTAAAAAAATAATAAAGTTCTGCCTTAAGACTTCCTGCCTTTAAATATCACCACTGACTAATTCTACAACATCATGGAAATTACTTAACCTCTTTGGGCCACAGTTTCCTAATCTCCATTTTAAATGGTAGGATCATATAAAGTTGCAAAGATAGAAGAAAATATGTAAAAAATGTTATTGTGCATGCCATCTAGTAAATTCTCACTATTATCTACAGTAATAATATCATTTGTGACTATGGATCTGTATGTAAAATCTGGTAAGCTGAAGCCCACAATAGACCTATAATCTTACTGTACCTGAATTATCATCTGAACACATTGGGCTTTTATTTGAATACAGTTAAAAGACTACTCACTGACAATGTGCCCTGTTGTTTGAAATGCAAGTTCCACAATGCTTTCATCTTGATCAGATGCTGCCAGATGAAATACAGAGAAAATGTTCTTCCATCCAGACCGAATATTAGCAGCTTGAGAATTAACCATCTGTGCTATGCACCGCACAACCATATCTCGAATTGTTGGAGACCTAAAATATTAATATAATTTCTTGAATATGCATACAGATAAAATCCTTCATATTCTCTTCTCTATTTTTCCCTCTGCCATGGAATAAGGTTTTACTGATATTAAGCCATTCAACAAATATAATACCTGTTCCGTTTCATTATATGTTCAAAAGGTCTTAAAAAATCCTTCTGGAATCTGAAATTTGCAAGCTCCCCCTTTTCTAAAAACTTCATTGACAACTGCCTCAAGGAGTCTACTGCAAAAATAGCTACATCTTCATTAGGATTACAGCCAACCTGTAAGGGCAACAAAATAATGAGACACTATTGTCAGTGGCCAGAAATGTATAATTCTTTATATTTGTCTTAGAAAAAATATAAAATCAGTAGCACATATAGGAAAATCCTCTAATTCCTAAAGGTACTAGATATGCTAAAAATAATTCTGAACTAAGAAACAAATACTTAAAATTCTTAAAAACTTTGAGAAATCTTTTTAAAGAACAGAACTTTTTTTTTTATTTAAGGAGAAAAAGGAAAAAAAACAAAGAGTACACATAATATAAAATTTAAAAAATAAACAGTAAGAAATCACTAGTTAATAGATTACATATTCTCATTTAGAAATAGTTGTTCAAGTTACAAAATTGAATCACATAAAGTGGACTTTCATAAAGAACAGAACTTTAAGGGTTTCCCAACTACAAAAAAGAACACAACTGCTTGAGAGGAAAAATGCTTAAATTAGATAAGGAAATTTTAAATAAAGAAAAACAGAAATGTAAATATATACTATCTTTATTCAAATACCTTATTAAAATGATCTCCAATAACTTCCCAAATCCGAGACCACTGCAATCTTATTCTTCCCATGTTGTAGTATGATATTTCAACTATCTTTTGCAGACTAAACATTCTTGGGTGTGTAGTGGAAAGCAATTCATCCATAGATACAGCACAGAGCCAACGGACAAAATCCACTATAACATAAATACATTTATAGTTTTTTCAACTTTAAAGTTTTCTAGTCAAAAGGCCTATGTGTAAATAGAATAAATATGCATACTTACCAATAGCATTTCCATCTAGTCTTGTAGATCCTGTAAATATTCTGGGAAAAATAAAACAATGTTTTGAAAATTTATAAAGTTTCATCTTTGCTATGTTAATTCAAAACAAACTGGCTTGAGGTATGACCATTTTTATTTATTTTAAGCAACAAACAAACAAATCAAAAAGGTCAAGCAATGAAATGGAAGATTTTCATCATATAGTTTTAGTAACAAGAGCACTGTAGGTTGAATGTCTCTCCCTCCCATATCCAAATATTTCAATCTGCATTCAATGTTACTAGAGTAAAAGTGTACATTATTGTTATTAGAAGATACCCAACTATCAGGCCTTGTAACATTCTAGAAAAAAGAAACTATTAATTTATAAAACCAATCAGCTGGTATCTTGTCATGTTTTTCAATTTTTCCCATCTAATAACATTAAGCAAATTTTAAAAGATTATATTCTAGGGGCTGGGGATTTAGCTCAGCGGCACAAGCGCCTGCCTTGCAAGCAGGCAGTCATGAGTTCCATCCCGGGTACCGATAAAAAGGAAAAAGACAAAAAAAAAAAAAAAAAAAAAGATTATATTCTGTAAGTAATGTAAATTTGATTAGAACAGTAATTTATGGTTAAAGTGATGTGATATAAACTTACAAATGGTCTCGATTTAACCAAGTAACTAACTACTTTCCTTAGGATATTCTAATGTTTAAAGCTAAGCTATACTACCCAGTTTTGCAGAATTTTCTCTGTGGAGCCTCATCTGTTTCAGTTTCACAAAAAATCTCGGCATACACATCATTTTCTTTCTTCTTCTGGTTTTTTTTTTTTTTTTTTTTTTTTTGAGATAGAGTCTTGCTATACCATTCATGCTCGCCTTGAACTCACCATGTATCCCAGGCTGGCCTTGAACTCCCAGAGATTGTCCTGCCTCAACCTCCCAAGTGCTAGAATTACAGGCTTGTGCCACGCCCAGCTGAAAGCAAGGTTTGATGTGACTAAACTTTCCTCAATTTAAAATGTACACAACAGGATGTACGTGATAAAAAGGAAACCTTGAAGCAGGAATAGGCCAAATGGCAAACTTAAACACAGTAACAACAGTAACAGCTATCCATCAGAAGGTGGGTACTACTCTAGTGTTTTACGTATGTCCACTATTTAATAATCAAAACTATCCTGGGAAGTATACACTTGTTATAACCCTAGTTTTATAAAAACAGAAACTGAGACACAGTAATATTTAATAACTTCTTCAAAGTCATAGAACTAGTAAGTGCCAGAGCTATGACTTAAATAAGGGCAGTCTAACTTCACAGTCTACCCTTGCAAACACTTTTCTACGTTGTCTCCTGTTTATCTGAACAAAACAAGTACTGAACACTGTAAATACATTCTAAAGAACAAAATAAAAGACATAGGAAATAGGGAGATCTTTCTCAAATAGGAAGACATTCAAGAGATGGGACAGGTGGGAGAGAGAGGTGGGACAGGATAATAAAGGAATCAAGATGTGCTACATACATGTACCTACTTCACACAAGGTATGAACACAAACACCATATACTGCAAACACATACATGAACAAAGAATAAAAGAATAAAAGAAAATACACACACACACACACAACTGTTTCCAGGTTTTCCCTACTACTACAGTCTGAATATTCTTCCACATTTTTTAACCT
Organism: Cavia porcellus; assembly: GCF_034190915.1. NCBI lineage: Eukaryota > Metazoa > Chordata > Mammalia > Rodentia > Caviidae > Cavia > Cavia porcellus. Next base: position 43,675,270 of record NW_026947493.1, read on the forward strand.
CTGCACCTTTGTAGGTCTTCTGTATACATGTTCTGGCAATAAATTACACATGTAACAGAGGAAATTCAAAATGAGCTCTTGGCAAAGAAAATCTTAAGGTTTTTAAGTACTGTTCTTGTTTGTCAAATGAGACAATGATTCAAAAATCTGCAGAAACACTACCTGGGAAGAAAATCAAGAATAAGGTCCTATTGAATTCAGTGGCAGACTGGTGTTGGAAGTTTAAAACATTCAAATCTCTCATATGAACAAAATGAAAACTGTAACGTGTAAGTGTGGTCAAATGCTCTCAAACTAAAAAAAAAAATAGACAGATAAATAAATAAATAAATAAAAATGCTCTCAAGCTAGAGGTATTCTCATGGAAAACAAAGGCTATAGACAAACCACATCAAAGCCAGAGTTAACATTAAAAGTACAGGAGAGAGCCAGGCGTGATGGGTGCATGCCTGTAATCCCAGCACTCATGAGGCGGAAGCAGGAGAATAACTGCAAATTCAAAACCAGCCTGGCTACAAAGTGGGTTCAAGGCTGGCCCAAATTACATAGCGAGACCCTATCTCAAAAAGAAAAAAAAAAAGTACAAGAGAAAGAACAAGAAAAGGCACAACAGAAAGGGTTCATTTTTAACAGAAAATAAAGCAAATGGCAACATATATAGTGGTAAGGAACAAAAATAGAGATACAACTACAGAAAAAGGAAGCAACAAATTCTGAAAGTCATGAAATGGTGGAGAACAAAGGCAAGAAAGACCAAAGAAACTCTATTTCTACCAAAGAAACCACTAATGGTAAGCCAGAAGGAAAAACGGCGGTTTGAGAAGCATCAAAAGTTAAGCCTTACTATATACTAAGGTCCAAGAAATCAGGTATCACAAACACAGTCTATGAAATAGACTCTACATGTCCTGTGTGAAAAGCAAAGGACAAAAACATGAGAAGACTTGTTTGATAATATAAAAAGAAGTGGCCTAAAAAGCATACAGAGGGGAAAAAATTGGTAAAATTGCTGCTTCTTCCACATCATAATACCAATGCAAAAGAAATCCTGGCAACATTTGTTTTTAAAAATAAAACTTTTAAACTATGTAACACTGAAATGACCTGAATTACTATAAAAAGGTTTATCAAAAGAAACATTTATTTCTTAAGCTTAACTGCAAGATTTTTATAGACCAATCCAGTTGGGATAACTGTGTATATTTTCTGCTAGGTGACAGAATGTCCTAAAGTATAAGATGGGCTTCCATAAGGTATATCTGTTATGTCTAAAAAAAAAAAAAACCCGTAATAATAATAAAAACAAAAACTATAATGCTAAATAACTTTTTTAGCTTTTAAAAGTAAATCATTCCTGGATGAATTCTATTCCTTACACAGTTAAATAACACTTATGAATTAGGTCTGGCTTAACAATGTCTACAGACTCCTACCTTTGCAGGGCCAGAGGATCAGGTGCTACCAAATTAATTCATCTTAATATTCTCCTAAATTCTAGCGGTGTAAGATTCCTACTACAAAAGTGAAAAGAATTCAGTACTCTAAAGACTTCAATAGAATCCCATTTTCTTTCTGTCCATTAAGAAATAAGCAATAAATTAACAAAGAATAATTATTTTAATTTCTCTTGCTTAGTTTCTAACTCTGCAATAACAGATTATAATATTTAGAACAATAGACCAAAGGATGGAAGAATGATTTTGTTTGCTGTACAAAGACAGAACTAGCTGGGATGATGCCAGACAATATTCTCACTACTGTCTTGACTATCAGTGTTACCTCACTGAGTTAGCTTATGGACCAGAGTTGACATATACCAGATGAAAATAAATTTAGGATCAGGAAGGAAAATCAAAAACTTAACGAAAAACTGAAATATAAAACAGGAGAACAATATAATCTTACAAGAAATCAAAGATGTAACTTACAAGGCTTTCACAATAAGCTAAAATTAAGTATTCAGGTTTTGCTTAAAGTGGAGAATAGATTTATGTTTGCAGTAGTATCTAGTGATGACAAGCTTGCCATGACAAATTACTAATGAAATTTGTGTTAAGTATTCTCTGAAATAGCAAAAATTACTGAAACAGAGAGACATGGGATTTGTTCAAATGGGTGATCGTCCCCTTACAAAAAGCGGAGAGCAGGAAAAGTTAGAACTGGTGGTCATATACAGTATGTTATGGAAAAGAAGATGATAAAATGTTGACTCTTACCTAAGTAAATTCTCATAACAGTAAAAATGCTTTTCTGGAAGGCAAGAAAACCATTTGAAGGGAAGTTGGCCTAGTAGCAGAAGGGTTGTTAATTTACATGGCTCTGGAGTTGTACATAGGCAGAAATGCACAGAAGTTAAAGAGTGCACATTCAGCGACAGGTTGCTTAAGACAAACAATAGGCTCCACTCTCTAAAATTCCCTATGAACAAATGAAACACTTTTCAAAATAATCAAGAAAAGATCACCCTGGTTATGGGAACAACAATATTACTCTATCTCATGAAAGTTTTTTTTTTTTTTTAAACAGGTTTCCTTGTGTACTTCAGGCTGGCCTTTAACTCACTACTGCCCAAGGCTTGCCTTGAATTTGAGGTAATTCTCCTGCCTCAGCCTACAGAGTGCTGGGATTATACGTATACACTACCACATTCAGCCACTACTGAAAGGTTTAAATGAAGTTCAATAATACATGTAACATGCCACATGTGTGACAAACCTTCATGTTATACAGTAGATATAAAATGATACAAAATTTTTCTTCCATCTTTAAAAGAAAAACAACAATATAGAATGTTAAGAATTCTTTTCAAAGAAAAAGTTCCAGAAGTACTCTAAGAGTTAGTAGCTAATTTATATTCTAGTGCTATCTCTGTGTAGAGTAAAAATCTTTTCCTGAAGCAAAATAATAAATCAGCATGAATCTCTAGGCAAGTTTCCCCACCAATGGGTTAAGAAAAAAAATTAAATGTCAGTGATGTAAGTTTCAATCAGGGGGACATTTATCTGGGAAAAAATAATCTGAAAGGAATGATAGAAATTATGGTTTTACTTGCTGGGCATTTAAAAGTCTGAAATAATCTTCTGAATGTTTTGCTTTAGAAGGCAATTGCAATGGGGAATTCTTGGCTATGTATACAACACACACATTCTGAAGTCCTTTCCAAAACAGCTTATATCAAGAATCTCCAGCAAATACCATTCATTTTATTCATGACAGGTTATGTACCATGCATACAGAAAGATAAATTACACTGTGTTTTCAAAGACTGATAATAGAGTAAGTTTCCTATAAAGAAAGTATTTGTGTGTGTGTGTGGTTTTATTTTGTTGTGCTTGAGACAAGTTCTCATTATGCAGTTGAGGATCATATACAAAATACTGAATACATATTTCCTATTATTTTTTTGCTCTTTATTTATATTTTGGGTTCCTCATAAAAGAGAAATCAGGTCATATTTAAGTGTGTATCTGATTTAACATTATGTCTCAAAGTACATCCATTTTCTTAAAATTGACTCAAATTTATCCTCTCTAGCAAAGTAGTATTCCATTGTCCATAACTACTTCATTTTCTTTATTCATTTTCTGTTGAAGGACATATAGGCCACTTCCAAGATTTAGCTATTGTACTTTGTACTGTATGTATCACTGTTAATAAGATGTTTTTAATTCTTTCAGGAAGAAATGTAGAAAAGGAATAGTTGGGTCCAATGGAATTTCTATTTTCAGTGTTTTAAAGAATTTCCATACTGATTTTCATAGTGGCTGTACTAATTTACATTCCCTCTAAGAATGCAAGAAAGCTCCTTTTATCCTGCACCCTTGTCAGCATGTGTTATTACTTGATAGCTATTCTTTCTAAAGTTAGAATCTCAGTGTGTTTTATTTTGCATTTCTTTAACAGCTAGGTATGTCGGGCATTTTTTCAAGTGTTTACTGGCCATTTGTACTTCTGAGAAGTGTCTATTCATTTTGGTTGTACAGTTTTTCATTGAGTTTTATTTTTGGGAAGGTCTTTTATTTTGGGAGAGTCTAATTTTTTCATTCTTCATATATTCTAGGTATTCGTTCTCTGTGAAACAGCTAGCAAAGTTTTTTTGCTATACTGCAGGTTGTCTCTTCACTCTGCTGGGTGTTTCCTTAGCTATGCAGATGCTTTTTAAATTTATACGAACCCATTAGTTGACTCTTGATATTTCTTATGCAATTGGGGTTCTATTCACAAAGTCCTTGGCTATACGCATGTCCTCAGGAGTTGTACTTGTTTAATCTTCCAGAATTTTATTTCTCTTTAAATATGTAGATCTTTGATTCAGTTTTGTTTTGCAAATGCTGCGAGAAACAGTTCTACATTAAATCTTCAGCATGTGTATGGCCAGTTTTCCCAGGACCATTTGTCAAACATGTTGTCTTTTCATCAACATGTATTTTTTACCTCTTTGTCAAACAGTAGATGTCTGAATGTGCCTCAGGTTGTTTCTGCAGCCTCTATTCTGCTCCACTGATCCATGTACCTGATCTACGCCAGCATTAATACTGTTTCAATCACTGTAGCTTTGTAATATAACTTGAAATCCAAGACTGTGAATTGTACTGTTTTCTTAATTTTTTTTCTTGGGTTCATTACTGATGTACAGGAATGTTACTCATTTTTGTGTGTGGATTTTGTACTGTGTTGTGCTCTTTTTTTCAAAGTTATCAGTCCTCTAATGCTCCTTACTACTATAAATTAAATTTTCATACCATTTACTTCCTTCTAACATACCATGAACAAAAAAATCAAAATCAGATACTCAATACTCTAAAATCACAGCATATCATAATTTAGTCTTGACTTACCTTAGAAAAATTATTTTGAGAATGTATTTTTTTCTTCACTAATAGTATATAGCTAATATTACAGAATTCGAAGAGCAATCAATTGAAAAAGAAAGAAAATTAATACCTTACCTATCTACAGCAACAACAACACTTTGAGAACTGGTTTCTCCAATAGATTCCTGAATACTTGCAATCTGCTTCCAGTCCACATTTCCTCCAACTACCACACATAAGAGAGTCATGTCAATTAAAAAAAAAAAAAATCAGTGGAACAATGCACTTAGTTTTAAAACACATTTCTTGTTCTTGTTGTTTTTTGAGACAGGGTCTCTGTATGTAGCTCAGATTTGCCTTGAACTTGTGGTGATTCTCCTGTCTCAGTCTCCCAAATGCTGGGATTACAGGCATGGCCACTTCATTTTGTTCATATGGATAAAATGTAAAATTTTCAGTCTAGCATTGAAGATATTTGCCTTCAACATTTCAACCAATATGTGTCTCTCGTCATGCTCTCTCTCAACTATTAAAAATTTACCTATCAGATCCAATTTGAGTTCTCTGTAAAGAACTCTCAATTCTTCACATCTGCTTCTGAACCAAGTTTTACTTAATAAGCACTACTCAAATCAGAATTATTTCCACCTGTTTCCTACAAAGCTTCGGTATATTAAATGTTGCCATCTTACCCACTTAAAATCTGTATTATAGGTATTCTCTAAATAAACATTTATGTGATCAAGTTGTTGAATTTTCAAATATTTGTATCTTAGAAGAATGGAAGATCTATAATTCAAATTTTAAAATTATACTGTGTGTTCTTAATAATTATACTTTTGTGCTTCCAAAAATAATTACAGAATTTTATCAGAAGAAATACAGATAGTCAGCTGCTTCTTATCTGTACATTCTGCAATAAAGCTACAATTAAAAATATTTGGGAATATTAAAAATATTCAGTTACACACTCCATGTGTAACTGAATGTGTGTAGACTTTTTTCCTGTCATTATTCTCTAAACATCAGTGTTTGATTTACAGAGTATTTATGTTGTAGTAGATATTATTAAGTAAGTCAGAGATATTTTGAAGTATATAATAAGGCGAGAATGTATAGGTTGTATGCAAATACTATGCCACTTTACATATACAAAGGACTGGAAAATCCTTGAATACTGGTATTCCCAATGGCCCTGGAACACATTCTATATGGGTACTTAAGGATTTTCATATTCAAACCTGTTAATTTGGTTACATGGAATACTTGGTGCACACATGATGTTAACAAAGGAGAATACTAGTTTTAACAGGATCCACTATTTATACTACCTCTTCTAGCTTAAATTCTGACTACAGCATCCAGCCCAAGGAAGCTGTCTGCTGTCTGGGCACAGAGGGTGCTGGCAAAGCAGACGTCTTCCAAATGGGCTGGATGGTCACCAACAAAATAGCCGAAGGGTAGGCTCTGCCCAACAGTAACTAAGTCAACAGACTTCTAACAACTTGATCACATAAATGTTTATTTAGTTCCCTTAAGGGTATACAGTCAAAATCTGAGTCAGATGAATCTGGAGATTGGAGGAGACTAAAAAGAGAAGTGTAACGTAAGAGAAAGCACAAATAAAGACAGAGTTATTCATCTCTGGAGTAGTCTGGAAGCTTGAACTGTTTTACATTTCCATGTTTAAAATGTATCTTTATATAAATCCCCTGCACCCTTTTTCTTAAATGAAGAAGTTCATCTCATATTCTTACAATCCAAGTAGCACAACAGCACAATAAACCTATTAATTTTAATTCAAGCATTCCAGCAAATATTCTTGTTTGACTAAAACTTTTAGAAGATTAAAATACTTAAAAAAAAAGTTTAACCTAATTCTGTAATCTTATTTGCCAAAATTGAGCAATTAATATCTACTGTTATTTTGGCCTTCCCACACTCCCTGTGTCTTTTCAAAGATAATCATTGGACCTTCACATCACTTGACTATAAATAGTTTTATCTTATGCTACTTCATGAAGTAATCAGTTCTTCTGTAATGCTTAGAGCAGGACTTCCACATTACGTTAAGTTATAATGTAGATGCTAAGGAAGTTCTAGATCTTGCTGCTGGATTATCTAGGTATCAAGTTTGCACCTGCATCTCCTAGACCTCACACTAACCCAACCGCTATGAAATCACTGAGATGAAAGCCTGCACTGCTAGCTGCTTCAGTTGGACACAGCAAGGTACTAATTTTCCTCAGTATATCTTGAAGTCACCACATAATCCTGTTCTTTTACTTCTTTCCCTGTACAGCAGGGTAATCTTTTGAATTTATTTTCCACCCTCAGAGACAAGGTCTCACTATATAGCCCAAGCTGGCCTTGAACTTGCAGTGATCCTCCTGCCTCCACCTCATCAAGCCTGGGATTACAGGTGTGCACCACCATGCCTGGCCTTCTTTCTGGTTTTCTTAAGAAGTTTTACTACTAGCAATAGCAGAAATCATTAAAAGAAAGATTTTTTTTTAAAATCCCTAATTGTATAATATAAACCTTTAACAGGTAAATATTTCTGGATGTCAGGAATTTTCCTTCCTGTTCCCCTTAAATCATGCCTGTAGTTTCCTTGGTTAGAGGTGGAAAGGATCCATGGAAAATATGCAAAAATTAAACCAGCCATTGTGCTAAAGTCCATTCATATTTGTTCCGATTTAACTTAATAATCATGAGTAGACACTTTAGTTTGCACAAGTGGAAGTCAGATAAAATTAATATGCATGTAGTAAAGAATATTAAAAAACTCAAATATGAAAATACAGTACTCAAGGTTGAAGTCCTTGCTTATTCCTTGTACATCGACTTCCATTAATAACTCAAAATGTTCAGCATTTACTTATTTTGAATCTATTTTTGCTAGTATTTCCCTTTCTTCTACTGGATTAAATCTGGAAATTCCTAATTATAAAAGCACTAGGGAACCTTAGGTTCCATAGTGACAGAAGGGTTTGGGTAGGTCTGTAGAAACTTTAAAAAAATTGTAAATATGAAAGCTTTCTCCAACTAGACCTATTATGTTATATAAGCCCTCACAGTTAAAGTTACCTACATAGTCTTAAGACAGGTAATTTATTTGCAATCTTTTCCCAGTCCTAAGTAGGATAATGAATAAGGCTCACTTAATATTGTGTGCCAGACTACACAAAAAAAGACTCACTTCCCTACTTATTCATCTTGCTTTCACTCATGTTGGATGAAACGTATTTAATCTAATTATATAGTTCATTGGTATCATAAAGTGACTTATAATAAAGAGGTTAGTAACAAGTTTTGCTATTTTGTAAAAAGAATTTTAAAATTCTCACCTAGCCCCAGACCCACAAATTCATCAGGAGCCTGATCTTTTGTCCCAGTAAGAGATCCTTCTCTCCCTCTCACTGTTCCTGAAATGTATCGAGGTTTCACTCCAGTTCCTATAAGTTGTGCCAGCTCCAACTGACTGATGCATTTTAGAATCTTAATTACAAAAAGGAAAAAAAAAATTACATTTCAATAGCTTCAAAACATAAGTGTATGCAGTTAGGAGTTAAACATTAGGTATCTTATAAAAAAGTTGAATGTATTTATTTAAAATGCTCTAAATTAATTTTTCCCCACTAAATCACATCAGTGATATTTAGCATTAGCCCATTTTATAAATCAAATTGCAAAATTAAAAATAAAATGCTATACCTCATGCCATGAGTTTCCTAAATAATTTCCATCTGTATGAGCCACTGTGATAAGTGTTTTTATTGTGTCAATATTCTTCTGCTTCATTTCAGTAATACCAGAACTCACTGTTAGTAAGGTAAATCTTGCTAGTGCCTGGACATATGCATCTCTTTCCAGCTACAAAAACAAACAAAGAAACAGAAAAACAGATCCGTTTACATAGCTATAAATACAGCAGATTGATCTCTAATTCCTGAAAAACTGTTAACTTGCTTAGTAAAATTTTTAAATGACATGTCATGAATTACACACAATATGCAAATGACATTTTTAATTTTTAAATGATTATGCAGAAAACATACAAATATCTAAAATCTTTTTTTTTTTCTTTTTGGTACTGGGGATGGAACTCATGATCATGTGCTTCTAAGGCAGGCGGTTATGCCACTGCGCTAAATTCCCAGCCTATATCTAAAATCTTAAAGCAACAGAGATTTCAATTTAAACTGAAATTTTAGAGGTAACAAATTCGTATTGTACAACATTTCTTGAACACTTTTCAAGTACTCATAGACTAGCAAAAATTTGATTTATAAAACTGCTTTCTTTCTCTCCAGTAGGCTGTATTTTATTTTGTACTAAGCTATAACATTCATAATTAAATAGGAAATGGGTTTTTAAAAAAAGAAAGTCTGGAAATTACTACTGGAAGTACTATTTTAATGAAAAGAATACACTAGATACTTGATTCACTTAATAAGAGAACTTCTTAGGTTTAAGTTATAAAATACATAAATATGCAAAATATGACTAAGTATGAGCAAATAAATGTCTAATAAAGTGCTCATTACACTGACACTGAATAGCCTAAGAAATATGCATATAGCTAACATTCTATAGAGAAAAAACTGTAACCAAAGATATTACAAATTTTAGAAGATTGGTATAGAATTATACATTCTATCACAGTGTATGAAAAACTCAAACATGAAGATTAATTTAAATTCCATCGTAAGTTTGAAATTCATTTTTAATCAGTCAGATATAAAAAAAGTATTAAAATTGGAACTATGACAATGGTGTAAGTAGTAAGTGTTTTGTGAACTGGGTTACAAAGATAGAATTCTTTATTACCTGAATGCTGAAAATGCATGCAATTCTGATCGCACATCTTATTCCTTCTAGACAAAGAGAGGCTACTTCAGTATCATCACAGTCTTGTAGTCCCACACTGAATGCAGCCAAAAAAGGTGTCCAAGCCAACTAGAAGCATTAAAAATTTGAAATACATTATGGATATCAAATGATAATTAAATTTTATAATGCTAAACTAATATTTATCAAAACTTGCAGACCACATAAGATGTGAGAAGGTTTTGAAAGAAAAAATGATACTCTTAGCACGGCATATGAAAAAGGAGAAAAACTACATAATGCTGCTTGGGCTGGAGTGGGAAAGAAAGAACATGAATTTAGTAATGATTTAAGGCATATTTTATGAGCAGGTTTTATAAATTAATAAAAAGGGGATTAACAAAGTGGCAGCAAGTGACATTAAAAAAAAAAAAAAAACCACAAGATTCATCCCTGATTCAGGTTCATCATTCTTTGCAAACTTTGGCCCTTACAACAATTCACACAATTTCTAAAGAAAATCCTTTTAATCACGTTTCTACTTGCATGAAATTACAATATTCTTTTTTTTAATGTTTGTTTTCTAGACATAACTTAGTCTAATTTCTTTAAATAGTTTAAATATTTTACATTGACAACAGTGGTGGAAAGAAAGTTCAATAAATCATTACAGATTATGGAAGAAAAATCTGAATATCTCATGAATAATATAAAACAAATAAAAGTCCCTTTTTGACTATTGAAAATCCTAACAATAACACTACATAAATTTGCAATGTCTGATATAAGAATATTCACTGCTGGAACCAGGCATGGTGGCACATGCCTGTAATCCCAGCACTTGAGAGGCCAAAGCATGAGGATCCTCCTGAGTTTGATGTCAGCCTGGGATACATAATGAGTTCGAGGTCAGCCTGAACTCTATAATGAAACCCTGTCCTTGTCTGTCTCTCTCTCACACACACACACCACTGCTTTTAGTATGTCAAAAAGAACAGCTACATTTCCATATAGCCATCAAGTTGAAAAATGTTTTTTATTAGTGTACTACAGAGAACACAACTAGAATTTTTAAAGGTCTATAAAGTTTCGAAAAGCATTTCCAAAGAAAATAGGAAGTACTCAGAGCTTCTAAAGTCCACAAAGTAGGCTGAGCATGGTGGTGGTACGTGGCTGTAATTTCAGTGTTTAAGAGACCATGAGTTTGAGGCCAGCCTGGGCTACATACTAAGTTCATGGACAACCTGAACTACAAAGCAAGATCCAACTCAAAAAACAAAACAAAACAAAACAAAACAAAAAAAACAGTTCACAAAATTGAGAAGTAAAAGCTCACAATCTCTAAACAAAGAAACGTCAGCCACAGTACCTACGTTCTTTACTAGTCCTTGCTATGCCACATATTTCATCTCTCTGTACCTCATTTTTCTTCATCTATAATACTTGCAGATGCCACTAGAGAGATGTTGTGACAGGTATATCAAGTACAGTACTTACAAACTACAAAATTTATAAATTATATATTCTATTATAGCAAAACAACACAGCTTGAAAATCTGTCATATTTTACACAAGAAGAACTAGAGTTTTTAAAACAGTGAAGAAAACTGTTTAACTTCATTAAGTATCAAAATAATCTCTTTTATCAAATTACACCTAAGTAATATTCTAGGGACACTGACACTTCCCATCAAAAACTGCAAAAAAACTCTGTGAAATAAAATTTGGCAATATATAAAAACATTCTTAAAAGTTTTATATCCTCTGCTATTATAAATAAATTCCCTTCAAGGAATTTATCATTCAATCTTTCTTCCCAGGCAATGCTTGTTTGTTGAGTAATTATTATAAGACAGGACAATGTAGGAACAACTGAGAAAATGAAGAAATATATAGTCCTTTGCGTCATAAACTTATTATATATAGGACATATTTTATATTAATATATGGCATATATTATATTTATATAAATAAAATGAAACAAACATTAAAATAATAAAGGAATAAGATAACACGTCAGAAAAGAGAAATTAATTTATAATATTAGAGGGGTCAGGGCAGAACTTAAAAAGGTGACATTTAAACTGGGTAAAGAAGGAAAGCACATCCTTTCTAAGAATGCCCTGAAGAGAGAGGTAAGACAGTTTAGGAACTGAAAAAGAATATCAGTGTGACTGTAGTGTAAAAATGTTCAGCAATGACATTTGGAAAGGCAGGTAGAGCGACATCACAGAAGTTCCACCGAACCTGTTAGCTTCATGGAGGAGCTGAAGGAAAATGATACTTCATTTTATATTTTTTAAAAGATCACTCTTAACTCTATAAATGAATAAAAGAAACATAAAATAGACATGAGGATGGCAGGGGAATGTGACAGTAAGCAAGGAGAGAAATGATACCTGGAATAGGACAGTAGCAGTGGAATCAAAGGGCAAGATTCTTAATTTTAGCATATAGGATGTTTAAACAGACTATAATCACAGACTGAATAATAAAATGCTAAAACATGAAGCATTTTTAATAAATACATAAGAAACAATAAAATATAAAATTTTATACATGGTAAAGTATACAGAAATACAATTTTTCTGTGCAGTGGAATGATGCAAGGTTTATTACTATTTTCTAACAACAACAGCAACAAAATACCACCCCCAACTTACTTGAAAAGAAAAGCAAAATAAAAATATGAGATCATTTTAAACAAAAGCAGTTTTATAAAATTTCATAATATGCTACCCTGTAGGCCGAGGCAGAAGGATCCAAATTTCACTGGGGTAACTTAGTGAGACCCTGTCCCAAAATAAAATTTAAAAAGAGCTAAGTGCATATAGTTCATTGGTAAAGTACTTGCCTAGAATGCAAAAGTTTCTGGGTTTAATATCCAGTATACTACTGCTACTGCTACCGCTACCACTACTAAAAAATGTTTCTTATATTTTGATATCATTTTCTGTATTATCCCAAAGGACAAGGCCAGTTATACTCCATTATTTCTTTTAGCACTATCTCCTTGGCTCCCTCACTCTTATCTCATCATTCTTCATCAAGTTTTTTTTTTTTTTTTTTTTTATTGTACTATATTCATTTTTATTTCAACAAGTGCCTTAATTTTTTTTAAAATTTTATTTAAGGAGAAAAGAAAAAAAAAGCAGAGAAAGGGTACAAGCTATACAGATTTGCAGAAAAAAAATGAACAGTAGGAAATCACTAGTTAATGGATTACATATTGTCATCTTAGAAATAATTGTTCAAGTCACAAAATTAAAGCTTGTAAAGTGGACATTCCATCAATGATACTGCAAACAGTTCTGTTCAATGATCCAATAAAACTCTGTGATATCATATTCTATCTTATACACTTAAATATACATGCAGTTATATAGTTTAGAGCACTTTCTTTTCCTCTCTTTTGTACAATGACTATTACACATTTTGGGTTTCATTGCTCTCACGGTTCTTATTACTTTTTTGGAAGAGAGTAAAACCAAATGTGACATAACAGAACAGAATCGGTCAAGTCAAAAGGGTGGACATAATAGATAATGTGAAAACATAATACAAGGTGATCAACAATGGTTACCATAATGCCTCCCGCTATCTCTAGTAGAATTGCCTATACCATTAGTTATAATACAATTGAACAAAACAGTAAAGAACAAAACCGACAAAACCAAAACATTGGTAACATTGTAGGTCTTCAAAAGTAGATAAAAGTCAACGAGAATGGGCGTTATAATGAATCTCATTATCTTCACAGCTGATGCCTAAATTTTCGAACCTGATACTATCCAGCAAAACAGAATAGGGGAACATCAGTTAAAAACCAGATGGTGAGAGTAATACAGGGCTTTAAATCGAGGTAATGGAAAGTCAAAGTGGGTTACTATAATATATCCTGCTATTTTTTTCCCTTTAATTAAAAGGATAAAAATTTTTAAAAAGTGTTAAAAAAGTAAATAATGGAATGGAGATTGAGATAAAAGAGGGCATAACAACGAAACAGTGCAGATCAGAACATAACCATTTAAGCAGAATAGTGTTTCACCACCAGATAATCCTGACCTAAAAGTAGTTACCATATTGTCTCTTTCCTTGAAATCCTTGAGTACAACTTCGTATACTGTAGCATTAAGTATATCAAAACAATGTAAAACCATTTAAGAGAATGACAGCATTACAGAGTATTTAGAATCGACTAACAGAAAATGAATAATGGTTTCTGTATAATCTCCTTGTCTTTAAAAGGTTTTTGCTTATACTATCGTACATAATAAAATCCAGTAAGATACAACCTATTTAGACCATTGGAGACAGAAGGACAAAAGCTAGATGAGACTTCAAAACAAGATGATACTAAATCAGTATTACCTATTAAGATGTCATTTTCTCCAAAATAGCTGTTCCTATCATCCAATCTTCTCTGCCTCATTTCTGTTGAGCTCTTATTCTGTCAGTAGCTGTCAGTTTGTCTTCTTCACTTTGTTCTCTGCTCCATTAGTTGTGGCCTCCACTATTTCTGGATTCTTTGTATTTTTCTTTTTTTAGAATATCCTGCAATACTCTCTGTAGAGTTGAATTGGTGGTTGCAAATTCCCCCAGTTCCTCTTTATCCTGGAAGCACCTTGTTTTTCCATCAATTTCCAGGGACAGTTGTGCAGGATATCTCAATCTTGGCTGGAGATTATTATCTTTCAAAGCTTGAATTATTTCCCCCCACGCTCTTCGTGATTTGATGGTTTGTGCAGAGAAATCTGCTGTAATTCTGATGGGTGCTCCCTTGTAAGTGGTCTGTTTCTTGTCTCTGACAGCTTTTAATATTCTGTTCTTGTATTGAATTTCTGGAATTTTTATTATTATATGTCTGGGTGTTGCTCTGTTTGGGTTGTAGGTAGCTGGGGTCCTGTATGCCTCATACATCTGAGTATCTTTACCTTTTGCTAAATTAGGAAAATTCTCCTGGATTATTTCTGTGAGTAGCTTTTGTAGTTCATTTGTTTGTGTCCCTACTTCTTCTTTTATGTTCTTAATCCTTAAGTTATGGATCCTCTTATCATCTTCTTGTCTTTGTATTATTGCTGTTTGTTTCTTTGTTATTTTTAAGAAGTTTTTCATTTCATTCTCCCATATTACAATTCTGCCCTCCATTTCAGATAGTCTGTCCTTAGTTTCTTTCAAGCTGTTATGCCAGTCTTCGATAGACTTCTTAGTTTCTTGGTAGTCCCTTTGAACCTGCTTCACGTATTCTATGCTTTCCCTGTTTTCTCCATCAAACAATTCTCCCCTCTTTTTCTGTTTTTCCATTCCACCATCTGTTTTTTCTTGGGTGGGGCTTAGCATTTCTCTAACTATTTTGCATACTTCTAGCTTCAGGTCGTTGATAACTTCATTCCTGAATTGGTCTATGAGGCTCTCTATATGGTGCTTTATGTGTATTGGTGCGGTGTCCGCTATTGCCTGTTTCTCAGAATTGGGGGCCGAGGAGCCTTTCTTGTTGCTGCCTCTTCCCATATTCTCTGTGCCTTATATATGCAAGCTTATATGAGAGGCCCAGCTTCTCTCCCTGTCAGCCACAGCCTGATCGAATTGCGCCGGTTAGGTGTTCCCACTCACCGCTGCGCACCAGGCAGCCTACGCGGGGCCCGCCCCTCCCGGCCTCCGTCAGGCTCTGGGATCTGGGTTGGGCCAGCCTACGGGGTCCGCCGGCGGCGTCACGCAGGCCAGGCACTTTTCACCAATCCCGCCCGAGAGGGGAATGTGTGGCTGGAGTCGCCACTGCGCCCTGCTCCCGCAGGACTGCTCGGGCCCAGAAAGTCCGCTGGAGTCAAACTGTGGTGGAGTGTCAGTTTCTCTCACTCACCTCACCACACGTCAGAACATGCCTCCCTGCCCGTCCTGTTTTCGACTCCGTTCGCAGACTCCCGTTCTCAGAGTTTCCGCGCGTCTCTCTCCTTGCCGAGCCGATGTAGAGGCAGCCAGCCGCCGCGCGGCGGGAAACCCAAA
Source organism: Cavia porcellus (assembly GCF_034190915.1). Lineage (NCBI taxonomy): Eukaryota > Metazoa > Chordata > Mammalia > Rodentia > Caviidae > Cavia > Cavia porcellus. Next base: position 43,690,920 of record NW_026947493.1, read on the forward strand.
TCACGGCTTCCAATGGCGCAGGGTCCAGCCTCAGCAGCGAGACTTTTCTGTTCCTGTTTTAGCACCAGGACTGCATTCCAAGTTAGTTTCTCTCAGCCGAGTTCGTTCCTGAGTCAGCAGAGCATAACTCCACCTGCTTATGTCTCTTTAGTCTGCACCATACCTGGCTTCTGAGCCTAGTTTTTCAGAGAGCCTCCGGTAGTTGCTGTTATCTGTCCGCCATGTTCTCCCGGAAGTCCTCTCTTCATCAAGTTTTTAGAAATTCTGATATACAGACCATGAATTAGGGATAGAATTATGAAATTTCAGAGTTGAAAGGAAGCATAGAAATCTGATTAGTCATTCTTGCTACCCATACATATGTGTAGGTAGAATGAGAACTCAAATTATGATCTCGCTCTACACAGACAATCTTCACATTCTGCTTCATGAAATAGAATATACTTCCCCTAGTTTCTCTTCAAACTCAACTACATTCCTCTCTATTTCTCTATAACCCTATTTTGTATTGGTTACTTCTCTGGATGAAAGAACAGAAAAGATTAGGAGAATGAAGAAAGAGTAGAAAATCAAATTTCAAAGAGCCAGTAATTATTATTATTACTAAATCAACCTACAAATACATCGTTTCCTTGAATTTTTTACCTATTTCCTGAGCTTCAGCACACTCAGAACCCTGGAAACAAAAGCACTGAGAATGCAAATGCTTCAAGATCACTTTGAGATCTGAACTAACACCAAAGGTTTAGGTATAAGCCATCTGGAGAAAAATAAGCCAAGGATTAATGATTGTTCTCTAAAACATTTTTATTCCTAAGATTATACTCCTATTAATTACTTGTCTTCTCTTTTTTTTTACTTCTTTTTTTTTTTTACTAAAGATATGTTTCTATCTAACATGCCCTAAATAACAAAGCTATAGTTTCCATGTTGAATGTGCTATCATCAGTATACTTCCTCAACTCAAAAAATATGCTGATCAAAATTATGTCTAAATATACACTGCAACCAAAAGTTACTAGTAATTCTCACCTTAAACATGGGTCTCACATGCTCCAAATGTGTTGCACTTGTAAAAGGTGCCTGAACATGGCTCACAGCCTCCATGAGTGCTTTGGCTGTCTTGGCCATTTGTTCCATTTCTAAATTATACAGAAGTCTTCTTTGTTTTTCACTGGCTACATCTAAAATAATAAAACATTATTAGCATTTAACATAGAAAGTGTCTAGAAATGCTATTTCAATGTTTTACTAACAAACATAACTAATTAACATTAATGAAAAACCATTAAGCCAGATACAGAAGGTCACATATTATACGATTCCACATATGTGAAAAAACCCAAAGTCAAATTCACAGAAATAAAAATTCAAGTTAAATTCATAGAAATAAAAAGTAGACTGGTGTTCACCAGGGTATAGAGGGAAACAGAATGGAGTGGTAAGCCAGTGCTTAATGGAGTCAGAGTTTTACTCTAGAGTAACAAAGGGGGGTAGTAGCTGAACAACTTTGTTTAAATACAAAATGCCAACACAATCATTCACTTTAAAGTGGTAACTTTTAAAGTTCAAAAAATTCTGACCTGGGAGTCAGGGGTAAGTGAAAAATCTATGACAGAAAGAGAGCAGGAACAACTGTAACAATGAAAGTGTTAAGAAAACAATCCAAACATGGACTAGGAAAATAGCAGAGAAGAGAGAAGAACAGTGACATTCATGTACTATGCATGCTTGAATAATACCTGAGTTAGCAAGAAAACCTGAGCCCTAACAGTGCTGGTTAATTTTAGTTTTTGGGCACACCATTATCTCCTCTTCCCTTATTTGGTTTTCTCTGATTTTCTATCACGACATACAAAAGCAGCCAGAAAAAGACATGAGGGTATGATAGGCAAGAGAATGAAGATTAAATCAGACAATGTGTATCTTTTTAGGTATAAAAATGATGGCTTCTTTAACATACTTAATAAGCAGAGATAAAAGTAACACAATCAAATAAACTGCTGACTGATACTGGACTGGAGTGACAGCCAAGGATAAACGGCTTAAAATCTGACTTTGCCACTGGGTTTTAGGGATAAAAATGATTTTTATGCTACAGTCAGCTCATGGAGTCTAATTCTCCTCCCTAATCATTCTGAACTCTCATTATCTTAAAAGTGAAAGAGAGGTGTGGTGGCACACACCTGTAATTCAAGCACTTGGGAGGCTGAGACAGAAAGATCATTGTTGAGATTGAGGCTGGCATGGACTACACACAGTGAATTCAAGGACAGCTTGAGCTACATAGCAAGACCCTGTCTCAAAAACAAAATAAAATAAGTTGGATGTGGTGATGGATGCGAGCTCTTGGGAGGCTGGGGCCGAAAGATCGCCAAAAATAGGAGGCCAGCCTGGGCTTTACAGTGAATCAAGGCCAGTCTGAATTACATAGTCTGATTCATTCTCAAAAAGCCAAACAAAAAAAACAATTAAACAAATAAAGCAGGAAAATTTACTGAAGTCCCCTAGAATGTAATTCCCTATAGTATTCCAAAAGATATTCTTTCTGAAATTTATTGCCCTAGTTCTCAGACTCTTACAATTACTCAACTTTTGGAAATATATCACACATAGACCTTACTGCTTCTCTCCTGTAACAGAATTTTACTACTGCAACCTGTTCATGCTTGAGATTTTATTTCCATGTACATGTACTCAGAAAGGTAGGGATGATTCTGCATTATAGTTACATTCTTGAGCTATTACCCTCCAAGGATCAAGTCATTATCCTCTAGGGACCCATATGACTCTACATGTATATACAATGTCTAGGATGGAGTTGGACTCACAGTTGGCTCCTACTGCCAGTTAGAGCTAGAGACTTAACAGTGTCATAATTTACAATCTATCTGAACTAGTCACTTCTGACTCTAACGATCCTAACATTTTCTGTCACCTCTATTTCCAGCTTCCATTTATGTGTAATGATAGACAAAAACAATTAAGAACTATGTTGCTTACAGAGGATGAAGAGGCAGAAAAATAAAACTAAAGCTTGACTTAGTGAGACTGTACGAACAATTTCTTTGGACTCCAAATTCTTGCTGAAATCAACTACTAAATGAACGAGCACATATTAAATGCACCCTAAAATATGCACATTAGTATTTCCATTGGTCATGTGTTATCTTTGAGGGCATGTGGAAAAAAAAACAATCACATCATCAAATAGTGCATTATAATACTTAATACAACATGATTCTAACTCATATTTATATAAGGCTCCTTTATTTTAAATTAAGTGGGACTTTTAAGAAACCATGTTTCCCATTGAACAATCATGATTTAACTGTTTTGTATACTTACTTTGTTTACTTGATTTTGTGGGTATTGTTAGTTCTTTTGTTTCTTTCATTGATATCTTTTTACCAGCTATTTCATTATAGATAGCTGACAGGTACTCTTCAGGAAGATCTTTACTGTCGTTGATACCTCTATTCATTTTAATGTACTGTTCCTTTGTCATTTTGTTTTTAACCTAGATATAAACAACTGTTATAAATCCTAAAAATTAACAAAAAGTTTCACTCATTTTAAGAATTTCAGTATCTAAGAGTTTTCATAAATACTGTGAGGAGTGGAAGTAGAAAACATTCAACATAACATAAATAAAAATGACAAAAGGAAATCATGGAAAATGCAAGAATGTAGAAAAAAATTCACTCTGCCAAATATTAATTCACCTTGCTCTAATGTGGGTATGATAATCTGCAATAAGTATGAAGAGAGAAGAGACAACTATTTGTTTTTGGCCAAGATTTAAGAACTTTAACAGTCTCTTTAAGGAGCTTCAATAATTTTTGAAAAGATTCAGAGCTTAGTTCAAAAGACTGTAAATATGTTGCTAACAAATTAAAAGTTGATTTTCTAAACACTGGAAGGAAAAATAACAATAGCTAAAATTATTTAAAATCAAGTAACAGTTTCTCTGAATCATCAAGGCAATGATACTAAATGGTCTAGGCAAAGTATTCTTGGAATGTTTTATCTTGTCGAAGAGTACCATGAATAGGAATGTTGTACTTAGTGAAGTTGTGTAACACAGTATATTATACAACTTGTAAGATGGCAGTCGTATCACTGAACTTATAAATTAGTACAACAAAACATTTGTATCTCTAAAAATTCAGATAGCTGAAACCCAGAAGACCTATGTCTCTGAAGAGATATTAATTTAACATATTCCTGCCATCTTCCATAAAAATTTAAAGTAACTTTAAAGACAATGTACATTGGTACAATGTGTATTAAAATATGTAACAATATTCAAGTAATCACCAGAAATTTGCAAAAATAATTTTGTAGGAATTGAAAGTTCAGAGGGTAAAATTGGGACATATTTAAGTTCACATTACTATGCATGTAAAATCCTAATGTGTCAGAAAGGGTAGTAGGAGTGCTTTTCCTACAAAAATGTAAAAATATTACCACAAAACTTTTCAAATAAAACTTACTATTTAAAGGACTAACGCTCTAGAATATTACTACTTTATAAATTCATCTTGAGTCATGGCCCTATAAAAATATGAAAGTAAACAAGTCATTTTACCTAAAGTTCTGGTGGACACCTATTAAAAGTACTGACAGTAAGAGGCAAAGGAAAATTAAAATCACCTGGAAACTCTGAGTATGTTAAGACAAGTATAGTGTAATGCAAATCAGAAAAAAGAAGTCTTGACATTAAATCTGAAGTACTATTAGTCTATGTATCTAGATATGGGCTCACAAAAGATAGCAGTAGAAAATGCATTGCTCTCAGGTACTCAAAATACTAAGTATACTGTCTACTTTTGCCATGCTGAGATTTCAGAAGCAGTGAAAAACACAATTTACTTTTCTTCTTTTGATATCTTTTATGAAATACTCTAATTTTATTCTCATATGCTTAAATTAAGCTGTGGTTAGTGTTCATGTAAAGCTAGTTGTGACTATGATGAAAATTAATGTAAACACAAAAGTGTTCTAAATATCTCAAAGTTTTAAAAATTCATTGACTTGTATTATATAGAAAAGGTAGCTTAAGCACTAATATTTATAGAACATAAATGACATTAAGAGCCACTGAATTTAATTTTTTTAAGAATTAAAGATGACAAAAATTAAGAAATTCCTTTAAAATTACATTTATTATCAATGAGTTCAATATTCTGACAGGAACCCATTAACTATTTTAGCATTACACCTTGCACATCAGCATATGATATTAAGTCTGACAACAAATGGTCTGAGAACAACCAGTTGCTATTGCCAGACCGGCCTTAAACACCTACTTTGTGGACAAGAGCTCATGACCTGAAGACAAGACACTGGTTTCAAGATATGGCTACCTAACTGGTATATGTTCAAAAATGTTTTAGCAGTCCATATATTTATAAAACTATATAAAAAGAACTTTTAATATTTCTTCAAAATGACACAAGTATGTATACATGCATGTGGACATATGGCACAGCCATGTATTACAGTATTTATTTGCTTAGAAAAACAAATGTTTTTAAAAGTACAGCCTTTGAAAAGTAAAAGTATGTCAGCCCAGATTATAAATTCTATGATTTGGACTAAAAAAAAAAATCAGACTAAAAACTATGAAATGAAGAAATCCAAATAAACAAGTATCTGTAAAGTGCTTTATAAAACCATTAAAAAAATAATCATGCCAGATAATTAAAATGCTAGCTTTGACTATACAACCTAAATACATCAAAGAAAATAATGATTAAAATAAAAAACAACTACACCGGGGGTATATTCATAGTTGTTCAGCTCTGGTGTCTGAGAGAGTTTATCCATAATCCTTTCTCCTCATCTTAGCACATACTTTTTATATGAATCTTGCATGAAACCTTTCAAAACATATACCAAAATAACCTTATACTATAAAGTTTAATCCAAACTGCAAATTTTTAATTTTTCGCTGTGATAGTAGTGTACTGCAGTTAGTAGTGTAAGCAGAGTATTTCTCTTTTAGAGATATGTACTAAAACATACAGATGAAATTACTTATGATATGTAGGATTAGCTTCAAAATTATCTGGAGGAAAGAAGAGATGTAAATAAAACAAGATGGGCCATAAACTGGTAACTGTGAAGGCTGGAGATGGGTACCATACTTTTCCCTCTACTGTTCAAATCTGAAACATTAAAAGAACAAACAAACAAAGATGGTTTATGTATAGTGATTTTCCATGTTGTGACATGTATATACAAAAGGTCTATCAACATAATTTTGGATTAAAATTTACCTTCAGCTTTATACAACTGTCCATCATGAGACTAACAAATACAAATTATTATAGATGATTTTAATGAAGTAAATTAACTTTTCTAAGATATACACCACCTTTAATTATACCAAGTTGGTAACTGGTATAATTACATATAATAAAATTTTCAACTAGTACTTATTTAATTCATTTGTTTAATTTCTACTATTTAAATACAATATACAAAAAATACCTGTGGACTATGAAGGTCTGTGGTCAACATAATAATTGAGTAAGCCAAAACATAAGCAGTATCTGCACTGGCAAAAAGAGTTTGCCTGAAAAAGTAAGCATATTACATTATAAACTTTTAGGTTTTATACATAATTTCATTTAATAAGGGTTCTAAAATCTCAATTCACTGTTATTAGTATTTATTACACTGGAATTCTCCTTAACACATTCATACATGCATATTACATATTTTGATCACTTTCACTCATATTATCCCTTTTATCCCTTCTTCCTCCCTTCTGATTCTTTTTCCAATTGTCTCTCTTCTGACTTTCATGTTATCTGTAAATTTAAGAATATCTTTTAAAAGATTCCACATATGAGAAACTAATATTTAACTTTTTTTTTGCTTAATATGATGATTTCCAGGTACATCCATTTTCCTAAAAATAACATGATTTCATTGTTCTCTGTAGCTGTAAATAATATTCCACAGTATATGTACATCACATTTTTAAATCAATTTATCTCAGGATTTGGATTCTACATCATTTTAAAATTTTTTCTGGATTTGTCATGTCACTTTCAGATAGTAAATTCTCTGGAAAGGGACTATTAATGTCTTAATATTTTTGAAACTCTTGTATCTCCTAATATGGATATAGCTCAAAATCAAGAATTATCTGAAACCCAGTATTGTGTAAAATAACTAGGCACTAATAATAAAAGCAAAAAACAAACAAACAATAGATCATCTGACTCTTACCCTTGATTACATTCCAAGTATCTTGCAGCAAATTTTTCCATTAATCGATCAATTTTTTGAGCTTCTCCTGGAAGACGAAATCCTTCTAGAAACATGCGAAGGGCTGAAACAAAGTCCTTTCCTGAAAAGTCATGTTGGTCCACATATGCATACATGACTTCTTTGTTAAATTTATCATTATCGCCCAGGAACTCACCCACTTGAGTCTAAGTAAGGAAAAAAAAAAAAAAAAACAAGTGATAGAAACTGGCAATTCAATGGCATGTTATATTTGCCACACAGCCATTTAAAAAGCAGAAAATCTGCATTGGCTTCTAACTACAAGGTTAACAATTTCCAACAGAAAGTTGGTTACTTGTACTAAATATGTTTATTAAAAAAATGAAAACATTTTGATTTTAGAAAATTTATAAATAAAATTTATACAGTTATACATAATATACAGAATCTAGGCTATTGTATATTATCTTTTTAGGAAAGGATTTTCAAGAGGCTGTTTTATTAACCTAAAAAAGATTTGTACAAAAATGAATAAAATAATAGTATTCTTTTAAAATACAATTTCATTACTGTCTATTAATTTTATAAAATATTGGGTTTCAATGAGGTATTTTTCATGCATAGATGTATTTTGATAATGTTCATTTCTCCAAATAAAGGATATTCTTACAGAGTCTAATCTTTCTTCTTGATGTAAGAATTGGGCAATATCTTCAGGTGTGGTGCCAAGCATCCCTTGTTCTTGGAGGTACTGTATTCCTCTCTTTGGTTTCTTATTAAATCTAGATTAATAAGAACATTAAAAAAACTATTTGCATTCCTTGAAAAGAAGGTCTTAAACTACAGTAAATTAATTCTCTAATAGCACTCAGAAAACAGAAGCATATTTAATGAAATCAGTACACAAAGTACAAAAATACTATATTGGATCAAGTTTTCTTCTTAGAAAAGAATGTCAAATGGATATGGATCCCTTCACCCTTTCTCTTGCATTACATTAGGTATATCTATAGTCCATATCAAAAGTGATCAACTAGACAATTAGAAATAATGACACACAGCAGGCAAACTTTGAGTAAGGATGTAAATACTAAGTATCTCATACTTCTGAATATATATTATTTTTATCCTCAAGCAGCCTCGGCTCATTAGTCCAAATTGATTAAGATTGGCACATAGTCTTTTTCAGTACAGCTCAATCTCATCTCCCCTTCTTTCACCTGCTCCCACACATTCTATGGCATCCCTAAGCATATTACAGTTCGTAGAGATCATTTTTCTGCATACCTTTTACTGGGTCCATTAATGAAGGCACTCTCCCTTATGCTTAAAGAGCCAAATCAAATGTCACTTATTGCTTACAAATTATTTACTTACTACTTCTATTATACTTTGGTTTCTTTTATTTGTCATTGAGAGCTATTGTTAGGAGTTCCGAAATGGTTTATCTCTCTTTGCTCACATTCTCTTCTATGTTTCAAACCACCGGCAAAGTCCAAAATAGAAATCTGATGATGTAATACATCTGCTTGGCCTTCAACAGCATGCCAGTGTCAAGAGGAACAAGACAATTCCCTTACATGAAGAATGAAGTCTTTGTAATCTACATCCAACTAAAGACTCTCATCTCACCTTCTGCCACTTCCCTTCCACCTTGCCCTGTCAAAAGTCTTAAAATGTCCTCTCTCCCTTCTGGTTCTGGGTCACATGTCATTCTTTTTCTAGCATGTTCTTCCCTGTTCTGTCCTAATGATTCCCCCAAGTTAATTAAAACCAAATATCTTCACTGAGATATATACAATTCCCAGTTTCTACAAACTCTTACTCTTAATGGAAGAAAACACAATTTTTAAAATGCAACAATGACATACAGTCAAAAAGTAAGAACATGACACAGAAAAAGAGGTGACTAACAACTGAGATGGTTATGAGATATTTTTGGGTATAGTGATTCTGAAACTGTACTATTACATTTTTTATAATGTAAAATGAAATATAATGTATATGAAAAGACAGACATTCATCCATCCTGGATGGAGAAAAGGCCATACACAAAACCACAAAATAGCATAATTTAATAACAAACAGTTCTATAATGTTACAAAAACGAGGTGAAACAGAGAAGTGAGGAATGAAGCTTAGAATCCAGCAATTCCAAATCCTATGGTACTATCTGCTTTCACAAAAAAAGTTCAGTTTTATTTTCTATGAGCAAGATAAGGGATAAATAGAAACAAACTGACTCAAGGGAAATTATCTTAATTAAATGTGAAAAACAGCCTGAATAATATCAAAGAAAAATAAGTCAAAAGTTACACCAATCAAGGCAAGAAGTACTGATGGTTTGAGGTATAAGACTACCTTGTAGAAGATGGGGAAGACAGAATGAACTGCCAAGATATTCAGGAAGTAAAATCAACAGAACATAATGACAAATTGGATCTAAAAATGAGAGGAGGAAAATTTAAGCTCTTAGGACTCTAATTTATAAATTTAGATGAGTGCTGTGGTCATTAGCCCAAATACTAAATTCAGAAACAACCAGATTTTCAGTTTGTCTTTGGTTTCTGGTAGTAGTATTGAGGGATTGAAGAGAGACTAATCAATTTTTATAACCCAGCTGAGGGTAAGAAACTGCAATATCCAGTGGGGATTCCAAAGGACAAGTAGAGATGAATCTGGATCTCAGCAGAGGTATTTATGTGAAAAATAATGCTTGAGAGTTGTGACGTATTAGTACATAAATAGGTGAAGCCATAAAAAAATATGATCAGGAAAAGATACAAAGTAACAAAAGAAAAGGGACAAGGACAAAATCCTGGCAATACTAAGAAGTATGCAGGGAAAAACCAGCTCACAACAAGGCTTAGCTGATATGAAAGACAAGAGGAAAACAGGATACAGTGGTGTCATGAAAGGATGGCGGAAGATATACTGGAACACAATTCCATAAAAGTATTCTTCTTAATCGCTACATAAAGACAAAATCAAGTCCAGAGCTTAGAGGACTAAAAGGTACAAAGACCTCACCACGAAGTCCTATGACTATTCCTCATCATGTATCCAGTACTTCAAATATAGTTATCATATCTTGGCAGCACTTTATACAACATCATATTTAGGCTATAGATTATACTGTATAAAAACTTGAATATGTGAATCAAAGTCCTCATGGTGCTTGGCACAGAGTTTCAAATCCCCCCAGACCTTGCATGTTCCCCACTTTTTCATATTAACACTGCAAAATATGCCTGGACATTTATTAAAGGCAGGGCTAAAGTATTTGAAATAAATGCTGTAAAGCATAAGCTGCAAACCAAGTAAACATACAGAGGGATTTTTTAGTAGTTTACAGTTGCTAGATTTGTGACAACAGGCAAGCAATTTCATCCTTCGTTAGTGTATCTCTTTGAAAGAAGAGAGGGCAATAAAAAGAAGGGAAGTAGTATAGTAGTATGGTTGCGTTCACACAGGAAACAGTCCAGAAAATCATATTATATTCAAAGGCACTCAGGAAGGAAAGAAGGAAGGAAGGAAAGGAAAGAGGAGAAGAGAGGAGAGGAGAAGGGAAGAGAGGAGAGGGGAGGGGAGCAAAGAGGAGGGGACAAAGGATCAGGTTTTGGCATAGTAATTCAGTTTGAAAGGGAAATGATTACCTTATTAACACATAAAAATGGAATCATTAACAAGAGAATATTACTAAATCACTAATAGGAGTAGTACATTTTAACCCAACTGGAGGACATATAAAACCTGGAAAGGTGCAAGACTTAAAATTTTTATATTTTAAACGTTTTGCACTGTCATTTGATTACGAAACGTAATGAAACTTGGTAAGTTTAAAATAATGCAAAACCACACAGATAACATTCATCATATGGAGGCTAGACATTAAAAGCGTTTGGGCTACACTGCAATGAAAGGGAGCTGAATAAAAGAGCTCTTAGAATTCTTGGATCCAAGACATTTCCCTCCATTTTGCTTACTGAATTGCAGTAATAAGAAAATAATTAGGGGATGTGAAGAAATCCAGGGCATGGACAACACAATTCTGGCAGTGAAATATTCAGTAACATTTCTTTTGACACTTACAAATCTATCCCCTGTTCTATTATCTCTTTCTGTTGCTTTAGGACCTCAAATTGTTCTGGGTTATCAGTGCCAGACATCTGTGTACTGTAGCTGCCTATTCCTGATGATGATGTTGACTCCAGGGAGTTTAAACTTCCATATCTGTTTATTGTCTCAGGGTGTTTGATTTCACTCATCTCTTGGTCTGAGGATTTCTCCTGACCTGAAAGAAAAAAAATTGATATAGTGTATTACAATAGTCCCCTTTTTATCCACGGGAGACATATCCTAAGACCTGTATAGATGTCTAAAATCTTCAAGAGGACTGATTTTATATATATATATATACACACACACACACACACAGATATATATATAATATATATATGTTGTAATTTTTGTTCTTGTACATACATATCTATAATATTTAATTTGTAAATTAGGACGAGTAAGAGATCAAAAATAGTATTTAACAACCACAGCAACCTTAGCATATGATTTTTTTTTCTTATTGAAATTTTCTTTCACCTTTTCATTTACAGGAAGCATTTTATGGCTTCTCTTTGGCCTATCCCACTTGCTGAACACTGCCCTTACACTTTGGGGCCATTATTAAATAAAGTATTTTTTCCTTGAACACAAACACTTCAATACCATGACAGTTTACCTCACAACTAAGGTTTCTAGTGAGTAATAAGTAGGTAGCATATACAGCTTGGGTACACTGGAAAAAGGGACAATTCATATCCCATGTAAGATGGAGAGGGAAGTTGTGAGACTTTATCACACTCCTTAAATCACTGAGCAATTTAAAATTTACAATTTCTGGGATTTTCCATTAACAGTTTTAGACTGCATTTGACAAGAGATGATCAAAATGACAGGTAAGTAAAGGTAAAGTAAAATCACAGGTAAAGGGGACACTACTATATTTTATTAAAGAAATGTAAAAACTAAAACATATTCTTGTCTTGATACAAAGTATTTCAATGTTGTTTAGGTAATTATTTAAAGCAAATAAAAGTATGAAGTGCAATAATAAACAACATATTTCAATACTGAAACCACGTAATGTTAAAAGTGTGACATTAAGTATAATTGACCCAAAAACACAGTGTAGGGCTAAGGATTTAGCTCAGTGGTATAAGCATCTGCCTGGCAAGCGCAAGGTTGAAAGTTCGATGATGGATCCCGGGCACCAAAACAAACAAACAGAAAACACTATAAAAACACAGTTTATAGTTTGTACTTATTAAGACTTCTTTTTTTTAGTTACAGTGCTTTGTAATCACTGGAGGTTTGTTCACACTTCATGAGGAATAGTTTGTCCTTATCTTAGTTATGGAAACTCAAAACTCTTAAGTTTTTCCTCCAACTGAGAGTAAACATCAAACAGATAAACAACTCAACCATCTTGAAACATACTGGCTATATTGCTGGTATAACCAAATTTGAAAATTTAACTAATTTCAGGTAGAACTGATGGCACATGCCTATAATCCCAGCTACTTGAGGCCAGCCTGAGCAATATAATCAAATACTACCTCAAAAACAAAACCAAATCCTAAATTAGGAATAATTTCTTAAGGTGCTGCTTTGGAAGGAAGGGTATTTATGAGGGTGGGGTTCAAGACCAAACTCAGGGTCTTGTGCTTTTGCTAGGCAGGGGTGACACCACTGAACTATACCCCTGGCCCTAAACTGGGAATTTTTTAAAGCTAGTTGCAGTATTCGAATCACAAAGAATGCTTTTAACAGTTAAATGAAAAAACATGTCATGAAACTAATGTCATTGCAACTAGCTCCCAAAATACCGTTTTTCTTAAAATGATGAAGAATTTTAAGAATTATAACTCAAAATGTTACCTTACCAAGAGTTGTTTGAGAGTTGGGATTCACATATTGATCCTTACTCCACTCAACCATACACTTCAAAATTGACACTAAGCATTCTAAACCTTTCTTCCTCAGACTCAATTCCTGTAATTTATAAATGGAATAAAAATAAAAAGACCTTTTAAGGAAAATACATGCCTGTTCCTTGGTAGTTTAAATCTGAAAAATTTTAAAGTTCTTACCTGAACATTACTCATACCAAGTTCTTGACTGCCCCTTCCTTGAGCAATTTTTGACAAATCATTTACTAGTCTTTCAAATATATTTGCAGCATTTAAGTCACAGTCATAGTTTACATAAATATCCACTACACTCTGCGCATCTGTAACAACAGTAATTTTAACAAAATGTGAATATACAAATGCATTTAACCTTTTAAATAATTCATAAAAAGAGGATAATTTTAAATACCTGCACAAATCCTTGTTAGTGTCTGAATAACCATCCATTTGTGATCAAATGAGCTAGTAGAAGTTTCCAAAATATATAGGAAAATTTCTTTAAAGAACACCTGTGATGGGGAAATTGCTGTTTAAAATATTGCTTAGAATTCAGATGCATGATTAGTTTTTAAATATCTCAAAGCTATAGAACAGAGATCAGTACCCAGGCTCCTCTAGAGTTCATGTATACCTGAATTCTATCGGTAAAATCTCAGGACTAAAACAACTTGGATGGGTGACTTAATCTTGTCTTGTAATATCAGCCTTGTGCTTTACCTTGTTATGTTTTATTTGCCTTCACACAGCTGCTACAAATAAAATATACAAAGATCTGGAGGTCCTCAGGGCAGTAATTGCTTGAATGAAATATAATGCAGTTTCTTTTATCTTCATGAAGTTTCTATATCTCTTTAGTTTCTATATCTCTTTAAAGGACATAAACTATACTCTGTTCAACAGTTATATTTTTCAGACATTCTGGACTTCAGAACAGTCCTAACTCTTCCTAGATTTTAATGTAACTGATACGCTAAACAAAAATGATCTTATATGTTGTTAATCGTTACAACAGAGAAGATCTTTATTGCCTGAAAACTACACAGAAGCTGTTTCTCACTTTTCTTTATACCAAGAAGTTATCAAGCATAAAAACAGTAAACTTAATGGAATAAGATTCAATTTAATGGCTAAGAATTTTCAGATTCAAATGAATTTAATGGCTAAGAATTTTCAGATTCAAATGCATTTTGGAAAGGTGTGATCTAAAAAGGGATAACTAACAAAACAACACACTAGCATATATATTATGATTACAGAAACAGTAACATTTTCAAGATGACTGACATCATCTTTCCAAGGGTTAGGTATCCTTGCAATGTGCTTTTCTTTCACAAAACTCAATACATTTGTAGTTACTTACTTACTTGCTGTTTTTAATCACTGAGAAAGCTCTGAGAGGTTCACCATCACTGACCTATGTATTTTAAGCTCTATACAGATAGGGACCAGGTCTGTCTTTCCTTTTGTTTTTTTAGACAGGATCTCACTATATGATCTAGGATAGCATGGGATTCATTATGCATCCCAGGCTAGCTTCAGACTTACAATTCTCCTGCCTCAATTGCCCAAGTGATATATGCCATCACTTCTGGCTCAGGGTCCAGGCTTTTTTCCCTAAGCATTAGGTCTGCACATGGTGCATAAGCAGGCATTCAATAAATATTTATAGCCATCTGGTCACATTTCCCAAACAATACATCAAGTCACCCCAGAATGCAGCAACAAACTCACAGAAGTGCCATGAAAATTCGTGAGGAAAAATTCAGCAGAAAATACATCTGCTGCATATCTTGAAAGAATATTCGTAGTTCTAATTAGATCATCCTACCATCCTTTCAGTGAGATCATTATCTTTACAAGCCTGGGTCTTGTTAAACTGCTATGATAAAAGGACATGTATACAAAAGACAATGAAGAACAGCAATGCAGGAGGTACTGTCCAATCTGATTCAAAGGCCTAAGCATTTGTACAGTGTCCAAGAGGAACTGCAACTCTGCAGTAATGAATTGTGGCTAAGAATAAAAAACATTTTTCTTTTAATTTATATGTACTATTTTTAAAAATGGACACTAACTTAAGAAAGATATTAAATTGTTAAATTCTAACTGCTTAATAAATGAAACTTATTTCATCCTATGTACATCATGAAAAGATTAGAGACCCTGACAGTGTCATGAATCACACGTGTGTTTAAACTTTGTATGTTTGTGTGTTGTAGGGGAAATTATAGATTGAACAGAGAAATTCATGAATGCCTGGCAAGTAAGCCACATCTCTATCCCTTTTTTATTTTATTTCACTTTGACACAGGATGTTCCTAAGCTGCCCATGATGGCCTCAAATTTGTAACCCTCCTGCCTCAGTCTCTTGAGTAAGCAGGATTACAGGTGTGTGCCACCATGCCTGACTCTCATTTACAGATTGTATTTTTAAAAATAGATTTGAAGAGGCAGGAAAAAAAAATAAAAGACTCTCAGCTACTATCTAGGGCTTGGCACGCTGCACTGGTAAGCAAATAGCTATCACTGTATAATACCATTCCTGAAAACAGGGGTTCTAAGAAAAAAATAAAACTTTTCAAGATTCCTGAACACCTGAATATGTATCTCTATATAGAATAATAACTATCATAAGCAGGCTGTCTTTATAAAATAGATGTTTTCTTTAAAAGTTGTACATATACTTCTATAAATAATTCAATGCACATTGAAAAATACCACATAAAAACAATGCTCTCAAAGTAATTCATTATATGATAATCTTAATTTCAGTTCTGAAATAATCCAATGTACGTCGAAAAAAACCACATTATAAAAACACTACGCTCTCACAGTAATTATGTAAAAACAATCTTAATTTGATTTTGCAAATTTCAGTTTTAAAGTGTCTTTGCCAAGTGGAACAAAATTCATCTTGAATTTGAATGTGCTTAATATATTTAAAACTGTTCTTATGTCTCATTATCTCTTTATCCCCTCTTGGGGGACAATGGACAGTGAAATAAACCCAATCTTTAAAAAAAAAAGCCCAATATTATTATAACAACTTTTAATGAAAATCTACTGTGCATGAGTCATTAGGAAATTTCTCAAGACTTATTTCCTTTTAAACTCATTTTTATAGAAAAAGTAGTAATCACAATTTAAAAGTATTTCTATAATACCTAGTTGTGTAAGAATTTGCAAAACAGCCTATCCAGTAATTACTATGGAAGTCTCAGTGTTAAATCTGTTAAGTAACTGGCTACAAAAAAGCCTTCGGCATTTCCTGTCAATTTAAATGCTTTATCATCAAATGGGAGACCTCTGGGTTTATAGAAAAATTCCACAAGTTTATTTTAAAAGTTCTTTTATTTGTAGTTCCTACAGATGCAAAAAACTGTGTAAATGTAGCACCTGTTCCTAAATCCTTATTATTTTCACAATACATATAGCAAACTTTTAAATCTTGACAACATACAGGAAACAGAAGTTGTCTCTTGTTCAAAAATATGGCCCAAATTTTAAAAGTTTTACTGCTTCATTCCCATAAAAATGTTATAAATGATTCTGACAGATATTACAGACCATTAATAAAAAAGATTATTCTGACTATCCAAAATTCTGGGAAAATAGTTTATTCTTTCTCCTGAGCTAATATATTATTACCCTCGCATTATAATTGAATATTAAAATTTAAAATTCAACCTGCATATGCATAAAATGAAAGTAAAAACTGACATAAAAGTGGTTATTTCTAAAATACATGATTTCTCAGTCAAAAATATTGTAATAAATAATGAGTTGAAAGAAGTGCCCACTAAATCAGCAAATTATAAAGTACTACTTTAAAGTACTTAATTACGTGAAGATGAAAACAAAAGCCCAGAAACTGGTAACATCTGTGTAATTCTTACGGCCATGGTTGAAAGAGTCTCCAATTTAATTTTGCTAAATCTCTGAAAATATTTTAGAACCATTTTACTATTCCATTTTTAAGTTTTGGGAGAAAACTTTTTAAAGAGTAAATATACAAATAAATTTTAGCAAAAAGGTACAAAGCAAAGATGGACTTTTTCAAATATTCTAAATATAACCCCTCAAAATATTACTTTCTTTTAAAGTGTTTAACATTTAAATGATTTAAAGTATTGCAGACTTATACATATTTGGAATTTCCTTTAAAAGTGAAATTTGGAGGATGGGGCACTCAAGCACCAGTGCCTCTTGGCCGCTAGGGCTACCCTGGCCAGGAAGCAGGGTGGGCAGATGGGGGATGAAGTTGATGCCTGTTGGTGTGAGCACGGTGCCTGGCTAGTTCCTCACTACCAAGGAGCAGTGGAGGTTCAGGGAGGCATGGGCCAGGGGCAGTCCAGGGTTGCCAAGAGCACAGATAGACTGGGTGGACCTGGGCACCGAAAGCCCAGGCTGCTGGTGGCCAGGATGAGCCTGAAGGAGCAATCAAGCCTGCTGAGCACCATCTAGGAGGAGGCGAGCAGCAGCAACACTTTTGAGGGCCTGTCTATTGCCTTCAGTATCTGCCTGGGCTCAGGGGTCCTGATGTTGCTGCTGCAGCCCAACAGTACAGCAGCTCATAAGCACTCTACCTGCTGTGTGTGTACCACACCAAGCCCTTCACTGCCAGCCTAGTATACCTGCTCAGCCACCTATATATGGCAACCATGAACCTGACCACTCACTGACCTCCGGGTTTTTACCTCCTGTAACTCCACCAGAAAAGTCATCTTTTCCAGATGATGCTGGCACTCCCATGGGAGCTGTTCAAAAAAGACCGTATGCCAGATTGCGCTGATAGATGTGGGGAATATGGGCCAACTTGTGGACATCAGCGGGTTCTAGTTAGCCTTGGCTGAACAACAGTTGAAACTGCCAGCGCAGAGCAAAGCCAGTTTCCCTAGTGCTCTCAGTGACCCAAGACCTGGATTTTTCTAATTTTGGATTTGACAGCTCAGTGGCCTCTCGGATCACAGAATCTTTGGTCAGTGGACCAAAACCACCCACTGAAAATCATTTTCGCCAGTTTATCCTGCCACCCCTTCTGCTGCATAAGCCAGACCATGCAATTCAGTGGGATAAATTCATGTGTGTCAAAAATGGCACTGAAAAATAATAATACTATGGTAGAGATCAAGTGAATCATGGCCAAAGTCTTCAAAAGCTCTTCATCTTCTCCCTTGCAAACACTTCGGTGAGTTAGAGAAAGACTTATTTATCATATTAGCCTCACTCCAGCAAACCTTCCAGACCTAGTGGTTGCTACAGACATGTTGCTGAAATTAATGTATTTCAGCCAGATCACTCAGCATTTCTCTGTCCTGGACTTGTCCTTACTCTCACTGGACATTGTAAACCGACTGATTACAGTTGTTGATCTGCCTCCTAAATTTATTTACCTTTGTATATCAAATTGTATCTCTACTTGTGAACAAATTAAGGCTAAGTATATGCAGAACTGTTTGGTGTGTCTTGTGTGTCTTTCTCCAGTCTCTGATCTTAACAAAATTATTAATGTGCAGGACTTGTTCAGTGAAGTGTAGGCTGTCTGTTCTGTATTCAGTCGGATATGAGAAGCTGCAAGCCTGTTCTGGTTGTTGAAGACAATGGGTATTTGGGAAATGCCTTCAGAGACCAAAATGTCCAAATAATACCTCAAGAAAACCACCTTATTCATTATTCAACTGTATTGTGATTAGTTTAAAATTCAAATTTTTTAAAATTCAAGAGTGGATTGCTTGTTCTAATGCATATAAATAATACTTTATCTACTTAAAGCAAAATTTTACTTTTCCTGGATGGTTTTTCTTACAGAACTTTTGGTAAGGACCTAGGAAAATGTGTCTTGCTGATGACTATCCATAGGTGGATCCATTATCCCCAAAAAGTTACTGAAAGGAAGGAGATGATTCCCTTGCTCTTTTTTTTTTTTTTTGTAACACTTGAACTAATTGACTGTTTTTTTGTTCAAAGGCATGACACAGACTTCTGATAAATCAGAAATCCAGTTTTCTTAAAGTTCCAATGTTAAAAAGACATTTTAGAATTTGTGATGTTTTACTTTTTGGCAGTGACAGCAGCTGAGCGTTTTCTCTTTACTATCTTAGGAAGAAGCTTGAACCAATGGCGTGCTTATAATTATCCTGCTTTCGTGGGGATTTTTAAGTAGTAAGCCACAGAATAAACATCTCTGTTAGGCCTCTTCTAAACATGGAGATCTTTAGGATCCTTTCTAGGACTATTTTCTCTATTATCCCCTGACTTCAGATGGTCCTATTATTACCCTGAGATTACCAATTTTTTGGTCTTATGTTTAAGGAAAAAAATAAGCAATACTTTGGGAGGTAGTATCCCCCTGGGATCTGTTACCGGTAGTAGGGTAGATGTGTGTGGGGTTTTGGAGCTGGGAGCTGTCATCCCTGTGATTCTGGGTAACAGTGCCTTCCATGAAAGCTTTTTGTAAATCATATGCTGCATATAATGGCAAACTATTGTGAAGATGAAATTAATTCAAGAGAGCTAGAAACACATTATTCAATTAATATAAGTTCCTTGGAGTGGGAACAGTGTCATCACTTTGCAGTTTCTATATTATCTGGGGCTTAGTACTTCACAGACACATACATGGTAGCTTGAATGGATGAATTATAAAAGAAGTACATGAGAATACACAAACATTATTTCACATTCTGGAAATTTTCCAACATGTTAATGGTAATTGATCTAATTTTAAACAAATGAAATATCCAACAGTATCCCGAATTATAATGTCTAAATGTAGAACATACCTCGATTTGCATCTTCAGATGTGTCTTGAAGTTTGACAACAAAGTAAGGAATATAGAAAGAGACAGCTCAAAAACTTCTGGAACAGATGAGACTCCATTTTTTGAGAGTGCAACACACAGATACTGCTTAATAGCATTAATAAACATCTCATTTGTTCTGAAAACAGGTCCTGCATTCTGCAGAATGGATAGAAGTAACTGCAATGAAAGAATCTTGGATCGTAATTCATGAGACCTAAAATGTAAAAAAGAAGGCAAGGTATATGGACAAGTTTAGCATTAAGGAAACAATAGATTTATTCTGGTACACAATTAACAAAATTTTTAAATAGAGAAGAACAGAAAAACTCAACCACGTTTAAAAAGTAGTATATGAAAAATCTGTAACAGTGGGTGCTTCCTTTCTACCACAAAATGTCACAAACTTTTCAAATGGAAAAAGAACATGAATATTTAATGTCCTTTTCCAGTGGAAAAGAAAAAATAATTTGACAACACATTCATTGCTTCTTTCTTTCTTTCCCAATTATGTATCTCATTAGAAATCACCATAAACCTTTAGTGATAT
This sequence comes from Cavia porcellus, assembly GCF_034190915.1. NCBI lineage: Eukaryota > Metazoa > Chordata > Mammalia > Rodentia > Caviidae > Cavia > Cavia porcellus. The sequence continues at coordinate 43,711,484 of NW_026947493.1, forward strand.
CTTTGGTATATAATGGCTTCAATATATTTTTTCCTAGTTATCCTACTCAAAAGTCCTAAATACCAAAAAAAACTTGAATCTGCTAACATATCATAGCACTATATCAAGTTTACTTTTTCAGTTACTAGTTTTTTTTATTTTGAAATAAACACAGGCTTTCAGAATATTTAAACAATTTATTTCTTAAGTTTAGCTATCTATATTGTTAAAATAAGATGAAAAATGTTTAGCTTAAAATTTTAGTTTTCTGATCAATATACTGTCACACTTTTTACACTATAAAATTTTAATCATTACATTCACAAATATATTTATCCCATTAAAAAGATCAACAGATCAAGGAGACTGATGCCAAGCAACATTCACATTCAGGCCAATCTTAAACACTCTAGTAGGGTCTTTTTTTTTTTTTTTTTTTTTTTTTTCAAACTTTATCCCAGGCACATTTACACAGTACAGTAAAATTAACTGCTCTTAATTTCTAACTTAATATTTTCTTGGCTATAACTATCAAACAGTTTAAGGATCTAAGTAAATCTAGTAAGGAATACTTCATTTCATGGAAACTAGTATCATAAAAAAAACATATTTGAAACAAAACTGGAGCCAATAATATCATAACACTAATAGTAATGTTTCCAAATTGGCTACTACTCTGAATCTAAAAATAAGTGGCAAATCCATCAGTACAAAAAAAAAACAGTAATAATGCTTAAGTGCATTAAGTTAGAAATACTGACATGTAAGACTTTTAATAGCTAGCAGAGAGTAAGTAAGTCAAATTCTAGTCTTCATGTTCTAGTGTCCAAGGCTTACTTACACACAACTAGTACTTCCAAACCCAATTCAGATGTAACACCTTTTCTGGGCTCCATTCCTATAGTAAATAAACACTGCAGCTTGTTATTTTCTAATACCCGAGTTTTTGTCATACTTTGTATTCCCAGCACCTAACAAAATGCTTTGAACACAGTATGTGCTCCTCAAAATTAAATAATTTATTCTTGGGTTTATTTATTAAGTACCTACTGTGTACAAAGTATTAATGCATGAAGAAATGCTCAAATGACTGCCTTACAACTTATTTATTTATTTTGGTTCTTTGAGAAAGGGTCTCACCATATATGTATTTCAGGCTGGCCTTGAACTCATTATGTAGCCCAGGCTGGCCTCGAACTAGCAGCGATTCTACTGCCTCAGCCTCCCAAGTGCTGGAAATAAATTATACTTTTAATAGACAAATAAGGCTGGAAATTCATGTCTTAAGTTTTTCATGGGGTAGTTTTGAATTATGATTCACATTTAAAGAATAGTTCCTAGATCATCAACTTAGCAAAATCAGAAAACACAGAGAAAAGCAAAGACAAAAAGAAAATTATTTAACTATAAAAGATCACTCAATTTGATTGAAAAAATACTATAACTTTTTTTTCTTTTGGGAAAAGAATAGCTCTTAAAATCTGACCTCTTTCAGCCTTTCCGATAGTTTAATAACCCTGATTGGCAAGAGAGCCTTGAACAAAATTCCCTAATATTTGGTTTAAACTCACCAAGTATCAAGATTAATTTACATTTTTTCCTCAAAAGAATCTCCCTCCCCCATAGTAATGGGGATCAAATACAGGACATTTGACTGAGCTACATCTTTAGTCCTTCTCTTCTTTCTTTTCTTTCTTTCTGAGACAAAACTTCACCAAAATCATTAAAATCTGGAATTGGGCCTAAATTTGATCCACGATCCTCCTGCCTCAGCTTCACAAAATGCTGGGATCTAAGAATGTACCACTGTGCCTTGTTAACACTGTACTGAAGTAGTATTGCTTACATCACCCCCCATCTCAATATCCTTTTCTTAAAATTACTCTCCCTCCAAGGGTTTTTTCCTCCAGAAAGTTCTCCTAAAGCTGTCTTGTTACACTACATTCTGCAGCAACATCAGAAGGGGAGGCCACTCTTAAAAAACTCCAGAGTTCAACTGTAAGCAATAATTAATTGCACTTGAAAGATACCTTTGTGACTCTCAAATGGCATCCAAGAGTTTAAAATATAAGGGCTGATAAAAAATTTGGTGTGTCTAAATAAAAAAATTATTACAGTGAAAGGTATGTTGTCATTAAGTCTCTTTCAAAATACTCCCCCTCACTTTGAGCACATTTATTCCATCATTCTTGTTACTTTCTGAAGCAGCTCTGAAAGCTCTTTTTTGCAGTGCTTTTTTGAGATGCGATAAAAAATATAGAGAATGCTGCTGCCAACTGCCATCCAATGAAAATGCATACTTATAAAAACACTGATGGTGTACTCCTATACCTTATTTACACCACCTCTACCACTGTGTGTCTTTTGGTTCTTACCCAAAATCAAAATTATCATGAATGGTAAATGTTTTCCATTGATTCAGGACATCAAGACAGTATTTACATCTCTACCACGTATGTCTTCTGGTTCTTACCCAAAATCAAAATTATCATGAATGGTAAATGTTTTCCATTGATTCAGGACATCAAGACAGTATTTACATCTCTACCACGTATGTCTTCTGGTTCTTACCCAAAATCAAAATTATCATGAATGGTAAATGTTTTCCATTGATTTAGGACATCATCACAATAGCACGACTAAAGACACTAATGAAAGTGAACTTTCAGAACTGCTTCAGAAAGTGGTAAGAATGATATACTAAGTGTGTTTGAGGTAAATAAGAATATTTTGAGGGGCAATGATAGCAATATTTCTTTACTGTAATAATTTTAAAAATTTAAACATCCATTGTATTTTTTGATTACACAAGGTATTTGATGGGAATTAGACAAATGTCATCTGTCTTTCTACAGAGAAAGCATTGGGCATTCTGTCAGACTTTACTACATATATACTGTCTTTCATTATAACATTTAAGATTGATTTCCTCCAATCTTTATTATATTTTGGCTTACAGTTTTTGGAAACCTAGCATGCACTGGGAAGGGGCTACACTGATCCTGAAGTTATTTATAATACAGAAATAAAAATTTAAAATTATTTACTTATTCACTCAGCAATATTTATCAAGTACCTATTATGTAGCAGGAACTATTTATCAAGCTGTCCTGTCATTTGTGAAATAATGTAAGGTTGTGGAACATTTTTTCATAAATTTTAAGTTGATTATAAATGTTAGCTTTTTTCATAAATGCTCGGTCAATTACAAGCTCTATTCTGAGAAGTCAGTTTGTTCATAATCATGAATTAACTAACTCTGAATGTACTGTACGTAACAAGTAAAAGCCATGATGGCAAGAGAAAAAAAAAATAACACCTCTTTCTCCCCCTTTTTTTTGCAATACTGGTGAATTGAACCCAGGGACACTCTACACTGAGCTACATTCCCAGGTCATTTTTAGTTGTTTACTTTGAAATAGGATTGGTCTTACAAGCTATCCAGATGTGACTCAAATGTGTGATCCTTCTACTTCAGCCTCTCTGGGTATTTGAATTATAGGGGTATGCTACCATATCCAGCAACACATTTTTTTATAAAATAAAATACTTCCCCCCTCCCCAAATTTTAAAGCACTATGGTACAAAAATAGCAAAAGAAAATCCAAACACTGTTAACAGTTAAGTTTCAAGTTGAAAAACCTATTTGTTAGAGAAACTGCTAATGACTTACTTTGGATCTGGTGGTCCATCTGACAGTGGTTTCATTGACAGTTTACACAATGACCTGAATACTAGAAAGGCATCCTTTTGTAAAATGTGGGAAAACTTAGCACCAGGTGAAGGTCCTGAAGAATTTCCAGATTCCTAGACAAGTTAATATACCATGAAAATAAATATATTTTCCAGGGTGAAATAATTTCAGCCTAGTGTATTTTACTCAATTCACTAACAAGTAGAATATTCCCCACCCCATCTACTGGAAGAGGAACTGAATGATGAATTTGTCACACTGGTTTTCTAAAATCTTATATGCGATTCTCATAGCCAGTAATAACAATATCTTTAAAATGCATTCTTTTACATTAGTCCTTCTTTGTCACCAAATGAATTCTTTTTTTTTTTTTTTTTCTGTCTTTTTCATTTTTATCTGTACCGGGGATTGAACTCACAACCTCCTGCTTGCAAGGCAGGTGCTTATGCCGCTGAGCTAAATCCCCAGCCCCACCAAATGAATTCTTAAAATTTTTTACCCATCTCCTCCTATTACTGACAAAAAACTAGCACAAACCATGTCCTGACAAAATTCTCCAAAAGGCATTTTAGCAGACATTATCTAAAAGATACAGGTAACACCACAAAGTAGAGGAAGAATGACTATGACTACCACAGTACTGCTTTGTTTACAAAAGATGGAGGTTCCCTAAATCTCTAAAAGTTGTCCTTATATAATCATTATCCTGTAATGTGTGGTAAGAATGTTCTTTTAAAATGTCACTTCAAAAGGGTAGGTCAGTAGGATATGAACACAGATGAGACACATCTTGGGGTTGAAAATGTAGCTATCAATATATGAAGGGAAAAAAATGGATTGCACTAATTTATACAGTGAAAACAAGGGGGAAAGTTCTTTACTTTCACAAACTGAAATCAGCCACTATCAAATCTGTTTCCACCCACTTGAACCCATTTATACCTGAGTATCGTTGGAAGAAACAGATAACCTGTCATCAGGTAAGGATGGTGTATACGCAACAGAAATTGGTGTTCCTGGAATTCCATTGGCTTGGATATTTTCACTGTCACTACCATCCTCTATAGTTCCAAGGTTGCCATCCGTACTTGCATTTATAGGAGTTCCTTCTCCCATATCTAAAATAGAATAAAAACATGCAAATATATCTAATCAAACTAAAGTGTGTTTAAAAAGTGTAACATTTTAAAATGAAATAGTGGCAGAAAAGCAAAGTGAAATAAAATATGTACTGGCACCATTTAAAGGTTAGCGTATTTACTTCTAAATCAATAAGCATTTCAAATACTTTAAAATATGACCCTTAAGTTGGTCTGGCAATGAAACAGGACAAGCCAAAGCACCAGCCTATATCAGAACTTAATTAAACTGAGTTCTGATGAATCCTAAATGCCTTGAGATGCTAAAAGAAATTCCTTGAAAAATATCTCATCATCAAGTAAGTTGGAGAGATGGTGTGAAATCGGTTTCTTTATTATAGTCCTTAAATTCCTAATATCCCCTGAGTACTCCAAAGGAAATATACAATCTATAGTATTTTCAAAATTTATTTTACCCTAAGCTCCTCTCTCTTTTTTTTTTCCTTAAAGAGTATCTATTACTATCTCTAGTAACATAGGTTCTTTGGAACAGTTCGCAAAATAATAGCCTATGTCACTGGATGATTTTCATTCTGAGTAGTCATACTTGTAATTAAGATAAACTGAAACAAAGTAACTTCTAGAAGGCACACGAAACAACAGAAATAATACCAAGTTCCATAACTACTCAAGGTTTAATAAATACATTTATTATTATTATCTTTTTTTTTCTTTTTTTTTTGGTACTGGGGATTGAACTCATGACCTCGTGTTTGCCAAGCATGTACTTACAACACTGAGCTAAATCCCCAGCCCTGCATTTATTACTTAAAAAAAAAATACCTATATGTCTATGACCACAATTAAGTAGCTATCTGGTAGGAAGCTATTCATTTCATGCACCCAATGAAAGAAACTATAAGCAGGCATCTGGGAAGCATTCTGTGTTAAGGGGAGGATAGAGTCTGGAATATGAAAGATACATGTTTCAATCATGTCTCTATCATTTAACTGGGTAAGTTATTTTCTCTGTCTTTGTCTCCTATTCTTTATCAGCAATACAGTAAACAAAGTCTATAAAAGAAATCACCAAAATACAAAGCCACAATACATAACTGGTGCTCAGTAAGTGGTTGCTATTACTAATTTTGTTATTAACTGATTAATATCTCTCCAAGTTTAGAGTGACTCAAGTAATAGGAAAAAGTATGGCTCCTCTACTCTGAAGCTGATTTTTGCTCTTCAAATTAGAACACTATGCAAGAGTAAGCTGGATCACACCAAAACATGCTTTGTGATTAACAAGTATCACATGGAAAAGCTACTCAGTAATAAAATACATTTGCGAAACATGATTACACAAAATGAAACAGTTACTTTCTCAGAAAAACTTTATAGGGCATTAATATTCTAATGTTTAATATGTGTGATATTATTACAGTTTTTCTTATATGTATATAATATACAAAAAACAAATGGTTATATATGGCAAAGAACTCTCTTGAATCACCAATTAAGTAACAATTATCAGAAACTGAATTCCTAACAGTCTTCAAAGCATTTATTCCTTTTTCTGTCTGCATTCAATTATATCTCTTCCTACAACCCAGTTATGACATGTGTCTAGATGTCCCACCAAAGCCTCATTTTGGGGTTTTTTTCAGAGGTGGCTAGATCTAAAAGGTGTGATGCTGGGACTGATTCATGGTGCAATGATCCAGGGCAGTAGGATTAAATGTGTGAGTGCTACTTGCCCAAAGTAGCATGGATAAGCCCTAAGGGAGAAAAAGAACTGTGGTCAACCCTTGCTTGGTTTGCTACCTTCTGCTCACTCTGAACCATTTCTCTGCTGCCATCCACCCTTTCTTGGAGCCAGCTAATGATAGACTGAAAGTTCTACAAACTGTAAGCTAAAAAACCAAAACAAATATGGAACAAACAAACCCAAAAAACACCACATTTTCTCCTTTAACTTTTGGTGTCAGGTATTTTTGTCCCAGCAACAAGAAAAATAACTAATGTAGACCCCCTCTACAAAAGATTTCCAATGTCTAATTAGCTAAGAATTAAGATTAATTTAATATAGGCCGTCTCATATATAGGTGTCCATTATATTCTTCTTTGACCTTTTTTTGTAGCTGTGAAATTTTTCCATGTATTCCATAAACATTTTCAACCTAAGGGGCAAAATCAGTATACCAAAAGTAAATTGTTAGTGCTTTTCCCCCTAAGTTATTTCTCAGTATGAGTCAACTCGACCAACAGTATCACCATCTACCCAATCCAGGTAGGCTCGAAAACTGGGAGACCACCTTTGTAAAATAATATGTAACATAGTAAGCCTGATACTACCTATCCTAGAAAAGTTTATTTTCAAAGTTGGACTTTGGTGACACTTGGGATCCTATTTTTTGGGGAGAGTTATTACCAGAACTGACAAGAGGCTTACAGTGTCCGGTGGTGACAAATCTATGGCATACATGATATAGTGGGTTGTTTGTTATCATTAAAGGCTTTAAAAGGTTCATCATCACTGGTCTAAACTGTATAAACAGAATGAATTATGCAGAACCAGCTTTTCTTCTGGCAATCTGCAATTTGAACCAATAATTATTCTGGAACTCTGGATTCTGGTAAATGCCAAGCAGAGGGTGCCTAACAAGCCCCCAACAAATACCTTAGACCTAAGTCTCTGATATGCTTCTCTAATAAGTATTTCACAATTTGATGCTGGGAGAGTTGAGAGCAACCTACACGACTCTCCTGGGACAGATTCTTCAAAGTACACACTGATTTCTTCCAGACTTTACCCAATATACCTTTCTCCTGTGTCAAATTTGCTTTGTACCTGCTATAAATTTTAACGAGTAAAACAGTGTGTCATGTCCTGTGAGCCTTCCTAATTAACCACAAACTCTTCTATTGTATGACACCACATATACTACACTTTTGGAAATTGATAAGTGGTAGTTTGATTAATCTAATCATGGTCTGCTGTAGGTTCTCACATTAGGAAAACAGCAAGTTCAATTAAATAACCACATGAACAATCTTAAGATACCTGAGAAACAATAATCCAGATCCCAACCAAAATTAAGGACAGAAATTATAAAGATGAGACTGGAAAACAATGAAATTGAGACAAAAAAAAAATACCAAGGAATCAAAGAGCTGGTTCTTTAAAAGCATACGCAAAATAGATAAGCCCTTAGCTAGACTTACCAAGAGAAAGAAAAAAAATGCTCACATCAATGCATTTATAAATGAAAAAGGCTAAAAATCACAAGAGACACTGTCAAAATCCAGAAATCGTAACTACTTTGAAAACTATATTCCAACAAATTGAAAAAATGGACAGATTCTTAAGATTCATACAAATTATCAGCAAGATAAAAATATGCTGAACAATCAAATAACAAGCAATGAAACTACAACGATAATAAAGACTCCACCAACTAAAAAAGGGCTTAGGATCTGATAGATTCACTGCTGCATTCTATAAAACCTTTATGGATATTATATCACCAATAGTCTTCAAGGTTTTCAAAGACATTGAAAGCGATGGAGTGCTCCTGTTTGTTTATGGAAGTCAGTATCACCCTGATAAAAAGAAAACTATAGGCCAATCTCAATAAACATAGATGCAAAAACCTTCAGCAAGATATTAACAAACAGAATGAGATACATCATTGAAAAGATCATACATCATGACCAAGTAGGTTTCATCTCAGAGATGCAAGGATGGTTCAACATACAGTAAATCCCAGACTTATGAACAAGATCACAAGAATTATTCGTCAGTTGGATTTGTTCATAAGCCAAAATGAGTCTTACACACTGTACAGTATATCTGTGAAAGAATGCAACTTGAATGTTTGTGATTTGGAGACTTACTATGCATAAATCTATAAATATAATATTTCACTAGACATAAGACCAAAAACCACATAACATATCAGTAGAAACAAAAAAGGCTTTCAACAAAATCCAACACCTCTTTATGATAAAAAACCCTAAATAAAACAGGTACAGGGGGCAACACCTCAACCTGATAAGTGCTATTTACAAGAAATCAACAACCAACATCATACAAAATGGGAAAAAACTATAAGCGTTCCCTCAAAAATCAGGAACAAGACAAGGACACACACTATCACCACGTCTTTTCAACACAGTACTTGAACATTACCCAGAGTAATCAGGCAACAGAAAAAACAAACGGAAAGGAAAGGAAGAACTCAAATTATCATTATGTGCACTTAACATGATACTCCACACAGAAGATCCAAAGAACTTCACCAAAAATCTGTTAATAAAAAGTTCAGCAAGGTAGAGGACACAAGCTCAACACAAGTCATTAGCATTTGTGTACACCAATAATGAACTTGATGAGAAGGAAATTATATAAACAATACTATTCACAGTAGCTTAAAGAAAAATGAAATACCTAGGAATTAACCTAACCAAGGAAGTGAAGGATCTGTACAGAGAAAACTACAGTGCTATTGAAAAGGAGGTTGAAGAGAACATCAAAAAAATGGAACGATATTCTCAAGAAATCTAAAGAGCAAAAAAAAAAAAAAAACTGGAACGATATCTCCTGCTCCTGGATAGGTAGAACCAGTACTGTCAAAATAACTACACTTCAAGAAATGTTAATATAGATTGATGGCAGTCCCAATCAAATACCAACAGTATAACTTTACAGATCTAGAGAAAACAATTCTAAAATTCATATGGAACCAGCAGAGACCCAAAATAGCAAAACCAACTTTGGGCAACAAAGAGTGGCAATCACCGAGAAATCAAGAAATAACAAATGCTGACAAGAAGTGGTGAAAAAGTAAACCTTCTATGCTGCTGTTGAGAATGTAAACTCTAGTACAACCATTATGGAAATCAGCTATTCCCTATTTTAAGTATCTTCCTCAAAGAGATTAAGACATTAAACTACAGAAATACATGTGTAACAATATTGATAGCAGCACGATTTATAATAGCTCAATCCTGGAAGCATCCTGTACACTCATCAACAGACAACTGGACAAAGAAAATGTGGTATCCATATAAAAATGTGGTATTCATATACAATGAAATACTACTGGCTAAAGAGGGACAAATTTCAAACATCTGAAAGAAAATGGATGCATCTGGAATACATAATGTTGGGTGAAATATACCACACACAGAGGCCTAAGTACCATATGGTATCTCTCATTTGAATAAGGCAAAGAACAAAACAGGAGAACAAGAGGATGGATAGGAGTCAAGGGGATGGATCTCTCGCAAATAAATAGCAAGGGGGTTCAAGAAACCAAGGGCAAGGGGTGACGGGAAATGAAGGAGAAATAAAGAAAGATATGCCATGTACAGGAATCTAATAACCTCACTACATATAAACATTATATGCCATATGCATGAGCTAATAATAACACTATCAGTAAAAGTGAAACTGGGGAAAGGGAATTAGAGGAGGGAGACAGGCAGGGAGATGGCAAAGGGATTTAAAAGAAAAAGAAGCAAGTGGAATTATTTATATGCACTCACTCAAGATTACTGTAAAATATATGTACTATAAACATATACTAATGAAAAATTTTTAAGGAGTATTCCATATAATGAAAAATATTTAAAAATAATAGTCTCTCCCCCCTTATTTTAGGCTTCACTTTCCGTACTTCCATTACTTACAATCCATTTTAATCTAAAAATATTAAAATGGAAAATGCCAAAAATAATTCTTCATTTTGGATTGTGTGCCATCTCAGTAGCATTATGAAATCTCTTGCATCCCAGTGTATTCCAACCATGACAAAGCACTATTCTCTTGACCAACATATCTATAATGCATATGCTACCCATTCATTAGTCAATTAATTATCAGATTCACTGTCATAATATTATAGAATTTGTGTTCAAGTAACCTGTATTATTCTTAATAATAGCTCCAGAGCATAAAAGTAATGATGTTGGCAACTCAGATATGCAAAAGAGAAGCCATAAAGTACTTCCTTCAAGTGAAAGGGTAAAAGTTCTTGACTTAATAAAGGGAAAAGAAATTATAAGTGCTAAAATCTATGGTAAGAATGAAAAGTTTGAAAAAACTTCATTTTAAGTTTTGCCATTTTACATCAAACTGCAGAAGTTGTAACTATGATGCATGGCTTACTGTTTAAGATGAAAAAAGCAAAAAACAAGTGTGCTCATATATATATACATATACACAAATATTTTTTATCACTTATATATGTATATATCAGTGATGAGGAGAGAGAGAGAGAGAGAGAGAGAGAGGAGAGAAACAGGAATATATAAAGGATTTGGTATTACACAGTGGTTTCAAGCATCTATTAGGGAAGGTCTTAGAAGGCATTCCCTGTGAATAAGAGGAGACTACTGTATTTTTTGAGATCTCATACACAAATCACTGAATTGGGAAAGTGCTTATAATTTTGTTCTTTTGCTTTCACATATTATATGAATTCTATGGTCAGTTAAAATCCATGAAACAGACTAAACTCATTTTTAATGAAGTATATTACCTCCAACAACGATGTTCACCATTTCTTCTACAATGCTCTGTACAATGTCTTGTGGCTTTTCCTCATAGTCATGGTTTTCTCCATCATACAAAATATCATTTTTAGATAATGCTTTAAGAAGAGAAAAACTTGATTAATTTTTTTTGGAAACTTTACTAAACACATTTGATGAAAAAAGTTTGTTCCTGAAAAATGAAAAATCAATTATGTGAAACCATTAAAATGAATAAAAAACGAAAACAAATATTTTTCAAATTCAAATCATTCTTAACAATGGTTCATTTGACAAGCTATTAAATAATTATTCAACTCAAATCTTCTAGAATATTCCTTCAAGAACTGAATTTTTAAGTTTTTGAGTGAAATATCTGCCATGTCTTATACATGCTAACTGCGTGCACACATTACTATACTAACCCTTATCAAATAATGTATTAAGAACAACTAAAATGGTCTGATTAGATCAACATTGTACTTTACTACAGTGAGGTCCTTGAATAAATAGATGGGAGCCATCTGGACCCCTATCAAGTAGTTTCCTTACCATTTCTCAATTGAATGTACATTTCCATGAAACTAAATTGAAGGAGTGAAAAGAGTTCATTTGCCAATTTAATGAGAAACAAAACACAGGTGGGGGGGGGACAACAGGTAATTGCAAATCAGAAATTCTGAACAGCCTAAGATAAACTGATGAAACTTAACAGGCCAAATAGCATGTCTACACTACCATAGATAAAAATAGGATTTGTACTGAGCTTTTGAAATGCTGACAATTCTCTAGGTGGCTCACAGCATGCTAGACAGTTCAGGTATCTGGAACCCTATCCTCGGAGTCACTATACCACATATCAAATGGTGCCAGATTGTATACTAGCTGGTATGGAAGCTGTCTCCATTGGTTCCCACCTTCTGTACTGTAAAAAGCCACTATGCCTGCCCTTACAGTTTCATTGTTTCTAATCTACTGTCTTCTGTGTTCTACAAATATACTGAATGGGTAAATTCTTGATTCTGAAAATGAGAATTTCAAAGTAACTATACAGAGTCACTATCTCAAAATGTATAAAAAATGACTAGTGAATTAAAATTCTCATATAAATTAACTGACAAACAGATTACAGTAACAGTGACTGTTACTTATTACACATAGGAAACGGGTAGAGAATTTAACTGTTGTCCTAAGTCAGACACTAGTGTCAGGACGGTCTCTAAAACATGTACCCTAAACCAATAGTTCTCAAGTGCAATTTTCATTTGTATCAGCTGTTGGAAGAAAAGCACATTTACAGTGAAAATAATCACAATGTTATAGGGAACTATGTCTTATGTGTATTATTTATATTTCATAAGGCACGAAGAGTGGTGCCTTAAAGAGTAGATGTTCCTACTCTTTGATCTTAGACCATGTGTCTCCTCTGTTGGGAAATTTATATCTAGCTAAGTCAATTCCTGCTCCTATCCATCACAATTCAAAAAAAATATTTTCCCTATGAAAGTACTTCTCCTAAGCACTGTCCTGAATACCTTATGCATGCTGCTTTTAGAAAACTTTTCACACAGAGTATACCTCATTTATGTTCAACTGACCCTCCAGGCAAGTTAAACACTATAAGCAATGGCTGCACCAATTATCTTAACCCAAAGTACTTAGCACCGTGCTTAAGAAATAAAAGTAACAATTTTCATTACTGTAATTTTTTCTTATACATAAATTTGCATATAAAAATACTGTGAGAATACCTCGACTATAATTATTACTATATATGATGACATAAAAAAGTTTGTATACCAGTTACTAAAATGTTCTTATGTTTAATTTCAGCACTTTTTGATCATTTTGTCTAAATTGATGATTTCCTAAAATTTTCAGTCAAAAGTAGATTCCTTGTTTGCTATACAAGTTAATTTTAGGGCCGGAGATTTAGCTCATCGGCCTAAGTACCTGCCTGGCAAGCGCGAGGTGGTGAGTTCAATCCCTGGTACGAAAAAAAAATAATAATAATTTTAAGGGGAAGTAAAGTTCCTATAAAATATGCTAAGACATTTACAATCTGCTTTAAAATATGTATGCTCTCCAAAGAAATTTTATAAATTACACTGCTCATGAAATGTTATTAAATGCACAGTAGCATTCATAGAAGTATTGTGGGTTAAGTCAAATTAACTTTATCATCTAGGATGAAAAAAAGTTACAAACAATGTATCTGATATTAAATAGTATTAAATAGTATTATTCTTTCCATATTTCTTCATCAAAATTTCTCATTCCAACACCTTTCCCTTAACACACACACCCCCTATACACTACACCCCTTTTTAATAAGATTACTTTCAGCTGAAGTTGCCTGATCAGCTTCAGTCTGTTCGTTTTCAGCACTGGATATATCAGATCCATTTTCAGGCTCTGTGTCATCCTGGAGACTTTTATCCACATCATTTGTATGGGGATCGAGGTCCCCTTGTTCTTGGGATAGATGATCAACAGTCTGAGGTGGCAAGTATCTAAGTTGAGGTGATTCAGGCTCATGATGGCTTACTGGAGACTGTAACAGATGATGATGATGCTGCCGATGCCTTTCTTTCTCCATTTGTTTGGCTTCCTGCAACTGGAAAGAAACAAAAAAATCTCTAATATTAGTAAAATAAGTAGTTCAAAATCTAGAGAGATGATGTTTCATTTGGCTAAAAAAACTTTTTCATGTAGACATAGAAATTATAGTCCAACAGAAACAACCAAAATTACACTAAAAATCATTAATAATGTTTACACCTTAGATAGCTAGAAACTGGTATAAAAGAACAGACAGAAGATTTTCACTATATTTCCTTTTGATTATATCTGGTGTCTGATGCTGTGAAGATATTAAACAAAAATAAAACTAGTGATTTAAAAGCCTCAGAGTAATAACTGGACTGTTGCCAACAAGGGATTTATATTAAATCAAATAAAAATTCCATTAAGGAAAGTAAAAGTAGATGAAACATCCACACAAACACAAACATATTCACTTCTGCTGACATCTTGGTCCATGCAACTTATTGCAACATCAAATGAAACTCAAGTTAGAGCCACCCAGCTATGCTATGTGTAGATTCTGGACCCTCAAGAATTGTGACACATGATAAACATTTGTTTTAAGTTACTAAAATTTGGAATGATTTGCTATGCAATGATACCTAATATAATGTGCTATCTTTTATGTAAGTAACAAAGCTACACATATCTGCTCATGTATGCTGAAGAAATGCAGCATGCATAAACTAGAAATTAAAGAGATCTCCTACATACAAGGAGTGGAAAAGAGAAATAGGGTAGGACTTAGGAGGGAATGGTATTTTTCTAAGTATACCTGCATACTTCTGACTCTTAAATCATAGCAGTATTTTATATATTCAAAAAATAAATAACGAAAACCAACTAGAATGTGACAGGTACTAAAAATTAGAAACAGTAACAAACGAATCGAAATGTTTTTCAAAGAAATAACATTACTAAATAACTTCTGGAAAACTATTTTAAATGGATAACACAAGGCTAAAGGCAAAAAGAACTGACTATAATCACAGTAACTTACTTAGTAAACTTAGTTAATTTGCATCTCATAGTGGTACTGGTGAGCAATTTTAAAAGTAGTAATATGCCATAGTATTGAATAAGTAACAAATATAAAAAGTTAGAGCTAGATTTCTTTTTTTTTTTTTTTTTGCCTTTTTCTTAGTACCGGGGGATCGAACTCATGGCTGCCTGCTTGCAAGGCAGGCACTTATGCCACTGAGCTAAATCCCCAGTCCCTAGAACTAGATTTCTTACTGCTTAGAGAGAGAAGTAAGCAGTAAAGTAAGGAAGAAGGCTGAAATGAATCTTGTAGTATTACACTGGAATTAGAAAGATCATTATAAACACATGATTTTTAGGCTGGGCATAGTGGCGCACACCTGTAATCTCAGCACTCAGGAGGCTGAGAAAGAAGGGTTGCTGTGAGTTTGAGGCCAACCTAGGCTACATGAGTTCAAGGCCAGCCTGAACTGCACAGTGAAACTCTGATTCAGAAAGACAAAACAAAAAACAAAACAAAACATGATTTTTAATATATACAAATAAAAACTCATATTGGGGCTATTAGATGCGTATATTTGCTAGCTCTATCAGTTGGGAGGGGTCTAGAAGAAACAATACTCTAGAGATGATGAACACCCTTAGACTTAGCACTCAGTATATGACTTCTCAACATCATTCTCCAATTGAAGGTACAGGACTCCTTGGTCAAGAATTTGTTGCCATTTATTTTTCTGTATTTGTTTGATTGGTTTTACTTTTTCTGTGTGGTTGAGGTCTTTTTTTATATTTTAGTTTAATTAGCTCACTTGATTAGTTTGATTAGCTAGTTTTATTTAGTTTAATTTGGTCTTGTTTTACTTTTTAGGGTTCTGTTTTTATTCTCTTTTTGTCTTTTTTTTCTTTAATGACTTAGATTTATTTACCTTCCTTTATGTTTTCATTCACTTGTCTTCTAATTCTCTTTTGCCAACTATCTGGCTTGATTTTATAAGACTTCCATGTGAATAAACACTGTCTCTTCTCAGCCTGGTTCACTTAAATACTCTTCTGTTTTCTCTTCCATTCTTTCTCCCTACTGTCCTCTAGTTTCTCAAAACCTGGGCGATTTTCATTTGCCTCCTAGCCTTGCTACTACTATACAAGAACTTACTCATCTTTCTATCTTGCCCCCATCCCTCTTCATCCCCTCCCCATAACAGGGTAAAATCAATCAACTAAAGAGAAAAACATTACATACAGGTTCCTTGAACATGATGGATTCTATTACACAACTGTAGAATTAACTCCTATATTTAAAAGTATTAGACTAATAGTTACCACAGTGCATCAGAGGCAGGCTACACTAGAGAATATTATTATTATTAACTGTACTAATTTAGCCAGGATACCAGACTTGCCATAATCAGTTTTTTATTTCTTTATATGACAACACTGATTGTATGGTATCATTACCCTCACCATAATCCAATACCAAAGGACTGGGTGCTGAGTCAAATAGGTAACAACTTCTCATCTGTAACACATTGGGAAGGTAGGTTCTTCAAATAGAAATGAAGACCAAGACACACCTACATGTAAAAGATATATCTGTGGCACAACCATTTCACAAGGAAGCCTCAATATTAGGGATAAAGCTATATATCAAAGTGTCAACATAGGAAAAAACAATAGAGAAGATGAAAAATAGAAAATGATAAGACACAGAAGCAAAATGCAACCCCACACTCATAGGTCACCCAGGACAAGCCAGAGCACAGTAAGAGAGGAATTCAGAAGCCACCCAGGAAACTTTCTGAAATGATAGCAACAGAAATTAAAAACAAACGGGAAGAGGCCATAGAAATAAAATAATCTCTAGAATGCAATAAGAAATGATGATGAAAATGATACAGATAAAAAGTTAGAGGAGTTTAGGAGAACAATGGAAAGCATGAAAGCTCAACATAGGAAAGAAACAGAACCTAAGAAACAGATACACACAGAAGTCCAGGAGATTAAAAATTTCACTGATAGTGTCTGCAACAGACTGAGTGAAGCAAAGGATAGAATATCACAGCTGGAAGACAGGATTATGGCTAGCCACCATAAAAAGAAAAGTATCTTAAAAATAGCAAGAGACTGAAAAAAATTAAACAGTTACAAGATGATGCAAAGAAGAACAATATATGATTGACTGGAGTCACTGAGAAAACTGGAGATAGTGCAAAACATATTAAAAAAAAAAAACTTCACATACATAATGGCAGAAAACTTACCAAACATGGATAAGGAACTGGACATGTAAATAAATGAAATATACAAAACTCCAAATAGCCATGACCAAAAAAAAAAAAAATCTAAATCAAAGCACATAATAATTAAGATTCCAAAAATTCAGCACAAGAACAGACTATTAAATGTGGCTAGAGAAAAGAAGAAATCACCTTTAAAGGAAAACCTATCAAAATCACAGCAGAGGGCCAGGATTTAGTTCAGCAGCATAGTGGCTGCCTGGCAACTGTGAGACCCTGTGTTTAATTCCCGTGGTAAATCAATCAATCAGTCAATCAAACACAGCAGATTTCTCAACACAAACCCTCAAATCAAGGAGAGCCTGAAGTGAAGTATCTCAAGCCCTAAAAGGAAACAAACTTCAACCCAGATTGATGTTCCCTGCAAAACTATCAAAATCAATGGAGTAATGAGATATTTCCATGAAAGAGAACTAAAGAAATTTATGACCACTAAATCAGCTCTACAGAATACTGTGCAGGACATATTAGAGGACCATAAACACATGAACATGAATAGAAAGCAGGAGCCAGGCAGGGAAGCAATTAACCAGAGGAGAACGACAAAGACAAGGAACCAACAACAGGAAAATAACATGAAGAAGATAAACATATCAATTATAACCATCAATGTAAATGGTCTCAATTCACTAATCTAAAGAAACCAACTGGCAGAATGGATCAAGAAACAAGATCCAACAATATGCTACATTCAAAAAACACATTTAACTCAAAAAGAATTTGCAGACTAAAAGTCAAAGGATGGAAAACAATTCTCCATGACATAGGAACCCTGAAAAAAGCAGGAACACCTATTCTATTTGCAGATAATGTGAATATTAAGCCAAAACTGATCGAAAAAGGTCAAGACATTCTTTTTAAGGGAAAATGCAAAGAAAAAGATACAACTATCATAAACATATATATTCCAAACACCAGTGCACTGAACTACATAAAATAAATACTACAGATAAGTACCAACATAATTATGATGGGGCACCTCAATACTCCATTCATATAAATAGGTCGAACAGATTAAACAACAAAGAAATACCAGAATTAAACCAAGCCTCAGATCAAATGTATCTAGTAGTTATCTACAGTGTTTTCCCACAAAACATTAGAATACACATTCTCAGCTGCTCATGGGATATTCTCTACAACAGAGCAAATTATTAGCCTACAAAAGATGTTTAAGTACATGTAGAGGAATTAAAATCATGCTACGCATACTGTCTGACCCTAGTGCAATTAAATGGAAAATCAATAACAAAAGAAACAACAACTGCATAAACATACTGCAATGAAACAACATCCTTCTGAACAACCAATACGTCACAGAGAAAATTAAAGATAAAATTAAACAGTATTATGCTAATACCATTACAAATCCTAGAACTTATGAGACACAATGAAAGCAGTCCTATGAGGGAAATTTATAGTGATAAGCTCTCAGATCAGGGAAATAGAACAAGCTCAAACAAACAACCTAATGGTGAACCTCAAACTTCTAGAAAAGAGAAACAAATTATACAAAGGAACTCAAATGAGGGAGGAAATTATAAAGAGTGGAAATTAATGCAATTCAGGCTAAGAAAACAATACAAAGAACAACTCGTTAGTTCTTTAAAACAATGCATAAAGTTGATAAATCATTAGCTAACTTTATCAAAAAGAGGAAAGAAAAAACACAGATTCGAGCAATTAGGAATAAAAAGGGAAAACACAACAGACTCTAGAAATTCATTTGATCATCAATATCTACTTGATAACCTATATTCAAATCAGGTTGATTCTCTATTCTGTGGAAAACACAGAAGAAATGGTCAGATTCCTAGACATAATTAAATTGCAAAAAGTAAATCAATATATAGTTGCAACTTTATAAGAAATTTAAGCATGATGACACAGGCATGGTGACACATGACTGTAATCAGAGTACCTGGGAGGCTGAGGCAGGAGGATCACTGTGAGTTCAAAACCAGCCTGGGCTACAAAGTAAGCTCAAGGCCAGCCTGAACAGCATAGCAAGATCCTGTCTCAAAAAGACAAAAAAAGAAAAGGAAAGAAAAGAGATTTTAAAAAGAACTAATGCTACCAATGCTAAAACTCTTCAAGAAAATTCAAAGGAAAGCAATACTTTCAAATCATTCCTGGAGGCAAGTATTACCTTGATTGTAAAATCAGAAAGATATGACAATCAAAAGAGAAAATTACAGGTCAATCTCTCTAATGAACACAGATGCAAAAATCCTCAGTAAGATATTGGCAAACACAATGCAGCAAATCAAGAAGATTATACACCATAACCAAGTAGGATTCACACCAGGAGTGCAGGGATGGTATATTTAATACAACATACTAACAGAAGTAAAGACAAAAATCACAAGATCATCTCAGTAGATGCAGAAAAAGTATTTGACAAAATCTACCACTCATTCAGGATTTAAAAAAAAAAAAAACCTTTCAGAAACTCGGAATACAGTGTCTACCTCAACCTTATAAAAGCCATCTCTGACAAACCAACAGCTAACATCATATTAAATGGTCAAAAACTGAAAGCTTTCACTCTAAAATCAGGAACAATCAGGAACAAGACAAAGATGCCCACTATCACCACTCTACTCAATACAGTTCTGGAAACATTACCCAGACCAATTAGTCAAGAGCAATAAACAGATAAGGTTAGGAAAGGAGGAAATTATCATTGTCTGCAGATGACATGATACTCTATATAGAAGATCTTAACTCCACCAAAAGACTTAATAATCAAATTCAGCAGAAAGTCAACTCTCAAAAATAAATAGCATTCTTGTATACAAATAACAAGCTCACTGAGAAATTAGACAAATCACACCCTTCACAATTGCATCCAAAAAAATGAAATACTTAGGAATTAATCTAAGACATAAAAGATATAAAAGATCTATACTCTGAAAAAAGGTATTGAAGAAGATAACAGAAAATGGAAAGGTATCTCCTGCTCACGGATAAGAACCAACATAGTGATGATGGTCATACTCCCAAAACTATTACACAGATATAATGCAATCTCAATCAGGATACCATTAGCATACCTCACAGAACTGGAGAAAACATCTGTAAAATTATTCTGAAACTGGAAGAGACTTAGAATAACAAAAGCAATTCTGGGCTACAAAGCCAAGTAAGTAAGAGGGCATCACAATCCCTGATCTGAAATTATACTACACAGCTAGTATGATAAAATCAAAATGGTACTGCAAAAAAACAGATTAGAGGATCAGAACAGAAGTTGCACATGCAACTTCAAACATACTAAACCACCTTATTGTTAACCAAGGTGCCAAAACAGTCACAAGTAGAAAGACAGTCTTTAATAAATGGTGCTGGAAAAATTAGCTTTCCAACATGCCAAAGACTAAAACCAGACCCATGTCTACCACCATGCCCTAAACTAAAGTCAAAATGGGTTAAAGATCTAAACATTAAAACAGAAACACTAAATTTACCTTTGTCTTCTAAGAAAAATAAGTAGAAATCTTGAAGATACAGGTGAAGGTACAGACTTCATGAATAAAACCCAGACCAGATGAGAAATACTACAAAGAATCAACAAATGGGATCTCATCTTATTTAAAAGCTTTTGCACAACAGAAGAAATCAACAATAGAGTGAAAACACAACCTACAAAGTGAAAAAAAATTATAGGCAGTTGTTCATCAGTCAAGGACTTAAATCTAGAACATATAATGAAAAAAAATTAGGACCCCAAAATTCAAAGACCAAATCCAAAATGAGCAACTGAGATGAATATGCATTCAGATGAAGAAACAGAAATGGCAAATTAATATATGAAAAAATGCTCAGTATCATCAGTCATTTGACAGATGGAAATTAAAACAACACTGAGATTCTACCTCACTCTGAAAAAATGGCTATCATCAAGAAATCAACCAAATGCTAGCAGGGCTGTGGGTAAAAAGGAACCCTTCTCCACTGCTGGTCAGAGTGGAAATCAGTATAAAGGTTTCTTTAAAAACTAGGAATAGAGGTCCCATTCAACTCAGCTAGGTATCTTCCCAAAACTACAAACATTATACCCAGTGATACACATGTACCTTGTTTATAGCAACACTATTTTAATAGCTGAATCTTGGAAACAACCCAAATGCCTACCAATCAAGGAATACATTTAAAAAGATGTTTTTTTTTTTTTTTAATACAGTAGAACATAACTCAGACATAAAGGATAGATAACCTTGTGAGTTTTACGGGTAAATGGATGCAACTTGAGAGCCTACTTATAAGTGAAATAAATCAGACCTACATATACAAATATCATATTGTCTCTCTAGGGTAAGAAGCTAAACAAGTAAACAAGATCCAAAATATACATATGATCCAATAGATATTGTGAATTGGGACAAAACTGTGCAACAAAAAAGAGAAAATGGGATGGGGAAAAGGGAAAAAGATGGATGGGAAAAGAAAAAATTAAACGCATATACAAGATAGTTAAAGATAGTTACACAGTTTCTCTTGGTTCACTGAAAAGAAAGGTTTGTCCTAATATTGTTTGGACAAGATTTCTTGCCTATATCTTATACTCTGAAGTACTACTAGGAGGATAACAATGTGCAATGAATTAATTTTTGTTACTATCCTACTATCCTGTGTCAAAATTTTTATTTTTATGTTTGTCTCTTTAAAATAATGCCATATTGGAAGCTAGTTTTTAATTATGAAGACCAAAGTAATAAAATATATCAACACAATGCAAAACAAAAATCTCGAATCTCCAATCAGTTCAAGTTGTAATCTATTACCAACCACATTAAAGCAGTTCAAGTATAAGGCAATCACAGCCTTTAATATATGGACGAAAAAACACATTTCTTAAGGACAGAAGTGTATTTTAAAGGTTCAGTAAATAATTTTATATCAGAATAGATCAAATTAGGTGATTTCTTATCTATGTTACACTCCACCATAATTTTGAATTCAGTAAAAATACCAATGATAAATACTTTCATGACAAAGATGGCAATCAACGTTTCACACACTATTTGTGAACTAGCAATGCATTTTGACCAAAGTCAAACAAATAAATCTCAAAACAACAAAATAAATCTCCAATAACAACTGTAAATGAAAGCCACTCTTTTCTAGAGGAATAAAACTGTTACTATAATTACTATAAATTCCTTATTTAATATCCTTGTTACATATAATCTCTTTATAAATTACTTACTGCTTGGTTTTCCATGCGTGCAAATATAACATTTAGCATCTGAGTAAGAGTAGCTTTGGCTGTTGTCTGGTTGATGAGATTTTTGCTTGCTAGATAGATATTGTAACATGTTCTCACAGCTTGAAGTACTGTTCCTTCATGAATTTCTATGTGTTGTGATGTTACTGCTGTAAGTAAAGCCTTAGAAAAGGATGAGGGTAAAGTTAAAGCCACTTTCTGCACAGTTTCAGCACAAAATATATGAGTATTTTCATATGAGAATCAAAGTGCTTAGATCACTTTCAGGTAGTACATACGGAGTTTCTACCTGTCTTGAATATACCTTTAGTTGTTAAAATATTTGATACTTTCTTCATCCTGGCAGTAGTTTTGACCCCAAAACATTAGAAAACCATGTAAGTATTATGTTTTAACTCAAGGTTCATTAATGTAAATACTCAATTTATTAGAACTCTCAGCAACTACATCTAATAGTGCATAGATATGTCTCATACATCTGTTCAGTTAGATTGTCTACTCTGGAGGATGAAAACTGTCTTGTCTCCAGATTTTCCTGATATCTTTTTTACTCGCTATACTTAATAAATGTACTATTGTTATTATTAAGGGTGTTAAGAAATCTTTAAAATAAAGCACTTAAAATAATCCTAAGGTGAATCCTTCAATAAAGTAAACAACTTCATTTGTATTTCACATATTAGGTTACTTGAAATTTCTCAAGTGCAAACATTCCTATCTTTTGTGCTCTTTATTCTGCACAATGCATTCAGCATTAATGAATATATATTCTGATTAAACCCAATGCCATGAAACTGTAAATGATAGGTCAAAATGACTGGACAGATTTTTAGTAATACAGATATTATATCACTTGTGAAGTAAATAGAACTATGAAATAGGCTCAGAAGGGATTAAATTTACACAATGAAATATTTTATATACATATATATATATATGTAAGCAATTTCTTAAGTAGTATAGTATGTTAAAAACTTTACTAATATATAAGCATTCTATCACTACCGTAACAGTAAAAAAAACTAAAATTTATAACAGTTTTTCTCTAAAGGAATTCAACTGTCCAGGCTCATTACAGTATACTTCTGCAACAGGGTTTTCATAAGCAGACTGTGAATGGATAGGTGTAAGAGAATCATGAAAGCTTATAATCTGTGTGTCAGGAGGACAGCTATATGGGGTTCTAAAATACAGAAGAGATTAGTGAAGTAACAGATTTAAAAGATTACCGCAAAGCTTAAAGGACAGAAATATAGGAAAAACATGCCAAAAGCAGAAAAACTCTCGAAGTCTCTAGGAGCCGAAGTCTGGACTGGGATGTTCAAAAGAAGAAACACAATAAAACATCCTTCTTCTAATGGACTCTTGATATTCAACAATATAATCTCATGTGGAGTCTAATAAAAAGCACCTAAATGGCCTTATTATGCCTGAATACAAAATGACTGTTTCTAAGATTTTCAAGGTGAAAGGCTCCTGATTTTCGAAAAATATAGATCATAAAAAACAAATTCACTTTATAAATTATTTACCTTTATTATCTGCAACTGAACTCCTTCATCTGTTTGAGGACCCTGGAAGCAGCCACATATTGTTTCAATAATTCTATCAATCAGTTTTTTGCCTGGTGTTGTACTATCTGGTGCATTGCCAGTCAAATGTCCATAAGCAATAAGTTTCTGAAATGGAGAAAGTAAATAAAGATTCTAATTAAGTTAGCTAGTATATATACTAGATGAATGAAAATTAAAATACAATACATGACTGAATACATGTAGAAATTTTTAAATAAAAATATCAAGATATAATCTATACCACATTTTTCTGTAAAAAAAAAAATCAAGGTATACTCAAAGTCAAATGCTATACAAACTTTTTCTTTAGTTTACTAGCTCTAAATATACAAAATTACTTAGATTTGTTAGAATCAGAAAAATAGAACAATGACCACAACAGAACCCTTAGGCAATACTTTAAGAAACTCAGGCATTATAAGTTGGTCTCTGAGTTAGAAGTCTATATTGCTTTCTATAAAGAAGACTTTTTGGATACAGTTTTTGTGAAAACATCTTAACAGTTTCAAATACATCAGATCTCTTTCCAAATTAAATCAAATTGGTGAAAACCCAGTTTCCATACATCGGTACAATGAACCACAGATCAATTTATTCATCATGACCATTGTATCCTAGAAGACATAAGATACTGTAATTGTAATTTAAAAAAAAAAGGTCAGAAAACAGATGAGCTTATCTTTAACCAAGTTTCAAGATAAATCATATGATCTCTTCCCAACCAATGACCTGTTAGCTAAATTTCTGTAATTCATAAACAGAACATCTGAAAAAAGAAATACCCCTCTATCTGGAGGTTTGTCTTGAATGGAGATGTGGGGGAGGGGATATGAATGAATGATATAGCTGAGGTCCAGCAGTGAAATATTAAGCTAACAATATTAACTCCTATTTTGTATAAAGTAGCAGGCATTCGGTAAAATTACTTCTAAATTATGATGTGCATAAAGTCAGCAGTAGATGAAAAATATTACCATTCTTGCATTCCACTGATGAAAAGAGACCAAATCAATACGTTTATTATTGATAACCTTAGTAAAAATTTTGGGATTCTCACTAAGATGGTAATTTTGCTAACCTTTAAACTGGAAACCTCTTTTTGCACTATTGTCTAGAATATTAGCAACTATTTGGTTTCTTACCTCAAAAAAGAATAATCAAAGCTTTTATGAAAATGTCTGAGTCATCAACCATGAATAGTGTTCTAAAAACACATTAAAAATAGACAGATTTAAAAAAAATACTTTATACACACCTGTAAACAATCTAGTGATGTACTGACTATTCGGGGACATTTGGACTGGCATGCTAACTCAAAGGGTAAGAAGTACTTGTCTGCTTCAATAAAATTTGTCTTTGATTTCACCGGTGGAAGAGTACTTGATCCAGCTTTTGCTTCTCCATGAGGAGGACTAAATGAAAAGGAAGTCTGATTAAAACATCACATTTATCATAGCAATGATAAACTCTTTAGAAACACAGAATTTGTTTTAAAGGAACCTTGCTAAGTCCTGTATTTTCCCATATTCTGAGGAAAACAGTCTGCAAAATTTAAAATACTTGCCACAAGATTAAAAAATAATGGCTAGAGTTGTAAATAAACACTTGCAAAATGTAGAATTTTTTTAAATACCTTTACAAATATCTTAAGATGTTATATAACTATTTCACTGCCACTTAAATTTGGTGTCATACATTTAAGGCAATCGGATTCCTACTTATTCTTAGGTTACACATTTTTGAGTAATTCAATTCTAAAGAGGCTAACATTATCAAGAAGTCTAGTATTTTTTCTAGATGTGAATCAAAGTTTTTAAGAAAATACTTTAAAGCATAACCTCATGGTATTTTAGAAATATCTTTCTAAATTTATTTACATGTGATTATTTCATACTGATAAGTATATTAACATTTCAAGTGTTTTTAAAAACATTAATTTTACTATAAAAAAATCATACACAGAATATTTGTCATACCACAACTATAAATGACTATTGTTTTTGCTAAAATTAACAAGTTTGTAAATTATTTTTATTAAAGAACAAAAGTCCACAAACCTCTGTTTTTCAGTTTCAGCTTTTATTTCCTCTGGTAGGAGAAAAAAAAAAAAAAAAAGAAAGAAACATACATGAGAAACCTTGACAACAGCAAGACCATTAACAGGCTTTATAACTCATCTGAGACTTCTACAAAAAGGAAGAATGTAAATTTTTTTAAAAATTAGATGCTTAAATTGTTTCACCTAACTATATTATACAAATAATATAAAACTATACAAAGAATGTAAATTAACCACAGATTTTAAATTCATAAAGCATTCCCTTTTCTCAGAGGATTTCCTTTTGTCAAGTAACTATTTACCAGAGGTTTTGAGATCAAAATACTATATAGTACAATATGTTATACTAAAGTCACAAAATGTAAGACACTTGTTGGGTATGGGGGAGAAAAAGCCCTAAATTCACTCTTGCATGTCTGAGGTAGGTTATCAGGCCAGAACTAGAATTTCTTGAATATGTTTGTATGTGCTGACATTTAACTAATTTTCCTATTCATAACTATACATGGCAATGTAAAAACACACAGGGGAACTTGTCCTTTCACTATTCATGGTATAATACTATAAGGAATGAACTAAGTTAGGTTAAGTCCAATTTATAATAGAAGAACCTTAGACTTAATTGATATATTAGGGACTCCTCTTAATTGACTAAATCTACTTGAAATTAGGAAGACTTCAAATACAGTGAGCTAACCACTGTTACTTTGGACATGTAATAACTTTATATGGATCATCATATTTCATAGGTATTAAGACACCTAACCCTTAGAATAACCCCATGAAGTTACGAATTATCATATCGTGTGTATATATATATGGTTCTTTGTTTTTGGTACTGTGAATCAAATTCAGAACCTTGCACTTGCCAGGCAGGCACTGTGCCACTGAGCTGTATCTCAGGCTCCATATATTCAATTTAAAGATTAGGAAATTGAGGAAGAGGCTGCATAACTTGTCTAAGGGCTGTATGGCTCAGGTGTGTGACTAATCAAGTGTCATCAGGTTTCAATAGTAGGTAATCAAACTGTATATTGTTTTATTAGCTATTCTATTACATAGGACAGTGATAGCAAACTTCAAGAGCTTTTGCAATGGTTGACTGTATCTAAGAAATGCAAATTAAATTGGCTCAGCATAGTTCTGGGTGTGGAAGACCTGACATAAGGAGAATTAGCGACAGAATGCTGTAAGAGGAAAATTAAAAAAGAAGGCTTGCTTCTGTTTCTTTGGAGGAGTACCAGTCTTTGTTTTTACTTTTGGGCATTGTCTCCTGGCTTCCAGCACACATTTTTCAGCCCCTCATATGGACTCACATGGGACACTGCAGTGTCCTTCAGATCCCCAATGTGCAGACAGACCTTCTGCACTCTTCCACATCTGATTCTATGGGTGGCCACTGTAAGCCTATCTTATAAATTCTTCCGTATTTGCATAACTTGTATTAAATGTTTCTCTAGTAAGCAATGACTGCTTACTGAGGTATACATGCCACAGCAAAATGTGGGAATTATAAACAATTACTGGCCAATACGTTTAATAATTAAAAATATCATTTGTTATGCTCCTCTATGTACCAGTTTATTAAGCTCTCTATAAAGTGACTGCCAAATTATCCTGTTATACAATTCATGCATAAAATATATACAGTTGGGTGAGAGTCAGCACATGCAATGTTCACTGGTACAGCATTTGCCTATCATGGACAAGGCCCTGTGTACAATTCCCAGTAACACCAAAAAACTTCACACACATAATTTTTTTTTTTGTACCAGTGAGCAAGCTCATGACTATGCTCTTGCAAGGCAGGCACTGTGCCGCTGAGCTAAATCTCCAGCCCAACATACACTTTTATACAGAACACATTATTCACTATCTACAGTAAGTTGCTGGGATTTGATGTTCAGTATTGCAGTCTAGTTCTCCATGAACTAAAGTCCTTTCCATTTTACCAATGATTGGATTAGAAGAGTGGTAGTACAAAATTATTGTTTCCAGCAATAAGATACTACCTAATAAAGGTTCACAAGCCTAGAATTTAAGATCTGTAATATTGGCTAATAAAACTGCACAGTTCACCAGTACAATCAAAAATTATTTAAATTACTTTAAAAATATGTATAAGAAAAAATGCCCTACCAACTATCCTAAATCTTCATAAATTAACTTTAAAGCAGTACTTTTCAATTTAAATTATTATTAATATTATTATTCCAGAAGGTGAGTCACTTACTACACAACAGGTATAATTTTTAAAAAATCTGAGGCAGGTAGAGATGTGGAGGTGGCAGTTTTTTAATAAAGTGAATTCTCTTTTATAAAACGATCAGGGAACAGGGTATTCTGGTTAAGTTTCAATAATAGAAATGAGAAGAAGTGAGACATTTTGAAAACCTCTTGATACCATCTGTAATACTTAGTAATCGCGTGACCATGAAAAACGACCCTTACTATTAGAGGATTTCAAAGATCCACTATATTCTCAAACATGACTGGACAACAGCCCATTGCTTGTTTTTGTAATGGGTCATGAGTTTAACAATGGTTTTACAGCTGAACATTTGCAACTGACAAGATTATAGAAAAATAACTTTGAACCCCAGGAAAGAGGAATGTTATCTCCATGAAAGAATTTCATTTTCTTATATGATCTGTATTATAAAATAAACTTTCTCAATAAAATTTGTGTACACTTATCTTATTTAAGTATCTAAATAATATCCTTTCACCTTTCCTTTGCAGAGAAAGTGCTGAATAGTGTTTTAACACAGAATGATTCAAAGCAGTCTATGATAGCCTTTATGTACTGTATGATTCCATGTTCTTAAAAAAGCTCATGTTTAACTAGTAAAATACATCCAATGTAAGCTTTATTGAATGTAATGTTTCTTTGCTAGTTAACATGATACCACAGTATCTCCACTCACTCTCCTTGGGGTGAGTGTTTCACTTTCCCTCTTCCCTTCTCCTCACTACAATTTACATGACAAGAAGGCAAGTGCTGTTCAAACTTCTTTTGATAAGATAATTTATGAGAAAAATTCAGTAATTCTCATGTTTTAAATTACAATATGATAGTAACAGTAATTTCACTACTTTTCTTAATTTCCCAGAGCATCTACAATCCACAGTATGAGTCTTTAATGTTCTGATAAAATTTAAAGGCCAACCAAGAATCAAAATTCTACTAGCGTGGTACCTTAACTTGTAAACATTTTTGTTTGTAAACAATTTGGTTCATAAACAGAAGTGTTTAGCCAGGCGTGGTGGCTCACGCCTGTAATCCTAGTGCTCAGGAGGCTGAGGCAAGACTGTTGTGAGTTCGAAACCAGCCTAGGCTACAAAGCAAGCTCAAGGCTAGCCTGAACTGCACAGAGAGACACTGTCTCAAAAAAGACAATAAATAAACAAACAGAAGGGTTTGGCAGAATTTCCTTTTCTATTTGCAAATTCTGCACTGGATAGCAAAGAAGACTGCAGCTATCTTTCCTGCATGAGCACAAATGAGGCCATCTTTTCTAGAAATACAGGATAAATTAGGTTTGTGAACCAAGTATCACAGTGTTAAGAAAGCTTGGAGGATTATATTTATGGTCTTGCAAAATGTTTGTGTTTTTTTCAGTCCCACAAAGACTGGTCATATTCATCTTAATAAATTTTCTTTCAAATTCATTCAAAGCTACTTGAATTGAAAGACACTAATATTAAAAATTGAATGAATTTGATTGGATTGGATGAAATCCAATTGGATGAAAAGGACAGGGGGCAATAAAGAGAGAATAGTAATTTATCAAAGTACTAGAGGTAACAGTATTATAAAGTACAGTATTTTAAAACAAACTGACAAAAATGCCAATTTACATGTGAGTGGCAACACACAATGTAGAACATTTTCCCATACATTATGTACTTTCATTCTCCTAGGACATTTTATGGATGAGAAAAATAAAGGATCAGATTAAATAATGGCTGATTCTGATGTCAGAAAGCTGGTAAGTAATGATCCAGAAATAAGTTTCTCTAGTCTTAAACTACAAGTACCCACTACGCTGCGCTACATTTAAGATTAAAACTTCTATTAACTGATACAACTGAACTGAAAAAAATCATTCTATGATTAACAGGATAAATACACTATAAAGCAAAGTGTTTTCAAAGTGAGGTTTCATGGCAGCAGCATGGACAATGACTGGAAGTTATCAGAACAGTAGATCTTAGGTCGAGAACTACTGGCTCAAAATTCTGCAGGCAGTCTTGTTCAACACATGTTCCAAGAGATTGTAATGTACAAATACATTTAATGATCATTGCTATAAAGTAGTTAAAAGAAACAAATATAAGATAGCTGGTTTCATCTAATATATTCACATCCATTTATTATAAGTATAAACTTCTTACACTAGCTTTTAAGTGTATGCTAAAAAGCCATTTCTTTTCACTTTTATAACTTACACGTATTAAATATCCGATAACACAGTCTTTGAAATTGTGTATTTTAATGACTTGAGAGCTTGGAAACAGCTCAGATTAGCTTTCAATAGCAGAATAAAGAAATAAACTATTAATTATTAAAGAAAAACACCAGAAGGAATTTTTTAAAAGGATCAAATTAAGAAGCTACACACTCAAAATAAAAAATACATAATGCTTAAATGTAAAATACTTTTCGAAATTTGGCTTAGTGGTGCTCACCTGTAATTCCAGCATTGCAAGACTGAGGCATGAGGATCATTGAGAGTTCAAGGCCAGCCTCCACTACATAGTGAGTTCAACACCACCCTGAATTACATAGTAAGATCCTGCCTTAAAAAAAACAAAACAAACCCCTTTTCCACTAAAGTCATAAATCAAGTAAACTACTGCTGTGGTCCAGAGGTGCTGAATGTAGCCCAAAGTCTCCTGATAAAGGTTTGGGAAATGATGGAATCTCTGAAATGGGAGGGTCCAGGGCGCCATCTTTAGGTCACTTAGAGAGCAGTATAACCCTGGCCTTATCCACAACTCTGTGGTTTTCTAGCCATGGAATGAGCAGTTTTACTCTGCCATGTGCTCCTACCATATTTTGCCTCAGGCCCAAAACAATGGGGCCAATCGTTCATGACTGGGACCTCCAAAACTGTGAGCCAAAAGAAATCTTTTCTCTTTACAAGTTAATTGTCTCAGATATTTTGCTGCAGTAACAGAAAGTTGACAGAACCAGTTAAATATTTCCAACAATGCTCTATTAAACACTAGCCAATGCAAACAGTACTGGATACAACGAGAAGTTATCACTTTTGAGCTGTACTATGATAATAATCAGAGGCTTGATTTTTTTCAGTGATACAGTGATACTTAGCATTTTTAACTTCATAGTAACAGCCCCTTAAAAAGCCACTAACTGGGTGTGGTAATGCACACCTATAATCCTGGCACTTGGAATGCTGAAGCAGGAGGACTGTCCTGAGTTTGAGGGTATCCAGACTACAAAGTGAGTTCAATGCCTTGCTGAACTACATAGCAAGACCCTGCCTCATAACATAACATAACATAACATAACATAACATAACATAACATAACATAACATAACATAAGCTCTTAAGGCCCTTTCCATGAGTGGCACAAGCCACATGGGGCCCAGGAGGAGAAACAAGCCAATTAGCCCTTCCCATGAGTTGGCATAAGCCATGCTGAGTCTGGGAGGAGTAAGCCAATTCACCCTTCTTGTGAGTCAAATGGTGCACAAACTGGAGACAAGAACACCCCTCCACTCCATGTAAGCAATCAGCTGATTTGGAGAACATGGGCTGGGTTGTTAGCAACTGAGGTGTAGAAACAACTTAATGTTTGTTCTGTTTGATTGACTTTGCAGGCCTAAGGCCAAAGTGTGAGCATCGATTAAGATTATTTGCTATAGGCAAATATATCAAATATGGGGGATTTTTTTTCTATCTTGTTTTTGAAATCCAATACCCTTCTCACTATTTTCTTTTGTTTCGTTTCATTTTTTGTTTTATTCGATGCTCTACTTTGATTGGTTTTATTCTGTTCTGTTTCATTTGATTGTATTATGTCTGATGGTACACGGGCAGCAACTTTGAAGATAACAAAAAATATTACAGTAGCCATTGTTGATTTTCTATTATTCTGTTTTGAAATCCTGTACCA
Source organism: Cavia porcellus (assembly GCF_034190915.1). Lineage (NCBI taxonomy): Eukaryota > Metazoa > Chordata > Mammalia > Rodentia > Caviidae > Cavia > Cavia porcellus. The sequence goes on from NW_026947493.1 coordinate 43,743,641, forward strand.
CATTCACTGTTTTATTTTGATTGGCTTTATTGTTTTGTTTTGTTTGGTTTTACTCTCTTTAAACTTAAAAGAAAGTCCTTAAATTTTAGTACTGGAATTATTTTAGTAACTATTTTCTTTCTAAACATCAATAGCTCTAACCCTTCAGAATTATCTTTAATAAAAATCTTAACCTCTTAGAAACACAAGCCCTATAATATTTATAGGAAATTAAAAACAAAGGAAATGGGTCATTGTGAATTAGCATAAAAAGAACAGATTTTAAAAGTGCTTTGAAAAACACAAAGTTTCATTCCTTTCCGTTACGTTCAACCAAGTCAACACTGTTGACAAGGCATAGAACTCATGTTTGTGTGTTGCTATCATTTGAACACAGGGCTTCATTCACGTTAGACAAGTGTTCTATTACAGAACCAGACAAAAGGACAGTATTTGCCCAAATGGGATGAGGCTGGAGAGTACAAGATTTAAAACTTAAAAATTATTTCCAGAATTTTTCATATAATATTTTTAGACTATAGCTGACTACTGATAACTGAAACTGAAAAGCAAAATCTTGGGGAAGGGTAAACTACTGCCTGTTATCGAACCTAATTTTAAACACAGTATAATGATATCTATGCAGGTTAAAGTAGATGGAAATTTATAACAATAGAAAGTAAACATGGACAAACAGTATTAATACAAAAAATAGAATTGGACACACAAAAAAATGATTAAACAAAAGCCATTTCATAAGGATCAAAAGGCCAGGACATCAAGAACACATATCAACTCTAATATGTATTTGTTAAACAAAAGAACTTCAAATACATAACGCTAAACATAAAATTAAAGAAACAAACAAATCTGCTATTATAAAATTAAACAAACAAATCTGCTATTATAGCTTAAGACTTCAACATCTTTCTCACAATTAAACAGAACAGACAAAAAAGTACAAACGGAGCCAGCAACAGTGAGTATCTCCAAATTCCTAAGTACCTCTGATGCAGTGCTAAAGGAGAGTAGGGGCAAAAAAAAAAGTTCAATATGAGATGATAAACGAAGAGACAACCTAGCTGGGACTAAAATCTAGTGTTTAGAGGGTGGAAAAAGGGGAAGTGGTCCGGAGTATCCCATCCCTTGCCCTAAACCTGACAACCATGCCATTCTGAGGAAGGAGCAGTCTGAGGGAGGGAGCATGCCAGCCCTTTGGTGACAATGTAGAGAATTACATAAATTCACAGTAAAGCTATACTTCCTGTTGTACCTGTTGAAGTTAAGACAACATCAACCCAAATACTCAAAGCAGTCAAAAGCATTATAAAAACAACAGTTCAAACAGAAACCTTGTTTAAGGAAATCACAAAATCCAAATGAAAATTAATGAAATCAAAGCTAAAAAACAATACTAAGAATAAATGAAGAGGTGATTCCTTAAAGGAGTTAAAATAACAGACAAACCCTTAGCCAAATGTATCAAAACGAGACATAAGACATCAAACAACTAGAAATGTAAAGGGTGGAACATAACGGACACTGCCAAAATCCAAGAAGATTGTTAGTAATTATTATGAAAAACTGTACATTGACAAACTGGAGAATCTTGAAACAGATTCCTAGACATAAATTACCAAAATTGAACCAAGAAGACATGAAAATGGTAAACAATAAATAACAAGCAAATTGAGGCAGGAATAAAAACCTACCAAGGGCCAGAACCCAGGTAACCTACATGAGAAGATACCCTGAGATCAGCTCCTTCTTCCCTGCTGCAGGGACCCAGGTGACCTGTGGAAAGATGCCCGGAGATCTGTGACTCCCTTCCTCCACTGCCAGGACTGGATCCAAAGACCCAGGTGAAACCCAGCAAGAGTTCTGGAGGTCAGTCCTTCCTGCCTCCATCAGGTGGAACCCAGCAACCCAGAAAGCCAGTCACACTGTAGGACCCCTCAGCCAGGGACAAATGATGGACAGGCAGGACTAGCAGAGTGAAATAATCAGAAGCAACACCAACAATACAAGCCACCAGGCAGTAAGTAAGTTAGTTGAACTAGCACTGTGTTTGAAAACAGAGACATACAGAATAGAAGCAGGTGAGTAGGGCTGCCCCTCTTCTTTTTCTTCTTTTTTCATTTTCTTTCTCTTTTTTGCTTTGTTCTGTTTTGTCGTTTTGTTTTTCTTTCCATATATTTATTGTTTTTAGGTGTGTGTGGTTATTTTTGTTTCCTGTGTTTTCTTTTTCTTTCATGATTAGATCTCAACTTTTGTCTTATTTTTCTCATCCTTTTCTGCTCTACTGTTAATTATCTCACTTGATTTTATGATACTTTCATGTGAGTAAACACTGTCTTTTCTCTTTCTGGTTCCCTTCAGTATTCCTAGGCTTTCTCTTCCAATCCTTCTCTCATGTACTATAGTTATGCAATAATTTCAGATGATCATCCTATGCCGTACTATTTATATTTTACCCGTACTATATATATTTTTTAATTTTAAAAAGCAAAACAGAAAAAAGGAAATAATACAGAATTTTTTTTAAAAAGTGAGAAATTAACATGAGTTAATATAGTGCATATTGGTATCTGAGAAATACTATATTTAACCTCATTCATCTCTCCATATTGCCCATATCCTTCTTAAACCCCCATACAACAGGATAAAGTCATTTTACTAAGTGAAAAATCACCGCATACAAGTTCTTGGTATAAATTGGATTATGTTGTATAAATGTAGAGCTTGCTCCTATGGCTAAAGATATTAGGTTAGTAGTTACCACAGTTTGTCAGCAGCCAGGCTATGCTTCAGTTTTTATTGCTAATTGTACTATTTCAACCGAGAAGTCATCCCTATTATAATCAGTTTTTCTCCTCCGTATGACAACACTGTGACTGTAAGGGATCGTAACCATCACCATAGTCAAGTACCAAAGCAATGAGCCCTAAATCATGCAAACAGCAATTAAACATTCTTAATATAATGGGAAAGTATGTTCTTAGGATAGAATTAAAGAACAAGAACAACTTACATTTAAAAGACATCCTGAGGAACAGACATTTCCTTGGAAAGCCTAAACACCAGGGATAAAAGCTGTCTAACTTAAGAAATCTACAAGCATCAACACAGAAAATAAAGTAAAATAAAAATAGAAAATGACAAGACTAACAAGCAAAATGCAACCCCAAACAACCAGCTCACCCAGGGTAAGTTCATAACACAGAGACAGAGGAAATCAGAAGCTAACTACTAGAACTCTCTGAAATGATAGCAGCAGAATTGAAAGAACAAATGTAAGAGGCCACAGAAAAAATAATTCTAAGATGCAAAAAGAAATGATCAAAATGAAACACATGAAAGCAAACACATTTTTAAAAAAGAGAGAAGCTCAGGAAAACAATGTAAAGCATGAATGCCCAATTTAGACAAGAAATGGAATCAATGAAACAGATCTGAACCGAAATCTAGGATATTAAAAACTCTGCTGAAAGTATCCACAATAGACTGAATGAATGAAGGCAAGGACAGAATAGCACATCTAGAAGACAGAACAGCACATCTAGAAGATAGGAAAAGAAAGATATCTTAAAAATAACAAGAAACTATGAAAAATATCAATCTAACAGCTACAAGATGAAGCAAAGAGGAACATGAGATTGACTGGAGTCGATGAGAAAGCCGGAAACAACACAAAACATAAAAATCCTTTTCACAGAAATAATGGCAAAAACTTCCCAAACATGGATAAAGAATTTGACATACAAATAAATGAAGCTTATAGAATTCCAAATAGCCATGATCAAAATAAATCTACACCAAGACATGTAATAATGATGCTAGAAATTCAACACAAGAACAAAATATTAAAAGCAAGTAGATCCAATTTTAAAATAAGCAAAAGCCTCAAGATCTTCTCCAAAGAGAATATATACATGAAAAGATGTTCAACATCATCAGTCATTAAGGAAATGAAGATAAAATCCAAAATGAGGTACTACCATGCTTCTACTCAAATAGTTAAAATTTAAAAATAACACCACTAAGACCTGATGAGGACATGGAACAACTAAAACTCACACTGCCGGTAGGAATATAAAATGGTATAACTGCCTTGGGAAACAGTTTGGAAATTTCTTATGAAGTTAAACATATACTTATCACATCACCCAACTATTCCACTTATGGGTACCTATCTTAGAGAAATGAAAGTTTAAGTCCCCCAGTCTGAAGGTTCAAACATCCTTAAAGGAGTGTCATAATTCCACATTATGGAATATTAAACAGTAATAAAAAACGAGAACAGAGTACTAATATATGCAAAACTTGGATGATTCTCAAAAGCATTCTAGGTAAAAGAAGCAATCTCAAAAGTGTACATACTGTAGGATCTACATAGAACTCTTAAAATAACACTCTTTTTTTTTTTTTTTTTTTTTTTTTTATTTAAGAGGAAAAAGAGAAAAACACAAAACAAACCAAAGCGGCGTAAGGGTACATGCAATACAGAACTACAAAACAAAACAAAACAAAACAAAACAAAACAAAACAAAACAAAACAAAACAAAACAAAACAAAAAAACATAACAGTAAGAAATCACCTGCTAGTAGGTTACACACTATCTTCTTGAAAATAGTTTCTCAAATCACAGTATCAAAGAACACAAGGTGGACATTCAAACAGGGAGACTGCAAACAGCTGTGTTCAATGTTCCAAAAACATTGATAAAGTCAGCTATTTAACACCCCCAAACACACTTGCTGTTATATCCGTCAGAGCTCTTTTTCTTTTTTTCCCTCTCTTTTTTACAACAAAATTTACACATCTTGGATTTTATTACTCCTTAGTGCTTATTACTTTCTTTGGGGGGGGGGAAGAATACAGTCAAATATGGCAAAACAAAGCTGTCAGTCAATACCAAGGATAGACATAGCACATGGTGTAGAACAGAGTACAAGTTTATCAACAATGGTTATCAACGTTGTCCCTTGTTTCCTTAAAAAGAATTGTCTATCTTATTAGATATTATAAAGTTGGACAAAACAGTAGAGAACAAGACCAATAAAACTTAGGCATTGTAAACATTACAGGACTTCCAAAGAAGACAATAGTCAAACCAGAATGAGTATCTTAGTGAATCTTATTGTCTTCAAAGTAGTTGCCTATGTCTTCAAACTTGATACTATCATATAGAATGGAACAGAGTCTAATCAGTCAAAACAAGATCGTGGGAGTACTACAGGACTTCAAAACAAGTTAATAGGAAATCGAAAAGAGTTACTATTTATATATCCTAATTTTTTGAATTTTTTCTTTAATTAAGACAAACATAAGAAATGACTAAATAATTTTTTTTGAAACAATAAGGGGGAGATTGAGATAAAACAGGACATAACAATATAAATAATGATTCAAATATATAAAAATATGTGGTAATCATGATTCCCCATTAGGTGGCCTTGAAGCCTTATAAAGTTTTCACTCATTAATTAGAAAGGCTTTATTCTGGGCTTCTTGATATAAAATAACACTCTTAAAATAACAAAACTATAGTGACAGAGAACAGATCAGTGATGGCCAATGTTTAGGTATGTGAAGACAGGTATGATTGCAAAGAGATAAAAACATAATGGGTTTGGGGGGTTGCTAGAACTATTCTGTATCCTGATTATGGTAAAGGTTACATAAACTTTCCTGTATATTAAAAATCATGGAATCGCACACCCCTTAAAACCCTAAATTTACAGTATGCTCCAATAAAACAATAAAATTAAAAAGAAAAACTAAAATGCCCAGGTCTATTTCCAAAATTAGTGAGTCATAGTCTCCAGTAACACAACGAAGTTGGCTGCGTTTTTAAGAAGATTCATGGGTGATCTAAACATAGCACACCTAGCATATCCTTTTCATTCCCAGAATACTTTCCCACATAAATACGCATCTTCTGGAATAAGAAGTTTTTAACCTCTAAGAAGTCTCCTACACTTTCAGGCCAAAATAATTCTTTACTCCTACAGCTTCCTCTAATTATAACAACACTTACCTGATTAAGATTATTTTGTGTTCATTCCCTTCAATTTTCTCCTAAACAGCAAATGACTTTATTTTACATGTTTATATTCCTCATGCTTAGCACAAAATTTGTAAAAAACAGGTATTTAAATGTTTCTTGAAGAAAGCACTGTGAAAATAGTTTTATCAGAAAGTTCAATATATATCTCCTCTTCTCCAAAAGGATATAATGTCTTTACTTATGCTGCTAACATCCAAACCTGCAGATAGCTCAGATCACACTCTTTAGAAGATTTTTTTCATGTTTATACCAGCGACTAAACAGCTTTACTTACACATCCACAAAGCTTTAAACTCAATTTTACATAACAATCCCTTTTATAGCTCAACTCTTTTGTCTCATGTGCTTATTTTCTTGTACTGTCATTTTTGATGAACAGTATCAAGAGTTCAAAATCACTTCATTAGAAATCTTACCCATCTTACATGGTTTCTTTTTCCTCATTTCATGTCAAACTCAAACAGCAATGCCTGTTGTTTTGCTGAAAAGTTTTCTATATTTAATACCTCAGGTTCAAAACCTTTCTTTTACACTGAAGCTATGGAAACAATTTATTAATGTATTGGTCTCACTGCATCCCAGCAATCTATCACAAGGCCAACAGAGTGATTTTCTAGACCACTGCTTTCATTTCACTGCTTTTCTTGGCACCCTACTTTCTATAAGAAAAAGTCAGAACTCCTTAGCATGGCACAAAAAGTCTTCAATGATCTGACCCTTGCTTTCTTCCCTAGACTCTATCCCACAATTGTACTGAACTTCGTGTAGTTCAGCAATGCGAACTTCCTATAGTTCCCAAGTGTAGCCATGATTTCTCATATCTTCATGCTCAAGCAAATAATTCTGCCTGTATTTTTCTTTTTAAATAGCATACTCTCCTGAAATCTACCAAGAAAAGGTCTAGGACAGTGGTAGTAAATCTGGTACACATGCCACAGAAGGATCTTCATTCATTGAAAGTTCTAAAAGGTTCACCATCATCTTTTTAAGATGATCCCAAAGCTTTTCCATGACTCCAAAACCAACATGACTTGACTCTGCGAAAGAACTACTCAATTCTTTCTTTGGGTTTCTATCAATTTCGTATGACTACTATAGCATCTACTTACTACTTATGTATTTATGCAAACCTGTCTCCTCCACCGTAAAAAGTATAAGCGCCCTAAAGACAGGAACCATGTATGACTATTCCCTAGCTTCCCTAGTATCTAATATAATTTTAAGATGCAGTCGAGACATTCAATAAATGTTTAGTAATTAAGACAGCAAAAGCTATTCAGTCTTTATATCAGTTTTTAACTGTGGTAAAACTAGAGCTCATGATAACAGAATTTAACATATAAAACATTAGGTTGTTTCAAGCACATATAGCAAAATTCACTCATTTGCCTTTGTACCAGAAAATAGCTAATTAATGAACATTATTTCCCACATGCACAAAGTAATGAAACTTTACACCTTTTAAATAATATACATGGTTTGTAAGTGCAATGAAAAGGTTATTTGTGATACTTTCTCACCTCATCATTCAGCACCTTTCTATGTTCTTCCTAACTACAACCTCATGTTATCCTTATGTTATATAAAAAGCTTCTCTCAGACCTATTCCAGTCCTGTCATGCTCTATAATGCCCCATGTTTCGAACATATGAATTTTTCATTCATTATTCCAATCAAATATTTTTGAGTGGGCAAAACTCAATTTGTTTGTTTCTGAGATCCTAGGGATTGAACCCCAAGGTGTACTACCACAGAGCTATATCCCCATCTCTGGTGTTTGTTTTTGAGAGGTCTCAGTTCCCTATGCTGGCCTCAAGCTTGTGATTCTCCTGTTCGTTCATCAGCGTCCCGAGTAGCTGGGCTTACAGGCACATGCCACCAACCCTAGTTAAAAAACCCCATCTTAAAAAACAGATTTTTAAGAAAAAAATGTACTCACTCAACACTTGGGACGCTGAGCCTCGAGGACTGTCACAAATTTGAGACCAGCCCAGGTTACACAATGAGTTCAAGGCCCGCCTAAACTACAAATAAAACTTGTCTCAAAAAACAAGTTGTAATCAAATTATAATGGGGGGAGAAGAGTGTAGTACAGTGATAAGACGTTTACCTAGCATGCACAAGGCCTTGAATTTGGTCTTCAACATGGCATGTATGCATAAATAAGAGAAAGTCATAATGGAAGATACAAATTTCAGCTGTTTTCCAAAGCACTATCAATATGAAATATGAGTATAAGGAACATCTACAACTCAATACTGTTTCGTCATTCCAATGATATTTACAGGAAAATACTTGGTAAGTTACAGGTTCTATATAACTGAAAAGAATTTGGATATAGATCCAAGAATCTGCATGAAGAAATCTATTCTGATTAGTAGGTTTTCTGTAGACATCATATTAACTTGATATTCTCTGTCTTCTATATGTATCTCTTATACTTTTAGCTTCTTATGCTAGGGTCTAGTGACAGTCTGCTATCAACCTCTTTTGCTACCATATTAAATTTTCCTCCACTTCCACAATTTAGTGGTCATTTGGTATGGTAAGTCACATCAAATGTTGTTGACTGCAGGTTAATTTAAATTTCAAATTACCCTAATGATGATGATGATGACGATGACTAGAGCACCGTGGACTGAAGCCAGGGCCTGAGTGAGTGCTCTACCACTGAACTAACATCCCTGGGTAACTCTTTCTTCTTTTTTTGATTTTTTGAGTCAGGATTTCAATATGCAGCCTAGGCAGGCCTCAAACTCGTGTTCTGCCTACCTCAATCTCCTGAATGCTAGAATTACAGGCTTACACCACCACATCTGGGCACTCTTATTTTTAAAGTGTCTCAGTGGCTTTAAAATTTGTCTTTATGAGTGATGAATGTTTCATTATCAATAAAATAGATTCTGAGAATTTACAAAGGAAGGAAAGAAAATCAGGAGGGAAGGAACAGTTAAAAAAAATGAAATAAGCTGGGAGCATGCTATATACCTATAGTCTCAGTATTTGGAAGCTGAGCATAGGAGTTTAAAGGTCACTTCAGTCTACAAAAAAAAAAAAAAAAAAGAACTGAAATATGGCTGGGATTTGGATACTGGCTTGAGGGTCCTCCAAAAGTCTGTAATTGAAGACTTGGTTTGCAGGATGGCGCTACTAGGAGGTAGCAGAACCTTTGGAAGGTGAGGCCTAGTGAGAAATACTTAGGTGCACGTGTGTGTGCACTTAAATGGAATATAGGACCTGATCTTCTCTTTCTGGCTTGAGATTGAGCTTTTGTTCCCACACATTCTTCTGTCATAATGTGCCACCATCTACCTCTTCAGCAGAACTGAACTAATGCAGGCACCATGCCTTTGAACCTCCAAAACCGAGGGTTCAATAAGCCTTCTCAATGTAAGTTAGTTGCCACAGGCATTTCATTGTGACAGCACAGGTACTGCAGTAGAACAAAGCTAACCAATATTATTACCGTAATTTTTTAAGTGAAAAATTCATGACAAAAATAAGAATTTAAAAAAACTAAAAGAACTGAAGAAAAGGCTAACATTCTCAACAACATTAAATACCCAAAATCATATATTTCAGCTTTCTTACTTCCTGAAAGCCTGACTATCTTGCTCAAAATATATGGAAACACTACTAAATCAACAAAACTTTAACATTAAGAATTTTTAGTCAAGCAAAATATTGAAAGACACCTTAATTACACAGTACAAAACAGTTTTAGACATGCATGTGGGGCAAAATCTTTCAAAGCTCTTTACTTACTATCAGTGAAAGATAACATTACTTTTATAAATGTAAGAAAACTTCAGTAAGACTGAATCTGGGAAAGTATATTTTGAATTAAGGGCTACCCAATTTAACAATATAAAACTAAAAACTGCCTTGTAAATATTTATAATTTTAATTTAGTAACAAAATGGGTAACCAACCTTTACAAAGACATTTTGCATTCAAAGGAAGAAAAATCAAGCAAACAAAAACTATAATGGTGATGATACTGAGAACCTAACATTTTATTAAGGAAATCAGAATTCTGCACATTAATTGCCTATTCAAGTGTGCTTTTTAAAATGTAAAAGAAAATTAAAAATTGAAAAAAATATTTTTAATTAGTTTTATTGGTATTCTTCTGATATACATAATGATTGCAATCACAGGGAATCTATACCTGTACATTATATGTCTTAATTCTTTTTTCCCTATTCTCCTTTCCATCTTGAGCTCTCCTCTCTTCATTTACAAACTTTGTTTTTCTTCTAATCTCTTTCTTCCCTTTCATCTCTTTCCCCTCAACATTCCCAAGCTCCCCTTTCCATCTGAACTTTTTTTTCTACTTCCCATTATCTGTCATCTGTTTTGGTCCTAATTTATACTTTAGGTTTCTCACACAAGAGAAACGATATAATGCTTAAACATGTCCAGTTTATTTCACTTAAAAGTATAGTCTCAAAATGCATCCATTTACCCTAAAAATGTCTCAAGTTTATCCTTCTTTAGGGCAGAGCAGTACTCCACTGTATATAAAAAGCACATCTTTATTCACTCATCCATTGGGCAGAGAAAATAATTTGACTATTTTATAAGGAAAATAACTCACTGAAAACTACACATAAAAGTTTAACAGTTTTAACTGACTTTAATGGAAGGATCTGCTACATATGGTATTACTAACAAAAGTACCTTTTCCTTCTAATTTGCAATTTGGTCTTTTCTAACAGACATAGACATTGATATGGTTCCATTCTTATTTCCAAAGATAATACCACATAAATTATACATAAGCTTTTGCTTGTTGCTGCATCCTCAACTATCAGGGAAATAACAAAATTTAAGGAACGAAATAAAGATTCAATAAAATGTTAAACAAAGTAATCGACATCTTCCCAACTATAACACTTTAAATGTAATAAATGTGAAGGAAAGTTTTTAGAAAGCTGATTAATATATTAATAAAATTCTTAGAAATTCTAAAATTCTAAAATTTTCTAATGTAAACATTAGAAAACTGAAAGATTCTAAATCATTTGGAAAAGCAAGCAATACTAAAAGAGCCAATGCAGACTCATCAGTCCTATCAGATACCATATTAATGGTATGCTAGTATAAATTAAAAATAATAATGAAATAAGATATGATGTTAAATTACTTAGGAACAAGCTACATCATCTATCAATTCAGAGGGAAAAAATGAACTTGTTAAATCAGATCTCATAATTTACCCTACTTACTGTGGTATAAAGTTTGTTTATTCCTAATAGTAAGAGGTTGAGGCTTTGGTAAATGACTAGGTCACTGAGGGTGGAGACTTCATGAACGGGATTAAGTACCCTTATTATAAAAGCAGCTAGAGGGAGACAGGAGTATATGCCTGCAATTTCAGCTATTTGGGAGGCTGAGGCAAGAGGATCACAAGTTCAAGGTCAGTCTGGGCAACTTAGTGAGACTTTCTTTCAAAATAAAATTTTAAAATTTTAAAGAGGGCACATCTGTAATCCCAGCCCTGAGAGAGGATAAAATAGGAAGACCAAGTTCAAATGGAAAGCTTAGATCCTGTCTTTAAAAAAAAAAAAAATGTGGGGATGTAGTTCAGTGACAATGCCCCTGGATTCAATCCCTCAGTCCTTCAAGAAGAAAGGAGGGAAGGAGAGAGGACAGTAAAGGAGAAGAGGCCTGGGGAGTCTGCCTAACATGGAACGTTAGGATCAGATTCCTAACACCTAAAAATAATAAATATTTTACAAAGTTAAAAAAAATTTTTTTAAAAGCCATGAAGAGTTTATTTGCTTCTTCCATGTTAGAATACAACTAGAAAGTACTGCCTATGAGGGATAGAACTTCAACAGACAAGGATCTTTGACTTCCCAGCCTCCAGAAATGTAAGCCACTATATTTTGTTTCTAAGCCATTGGTTTATTTTGTATAGTGGCTCAAACAGATTAAGACATGCTCTAGTAAAGCCTATAAAAAATACAAAAAGTAAAAATTTATCAAATATATGCAAAAGTATGTTAGCTATTATAGGTGGCTTTTTAGGACAGAAAAAAATACACAAGATGAAAAATGGATCACAACCAATAAATCTAAGCAGAACAAACACCGTGTCTTGTTTTCTTAGTACTCTACTGTTGCACCTGATTATGGGAATCTTGCCTGAAGGAGTAAGTCATAACTGGTCATATTCTAACCCAATGATCTCAATCTTTTTTTTAATTTTTAATTTTTATTTTTTTTAATGATCTCAAACTTAAAGAATCTATTCTAGTTCTATATACAGAACACTTAATTCTGTAGAAAGTAATTTTAAGTACAGAATTTAAATGTTCATTAAAAACATGTTAAAAACATTTAAACAAATGACAATATTAAAATGCTATGTAGCAAGACAACACACACACATCTCTCTTCATACAGAGACACTCACAAAACGTATATGACATTTATGAGCACAGAAATTGAAAATTGTAATTATATAGTAGCTACATTTATATATTGTACTGATAGAAGCCACTGAGAAAGGCAATATTTTTAGGTAACAGTCTTCTTTATAATTTTACACAAGATAAAATTTTATTAAGATTCTGTTTTAAAGTAATTTGAGATGTTACAAACTCTTAAAGGATTAGGGATACATGTACAATTAAAGCTAGCCTACCCAAACACCTTGGTTCAGGAGAGCTAAAATTTCCAGATGGCTTATATTAGCAAAACTTCAAAACTCTGTTAAAGACACATGGGAATATAGTACATAGAATCTGTATACTTCTTAAAGCAGAATGCAGAAAGTTGAATTTGCATGATAGATTCAGGGATGCCAATATGAACTCACACGGTACAAAGCATATTTTCCTGTATTGCTGAGGGTTTTTTTTTTAATGCTTTGTCCTTTTTACATAACTACTCTTCCTTTCCACTGCAGTCCTTCTTATCCTTTTTGTAACCTTTACTTATAAACATATAATATAGTAGTTAAAGATGCAGGACTACCACTTTAAGCCAAAAAGCAGGTACTGAGCAAGCTCCAAAGCAGCTCTGTGTAGTTATATTCCCATTTGCCAAACACAAACTTCACATTCAGTTTCTTCAACTATAAAATGTAGATAATTACTGTACTGTACTCAAACAGGTTATTTCGAATACTAATTAAGATAAAGCCAATAAAGTATTAAATTGGCACAGAAGCTGACATACATAAATGTTCAATACATGTTAGTTGTTCTTCCTTTTCCTACAACTGCCTTAGAAATTAAATTGCTCAAACTGTTGAAGAATGTTTGCATATTTGACAAATCTAGTGTATGTGTGTAGAATAAAGTCTAGAAAAAAGTTAACAGTTCAGTAAGATAATACTTCATACATAAACTTATCATGCAGCCTTAGCAAGTCCATTCCTAGGTTATACACCAAAGTAATAATTTATGTTCACAAACTTACACACAAATAATTACAGCAGCATTACTTATTCAACCCAAATGTATATGAACTGGCGAATGCATAAGCAATCGGAGGTACTGGCTGGGCATATGCCTCATCTGAAAATCTCCAAATTAATCCAGAACTTTTTGAGTGTCAGGACAGCACTAAAAACATTGCAGATTTTGGAGCATTTCAGAGTTCTGGATTAAGAATGCTTCCTTTTCTAGGTATCTTCTTGAAATGCTTAAGAGTATATCAGAAGGATATATGCATCCCCATGTTTATAGAAGCATAATTTATAATAGCTAAATCTTGGAAATGACTCATATGCCCTTCAATTGATGAAAGGATAAAGAAAAAATGCTATTTGCATACAATGGAGTACTACTCTGCCACAAAGGAGGATAAACTGGAGTCATTTTTTAGGTGAATGGATGTACCTTGAGACCATAATTTTAAATGAAATAAACCAGACACATGAATTGAAATATTGCACTGTTTCTCTTATGTGAAAAACTCAAAGGATAAAGGAGTAAAATGGAGGATTAGATGTTCGGAAGTAGGAAGAACACATTCAAATGGGAAAGGGAACAAGAGGAGGCAAAAGGGAAGGGAAAAGAGATTTTTAAAGAAAGAGAATGGAGGGAAAAAATGCAAACTAACTTTTGTAAATGGGAGAGGAAGAAGAGTTGAAGGGAGGGGAGGGGAATGGGAAAAAGAATTAAAATATATTGTGTAGGGGTACAAATTCACTACAATCAATGTGATCAGGAAAATATATATTGTACTAATAAAAACAAAAGAATGCTATAATAACAAAATATATTCCAAAATCTGAAAGATTGAAATCTGAAACATCTTTTATCTCAAGTTTTGGATAAGGGACACAACTCGTATGTCCAAACAATGAAATATTATGTTCACCAATATACCAAGAAATGAAGTGTTGACATATGCTACATGAATGAACTTAAAAAACACACTGATTGAAAGAAGTCAGACACAAAACACCATCTATGTACAATTGAACTGCATTTATTTGAAATATAAAGAAAAGACAGAGTCAGAAAGTAGTTTAGTAGATGTGTGGAACTGTTGGTAGCATCAAAGATTACTGCAAATAGGCACTGGGGATCTTTTTAAGGTGATGGGGAAAAGGTCTTTAAACTAAATTATAAGGATGACTATACAACTACGGAAATTTACCGGTAATCATTATGGTTAAATTTTATAACATGTAAACTATACCGCAATAGTTTTTTGTTTTTCATTTTTGAAAAGTGAACAGTGGCTGGAGTACAGTGTAGTGGTATACTGTTTGCCTAGTATACATTACATCTCTGTGATCAACACCTAAAGCCAAAGGGAAAAACCAGTTCATAATGGTTATCTACAGGTTAAATACGTCAGGGTGATATTTTTATAATTTTACTGTTAAAATGGCCTGAAGAAAGTTAAAAATAAGAACACTGCTCAATTTCTTGAAATTGTAAAAGCAGACTGGAATAAAGGCCATCAGGATTTTTCTCTGTTAAAAGTGCTTGGTCTGGACTTAATTCTGACATCAAAATAATAATAATAATAAAGTGCTTGGCCTTCATATTTTACAGTATTGAAAGTACTTGACCGGGCCGGGGATTTAGCTCAGTGGCATAAGCGCCTGCCTGCCTGGCACACTTGAGGTCATGAGTTCGATCCCTGGTACCAAAAAAAAAAAAAAAGAAAGAAAGTACTTGACCTACAGTACTCATATTTTTAATTCTTGCATTTCTCAGAAAAGTTCTGGAGAGACAAAGAGTTGTTGATCAGCTGGTTAAGTATATATTTTGGATTCGAAATTGATAGAAACTGGGGCTGGGGATTTCGCTCAGCGGCATAAGCGCCTGCCTTGCAAGCAGGAAGTCGTGGGTTCGATCCCCGGTACCGATAAAAAGGAAAAAGACAAAAAAAAAAAAAAGAAAAGGAAAGAAATTGATAGAAACTAATGGCCCTGTGGAGTATTCAAGATATTGACATAGGTAATATTTTGCCATAAAATATTTTAAGGATTATTTTTCCTGAATTAAAAGGTGATATACACTGTGGGTTACACACACAATTGTTATATGAAGTCTACATCTAAGCAAAACAAAATGTCAAAGCAGAATACAAAATTTTTAAATACTTGATTACAGAATCCTCTTTTTCCAAAACATTCTACTTAACACATTAAAACTTAAGAATCACTGCCTTCTAAAGTTATGAAACAATTAGAGATGAGTCAAAGATAGTACCTGATTGTGTAAATGTGTATTTGGCAGACTCTATAAGTAGAAGTGCAAAGAGAAATCAAACTGAGACTGACAGGTGTTATTACTTTAGATCTAAAATACCTCCCAAAATTTTCATGTGTGCTAATGGTGATTGCATCAAGGGGTACCATACTCCTCAGTGGACTCATCCACTGTTAAGTTCAGTAGCTGAATATGCTAGTAGGAGAAGGGACCTCCCTTTGCTCTCTGGCTAACTGCTTCCTGGCTGCCATGAGTAAGTCTTTTCCTCTGCCACATCCCTCCGCCGTCATGTTTCTTCCTTGGAGCCTGTTGCCCATGAACTGAAACCATAAGCCTAAATAAACCCTTCCTTTAAATTGTAGTTGCTTGGTCTTGTGTCTAGTGATAGAAAAGTGACTACTATATTTCCCTGAAAATAAGACCAGGTCTTGGGGAGAAAAAAAAATGGCAGCTTGCTAGGGGATTGGGCAGAGAGTCTCTCTGGAGAAATCATATTAGATGCTAGAATATGACAACATGGAGAGGGCCAGACGAATGGATAACGATTCTTATTAACCAAGACAACACGGCTGGAGGATTTAAAGTCATGCTGAGACTGCGAAGGCTGATAACGGGAGGCTGCAAATCCCGCGCCTTTAATGTGGCAAACTGACCAGTGGACCCAACAGGAAAAGCTGTGATGGCTTTTGGTGACTGCTGGAAATTGGGACCTGGGACCCCGCAAAGCAGCCAGGGCCGTCCGGCTGCGCAGGAGGAGATTGTGAAAAGCTCTGAAGCTCCAAAGCCGAACACTGTGCAGTTTTCTGACCATTCCACGCTGTGCCGGGAACACAGTGAAGGCAAGCAGCGTAGCGTGCAGTAGACTCAAGAGGAAGACCTGCACCAAGCTCTGGTGAGTGCTGGGGACTGGGTCCTGGGGCAGCTGTGACTGGCCAGAGAACATTTTGGAATAGGGCAGAGCCCGCCACCATGGCGACATCAATAACACAGAGAGTCTGGCAGAAGACATCTTAGAGTTGGGCAGAACCTGCAGCTCGGTGACATCACCAAGTCTCCCCTGGCACAGAGAGGTCTGGTGGAGGACATCTTGAAATTGGGCAGAGCCTGGTGCCGTGTTGGCTTCAGCGTCATACAGAGAACTAGTAGAAGACATCTTGGAACTGGGCAGACCCGCTGTCCGGGTACTCCTGGCACAGAGAGGTCTGGAAGAGAACAGCTGGGATTGGGGCAGAACCCTGTGCCACGGTGACATTAGTCAGCTGCTTCTGGCACAGAGAGAACTGGCAGGATCTGCTGGGGCTGAACCAAGCCTCTGCTTGGGGCCCAATAAGCAGATACAAAATAGTCGCAACTCTGTGACATCCAGAAAGTACAGCCTAATTTACAATTGGCTGGCACAGAGGCTGGAGGCTAGCCTGCACCTTCCCTGTATCCCTGCCTACCCCAGATAACAGCAAATTGGGGAAGACAGCAAAAACTCAAGTCAGCACGCTTCTGAAAGGCCCTAAGCAATACAGAGAGGGCCAGAGACCCCCAGGACACACCAGTCTGAAAGAAACCAGAAACATGACAAGAGATAAGAATAAAAAAAATCTCCAGCTGCCCAACAGGAGAAAATAAGCCTGGAGAAGTAAACACTGAAGAGAACAAGCACGGTAACCATCGAATACTGGACACAGCATCAGCTGAGATTAAAAAATACCTCCATGACCTCATAGATGAATTTAAAGCTGTACTCCTGATCCAAATGAAGCAAGATATAAAGAAATTAATTAAAGAAATGACAAGCCCTGCCCAAGAGAACACAGATGGAAGAACTGAGGAAATCAGAAAAGAAAGAGAAACTTCTGAAGAAGAATTTAAACATAACTTAGAATACATGAAACAAATCCAAAGAGATTACCAGGAAACTAAAAACTCCATTGTACACTGGCAAAATGCCCTGACAGAAACTAAAGCCAGCCTTCTGAAACTTGAAGAGAGATTTATAACATATGATCATGAAAAAAAACCTCTTAAAAATAACAAGGAACCAGAAAGAAACAATTCAAAGGCTAGAAGACAACAAAAGGATACATAACTTAAGAATAAAGAATGTGAATGAGGAAGCAGGAGCAACCAAGAATGAAATACAAAGAATATTCAGATATATTAAAGCAAAATTTCCCATGTATAGCAAAAAGAAATGATATCCAGATAAAAGAGGCATACAGAACACCAGCTACATATAACCAAAACAGATCTATGCCTAGACATATAATAATCAAGATTCCAGAAATCCACCAAAAGAACAGAATATTAAAAGCAGCCAGAGCAAAGAAGCAGATTACCTACAATGGGAAAATTATCAAAATAACAACAGACTTATCAACACA
Source organism: Cavia porcellus (assembly GCF_034190915.1). Taxonomy (NCBI): domain Eukaryota; kingdom Metazoa; phylum Chordata; class Mammalia; order Rodentia; family Caviidae; genus Cavia; species Cavia porcellus. The sequence goes on from NW_026947493.1 coordinate 43,761,755, forward strand.
AACTCTTAAGTCAAGAAGGGAATGGGGAGAAATATTCCAAGTCCTGAAAGAAAATAATATGCAACCAAGACTCATATACCGGTCAAAACTCTCTCTCAAAATTAATGGAGAAATAAGATGCTTCCAAGACAAGGAGGAACTGTGGGAGTTCGCGGCCACCAATCCAACCCTACAGAGAGTGCTGAAGGACATTCCAGAGAGAGGAAGGGATACCAGGATTCCAGCAACAGTGGCAGAGAGGCCTCAATGAACGGAACAGACAGTGGAATGAGGGAATAAGGTGGACAAACTATAGCAGAAAAGTGGAGTAGTAGACATGAGGCAGAGACAGTAAGCTATCGTCCTTAGTATAGACAGCTCTGAAACACTATAAAAAAAGGCAAAGGTCATTGTTAATAGTGTATCAGGGTTTAAAAGACACAGTAGTCTTATCATCATATTTAGTTTGAATTTAATTTGTTCTGATCTGTCCACCCATGTCAGATTTGAGGGTATGGACATTTGACCCAAAGGTAACTTAAACTGAAATCCTGTATTACTTACATTGTCTTACTATGACTGATCTTAATTGAATCCGATTCATAAGACCACAGTTTGCCTTGGCTGATTTTATTTGAATTTAGTATGCTTGTTAGTATCAACCCTAAAAGTAGAGGCAACTACTCTGAAGATGACAGGATGTAAAGGATATCCATACTGGTATTAATTATTAACAGCTCTCAAATTCTACAATGCTTTCGAGGTTGTATTTTTATAAAAATAGGTAATACTATGTTTAACTATATTAAACCGATGATGTGGACAAGTCTATTGAAAATGACAAGAGAAAATAATAGTAACTACGGAAGATCACCTATATTGTGGTCTTATATGTCTTATCCATTGCATGTTTTTCTGGGAATTTGTTTTGCTGTCTTGTTATGATTTGTTTTTCCCTATAATACAGAGAGGATAGATATATATGTAGAAATTCACACATGAGACTTTTTAAAAAAATTATTTACGGGAACAGATTATATAATGCAAGATGTAATGAACAGATACTCTGAAAAGGAGACACTAAGAAACCCAATGCTAATTTTTAGCATTATGATATAAATTCTAACAATACTATTATTCACTGATCAGAATGATATTAGTCTAGTCTCTTGGGTTCAGTTTCAGCATATGTAAAGATGGGGACGGCTACCACAAAGAGAATGAAAGATGTGATGGTAAGATTATTGTCTTCCCCAGTGGTAGATCTTGAAGACCTGGAAAGCCTTCATCATCCTGTGATGATTTGATTACTTCTATAACATGCAATATGTATATAATGTGGGTGAATATGGGGACAACTATTGGTAAGAAACTAGAGACAGTTAGACAGACAGTGAAAATCTCCAGTGGACTTGCTTTGAAATCTGTATTTCTTTAAATTGTTTTTTTAACTGTTTTGTTCTGTTTTGAAATGTTTAATCTTACCCTCTTTGAGATGTAAAACAAGTGTGTAGGACAGATAACCATACTACTGAGTTTTTGTTCGATCAATGAGCAGAACTGGTTGCAGTGTCACTTTTTGAATGTCATTTTAAATACTTTAATTTTGTAACCTGAACAGCTATTTCTAAGATGACAATATGTAATTTATCAACCAGCGATTTCTTACCGTTTATTTTTCTGTAATTTTGTATTATTTCTACTCTTTTTTATCTCCATGTATTTTTTTTTTGTTTCCTTTTCTTTAAATAAAAAAAAAAAAGACCAGGTCTTATATTAATTTTTTGCTCCAGAGGAACAATAAGGCTTATTTTCAGATCAATGTCTTATTGTTTTGCATGAATTACAATCTACATTTATTTATGTAAAAAAAAATCTGTATTTATTGAAATACAGTAATGTCATCCTTTGGAACATGGTCTGAACTCTCCAAACTCCCAATTCCATCCTGAGTTTCTTGCAATTCCATTTCCTGTAGAATCACTGACCCTAATCTCTCATGTATAGTAATAGAATTCCCCTAAATGAGCACTTGTCCATGTAGACTGCTTGTAGTGCATCGTTACAACATACGATATATTGAACTAAGCACTATGAAGATTCAAACTACACACAACCACATTCATCATCAAGTGTACATGTTATTCATGCACTGGGTCTATACTCCGATTGAGCATTCAGCAGTAAGTCTGAAGGTTATCCATTTACATGGATGTTCTCTCTTGTCCAAAGGTTCTTGCTTGGGTATTTACAAATACTTAACTATAATTTTGTGGTGGACTGACAAATGGTGGTCACCTTGTAACAACCAGCTGAAGTGAAGGTTGTTGCCAACAGCATAAAAAAGAGTACTGGAGGGGAAGATAGTATGCTGCTGATTCTCCTGAAGAAGCCTGTCATGCTGGTTTTCCTGATATGAACTCAGATGTTCTCATCAGAGAACCGCAGGTCCTCACTGTCACTGAGGATGGTTGTGGTTCTTTTGAGAGAGCTCTGCTCCATACGTTAAGCATTACTTAAAAACCTGGGGGCTAGTAGAGAAAGTCCACTGGTACAGACTTTCTAGCTTCTACCACAGGCCTTTGGGCTGTGCCAGTGCAGATCCTTGATACAGATTTGCATGAGACATTGTCATGGGCTCTAGGCCTCCAGTCACACTCATGGAGGATACTGCCACAGCCTCTTATCTAGGTCTTCAGCTGGATTCTTTGGGTCTCTATTGTGTAGAAAGATTTCCCACACTCTTTCACATTTGATTCTTTGGGTGCATATTATAAAATAATCCTATAAATTATGCATCCTGTGTTAAATCTATTCCCCTGTAAATCCTGACTATAAAAACTTTACATTACCATTTAAGTGTTACAATCAATCCAATTATTCATATACATATACCTATATATACATATACATATATATATATATCTTTTTGGTAATTCAACAAGATCATCATGTGTTTAGTAGTACTAATTAGTAGTACTAATGTACTAAATGTGTCTAGCTGAAAATCTTAACTGGGGCTTCTATTTGGGGTAGGGTTTATAGTACACTATTTCTAGCATTCTGAAAAATCATGCTAGGGCTTATTTTCTAGTTAGGTCTTATTTTTGGGGAAATGTGGTACGACAAAAATGTTAGGATAAACGGCACTTTTATTATCTTTCAAGAGCTGCCTAAATAAATTACCATAAAATCAACGGCAATTTACTCTCTCTCAGTTCTGGATGCCAGATATCTAAAGTCAAGGAGTTAGCAAAACCATGCTATCCCTGAAGGTTGCAGAGAAGCATGTGCCCTTTTGAGCTTCTAGCATTGCCTCTTGACTGTGGCAGCATAACTCTAAATTTACACCTCCATTTTCACATGGCCATCTTCCTTCATGTGTTTCTGTGTTTCTTTCTCCTCTTTTCTCCTGTAATGGGAACTGAATCTAGGACTGTCACACTAAGACACATCCTCTGCCTTTGCTTCAGCTTCCCAAAGTACTGGGATTACAGGTATGTACTAGCATAAAAACTTCTGGATTCCCTTCCTCTTTTAAGAACTTGGATTTAAGGCTCACTCTAAATCCAAGATGATTTCATAGTGAGATCTTTGTATCTGCAAAGATCCTGTCTCAGAAGGAATCAAACAAGTAAAAGACACTACAGGAACAACAACAAAAAAAAAATTCACTGAAAAGAACTGACAACTCCAAATTGTTTCGTATCACTCTATCCATACACTATAATGTGTTCTTAGGAAAATATGTCCCATTACATCATCATAAAAGTTCATCATTGAAGAATTACAAAATACATGTAAAATGCTAAGTGAAATTGTTTTTCTTATATAAAAAGCTATTTTCCAAAAGCTCACTGTCCTTATGTTTCTCCACTAATATGAATGCCAGCTCCAATCATCCTGTACCTCTGACTACAATCTGGATGTCATCATTCAACCACTCTCTCAGAAAAACTTGCGAACACTTTCAAGATACACACTATCACTGGCCTCAACTAAGTTTCATATCTGCCACAGTGAGCCTTTAATAATGTGAAATTCTCCAGTAGCTTTCCCACACTTAAAACCCAAAATCTGCTCTCTGTTTTTTGCACTCTCTCCCAGGCACAGAAGCCTCCTTGGATTCTGAAACATACCAAGCACACACTCATCTTTCAGTTTCCTATTCCTGCTTCACCCACATAGCTTGTAAGGCTAAATCCCTGTTACTTCTCTGCTCAAATGTCAAGAGTCCTTTCTTGACAACACTAGCTAAAGTAGCACTCCTATGTTTCCCTTACTTTTCTAAACTATTTCTTTAGAAACAACCTGATAAAATAATTGTGATCTTTATTATCCTTCTCACACTATAATGTTCCATAAAACCATCTTGCACTTTATTGTTATTGGCACATCATTAGGAACAGTACCTAAAATATATGATGAATTCCACAAATATCTAAGTAAAAATACATCTAGTTTTCGTTACTTTTCAGATGGGGATGTCCCTATATTGTCAGTGTCCAGGGTTCTAGGGCTTAAGTAATCCTTCCACCTCAGCTTCCTAAGAGGTAGGCGCTACAAACATGTGTCATTGTACCCAACAAGAATCTACCTGTTTTGAAACTGCAATAATAATTTACCCATGCATTTTTCCTTTTCAACTTTCCTTCATCTATTACACGGGAAATATGATAAATATTTCCCCAAATCACTTTCCATTAATAACTTTCTCCGTAAGGTAAGCCTTAGCAAGATAAACTAGTTCCCTGTCACGGGATGGAAAAAAAAAAGAAAAGTAAAAAGTGCTATTTATCTGTTGCTACAAGTTGAAGTAAAAAAAAAAAAAAAGTGCTACTTAGAAAAGCAGTCTTCTTATTTAGATTAGTCCAGCTGCTCTTCTGCCTTTCTTCTCCTTCTCATACTGTCAACAGGACAACAACTTTCCCACTACACATGACTGTTCTGTTGGAAAAGATGGTCTCAGGAGGTAGGTTATAGTGTATCTATCTTTCCCCTTAAAGAGTCCTAAAGTTATTTCCAAGGAGCAATGTGTCCCAGATGTTAACTGCACTAATACTATACACTGAAAAGGGGTCAAGTTAATTTAGAAAAAGCTAAACAAAATTGAGCAGGTTTCTTCCTTGGAGGATATGAATTTTTCAGAATCTTAAAAGTATTCATGTATAATGTAAATTTCCAAAATAGAAACAGATTATACCCTGCAATGAAAAGTTCTTAATTAACCCAAACTTAATGTTTCAAAGACTTTCTACTAGAATTCGGACTCAAAGACATTTATTTCATTCCATGCTATACTGCAGCAAGGGTCTTAAAACCAATCAGTAATAGGAAAAAAAGGACAAATGTTCCTAAGCTCATCCTTCCAACTTTTGCATTCATCATATTCTTCCTCCTGAGCTATCTCAAAAGTTTAGGCAGTCTGGCTTACTAAAAACATTTTTTATTTCAGATATCACAGACATTTTTTAAAAGATGACTTCTTAATTGAATTAAATTATAATTAAAAGGGTCAGTGTGTGCAGGACATTGGGAATAAGTCATTTTATGGTAGATGGTAAAAAAAGACAAAAATTGAGTTACTAAAAATAACATAAAAGTGGGACCAAAGCACATATTTTTCTCTCCATTCATATATCCCTTTTTTATAACACTGCCTCCAAAATAAGAATTGGAGAAAAAAATGGGATCACTGAAGCAGAAGGCAAAACATTCTATAAAGTTTGAGTGTCAAAACTGTATTTACATTTCGAGAGAAAACTATAATTAAAGGTAACAGACTCATACTGTAAGGAAACAAGGTCAGTAGGATCACTTTTTGATAAGCAACATAAATTTATAACCTTTAAAGCCAAAAATTATTCCTCTAATGAAAATTCTCTTTTTCCATCATTCTCCTATTATCCTGGTGGGAAACTCCTCACTTTACCACTACTTCTATACATGCTTCTGATCCTTTGTAGTTATTTACTTTTTTTTTTTAAATTATAAAGAGTATCTATCTCCAGGCTAGCTTTCAACTCACTCAAACTCAAACTCAAAGTCAAACTCTAAGGATTCCTGCCTCAGAGTCTGTGCTAGGATTATAGGCATGTGTACCATTCCAGTTACTTCCCTTCCTTTTTAAAACTATCTTCTAATGCTTATTCTTTTTTCATATAAGTGCCAGTTCCCAACCTTGAATCCTTTCTAACAGAGTATCTTTATACATATCCAAAGTCAAGGTGCATAAGTTGAACTAGTCAGAGCCCTAACATCAAAGAAACTCCTAAAATTTATAAAAGGGCTGTCTGGGATGTCTCAATTATACCCTCCTTGATAAAGAAACAATGCTACTGTCAAACCCAATCCTACAACAATCCTAAATTCTTTGAAACTAAAAATAGCTCACTTGTCTCATCTGCCAGCAGATGGTCAGACTATTTTTAATTCAGGATTCTCCAGAGCAGGAGTGGATCAGACTAAGCTAGGGCAGCCTAGACAGCCTTTACTCTGCACAGCTCAAAGTTCACAGCAGAAAACTGTGAGAAGACAGGTATCAAGCGAGGGCAACAGAGAGTTAGTTGTTCCTAAGCCTGAGGGCTTCACATCAACTTGAACAATGAAAGGGGTGGTTTTTTTTTTAAGCCATTCAAAATAAAATCTGAAAAGTATGAAAATTTGAAGTAAGCTTTAAATAATTCTGCATACTTTTTAAAGATTTATTTTCTTTTTGTGAAATAAGTTTAGTATCTTTAAAAATGGTTTTTGTTGGGGCCGGTGATATAGTTCAGCGCTATAAGTACCTGTCTGGCAAGTATAAGGTCCCGAATTCAATTCTGCAACTAGCCCGCCAATTTAAAACATAATTAATTAATTTTTTAAAATGGATTTTGTTTTTAAGAAAAACCTCTAGATACTTTCTAAAAGCCTTAGGTCAAAAAATGTTCTTATGCATATATGCTAAGCTATAATTTCATAAATATTTACAGAAAACTAGTATTTGGCCATTTTTGTTAGAAGGTGGCTGAGTTGATTTTGAATACCAGTAATCATATGGCAATAAGGTGATTTTCAAACACAAAAAAGGGCAAAGTCTGGTATACAATATGTTTTTTTGCCATCCCTCTTTCTTCATCTCCATGTTGGCATTAAATAAATACCTGAGGGGAAGAGAATACAGGCAGGCATATTTAGAAGGGTTATAAGGAAACCAGGCATGGTGGCACATACCTATAATATCTAGTATTGAGTAGGTAAAGGAGGATTACAAGTTTGAGGCTAGTCTGAACAATTTAGATTCTGTCTCAAAACAGAAATTAAAAGCAAACAAAAAAATTTGTAAAAGACCCTGGGTTCAATTTCCAATACCACCACATAAAAATGTAAAAAATAAAAATAAAGAAGAAAATTATAGTAATGGTCACAAAATGACTTCTGTGCCTCCACCATCCAATCTCCACATACTAATTAATCTATAGACCCAGGACGACCACACCAGTTCATTGCTGTTTGCTTTTCTATCACACATTATGAAGAAATCAAAGGGGCCTGGCATAGGTCTCAACAGAAAAGAAAAGGTTCTACAAGTTTCTGGGGACAACACATATTTTGGGGATTTTAATTTACTGCAAGATATTAAACTTTCTACAAAGATGAAATGTGTTATCCTCCTGATCTCTGTTTGAATGATGATGTAGATGGATGACTGGAAAGGAAAGAGTTCATCAGGGATTTGCTACCACGAGATTACACACTGAGAATTTACTTTATAGAAAGTTAGATGCAATTTTTATGAAATATGGAGAAAACACCTTCCACATTTTAATTATAAAAAGTACCCTAGTGCCTAGTCCATCAAAATAAGTTTCTGCTAACTGTATGGAGGGGACTAAAAAAGTAGGATAGAACAGCTGGCACACACAGCACCATGTAATTTCTACATCTAGAAATGACAGGCACCCATTTAAAGAGCTATAGGCCCTCCAAAAATGCCAATCAAGAGTGGCAGGAATACTAAATGTACAAGTTAACAGAAAAGTATATTCATATTCACAGCACATTAGAGTGAGACTCTAGTTTTACTGAAAAGGAACTTAAAGCCCACAGAGTTGCCTACTACTGCTATGTAACAGAACTGGGACCCCAGACTTTCATTCCCATGAGCTGTCCACTAAGACATGTTTATGTATGTTAGTATTTTGGAGAAGAGAACAATATAGAAACATAAGACAGATGCACAACATACTTTCTTTAGCTAGTTAAAAAATAACATATTAAAATGTATTTTAACATGGAAAACTCAGGTCTCAAAACTAAAACTTTGTTTCGAGTCTTATGTTCTTTATCCTGCCAAATTATTTGTAGATCAATATATAACAATTCTTTTAAAAATCCTAGTATCACTCCCTCCTTCATGTTACTACAAAAAGAATTCATTTCAAGACCCAGGTATAAATTTAATTTTTCACACTACAAAACTGTTTTCTCACATATCTGGAACAGTCATTTGTTAGGTACGCAAGTAACAAAATGGGAACTTCTGATCAATGAGGGAAGCAAAACAAAACAAAACCAAAAAAACCCTAAAGGCACTATATTACAAATTCAAACATTTTTAAGTAGAACTTTCTTCAGTGTTTTTCATGTCAATTTTAAGGATCTAGAAAAAACTCTATAGCATATTATAACAAGTTAAATGGTAATATTCTATCTAATAATTAAAAAGCAAAGTTGCTTTTAATCTGCATTGAGCCCTTATTTAAGCAAACGTTTAAGTTATTATGGGTTTTCTTTACATCGTTAAGAACTTTTTTCTTCAAAGCCCATTTAACAAGCTTCATTTCTTTCCATTTGACTTAATCTATTTCCAGTAGTATAAAATAAAATGTAAACATTAGGAATATTAAATGTCCTGGATACTCCTCCAATTGATGCAAAGCAGCTATCAGTGTTCACCCTTTAACAATACCTTATCTGCCTACTCTGGCCATAGGTGTCATTGGGATTCCCCCTGCTTTGGGCTTCATTACCCTAGATCTCTTCCTCTGAACTGTAAATCACAATTGAAGCCTGAATGCAGCTGCTACTGTCCAGACATGTGGTTAGTGTCAGTGTCTTTCATTTTCCTTTCAAACCCTCCTTTTCCAAATTATCTAAAACCAATTTATCTAAAGGTTTTTTTTCCTTCCCCATTTTCACACCACCACCTCCACCTCTTAACCTCTCTCTGCTCTTGTTCTTCCAGGTCAGTCCAGTAGGCTGTACGTTACTGTTTTTCCTGTAGCAGAGGCGGAAGGATGTCAGAACCGACTGCACCTCGCCGCAAAACCCTTCTTGAGACAGTCAACAAGGGAACTCCTGCCTCTCTTCCCAAAGTATCACACCAACCGATAAAGTTACTGTAATTACAATTTGGAACCTTTCCCACGCCCAATCTTAACACATCGGCCCCACCTCAATTTTCAAGCTAATAAACAACAGCTCATCTTCTGCTTCATCACAAAGGGTAGTATCCAGTCTGCACTGCATACATAGTCCACCAATAAAATCCTCTGTCTCCAGCTGAACCACAGAACCCAAGTGCCCCGCGATCCTAAGCCCAGCCGCGTCCCTGCAGCCCAGCTGACTGCCCTTCGTCCTCCTCCCCTATAGTGCCACATATCCAGCCGAGTTTCTGTCAACTCCAGTTAGGCAGCAGACAGCTCCGCGGGGCCCGGGAAGTCGGCAGCGTAAGCCTAGGACAAACCCCCGGCGACGCCACCTCCAGCAGGCACCCCCACCCCGCCTCCTCCTTGCTCACCTAAGGCCACCTCGCAAGCTTTGCGCAGCTGGGAGTGATGCGCCTTCTTTACTTCCTTGTCGGCCAAAATCTTCTCCAGGGCCCGGGTCAAAAACATGTTCTTCGTCTTTTTCCCTTCATACATGGACGCAGAGAAGGAGGCGGCGGCTCGTCGGACCCGCGGCTCCCAGCGGCTGGAGGAGGGGAGGAGGAGGAAGAGAACAGAGAAAGGACGGGAGGTGGAGGAGGTGGGGGAGAGGAGGCGTGGAGGGCAGCGGCACAACCAGGAAGGGGAGGGCGAGCGGGGCCAGCCGCGGAGCCGGCCAGGGGCGTCGAGGTCTGCCCTCGCCCCGAAGGCCGCCCTCGAGAGCCGCGCCTGTCAGGCCTCCGCTTCTCTCAGCCTGGGGGTCGCTTCCAGGTCGCCCCTCGCACTTGTCCCTCTGGTCTGGCGGCGGCGAGGGAGCCGGGACGGGCGGCTGTATCCTGGGGCTGAGTCGGCGGTGGGGACGACTCAGAGGCCCAGTGAGAGCAGGGCTGCTTTGGCTGCTGTGGGGATGAGCACCCGCCACGGCCGCGGACTGGCTTCCATCACCGCCGGCCTGCCCCGGCCGCCATGTTGGGAGGAAACGACGCGTCACGCAGCGGCCGAACGGCTGCAGAAAAGGAAGCGGCGGCGGCGGCGGCGCTGCTTGCCCAGAGCTGCCGAGACGTCGGAGGCAGGGGGCGGAGGGCGACGCGCGTGGAGAGGCCCGAGCCGCAGCGCTACGGCGGCCCGGCGGGGTCTCGCCGCCTCCTGCGTTCGTCTGCAGGGCGGCGTGGGGCGTGGCGGGCGCCCTGCGGCTCCGAAACTAGCCCGAGGTGCTGCTCCCGGCGGTGCAGCGACAGAACCAGAGACCGTGGGTCCTGCCTCTGCTCCGGCCGGATAGGTAAGACTTCCTGGCTGCTCTGCACCTGCTTTTTGGAGATCCGCCTATGGGAGCACAGTCTTTCAGTTCCAAGGGTCACCAAAACACCCTGGCTCAATCTCAACTACGCCGGGTTTCCACCTGCCGCGCCGGATTTAAAACTCCGTTCCCAGGCACACGAAATTGCTGTTGGGACCGAGCCTTCCGATTGCCCCAGCGAGGATTCTCTGTTGGGAAAAGTAAGCAAAAAATCAGTTGAGAAGGATTCAGAAATATTTCATCTCTCTGTAGAATAAGTACATAAACTCTATTTCTGTACGCTTCTAAATTTGACTCATTTGTAGGGAAATGGATGCGCCTGGAGATCATGGAAGTGAAATTAATCAGATAGCTTAAATGTCGCGTGGTTTCGTTTATATGAGAAACTCAAAGTATAAACAGAGCAAAATAAAAATAGGTAATAGGAAACAGATTTTTTTCGCAAATTTGTAGGGGACTAAGGGAGGGAGGAAAGAAGGAGGAAAGGGAACATAAAAATTAAGATGTGTTGCGAACATGTATGTACGTGTACAACTCTCTGTGATGAATATACTGCAAACATACTAATAAAAATAATGTTTAAAAAATTTTTAAAATAGGCTTTGCAGGACAAAAAAGGTGTGTGTTTCTGACCAAGATCCCTTGAAGAACTGTGTTTCTCAATAAGAGGAAATCAGTTTCAGGTGACAAAACTAAGTACAAACAGATTAACACATGTGATTATATGTCTGCTTTAGTATCAATAATTAAAATGTCTGCAATATTTTTTTCTGAGCTAAACAATGATACTATAAAGTACATGCAGACAATTAACAGGTCTTCCTGGATGTCGATCCAGGATGTTTCAAATTCCAATCTACTGTAGTGATCCATTTAATTGTTAGACTGTCTTTCACTATTCTTTTTCCATTAAATTGCATTAGCAGTGCACTTGACCTAATGCAGCCATCCAAACTTATGGGTGTGAAAGCTATGATATGTCAAGATTTTGGAAAAAGCAAAAAGGCATAGGAAATAAAATGGAAAATTTGAAGATGACCTGCAATTAATATGGACACATAGGTTAATTTTTAAAACTTGATTGTCCTGAGGAGCAAATCTATAAATTCACTAATCTTGTTTTAAAGACTATCTTTAGATTCTTGGAAGTTAAAGATTCATTATATTACTGTATCAAACATGATCCTAATTTCTGTGTACAGTAAGACTATATGCTTTTTGAGACTAAACTCCTTACTGTCTGATCAGCAAGTCCATTTATGCTGCTGCTGCTTCAGTATAAAGTTAAATGAACATTCCCCAGTCTCCCCTGCAGTTGAATGTAGCCTTTAGGTTTAGTCCATTAAAACCAACAAACTTGGCAAAAACTTTCCATAATTATTTCCCTTTTTTATTCTGTAGCTAAACATAACTGAAACACAACTTAGAAGTCTAGGTCTCTGAATTTCGTAGAGCAGAACCACCCACCCATTAGGTATACCTGTGTTGGACTTTACATGAACATGGTAAACTGGTCAGCCTTATTCTAAATGGTATACTTGGTGTTCCTTAATAAATAGTACAGAGATCTTTGAGGATCTCACAGTCTGCCTTGGTGCACAGCAAAATTTATAGTCATCTTGGCTGCTTGCTGGTTTATTAATTTGTTGTTCCTTTCATAAAAGCAGAGGCTTGATTTGACTGTTCACTCCTCTATACCAAGCATCTGCTATATTGTTGGCATCGGAAAGGCCTTTGATATGAAATTGTTAAATGAAAACATGGACTAATGAAAGATATTGGGCTAAATGAGGCACAATACGTGCTCTTTTGGAGCTTATGTGATAGGAAAGAAATACAGTATTAAACAAAGCCCTAGTGAGTATATAATTATAGATTATTTGTAAAGTATAGTTACAGAGTGCTATGAAGCAGTCTACTTTAGATTATCGATTTAGGGATGTCATCCCAAGAAGTGAGCGTTAAATTGAGACCTAAAGAGGCAAAATTAACTAAGTCAGTATATGGAGTTAGGGAGAAGTTTGGCAGATTTCAGGAAACAAAAACAGTACGGCTAAAAATCAGGGTAAGGGGGAAATGCTGCCAGTAAGAATGAAGAGTGAGCCAGAAGATCATACAGAATCTTGTTGGCACTGTTACAGATTTAAGATTTCATCCCAATGGCAGTGGAAATCCATTGAAAGTTTTTAAATAAGGGATTAAGTGATCAAATTGGTGATTTATAAAAAACACCCCAGCAGACAAGGGGATTTAAAGTTTGAGTTTAGGCCGGGCAACATAGCAATTTAGTAAGTCCCTATATGAAGAGCAAACAAGTCAACAACACACAAATAAGCAAGGCTGCAGACGAAGCTCAGCTCAAAAGCCCTGGTTTCTACTCCTAGTAATACACACACACACACACACACACACACACACACACACACACGTACAATACAGAAAATGGAGTAAGAGAGGATGTGAGAATAGTGAGGAGCTGATTAAAATAGAAAGATTTGGTCAGGATCTAAGGCCTCAACATGTGCATGACTTCAGTAAACCAGTGGGTAATGGAGATGGAACAAAGTGGCCAGATATGAGATGCTTTTGTGGAAGAATGGTTAGAACTTTTGCACTGGCATGAAGGTGAGACAAAGAGGTCACAAATGAATCCTAGGTTTCTAATGAGAACCAGTAGGTAGAAATGCCTTTTGTAGTGATAGGTTAGTTTGGAATAGGAGCAGATTTGAGGGTAAAGGCTACACTTTTCAACTTTAGAATAATTGGCTCCTTTGAGATATGACTGACCTTTTTAGAAGGAATGGTTTTCATTCTTTTGTAAGAACACATTTTTTCTCCCTCCCTTGTTAGGATCTCTGAAATGTAGGAGTGATAGTAGGTAATCTTGAGAAGTAGGTACTCCCACCCACATGAAACTCAAGATGTTAACTCTGACCTAAAACTAAAGTAAGATTAGATTCTAGATTAAAGCTAACACGCTTGAAAGATAAAGGGAGAGAGAATATTTTCAGTCTTTTATTGACAAGTATACAGAAGGTGCAATGCTCAGGCAATTTTTACATTAAATCACTAACATTTCCCTGTGTATATGTTTCCTTTTATGCTTTATTAGTATTGTTGAATGCTTACACAATTATTCAGGTAAATCCAATCTCAATATTCATTTGGATTAAACTTGCAGTTTTCAAAATAATGCAAATCCTATTTCTGAACTTCTGAAATGCCTGTCATCCTCTAAGTTTTAAAAACAGATTTTTCTTATACATAATTACTTCCCTCAGTCCATTTTGCCCGTCAGTCTGAAGTCTCACCTTATCACCCAATAACCCTGCATTACTTTCTCTTTCATCTATAACTTTGTTATGTATTGACTGCTTTGACTTTTCTTTTTGGGTAATTTTTCCCACTTTGGTTCCAGAAGAATCAAATAGTATCACACAAAAAAAATGTTGATTTGAGGTCTAGTGTCTGTTGGTATGCTTTATTGTCATCCTCCTAAATATTTGAATAAATTCAGTGTAAAATGAAAATTAAAATCTAAATTTAAAAAAATTGTGTACTGTTTTTGAACTGAAGCTGTTCACACTGAGCTACATTCTCAGCCCTTTATGTTTTGAAACACGGTCTCACTGAGTTGCTAAGTTCCTGTACATTCAAGAAAACAACAACAAAAACACAACTCTGATGATTCCAATAGAATCTCATATAAATTCTTATTTCTTAGAGCTTTGAAAACATTCCTCAGTCTGACTCCTGAATTATTCTGGGGAGGAAAATAATATTCTTTTTGTCTCTACTCATCTTACGTTTGTTGGATAGGGCCTGCAAATTAGATTAACAAACACAGACTTGTTCATTTGTTTATTGCATGTACACAGGAGCACACTAGTTTATAACTCAAGGCATAGTTAGAACTTGGACTTATTTAACATCTTAATAAAGAACAGTAAATCTTATTGGTCTGCCTTTGATTGCCAGGACAAATTACGTGACAACCACAACTTGTTTATTTTCGACACATGATTTACAAGGTTTCAGACCCTAACTGGCTCCAAAGCAGAAAGATGAAAGGACATGGCATAGAAAAGGTGCTCAACTCATGGCACCCTGGATGCAGTGCATTGAAAAAGAGCCAGAGAAGGGATCAGCTGCTATGGAATAGGTAAAGCTCCAAAGGTAATGTCCTCCCTGCTTCCTCCATCTAGGCTCTACATCCTCACAGCCCATAGAGCTATGAACTCCTCCATGGGTTAACCCATTGTTGAGGTTTGGTGTTCTTACAATTAAGTTACCCTCTCCAGGAATCCCGTAGTCCAGCCACACTGACAAGAGCAACAGGCACAAAACCTTCAGAGAAGTGACAAGATAGGAAAAGAGAGTTCGTAGTATAGTCAGTTTGGGAAATTAAATATAGAGAAAAACGGTGGAAGATAGAACCTAGTAGTCAAATTTTTCCATGTAGATTGCTATCTTACTTTTCTCTTTACTAAGACAAAATACCTGACACCTGGAGTAAAAGGAGGAAAGATTTACTATACTTCACAGTTTGTAGAGGTTTCAGTTCAGAGTTGACTGGTTCCAAGGCAGGGCAGCACGGCAGGGGGGTGTACAGCATAAATGGTTCATGGTGGGTAGAAGGCAGAAAGACAGCAAAGTAGCAAGCAACCACAGCAGCTCCCTTCGTGCTCCTTATTTTCTAGTCAGGCTACCTACCCTTAGGGTGAGTTTAACTAAAAATCCAGTTTCTATAAGAGCACAGTTTTACTTTTTAAAAATTATCATTTGAAATTTTCTTTTGAAAAACCTGGTTTCATTACAAAATTTAATACCCACTTAATCATTAATATTTAAAACAGAGCAATTTACTTGTTGTTTACAGTCCTTTTCAAAGAAAAATGTGAGCCTGTGACTATGCTGCAGCACTGATGAAAAGGTACTTTCAAATGAATATACACAAATTGCAACTAAGGAAAGAAATAAGAAAACAATGGTTAAGAGCATGTGAAAACTTTAGCATGTGATAAAAGTAGATTTATATTTACTTCCACTATATTGTAACCTTGGAAAATTGACTTCTCTAATTTTTTTCTCAGTGAAAAGTTAGTAATAATATGTCATCAAATTGTATAGGATTAATCATCTTAAGAACTTTATGCAACATATATTGCTAATAAGAACTATATTAGTACTATGGATTGAAAGTAAGTACTTTCTACCTGCATAGAGAATATGTACCTTAAAGTTTTTAAGAAAATTTAAGAGTATACTATAAAACATTAGCATTGGATGGTTTAAAATTCAGAGAATATTATTATATGCTCTAGAACAACACAAATTTGCTTTTTTCTTATCTGTTTTCCAAAGTCTACCACACTTTCCCTCTGTCTGCCCTATGCAATGCATTTTTTCTACAAGACAATGAGCAGAATCTCTGAATTTAAAGAAATATTTCATTCATTCATTTACCTAATAAACAAGATGAATACAAGCACACCAGGAAAAGGGGAACTTATAAGCCCCTTCACATGAAAAGCCAGAAAGCAGACTTGATTTACCTTGCAGATGGCCCTTTTTATGCTAGTTATGCCATTATTGTGATCTTGGCAAAACTATGCTTCTCTTTTTAGTCAGTGTTTCTCATTTTTTACTAAGTAGTGGACTTCTTTTCATATGCCTTATCTGAGTGTGAAGTATACAACAATGTGAGAAAACAGAGAAAGAAAGGAATAGGTACCGGAGGTAGAAGAAAGAAAAAAGCTTTAAAGAAGGGATAGAATATAAAGAAACTTTTTTGTTTTTTGTTTTTAGAGAGGATCTCATGAAGCTGATCACGCTGGCCTCAAACCTGTGATTCTCCTGCCTCCTGCCTTAACCTTCCAAAGAGGTTTTAAAGGATGAAAAATCTGGAAAGAGAGAAAAAGGAGTTAATTATGAGTATTTAGGGTTGCTGAAAGATGAACAAATGCATGCAGGTGTGGATAAACTTGGTGTTTATATGGGGTAAATGGTATGGAAATATAAGGGAGATTTGAAAAGGTGAATGGGCTGGAATGTGGGCTACATTTGGGGTGGAGAGAATGGGCAGGAAAGGAGGTCACAATAAAAGATGGACTGAATTGTTACAGAGGTAATATAGCATAGTTGTTTAGAACATGGGCTCTGGAGCCAGATTTCCCAAATTATAATCCTGGTTACACTACTTATTAATTGTGCAAGTTGAGAAAATTATTTCAATTATTTATGTTTCAGTTTCTCCATCTATAAATCAGAGATAGTGATATATTCTTCATTTCGTTGTCATACCTGGTTCATAATAAGCTTTAGATAAATGTTAACTATTATCGTTACTATGGGAAATTAGTTGAAAAATGAAGAGTGGCTGTATATACCACTCTTAAAACATGCCACTTTAATGTACTGGTTATTTTGAACTAAATGCAGTTAAAAAGCAGATACAAGAAAATCTCCCAACCCTTCTCTTAGTTGCCTAAAATCAGGACATACATTTTCAAAAGTCATCTATCCTCAGGACATGAAAATTAGTGGAGACAATTCTAGACCCTTATCAACAGAAAAACTCTACCAGAAGAAGTGTTATAACTTATGTCTAGAAGTCCCCTAAAGCCTCATGCACTCATAGGTTGGAGTTTTAGGAAGTGGCTGTATCTAGAGTGTGTAATGTAGGGAATGATTCTTAAGTGAGATACTAGGATTAAGGGTGCCCCCCCACACTGGTGTGAGTTTTAAAAACTTTTTGGCAAAAGAAAGTCCCAGGACCAGATAGTTTCATTAGTGAATTCAATCAAACGTTTAAAGAAGAAATAACTGAGAAAAAAAGAGTAAACACTTTCCAACTCATCTTATGAAGCCAGCATAACTCTGAAACCAAAGCTAGATTTTTTTTTAAAAAAGTACAAAAAGAGAATTACAGACAGATATTCTTCTTGAAAATAAATGCAAAAATGTTTAACAAAATAGTAGTTAAATTTAAAAATACATAAAATGAATATATCACGACCAATAAAGGATTCATGCTGGGAATACAGAATGGTTTACTATTCAAAAATCAATTAAGTGACCTCATTGACTAAAAAGAAAAACTGCTTGACCGTATCACTCAATATTCTGTGTCATATCATTTGAGAAAATTCAACATCCACTAATGATGAAGACTTAGCAAGCATCCTCAACCTCACAAAATACATCTTCTTAAAAACCAGTTGTTATTCTTAATGGCAAAAAAACCACCCTGAATTCTAGGATTAGAAAAAAGGCAAAGATGTCTATTTTCATGACTGCTATTCACATCATACTGAAAATCAATCCTAGTACCATAAGGCAAGGAAAATAAATAAAAGACATATAAGTTAGAATGGAAGAAATAAAATGTCCTTATTCATAGTCAACATAATTGTCTAGTAAAAATCTCAAGGAATCTATAAAAAACAAACAACTCCTAGAGCTTATAGCAAGGTCACAGGATATAAAGTCAATGCATAAAAATAAATCATATGTTTATATATGGTATGATTTAAATCTAAAGTAATCCCCAGACATTTCATGTATTAAGAGGTGGTGCTTTTGGGAAGGTGATTAAATCATAAGGTACTATTAACCTGCAGAAGAAATTTCAAGATAGCCCAACATTCATGCCATGGCATGAGTACTGTTGGCTGTTCTCATTGTCGGAGATGCTGTGGTCCTTCCTGTCACTGAGGATGGATGCAGTTCTCTTTGGGGGAGCTCTGATCTTTACTTTGGGCATCACTTTCTGACTTTAGTACAGATCTTTCAGGCTGCTGACACAGATCCTGCATTGCACTGGTACAGACTTTCTAGCTTCCATCACTGACCTTTGGACCTTCCCAGTGCTGGTCCTTGACATGGACTTGCATGAGACATTGTCAAGGGCTCTAGGCCTCCTGTTGGACTCGTGGAGGGCATTGCCATGGGCTCTAGGTCTCTAACTGGGCTCATCCAGGGCATTGCCATGGCCCTCAGCTGATTCTTTGGGTCTACTGTGTGGACAGATCTCCTATATGCTTTTGCATTTGACTTGTTTCGGTGAATATTGTAAAATCTTATAAATTATGTGTCCTGTATTAAATTTTTTCCCTTGTAAACTATGACTACAACAATAAGTTTGAGAGTAAGCCTGGCAACTTAATGAGACCCTGTCTCATAATAAAAAATAAAAAGAGGTAGATGTGGTAGCTCAGTAGTAGAATTCTTGCCTAACATGTGAAGCCTTCAGCTCATTTTGCACTACTGAAGGGGAAAATCAAAACTAAAACAGCCTCAATCTAAATGTTATACTTTATATGACAAAGATCAAAATATAAAATAAAAAATTTTCAGGTAGAAACTGGAGAAAATCTTCATGATTTGGGGTAAAGCAAAAAGTATTTATAGATAACATCAACACATAATCCAAAAAGAGATTAATAAATTATACTATGCAAATTTTAAAAACTTGTCTGTAAATGACATTGCTAAGAGAAAAAGACTAATTGAAAACTGGAGAAAAGTTTACAAATTACATGTTTGACAATTTATGTTTAAAATACATTAGACTTTTAGGGAAATGGTGTAGTAATAAGTGACAACAAGTTAATCCGTGTGAGATTTGGAATCCAGATACTGAAAAAAAAAGAGAGAAGGAGATCCCTGGGAAGAGGAGTGGATCATACAGGAATATTAAAACCTACAGAGGAATTGGTACAACTTTGAAAAGGGAAACTATTTCTCATTAGTTTTTTCTCTTATCTTTATCTAATTCTGTAAATTATCCTCTAATTGCCAATAGGATCTTTTGTATCATTCTCTCTTCTTCTTTTCATGTCATATAGTTTAAGATTTGAGATTGTTTTTTCCTTTTCTGTTCCCATTCCCACCCTTCTATATCTTTAATAGTGAAACCATAAAGCTTTATTAATCTTTATATCTAATGCAATACAACTACTGCTTATACCTAATGCTATACTAGGGTTAAAATTTTTTAAAATTTTTTATTCAAATTAAAAGAAAGAAGGATATTAAGATAAAAGAGGACACAACAACATAATAACACAGGTCAGAACAGAACAATTTAAGCAACATAGTGTTTCACCTCAAGATAAGCTAACATAACAGTAGCTACCATAGTGTCTCTTTCCTTGAAATATTTGAGTATAACTTCATATATTATAACATCAAACACAACATGACAGTGTAAAACCATTCAAGGGAATGAAAGTATTACAGGATATTTAGAACCAACTAACAGAAACGAACAATGGTTTCTATATTATCTCCTTGTCTATAAAAAATTTTGTTTATACTATCACATATAATAAAATCCAATAAGATACAACATGATAAACTGATGGAGACAGAAGAACAAAAGCTTTATGGGACTTTAAAACAAGATGATATTAAATCAGCACTAGCTATTATATTGTCTTTTTTTTCTTCAAAATAACTATTCATACTATCATAGACAATAAAATCAAACAACCCAGAATAAAACCATTCCAATTAATGAATGAAAACACTATATGGCTTCAAAGCAATATAATGGGGAATCATGTTTACCGCATACTTTTATGTATTCGAACCATTTCTTACATTAGGGAAACTATTCGGTATTTATACATGTGAGTGTGATTTATTTCACTTATGAGTATGGTCTCAAGCTGTGCCCATTTATTTATAAATATCAATGTGATCATTCTTTATAGCTGAGTAGTACTCAATTGTATAAAAATACCACAACTTTTTTATCCATTCCTCAGTTGATGGACACTTAGGTTGTTTCCAAGATTTGGCTATAACAAATTTTGCTGCTATAAACATGAGTGCACATATATCACTGTGGTATGATGCTTTCAGTTCTTCTGGAATTATGCCTAGAAGTGGAATAGTTGGAACAAATGGGACTTCCAATCCCAGCTAAATTCTTTTCTACCATTAGTAGAGACATAGCTGTCACATTTATCAGACATTAGTTAAGTTGTCTTACTGTTTACATCATAATTGTGGATTTATTCATTGGGGTTAATGGTGGTACATAATTGGTTCTTATTGTATGTTACTAACCAGTTTATCTTGGATGATACTACTGTACCTGATTTGCTTGATATTACCAGGGTAGCAAAATTGTTGCTATTAATTATCTTTGTGACATTAACAATACCAAATACTTTGGCAGAGAACTTGGGGTTAGGCCAATAATACTGCATCCTCCCTCCCCAAATTAACAAAAGTGGTCAGATGTTGGAGTTGAGGCATGTCAAAGTACATATTGGTTAACAAAACAATTCAACAGGAAGAGCTAGCCATTTTAAACTTATATGCACCAAATACCAATGTGCCCAATATCATACAAGAAATATTAATGGACATGAAAAAAATCAGATAATCACCAATACAGTTGTAATGGGGGACTTCATTACTATCACAAACAGACAGATCAACTAGACAATAAATCAACAAAGAAATATCTGAGTTCAATCAAACTTTCAAACAAATGGATTTAATATGTTCATAACTCGTATGTTTGTTTCCAGGGAGCATCAGTACTATCAGTGGTTCATGCCAGCGGGAACATGTTAGCAGATGTCTACAGTGTTCCATCCACCAACACAGTAAACATTCTTATCACAGCGTGTGAGATTTTCTTCAAAACAGACCAGTATTAACCTATAAAGCACACTAAAGGAAATGCAAAATTAGCCCACACATATTTTCAGATCACAGTGCAATGAAACTAGAAATCAATGAATGACAACAGATCCTATGCAAACCCATGAAAAGTAAACAGTACACTTCTGAATAATCAGTGGATCACATATGAAATTAGGGAAGAAATTAGTCTGTTCAAACAGACTAAAAATCAAACAACAATGACAATATGACATACTGGCACCTATGAACACAATGAACTAGTCCTAAGAGGGAAGTTTATAGTGGTGAATTCTTACATCAGAAAAACAGAGCTAGCTCAGACAAATACCTAGTGACATGCCTCAATGTCCTAGCAAAAGAACAGTCCAAATCTAAACCTAATACAAGAAAAGAAATTATAAATATTAAAGCAGAAATAAATGATATTGAGACTTAAAAATTACAAAGTATCAATGAATTTATGAGTTAGTTCTTTGGAAGAATAAACAAAATAGACAAACACTTAACAAATCTTACCAAAATATGGAGAAAAAAGGACCCCAAATCTATGTAATTAGAAATGAAAGGTGAAATCACAATGGATTCTACCAAAATCCAGAAGATCATCAGTAACTACTATGGGAAACTGTATTCTAATTAAATGGAAATTCAGAAGAAATAGATATATTCCTGGATACATATGAATTAAGCTGCACTAAGAAGATACAGAAATATCTCCTGACTAGTCCAATATCACCTAATCATATTGAAGAAGTAACTTTAAAAAGGCTACCAAGAAAAACCCAAATCCTGACTGATTCATGCTGCAGTCTATAAGACCTTTACAGATCTAGTACAAATATCCCTCAAACTTTTTAAAATTTATTTTTAAAAGGGTAAGATTAAACAGAACAAAACAGATTATAAGGAAGCAATTTTAAGAAACATGAATTTCAAAGCAAGTCCACTGGAGATCTTCACTGTCTTTCTCTAGTTTTCTTCCAAATAGTTGTCCCCATCTTCACACACGGTGAATACATATTGAACATCATAGAACTAATCAAGTCATTACAGGATGATGAAGGCTTTTTAGGTCTTCAAGGCCTGACATTGGGGAAGTCAATAATGACTACCATAATGTCTCTCATTCTCTTCATAGTAGCTGTCCTTATCTTTATGTATGCTGAAATTGAACATAAGAGACTAGACTAATATCACTCTGAACAGTGAATAATAGTGAACAGTGAATATGTATCATACTGCTACAGAGTTAGCACTGGGTTTCTTAGTGTCTCTTCTTCAGAGTATCTGTTCATTACATCATGCATTATATAATCTGTTCCCGTAAACAGTTTAGAAATTCTCCCCATGTGTGAATCTCTACATGTATATCTATCCTTTCTGTATCATAGGAAAAACAGATCATAACAAGATAACAAAACAGATTCCTAGAAAAACTATGAAATGAAAAAGACATATAAAACCATAATATTAGGTGGTCTACCATAGTTACTATGCTTTTTCTTGTTATTTTCAATAGAATTGTCCACGTCATCAGGCATAATATAATTGAACATAACATTACATAGCTATTTTAATAAAAACACAACTTTGGAGACATTGTAGGACTTGAAAAGCAGTCAATAATCAAACTGGAATGGGTATCTTATTACATCTTGTCATCTTCAGAGTAGTTGCCTCTACTCTTAGACTTGATACTATCAAGCATACCAAATTTGAATAAAATCGGCAAGGCATAACAGCAGTCTAACAAACCAACTTTAATAAGATCAGTCATAGTAAGACAATGTAAGTAATACAGGGTTTCAGTTTAAGTTAATAGGAAATTAAGGATAGTTACCATAGTATAGCTTGCTATTTTTGGGATGGCTGTCTGAGCCCTCAAATCTAGTATGAGTAGACAGACCAGAACAAAATAAACAGAGCGAGACTAATGTGGCTTTTAAATCCTGATACACTATTAACAATGTTCTCTGCCTTCCTTTTTTAGGCAGTTCCTCACCTTTCCCCTTCTCCGGATGCTTTGTATATTTTGGGTTCCACTAGCTCCTTTAGTTTTTACATTAGGTGGTCAACCCATTATCTATCTGATGTTGCTGAACCTTTTTACCCCTGAGCTTGATCTTGAGCTGTACTCCTTTATTTACTAAAGCCACTAGGTTTTCCTTCCTTCCAGCTGTGTAATGCTACACTGCACAGCGGTGTCATAACTTTCCAACCTATCTGTGGCTGCTGGATGAGCTGTCCCTATTTCTCTCTGGTTCCCTGTCACACAGAACATCATTTTCTCATCTTTGACTTTCAGTTTATTAACTGTCTTTCAGGTTGAGTATATTTCCTATTCAGAGCATCTCGATGGATCCTGCCTCCTAATCTACTCTGCCTGTGTTTGTTAGTGTATCAAGACTATCTCTATTAAAGATTATAGCCTACCTTCTCTGTCTCATCTCTGCTATTCTATTTTTCTGCTATTATTTGTACACTTTTCTCCTCCATTCCACTGTCTGCCCCATTCATTGAGGCCTCTCTGCCACTGTTGCTGGAATCCTGGTATTTTTTTTCTCTCTCTCTAGAATGTCCTTCAGTATTTTTTGTAGGGTTGGATTGGTGGCCATGAACTCCCACAGTTCCTCCTTATCTTGGAAACATCTTATTTCACCATTAATTTTGAGGGAGAGTTTTTCAGGGTACATCAATCTGGGCTGGAGTTATTTTCTTTCAAGGCTTGGAGTGTTTCCCCCCAGACTCTTCTCGATTTGAGAGTTTGTGTTGATAAGTCTCATTATTTTGATGATTTTTCCTTTGTAGGTGGTCAACTTCTTTTCTCTGGCCACTTTTAATATTCTGTTTTTGTGGTGGATTTCTGGGATCTTTATTATATGTCTTGGTGTAGATCTGTTTTGGTTGTAGTTGGTTGGAGTTTTGTATGCCTCATTTATCTGGATATCATTTTTTTTCCTATGCTTGGGAAGTTTTCCTTAATTATATCTGTGAATAGCCTTTGTAATTCATTTGTGGTTACTCCTGCTTCTTCACTCACATTTTTTATTCTTAAGTTATAGATCCACTTGTCATCTTCTAGCCTTTGAATTGTTTCTTCCTGGTTCCTTGTTATTTTTAAGAGATCTTTTCTTTCATGATCACCATTATAAATCTCTCTTCAAGTTTCAAAAGACTAACTTTAGTTTCTGTCAGGGCATTTTGCTAGCTTTTAATGGAGTTTTTAGTTTCCTGGTAGTCTTTTTGGATCTGTTTCATGTATTCTAGATTTTGTTTATCTTCTTCACCAAAGGTTTCTCTTCCTTTTCTGGGTTCCTCCATTTTTCCATCTGTATTTTCTTGTGAGGGGCTTAGCATTTCTTTAATTAATCTTTTCATATCTTGCCTCACTTGGATTAGAATTTCAGTTTTAAGTGTATCTATGAGGTCATGAAGGTATTTCTTTATGTCTGCTGATGTTGTGGCTAATATTGCATGATTACTGCACTGATTCTCTTCTGTATTTACCTCTCCTGGGCTTATTTTCCCAGGGTCAGTGCCTGGAGATTTTTTCTTATTTCTATCTCTTGTCATGTTTTTGGTTTCTTTCAGACAGATGGGTAGTGGAGGTCTCTGGCCCTCTCTGTATTGTTTAGGTGTTTCCTAAGTGTGCTGACTGAGGTTTTGCTGCCCTCTCCAATTTGCTATTATCTGAGGTGCACGCAGGGTGCATGTGGGCTGGCCCCTCACCTCTGAGCCAGTCAACTGGGAAGTACCTTCAGCATCTTAGGCTGTGCTGTGGCAGACGTCACAGGGTTGGGACAGTTTTGTCCCTAGCTACTGGGTCCCAACCAGGGGCGTGCCTCAGCCCAAGCAGGTCCCACCAGTCCTCTGGGCCAGGGGTGGCTGACTGACACCACCATGGCACCAGGCTCTGCCCCACTCCAAGATGTCTTACAGCCAGCAACACCTGCAGCGGGACCCAATTTCCAGCACTCGCCACAAACTATTACAGTTCTCCACCTTGGCTTCACTCCACATTGTGTCGCATCCTCCTGCCAAGGGCCCGGGACTCACCAATTCCCCTTATCAGCGGCCATGGCTTTAGCGGGACCTTGAATCGCCCAATTCCTCGGGGCTCCCAGCACAGTGTGGACCGGTCTCCTCCTCAAACCCTTTAATGAAATCGAAAGGGAAGCAGTACTCCCAAAATCATTCCTGGAAGCAAGCATTATCCTGATTCCAAAATCAGAAAGTGACCCAACTGAAAGAGAGAATCACAGTCAAGTCTCTTTATTGAATATAGATACAGAAGTCCTCAATAGATACTGGCAAACAGAATGCAACAAATGATCAAAAAGATCATACATCATGACCAAGTAGAATTCATCCCAGGGATTCAGAGATGGTTTACCATACATAAATCAATAAATGTAGTATACCACATAAACAGAAACTAGAACAAAAAATCATATACTCATCTCAAAAGACACAGGAAAAGCATTGAGCAAAATGCAACATTCAATCCTGATTTTTTAAAAACTGAAGAAAATAGATACAGAAAGAAGGTCTTTTATCTCAGGCTGATTTTAAAAAGCCATCTATGACAAACTAAAAACTTATATTAAATGGAAAGAAACCAAAAGTTTTCCTCTAAAAATAGAAAATGATACAAAGATGTCCATTATCATCACTCTTGTTCAATGTAATTCTCAAAGCATTAGCCAGAGCAATTATACAAGAGAAAGAAACAAAAGGGATATAGATAGGAAGGGAATAAATTAAATTATTATTTTCAAATGACATGCTCCTGTACATGGAAGACCTTGAAAACTTCACCAAAAGACTCCTAGAATAATCAAATTTAGTAATGTAATAGGACACAAAGTCACCACTCAAAAAGCAATATAGTTTCTGTACATCAATAATAAATTCACCAAGAGAGAAATTGGGGAAACAATACCTTTCACAACAACATCAAGAAAAATGAAATACTTAAAAATTAACCATGGAACTGAAAGACTGCTACAGTGAAAACTACAGTGTTGAAGCTGTTGAAGCTGAATACATGTGCAGAGCTGTGGCACAGCCGGGAATGGCTGAACTGAGAGGGAGGAGATATCTCAGGGGGCAAGATAGGCCATTGCTGAGGCTGCCTAGAGACTTTCTGGACCGTTTTCCTTAATTAGCATCATCTGTTGCTCTGAAGGGTCCCTGAACCCCTCCCAAGATCTTGCTCAGGTTTCCTGGGTTTTCCACATAACTTTTTGCTTGTTCTGATTAAATATAGGCTGCCCAGGGTCAGTCAAAGTTATGAGATCTGCAGAGGATTTTAGTCCTCCTGGAGCTCTAAAAATCATGCCGCTTGTCTCATTCCTTTGAGCTTTTGCTGTGCATCCATTTGGGAGATTGGGGATTTAGGCACAGACTCCAACATTACAGTACTGAAAAAAGATTTGACTGTGGACTGAAAAGTGTACCTAATGTGAGCTAAAATAAACCTTCCCTTCTTCAACTTGTGGGTGTTGGGTATTTTATCTTAGCAACGTGTAAAGTAAAACACACAAAATGGAATACTACTCTGCCATAGAAAGGATAAATGTGAATCATTTGTAGAAAAATGGGCAAACCTTGAGCTCATAATGTTATGTAAAGTAAATGACACACATTAAACTTAAATATCACAGTTCTTCTAATATGGAAAACTTAATATATAAATAGAGTGCAAAATAAAAGACAGAATTTTTGAAAAAGAAAAAATTAATGTAATCCAGCATTGCTAATATGTCTAAAAGCGTACATTGATTTAATATAATTGTTTTATGTGTTTCATATATTTTTTGCTTCTTAATCTGGTTATTAATCTGTGTTTATAACAATGAATTTGATAAAGACTTATAAAATAAATCTGATATTGGTTAAAAAAAAACCCTTTAACAGAACTGGGGATTTAGCTCAGTGGCATAAGTGCCTGCCTGGCAAGCATGAGGTTGTGAGTTTGATCCCCAGTACCAAAACAACAACAACAACAACAAAAACCTTTTTAAACAAGTCGTTAAAGATATTCTTAAAATTCTCAAAAATAAAACATAAGAATCCCAATTTAATAAGTGGACCTCAGTTCATGAATACTTTTGTGAACAATTGGTTCACAGACAAAAGCATGTGGCAAAATTTTGTGTGAACTCTGCATCAGGTGATAAACATGACCACAACCATCTTTCCTCTGCAAACATGAACATGGCGAATTTTTCCACAATCATGGAGCAAATTAAGTTTGTGAGCCGTTACCATTGTAATTGGTAAAAAATCTTGAACATACATTCTTCTAAAGAGGATACAGACAGAAAGGAACTGTATTCAACATTAGTCCCATTAAGCAAATATAAATTAAAGCCACAGTGAGACACTACCATCTATTTTTTAAATGACTAAAAGTTTCTGGCAATGTCAAATGCCAGAGAAAAATTAGATTGATTTCTTTTCAGATATTCCTGGATCAAATACAATGATAGGGAAACTCTGGAAAATAGTTTGGTAGTTGCTTATAAAGTAAAACATTTAATATGTGACCCAGAATTCCTACTTATGCATATTTACCTTAGGGAAATTAAAACTTAGGTTCATATAAAAACCTGTACACATTTGTTTATAGCAACTCTATCCATAATTACTCTATACATAGTTAATAAAAACTGAAAACAACTCAGATTTTGTCTTTCATTTCATAAATAACTAAATTGGAATATGATTATACAATGGGATAGTATTCAGCAACACAAAAGAACAAATTAAATGATACGTGCAACAATTTGGACTAATCCAAGAGCATTATGTTGGATGAAAACAGATAATCACAAAAAGTTTTGTATTTTTGGATCTTGAATGGTCCCTATAGGCCTATGTGTTATAGTCTTGGTTCCTTGTTTGGCATTATTGGAAGGTGGTAAAACCTTTAAGACTTAGGGCCTTAGTGGGACATCTTTATTGCAGGATCCTGTTCTCATTCTCTTTTTATCTTTCCATTCCTTGCCATGAGGTAAGCTATTTTGTTCCACCGCATACTGGTACCACAATATGCATCCTCAGGCCCAGTGCATCACGACAATGAATGATGGACTGAAACATTCAAAATTACCTGTCAAAACAAAAGTCCTTTCTTCATAAGTTGGTTATCTCAGGTAGTCATTATAGTAATGGAAAAGCTGATTAGCAGTAGTATACTATCCATTTCTCTGACGTTCTTTCAAAGGCCTAACTATAGGAACAACATCATTATATTATGACTGCAGCGATCATATAAGGAGGTACCTCTATAAAGGGATAGCAGGAGCATATTTTGGGGGTTGAGTGTTGGACATACTCCGTATCTTGATTGCAGTAGTGATTATACACAAATGTGCATTAAAATTATTCACAAAATAAGTCAATTGTACTCTAATATTTTTTGTTTGAACTCTACTTTTAACACCACTAAATATCAATCTTACATTTTTGGAGGGGTTTATGTTTGTTCATTTTGAGACAGGCTCTAGCTATGTATTTTAGGCTGGGCTTGAACTCACTATGTAGCCCAGGCTGATCTCAAACTTGAGATCCTCTTGCTTTAGCCTTCTGAGTGCTGGGATTACAGACATGCACCATCACACCTGGCTTTAAGTTTACTTTTATGAGGCCACTGAATTGGAACCCACTGAAGGTAAAGAGAGATAATTAAACCTGGAGAGTTTTCTTTTACAATTTAAAAGAAACCTAGGTTATATTAAGCAGTATAAAAATGTAAGTAATATTGGGAGGAAGATCTGCTTATTAATGAAGCTAAATCAACTGGGTAGGCTATGAATTGATTTTTCTGCATAATTACACACAATTACACTCATCTATAAGTAAGCAAGACTTTTGAAGTGCATAATGATTCCACTGCAATAAAATACATTGTTTGGAACTCCCCATTAACACTTACATACTTCCAAAGTTCTTTTTAGTTATTTATCACTGTTTCAATATGAATTTCAACCTGCATTTCCTAAAACAACATTCATAATCCCCAAGGGAATCCCTTATATACCAAAAGAATTCAACACTTTTCTTTTAAAAATATCACCACTGATGTGTAGCTAAGTATTTTTTAAAATACTTAAAAATACTGAAATATTTATAGGAATATTATAGAAATAATAATGATGTAACCTTTATCTTGTATATCAATGTTTCCAATTTGGTTTCATTTGTGGTTTGTAAAGTTATTAACTGTGATTAATTAAAAACTTTGAGACTAGTTGAATAACTATGGTGCATTTGTCTATGGGATTACTATGTAGCCATAATAAAGAATGATGACACTTTCAATGTTCTTACATGGCATGATCTCTTATAAATATTAGGTGTGAAATCTTAACCTTTAAATAGTATGTATAATATACTATTATTTATGTAAAAGGAGAAAAAGTTTATATACATTCCTACACATACACATATATAGATATATTAGTTTATCTATCTACCTTTCTATATATGTATACTAATAAAACAAATATACTTCTGGAAGAATACAAAAAACTAGAGAATTAGGTTGAGTTGAGCTATGTCACTGTAACTATATATTTTACATATTGAGCCCTGTGACTGAACTGATTCCCTACTACAAAAACAAAATTAAAACTATTTTGCTTTCCTTTTAAATAAGACATATCTACATTTTTAAAAAGTTACTTACTTGGGAAAAGAATCGATAATTCAATTTTTTCCTTGGGATCCAATATTCTTACTATTTATAACAGCCCAAATAATAAATTTCTCATATACATTTTAATTTTTTTCTTCACAAAAAGAATACCTGAAGTGCGTAGAAACTTTCAAACACGCTTAATACCTTGCTACTCAAAATGTGGCTAAGAAGGCTGTAATGCATCTCAGTGGCAAAGCCCTTGCCTAGCATGCATGCTACTATGGATTTGATTCCTGGTAAAAAATTTAAAAATTAAAAATAAAAATGAGAAAAAGAGTTCTTAAACCAGGCATTGTGGCACATGCTTATAATTTCAGCACTCAGGAGATTGAGGCAAGAAAATTGTGAGTTTGAGACCTGCCTGGGTTACAAAGTGAGCTCAAGGCCAACCTGAACTGCATAGCAAGACCCTATCTCAAAAATACCAAAAAACCCCCAAACAAACAACAAATGTTGCCCCAGGACCAGTAGTACCTGACTAGAAATGCAGAATCCTTGTGTTCATCTGAGACCTACCAAATCACAATCTTCACTTTAACAAGATTCCCCCCATCCCAGATATTTATATGCGCTTGAAAGTGTGAAAAGTACTGCTCCAAATAGGCAAGATGTAGTTGAATAGAGTCAGTGCCAAAGTGCACAGCTATTAGGTAAACACTCTGTAAAGTTTGTTGAAGAACCAGAAGGAATCATAGAAAGAATCTAGGAACTAAGTTTAAAAGAGAAATCCTAGTTCCTGGGTGTAAACAGAAATATAATGCATTTTCTATTTAATTTGTAAAAATCCCAATAATTGAACAAAGCCGTCACAGGAATCCTGAAAAAAGAGGTGCATCTAATAGCTGTCCTCCCCCCACTCTCCCCTGTACTGAGGGAGTGAAACAGAGCTTTTATACTGAGATAGATTTCTAGCCCACTTCCTTTTAAAAAGACAGGATCTTGCTAAATCGCTAATTGCCCAGGCTAGGATTAAATTTGAGATCTTCCTGTCTTAGCCTCTCAGAATGCTGGGATTATAGTCTTGTGTCAGAACGCCTGACCCATTAGATGTTTCCAAACCAAATTATCCTTTCTTCATCCTTTCACTATTTATTCAACAATAAGAACACTGCTTCTGAAGGGGAAGTAAAATCTGGGTTGAACGGTCTTCAGTGGTTTCCATGATACACAAAATAAGAGGTGGAGCCTGAACACATACTTGGGAGACTCTACCCAACCCAACTTCCTTGAGGTCCCTTAATTGCTATTACTCTTACCAGGATTTGCTTAATGGTAGCCACACTAACCTCTTTGTTATCCTTGAACTTGTTAGGCATGCTCTGCTTTTAGATCTCTGTGCTTGTTCTTTTTCACAAGGATCCTGATGCAGAAAGCCCATGGCTTATTTCCATCATGTCTTTGCTCAGGCATCATCTGATATGGAGGCTTTGACAACACTGCATCAAATAACCAGTACCTATTCTGTCTTCTCTACCCTGCGTTGCTTTTCCTTACTTACTACCATTTCTCATGCTTATTATTTTGCTTTTGGTGGGGCAGAGAGGCTTTGTTTCCCCTCCCTCCTTGACTATGCTCCTCGAAAGCTGGACTTCATTTTGGTTATTGTCATGCCTCTAATACCCAATAGAGAAACAGTGAAGAAATGGACAAATGAACAAATAGTCTTAATTTTTGCAGGCTGGTGTAACAAAATACCATAATTTGGATAGCTTTAGCCTCGCGGCTGGGGCCAGATTCTCTCCAGTTTGAAGGCTTCCTCCAATTTGTGTTCTGGAAGGTCTTTTTTTTGTTTCGGAGATGCTTTTTTTTCTGTTTCCTCACAATGCCTTTCCTGGTCATGCTCATGGAAAGGGTAATTTGTGTCTCTTTCTTTTCTTACAAGACCACAAGTCCCACTGGATTAGGACGTCACTTAAATAACCAAATTTAACTTTAATTACAACCCTAAAACCCTATCTCAAATTCCATATTAAGTGTTAGGGTTTGAACACAGGAGTTTGGGGAAGTTAGAGGGATTATATTCAGTGTGTAGCAGATCATATAGCCAGTTTGTTCTTAGCATCATCAAAGAAATTCTCCCCTTGACCTGCATTTCCTTTTTATTCTTATCTTATTCAAGGTTGTGTTTGGTATTTGCTTCAAGGTAGTCTTTCCTTGATTAAAAAAAAAATACAGCAGCCAGGATTTGTGTCATTTGATATGATTTGTCCTGGATATGGGAAGGCTGTACTTTGGACAAGGAGAGAGAAGGTGCTTATACTAGGTTTCTCACAGTCAACAGTCAGATGTTCCTGAGTAGATATATTTTTCAATATTGAAAGAGAGAGAGAGAGAGTGAGAGAGAGAGAGAGAGAGAGAGAGAGAGAGAGGATAATTCAGGGCGTTTGTTTCAGTTACTATTTAGTCTTTTATATTCATTGATTTAAATGGAATGAAATGCTACTTTATAAAATGTAAGGTAATCGCAGCTGTGTGAAATGTGCCATGTCTACACTATATTTTAGTGCTGAAATCCTTCCTGTTTCCCAATTGCTTCTGCAGTTGTGTAAGTATCAGAAACAACTTATATAAGAAATACATTTAAGTATACTTTATTCCAACTACCATCTCTCATAAAAAATCTCTTATAAAAATATTTTAAGCAAACTTTACCTCTCTCACTAGAATGTAAATCTCACTTCAGGAACTGTTTTTCAGTTCTGCTCACTAGACTCAATCATAAACCTGTTTCCCATATTGATACCTAAACTGAGAAAACTGACTTTTTTGAACTTTCTTCTCAACTGGTGCTAATCTTGGTCTATAGAAACTACTAACTCTCAGCACAAATGGTTTCATCTGCCTCTAATTGTCACCCCCCCCAACCCCCTAGCTGTTACTTTTAACAAGTAAAGTTCACATCCTTAGAATCACAGTTCCAGCCTTCTTAAGTTCCTGCATAAGAAAAGTCCATACTGAAAAAATTCACGTAGCTTTTTTAAGCCAAACCTTGTTATACGCAGAAAGACTATGTTCTCTTGCAGCTGATTTGGAAAGATTGCAATTATGAATTCTTCCTCTGACTTGTTGAGATGTAAATCTTCTACCACTCAGAGCTGTCTTCTTAAGGATCTGAGCACCCTGTCTTTGATAATTCTTGCTCTTGCTTTATACCTGCTGGCAGGGGAAGGGGATGATAACCCTGATAGTGCTGTACTCACACCACTACCTCTCCCATCACAAGATACTACTGGTTTGTCTCTCTTCTAGATAAGCACCAACTAACAAACCAGATGACCTCTTTAAGTGGACAGTGACTCCCTCAGACCCCTCTTCTCTTTTCTTTCAGTATGCCTCAGCCTTTTATTTTTTTCTATTTTTATACCTCAGCCTTTTAAAAGGTTGCCTTTTGTTCCAGTGAAGTTGAGTTCAGTTTACAGTGAGTATTCTTTCCTATTGAAATAGTTATTTACAATAAAATCATCCTCAGATAGATTAGATTTTAATTACCATTTAACTCCATTCTTTATCTATTTTGACTAGTATTCATTTGGAAAGACCTATCCCATAGATTGTTTCAGTAGATCTAGGGTAGCATGTAAGCACTGAGATTTTATGAAAACTTCCACAGAAGAGTCTTATGGTACAAAATCAGAATTGAGAATACTGATATAGGTCAGCAATCCTCAAAAGGAGGAGCACAAATGAAAAGGATCATTATTTTCGGGAGACTTAGCAGAATGCATATCTTCAGCCCTGTGGACTAACAGACTGTAGAGATGAAGCTCAGCAATCTGTGTTTTAACTAATTCTCATGATAATTTTGATGCACCAAACTTTGAGAACCACTACCA
Source organism: Cavia porcellus (assembly GCF_034190915.1). Lineage (NCBI taxonomy): Eukaryota > Metazoa > Chordata > Mammalia > Rodentia > Caviidae > Cavia > Cavia porcellus. The sequence continues at coordinate 43,795,646 of NW_026947493.1, forward strand.
TAAGGAGTTAAATATGGCCTGCGTCTTGTAATTAGGACTTGGTTTCACTATGATTTGGAGCCTAGCTATGTGACTAAACATTAACCCAAAGACCATGCCTGCAAAATTTCCTGCACCTGCTCAACTCCCTTCCCCTACTTTCCCCTCATACTGTTTCCTCTACAATGAGAACTAGAAGGATCCTGGTCCATGAACAGTTTTGGAATTCATCATTCATCTTTGAAATTATGACACAGTTTCTAAAGTTCAATGACAACACTGGCCATTAGGAAGGGAAAGTAGAATCTATGGCTTACAAAATAGATTCTCATCCTCATCTGCTTTAAAACTCCTAAATGTTTTAAAACACCTTTGGGGTAATATTTTTCTGTAGCTGGATATGTATTATAGAGAAAAAGACTAACAAAGAAAAATGATGGTATTTGATTTCCTCTTTGCAATTGTGTTTGATTGTGTTTGGTTACCGTCTTAATTTTTTCTTGTTTCTGAGACAAAATACCCAACACTCAAAGTTAAAGGAGGAAAAGTTTATTGTAGCTCACAGTTTAAGTTGTAGAGGTTTTATAGTTGGCTGGCTCCAAAGCAGGGTGGCATGGAGATGAAAAATAGTTCATGGCAGGCAGAAGGCAGAAGGCAGGAAGGCAGCAGCAACAAGCAACAACAGCAGCCCTTTTCTGTCCCTTATATCCGGACACACCCAGAGTGGGGCACCCTTAATCCTAGCACTGTACTATGAATCAATTACAGCATCACACACAGTTGACCCACCCACTCCAAAAAGCCCACCTATGAGTACATGAGGCTTTTAGGGGAACATCTAGATATAAGCCAGAGTAGCTACAAAATTTATAGCAAACAGGCTTTTGTCAGCCTCTTCCTTTTCACCACCAGAGAGCAAGGAGGATATTGTGGAAATGAACAGATTTTCATTCCATGGTAGAAAAGAAAGATCATGGAGAGGAGGAATAGGAAAACTGATTAGTTTTCAGCTTTCTACTCTACTGATGAACAGTGATGGCTCATTTAATTTATCACTTCATCTCATTTGCAAATGGAAAAACACATTCCACAAAAAGAAATCTCTGTTTCTGAAAACACTCGTTTCAGGGGGGAAAGTATGAGGGAGCTTTATTTTGGGGAGATACATTATATTTTTTCTTTGTTAAGTATTTATGTAGCTTTGCAAAATACATGATATGGCAAAATAATGAAAAAAGATTTACCCACACACAGGCATACACACAATATTCTGTCATAGCACATAAACAGAAAATAACCAGAACTGTAGATTCTGGCAAGAAACGTATCTCTACTTCTTTTATTAGGATTTCTGTTTTGTTTTGTTTTGATTTGATATGTATATATGTGTTTTGAAATAGACATATCAACATACCCATCATTTCATTTAATTTTTCTTTTCTCACTGTTTTCTCTTTTTTCTTTCTTTCTTCCTTCTAGCTCTTGTCTTTTTTGTAGTAAAAACATTTACTGAAACACTAAAAGGTCTACCCTCTTTGCAAATTTCAAAAAGTGCAAGGTAATACAATACAGTATCATTAACTGTAGTAACATTGTTGTATAATAGTTCTCTAAAATTTATTCATTTTGCACATGTGACAATTTGCACTCTACTAACAACTCCCCACTCCCTCCTCATTCAGCTCCTGGCAACAACTACTCTGCTCTCTGCTATGAATTTGACAATTTTAGATTCCACATGTAAATGAGACCACACAATACTTGTTTCTCTCTGTCTGGCTTATTTCACTTAGCATAACATTCTCCAGGTACATTCATGTTGTTGCAAATGACAGAATTTTCTTTTTTGAAAAGCAGAATAATATTCCACTGTACATATAAATCATGTTTCTTTATAAATTCATTTGTTGATGGACATTTCAGTAGTTTTTTAAAATCTTGGCTATCCTGAATAATACTACAACAAACATATGAGGATAGGTATTTTTCAAGATTCAGATTTCCTTTAGACATATACCCAGAAGTGGGAACATCAGATCATAAGGTAGTTGTATTTTTAATTTTTTTCTTTTTTATTATTTTGAAGGTATTAAAATACAACAGAACAAGACAGAATAAAGCCAACTGAGACAGTGTAGTGAAATTGGTACAGAACTTCACAGCAGGTTACCAGGATAACAGTAATAGGTATTACACTTTATCTCGTTATTTTCACAATAGTTGTTCTTTCAATCACATATATCAAAATAAAATAAAATACAGAACACTATAGAACTTATCAAAACAGAGTATTGAATAGAGCAGTACCATTAATAGAATAAAGCAAAACAGTAATAAAAATATTTGCCTTCAAAGAGATAGTAGAAGGAAATCCCCCTTATTTGCTATGGTCAACCTCCTAAGAGATGCTCAGATCTCTGGTTCCCATTTGCTAATAGAAGGTAGAGCAAGGGGGGTAGGGGAAGTGGGATGTTTGACTCTAAGCATGTGTACCAGTAGGCTCACTATTGCTTAGCAGGGAGGCAGGCTGGTTGCTTGGTTTCCCAGCGTCCTAAGATCCAACATGGCACTAATCTCAGGAGGCACTGATGGTTCTCCCCCTGGAGGGGCCGCAGCCTGCCACGCCACAGCCACTTACCATGAAGGGGAACTGCTTGCTTCATTTTCCAGCATCCTAAGTTCCAACATGGTATGATCTCAGGAGACACTGGTGGTTCTTCCCCAGGGGTGGCGGCAGCCTGCCAGACCACAGCCATTTACAGGGAGACAAGCTGCTTGCTTGGTTTACCAGCACCCTAAGTTCCAACATGGCACGGATCTCAGGAGACACTGGTGGTTCTCCCTCTGGAGGGGCTGCAGCCTGCCAGACCACAGCCGCTTACCAAGGACGGGAGTTGCTTGCTTGGTTTCCCAGTGTCCTACATCAGGATTTTTGTTTTGTAAGCATGCACTCATTTTTAGAGTTTTGCCTTATTTAGGAACTAATGATATATTTTGAGAAGATGCCATTCCTGAAAGATATCAAAATTTTATTTCCTTTAAGAATAAAACTGTCTTGTTCTTCAAATGACCGAAAGAGCACCTATGACATTTACTTAGTTTTCACTTCTATCAAGGCTTCTTTTAATTGGGTAGAGCCCCTTTAGTAACTAACCACTTCCAAAGAGTCTCAAACCTGGCTTGAATTACCAGTGCCTCAGTCATCTGAGTGTTAGTGCAACAGGCCAAACCTGTCTCATTCCTCCCTATCTTCTCACTTCATAACAGACTTTATAAAACCAAGGTGATTTCCAATGGGAGTAGCAAAGGATGGTCCTTTCTTGTTTGCTGAAGTTAAGTATTTCCTTCTACTTCCCCTCTAGTGATATTATCTACCTACCCTATCTTGAAATCTAAGGCTATTTCTACAAGGTTCATTACTCCAATCATAAAGCAATAGGTTTTTAGCTGAAGGCTTAAAAAAAAAATAGCAGCAAGCAACAGTTTCAGTTAGCAGCATTTCATAACTCCTGTCAATGACACTCCCATACTTTCCACACTTCAGAGGTTGTGGCAGGGTGGAAAATCCAAACATTTTGAAACCTTGTGACTGTCAAAATTCATGGTTAGGAAAAAAGGTGGATATATCCTTGCTCTGTCATTTAATATATGTTTTATTGGTACACACTGGCTGGGTGGCCTATCTTTTATAAGCACTACACCTTTCAGCCTATAGAGATACATCTACTACTATGGTAAGTAAGACAAAGTATTCATCTCAAAAAAGTTGATAGTGGAGTTAGAAGGAGGATGCAAAAATAAAACAAAATAACTAATTGTGTGACAGGCTGAAATAAGTGAGAATATGGAAATTGTCTTGGTTAGTTTTTTCTCAATGCTGAGACAAAACACTTGACCTCTAAAATTAGGAAAGAAAAGCTTATTAGCTCACAGTTCTTGGAGATTTCAGTCCATAATCTGTTGGCTCCAAGTCAGTGTGGAATGGCTGAGGGGCTACATGGTGGCTGCAGCAGACACCAGAAATGACCACAGCAAAAGGACAAAAGTGAAGAGCATGCCTCCTTCCCTCCCTTATATTGTGTACTGGCTACCCACCCTTGGATGGGTGCAGCACTCACACTGCCAATTCCAGTGCTGAACAATGAGCCAATCACAAATGCTATACTCAGAAACTCCATGACTGTATGAAGATTTGGGGGACACCCAAACACAAACCATAACAGAAATTTATGCATGGACCTGAGGGAGTAAAAAGGAAACAGTAGTCTTATCTAGCAAGTACTGAACAGATCCCAGAGTCAAACATAGAAGCTCAAGATAAGAAAGCAAGACCTCAGCAGCATAAGTGCCTGCCTGGCAAGTGCAAGGTCTTGAGTTGGATTCCCACCACCAAAAAAAAAAAAAAAGTGAGACCCAAATGGAATGTATTAAATGATATGATGTCATGATGTCCTTAGCACATGGTTTCACTTCTGTTGTAACAAGCAGTTGGCACTAGATTTTTTTTAAGAGCAGAAATATTTACTGAGAGAAAAAAAGCTTCTGAGAGAGAGACAGAAGGGGTCCTGAGTAGGTTGTCAAAGATACTGTATTTTCTAGGGATTTTTATAGAGTAAAATCATGAGGTGAAGCAGGTCTAAAGTGAGGAAAACTGGGAACTTGCAAGGCAGACAAGCATGAGGTGGGACAAAGCTGGAATCAACCAATAAGTTTAATTATTCAGGTAAAATTGACCAAATTCAGGGATAAATGGGAAAGCGAGTCATGTAGCAATCGAGCATTCTTTATGGATCAGTGACTTTTCCTGTAAGGGGCTGGGATGGTGAATCCTGGCTTCTCAAGGTGATCCATACCTAATCTCTACTGTTTATAGTTAGGGTGTGGTTGCATTTGTTTTGCTTTCTGTTTTGAGATCTGGCCAACAGCAAGAGGTGTGTGTCTCCTCCAAGATCACAAGACATTTGGCTCTTTGTGCTGGCTGGCTTCCTCAAGGGCTAGCCTTGTCTGACTGCCTATATTTCTAACTAGCTCAGCTGCCTGTAACATTCTCCTTGAAGTATCCTGAACTGGCATGAGGGTTGGCATTAGATTTCAACTATGACGGATCAAAGATTTTTTTTTTGTCTTTTTTGAGACGGGTCTTGAGCTCACTTTGTAGCCCAGGCTGGTCTTGAACTCGCAACGATCCTCCAACCTCAGCCTCCCAAGTGCTGGGATTATAGGCATGAGCCACCATGCTCGGCAGGATCAAAGAATTTCAAAATGAGAATAAGACTACTGCATGACAGGTGAGGCACATCATGTAAGAATCCAGTGCTGCAGGTGATAAAAGGAATCTACTAATAGTTAAGGAATATAGAAAATGTAAGAGTTTATTGACACACTTCAAGAGAACAGCAGGAGAGTCCAAGAGAGTACTGAATCATCAGGGTGAAAAAGCTGAGATTTATATATTTGACTTTTAATATGAGGTGAGGTTCTGAAAATGTCACCCCAGGAACACTTTCATCAGGTCATGGTGACTTTATTGCCTCAGTTCTGAGGATAAGCAGATGTTTGAAGATTGACGTAGTTTTGTCTGACAGGATCCATTGCCCTTGGACCCTGTTGCTAGAAACAGTCCTGCTGGGTAAAATTGATAAATGTCAGTGGTCAAGGGGATCAGAATAAAATGTATATGTTTGTATTTAAAAGGAACTTTTGGTATTATTTTGGGTTAGAAGAAGAAATAATATTATTTAAGACATAATAAGAGGTTAGATCATCCAGAGATGTATTTGTATAGTTTTGTGGCATAACTTACATGGTGGAAAGTTAGTGTCCTACTGCAGTTTCTCACTCAACTGCAATGTAGCCTTTAAAGAAACAATGGTAAAATAATCATGATTTCTCATATTTTAAGCTAAGGGAACAGAGGAATCATAGTTGAACCTCTGAGGCTAACAATGGAGGTGAGAAATGAAAATTGATAGATTGATTCCAGAAAAGAGTGCCTAAAGAGACAAAATAGGAGGTGGAAAGTTATGTCAGACAAAGTACTGGGAAATTTGTGTAACATACTATGAAATTTTGAGGAAATACAAAAAAAGTTGGGTATTTGGTTTCCCCCTTTCAGACATAACACCACCCTCTGTGATGGCGAAAATTACCAACAGAGAATAAAGAAATCAGTATGCTGCAACATACAAGCACATCTTTGCCACACCTGTGTCTTAATTAACAAATTTTGAACAAGACATCACTTCCATTTGTCCAGAGCGCTCTCTTACCAGCAGCACCCCCTTCCATGGATGCCAACAGCATTATTGTGTCCAGGGACATTTTTCATCCCTGCATCCCAGTTTGGCTGCTTCAAGCTCAACCATCAGCAATACCATCACTAGCCTCTGCTTTCAGCATCCCACCACAGTAACCAAGTGCATGAAGTAAGCTCATGCAAAGGCAATAGGTGAGAAAGTGGAATACACTGTCCTACCAGGGAAGCTGTACTTTATGTTTTAAGAAATCATGTGGAAAATATACAAGATACAAGGGATAGATCTAAGGAGTGCTTGGTACTCTGCAGGTACTCGATAAATTTCTAATAATTTGAGTTTCAGTTGTTTATTAGCCCTTGATTAAAATAAATGCTGCTATTTCTTGGTGGATTTTTCTAAGTTGATTTTCTCAAGAAATCAGGTTAAAATGTCAAGAAGCATCTGGGGTGTTTTCAGATAAGAGCTTAAATGCTTGATGTTTTCTACAAAAACTCTTGTTATCATTTTAATAATAAGCATAAGAAATGTGATTTTCTGATGATAGTAGTCCTCCTTATCTGTGGTTTTACTTTTCTGTTTCAGAGATTGATTGAAGTCTGGAAATAGTAATTAAAAATCTAGAAATCAGCAATACATAGGGCTTTTTTTCATAGTGCTGGATATCAAACCCTGGATTTCAGTCATGTTGATCACAAATTCAACCACTTAACTACACGATCAGCCCAGCACTTGTTAAGTTTTAAATTTTGAAGTGTTTTAAGTAGTCTGATGAAATCTCTCACTGTTCTGCTCTATCCCACATATGACATAGCCGTGTTGGGTATGTTGTCCACTCAGTAGTCACCTAGTAGTTTTCTGGCTGTCAGGTCAGCTGTTAGGCTATTGTAATGTTTGTGTCCTAGTAACCTTTATTTTATTTAATCATGGCCCAGAAGTACAAGTGTAACAATGCTGGCAAGTCAGATATGCGAAAAGAAGTTGTAAAATGCCTCCTTTTTAAGTGAAAAGGCAAAGTTTTCAAAAAGGAAATATATGTATGTGTGTGTTTGCATTGTGTGTACACACACACACACACACACATATATGGTTCAATATTATCTTTGGTTTCAGGCATTCTCTGAAAGTCTTAGAATACAGGTGAGCAGGAGTACTACATAAAGACACCACATATACATTCTATAAAATTTGGAAAATATCAAACTATCTTCCATTCAAAGTTCCCAGAGAAACAATAATCAAAAATTACCCATCATACTAATTTCCTTCTACTGCTATAACAAAGTACCACAGTTTAATGGCTTAAAACAAACAAATTCATTATCTTTATGTTCTAGAGGTCAGTCTGACTCAGGTTTTTCAGGCTAAAATCAGTTGTCAGCAGGGCTGTGTTCATAGTGGAGGTTCCACTGGAAAACTAGTTTTTTGCCTTGTCCAATTCTAGGAAGCTGTTCATCTGCTTTAGCTTGTGGCACCTTTTTCATCTTCAAAGCCAGCAACTTGCATCTCTCTGATCATTCCTTCTTAGTCACATCTCTTTCTGTCTGTCTTCTGCCTCTCCTACATTTAAGGACCAAAGTGATTATATTGGGTATATAGTAGACTCTGAAAATAGCAGGGATTACATTCCGAGAATACCCCCAATTTATGAAAAATCGTGACTTTCAAATATGGCAAGAAAAAATGCCTGTAAATGCCTATTTTTATAGTTTAGATCCTAAATATATTATATGTCCCATAGTATTGTAATTTAATTTAATACAATATTGTATTAATAAAACGTTAGAAGGTGCAGGGTTTTTGGCAGCATCTTAGGAAAATTAGGGCTTTAAGAAGAACAAAACTGAGATCACTTCATATAGCTACATGCACTACAAAAATTTATTATGATGTGGAAATGCTGATATAGCTTTCAGAGATGGGTTACAAGGCAGCAGCCAATCAACAGCAAGGAGAACTAAATAATGCTCTTGGATTGGCTACTTGCAAACCTCCACCAAAAAAGTGTTTTTAGAGGATGTCTGAGGTTTTCATGAAATTGCCAAGGTTTCAGAGAACAATTATTATTTAGATTCTAAGGAAAAATTCCAAATGATTGAGGCTGCGAACTCTAAACTGTGACCTCTGTAGTGCCTACTGTACTTGAACAATCCAGGATAATTTATTTGCTCATAAGCATTTGTATCCTTAATTCCTGCTTGCCATGTAACATAATATATTTACAGATTCTGAAGGTTCTAAAACATAGACATCTTTGGCAGGCATGTCATTATTTTATCACACCCATAATCCCCTATAATCAGAAACAATAATCATAAAATTTCACAATGTGACTTCCTATTTTTTTTAATGTTTGTGTATATTGAAATGAGTAATGTATGTAATAAACTATTCCTCCACTTTAAAATGAGATAATGTGCATGGGGAATGGAATTTTTAGTAGATCAGGCTCTACATTCAGCTTAGCTAATAATCAGCAAGGCCACTTGGACTATAATGAGTGGAGACTAGAATCAATAAGGTATTTTTGAAAGAGTTTTCTGGTGCAATAGAGAAGTAAAAGTACAAAACAAACAGGTTTATTGAGATAAGGATGTGGAAAGATGGCGGATAGATAACAGCTGGCTACAGAGGCTCCCTGAGATAGTCAATTTAGAATTCAACATAACACTGCGTGAGGAGCCCCGAACAGAGGGAGATGAATTCTCTCATCCCAAGAAGAAACTAAGGTGAGAAGAACCAATCAAACACACAGTCCCAGTGCTATTACTGGAACAGCTAAAGGTTCAGTGGTCCTGCCACAGTGGGCAACTTGCCGAGCCATCTGAGGTCCCACCGCTTGGACTCACTGGAGGCGCAGTCACACTGAGGTCGGGGGTTGGCCAGCCGAACAGAGAGCTGAGCTGGCGGGGAGCCTGCATTGACCTGTGGTGAGTGACAGGAGCAGAGCCATTCCACAGAAAGGGGGGCTCCAGTGGATGACATTCTGGGGCTGAGCAGGATTGGCAAGTACAAGGGGCAGCAGTGACTTCAGTCAGTTGTTTCCTTCCCGAATGAGATTGGTGGAGTGAGTTAGGCCTGGGTAATGAGACCTGGATGAGACCCAGTAGGTTATCTGAAATCAATTCCCTGTGGCAACAGTGCACACTAATGCAGTGAAGCCTCAGAAGTTTGACTGACCTGGAGGGGAGGGGCCAGCATACGCTGCCACTGTCTGCAACTCACTAGCACACTGCAGTGGGAAGGGGTCACCTAGGCAGCGTGCTTCAGAAAAATTGTTACCAAAAAAGAAAGAAACTGGGGCCTCTGGGAAGAAGCAAAAAAGATGGGAAGAAGAAGCAACAACAAAAAGTCCCCAGGTCCCAACTCTGAGAACATTGACCCAAGACAGGTAAATACAAAGGAGAATGAGAACAGCAAACAAGCAATATCAGGCACGACACTAGTGGACATAAAGAAATATCTTTGGGACCTCATAGACGAGTTCAAAAGGGAAATATTTAGCCAAGTAAAGCAAGATATAAGGTGATTAATAGAAGAGATGCTAAGCACCCCTCAAGCAGACACAGACAGAAGAAGAGAGGAATTCAGATAAAGGAGAGAATCATTTGATGAAGAATATAAACAAAATATAGAATACATGAAGCAGATTCAAAGAGATTACCAGGAAATTAAAAATTCCATGGAAAAGATGGGAAATCTCTTGAAAGAAACTAAGGATAGATTATCCAAACTGAAGGACAGTTTTGCAATGTGGGATTATGAAAGGGAAAACTTTTTAAAAATAATGAAACAAGCAGTAACAATACAAAGGCTAGAAGACAACAAGAGGATCTACAACTTGAGAATAAAGAATGTGAATGAAAAAGCAGGGTTACAAATAAAGGAACTACAAAGGCTATTCACAGAAATAATTAAGGAAAACTTCCCAAACATAGGAAAAGGAAATGATATTCTGATGTATGAGGCATACAGAACTCCAGCCACCTACAACCAAAACAGAGCTACACCCAGGCATATAATAATCAAGATCCCAGAAATTCAATATAAGAACAGAATATTAAAAGCTGTTAGAGACAAGAAACTAGTCACCTAAAAAGGAAGGTCCATCAGAATAATGGCAGACTTCTCGACACAAACCATCAAGTCAAGAAGAGGCTAGAGTGAAATATTCCAAGCCCTGAAAGAAAATAACCTCCAACCCAGATTGAAATACTCTGCTAAACTGTCTCTATAAATTAAGGAAGAAACAAGATGCTTCCAAGACAAAGAGGAACTTGGGAAATTCACAACCACAAATCCAACTCTATAGAGAACACTGCAGGGCATTCTAGAGAGAGAGAAAAGTACTAGGATTCCAGGAACAGTGGCAAGAGAGGCCTCAATGAATGGAACAGAAAACAGAATGAAGAAGATAAGCAGACAACTGATGGTTAAGAAAAAAGAGCATAACAGAAATGAGGCAGAGAAGGTTGGTTATAATCTCTAATATACATGGCCTTGATACACTAAATTAAAAAAAAGAACCCCATGTGGAGTAGATCAGGAGGCAGGGTCCACTGAGACGCTATTTATAGGAAATATAATTAACATGAAAAATAGTACATGGACTGAAATTCAAATACGAGAAAACAATGCTCTATGTGACAGAGAACCAGAGAGTAATAGAGGCAACTAGACCAGTATTGTGGATAGGTTGGAAAGACAGGTAAAGGAATACAGTTAGAGATCAAGTCCAGGAGAGAGAAGGTTTGGAACCACTTAGGTAAATAGCAGGTTGCCCCAGCCCCACGCCAATTTAAAACCAAGGGTCTTGGTCAGACCCAAAAATGCACAGTGTAGCCTGGGGAAGTGAAAGGGGAGGGGGAGACTTAAAAAAGATGGCAGAAGATATTGTTAATAGTGTATCAGGATTTAAAACCTACATTACTTGCACCACTCTGCTTAGATAGGTTTTATTCTTTTTTTGGATAGATTTTATTCTGTCCCAGTGTGTCTACTTGCATTAGATTTGAGGGCACAGACAACTATCCCCAAAGCATCAGGATATAGCACAGTAATCATCTTTAATTTCCTATTACTTAATCTGAAGCCCTGTATGACTTTTACTGTTTTATGATAACTGATCTTAGTTAAATCTGGTTTGTTTGATTGCTGTTTAATAGCGACAGATTTTATTCAAAACTGATATGATTGAAAGCATCAAGTCTGAGAGTATAGACAACTACACCGACGATGACAAGACTCTACGATACACATTCTGGTTTGGTAATTGCCTGCTTTAGAAGTTTTATACTATATGCAAGGTTGTGTTTTTATTAATACTGTTATGTACTGATATATTCAATTATATTATGTCTGATGATATAGCCAATTCCATTGAAGATAACAAGAGACAACACAGGAACCATGGTAGAACTCCTCGTACAATGGTTTTATATGTCTTTTTCGTTTCTTGTGTCTATAGGAATATGTTTTGTTTTGTCTTGCTTTGTTTTGTTCTTCCTTCTAATATAGAAAGGATAGAAATACATGTTAAGACTCATGCATGTGTAGAACCTATTAACTGTTTATGAGTACTGATCTTATGACACATGATGAAATGAACAGATACTTTGAAGAAAAAGAGACACTAAAGTACCCAGTGCTGATCCTGAAGTGTCATAATGTGACAGCTAGCAATAGTATTATTCTTTGTTCAGAATGATATTAGCCCGCTTGTGTTTGTTCAATCTCAACATAATTGAACATATGGATAACTGCATGCATGTTTAAGTGTATAGGATTGATAACCATATTTCTAAGTTTTGTTGGATAGTTGAACAGAACTGGTTGCAGTCTCACTGTTTGAATCCCCACTTAATACGCTCCACTTTAGTATCTTGAATAACTATTTGTAAGAGGACAATCTGTAATCATCAACTAGTGATTTCTTACTGTTTTTTTTTTCTTTGAAACTATGTATTATTTCTAACTGTGGGAATAATAAAACCCAAAATGTGTAATTGTCATTGTACAAAAGAAAAGAAAGTGCTCTAAAGGTTATAACTGCATATATGTTTAAGTGTTTAGATAACCATATTACTGAGTTTTTTTTGATCATTGAACAAAACTGTTTGCACTCTCACTGTTTGAAAGTCCACTTTATATGCTACAATTTTGTAACTTGAACAACTATTTCTAAGATGAGAATATGTAATCTATTAACTAGTGATTTCTTACTGTTTATTTTTTAAATTTTGTATTACTTGTACCCTTTTTCTGTTTTTTTCTTTTTCTCCTTAAATAAAAAAAAAGAAAGCATGTATTATTTCTACCTGTTTTCTGTTTTGTTTAGTCTTTATTTAAATTAAATTTTAAAAAAAGGCACTACAGTACCCAGGGCTGATCCCAGAGTGTCATGATGTGAAATCCAGCAATACTATTATTCTTTGTTCAGAATGACTTTAGCCTGCTTGAGTTTGTTTAATCCCAACATAAATGAAGATATAGATAACTGCATGTATGTTTAAGTGTATAGGATTGAAAACCATATTCCTAAGTTTTTGTTGGGTAGTTGAACAGAACTGTTTGCAGTCTTGCTGTTTGAATTCCCACTTTATATGTTCCACTTTTGTATCTTGAACAACTATTTGTAAAAGGACAGAATGTAAACATTAACTAGTGATTTCTTACTGTTTTTTTTCTCTGAATGTATGTATTATTTCTACCCATTTTCTGTTTTGTGTAGTCTTTCTTTAAATAAAATTTAAAAAAAGAGATAAGGATGTGGAAAGGAGCACACAACCCATGGCTGTTGTGCTGTTTCCTCTGACTGGAATATGGGGGTACAGAATTTATGTAACTTTTGAGCTGGGGGTGGTGCTTAAGGTGGGCATTGATGATGGGCAAGGAGCTGACTGGAATTTTCTTCATGGGCAGACAGGAAGGGGAGTTGCAATTAAGGCTGAGGAAGAAGCAGGAAATGGTATGCAGTCCTGCTTTGGCCTTCCGCCATATTAGACCACCACCATAACTGCACACTAATTTATTCTAGGGCCAAACTTTTTCAATTTTTTTTCTCACCCAGATGCCAATGGAAATGAAATGAGTGTATTACTGTATGTTGACTCATGAGTTGATCAACTTTTACCAGATAATGAAAGTTTTCTTTCTGGGAAGAATCAGGGATTTGTGTTCTAATAAAAACAGGAACTACTGGCAGTCAGGTAGCCTGGACACGTTTTCACTTGTAACGTGACCTACTAATCATGCCTCAGCCTCCTGAGCTCTTTGAAAAGAAGAAAATGTGTTTATATATGTTCTAATAATTTGTGCCTGACTTGTAAATTATTTACTTTCTCCTTACAAGATTACAGAAGTGTAAATAATAGTGCATTTTCTCATGGTAGGTCACTTGTGACTCATCATCAAAGATTTTACAGGAGTGGCTTTCCTACTTAGAGACTACTCCAAGTAGAAATTTGAAAACAGTTAATGCAGTTCATACTCTGAAGAAGTTTTAAAATGGCAAAAAATCTGTGAATAATCAAATCAATCAAGAATATCATTAGGAGTTTACTTTGGGTAACAATTTTAACTACAAAAGGCTATGGTATTTTGTCATTTATAAAGTACCTGTTCTCAAAACACTTTAAATCACTCAATCATCGTATTATCTCTTTAAACAGAGGTAGTAAGAGACATTTTGGCAAAGTTTAACTATCTGGTGGTGAGGCAGTAGAGTCTTTTATTCCAATCTGATTCCTACCATTTTTCTCATATCTTTAGGTCCAAAGTTCCAAACCAAGCAATGCTGAGTAATAATAATAATGCTGTCTGCCCATGAAGAAAATTCCAATCAGCTCCTTGCGCGTCAGAGTTGGGCAGAGTTAGATGTGTAATTCACACCATCCCAAAAATTCATTGATAAGTGACAAGGTGTCTTCTTGGCCCTTGAGGTTTAGGTAAAATGGAATCAATTCTCCAATTCCAAGGCTTGTGGCTGATTTCTAGAAATCTCTAGGTAGTTTTCATTCTTAAAGCCACCTCTGGCTCCAAACTTTTGTATCTTCAATTTATGGATTATTGCAGTGCCCATATGTTTTGCTATTTCTTTTTGGCAATTTAGGTGCTTTCCCAGTCTGTAGACTCTCTCTCTCTGTCTCTGTCTCTGTCTCTCTGTCTCTCTGTCTGTCTGTCTCTCTCTACCTCTCCCTCTTTCCCTCTCTCCCTCTCTCCCTCTCTGTCTCTCTTCCTAGGAGGTGCTTGACTGTACGTCAGTAGATTTGACTGAAGATTTCAGGGAAATACATGAGACTGGTGATTTTATGAAGAGAATTTTTCTCAGTCTCTCTAACGTCACCAAGTGCTCCAGTTTCGTATTACTTACTCATCTCCTGCTCTCCTCCTAACCAAATAGGCCTAACCAAATTCCTCTGGTTTTGTCAGGGACAATGCGTTGGCCATTTCATGATGGCCTCAGTGCTTTCTCATCATCCTCAAGTGCTTCCTTCCTCCAAATGCCTTATCAAGGTATTTCTCCAGGCACTTTTTCTTCCTGAGAGGAATTCTGGTAAGATAATAAAAATCTCAGTCCTGTATAATTTATTTTTCAGCTCTATTGTTTTCAGCTCAGGGAAGACTGTTTCTTTCATTCAACAAATATTTTTTTGTGTACTTCTTTCATGTCATGCTATTTTATGTCAGACACAACTGGGAACACAACAGGGTATTAGAGAGAATCCTGGCCCTCAAGGAGTTTCAGTCTTCTGGAGGAGATATGCTTTAAACACATAATGATACAAATAATTTATTAATAGCTGTGGTAAATGCCACAAAGGAGAATCTCTAATATTATCTGGGAGGGTGAGGTAGTGGTGAAAAGGGGTTAAGGGTGAGATAAGGTTTCTCTCATGACATTAAGTTTGCCCAAGGTTAGAAAGACTGGTTTATTCCTAGGTCAATGTTTTTTCCTCCTTTTGTAAATTCTACCTCTCAATAGGTAGAAATACAACATTTATTGAATTTCTGTCCAGAATTAATTTATTATTTCAACAAAAATTTAACAAGGGGCTTTTATTCACCTTGTACTGTGCTAAGAGTACATGGAATTTATAGTTTGGTGTGAGTGTGTGTGTGTATGTGCATATGTGTGTGTTTCACTGAAAAAACCTTTATAAAAATAAAGAATTATGATAAATTTAGACAGTGTGAAATGAAGTAACTAAAAACAGGTGGCAAGACAAATGGTCAGGGAAGGCCTTGCCATAAAGCAGGCTCTCAAGCAGAGCCCTGGGTAGTGAGGAGCATGCTAAAGAGGGTGTTTCACCAATGGAATGGTATGTTCAAAGGCTCTGATGCAGAAATAGCACTGCTGTTTTTTTCTGACCACAGAAAAAGGTGAGTGAAGCTATGGCAAATAAATGAGAGGAATGGGGGTAGAAGATTGTTGGTGAGAAACCAGGGCCCCATTTAAGTAGTTTTTTCCCCAGAGTAAAATGGAGCTGTAAGTGGGGGAGTGACTTATTTATGTTTCAAAAAATCCTTGTAGGTGTAGGTCATAGAATAGATTTTTAAAGGGTTTTATAGTAAGTAATCTAGGCATCTATTGATACAGAATTGGTTGTAAATTATAATTATACAATGTAATCCTATGAAACCATTAAAAATGGTGGCAGGTGTATGTGTGACATGGAAAGATGTCTACATTATAGCAACTGGGGAAAAAAACCAAGTTACAATATAATGTGTGCATTGTTATTTTTCTTTTTCAGCATGAAAAGATCTAAACAAAAATACTCTTATGGTTAATTTTTGGATAGTAGCCAACTAGAGATTTTTTTTTGAATTCTTTATGTTTCCTAGTTTTTCCACCTAAAAAATTTAAAAAAAGGCATGTAACACTAAGTTTAGTAAACAGTAGATCAGAATATAGCCTGACAGAGGAAACATTTCAATACGATTTTGTGGCATTTTCACTTTTAATTGTTATATTGCCTGTTTGATAACGTGAATATTTTGTTGCACATTTTAAATGTTATTCCATAAGGAAAACCAAAAATGTGATTACACTATGTAAGTTTTCTCAAAATTAAAGTTCATAGAATTTTTCTTTCTCTGCATGTATCAAGGTCTTTGATCTCATTATTTTCTCAGAAACAATGTGAAGTTCTCTCCCACTTATGTGGGGACTTTTGTGAGTGCTTCTGAACGTGCTGTCTTGTTTCAGTTTTTGAATTAGAGCTAGAAAATATTTTTAGTATTATTCCATTTAAAAGTTGCAATAAAAACAATTTGAAAAATAGCAAACTGAGACTGCATGGAATATATCTGAACTCCAGATTTTTTTATGAGTCATTGTTTCTCTATTTTTACTCTGAAATCACTGCATAATTCTAGATTTGCACTATTCTTTTTATTCACAATTTTCACCATGGAGTGAAGCTGTGAGTCCTTCAAATATCAGCATTCCTATAACAGTAGCACATCTGACCGGGAAATGTGGTTTTCTTATTGTGACTATGTGGATTTTAGTTTCCTGCAATCATGGACTTTCTGATTTCCCTTTGTTAATTTCCGAGGCATCTTCTAAATTTAAAATTTCAAGTCATCTTTTACAACAGTAGATTGCTATAAATATAATGTCTTTTCACTTGCATTCTTGCAAAAACTGAATGTTATTTATTTTTGCTTGTGGTTCATTACCATCTTTTGACATGGCTTTCTGTCACTATTGTGGAAAACAGCTTAGATTTCCTAGATCTTCTGATGATCCGTGTCCATAACAATTCTAAATAAACTGTGGAAAAGATGTATATCTTACTAATTATCTGCAGGAAAAAATATGAATAAAAAGCTATTTTTATACTAGGCAGACTCAATACTTTCAGATATAGGCAGAGCCATAGACATAGTCCTCCATTTGGCTGAAGTATTGGCACACTCTCAATTCTTGCTTTCATAATACATTTTGTTTTTAATACATAGCCATTGGTATGTTATTATTTGAATACACAGGTTATCAAATTATTTGAAAACAGCTTGCTTTCTTATTTTTTTCTTCTTTTGGCAAAACCATTTACTACTGCTATTTGGTAGAGCAGGGGTACACTTTGGCACATATGATCCTAATGATGAATTCTGATCTTAGTAAAGGTTGTATTAGTCATAACAATGAAGTTTTCATAAATTACATTTAAAAAATACTCATATTTCATAAAAATATATTTCTAGACCATGCAGCCACAGAAGTACTATATACTGTGTTCATCTCGGATCTCAGTAATAGCCAATAACATTTTAAAAATGTTTTATGATTTTTTAAAGTGCTCTCATATCATTATGAATAAAGTTTCTAGAGTTATCCTAAAACTTTAGGTGGTAGATATGCTAGGAAAAAGAAGTAGTAGCTATGGATTACCTTTTGAAAGACAAACTTCTCAGTTGCCATAACAAGTTCTAAAGACCAAAGGACATAGATTCACTATCCTTGTAATTGCTGATAGTCAAAAATAACAAGCAGGTTTTTAGTTAAATGGACAAGCACACATGAACTACATAGTATTTGAAGTTGTGTCAGCAACTTGCACAATATAGACATGGTTAAAATTAACTGTTGCTTTTCAGTAGAGGTTCACACTAAAATAATGTTTTCTTTGAGACAGAGCCTCTCTATGTAGTGCAGACTGGCCTTGAAGTTGTTTATGTAGCCCAGCTGACCTCATAGCAATGCTCCTGTCTTGGCCTTCTGGGTGCTGAGATTACAGGTGTGTGCGACCACGCCCAAAAAAATAATTTTTAAACACCTAGTCACAGTACAGTTATGGAAATAACAAGAAGAGAACAATAAGTTTTGACAAGAAGGATCAAAGAAAGCTTTATAGTGGGGTAGTATTTTATGTAAATCTTATAAAAATGAATCCTTTAAAAACAACAACAAAAAAAGAAACTACCTGAGTGGAGTTGTTCTTCCAACAGATCTGCTTCATTCCAGTGATGCTGTAATAGTCAAAGTATTTTAGAAATTGTCTCTGGACCTTGTTTTGCATCCGTGATGCAAATGATCAATTCCGCTTCATTATGGTCACAGTTTTTTCAGCAGACTGCCCTTTGGTTGGCTTAAAGGTGTTAGGGAATTTGCAGACATTGGTCTAAGGGAGGTTTTTGTCTGCCATTGAGCCTAAAGACTTGTAGAAGTCAGAAACATTTGTTAGTGTGAAAAAGGCAGGTTTGTCTTCCATGGAAATATGTTTTCCTTGATCAGGATCTTCAGCAATTTTCATTGAACTCTGCTACATAGAAAAAATATGAGAAGGAGAATCTGCTTTTATTTTGCACACAGTGTAAGCAATCCTGTCTTCTTAGAGAAGCACTTGTTGAAATTAGGAAACCAGGAATAGACCATAAGCTACTTGTCTTTGCTGTTGAAGGCCATGGATCTCATTCATCCTGCCACAGGGACACACTTAAATAGTATAAGCACCAAGAACCCAGAAGATCCCGCCTTAAATGTGGGTAACATAGTTTTATTGCAAAAGGCAGTTTTTTCCACCAAAAATAATCTATCACATTAATGCTGTTAATTTGAATTTCATTCATTTTATAGTTTTGTCTGAATTTAGTTTGCAAATTTATTTTAGTATAAGAATGTATAAGAACTTTAAACATAAGGTATTGTGAATTGTTTTAAGTTTTACATTTTTCAACAGTAGATTAGTGTTACAGTTCATGTCTAGATATCCTCCAAAAGCCTCATGTGGTCGTAGGGCTTTTTCAGAGGTAGTGGAATCTAGTGTATGATTATGGGATAGTGGATGTGTGATTAATAAATCAGTCTGCTGATTGGCTTGGCACTGCCCTACTCCTGGTAGTCTGGGAAAGATAAAAGGGCCAGAAAGATGCTGTTAGGGTCTTTTGTTGCTTTTGCTGTCTTTCAGTGCCATGAACAGCTGCTTCTCTGCCAAGTGCCACCCTACCTTGGAGTCAGCTAATTGTGAAGTGAAACCTCTACAAACTGTGAGCTAAATAAACCTTTCCTCCTTTAATTTTGGGCGTTGGGTATTTTGTTTCAGCAATGAGAGAAAAGTAACTAAGGCATATAGTAAACACAAACTAGGGCAAGTTTATCAATCTGGAGAACTCTTATAGTGAAACGGATCTGTTCATTATTCAAGTTTGAAGTTTCATTGGAAGATCATTGTCACCTCAGTGACTAGCAATATCAAAATATGGAACAGTAGGATCAAAACAAAATATTCTTTAGCAAGTAAATCATGTAACTATTAGCTTTGTTAGGCATCATGTATATTAATTTATAATTATTATTTTGTGGACAATACCTCTTACTATCATGCTTTATTTTTTTCTCCTTCTAGTAATTCTTAAAAAATGATAAAAATTGTTGACCATTTAAAATGTTCACTCATTCTTTCAATAATATTTATTGGATAGGGAGCATTGCTAAACAAAATGGCTATGTTAATTTCTATGTAAATATTATATATAAATCATTTATTAAGTTATATATTATTTATTAAATAATATTAAATATAGTTATATAAGTACATATAAATTAATAATATATTTATGTATGTAAACTAATTATTATAGATTAATAGATAAGACATTGTTCTTAACCTTGAGAAATTCAAACTCACAATGGAGATAAATGTAAAAACATAATTTTGAATCAATAGAAATGATGGCCATAATACACAAACTGAAGCAAAAAATGAGATACTATCTTTTCCTGTAGGAAGAAAAAACGAAATTTACTTATAATAGGATTTAACTGTTTTATACATTAGAATTTGCACACTCTAAAGTAAGAGGATAGTATCTATACAGGGTTTTAAAATTTTATATCATTAAGTAAACAGGGCTGTAGTAGTGTTGATGTGTGGTACAAGAATTTGCTACATAGCAAAATTTGGTACAACTGCATAATGTACCAAGGAAGTTTTAAAATTGCCCTATTACATAAACCATTCTTTAATTTCATTGTGTGACACTACATATAAATAGAATATAGTGAATAAATGGCATCAAACACTTCCATTAGTTTGTTCACTCATACATTTGAAAAAAGTTTGTACCCTGCTATATAACATAATGTGTAGCTACCAAAGAAAAAGACAAAGATTAGTAAGGCATCATTCCTACCTCTGGGAGATTATAACCTTGTAAGGAATTAAAATATACTCAAGTGACTACAATTCAGAGCAGTTTGTAACAAGTGTCCCAAAAGTTCTATAACTAAAATATAGAAAAGTTCAAAGAAAATGCCTAGTCTGAATATGAAAGATGATTTCTTTGAAGACCATCTATTGGAACTGGGTCATTAGGGATAACAAATGGCTTATATATAGACAGGATATTTATCTCAAACAAAAAAAATGCCTTGAATCATATGAGCATGTATGTTGAGGTAGGAAAAGGCAAATCATAGTTGAAAAACAGCAAGTATTATAGCTGCATTGAGTATAAGTTACATAAGGCAAAGTTGTAGGAGTTAATTTTTGAAAAACTTATAAACAGTAGGTTCTAGCCAACCTGAAACAGAAGTGAACTTGATAATTTTTCAAACACTTGTTGAAGGCTTATAAAGATCCAGAAGTTGGAAATTCAGAGATAAACAGTGAAACCTGTGTCCTTGGGAACTCAAACACATGATCTTCAATGTCTTGGAAATAAGTGCTGTGCAATGACTTCAAAATCTGAAGGTTTATATTACAATGAAGATACAAAGAATGATTAGCTTCCCTAGTGGAGTTAGAGAAAACTCCAGAGAAGAGATGGTATTGTAACTTGCTCTTGATAAATGAGAGCACAAAACACAAGAACATAATGTTTTGTTTGCATACAAAGTCCTTTCCTCTGCAGGCAAAGCCCTACAGACTTAGAAGAACAGGCTTACTCACACAGTGTGGTCCAATACGACTCAGAGGGAAGTATTGGGAGTTGACACTGGAAAAGCAAATCGAGGCCACAATGAGAAGGGCCTTGTGCATTGTGTTAAGGAATTTGAATTTATCAGCCTGAGATTTGAGATTTTTTAAGTTTGTGGTGCATCTGTAAATATGAATTATGTGCTACCTAAATTTGGAACATAAGCCAATAGCAATTGCAGCAAAATCAATAGTGGTATAGTTTTGGTCTCATAGTGTCTATAAAAGCACTTATTGTTACCACACTGTTCACTTGGTTGACCTTTAAGCTCCATGTTTCTGCTGAAGTAAAGGTATTTTACTCCTAGACACTGTGATCTTGAATACTCAGAGGAGATGTTCTCACAAGTTACAGTAACCACTGGATCATTTCCTTGGCATAGATTTGATGTTACTCTAAACTGCCTCCCTTTTACTTGTAAC
The DNA here is from genome assembly GCF_034190915.1 of Cavia porcellus. Taxonomy (NCBI): domain Eukaryota; kingdom Metazoa; phylum Chordata; class Mammalia; order Rodentia; family Caviidae; genus Cavia; species Cavia porcellus. The sequence goes on from NW_026947493.1 coordinate 43,817,229, forward strand.
AATTTATACTGTTTAATACCCATAGGCTGCTCAAATCAGCTTTCTGTATGCAGAAATTGTTCCTAAAGGTTTGAATACTAGCAGAAATGAGGTTTAACTATTAATCAAAATGTGTTAGGATATTTGAGAAGTAAGCAAGGTATAGGAACAAAGTGTTATGTGTTACTGGATAAGGACCACATAAGGTAACAAAAAGTATGAAAAGACTTTTAAACAGATGTATCTTGTATCCAAAATGACGATGGATATGAACAGACTAATCAGGCTGCTATGTGCAAAATGGGCAGAAGGGAGGAGAGGCCAGGAAATGGGAGACTACTCAAGGCCACAACTAGAAGAAGAAGTAGGAGTTCAGCACAGAAGGGGCCATGGGAAAAGTTTTGCCATGAAAAGGAGTCAGTGAATTTGACATTTTGCACCTGCTTGAACAGAAAATGATTGGTACCATTACTAGAAATAATACAGCCAGGAATAACAGCTATTTGGGATTTCATGAGAAATGTGCCTTGGGTTAATTGAATTTTAAACAGTAGTTATAAATTAGCCAAGATTAATGCTGTCTTTTAGAATATTCTTAGCATTCAAATAAAAAGGAAATTGAATGTCGTCTAATATACCAATTTTTCTGTTTATTAGCTTTTTACTCTTAGTGTTAGTGTTTTACTCTTAGTTTTTACTCTTAGTGTTTATTAGCTTTTTACTCTTAGTGTTTATTAGCTTTTTACTCTTAGTATTTCCATATTAATAGTTCCAGTAGGAACTATTAATATGGAAATAGCCCCAATATTCATAGGCCTTAAGAAGTATATTCCTGGACTACACTTTCTTGAAACTAGGATGTTACCAATAGATTAGTGGATCTAACCTACATACCAGCCTATAGAGTATGGCTAGTCCATTTCTCCTGAGAAAGATCTGCGAGGGTATTTTTGTGGCCCCTAATGTTCTACCCTGGGATGAGGATTATGCAGATATATTCAGTTCAGGTCATAAAATCCTAGTTTGTAGCAGATAAACTATAAGCAGGGCAGAAACGAAGTTGCTATTTTAATTAATTAATTACTTTTTGAGATAAGAGTCTTGCTGTACACACGAGTTGGTCTTAAATTCACTAGGTAGCCCAGACCGGTCTCAAACTCTTGATATTCCTGCTTCAGCCTCATGAATACTGGGATTATAGGTGTGCACGACCACTAATGGTGGCAAGCCTAGGGCATGCATACTGCAGCAAGGTGTTCATTATAATCGAAAGCTTTAAAAGATTTCCCATCACTAATGTAGACTAAGCAATCTTGTTTGAGGCACAGTAAGGGTATGTGAGTAACCACTCAGGTTGCTTCAAAGCTCAAGGGCATCTAAGGACGCCTGAGGACGTGACCCCGCTTGTGTAGCACAGGCACACAATGGGATACAGTTATGTGACCATGGCTTAGCACAGGTAAACATGCATGTGCTGGTTAGGGCATTATGTAAGAATGTGAATGTGAGATAACAACCTGCATAGAAGTTATACAATAAAGAATTAGTGGCTCTTGCTCTTGTACTCTGGTTCTTGTGCTTTGCTCTGCTCTGTACTGCCTGCTATTGTTCTTTTTAACCTTGAGATCTTACTGTGAAAATCTCCCTTGGGTCCCCTGAGAAGGCCAACAGGGTAGGACAGCATAATCAGAAAGAGTCTTATTCCGTCTCTACTTATGTTTCTTTGATGATGTTTCAAAGGGGTCAGTTTCCCACTTTTAATTGTAAAGTAAAATTAAGAAAGGTAGAGTGGGAGTGAATGAAAGTACAGTGTTTTTTCTCAAACCATTGTAAATATTGGGATTTTTTTGCAAAACATGACTACCTTTTTAACTCCCCACAAAGACCAGGCCCTGGAGCCAAAGTGTGAGTCACTTGCCCCTACTTGGAGCCTGTGTTATCATGGTGGTGTGGCCTCAGGCCCCCAGGCCAGCAGGGACAGAGGACTGGCCTAGTTTCTTCCATTTAACAAGGCTCCATTTCCAGTAGGAACTCAGACCTGCCTATAAGACCTCTGAAAAACAGAATGTGAATTTCATCAATGTAAATCTCATTTCAAATTTTAGAGATTTTTAAATTCAGTTTTAAAGTTAAATATAACTGTTTGACTATAGTTTCGAATTGAGTAAAATATTGCTTGTTTTCCTACCACTGGGGTAGGAGGGAGCATGTATTTCTCCTGTGCTCGTTAGTGAGGGTAACTCCGACTTGAACCTTGTAAGGCAACCTGTTGCCTTTGGCTAGAGAGATGTTTGCTGTTTTATAATGTCCTCACTTCTGAGGTTTTCTAACAGTTGCTTCTGTTTGCTACTTTACATTTTATCGTTTTCTCTTCATGGTCTCATAACCAAGTGAGATTCTTTATTCATTTATTTTTGTTCAGGTTATCAATGTACTGCCATGCCTCCTGGCTGTGAAAGTATGATAAAATCCCAGAGAAAAGTATTCAATAATTAACGAGTGCTTTTACCCTCAGCTTGTAACGTTGAGAAAAACTATTATTCAAAAATCTCAAAACGTAGACTTACCCTTCAACCCTTTAGGACAAAAACTCAGAGTTCCCTGGACTACTAAAGGACTGATTGAAAGATAGATTTTTTTTAAAGTCTAGGAATTGTTAATAGGATCATGGGGGCCAAATTTAATTGACAGTACAAAAAATCAAAAGAGCTTAATACTGTCAATCTCACATTCTCTAAGCATTAGTCATTTCAGGACCTCTGACAAATGAAAGGATAGTTTTATTTTGTGTTTCATTTAAACAAGTTCAGACCTTTGCTGAACTCAAAATATTTTCTTTTACTTGACAAACATTTTCCCTCATGTGCCCTAAGTACCTCACTCCATACTCTGCTATACTACTGCTTTGTGCAAAGTAGGACCACAGATACCAGAGTCCATCAACTCTGTCTGAAGAGATGGGCAGCTGTCAAGATCTGTGAAGAAGCTGGGATTTTACTCTATTTGCAAGCTAATCAGGTAACTTGGTAATGTCTTGTGAACGCTGGGGGAAGACGAGACTCTTGATGAAGAGCGGTCAGGGCTTTGTGTATTCTCAACATAGTATGGCAAGAATATGCTTGATGGATACTCAGATCCCCAAATAAATTAATTACCTTCTAGCAGAACCTCACTAAGAAGTTATATAGGTTGAGATGAAAGATACTTTGTAACATTCTGAAGGACTTATTCCAGTCACCAGGAGGAGCATTTGGAAAGGCCCTGGGGCACAAGAGACACTGATCAGTTTCCATCAGTAGAAACTCTGACATCATGGGAATGGTGGTCGTAAAGCTAAAAAAGTAGGCTTACACCTAATCAGGGGCTTTGCATACCATTGAAATTATGGGGCATGGCTTTTTATTTTATTTTACCTAGAAAATTTCAAAACAACTTAAGTAGAGAAATGGTATGACTAACTTTGTTTTGTATTACCTCTCGTAATGTAGAGAATACATTATAAACAGAGATAAGCTTCAAGGGCTTTTTACCAGGTATTCTTGGAATACCTCATTTCTTTTATGCCCTTTAACCCCTATCCTCCAGAAAAGTTCATCTGTTTTTTTTAAAGGAAAATAAAACCCAACCATACAAAACAGAATAAAGTCAATCAGAAAAAAGCAGTGAAAGTGATGCAGAACTACAAAACAGTAGGTCATCAGCGATGGCTACCATAATATGTTGTTCTCTTCACAATAGTTGTCCATTTCTTCAGACATAGTAAAATTGATAAAACAAAACAGTATAAAACCAATCTAAACAGAACATTGAATAAAACAAAGCAATAAATCAGAACAAAACAAAATAGAATAATACTGGATTTCAAAAACAAGACAGAAGGAAATCCTCCATATTTGCCATATTGCATACTGTCATTCTCCTAATAGATGCTTAGACTACCGGCTTTAGTCCTGCAAAGCCAATCAAACAATGAAAATATTTAGTAGTTTTTTTTTTACCTTGGTTGCTATCAACTCAGCCTGTCCCCTAGCTGATTGCTTGCAGGGGAGGGGGCCATGTCTTGATTCTCAGCCCAAGTGCTGGTGGGCTGGCAGGAAAGGAAATCTGGCTTTTCTTTTCCTGGGCCCTGTCTCATTTGCTAAGCTTATGGCAATATCAAACTAGCTTCTTGATGTGCTCAAGCCCAGCATGGCCTCTGCTGACTCATCGGGAACTGCGGACTGGCATCTCTTTTCCTGGGCCCCACACAGACTGCCAATTTCCTCTATTTTTATAGGATTTTATAACCTTATTGCAGTTACCCTATATCTCATTCTCACCTTCGGGACCTGACATACTCATCTTCGTGCCTTGAAATCCTCTCTTCAGTGCACATTGTATGTGCTCAGGTATTTGTTGATGAATGGCAGAATTATTTCTATTTAATACATTTTCTGTATTTTTTCATTTTTCATTTTTTTATGTTTTAACTTTTTTTGGTACTGGAAATCGAACTCAGGACCTTGTACTTTCCAGGCAGCTGCTGTGCTGCTGAGCTATTCCCCTGACCCCTCAGTATTTTTAGAGTTTAAAACACACTATTTTCTGGAAATTTATCCTTTTGTTCCTATGCCAATATTCTGGTAAGAATTTTTATTTGACATGATATAATTTATAAATCTAACTCTAAAAGGTAAATTTTAACATTCAATTTCTTAAAATAAACATGCATACATGTTCTGCATTTTAAACTGTATTTTATTTTAAAAAGGAATCAGAGATTTATATAAAGTATAATTGCGGTACTTTAAGTGATTAAAAAATAGAAATTAACCTATTATTGAAAGACTAGCAAGCCAAATAGATGTTTTGTTTTCTTTTTGATTTGAAGTTCTTTCCAAATTTTGTGGTTTATTTTGTGAAAGCACAGGCCATTCTGGGAAAGTACTCTCAGTTCCTGTACTGGTTTTCTTATCAGTGTAACAAATGACAACACATTTAGTGGTGTAAAAAACACAGATTTGTTCTCCTACAGTTGTGGAAGCCAGAAGTTTGTAGTTATTATACTTCTACTGGGTGGAAGTGAAGATCTCGGCAGGACTGTTCCCCTGGAAGCTCTGACGAGGCAGATTTGTGTCTACACCTTCGTTAGCTTGCAGGAGCTGCCTGTTTTCCTTAGCTTGTGGTCCCATTCTTTGTCTTCAAAGTGCATCACTCTATTCTCTGACTTTTCCTTCTCTCAATTATAAGGATCTTTTTGGTTTCATAGGAGGTTATCTGGGTAATCTAGAGGAATTGCCCCACCCCAAGAAGATCCCTAATCTAATCACACCTGCCTTTCTTTCTTTAAAAGGGAGCATTCACAGGTTTCCAAGATTAGAAGATAATCACTGGGCTGCAGTGGTGGTGTCATTATTTAGCCTACTATGCTTTTATTTTCCACTGTGAACTACTTTTGTTTGTTTCTGTTTTCTTTTCACAGCTTTATTTAATTTGGTGTTATGGCTGAGATAATTGAACTCTCTGACATGTAAACTATGTATTGATCTGTTTTAGAATAAGTTTAATTCTTGAAGGACTCCCTTTGGTAAGGAATGGTTGATCTTAGAATGTGCCAGGCAGATTTGCTATCTCCATCTTCCATTTCAGCCCACTGTGCCCTCCCTTTGCTCTCTGCTGGTATCTGCATATTTTTTTCCAGAAAGTTTGCTTTAGTGTCTGGAGCCTCTTCCATCTGTTTTCAGATTAGGCTAGGAATATTATAGAAATTAATACCCTTACCCCTCAGGAGGCTTGATCATGAATAGATTAGCATAAAACTATCCCAGCTTCCTCATTTCTTTTGTTTTTGAAACTTGGTTTAATGAGAATAATAAAGATATGATTTTTACAATGAAGCATACAATTCAGTGAGTTTTTAAAAATCACATTCTCATTATTGTGCAGTAATCACCAGTAATTCCAGAACATTTATATCCCTCCAGAACAAACCCCAAACATGTATGCTATTATTCCAAATCCTCCTTTCTCTTTATCCTTTGCCTCTGTTTTCTAACCCCATGAATTGGTCTAGTCTGGAAGTTTCATATAAATGGAATAATACAATATATGGTTGTTTGTTTCTTGGATGAACCGCTTTGAGACACATTTATAGTGCTTGTTCTCATATTTTCCCAGAAGGACTATGCTCCAGTTGCCCACAGTGGCAATGGTTAATGAATTACTCTCTTTTCTTTTCTTTCCTAACTTCTTCCCTACTTTCCCACCAGCATTTCTGAAATCATGAAATCACCTCCCAAATAAAATACTTGTATTCAAATTCTTGCCTCACAATCAGCTTCTTGGGGAATCCAAATTAATATATTAGGTATTTTAAGTTAATTAATCCATTCATCAAATATACACTGAATATTTACCTTGTACTTGACATAATGGCTCAATGCTAAATTATAGCATAATTGAGTCAGTTATTGTCCCTGCTTTCATGTACGATATCAAGGCATTTTAAGCAAATTATAGGTGAAGTGAATTTTATAAAGAACTAGTGAGAGAAGGCCTTTCTAAAGATGGGACTTCAAGACTGAGAAGTAGTTAGCTGGGTGAAGAAGCCAGGTAAAATGTCTCAGGCGCATGGGACCACTCTACAATAAGAGTGAACTTGGTGCTTTGGGAGACTAATGAGAGTTCATGTGGATTATTCTTGCAGAGAGTTGGAGTATAGTTTTGGTAGATTCTTAAATTTATCTTTAAAGAAAGACTTAATTTCCAGCTGTGGAGTAGGTAGTCTACAAAAAGACTAGAGCTGCCAACCCCTTCAAGCTGACCTCGGTTCCTGAGTAGACTCACTCCGGGTGACCAGTCTGGAGCTGCTTGCATCTACTGACTGAGAGACACAAGCACACAGAGGCCCAGGTGTCCAGCTTGCCTGATGCCATTCTGACCATCAAATAAGCATTCTGGAACTCTCAGCTGTGTTTGTCGAGTCTGCACTGCAGCTCAATTGCTTCCTCAGTCCAATCCTATTTTACTTCCCTTCCCTTCATGGGTGTTGGTCTTTAATAATAAACATTTGGTTCCTCAAATCCTGGGCCAGAGCTTGCTTCCTGAGACCTCAGCCTCCAATGGCAGTGAAATAGGAAGGCTTGTATCATACGTGAGGATGGTATAGGCTTATAAAACATAGAGAAGACGAAGATTCTTGTGGCCTGACGGAGGTGGACTCTAATGTCTGTACATATAGTGAATGAGAGTGACTTTGAAGTCTTTGTAGAAATACATACAGGTACATAAAAGTTTGCCTTAGAGTCTGGAAGTCAGAGAACAACTCAGGGGAAGTGAAGTTTTGTGATGAGTACTAACATTTTGGGGTACATTTAAAAAGCATTTTATTCTTTTTATTTTTCTACATTTACCTCAGATGGTATGATATTGGTACATTCTTACATAAATTACACAGATTAGTTATACAAATGTTTGGACTTTTGTGTTCTTTTATCCCTGGGATCCTCCAGAAATCTGAGAAAGAGGAAACACCATAGAAATAGTTTTTGCACAGAGGATGTTAGATTCCATAGATCTGGACTTTTCAATTATATGTCCCATCTGGGCAAATAGATTTTTAGAATGATAATTAGATGATATTCCAGTGAGTACTTTGAAAAATATTAAAATATTAAATAGCTTGGGGGAAATGTTTATCTTATATTACCTGGAATGGGGGTATTTGTACCCCTCTTTCTTATATTTAGGATGGCCACTATTGTTTAGTCTGCCCTCCAAATGAAGATACAGGAGCTCTTTCCCACTGTAAATTTCCTGGGATGCTAGAGAAATTTGCCTGTTCCAGATCTAATGAAGAACTTGGGTGATGTGATTCTGGATATTACTAGAGAATCAGAGGCTTATTGATGAGTGTTTCTACCAAGGTAATGAGCGGTTGCAGGGCCCTGCAGAGGTGCTTGGAGATGTTTGTCATCTGGTACAGCTGCTTATAGATGTCTCTTTCTGGGTCCTCTGACCCTATTGTTTCCTGGATTCCCATTTCAGGAGACATTCCAGGAATTTCTGATTTAAAGCTATTTTATTCTATCCTTCCTCAGGTTCTGATACCTCTGGTCAGGCCAGATAAACATCAGGTATCCTCTCCTGACCTTGAGAGTGGGAGACAGAGAATTATCTTTAGGGTTTTACAAGTCATTTTAGACAAAAAAAAAAAAATACAATTTAAATTACCTGTCATATAACAAAGTATGTTTTGGATATATAAAATACATAAACAATTCATTCACATGAAGTTCTAGAACAAGTAAAACTTTCTATGATAAAAATAAAAACCATGATTGTCTCTGGAGGAAGCATTAACTGGAAAGGAGCATAAAAATCTTTTCCAGAGTGAAGGAAAGGTTGCATAGTTGCAGGAGTGGGATTATATGCTTGTCAATACTCACTGACCTGTATATTTAAATTCTATGCATTTTATGTACTTTTAAACAGATAAATCAGGATTGAAAAATATAAAAAATAAAAAGAATTAACAACTTATGAATAAGTCAGCAAAGTTTTAGATTTCACAATTGGTTGAATTTTCTGACATAAAGAAGCCCAATTACAGGAAAAAAAAAACCCTCACCAGATGCAGTTCTGTTAAGGAATGTAATCCATAGTTACATTTTTTTATTAGAAATTTAGTACTTGTATAACATATTGCTCTTTGCACAGGGAAATACTGCAATTTATAAATCAAAGTTAGCAAGATGAGATTTGCTATACATTTTTTAGCTTCTGTCACAACACAATATTTCTACCTACAGAGTGACCACAAAGTTTGGAAATATAGATGACTCTTTGCTGTGCTTGTTCATGGTAATTAACCATCAATTAATGCTTGCAGTTGACTGGGGAAGAAGGTCCACCTGAGACCATCACCACATGACTCCAGAATACTGAAGCCTAGGAGGATGATAATTTCTAAAACTGGGTTGGATAATGTAGTTTCATGCAGTATGTAGCATTCTGGTTAGATCAGCATACCGTTAGGTATGGGGTAATCATTCCAGAAAAAAAGTGGGACACAGGACGAAAAGTTAAATTTGTGTATTAGAGAAATAACAATTTTTAGTTCAAGTATGAATATTTCTCTTGTATATGTTGGTATATATGCATAAGACATAGTTTTAAAGGACATAATTATACTAAAATTTGTTTAAAATCTAATTGAGTATCTATATTTTTGCTATATCTAGAAAGTACGGGATATACTGAAAGAATAAGTCCTCCCCCCCTCAGTGGAAATCAGAAAAACAATCTTAGTCAGTGCTTCCAACTTGTATCAGAATTGCCTGCAGAGCTTGTTAAAACCAAAAATTAGTGAGTGTTTCTGATTCTGTAGGGCTAGGATGAGGCCCCTCAAATTTATATTTTTAACATTTTTAGGTGTTGTTGATTCCAGGGATCAGAACTTACAACTACTCATATGAGGAGATGCATTACAGATACATGTGTAGGGATTGCTAGAATGCTGTATTAATGTATAGTGTTCATTACAATTCTGCCTTGCACCTTAAACTATACATTACTAATGAGGGACAACACATTGAACATATTATGTATTGTAATGCAGTATCAATGAATCATGTATTAGTGCATAACTGCCTATATTTCCAGATTCTATGTATAGTCATTCTATAGGTAAGTTGTTTACATTTTGAGTGAATGGATTGTTTTTAATAAGTGCAAAATTAAAATTCCTGTGAAAACTAGACTAGAATTAAAATTTTTTAAACCCTAAAATAGTAATAGTATAGCAGCTTTGTTAATTATATACCAAATAAATATTCAAGATGAAACACTCAGGAATTTTATTCATATGTTATTAACTACTACCAGAATTTCCACAGCAAGTTAGGTATACATATAATCTTAATACATCTTCAGGAACTTTGGAGTACCCAAAATGAAATTTCTGTGCCAAGACTTTTCTGAGGACCTGGTGTTGGAAAATATTAAAATATCTAAGTAACTTTGAAGCTGCCAATTTTATATTTCTACCATAAGGATTACTGATTGTTTTCTTTTTTTATGTATTGACCAATTGATTTGGATTATCACTCACCCCTTAAGGCACCATGTCCAAGGCTTCCCTTCCCCAGTGGCATGATGGTTACATTCAGGAGAAGGTAATAATAAATTTTTCCATAACACAATTCTGTACAGAATGATTTTCTTTGAGATAATCACAGCAGAATTCTTTTTTAACAGACTTGTATCATAATAGACATCATGATGCTATCAAAGGCTCTACACTGGATGTGGTTCCTATGGTTAGAGGAGTTACAAATCACAGCTGTGTAAGAGCAGATAAGTTTCTGGAACATAACATGAATTTTTTTGTCCTGAAGATCTGTGTAAGAGGAACCTATAACCATAACAACATTTATCTTGGAGTTGGCCAGGTATTCATGTAACTTGTGGTCCCTTTGAGGTAGAGCAGGCTAGATAGCACCCTCTGATTCACCATGAATCCTCAGGTGGATCCTTTGGTCCACCATGGCCTTTCCCATTGTGGTGATATTCTTATCCACCATGTCCAGAGACATAGAACAGATTCAGTTCATTCTCCATTAGGGTGCTGTGGAGATAAAGAAAGTTATTCTCCTTGATAATTATCCTGTTGTATGTCACCATTTTGGAAGGCCTAGCATCAGTGTTACTGAACAAGGCTAGTTAGCCCATTATAAAATATGCCAATCACTGAAATGATGTGTTTCAAAAATGAGTTCATTCACAGGAACCAAACATGAGGAGGTATGAATCCCAAATCTCAAATTTTCCTCTGTGAGAAAAGAAGTTAGGGGGATATGTGGGCTAAAGAAACAGAATATTCAGGCTAGAGAAAGATGATTGGGGTAAGGAGCAGCAAAATAATTGGTGGTCTATGCATGTGTAATCAAACTTCATGGCTCTTCATAAGACACATTTTGAGCAAAAGGTGACAACGTGCTTGAAGGGTAGAGCTTTGGGCCCTGTGATGTCCAATTGTCAATCACAGGACCCTTGTGTAGGTTCAAGTGCAGGGTCAATGGTTTCAAACTGGTTTAAGGAAACTTCATGTTCCTGGAAAACAATGCAGGCAATCAACATTGTAAACAGTATGTCAGAGATGTTATCTATAGCAAAACTAATAAAATTATACTGCTGAGCTATGTATGAAACTCTAAAACTTGTGATAAAATCAAGTAACTAAAAATGAGTGAAACCAGAGGGTTTATTATGATTTTCTCTCAACATCACCAGGTAGCCCCTGGATTTCTGTTTCTGAGAGAAGGAGATACACAAAAGAAACTATGTAGGGGAAAAAAGTGAAAGAATGTACTAGAAAAAGTTTTACTAAAAAAATTTGTTGGGTGTCGTTTGGCCACTGGAGACTTCTCATTTATGACAAATATGAGCAAAATCTAATGGTTATCTTGGAATGATATAGCTATGCATTGCTTTAAAATACTATCATAAAAAAGTTGGAAGAAGAAAGATGAAACAAGTTTGGTAAAATAAAATGTTAATAATTACTGAATCTGGGTGATGGAGTTTATTATATTATACTGTACTACCTTTGAATGTTTGAAAATTTCAATAGTAAGATTTTTAAAATTCTAAGATTTGGCTTATATTCTCAGATTTACCACTAATTGGTACAAACCATTTTCAAATCACATATCTATCTTGTGTTTCAGTTTTTACAAGTGATTACATAGCAATTAGTCAATCAACAGGTAATTACTGAGCAAGGCTTACTGTGTAGACAGCATTTGAAGTTATTATCTTATTTTTCTTTAAAGAGAAAGAAACAAAAAATACATGGATATAAAAAAAGGGTAGAAATAATACAGAATTACAGAAAAATAAATGGTAAGAAATCACCAGTTGATAAGTTACATATTGTCATCTTAGAAACAGCTGTTCAGGTTACAAAATTAAAGTGTGAAAAATGACATTCAAATAGTGACACTGCCAACAGTTCTGCTCAGTGATCCAACAAAAACTCACTAATATGGTTATCAGTCCTACACACTTGTTTTTTTATCTTAAAGAGAGTAAGATTAAACATATCAAAACAGAACAAAACAGTTAAAAAAATTTAAAGAAATACAGATTTCAAAGCAAGTCCACTGGAGATCTTCACTGTTTATCTAATTGTCTCTAGTTTCTTCCAAATAGTTGTCCCCATCTTCACGTACATTAAATACATACTGCATATTATAGAACATTATAGAAATACATACTGCATATTATAGAACATAATCAAATCATTATAGGATGATGAAGGTTTTTAAGTCTTCAAGATCTGACACTGGGGAAGACAATAATAACTACCACAGTGTCTCTCATTCTCTTCGTAGTAGCTGTCCTTATCTTTACATATGCTGAAATTGAACTTAAGAGACTAGACTAATATCACTCTGATCAGTGAATAATAGCATTGCTAGATTTTATATCATAATGCTACAGAATTAGCATTGGATTTCTTAGTGTCTCTTCTTCTTCAGAGTATCTGTTCATTACATCTTGCATTATATAATCTTTTCCTGTAAATAGTTTTTAAAAAATCTTCTTGTGTGAATTTCTACATGTATATCTATCCTCTCTGTATTATAGAAAAAAACAAATCTTATCAAGACAGCAAAACAAATTCCTAGAAAAACATGGAATGAAAAAGACACATAAGACCACAATATTAGATGATCTACCATAGTTACTATGCTTTCTCTTGTTATTTTCAATAGACTTGTCCACATCTTTGGGCTTAATATAGTTAAGCATAGTATTACCTAGCTATTTTTATAAAAACACAACTTTGAAAACATTTTAGGACTTGAGAGCTGTTAATAATCAATACCAGTATGGATATCTTTTACATGTTGTCATCTTCAGAGTAGTTGCCTCTACTTTTAGGGGTGATACTATTAGGCATACCAAATTCAAATAAAATCAGCCAAGGAAAAACCGCGGTCTAATGAATCAGATTCAAATAAGATCAGTCATAGTAAGACAATGTAAGTAATACAGGGTTTCAGTTTAAGTTGATAGGAAATTAAGGATAGTTACCATGGTATAACCTGCTATTTTTGGGTCAAATGTCTGTGCCTTCAAATCTGATGTGAGTGGACAGACCAGAACAAATTAAATTCAAACTAAACAGGGCGATAAGACTACTGTGTCTTTTAAATCCTGATACACTATTAACAATGACCTCTGCCTTTTTTTATAGTGTATCAAAGCTATCCATACTGAAGATTATAGCTTAATGTCTCTGCCTCATGTCTGCTACTCCACTTTACTGCTACAATTTGTCCACCTTACTCCCTCATTCCACTGTCTGCCCAGTTCATTGAGGCCTCTCTGCCACTGTTGCTGGAATCCTGGTATCCCTTCCTCTCTTTCTCTGGAATGTCCTTCAGCACTCTCTGTAGGGTTGGATTGGTGGCCACGAACTCCCACAGTTTCTCCTTGTCTTGGAAGCATCTTATTTCTCCACTAATTTTGAGAGAGAGTTTTGATGGGTATATGAGTCTTGCTTGCAAGTTATTTTCTTTCAGGACTTGGAATATATCTCCCCATTCCTTTTTTTTTAATCGGTACCGGGGATCGAACTCATGACCGCCTGCTTGCAAGGCAGGTGCTTATGCCGCTGAGCTAAATCCCCAGCCCCTCCATTCCCTTCTTGATTTAAGAGTTTGTGTTAATAAATCTGTTGTTATTTTGATAATTTTCCCATTGTAAGTAATCTGCTTCTTTTCCCTGGCTGCTTTTAATATTCTGTTCTTTTGGTGGATTTCTGGAATCTTATTATATGTCTGGGTGTAGATCTGTTTTGGTTGTAAGTGGCTGGAGTTCTGTATGCCTCATTTATCTGGATATCATTTCTTTTTCCTATGCTTGGGAATTTTTCCTTTAATATATCTGTGAATATTCTTTGTATTTCATTTTTAGTTACTCCTGCTTCCTCACTCATGTGCTTTATTCTTAAGTTATGCATCCTTTTGTCATCTTCTAGTCTTTGAATGGTTTCTTTCTAGTTCCTCAATAATTTTAAGAGTTCTTTTCTTTCACAGTCATATATCATAAATCTCTCTTCAAGTTTCAAAAGGCTAACTTTAGTTTCTGTCAAGGCATTTTGCCAGTTTTCAATGGAGTTTTTAGTTTCCTGGTAATCTCTTTGGATCTGTTTCATGTATTCTAGGTTATGTTTAAATTCTTCATCAGAGGTTTTTCTTTCTTTTCTGACTTCCTCCATTCTTCCATCTGTGCTCTCTTGGGTGGGGCTTATCATTTCTTTAATTAATCTCTTTATATCTTGCCTCACTTGGATCAGAAGTACAGTTTTAAATTTTCTATGAGGTTATGAAGGCATTTCTTTATGTCTGCTGATGCTGTGTCTAGTATTGGATGGCTACTGCACTGGTTCTCTTCTGTATTTACTTCTCCTGGGCTTATTTTCCCAGGTTTGGCAGCTGGAAATTTTTAAAAAATTTCTATCTCTTGTCATGTTTCTGGTTTCTTTCAGACTGGCGTGTCCTGGGAGTCTCTGGCCCTCTCTGTATTGCTTAGGGTCTTTCTGAAGCATACTGGCTGAAGTTTTTGCTGCCCTCTCCAATTTGCTGTTACCTGAGGTAGGCAGGGATGCAGGGGCGGTACAGGCTAGCCTCCAGCCTGTGTGCCAGTCAATCCGCAAGTTAGGCTGTACTTTGTGGATGTCACAGAGTCGCGACTATTTTGTATCTGCTTATTGGGTCCCAACCAGAGGCTTGGTTCAGCCCCAGGAGATCCTGCCAGTTCTCTCTGTGCCAGAAGCAGCTGACTAATTTCACTGTGGCACAGGGCTCTGCCCAAATCCCAGCTGTCCTCTACCAGACCTCTCTGTGCCAGGAGCGACTATCTAATGTCCTGAAGTTATTATCTTAATTCCCAGGGATATTATCAGTTTACTAAAAAGTATAGTGTACTTTAAAATATTTAAATCACTTTTCAGGTATTATTATCACAAGATCCATTACTGAAATGTATGGAGTACAGGTCTTTGATAAATGAAAGTTCCCAGAGACTATTTCTCATAGTTGTTTAAGTTGTTAATGAGCTTAAGAATACTCATTTAGGTTAGGTATCTAATGATATAACAGCTTCTTACACTCTTACGTTGGGAACAGGACAGGAAAAAAGAAAAGTAATAAGTTACATATCTTGACTTCTTTTATGTTTCTGAGGGAAAAAGCTAAGTGACCTTTAAAATTCCTAAATACAATCCTAAATACAATTACATGGTAGTATTTAATTTGGACTCATTTTTGGTCAATTCCACAAAAGGCATATAAACTACAAGGAGAAACTTAAAGAGAAAAATGCCAGTTTATGTGTGTATTGCTGTGCATTCACAAAACATAAAGCAATTTTAAAAATTTAAAATAATACAGGGCATGACTGTGTTACATCCTGTAAGAATAAGGGAGAGTACATTCCCTTTCTTACTTGTAGACTTGAAGCCATGGACATGATCGAAGTCCAGAAATGACCTGCAATCTGAAGAATGCAGTGTTTGGTCATATGCCCAGCCATTAGAGGACTGGCAAACCATACATCTCTGACTGATGCTGAAGAAGTGGAAAAAACGGAATGACTGTTAGGCAAGTGGAGTGGTAGATATGCTAAAGTTTTGGTGTTCTTAATCTCATGACTACTACTAGAGATTCTTTTCTGAGCTTAGGCAGTATTGCCTGCTAGAAGGTTCATTCTGGGTAGAAGGTAAAATTCTTTTATACCTATACGCGTGCCCAGTTGTCAATTACATGACAGCATTTATTTCTGGAGCACACTGGAGAGGTCAGTTATGGTCGGAAGCATAGAGACAAATCTCTGAGAATGATCTGGAAAGACAGGTGGGCTACAGGTGCTTCATCTGGGGATACTGATGATGATGGTGGTGGTTTCCTGGGCCATGAGAGCATGCTGAGTACTGAGAGATAAATTTACTCTATCATTTTGCTTGTGAACTACCTTGACAAAAGACAGTAGCAATCACACAGCGGTTGTTTAACAAACATTTATTGAATAAATGAACACATTATCTTGAAACATAATTTTTTCCTTTATCTGATGCCTTGTTTGCCATATACACAGAGTAGTATGCCCAATAATTATTTTTATCTATTTAGTTTAGGCTTTTAAGAGGAAAATCCTTATTAGCTCAGTGGACCAAAGAGGAACATGACATACAATTTGAGTTTATATTCAAATAACTTCCCCCTCGTTGGAGAGAAGATATTTACTGGACCACTTTTTCAAGCTGATATGCTTTGTCAACAGTTGTCAATAGAAAAAAACCCCGAATTTCCTAAATAAGGTGTCTAGTGGCTTGAGTGTGAAAAAAGCTTTTTGTAATGAAATCCTAATTATTATATATAATTAATAAAGATTTCAGCATACTTTGATTAGGTCCCTACCCCAGTAAAAAGTCTTGACTGTATCCTTTATTTTTATACATTCATATACTTTGGAAAACCTTTCTTGGTAGGGATGATGTAGGCTTCAGCCCTTTGCTGTTGTTCTTTATGTGTTACCTTCTTTAATCTTCATGATACACCTGTGATACGGGTCTTGCTATTTCCATTTCACATATAAAAACCAAAGGAGGCTCCCCCTGGGGACCCAAGATTGCCAGTCAGAGCCATTTCTTTTATAAATATAAAGCCAGATATATATTTACTATTTCATTCTGCACTTTTTACAAAAGCGAATTGCACTTAGGATTTTGAAGAACACCTTATTCTGTAGTCTACTCTTGCCTTTTCTATTATCTTCCAGAAACAAAACCTTATATTTTTTTTCTTTGTGGTTTAAGAACTGAAAGCTACAGATTAAAACCTGTAGGTAATGTTATCCAGAAAAATAATGTCTAGGATAAATATAAAATTAGATTAAACATTGAAAACTGAGCAATTATTTTCATATTCAATAAGAGTAAAATGTTTTGTGAGTGTTGTAGTCAGGGGTTGTGCAGAGAACAATTAAAATCAGGACATGGAATCTATAATATTATTTTATGATGGTTACCCAGCGTTAACATAAGAAAATGCAGGAAATCTATCCACAACACTAAAGACATAAAATATTTAGCCTGAATCCCACAGCAATGTCCTACATGGGTCCAGATGAAGACTCAGAGCCCATGACAATGCCTCCCACAAGTCCTACTGGAGGTCTAGAGCCCACAAGAAGGACTCATAACACTTTCTCATATGGATCTGTGCTGGGAAGGCCCAAAGGTCTGTGATGGAAGCCAGAAAGTCTATGCCCACAGGGTAAAGGAGCTGTGCTGGTAGGTTGAGGGTTCTATGCTAGAGCTGAGAAGTCATGCTCAAAACAAAGACCAGGGCTGCCCTGAAAGCACCACAGCCATCCTCAGCAACATGGAGGCCCTGAGCTCCTCCAACGATAAGCACAGTCGAGTGCATGCCAGGAAGTCAGCATGATGAGTTCATCCTGGAGACTCAACAACACACGTCTTCCCCTCTGGAGTCAGGAAGCAACGCTCAATGTAAGGACCAGAGCTTCTCCAGGAGAACCAATGGCTCAAACGGCAGCACGTAGGAGAACCCACAGTGCCTCAACGCCTCAATGCCTCCTCTCTCCTTCTCCACCTCTCTATTTATGTGCTGGCAACTTTCCTCAGGTGAAACATCTATGCTCAGCACCATGGTGATTTAATTCCACTGGCATTAAGTTGACCACCTGTTTTTAGTCCATAACAGTGTGGTACCAGAGGTTGATGCTGAGTGATTAAGCAGATGATGAGGTTATGTAGATATGTGTGAGAGAGCCAGCTTAAGGCTTGAGTATAGAACTGAAGTCCAAATATAGGATGTAAAACTAGCTTAAGGCATTTAACTATGTCCTCCACTACTTTCTCATAAACACGAAGGCACACGGCTGCTGCTCCAGCCCGCTACTGCAATTTCTGCAGTGAAACATGGCTGCCATTTTTGCTACCACATAAATTTTATGTGGTGCCTTCTTCCTTCAAGTTGCTCTCTTTCTCTCTTCTTCCTTTCCTAGATCTACATTGATTTTTAAAAATTGTGGTGAGAACATTTCCCATGAGATCTATTCACTTAAACATGTTAAAGTGTACAGCAGTGGTGTATAGCTTAGTGGGAGAGAGCTTGTTGAGACTTGGTATGCTTAAGGATCTAGGTTCAAATTCTAGTATCACAGCAAGTGGGAAAGAAGGTATAAAAAGCGTGTAAACATTACAGTCTGATATTGTTAACCATAGATTTGATGTTGTATAGCAGATCTCTACAATTTATTCATCTTGAATAACTAAAACTGTATGTCCATTGAATAGCAACTCTCCCTTCTGAACTGATTCTTATGGTGATCCTAAGCCACATGCTTCTGTTCTACAAAAGAAAGTAGAGAACCATGTCTTTGAGTTCTGTTTTGGCAACGCAGGATTCTTTAAAAAAAAAGAAAGAAAAGAAAAAAGAAAAAACACCAAACATTTCAAAACAAGACAATAGGAGGGTAACAATGGCTCATACATTGCATATTGTTATACAATATCTTTTCCCTTCTTTTCTCCTTTACCCCATCCCAGGTTCTCCTTCCTTTTAACAGTTTTTCCACTTTACAGTATCTGTTGTACATTTTGGATCTTATTTACTTGTTCACCTTCTTACACTAGGGAGACAGTACGATGTTTACACATACAGGTTTGACTTATTTCACTTATGAGTATGGTCTCAAGTTGCATCCACTTATCTATAAACATCTTCAGTTTATCTCTCTTTATGACTGAGTAGTACTCCATTGGGTTGTTTTCAAGATCTAGCTATTACCAGTTGTGCTGCTATAAATGTGGGTGCACTTATATCATTGTGGTATGATGTTTTCAATTCTTCTGGGAAGATACCCAGCAGGGAATTGGTTGGGTTGAATGAGATCTCTATTTCTAGGTTTTTAGGAATCTCCACACTACCACCAAGAGTGGAGAAGTGTTCCTTTTTCTCTACAGTCCTGCCAGCATTTGTTATTGGTTGATTTCTTGATAACAGATGTTTTTTTCTGGGGTGAGATAGAATCTCATCCTTGTTTTAATTTGCATTTCTTGAATGACCAATGATGCTGAACATTTTTCCATATATTTACTCACTGTTTTCATCTGATAAGTGTGTGTTCATCTCAGATGCCCAGTTTTGGATGGGGTCTTTACATTTGGGAGGTCTGATTTTTTTGAGTTCTTTATATGTTGTCAATAGTAATCCATTGTCCAAGAAATGGCTGGCAAACTATTTTTTCCACATTGTGGGTTATCTCTTCAATCTGTTGGTGATTTCTCTTTTTGTACAAAATCATTTTAATAAGATTGGATCCCAGTTGATTCTTTGTGATAGGTCCTGGATGATTGCAGTTTTATTCATAAAGTCTTAGCCTATACCAATGTCTTGAAAAGTTGTACCTATTCTATCTTCCAGCAGAATTAATGTTTCTGTTTTAATATTAAGATCTTTGATCCATTTTGAATTTGTTCAACTTTAATCTTCAGCATGTGCAGAACCAGTTTTTCCAGTGCTATTTATTAAAGAGGTTATTTTTCTTCCAATGAGTCTGTTTGGCACCTTTTTCAATGATAAGGTGGCTAAGTATGTCTGTAGTCATTTCTACATCTTCTAATTTGTTCTATTGATCTTTGAGTCTGTTTCTACCAGTGCTATGCTGTTTTTATCACAGTAGCTTTGTAGTGTAGTTTCAAGCCAGAGATTGTGATGCCCTCAGCAAGGCAGGATTCTCAAGGCTTCATAACCTTAGACATGACAGGGACAGTCAACAGTAGTTAGATGCGTAGAAATCACAAGAAAGTTCAACTAGGAATTTTAATGTTAAGAAAATTAGAATCCAAATAATTAATCCTACCAAAGTGATGCATTTAAAAAAACATGTCCCAAGAATTTCAGACTTTCAGCTCTTTGTTGGAACATGACAAAAAGAGCATATAATTTTCAGCAATGCTTCTTAACATTCACTTATTAAAATTCTTTTATCCAGAGGCCTACCAAGTGCATCTGCTCATGCCTTCACTGTTATTAGGAAAGCTCCTTCTCATCTAAAGATCCTCTTCTTCCCCACCTATTTTTCTTACCTTTCTCTCCACTCTTCATTACTCAAGAGCTGGCCCAATGAAGCAAATCCTGCCTTTTTGGGAGGCAGAGGAAAAAGACACAAGCAAAGCTAGAATTCTCTTTAGCTCTAAAAGGAAAAAAGAGACTCTGGTCCACTAAAAAATTAATTTGTACTTAGTTGTAAGATGAGTGGTTTTGCTAATTATATTGAAAAACTACTTGAAGTAATTAATGTTTTATAAAAATATGAAGATTGTTGTAAGATTTGTATTTGAAATGCTCAAAGAATCTTCTACAAAATCAGTTTGACTAAAAATAATTCATAAATAAATATGAATAGACTCAAATATTTTAAAAGACAGAAGCTAGTGTTTGCAGCTCTGATTCTTTAGGAAACACTAATTTGATTTCAAGTTCTCAGTACAGAATTACTTCTTTGAGAGTGAATTCTACAAAGAATAATTAATATTGACACAAGTGATGAGTTGATTCTTAGATACTCTTAGTTAGCTTAGTGCTGCCACTTTAGGATAGTCTCACATCTTTCTCATGAGAGCTTGTGACAGGTTCAGTGACATTTACTTTAGACACTCATTATTTATGAAGTTTCATTGACCCTAACACAGTCATTAAACTGTCTATTCATGTTTGCTGCTCCAACAAATGAAAACTTTACATAATATTTCAGATTGATACTTGAAATAGGCAGCTGTTTACAAACACACCCAGCAACACAATTTCTGCTTTGCAGACATATGATAGTCTCCCTTAGAATATTGAATATATCTCTAAATTACTAAAGAGCTTGATTTAGGATGATAAGGATCCATTCTTCTAACAAAAGTGTAGCAATAACAGAAGTTTAAGAGCTGCCTTAGTCTGTTTTCTGTTGGTATCACTGAATGCTATAGGCTACAGGATTTAAAAATAATAAAGGTTAATTTAGCTTATAGTTTTGCAAGCTGAGAAGTCCAAGAACATCTTCTGAGGGCCTTTGTGGTGCATTAAGGCATGATGGAGCATCATGTGGTGAGATAAAAAGCTTGCCAGCTTTGATTTCTCTTCCTGTAAAGCCACTAATGCCATCCCAAAGACCATTTCTTGACCTCATCTAATCCTAATTACTTCCCAAAGACTCCACGTCCACTATTACATGTGCATTGGGGGATTAAGTTTCTAATTTATAAACTTTTAGGAAATATATCCAAATCATAGCATTAACTGATTCTAATTATTATTATTTGTTTGTTGCAAATTATTTTTTCCAGACATGCACATGTGACTGCCTGTTCATTTTTATGGTGAGGTTTCTACCTTTTCAATTCTTTTCAACTGTGGAAGCATTTGCCTGAGTTAGTTTGAAATTTAGAATATACTGCTTCAATATTATGTGGCTAGGTCATGAAACTAACCTCTGAATTTTAACTCAGAACTAAATTGTAAACCTAATTATAGCATCTATGGATCACAATGCCTTGGATTGTAATTGGATGTGCCTGCATCACTTACCCCCGGCTAGACACAAGGATGTACACTGTGGGAAGACACCTCCCTAAAGCGTCCACTAGGAAAAGGGGACATAGTCACAGAAGTTGTAACTGTAGAAATAGAATCTGGGTCTTAAAAATGAGGAGTGAGGGGGCTGGGGACATAGCTCAAGCGTACAGTACCTGCTTGGCAAGTGTGAGGTCCTGAATTGGATTCCCAGTACCCATCCCCCCCAAAAATGAATAAATAAAAAGAAGAGTTAAATAAGATCTTTCTTCAGAGATCTGCAGGTTACTTTATTTTTTGTGTGCATTATATAGATGTCTTATCAGTTCTCAGTGTAACCTGTTTTGTGAAATACATTAGGTATTCAGGGTAGCTGCTTTCAGGTTTACTATGCAATATTCTGATTCATGAAAATATCCTATTAAATACAACCAGTCATGTAATTATTGTGCTTAATCTACAACATACTTTAATTAACATTTCACATAATTCTGATTTAATCAATTAGATTTGATTTAGTATCACTTAGCTGTAAATACTTTTTATGATGCAGCAGCCTGAAATGATTGCCGAGAGCTAAGGTAATATACAACTCCCACTAAAACTAACAAATTTTCAGTGCTAAGGAAGGCACATCATGGTTTGAGCTATACTTTTTTTAATTTAAAAAGAAAGTGTAGACCATTCGGTTTCTCTTTATAGTCTATTTAAAAAATCTTTTTGGGAATGCTAGAACTCAAAGAACATGGGACCTTATTTGGAAATAGGGTCATTTCAGACATAATTAGGATTGTGTTCTGCTGGAGTAGGGTGGCGCCTAATCAGCAAGTCCGGTATCCTTATAAGAAACCTGCCACGTGAAAACAGAGATAAAAGACAGAACACTATGTGAAGCCAGGCAAAGGTCAGAGTTATACAGCTGCAAGGCTAAAGATTGCTAGCAAATGGCTGGAAGATAAGAAAAGACAAGGAAGGGTACCTCTCTAGTTTCAGAGGTAGCAAGGCCCTGGTGATACCTTGATTCTGGATTTCTGGACTACAGAACCACAAAGACAGTAAATTTCTGTTAAAGTCACGCAGTTTGGGGAGATTTATTACTTTAGCCCTAAAATATTCCCAAAAACCAATTGAGAATTGAAGCTCAGTTTAACTAGAATCTATAAAATTACTTTTGTAATAGCAGGAGAAAAAAAGTCCTCCTAAAATGTTTTAAAAGTTGTATGTACTACCTATAGGTGAAGTAAATATTTATATATTCTTAAGCAAATATTGACATAAATATAGCACTTGAGCCATAAAATGTATTCAGTGCTACTGAAATGTGAGGGCAATCATTGAAAAGAATTTGCATGAGGGTCATCAGGGCAAAATTTCATCTTCACTGTATATATGCAAAATAAAACATATTCTCTGAAGTTTGTGTATTATTCAGATTCTATATTTTCTTCTGCCCTTATTTTAACTTTGAAAAAATATTCTTAGTAACTATTCTGTGATAGGCAAGGATAAATAAAATAATATAAATTTTAGTTGTTGGTGCTAGCGTGTTAACAGCTCTTATTATACAGCATTTGGTAAGGATTAAATTTAATAACATAATGAAAAATAAATTTTTAGGGTTATCTACACATTCCTTGTTTTTTGTTTCTTGGGTACTCCAGAATTGCTCATTGTTTGGATGTGACGGCGGATCTAACACAGGGAGCTAAGAGAAGGACTATGACAACTCCCAAAGGGAAAAGTTTCCTGGCACCAAAGGGTCTATTAAAGTTCCCTGATGAGACAGCATGTAGTCAGGTTTTTTGTTAAGCAATATCTTTCTATTTTTGGAGGTCTTTATAAGCTTCTACCCTCCTAATTGTTTTGTATACTTAGGGTTTTGCCTATTCTACTAGTAGAAATTACTATAATGCAGACCCCTATCCCTATCTCTGGGTATTTACTCTATGTGGGATTGTTACAGGCAAATGAATTAGAAATATTAATAGGTAGTCAGGTAAGACTGGGCCCTTGAAAAACCAGAGCAGAAGACCCAATACCTTGTAACTGTGGGGGGGAGGCAGACACCTCCCACTTGTGGGCCAGGCCTCAAGACAAAAGATCAAGCAAATACATCTCCATGCTAAGGATTAATATTCTAAATAGCTCTCTATCACCCTGAGGAAGCCAGGAGTTACCATCCCAACCCCCGCAGGAAGAGTCACTGCTCTGTTTGCATGCCTGCTGCTGTGTGACTCACTTCCCCATTTGTTCCTGATTTAATCAATTTTACCTGAGTAATTAATCTTATTGGTTGATCATAGTTCTGTCTCACTTTACGCCCACCTTGAGAGTTCCCATGTTTTCCTCATCTTGGACCCATTTCGTCTTGTGGTTTTACTCTATAAAGTCCCTAGAAAAGACAGTCTTTGGCAACCCACGTGGGACTTCTTGCCTCTCTTAGACAGAAGCTTTCTTTCTCTCAATAAATATATTCTGCTCTTAACCTCCATGTTCCTAAAATTCATTCTTCAATTTTAGAGAACACGAACTTGTACCGGACATATAGTAGATTGGGAGTTTTGTTCCCCGATATCACTTTTGCCTACATTTTACTTTCTCTATTCTTCTGTTATAAATAATATTGTTTTGACTGTGTATTATTATTTATATTTAAGTCACATAGCATAATAGGATTTCATTTCTTCTATTACATAGCTCATTGTTTTCACCAGTTTAAAATACATTTTTTGGTTTGGTTGGTTTTCTTTGTTTTTATTAGGAATTTATCCCCAGGTTCTAAGTAGAAATCACCTCTGAACACATTTAAGTTTTCTATCTGTTTCACAGTTATCTTCACATTCATCTGAAGTCTCTTCCTGCAATTTCTCTTCTTGCTATTCTCTTCCTGCTCTTACAAGTTAGTTGCTCTGTAAGTCTGGCATAAAGTTGTTATCTGGAGTTCTTCCCTTTACTGTTCTCTCAAGATTCTTCTCTGAGCCTAGTTCCTAGATTGAATTCCTCATGTTCTTGGATCCTACATCTTTCTCCTGACTTAACTGTCATTGTGTGGAGCACACTGTCCAGGAGTTTCTTTAGAGAAACTTTTCTGAAAATGCGTATATACGAGCTTCATATTTCATTGACAATTTTGCTGTATATAGTTCTTTTTCCTTAAACCCGTGAGGCATTTCCCCATTGTCTTTAAGTGTTAGTGATGCTGTTGAAAAGTTTCACACTGCTCGTGTCCTCATTCCTTCGTCCAGAGGTCTTTTTTCCCCTCTGGAAGTTTTTAGGCTCATCTCTTTATCCTGGTGTTCATGATATGTATTGGTTAGGCAAATCCTGTAAGAGGATTTTATTTGCTTCTACAAATGCTTGGGGGCATTACCATTCTGGGATTAACCTGAATTAAATTCTTGGTCAGTGGGTGGCTAGTGGTGTACCAGACCAGTTAAGTAGACTGAATTTGGGCCATAAGCCTGTGTGAGGGCTAACTCACAGTTCTAAACCCTCAGTGGTAATTTCCCTCTGTTCCACTCTCAGAATGGTCAGTTTCCTAGTGGCCCACTAGGAAAGTAGTATGAAGATTTATTACTAATTAACCCTCACATTGTAGGTACAACTCTCAGGAATCTCAGAGCTCATTGGCATGTGAATTTTCTCATTAACATATTAGACTTTCCTACATGGAATAGCCCTGGGCTTTGTTCTTGGCCCCATCCCTCAAACTGCTGTGAAAAGCAAGTCTGTACTCAAAATGCTTTGACAGGATTAATAAACTGATTCAGGATTAATAGTGAACCACTTATTTTTCTAGGTTGCTGTTGTCACTCAATTCCTGGGCTGAAATCTCCATATTTTTTTGTTTGATGATTTTAAGATGATTAAAAGAATAATAGCTTGTCTAGAAATGTTAATTATTTCCAGGAGTACAGATATCTATCCTGTCATCTTCCTGGGAGTGGAAGTTTGTGTAAACTTTCTAAGCCTCAGTTTCCTCATTTGAAATATGTGTTATGAAGAATAAGTGACATTATTAGTGTAAAGCTTCTAATTCTGTGCCTGGCACTTCAATATTTACCTTTTTTTTTTTTTTTAAAGTGGAGCTCAGAATCTAAACATAAGTTGCTCTATTTTGCTGTATTTGTATAGGCATCCACTAATTCTAGGGGATGAAGATCTGAATAATCTGAGGTGTTGAAAAATTGCATGTTTATTATGTTAGAAAATATAGCTGGTGCTTTTCATTTCAAAAATTTCCATTTACAGTGAGAACCAAGTAATTAAACATTACTAGTAGCTTAGATTTTATTTGAGGGCGTGAAGTTTACTGAATGGAAATCCTCAACTAATCTACTTTTCTTGAGACAAAGAAATCTGAAAGCATTCCTTCCCCCATAATTAACTAAGAATTCTAAAAGGATATATAATACATGCCTTTTCTTATAACCAAATAGCTTATGCTTGAAGTTTTACTGTTTTCTGTCATTGGAAAGTACGTGAAATGATCTTTTTAAACTCCATAGATATATTTACTCTTAAGTAGTTGCCTTTCTCTTTAAAATCAACTTCCACCGGGTGCTGTGCAACCTTTGGTCAGAATCAGCTGTCTCTCTGGGTGCTGACCTGATTCAGGGGCATTTCTTTAGCAGGTGCATCGTGATATTCTTCACAGCCAGCATGGTCTCTGTGCAGGTGGGTCTGATGAGCATCTCTGGGAGTAAAAATCCAAAATGCCCAGTGTCACGTAGTTCAAAAGCAAATGCATAGGGTATTCCATTTTTGTAAGCCCAATCCATTGAGCTACCAGAGCTTACATCTAAAAGTAAAAATAAATAAATAAAAAAAAATTAGAAATAGCTTCACTGCAGAGTTTGCATAATTTCCAAAATATGCATATGTATTTCTTGCTTACTAAACTCTATTTAATCCTTCCAGGGAAATAACATTTCAATAAGTATAATGCAGTTCTTTGGCATGTGGCTCATGGAATTTATGTCACACTTGCCATCATCTTTGAAGATCTAGTCTATGTATTAATGCTTTGTTTGTATGATGACATTAAAACTTCTTAACCTCAAGTCCAACAATATTTATCCTCGCATTTACTTTATTTACCTAACAACAACTTATATTGGTGCTTTTAAAAACATTTTTTCTAATTATCATTCAAGTTTTCTCTACTTCAAAGGTCCAGAATATTGAAATTTTGTTTCCAGAAAAACCACATCATTGTTTCTACCTCTTCAATTTTTTTATTCCTGCCTTTACTGTTCTTTGCCTTTTCATAAACTTGCAGTTTCCAGGTTCCTGCTTACCCCTTGTGGTTTTATTTTATTTTCCATTTGGCCATGGTCAGCTATTTCTCTAATTTTTCACTGGGCTCCCAACATGTCTTCTCCCTGATCTTTTTCTGCCTTTGTATTGCTATTCTTTGACCTTTGTCTGATTTCTCTGGTTTCAGTCCAGTTAGAGAAAGTCTTTGTGAATAGATATCTCATAAATCTGCACTGTTTAATCTTTTTCTGCTCTCAATACTGCTCTGTGCTCCTTCTTATAATCCTGCACTTAGTGAACCTTTTGTATTCTCCTCTTGTTCTTCCCCTCATTCTACCACTGTCCCCCGTATTCAGCCCATCAGCCCCTTCATGAACATCAGAGCTCCATGCATTTTTTCCTTCTAGTTCAGACACGCTGCTTATATTTTCTTATGTCACCTCTTGGTACCATTTCTTATTGACTTCTCTGTAACCTGAGGGTCCCTTTTCAAGGACTTTGATTCTTTCATGAGTCTCCTTTTGCATCTGTATCTGTTCACTCTTTTTCATGATCCTGCCATATATCTTTGGTTCCAATTTCTTTGGCTTATTTTTTTTGATAACTAAGAAGAGAATCTGTATGTAATTTAGCCTGATTTAAATAATTTTCAGTTTGGTTCTTGCTTCTATGTGTCTTTTAAACTTTGTTCTTAAAGGTAACCAGTGACCAAAGGCCTATCTCATTTTTTGGTTTTTGTTTGTATGTTTGCTTGTTCTGTTTCCCCTTCAGATCCTACTTGATAGTCCATTCTAGAAACTCTTTCTTGGCTCCTCTGACCTCAGATGGTCCAGCTTTTTAGCATAGAACTTTCAAGGTCACTAACTATAGACTAGACTATATATGATCTCACCAACTACTGCGTAACTTCTCTGTGCCTCACACTCTCTTTTTGGATAAGCAAGTGATCCTAATACTTGTTGCATATGGCAGTGAAAATTAAGTGAAAGATAAACCACTTTATTAGGTTATATTTTCTATTTTTTTTTTACTTTGCATCTTTCTACCCCCAAGTACCTAGTATGTAGTTTTTAGTATAGCAGGATTTATTTAAATGAATATGTTTCATAGAAAAATCTTGGTATACTTTTTCTGTGAAATTTATATTATCCAGTTTGATACAAGATTATTAAATTTCTAGAGCATGTTTATTTACTCACACATGATTTCTTTTTATGCTGTTTTTCTAGAACAAGTTAGGATAGACTCATTATGTAAAGCTGACAACTAAATTACTCTGCTTTTTCTCAGATTCCTTTTGCTTCAGTTAGATAGGCTGTGGATTCTCTGTCAGTTTGGTTAGAATACACTGGAATTACAAATAGTAGTCATAGTAGTCAGAGTCAGAGATAATATGTGCCAACAGTTACATCATAGTGATACAACAGCTTCATTTCTATGGTAACAGATTGTTCTTAGTAAATATAACACTATGACTGTGGCATTATAGCAAGCTGAAAAGATGAACTCTAAGATTTATAAAAATCAGGATTTTAAAATTGTGAGTTTATGATTATGTTGTACCAGTTGGTAGTATAATTTTTTAAAAATACAATTTTTCTACTTTTATGATGACTATTGAAGAACAGTTCTATAAAATCAACATGAGGTTAATGATCATGGACTTAGGAAAAAACATTTATTGATGATTGTGTTACTTTCATTATTAGGATAAATTTATCTGACTAGAAACATTAATTGACACACTAAACTTTTGTTCTGAAAGCTGAAGAAAGTGAAGGGTAAGATACAAGTAGATAAAAGAAATCAAGGAAAAATGTTCTATGTTATTGAGAAGCATAATCAGATGCCGTTACCTATGCTTACACACACAGCCTGTGTGCTTCCATCATATTGTTACAGAGCCATTCAGGTATGTAAGACTTCTCATTAGATTTTGCCAGTTATGTAGTCAGTAAATTTTAGAATTTGAAAGGGTTTGAGAAATAGTTTAATCCAATTCCTCATGTTATAGTTGTGGGACCTGAAGCTCCAAATTAATAAATATGTTGGCTAGGATGACACACCTGGCAGATTTTGGATGAGAACACACATTTTGTGGTTCTGTGTCCAAGTTCTCTCTGTATCACCAGTTGGTTTTTATTTCACATAAAAGAACAAATACTTTTGCATCCCTTTTGCATAAAGGGAGAAATCAGATGAAGGCTCATGTAAGAAATAGCTTTTTAGAAGAATAGTGGAGGAAAAGAATAAGAGGGAAGCTGTTGTAGAGTTAAAACATTCAATTCATTGTCTTTCTCAAGGCCTATTTCTACCCTTATCGTAGTTGCAATTACTTAAGGAACCCATTTTGATTTCTACTGTCATAAGTTTTAAGTTCAACTTGTAGTCAGTATCTCATACTTAGCATAGTCTCTACTTAGAATTTGTTAAATTGAGATAGCAATTCGCCAGGCTATGTAAAACTAACTAGACACTGTTTTCATCTTCCTTGGCACAAATTTCATACTAGGAAGAACACACTCTCCTTTTTGAGAGGGAAGTCATGATACAGGACAGTGATTCAAGAGAGATGATTCTAATACAATGTATACAGGAAACTTACACAGTGTTCTGGAGGCAGGTCCGTATCTGTACCTTATTCCATGTACCGACCGAAGTGCTTTCACAGCTTTGTAAGCTGCAGATTCCTTGAGGGGAAAATGGATAAACTATATCACTTGTATTGTTGCATTGAAATTTGCCCTATTGGTCATCAACCCACAGAACAATGGGCACATTAGTTAACAGCTCTAAATATTACTACTACTATTACTACTACTGATGATGATGATTATAATGGAGTACTGATGTCACAAAACACTTTGCAACATATTTTAGAACACATCATTTCATTTGAATGATCATCACAGCAACCAGTGATCAGAATATTTCTTTTTTACAGATGAGAAAGGAAGGCTTGTGAGGTTAAACAACAAAGAATAGTTGAGCTGGGACAAGTATCCACATTTTCTGAGGCTGATGTAGTGCTCTGTCTACTTTAGTTTGGAGATACCTGTTCCTATATATGATAAAATGTCTAATGGATCAAGGACAACTTCAGTCTCCCTCACAGTTCACTCAATTAACAATGTGGCTGTGTATAAAAGATGCTAAATCAATATTACTTATATGAATGTTGCATAAGCATAAGTCTGCAAGGGTATTCTGACAATCGTATTGATCTTTAAGTATTTTTCATGGACATGTACAAGGTATTTAAAACACATTTGGATCAATTAAGAAACCAACAAGAATGAATGTCTTCTATTATGCTATATGTTTATCCCTAATGGAAATGAGAACATCAATTTCAGGACACTCCATGACTCTATAAAGTTTTATATGCCTCGCATAGAGCTTAGTTAGATCCTGCCAAGATGCAGAAATTCTAAAGGTAGAACCCTTCCTGTCAGTGCCAGAAATCAGGAAAAATAGTCAATACAATCAAGTTTCTAAAAGGTTGATATTTTAACATGAACTTGGATGTTGGTTGCCCTTTAAAACATTTACAAATGATGTAAAAGCATTAGTTTCAAAAGTAGAAAAGTATCATATGACAAGTTAGAGGAAAGAACTATAATGAAATCAGTATACAATTCTCCCATTTCAGTTCTCCTATGAATAATTTAAGACTTTAATTGAAGCACTCTGGACAACATGGTGGTGTATGCTGAACTGAGCTTCAAGTTGCTGTTCTCAGTGAGCTCAGGGAAGGATAAGGCAGTATTAGCAACAAATGCCATCCTTTGTGGATATTCAGGGACCAGTTTTCAAGAGCTGGCAGGCTATTGCATTATTGATCTCACTGATGATGACATTCTTCTCACAGGAGCCAACAGAAAAGAAATGTAAACAACATAATGAGCTATCTTTATGGGGGAATGTTTGAAGATTTAACAAATCCAATTGTCTTAGCAGTATTGCATGGCACAGGCAGATATTTCTATATTTAGAATATTACTGCATTCTGTTGGTCAGGAGACTTTAGTTTTTTATTATTTCAGATGACTAATGGAAAAAACTTATTAAGAATTTAAAGAGGGGGCCTCTTTGCCTATTTAAATAAAGCATATGCATAGTTTTAACCTTGTGAAGTCTTTATATTTTTTACACTTGAATACAGGTGCATACCAATAAGGGGTTTAGATGTGATCTGGCTATAAAATAGTGGGCATTTTATAACTTTTCCCAAGGCTTAGTTTTCAAGGTGGCTAGTTAGACCCCCATTTGAAATATCTAAATGAATCATCCTTTCTGGAGTGTTTCCTCTTTTCAATCGTTCAAAAGGACTCTGACCCCACTTATTGGTTCTTAGAAAATTAAGGCATCATGGTACCACTGGTATTCATTCGGTAAAGAATGCTGATCATACTTTTATCTAGATATTGCCATATGGAGAGCAATTTAATAAATAATCTTAAAATGTTAACAGAAATATGTACTTTTCCACACAGATGAAAGATTTTTGAAACAACTTTAATTTAATTTTATAGTTTCTGGCTAACATTCAAAGATCACATAGATTTTGAGAATTTGTAATCTTAGTGATTTAGTTTATGCTTAACCCACTTAAGAATTTCTCAACATTGACACTACTGACTTTTAGACTGAATAGTTCTTTGCTATGTGGGCTGTCCTTTGCATTGTAGGATGTCCAGCAATATGCTTTGCCCCTACCCACCAGATGCCAATTAACAACTGTGACAATCAAATCTATCATAGCTGGGTGTGGTGGTGCATGCCTGCAATCTGAACTCTCTGGGAGGTTGAGGCAGGGGAATTGTAAGTTTGAGCACAGTTCAAGCACAGTCTGGGTAACTCAGCAATTTATAAAGACCATGTCTCATGATAAGAAAGAGGGTCTGTTGTGGATAAAGCTCAGTGCAAAGGACCTGGGTTTAATCACCAGCATATTCAATAAACAAAACAAAATAACTACCAAAGCCAACCAACCACCAACCAAACAAACCTAAACAAAACTCCAGATATTGAGAGGTCAATCTCTCCTTGGTTGTAAAACCTTTATCTACTTTTATGCCCATAGCTTTCAAATCAAAACAAATGAAAATAGGCAGAACTCATGGTTACAAGGTAAATTTAAAATATGGAGAACATTCTAATATGATAATTTTAATGTATAGCTTATTTCTCATGATCTGCTATAAGAATGTGAACAGATACTATGTCTAAGTGGGCTGAATGGTTATCTATAGAAAAATGAGGGGTTGAAGGGTTATAATAGCAGCAGCAGCAGCAGCAGCAGCACCAGCAGCAGCAGCAAACAAAAGAAAGCCTATTTGATCCACAAGAAACTAAAGCTCAGCAATATAAAATATAACTATCATCTTTATAACTTTTTTAAAGAAAGAATTTGCTCAAAAATCTTGGAATTCCAAGAAAAAAAGCTCCCTCTGGACAGAATACAAGTCTTTTCCAGGTTTTCTTATGGCCTCCTCATGCTCCCTATTCCTTCCAGGACTTGACATTTAGATCAG
Source organism: Cavia porcellus (assembly GCF_034190915.1). Taxonomy (NCBI): domain Eukaryota; kingdom Metazoa; phylum Chordata; class Mammalia; order Rodentia; family Caviidae; genus Cavia; species Cavia porcellus. The sequence continues at coordinate 43,849,645 of NW_026947493.1, forward strand.
GAATTCCTGCAACCACAAAGCAGTTGGTACAGGATCTGGGTTCATGAAGGAAAAAGTTTTATAAAACTTTTTATTCTAGTATAATAAAAAATAAGTAGTCAGCCTTTGTTCCTGATTCCTCATACACAGTTCCTAAAACTCTAGGAACCTCCACAGTGTCTTCTGTATGCAAATAAGCTGCTTGTGGTTGGGTACACCAGAAAGATCTTGGATGGGTCCTAGTTATCAGAAAGACCAAGCCATGTGATCCAGTGGTTGGAAATTTCAGGCCTATTCTTTAGCTTCTAAGGAGGGGCCAGATATTGAGTTTATCACCAAGGGCCAATGATTAAGTCAACTTTTCCAATATAATGAAACTTCCATAAAAATTCTCTAAAAATGGGGTTTGGAGATCTTCTGGGTTGGTGAACATATCAAAATGCTGGGAGGATGATTTAATTGGAGAAGGCACAGAAGCTGTGTGGTCTCTGGCCTTTTCCCTGTACCTGAAATGTGTGCTTTATAGTAAACTGGCAACAGTAAAGTATTTCCTCATGCTCTGTGAGTTGTAGTAAATTATTGAAACTGAAGAGAGGGTGATTGGAACATAGGAGTTCTTGATGGTAGTTAATGGTCAAATAGGAGAGCATTGGAGGACTGAGATCTTAACAATGGAATCAGTCACTAGGTAGACACCCAGATGATATCTGAGAAGTAACATTGGAAAAGAAACCATGCATTTGGTGTCAGAAGTTAGAAAGAAACCTTCAAACATACATACAGAAAAGTACAAAAATTTTAAATTTACACCTCAATAAATGTTTGCAAATTGCATGCATTCCTGTAACTATTATCCAGGTTAAGGAATAGAACAGCAGCAACTCAGAACCCCTTTGTTCCTTCTTTCAATCAGTGCCTTCCTTCCTTTTTCCTAAAGGTAATTGCTATCCTGACTGCTAACACTATTTATTAGTTTACTTTGGTTTTGAACGTCATAGGCCTTTTGATACTACCAGTTCTGAAGCGAACTCACTTTACAATGAATTATACACTGTAGGAGACAGTTTATTGGGTTTTTGTGATAAGAAAAAAAAAAAACCTCTGCTTTTTCATTTTCAAATAATCTTATGACTGAAAGTCTGTTCATTCTTAGTACTAATTTCTCAGGTGCATGTCCAGAGACTTAGTAGTATTAAGCAAATTGAACTATATATTAAAGCTTGCTTTTTAATTAAAGAGAGTGACACTATAATTTATGAGCAATTATTGACTCAATAAAGTTAATTACAGCCTGGCACATGTGACCAAAGCTGCAATATTAATCAAATCCATTCTGATCTTTTCATATAACCTGTGGTAGGAATGCAAATAGTTTTGAAATGACTGCATTTAAAAAGCAGTATGGTGGTTAAAAATAACTCTGGAGCTAGAGTTATGACTAAATCCTTAACACTTAGTAGCTGTGCATTCTTAGTCTAATTATTATATCTCTCAGCCTCAGTTTTCTCATTTGTAAACTGGGGATAAATTATGTAGACTAAAGTAGTACATATATGCAAAGTTATGAAGAATAAATGAGTTAAAATATATAAAAATTATGAACAATAAAGAGTACGTGAAAGGTATAAAGGACAAATGTTATATATGTATATAAGTCATTTGAATAAACATGTTTGCTATTATTAGTAGTACTTACAACCACATTAACATTGGAAAGGAAGCATGAAATCAAAGGATCAAATACTTACTACACAGCTAAAGTTGGGGATCGTAGCATATTTATAAGAATAGGGATACAACAACATCTGAGCATATGCATGAAAGGAGAGGTATGCCTTGATGTACTTTCTATGTTTTCGTAGGAAGTTAGCTACAGCCTTGACTTCTGGTTCAGATTCTGGGAATGGGCCACAATAGGTGTCATCACATGGGTGTATAGAGGCACCTTCATCTGCAAATCAGAAAAGGGTTTGGGTTGGAGAGCAGGTAGGGAAGATGCAAGAAACCTGAATTAGCGTTGTTAAACTATGTTTTTTTAAAAATAAATTTTGTAAAAATTTGACATGAGAAATAATTTCTGAACATTCTGAAAATATTCTAGCCCCCATGTACAATTAAGGATCTGAGAAGAAACAGGTACTGATTGTTTAAACCTGCAATAATCATTCTAAAGAAATGTCTCTTTCACCTGTCAGTTCTTTTGCTGGAAAACTACATAATCCCTGAAAGTGGTTTAGGTCTGCCTCCCATTTATATGCTCCACAACTCCTGTACTTTCTTTTTGTAACATTCAACATGGTTTTAATTAGTGTTCAATATTTACCCTTTTACCATTCAATCAATGTTTACACTATTCTAGGTGCCTGGGAGACTCTGAGCTTGTGTCTTTATATAACCGACATTCTATCTGGATTGTTTGTTGAACTGTAATGCTCTGTGAAGGAAGGCATTGTGTCTTTCTTGATGTTTACCTAACAACCAGAAATACAGTATGGCAAATATCCTACAAATGTTTGTCAAATAAGTCAATGTCAGATAAAGAGAAAAGGCTATACTTCTATAAAAGTATCTGATAAGATATAAATATTGACATACTAAGAACATAAGGGCAGCCAGAAATAATTTTGTAGAACCCTGCCTAACAAATTTCTGGTACAGTATTCTTAAAAAACTTAATCAAACAGATTTTATTCAGTTATTTTAGGATGAAGAAAGCAAATGATATAAAAATAAACCAAAAGAAATGGTCTCATATTACCACCTCAAACCACTTTCAATATTTTACAAATTCTCATACTGTAATTATGAAGCTTTAATACTCTTTAAAAATTTTGCTGAAATAAATGCAACATTAACATACATATTTTTTCTGTACAATTTTAAAATTTGAATTACTGAATTACATACTAATTTTATGGTGTTAGTCACATGCATTTTATTTATAGACTTTTAATGAGATTATTGCCAATATATAAATTATTTTAACTTTATTTTTATATGAAGTCAGTGTCTGTCATGCAGACATCAAAAACATTACAGTAAATTACACAGGTTTAAAGTCTAATTTAGACTTATTAGAATCAGCCACTTTTTTGACTGCTTTCATAAATCTTCCTGAATTACAAAATCATGAACAGCACAAAATGCAAACATACCTGCATCAGTACAAACATTTCTCAAGTCTGCTCCATTAAAGCCATCTGAAAGCCTCACAATTGCTTCATAATCTATTTCATTATGCTTTATAATGGGACCTGCATGGATTTTCAATATATCTAATTTTCCTTGTTCATTTGGTAAATCAATATGTATTTTTAAAATCTAATCTTCCTGGCTGCAGCAATGCAGGATCCAGTGTTTCTGGTCTGCTTGTAGCCATGGTCATTTTAACTCTATGCAAAGTATCAAATACATCCATCTGATTCAGTAACTCCATTAAAGTTCTGTGAATTTTTTTTGTCAGCTGAAGTACCCTCAGAAATCCGATGACTACCAATAGTATCTACTTCATCCATAAAAATGATGTATGGCTGATGATCCCTTGCAAAAGTAAACATTTCTTAAATGAGCACTCTTACCAATGTACTTGTCTAGAATAGAACTAGATACAGGATTTAAGAAATTGCAGCCCAGCTGGTGAGCAATGGCTCATGCCAAGAGTGTTTTTCCTGCGCCTTGTGGTCCATATACAAACAGCCTTTTGGAGGTATTACTCCTCTACATGCTGGAATAATTCTGGGTTTGTGAGAAGCAATTCTATTTTGTCTCTTAATTCCTGAATCTGTTCTAACTGCCTTCCAGTCTCAGAATAAAAAACATTCCCAGGGTCCTTATGAAACATCTTGTAAACCAACAGATCCACTACTCTTGGCAAATACGTCCTGATAGTGCAGTTATATCCAAAGCAACTCTCATTCCTGGCTTCAGCTTCTTTTGTCAAGCTTTCAACTCTTGGCATATCTTGGTCCACTTGTAGCTTCTACAGTGAATTTTTCTTTCAGTTAATTGTTTAAGTACTTCACCTGCAATGTGCCCAACACTGTAGGACCTTTGGATCATTTTCAGACTTTTCATACTGCTTGTTAAATTCTTTTAGTTGTTCCCTTAGCTCCTTCAGATGACTATCAGTCTCCTTGTGCTCTCGCAGCTTTTTGCAGTGTCCTAAGTGTCTTATCTCTAGGGCCCACCATGATTATCTGTAGGATCCACCATGATGAGAAGCCTATTATAGTATTGTTACAACAATATCCAAACTGGTTTATAAAAACTTCAGTTATATCTTTTGGCAGTTAAAATTCAATTTTAAAGTATCTTCAAAACTAAATTTTAATAAGTTTTGAATAAAAAGGGCACATCAAACTGGGTAAATTTATTAAGAAGCCGTAGTAGGAAAGGAAGAATAAATGAAATCACTATAATAATCACAGAGTATTACCATTGTAAGAAATTTTGGAAGTAATTAAAATTTCCACAGTTTTTTGCCATTTAGGCTGTCACTATCCTTCACCAATCTCTAGAAAATAATAAACTGTATTCATAAGCTAATGGAAAATATTAGGTGATACTATAACAGTTCAGTTTTACTGAATATGAAAAGATAATCAAGACGATCGGGCTAAATTTTGAGGACATTAAATGTAGATCATGTGATTGGGAAACGCAGTTGGAGTTCTCCTTTGAATCTCATTCTGGAGATCCTCCGGAAGCAAGTGGAATATGAATGGAATGCAGAACAGTGTTAGAACTATAGCTGATACTCTGAAGGAAATGGGAAAAATAAAGAGGGAAGTGTGGAACACTAATGTTAAGCACTGGAAAGATGAAAACATAAACTGAACAACTAATTCCAGAGGGCGCAGAACTAATGAGCCAGAGAACCCAAGACTTTACAATAATGCTAATAAATATTCTCAAGGGCAGATGAAACACTACAAACAAACAGGGGCATGAAGTTATACATAAAATACTAATCAGATATAGAAATAAAAAGCTTAACTCATAGATTGAATAAATATAATTGATGAGAGAATTAATGAGATGAAGTGGGCTTTAAAATATCCACAGAAGGTAACAAAAATAAAGATAAAAATGAGAGAAAAATTAAAGAGCATTAAAATTAAGTATCAATACATGATTAATAGGGGTTTAGAAGGAAAGAAAAAAAGTAAAATATTTGAAGAACTACTAATTAAAATTTCTCCGCAGTGAAGGAAAGTTTGAACAGATTCATTGTGTACCTAATAAAAGAGCTAAAGGGGAAAATACCAACACATTGACATAGTAAAGTGAAATTTAAGAAAATAATTCTAAGGAGAAAAAAGCAAACTGTTTAGAAAGCACAAGAATCGATTCACATTTGATTTTTCAATAGCAACATAAGAATAATAGTTTCAAAGTATTTTTTAAAATGAAAGATGGAGAGCCCTGGATATAGCTCAGTGTCCCAAGTGCCTGCCTGGCAAGTGCAAGTACAAAGTCCTGAATTCAATTCCCAGTACAAAAGAAAAAAAAAAAAAAAAAAAAAAAAAAAAAAAAAAAAGAAAATTAAGGCATTTAATCCCAGATACTTAAGGCAGAAGGATTTCAAGTTTGATGCAAGCCTAGTCAATTTAGAGAGATCCTGTTTCAAAATAAAAATAAAAATTGCTGGATGGCATAGATCCATGGTAAGTTTGATTATCAGTACCAAACAAACAAACAAAAAACAGGTGGTTTAGCTCAGCGGCAGTGTAAGTACCTGCTTGGCAAACACGCAGTCTTGAGTTTGATCCCTGGTACCAAAAACAAAAACAAACAAAAAATACCCAATTGATTTTTACATACAGCTGAACTCTCACTGAAAAGCGAAGGTAAAATAAAGATGTTTTCTGGTATAAAAAACCTCAAAAGGTAAAGTAAACATTAAAATACTTTGAGAATATCTCTGGAGAAAATATTCTACCGTATGATAACTCCAGAGACATTACTTGCTATGAAAATTACAGGAGAGAAAGAAACTTAGTGCGGCCTGCTGTTTAAATAAAGAATGTCCAAAAGGGAAAACATATAAAGATCAAGGTGATGTGTACATATACACAAGTATTATTCAGCTAAAAAGAAGAATGAAATCCTGTCTCTTGCAAAAAATGGAAGGATCCAAAGCACATAATGTTGAGTAAAATAAGCCAGACATAGAAAACAACAATTCATACTTTCTCATGTGGATATTAAAAAAGGTGACCTGATGTAAAGTGATGATTACTACAGGAGAAGGGGAGAGGAGGAGACATAAAAGGCTGGATGAATCAGAGCACATTGTGTGTGTCTTGAAATAATGTATTGAACTCCATTCATATGCACAGTGAGTCTGTTAGCTAAAAACTTAAAAAACTGAGTAAGAATAAAACAATTTAAAAAAGGAATCCCAGGAAAACAGCAAAATAATGGAAAGACAGAAGACCAGAGGGTATAAAAGCATACTAAGTTACTGGACTCTTTGGGAAAAAAAAGATGAAAATACTGACTAAATTTAGAGAGTGATGAAGGAAAACAAATCTAAATATAGATCTTAAGTTAGGAATTATTTAGAAGGAGAAATAGAACACAAACTTCACAACCAATAGAAGTAACTTTGACCATCCAATTGGAAGTGGAAAAGAGAAAAAAGGAAGATAGAAAAACTAGAAAATAGAGAACAGGAATTAAGATAACAAATCTTAATGTATCAATAACTCAAAGAATGCTAATGAGTTAAATTCACTAGTGAAATGACTGATATTTTCATGTTAAAAAAAGAAATAGCGCTACCAAAAATAAGGTGAAGCAAATAAATTGCTTCTCTGCTTTTACTATTGCAGCAGACATAGTGTTTAAATTTTCTAGGACTGCCATAACAGATTGCCACAAACTAGGTAGATTAAAACAAAAATTTACTTACTTACAGTTCTTGGACTAGAAGTCTGTAATCAAGGCATCGGTAAGGTATCCCCATGAGTGTCCTGGGGAAGAAGGTTTCTTTGCCTTTTCCAAATTTCTAGTTTTTCTGGCGATTCTTGATTTGTAGATGAGTTAGTTTCTGTCTCCCTGAACGTTCCCCCCTCTTATTCTTTTTTTTTTTTTTTTAAGGACAACAGTATTGGATTTAGAGCCTACTCTCATCTATTTACTTCATTTTAATTAATTATATCTGCAAACACCCTACTCCTAAATATGGTCACATATAGAAGTTCCAGGTGGACATGAATCCTGGAACACTATATCACTGCAGTGTTCTGAGGGATCTCCCTGCAAAGAAACTAGATCTTGCTAAGATACATCCTCTAATGCATTGTTTAGGTTGCAAGAAGCGGGGGCATCTCTAAGCTATCTGTGTAAAGATCAACTTTAAAAATTTAATAATATAACTTTATTATTATTACCTATGAAAGTATCTGATAAAAATAAGACACTATTCATAGCGTCCAAGAATTAACCTATTGAATAATGTATGATGATTAGAAATAAAATTTTAAAAAATCTACTAGAAGTCTATAATTAAGAACTGAATTAGAGAAATATGTCACATTCATGAATATAATGACAGCATTGAAAGGATGTCAGTTCTTCCCAATTTATTTTGTTTAATTAAATTTTAACATTTACAACAGGATTTTGGGAAAAATTATAGGACTTTAAATATTTAAATAGTTTTTTGAGATTTATTTTTAACAGACACATTAATTGTACATATTTACAGAGTACAATGTGATAATTAGGCACATGTATACTAATGTGCAATGGACAAATTAGGGTAATAAATATTTACATTTCCTTAAATATTTATCATTTCCTTGTGCTTGGATCCCACAAGTTCATCTCTTCTAGTTCTTTATAAAATCTATCTATCTATATATCTATATCTATATCTATCTATCTATCTATCTATCTATCTATCTATCTATCTATCTTATCTATATAAGTTGTTGTAAACTATAGTTAGTCTACTGTGCTGTAAAATGCTAGAAACTAATTCTCCCATCTAAATCTATTTAGGTACATATCTCCCAACCTCATTCTTCTCTATCCTTCCTAGCTTCTAATAATTACTATTTTTCTTTTGTGAGATCAAATTCCTGCACCCATGGGAGGATTGAACCCCGGGCTTTTGTTTTATCTTCATCTTCATTTTCATTTCATTTTTATCCCTTTTTAAATTTTTTATTCTGAGACAGGGTCTCAGTAAGTTGCTAAGTTACTTAGGTTGGGCTTACAATCCTCTTGCTTGAGCTTTCCAGAGTATGGTATTTGCCTTTGTGCTTGGCTTATTTCACTTAAGATAGTATCTGTCAAGAGAACTCTACAATTTTTGAGGATGAATAAATACCTAAGAAAATCTTGGAAGAGCAAGAGGTGGGACTTATCCTACCAGGCATTAAAACATGTTATATAGGTAAAATCATAGAAACATGACACTGAGTCAAGACAGAGTAGTAAGTCAAATGGACTAGAACAAATCGTAATTTGATATAACCACATTGGGGAATATCACAGATCACTACAGAGATTATTGTTTAGTAAATGATATTGAGAACACCAGCTTATTATAGAAAGTAAAGTTATCATATAAGTACACAAAAAGTAATATTTAAATGGTTTAATTAAATAATTATAAATAATATAAAACATGGTAAAAATTCAGAACCACAAGGTTTTAATTATTGTTAGGTACTTTCGCTAACCTCTCTCCTTTATTATCACCCTTCTTGATGAGCTTACAGGATGTGGGGATGATTACAGTAGAGGTATTCTTGAATGACTAAGGTTTATTGATAAAAATTAAAAGCAAGGTGAGGGGTATAAGAAGAAGGCTTTGTAAGTACTGTATATTTGACTATATATAAGGAGTGTATAGTAAATTAAGACAGTAAGATTTCTCTATGGGAGCTGAGAAAGGCATTTGGTCAAGGAGAGAAAGGAAAATGAGAGGGAAGAGAGAATAAAAATGATAAACTTCACGAGATGAATTCTACCCCATATGTCTCCACTTTGAAGAATTACTTTAATGCAAATAGCTATAAAAATAAATAGGGAAATGGCTCATATACACAAAATTGGTAAGTAGCAGATAAGTGCTCCAATGATTTCAGTTTCTTAGTTCCATATACACAGTTCCACTTTTGATTTGGAGATGAAGTCTCATTAATTTGCCCAGGCTGGCCTCTAACTAATGATGTTTTTTGCTCAGCCCCGTATGTGACAGGAATTATAAGTATGCTCCGCTGCACCTGGCTTAGTTTTCACATAGAATGAACAATTATAAATACACACTGAATGAGAAAAAAGGTATCACTGAGGTACCACAGGGGCAGTCTAAATCAGCATTTGAAAGCAAATTTATACTACTCAACAATATCAGGCAGAAGGAATAAGGAAAAATTAACAGTGAGGCTATCACAAGAAGACAATGATATGGATTAAGCTTTGTGAAGGACACGTATCACATATTAGTGGTCTCACCAGCAATGTAACTTCATCTGCAGTCAACATCAAAAAAATGAAATTATATGCCTATATGTACTTACCTTTTAAGTTTTAAAGTATGTTGATTCACACATTGACTAACTGAAATACACACACAAAAAAATTTTTTTTAAACTTTTTATCAGTACCAGGGATCGAACTCACGACTGCCTGCTTCCAAGTCAGGTGCTTATGCCATTGAGCTAAACCCCCAGCCCCTAAAAAATTTCTTTTATTGTTGGCCTCAGTATTTATATTACCCTAACAATTCAAAAAGAAATTAAAAAAGAAAACAGATGCAAATTAATGTTAAAGAAGTTCTGGCCTAAAATTACAAAATTAAGTGTGTACATGTATTTCAATTCCTTTATTTCCATTCCATCCTTTGAGTTTCATTCATAGAGTATCTATACTTTTTATATCCTCCTCTCGTATGAAAGGAATCAATATCCTCTCACTCAAACCAAACCTATTCCTCCTGTACCAGCCATTCACATCTAGCTATCAACTGTTAAGACATCTTTATAAATTTCTCTGGAATATCAATATCATAAATTTCTCTTTCACTAAAGGTGCATTCTGCAATTCCATTTCTTCATCTCCGGTATCTGAGATTTTTAAATGCGTTGTCACACTTTTTTTTCCCTTGAGCTGGTGGTGTTTGCTTTTGTGGTTCTTATATCACAGTCACAGGCTTATTCAAACTAACATAAAAAGTGTAGTTTACCTTCTGCTTAATTGCAACTGGTTTAAAATGTGCATACAAATTTCAGTACTGAGACTTTATCACTGACAATTCCTTTAAGAATGTAACTGGATTTTTATTGCCTTCTGAATCAGGATGATTAGTCTTTATTTCCTATTCCAAGCTGTATTGAATATTGTCCAGATCAGAGTCATCTTTTTGGATCATCAACTCCAGTTTATTGAACTCTGCCTCTATGTTGAATAGTTCATGTCATACTTTTAAATGCAGTATTTTGTTGAAATTTCATACCAACCTTATATGATAGGTAATATAACCACAATTTTACCAAAAGAGCAATGAAAATAGAAGATAACATAAATCAAGCCATGTGCAATTATAAAAATAAATGTAAATGGCTTACATTTTCTAATTGAAAGTTGAAGCTAATAAAAAAAGCAAAAAATATTTGTTGAATAATTCTATTCTAGACTTCACGTTGTACAATGAGGATCCAAATATGAAATAATCATAGACCTTGAGTTGAGTGACATATAGATTAGCCTAGAAGTCATAAAGATATTATTCTGAAAGCCTAGAGCGTTGAGTAATTACCCTGCATGTATGCAGGAAGCTCTTAAAAAAACAATGCTCATTGGCCAAGAGAAGTCTCAATGAATAACTTTGAGTTAGAGGATAGCTTTAGGTAGTGAGAATGAATCAATAATAGTGATCGTGAGACATATTATAATTATAGTCATCTTGGGGTATGGATATATATAGCACCTTCATCATTTTTACCCCCCCCCCCCGTGCCTCTCTGGTCCCCCCCATCCCCTTCCCATAGAGTCTACCTCCTATTTCTTAATATCTCACTTTTATTTTGCTCTTTAACTTATTTATGTTTTGGGTCACTCACATTAGAGAAACAATTCCATTTTTAACTGTTTGTGCCTAATTTATTTCACTTACAATATAGTCTCAAGATCCATCTATTTTCTTATGTCAAATTTATCCTTCTTTATGGTTGAGTAGTACTTCACTGTATACATACACCACATTTTCCTTACCCATGTGAGTTGTGTTGCCATAAATATGGATGTTACTGTAATATGATGACTTCGGCTTTTTTAGGGAGAACAAGTATAGCTGAAATAAATGGACTCTGGTTTTAGTTTTTTGAGGAATCTGTATATTGATTTCTATAGCGGTTAATACAAGCTTATCAGCAATTTCTACCAACAATCTAGAAGTATTCTTTTTTTCTCCATGACCTTGGTGGCCTTTGTTGTTTTTTGAGTCATTGGTAATATACAGGTTCATTCTTGCAGAATATGGGTATTCTCCATAGCTGTGGTACCCAATCTTTTGTACACCAGCAGCTTGTTTGTTAATTTTTCCATAGACTTGGAAACAATTTTGGAATGATTAAAGTGCCTTACATTTATTGCTTACTGTATTTCTATTATTATTAAATTATAATATATAATAAAACAACTATACAAGTCATCATAACAGAATCAGTGTGATTCCTGAGCTTGTTTTCCTATAATTAGTCCTCTTTGGGAGTGGTGGGAGACAATGACAGCTGAAATGTGTGGCTTGTATTCAGTCTACTCTGTAATTTCATTGTAGTTGCTGTAGTCTGATGTCTACAACCAAAATGTTTTTAAAAATTTTTATTTTATTTTATTAATACATATGTGCTGTACATACATTTTACAGTGATTTGGGGGAGTTAGTACATGTGCATAACACAGCTTCTTTTTAAAAAATTTCTCTTCTCTTCTCTCCTCTAAGTCTCCTTCCCCTCTTTTCATTCTTGTGGATGTTGTTAATCTTATGACATATAATGTCCACATTCACGAGGTCATCAGCACCTTGTAACTGACATATCCTCACTCTACCTATTTCCGTATCCTCTAACCTCCCTTTGGTCCCCTGGACCTCTTCCTACAGCAAGAGATGCATCCCTTTGTATGGTTCGATTCTTCCTTTTTCTCTTAGTTTTGTACTTTGCCTTATGTAGACAAGAGATACCATATAGTATTCAAGTGCATGTGTTTGATTTATTGCACTCAATATTATACTTTCCAGGTGCATCTATTTTTCTACAATGTCTTAAATTTGTCCTTCTTTACAGCTGAGTAGTATTCCATTATATATAGATACCACATTTTAAAAAATCCAGTCCTCTTTTGATGGGAATATTGGGTATTTCCAGGAGGCTTGAGGTATTAAGAATTATGCTGGTACAAATATCGGTACGCATATATCACTGTGGTATGATATCTTAAGCTCTTTGGGGAAGATACCTAGAAAAGATAGCTGGTCATATAGAATTCCCAATTTTAGTTCTTTAAGAAATCTCTATATTGATTTCCATAATGATTGTACTAGTTTACATTTCCACCAACAATATAGGAGGGTACCTTTTCACCACAGCCACTCCAGCACTTCTTATTTTTTGATTTCTTGATGATTGCCATTCTTTCTGTAGTAGGACAGAATCATAGAGTTGTTTTAACTTGCATTTCTCCAATGGCTAGTTATGTTCCATGTTTTTTCATTATTTGTTGGTCATTTGTACTTTCTCTGTGAAGTATTTGTTCATTTCACTTGTCCAATTCTTGACCGGATCTTTAATTTTAGTGGGTTTAATTTCTTGGAGTTCTTGGTATATTATAGATATTAGTACTCTTTCTGAGTTATAGCTGGCCAACATTTTTCTCATTCTAGGTTGTCTCTTCACTCTAATAAATTTATATTTTGCTGTACATAAGCTTTTAGTCTGATATAGTCCCATTTGCTAATTCTTGCTGAAATTTCTTATGCAATTGAGGTTCTGTGTAGAAAATCCTTTCCTATAATTGTGTCTTCAAATATCAAACAGAAATTTTCTGTAACAAATTTCTTTCTATCTAATTGTGTGCTGGTATGTGCTTTTTGGAGATCCCAAACTGACATAGCCATGAAGTTTTTAAAAATCAATTTTATTGATACATTTTAGATATACATAATGATTACATTCTTCATAAGGAATTTGTACCTGCACATAGTATATATTTTGATTCTTTTTTTCTCCAATCACTCCCCTTCTTCAACACTTCTTCCCCTCCTTATTCATAAAAGCTTCTTTCTACTTTTTCTTCTATTCTCTTTTTTCACTTTTCTCTTCCTTTTCCCACTCCCTTCCTTGTTCTCTTTCCTCTTTGAACATTTTTCTTCCCACCTTTTATTGGGATATAATTTATATTCTACAAAGTATACTTTTAAAATGTAATCAGCGGTTTTTGTATTTTTAAAAAGCTCTGCAATCATAACCACTAATTTGAGACTATTCTCATTACTTTAAAAAGAAACCTTACCTTTCTATCAGTCAATTAAAATTTCTTTTATTCAGCCTCTCAACCTTAAAGGATCTTAAGACATGGTTCTACTTTCATTTTAGATTGAGCTTGTCAAAATTCATAACGGTAAGGCAAGTATATAATTAGGAAGATAAATCAAGATAATACAAACACAACAATCTAGGCCAGAGATGTTGGCAGCTGAAATTAGGGTAGTATTAGGAATGGTAGTGAGGGAATGCATTACAGAAATATTTGGAAGACAAACTGAAATTGGCGATTTGTTGACTATGTAGGGCAGTGAGGAGGGTGGTTGATGACATTCTACGTTTCTGGGTTGGCTTAGTTGGTAGGACTGTTGATAGAAATGTTGAATAGATGAGGAATATGGGCATGTAGGAGGAAATGAAAGATGATGAATTCCATCTTAGACATGTTGGATTTGAGGAGCTTGGGGAAGCCAATAGCATTGCCAGAGAGTACTGAATGTGATTATGGTGCTCAAGGGAATATTAGGTTGGAGAAAAGGGTTTTGGGGTCTTTATCATTTTATGATAGTAAAGTCATCCAAAATGGTTTCTGGTTGAGAACAGTAATACACCAAGCATCAGACTATCGGGTATTTGAAAGAGGCAGGAAGAGTATCTTAGTCACTTTCTCATCACTGAGACATAACACCCAATGCTTGCAGTTTAAGGGAGGAGATTTATTTTGGGTTGGAGGTTTCACTTCATAATTGGCTGGCTCCAAGGCAGGGTATCATGGCACAGGGGCATGGCAGAAGAAAGCTGTTTATAGTATGGAAGGCAAGAAGTAGAGAACACGGAGAGGAGCTCAGGAGGGAAACTGGCCCTTCCAGTCATTTCCCCCAGTGACCTACTTCTTCCAACAAGGACCAAACTTCTAACAGCAAGTCAGCTACAATCCAATCACCTTTTAAAGGTCCATCAATGCACACATGAGGCTTTAGGGGGACATCTGGATATAAACTATAACAAAGAGTAAGTGGAACCTTTCATTCAGACCAAGAAGGAATTAACAGGAAAGTAGAAGGATCATGTGTATCAGCGTTTCATCACTGTGACAAAATACCTGAGAAAAACAATTTAAACCAGGTGTGGTGGTACATGCCTGTAATCTCAACACTAGGAGGCTGGGCCTGAGGCAGGAGTACCACAAATTTGATCCCTGCCTGGGCCATTTAAGAGACTTAGTGAAATCTTGTCCCCCCCCCCCCAAAAAAAAAACAAAAGAAAAAAGGCAGGGGATGTAGTTTAGTATGAAAGTCCTGGGTTCAATCCTGGTACCAAAAAAGAAAAAAAAAATTTTTTGAGGAGAAAAGGTTTATTTTCGTTGGCAATTTCAGAGGTTTCAGTCTGCAGTTATCTGGCTCGATTGCTTTTTATCCTGTGGTGAATATCACGATGGGAAGCATGTAGTTAAGAATGTAGTTCATCTCCTGGCAAATAGGAGGTCCAGAGAAAGAGAGTCCACAAAAAGGGTCCAGAGACATGATGCATTCCCTAAAGCCAACCCCCACTAACCGCTCCTTAAACTGTGTGTCACTTCCTAAATTTCTGTTACCTCCCAATAACACAAAGTATGAATTTATCATTAGATTAATCTAGCAATGAAGTGAGAGCCCTCATAATCTAATTATCTTGCAAAAGCTGATCAGCTGGAAACCAAGCCTTTATGTAGCACATGGCTTTTTGGGGATGTTTTAGATCCAAATCATAATACCATAAAATGCTAGGTCTTGAGGCAAATTTAGTCTGAGAGATTTACAGTTGACATTTCAATAAAAGGGTGTGGTATATATGTAAAATGAAGAAAGAAGTGTATTTAATTTTATAGTAACAAAGTATCTGGAAAATTGCTGTAGAAATATTGGGGGATGGTAGGGGCACAGACTAGATATGTGCACTGAAAAGAATGGATGGAAAGAACAGAAGAGGTGTTAGAGTAAATTGTGAGTATCCTTCGAGAAGCTTGATCCACAGGGGAGGAAAGATATAAAAGACAAAGGTGAGCTTGGGGGTAAGTTAGATGTATTATTATTATTATTGACAGACATTTTTATAGAAGCAATATGGAAAAAAGCAAAGAAGAAGAAGACAGAGGTCCTGATAAAGGAAGTTTCTAGAAAGGATGTGAATGAGTGAATAGACACCCAGGTGGAATCATAGGCCTTCAATCTTAGGTGGGATTTTTGATTTTTTGTTTCTTTTTGGTGTTTTTGATTGCTGTCACATCAGTAAGAAACTTTTAAGTGTGCTTTACTGATATATATTTGTAATTAATGTATCTATTTTTGGGCTAATATATTAAACATACAAAAGTTTAGGGAATGGCTAGAAATGAATTACATAATGATTAAAATATTTAAAAATTTTATTAGTCATTTAGAAAGACGTAATCCTTTTAAGGATGAGATAGATGAAGTCTAAGTGCTTTAGTTATGTACAGGTATTATTTTTTCTAAGTGAATTGAAGATGTAAATTATGATATAAAAGAATGCAAGCACACCAAATTCTTAGTTGATCTCCTAACTGGAATTTTTGTGCAAAAGTATATATACTGTAATCTGCACTTTCTAGATACTTGAGAATATTATTTATTTTTTATTATTTGTTTTTTCTTTCATTTATAGCTTTAAAATTTCTCATGCACAAGGTCCAAATGCCTTTACATTTTTAAAAAAATGATGTCCTTTTAAAATTTTCTTTCTGGGGCCTAGGATGTAACCCAGAGATTAAAAAAAAATTGCCTAGCATGTGCAATGTCTTGGTCTGGACCTCAGCATGGATTTTTTTGTCTTTTTCACTTACATCTCTTACTGTTCAAGTTGTCCTCAAGCAATCTATATTATCAAGTGGAAAAAGTCATCAATATAGTTTACGAAGCCAGGTCAGGTGATACCTGCTTATAATCTAGCCTTCAAGAGTCCAAAGCAAGAGGATCATCAGCCTGGTTTGCATAGTGAGTACAGGCCAGCCTGAGGTACATAGCAAGACCCTGTTTCAAAAAAGCAAAACCAAAAACAAGATAGTTTAAAAATATGTACATGTGTACACACACAGACACACACACACA
Organism: Cavia porcellus; assembly: GCF_034190915.1. Classification (NCBI taxonomy): domain Eukaryota; kingdom Metazoa; phylum Chordata; class Mammalia; order Rodentia; family Caviidae; genus Cavia; species Cavia porcellus. The sequence goes on from NW_026947493.1 coordinate 43,866,233, forward strand.
GACACACACATACACACTATGCATATACTACATACATATGGAGTTTATATGATTATACAAATATACAGTCATCAATAGGAGCTATTTTTGGGACATAAAACAATTATAATCATGTAACATTTTTTTCCATCACTTATATTGTATGTACCGCCTTCCACATTCATTTAAATTCATCCTATTGTAATTGTAACATGATCTGGTCACCTGCCTATTGTTGGGAGTTAGGCTTATTTCTCTTCTGTTTTCTTTTTCTGCCATGATGCATAAACTTACAGTACAGAAAGAGGGGACATTACAACTAATTTGACGTAAGTGCTGCAATAAGTATCAATGTACGCATATCCTTGCCATCTGAGAAAGAATAATTTTATAGGACACTGGATTGAAAAACAAATCCACATGTTTCAAATTTTTACATTTTAAAAGATTATATTTTTATTTTCACAGATCCTTTTGTCAGATTTCCCACTAAAATTATGAGTACCATTTCTTCTTAAACCCTATAAGTAATCACCTACAAATATATCACCTTTTAATTTTTGTCAACTTGACAGTAAAAATTTAATTTGCTTTTCATATTATAAGTGTGTTGTATTCATTTTTATTTTAGACTGAACTCTTCTCTGAATTGTTTAATCGTGTTTTTAGCACATTTTGTTTTCTCTTGGGCTTTTTATCTTTTCCCTAGTCAAGAATAAAAGTGCCTTGTGTAGATTGTCATCTTCTTTTCATTTTACCCTTGGTACTATAATTTTTCTAATCAATTGTTTATAATAACTTCTACAATTTTGGATATTTAACTTTTCATGTCTTTTCGTTTTAAATGGCTGTTGGGTTTTGTTGTAGTCAGGGGTTACAAAGAGAACATTTATGTACAGCACATAGAATTTATAATACTATTTTATGATGGTTAAATACAAGAAACTGCAGAAAATCTGTCCAAAACACTAAAGACCTAGAAAATTCAGCCACAGGCCTGGATCCCACAATAACATCCTGCATGAGTCCAGCTGAAACCTTAGAGCCCATGACAGTGCCTCCCACATGTCCAACAGGAGGTCTAGAGCCTATGACAAGGACTCATGCAAGTCTGGTTTTTGGATCTGTCCTGGGAAGGCTCAAAGGTCAGTGGCAGAAACTAGAAAGTCTATGCTAGTGGGGTGTAGGATCTGTGCCAGTAGGTTGAGGGTTCTACACGGGAGCCAAGAAATCACACTTAAAATAAGGATCAGGGCTCTTCTGAAAAGTACCACAACCATCCTCAACAACAGTGAAGTCTTGAGCTCCTCCAGTGGTGAGAACAATCACGTAGATGTCAAGTACAGCATGACAAGCTTCTCCTGGAGATTAAACAGCAGACATCTTCCCCTCTGGAGACAGGAAGCAATGCTCAACGTAAGGACCAGCGCTCCTCCAAAGTGAACTATAGCCATTCTCAGCAACAAGTCCTGAGCTCCTCCGACAATAATGACTGAATTTGTATAGGGAAGCTAGCCATGACAAGCATCTCTAGGAGAACCAATGGCTCCAAACTGAAGAACTTAGGAGAACCTACAATGCTTCATTCTTCTTCTCCATGTCTCCTTTTATGCTGGCAACTTTCCTCAGGAGGGCCATCTACACTCAGCATCATGCTGATTTAATTCTGCTGGTGTTAAGTTGATCACCAGTTTTTTTCCATAACGAGTTTTTTGTTTTGGTTGTGAAAGATTTCCCTATCATTAAAGGGGGGCATTTTCTAGATACTTCTTCTAGGAATTTATCAACTTATTTTTTTCAAGTCTTTAATCCTTCTATTTCTATCTTTGTAATTTTTATTTTTAAATTTTTTTGTAATTTTTATTTTAAAGAGAATGAAGCCAAGCAAAATAAAACAAAATAAAGCCAATCAAAACGAAACAGTGTAAATGAAACAAGACTTCAAAACAAGATAGTAGGAAATCAACAATGGTTACCATAATGCCTCTTACTGTCTTCAAAATAGCTGCCCATAACTTCAGACATAGTAAAAGTCAAACAAAATAGAACAGAACTAATAAAAACAAAACAATGAAGGCAATAAAAGACTTCAAAACAAGGATAACAGTAAATTCAAAATGGCTGCCATAATATATTTTGTTATCTTTGAAATAGCTGCCCAGGCCATTGTATATAATAAAATCAAACAAAACAAAATAGAGTGAAACCCAACCAAACAAAGCAATGAAATTATACAGGACTTCAAAACAAGATAATAGAGAATTAATCACCTTCAGAAGGAGATCCCCAGAAATGCTACATTGCATATTGGTATCCTCTGAATAGGTGATTAGACTACTGGCTTTATAGGCCTGCAAAGTCAATGAAACACTAAAACCTACAAGCATTAAGTTGTATTTTACTTCAATAGCTATAATCACAGCCTGTGTTTCTCTGTATCATCTCATTCTTTACAGTGGCAGGGGTTTGGGTTGGGGGACCTTGGCTCTTCTTGTTGCCCAGCCCATGTGCTGGAAGGGGCTAGCTTCTGGTTTTTCCCCCAGTGGCCCATGCATGGCACCGACTTGCAGGGAGGGTTTGCTTCTTGTTGGCACCTTGTTCTCCTCCCCCACAGTCTGCAAATGGTGTTGACTCATGGGAAAATGCTGGCATCTGGTTCTCTCCTCAGTGGCCTGTGCATGGTGCCAAGTTGCAGGGAGAGCCTGGCTTCTTCCTAGTTTTATTTTTTAAAACATATGTATCATGTGGTTATACCTTTGGTTTTTCTGAATGGACAGCCATTCCATCAGTATGTTTATTAAATATCCTATAATTTTCCCACAGATAAAATTACTACCTGCATAACATATTAAGGATTGCTACACTCATGGATCTATTATTGGATCCTCTGTTCTGTTCTGCTAATCCATATACCCATGTCTATACCCATATTTTTATTCTAGTAATCTATAGCAGCATTTTAAAAAGTATGTCTTAGTACCAGGCAAGGTAAGTTCCTTGCTCTATTTTTCTTCTTGCTTACTTTTTTTTTCCATATAAACTTTGTGATAACTGGATTCAATTCCTAACAGGAAAAAAATCAATTGAGATTCTAATTGAAACTGTATTCAATTTATATTGATTTGGGTGGCATTCTATTATACTAGATTGAGTCAAGCAGTCTGAGGATGTTAGACTATGCTTTATGTTCTTCCATTATATTTTATTATTTTATTTTTATTGTTGTGATTGTTATTATTGAGAATAGACAATAGTTTTTTAAAATGATCTTTTCAGTATGGTATGCTGAAGCTATTTCCTGATATCATCAATGTTTCTTGTATCTTGTCTCTGCTGTCTTCCAATTCTGCCTCCATCAAGTATAACCTGGGGAATTAGTTAGCTAAGTTATCTCTTGATACTTTATTTTGGAGGCTTGTGTACTACAAAGTATGTATGACCCACCAAACACATTTTTATATGCAATGTGCTAGTATATTTTTACTTCATATTTGGGATAACAAGTTGACCATTTCCTTGGAAAATCAGAATTTCTTCTAAATAACCAAACACCCTAAAGGTAAATTGCTTTCATTGTTCAGAGTATCAAAGAATAATCAAAAATAAACAATCTTATCTTTCATCTTCTCTGTTGATTGAAACTACTTTGAAAGCCACTGATTTTCACAAAGGCCAGAGACTTCCTTGTTTTTTGATGTACAAAGAGTAGGAATTGCTGCCTCTTTTCTATTATAAGGGAAGAAAAACAGAATTGTTAATTTTCTTTTTCAAGATTGACTAGCAAGAAGGACAACTCTTTGGTATTAAAAACAGAGCCAATGCTACTCTTGGTTTTTGAAGTCAAAGCAATCCAGCACCAGGGGAAGTCTAGGCGGTGACGCATCTTGTTTTCTGTCCACTGGTTGTGCAGTGACCACACTCTCCTAGATTTGAGGGTACTCGCCTTATCCATAGCATCTTCATTATTTTCGGCCAGCATCAACCTTGTCCTGGAGAGGCTTGGGGTTTTATAACATCTCGTGTGAAACGTGGTTGTACAGTAAGATCTAACATCTTGTGGGAAAAGTGGCAGAACACAGAATGTAGAATAGTTTAGAGATAGTTGTGCCTGGTTTTGGAAGGCTATAAGCCTGACAGTGCTATATTTATGTTGTGTTACAGTTATTTATATATATTTCTCTCCTTTAGAGGATGATCATCCCCAGGACAGGGGCCTTACATTGTTGTTTCCTAAGAAAATGGAGATCTTTACTACCCTTTAAATGTTTGAATAAGTGAAGCTGACCCTGTGCAATAAAGATATGTGAACCTTGGACTGTTTCAAAGTTTTTGATTAAACAACTAAATTCTAGTTCATCTCTGTGGAAGGTTGAGGATATATGAGGACAAAGACGATGACAGCAACAACAACAACAACAACAACAAAAACCCAATTGCTTTGAATACAACTGTAGGTCCATGAAAACAGTGTAACATCTAAATATTTCTTAATTCAAACCTTATTTCAAACCTGAAGTTATGAGCTTACCCTAAGTTACGGGGACTTCAACAAATGTTAGTAACTTCAGGAAGGAAATGTGATACTTAATCCTTATATTCAGGTGATGAACTCTGAATTGTTAATGCACATGGGTACAACAAATCTTCTCTTACTCTCAGCAGAATACTGTACAGTAATAGCTTCATGACTAAGCATTGTCACTGTGAATACATGGCCAACAAATTTCCTCTTACACTGAGTAAAAATTGTAATTGTATATTGCTGAGCTTCCCTCCAAAGAATGAGTGGTGAGTGGTGAGTCATTAAAAAACCTGATGGATGCTGCTGTGGAGTGCCATCCAACAGAAAGGAAGGATTGCAAAAACATTATTGCATGTCCTTATCCACTTATTCACTTGATTTGGTACTATAGGACTTATGGCTCTCCTCCTGTTGTAGTCAGTGGTTGCACGGAGAACAATTACATGCAGGACACATAATTTATAATATTATTTTGTAATAGTTACCCAAGAGTTAAATACAAAGAAGTGCAGGAAATCTGTCCACAACACTAAAGACCCAAGGAAATCCAGCCAAGGGCCTGGATTCCAGCAATGTCCTGTGTGAATCCATCTGAAGACCTAAAGCCCACGTCAGTGCTCCTTATGAGTTCACCTGGAGACCCAGAGCTCATGACAATGACTCATGCAAGTCTGCTTCATGAATATGCACTGAGAAGACCCAAAGGTCCGTGTGGGAACTAGATAGTCTATACTAGTGGAGTGAAAGATCTGTGCTAGTAGGCTGAGGGTTCTACCCTAGAGCCAAGAAGTGAGGCTTAGAATAAGAACTAGGGCTCCCCAAAAAGTACAACACCAATCCTTAGTGACAATGAGGTTCCAAGCTCCTCCTCTTGTGAGAACAGCTTAGGACGTATCATGAAGCCAGCATGATAAACTTCTGGAGGTTACACAGCACACATCTTTCCCTCTGGAGCCACGAAACAATGCTCCGTGTAAGGACCAGAGCTACCCCAAAGTGAACTGCAGCCATCCTTAGCAACAAGGTCCCAGCTCCTTTGACGATAATGGCTAAATTTGTATCAGGAAGAAACTCCACATGCTCCTCCAGGAGAACCAATGGCTCCAAACAACAACACTTAGGAGAATCCACAGCTCCAATGCTCCTCCTCCTCTTGTCTTTTTTATGATGGCAACTTTCCTCAGGTGGGCTGCCTTCACTCAGCACCATGCTGATTTAATTCAGCCAGTGGTAAGTTTACCACCAGTTTTTAATGAATAATACCTCCACAGTCAAAATGATCATGATAGGTAAACTTTTTGAATTGACTAAGGACATTTTTTTTTTTTTGAGATGAGGTCTCACTATGCATTTCAGGCTGGCCTTGAGCTCACTTTGTAGCCCAGGCTGGTTTCGAACTTGCAACGATCCTCCCACCTCAGCCTCCCGAGTGCTGGGATTACAGGAGTGAGCCAGACTAAGGACATTTGAGGCAGCCATGACAGTGCAACTAAAGATACTCATGAAAGAGTGACAAGACAGTTGGACTAAGTGTGTTTCAAGTGAAGAGAAGTGTTTTGAGGAGTGCTATACTTTAAATATAGATAGAATGTCTCTCCAAAAATTCATACATTCAGAGGTGAAGCTTTTGGAGGTGATTGGATCGTGGGGAAACTATAGCTGACATGCTGCTAGAGGTGGGATCTGGTTGAGGCTGGTTACTGGGGATGTGACCTAGATATAGCTCCTTCTCTGGCTCCTCTCTGTTCCATGACATGAGCACTTTTCCTGGGCTGCAGGCCCTTTTACCATCCTGTTTCCTCATTAAGCCTGCCAACCATGCACTGACATCTTTGAAACTGTGAGGCAAAGTAAGCCTCTGCTTTGTAGTTGTGGATGTCAGGTACTATGGCCAGCAGTGAGAAAAATGCCTAAGACAAGGGGGACGAATGACAATGTGTCCTTTACTGTAATACATTTTGGTTTAAATTTCCACCATAGTTGTTTATCACATCTTGTTTGTGGTTGTATAGAGGATCATGTACATTAGCGAGGTTTTCTGTAATATGTATAGAAAATAGAGGTGTGAAGAGGATGGGCAGGGACATAAGGACAGGATGAGATGAAAGGCCAGAAAAAGGAGCTGCGGCTTCAGGAGGGCCAACAAGCCTATTTTTGCTGGGTTTTTATAGGGCTTGACTTTTTCTTCCTTTGCTGTTGATACATTGTTCCCTTAAATATGTCCCCCATCCTCTTGTCCTTCCTTTCTCAGTTCTCTTTCTGGGTTTCACTTTCTTTTATTAGTCTCTTAAATGAAGGAATAGCCAATTATTCTGTCCTTAATCATTTTCTTCAATGATTTCTTTCTGTTCTATGAATATGATATTTTCACCTACTGCTTATATCTTGATGCCTTCAGTTATTCAACAAATGTTTACAGTGCACCTAAACATGTACCATGCACTGGGTACATCAGTGAACAAAACAGTTTTCTTTCTTCTAGAGTTTATGTCTGCTAGAGATGTAACATTTAGGTGGAGATAATAAATACTAAATGAGAGTACAAGGGTTATATCATGTATCAGAAAAGTGCCATGGAAGAGGGAAAAAGAATAATGTAAGAAAGATCAATAGGGAAGTGGTTTGCAATTATAAGATGGTGAGGAAGGTGCCCTCCAAAGCTAGTGTTGTAGCAGACATGGAGAACAAATGAGTCAGTCCTGGCTTCTAGGGAAGAGTGTTTTGGTGGCAGTGCAAAGACTCTAAGAGGGGCATGCCCCTGGCCAGTGTGACTGGGGCCAACAGAAGAAGGGAAGGTAGAAATAGATGAGATCAAATAATCGATGGGGGATCTGATCATATAAAGTTTGTAGGCTACTTTAAGTCCTTGGGCAAGTAAAATAGGGAACCACTGCAGCATTTTGATCCAAAGGATTGACATAATCTGATTTATATTTTAAAAGTTTCAGAGAGAGAAAGAGAGAGAGAGAGAGAGAGAGAGACAGAGACAGAGAGACAGAGACAGAGAGAGACAGAGAGAGAGACAGTTCACATGATGTATGTGCAGGTGTGAGAGCTGTGAGGGTACTCAGGAGGCTCCTGTAATTAACAAGTTTGAACTAAGGTTGTAATAATAGATGTGGCCAGAGTGGTTGGCTTCTAAAGCTAAAACTATAAAAAAGGAATTTCCTAGTGAATTGGATATAGAGTATAAGAGAAAAGAGGAGTTAAAGATTATTCCACGATTTCCGGTATGAGCTACTGAAATGATGTCAATGCTTTTTATGTGAAGGTAAATCAGGCAAAATGAATATCTGGAATTCAGTTTTATGTGTTTTAAATTTGAGACAGCTATTACTGAATAGGCATTTGATATTCCTTGTGGAGATCCCAATTAGTTATATACAGTAGCTTGGGAGAGAGTTTTGGGCTGGAGATTTATATTTTGGAAACACAGACATACAGCAGAGGTGGACAACTCTAAGGAAATGAATGTAAGCAGAGAAAGGAAGAGGACTAAGACTGAAACTTGGGCATTCCAGTGCTGAGAGTGCAAGGAGAAAGAAGGGATCAATCAAAGAGACTTAGAAGAAGTGACCTCTTGGCATCATCTCTAAAGACCCTAGACTGAGTTAGATGCTTATGTTACCTATAGGTGTCTACAACATGTTTTACCTGAGTTTGTCATAAAACTTAATACCGTACATTGAAATTGTATATATACCCATTCCCCTACTCAATTTGGGCTAGCAGTGTTTTTACTAATATTAGGTCATTATTATCATACATGAGTTAAATTGTATAGTATTAAAAAGAGCCATCCCTTGATTTAATGCTGTTTGCCTGAAAAGCAATTTAGACTCTAGAATATTTTATAGTATTTATGGTTTATTTTGTGAATTGGCATCTGGCCAATGTTATTTGCTGTAGATTAAGTATTGATTCGCAGTAGAATGGGATATCACATTTAAAATTCTTTTTTTTAACCAGTGTTTATGTTTAAATTTTGCTTTATGCATCTCATATATCAACCCCATCTTTGCAAAATAAAATCAGAATCCTGAATAGCGGGGTATGTAATATGGCCATAAATTAACTCAGGTGGAAATAAAACCAGTAAAACCTTACTATTTATAGCATGCTGGGGTGCACTATCAAGTTTTGCTAAAATTCAAAGAAACGGCTCACAAATACTATTGAATAGTAAGTTCCCTTGGGATTTTATATAGCTCTGTTGGACACATTTTATTTGAAGAGTTCTGTCCAGATCCAGCCTCAATTACACAGATTCTGATCTGAAATATTTTCTGTACAATAGAAGATCAAGATAGTGAAAGCTAAAGCAGCAGGAGACAGCTTTGAAAGGAAACAAGCAAAAAACAACAAAAAGGGACTCAGGAAGCAACAATAACACAGGATTTTTTTCTAGGGGAAAAAAGCAAGAAGCACCAAGTGTACAGCTCAGTGTTTCAGAAAAATGAGACTGTAAAGGTTATAGTTTTTACTTAGACCATGGGAGTCAATATATTGTTTCTGAAACAGAAAAAATTCTCTTTCCTATCTTCACATATGGAACAACTACAGAATATATTAACAGATCTCTGCAGTGCAGAGCCGAGAGATTTAATCTTTTCAAATGAAACAGCATATATCTCTGTTCTGAACACTTTAGCAATTTAACTTCCCTGCCATATATCACCTATTTAGATTTTGAGTATTGGAATGTAAAACTTTGCAAGAACCTCATAAACCTAGAAAAGGGACAAGATATACCCATGAGGAAATTAAAAGGCAAGACAGTGCAGGATATAATGTAACTGCAAAGTGTGCTTTGCAGAATGTAACCGCAGAGGGAGAGTACAGAGGAAGGAACCAGAACAGGGAAAAGCAGAAACCCTAGGGAATCTGTAATGATAAAGAAGAGACACCATGGAACACAATATTGATGAAACTCAAAAAAGTACACAAAAATGGGGGTTTGCTGCTTTTATGAACCCCAGTTTTTTTGAAGGATAAAAGGAGCTAGAGGCTAAATATTAGAGAGGGAAATGGAGAAGAGAAGAATGCATCAATGGGCTTCAGATCATGAAATCGGGCTCCAAAACAATGCACCACTAACCAGATTAGTGCTACATATATCACTGCTCAGGCTGCATGTGTCCTTGTGGGGTTGGGCATGGAAGAAATGGTTCTCACTGTGTCATGAGGACAAGTCATTGCTATTGAAGTGAAGGATGTGTCACAGAAAGGTTATAATGGTTTGGTCATCCCTATAATTTATAATTTGTTCTAATATACACTTGTAAAGAGGGAGGAAGCAGGGTTCTGGGGTACTTGACTCTAATCCCAGTACTTTGGAAGCTAAGTAAAGAGGATCTTAAGTTCAAATTATATTTGGCAACTTAGTGAGCCCCTGTTTCAAGATAAAAAAATAAAGAAGAACCAGAAATATGGTTTTATGTGAAGGCTCTGGGTTAAACCTTTGGAACTGCCAAACAAGAACAACAACAAAAACAAAAAGGGAAAAAGGTGAAATTAATTTGCTTTACATATGCACCACATAAAAAATTTGAGTTAAACTATCATATTGCACCCCATTATTAGATTTAAATGAGTTCTAAGATTTTTTTTTACAGCATTGGTAGTTTATCAGTAAGTTTACTGGACAGGTTCCAGGTAAAAATTTTTTAATTATGTATTTATTTTTAAACATCTTTAGGTTTGTTCTAGTAATATAAGGATAAGATTTAGTAATAAGAAATGTGTCCCTTAATTGGTTTCTGGTATTAGACATAGTCTCTAAGGATGAACTACATTCCATTTGTAAGCAAACTGTTCTAATTTTGAGAATGAGAATTTTGAGACTAAGTTTCATTCCCTGGCCAACGTCCACTGAATCCCAAATTTGCCTCTCCTCTTGAATTATAATCCTTAGTGTACGGCATCTGAAATCAGAAGTCATCTACCGTATTCACCAATTCACAAGCGGCAGTTGGTATCACTGTCTTATCTTCACTCCAATATCCCAATTCAGTTTACTAATGTCTTGGACAAAGATCTTCACTGAGTTATTACAGAAGTCTCTGGACTCTCAGTTCTTCAATCCACATTTTCAGAAGTCCTGAGTTACCTTTTTTTTGTCTTTTTGAGACAGGATCACTATGTAGTTCAGGTTGGCCTTGAACTCACTTTGTAACCCAGGCTGGGCTTAAACTCATGGTGGTTCTCCTGCCTATCGTTATGACAAATTCAGGATCGTAAAGTAGGGACATTATTCAGGATTGTTTGGGCAGGTATTCAGTGTAATCACAAGTAGCTGTATAAGATAGCAATTTGGCTACAGACATAAGAGAGGGCTACTGAAGGTAAATTAGAAGAGAGAAGATGCTATGACACTGGCTGTGAAAGTGAAAGAAGAGGTCAAGGACCTAGAAAAGGCAAGGAAATTATTTTTCCCCTAAAGTGTCTGAGAGAATGTGGTCTTTTCACACTTTTAGCCTGGGACTTCAGGGCTTTAGAAACATAGGAGAGGGGCTGGGGATTTAGCTCAGCGGCATAAGCGCCTGCCTTGCAAGCAGGCAGTCATGAGTTTGACCCCTGGTACCGATAAAAAGGAAAAAGACAAAAAAAAAAAAAAAAAAAAAGAAACATAGGAGAAAAATTCAAGTTATTTTAATCTATTAAACTTGTGGAAATCTTTATAGCAGCATCACACTGATACACTGTTACGAGCACTTTTCATTCATCCCTGTGCTGTGTTTCTTGCAGCATAATATAATGGTCCTTTACAAGGCTGTCAGTTTTCATAATGGTAAGAATTGCCTTTTTATGTTTATATCTCCTGTGTCTAGCATATTATCCTTAAATATTTACTAATTGATGTATGAAATTAATACAATACAGACTAAAGAATGTTCCCCTCCTCCGATTTTTTTCTTCTCTTAGTTTTTGCTCAAAGCCCTCTAACTGCATATAAAGGAATTATTATTTTGGTCAAAGGTCCTGGATCTTTTCAAATCTCCACTGACCCATCCCTCCCTCCTCCTGTTACTCACTATGTTCTACGACTCTGCTTTCTGTATCTTCCCCTATTTTTTGTCTCTGCTTCCATCCTAATCATCTTCATTGTGATGGTTCCTACTGTTTTTCTTTAGTTAAGGCAGTCTCTCTTCTCTCTGGAAGTCTAAGTCTTCCATGTCTGGATGGCTCAGTTCAAAGGCTGCTTGTCAGGTAATACAAGGGAGCAGACATTATCCTTTACACAAATAGTGCTGGAGAAACTGGACATCCACATGAAAAAAGCAAAACAAAACCAAAACAAAGGAATCGAGACATGGAAGGGCCTCATATCCTTCACATAAATTAATACAAAATGGATCATAGTCTAAAATGTAAAATGCCAAACTATAAAACTCATAGAAGATAACAGAAAACCTAGATGATGCTGACTATGCCAATGACATTTAATATAAAACATAAAAGGCATGATTCATGAACTAAAGACAAGTTGGACTCATTAAAACTAAAAAAAAATTCTGCTCTGTGAAAAACAATGTTAAGAGACTGAAAGGTAAGCCACAGACTGAGAGAAGAACATTTGCAAGATACTTCTGGTAAAGGATATGCAAAGAACTCTGAAAATTCAACAGAAAGAAAACAAACCAACTCAAAGGTGGGCTTCAGTCTTCAACAGACACATTACAAAAGAAGATGTAAATACACGTATATGAAGTTTCTCCATGTCACATGTCATTAGGGAAATTCAGATCCAAACACTAGTGAGACAACACGACACAGTTGTTAGAGTGGCCACGATCCAGAACACTGTCAGGTGCTGCCTAAGAAGGAGGTGAAGAAATAGGAGCTCTCATGATTGCTAGTGCGATTACAAAATGATACAGCTACTTTTGAAGACAGTTTGGCAGTTTCTTACAAAATTAAACACAGAATCATGCTACTTGGAATGTATCCAAAGGAATTGAAAACTTATATCTACATAAAAAACATGTGTGAGAATGTTGATAGCAGCTTTGTTCATAAGTTTCCAAACCAGGAAGAAACCATCATGTTTTGTTGTAGATAAATAGATAAACTGGCTTACTCACTTTATGGAGTACTATATGACATCAAAAAGAGCTTGCTGAGTATGGGAATGCATACCTATAATCTCAGTGCTTTGGGAAGCTGAGGTAGGTGGTAGGAAGCTTGTAAGCTTGAACCCAGCCTAGGCAAACTGATCAACTTAGAGAGAGAGACTTATTTAAAAAATAAATAAATAAATACGGCTTGGGATGTTGTTAGTGCAAAGGCCTTGGGCCCAACTCCCATTTTTCAAAATGAATGAATAAAAACGTACATACATACATACATACATACATGCTTGCATGCATGCAATCAATCTGCTCTCCAGCAAAGTCCCTCTTAGTTCATCACATCCAAGTTCTATTTTCATTTTATGTTTTAAGTTTATAATAAAAAGGAAGTTATTGTATAAGAGTTAACAATGTTGTTTTCTAGCATACTATAATCCTTTAAAAATATTTGCAAATAAAAGTAGAGATACCACTGAATATGAATGAATAAAACGAGAAGAGAATCAATAGTTTTGAGTGTTATTATTACTTAGTCTTTGATTGTACATATTTTCTAAAATACAGGGATGATAAGAGAAGTGATTAGTGCTACTTTATACTTTTTATTGTGGATCTTGTTAGAAGGCCATTCTGGAATGTTTCATAATTACACAGGCTAGAATGGCATACCAGAACCTCATATTAAACAGATGCAGTTGCATTTCTCAAATGTATGTACCTCAAGTCATCATGTTGTACACAATACATACATGTAGTTTTATCAATTAAAATACAAGAAAAGATGTCCATGTACTAAAACAAATATTACATTCTAGTGAAATATAATGTCACATTAATTAAAAGACTTAAACTGGGCATGGTGGCACATACCTATAGTCCTAGCACTTGGAAGGCTGAGACAGGAGGATCATTGCAAGTTTGAGTCCAGTCTGGGCTACAAAGTGAGCCCAAGGTCAGCCTGAACTTCATAGAAAGACTCTGTCTCAAAAAGACCAAAAGAACAAGACAAAACAAAACAAAACAAAAAACCAAACCCCCCAAAGACTTTTGCTGATATACATTTATCTACACAATAAAACAATATATTTTTGTGAAATGTTTTTAACTAGTATGAATCTTTTTTTATTTTGAAGAGAATAAAACCAAATGAAGTAAAACAATAGTGTTAATCAAAACAAAGCAATGAATGTGGTACAGGACTTCAAAACAATATAGAAAGAAATCTGTAAAGGCTACTATACTGTCTCTTGTTATCTTCAAAATAACTGCCCATACCTTCAGGCACAACAAAACCAAAGAAAACAGAACAGAATAAAACCAATAAAAAAAAATGAAAGCAATACAGGACCTCAAACAAAATAATAGGGAAACATCAGTGGCTACCTTTATGCCTTTCGTTAACTTCAAAGTGGCTGCCCATACCATCAGACACAACGCAGTTAAACAAAACAAAATAGAAGAAAATCAACCAAAACAAAGCAATGAAAGCAATACAGGACTTTGAAACAGGATACTAGGAAATCAATAATGGTGACGATATTTTGTTATCTTTGAAATAGCTGTCCATGCCATCAAGTGTAATAAAATCAAACATAACAAAGCAAATTAAAACCAGACTAATCAGAGCAATTAATACAGGTTTTCAAAACACAGTAATAGGTTAACAGTGGCCACTACCTTCCAATTTTAGATATTTCCTTGCCTTTTACTTTCACAATATTTATTATGTGTTTTGGATCCCACTAACTTTTTAAATTTTTTATACTATGGAGACAACACAATATTCACCCATGTGACTCTGAACTGTTTCACCATAAGCATGATCTCAAGTTGCATCCATTAACCTACAAGAGCCTAAAGGTTATCTTTCTTTATAGCTGAACAACTTTCCATTATATAAAAATGCCATGTCTTTCTTAGCCACTCTGCAGCTGATGGACAAGCTACCCCCACTTTTTTCTGGTTCTCTGTCACATAAAGCATTGTTCTTTCTCCTTTGACTTTCGGTCTATGAACCCCCTTTTGAGTTAAATGTGTTTCTTGTATAAAGCACATTGATGGATCCTGTCTCCTGATTCACTCTGCCTGTGCTTCTTTTTATTGGTGAATTGAGGTCATCTATATGGTTATGGCTGACATGCACTGGCTCATCTCTGTCATGATATTTTCCTGCCATTGGCTGCCTACTTTTCTCCTTCATTCATTTCTCCTTCATTCAACTGTCTGCCCTGCTTGGTGATCCCCCTCTGCCACTGTTCCTGGAACCATAGTGTTTTTTTAAAATATCTCTCTAGAATGTCTTTCAGTATTCGTTGTAGGGTTGGTTTTATGGTCATGAATTTCTTCAGCTGTTCTTTGTTATGGAAGTATCTTGTTTCTCCATTAATTCTGAAATACAGTTTTTCAGGGTACATCAAACTGGGTTGGAAGTTGTTTTCTTTCAGGACTTGAAATACTTTACCCCAAGTTCTTCTTGACTTGGTGGACTGTGTTGAGAAGTCTGTCATGATTCTGATGGATTTTCCTTTATAGGTGATCTGTTTCTTTACTTTAACAGCTTTTGATATTCTGATCTTGTGTTAAATTTCTGGAATCTTGATTATTATATGTCTGGGTGTAGATTTACATTGGTTATGGCTATCTGGAGTTCTATATGCCTCACTTAGGTGTATATCATGTCCTTTCCCCATATTTGGGAAGTTTTCTACTATTCTGTAAACAGAATTTTAATGTTATTTGTGTTGACCCCTGCTTTTTTCACTGACACTTATTATTCTCACGTTATTTTGCTTTGTGTGGTCTTACAGTCCTTGGATTGTTATTTCCCGGTTTCTTGTTATTTTTAAGAGATCTTTCCTTTCACAACTGCAAGCTACAAATCTGTCTTCAATGTCTAAAAGTCTATCTTTAGTTTCTTTCTAGTGATTTTGCCAGCTTTCAATGGAGTTTTTAATTTCCTGGATCTCTTTTTGAATCTGTTTCATGTATTCTGAATCTTTTTTATATTGCTCATTCACAGTTTCCCTCATTTTCCTATGTTCCTCTATTTTTTAAAATCTATAACTTCTTTAGAGATGCTTAGCAGTTTCTACAGTATGTTTTTTGTTTCTTCTTTTATCTGAGATAGTATTTCTGTTCTAATTTCTTTTATAGCCTCATGATGTTTTTTGAAATTTTTTGATTTGATTTTTTGAAGGGGATAATATTTTCTTTATACACCATGAGGAGTTTCTTTTGGCTGTGTTTCCTGTTTTACTAATGCAAGTTAATTAAGTTGAATAACAAAAGTTAATATGAAGGGATAACAAGTGCTTTGAGTAGTGGTAGTACATTCTGGAGCCCAATTTTAGTTAAAATTATACTTCTGGTTTTTTCAGAAAATTATATTGGCTTATTTTTTTATTTTGAAATTTTTTGATTTGTCATGCAGGTACATGGTGTGCCATGCAAATTGCTGCTTCATGTGTCTAGGTGTCCACTTTTATCCAGAAAAATCACTTTTACTGGTTTTTTTTTGGTATTATTTCAGGAACAGTCAACATATTTAAAAGCACAAATGTAGTTTTATTATATGCATCTATGAAAAAATCATTTTACACAAATAACAGCATTCTTTTTATATTGTATAGATTCATTAACCTTGTTTTGTTCAAGTGTGTGTGTGTGTGTGTGTGTGTGTGTGTGTGTGTGTGTGTGTGAGTGTGTGCGTGTGTGTGTGTGTGAGATCCTGGAGATTTGTCCAAATCATTGCACAAAAATAGCAGTCTCATTCTGGCTCCATAGTATTTTATTGTATAATTTGAGCTTAATTTACTTAATGAGTCCTTTGTTGATGTTATTTGGAATGGTTCTAATCTCTTGCTCCTGTGAGGAGTGTTGTGATTAATACAGTCTTCATACAGAAGTAATTCCCAATGCATGTGAGTTTAGCAGCAGGATAAATTCCTGTAACAACAACTCACTCAATAACAAGGGACAGATATTTTTAATAGACACTGCCAAATATTCTCCCCTAGAAGTTGTACCTGAAAGTACTATTAAAGGCAATTTATATGATTACCTATTTTCCCATATCCTTCCAATTTCATTCATTTCTGTCTTTTAACACATAGAACTGTGGTGACTAATATAAGATTATAGGCTCATGTCATATGGTCAAAAAAGGTGTTTTTATGTATCATTTGCACATAGGTGGAGAAAATACAGTTGAAGAAGAAAGTTAAAAACTGTTTCTTTGATCTGAATAGTGGATGAAGAAGTAGCATTTAAGCAGAGTGCCTACAAGTGCCATGTGCTCAGTAAATGGAAAATGACTCTTATGGTTCTATAATGAGTTTCACTAAGTTCTCAGAGTGGTATAGTTGGATGGAATAATTTAACACCACGTAGTGGCAACAAGATCTTGTATTTAAGTAATACTTATTACTGGGGTTCATTTCAATAAAATCACATAGTTTAATTGGTCATTTAGCTAACCGCTTTCATGTCGAAGGAGAAAATGAGTATAAAATGTGTACTATTAACAGAAAAAGTTTTTCTTCAAAGTGGAATTCTAAAATTAAATTTTGAAAACACTTAAAAGACAAAACAATACTAGATTACTAATTCCAGCATTTTGACATTTTCCCCATTTTTCCTCCCTGTGTTAGTATGCTGTATACACATATCTGTCACATGTATATATAAGCACCTGATGTATCATGTAGAATTGTAATCACAGTGAAAAAATAATTAGCCAATATTAGATTCAATTTTATATCAGTATTTTTATTTTTTTCATGAACAACTTGTCCATTTTTCTGACTTTCTAAGATTTCACCAACTGAATGTGTCTATTAACTTACTTAACCATTGCTATGGAATTCTTATGCTGATTGGTTTGGACAGATTTGAGGGTCTGCTTTGACTCTTCTCAGTGTTCATGTACATCTAGACATCTACCCGTAAAGCTTCTGGCACTGTATTTGTGCTGAGGATTCACAAGTCTCAATGTTCAGACTATATCCTTGTCAACACTCCACGTCTGTATCTAGTTATCTATTCACATCTTTCCCTTGATTACCACTTCATGTCCACTGCTCAAGGTCTGATTCTTGTTTTCCACCAAACCTTTCACTACTTACTAGATGCAAAATTTTATTAGGCATTTTCTCTACCCAAAAATCACTTCATTGGGAAATGGAGTTGTTCTGGATGTCTCCCTCTTTGAACGTTGCCTTTTCCATTTCACCGGTGTCTTGGTGGATGCTGCTGTTTTTAGTTTCTCCTGAACTGCCTTTGATGTTTCTGCTCAAGTGACCTTCAGATATCAGTGAGTATTTTTCCAGCTAGAAAGCTTTTAAAGGTTCTGTAATAGTTTGGATATGTGTTCCCTAAAAGACCTTATGTTAAAGGTTTGTAGCCTATGGCATTATTGGGAAGTGGTGGAATCTTTAGAAGGTAGGGCCTAGTGCGATGTCTTTGGGTCATTATAGGATTGCCCTTGAAAGAGACTGTGGAATCTCAATACCTTTCTCTTTCTCATTTTGCTTCCCGGGCCATAAGGTATGTGGTTTTGCTTTACCATGTGTTCTTGCTGTGATGCAATGTCTCATCACAGGACTAAAAGCAACAGGGCTAACTGTTCATGGACTAGAACCTCAGAAACCATGAACCACAATAAATCTTTAAATTGATTGTCTGAGGAATTTGTTATAGTAATGGAAAGCTAGCACACACTATCTGTTTCCCAGTGTTTTTCAAGCAATTCTATCAACCTACCTGTATTAGAGAAAGCCCTCATAGATTGAAAGTGGAGAACTTCTTTCAAATCTGTGTTTTACCTTAAAGATTTATGTGAATTATACAGTTCACTCAATTATATATTTGAGTTTATTTTGACAAGAGTTCTCCTTTCAAATTCTTTCAATCAAATTGATGTGTTTTGAAAGAGTGCTATGACTTTTTGTGACTTCCTTTGTGATGTAACCCCATATATTTATAACACTTCTTGAAATAGCATAGCTTTCTAGAATAAAATCTGCCATGCTCACTGTGTCACAGGAGACTACATGTTCAGCAGGCACTTTCACACAGGTCTCTCTCCTCTTGCCAGTGCCTTCTCCCATCCTTCATCCAGTTATGCTGGCCTCTTGTCCTCACCTACCTCCATTCAGTTACCTGCTACATTATTTCCTTATGGCCTTCATCTATTTGTCCTATGTACAATGACTTCTTGACTTTTTATCCTTTCATCTTCTGCTCAAGTTTGGTTTACCTGATGACAAAGATATTTTTAAATATTCAAATCCACTATTATCTCCTCTATGAAAACTTTTCTGATTTTATCAAATATCTACATATGTGTATATACATATATTTCTACATAGATATAGAAATGGTTAATTTCTGATGGTCTAATTCTGATGGTTAATTTTATGTGTCAGTTTGGTTAAGCCATGGTATCCAGATAATATTTGATTAAACAATGTCTTATTACTTTTCTCACTGCTGAGGCAAAGTACTTGACACTCACAAATTTAGGGAGGAAAGGTTTATTTTGGCTTACTGTTCATAGAGGTTTCAGTCCATAGTTGGCTGGCTTCAGGGCAGGGTGGCATCACAGAGGGCTATTGCAAAAGAGGAACAGTCCATAGTAGAGTAGGCAGGAGACAGCAGAAGTCATCAGCCTTCCATTCATCTTTCCTTTTTATTCTACCCAGGGTACCACCCTATTGGTTGGTGCCATCATACCCAGGGTGGACCTTTTGACTGTTCCTGGAGTTCTGTAGTTCACTAGAGTTTTGTGCAGTCTGGGAAATGCAGTTCTTGAAGACAGCTTGATGGTAAGGGGACTGCCTATGTGCCTCTTAATATTATTCCACACACTAAAACTTTTAAAAAACAATTATGAAAAGTGGTAGACAAAAGAATACTATTGCTTACCTCTATCTACCTATCTTTCTATCTATCTATCATCACATAAGAATAATATTCAGAAGAGATTTTTAATAAAAATTAATTCAAAAGGAGTTTGGGTTAAAAATAAACACATAAATTAAAAAGGAATGGGGAATCTGAAGACATAAGAACACTAATACTTAATAATATTAGTAATTCAGAAGGAACATAATGCTAGACTGATGTTCAAAACAGTAATAAAACCCTAAGATTCAAAGAAGTCAGATATTAATGAAATTTATGAACATAAAGAAATGTAATTTTCTCAAATGCAAGTAATACACTGGAGGAAAATTGTCAAAGAGATGTTGTTTGTTTTCAAAATCAGAAGTGCAATAATTCTGAAAAATCACCAGCATGGCCGAAAAAGAATGAGTAGATTAAAGTTTTTAAAAAAACTTTTCTGATATGTCCAAGAAAGAGTAGAGGCCTTCCAAAGTATGAGAAACATGGGAGGGTTACCTGCTAAAACAGGTGCAGTAAAATTACTACACTTAAAAATCAGTTCCAAGTGAAAAGCCAGTATGTCAGTGTCCCAAGAACAAAAAGAGTAATTCTGCCAACTTCTCCTCCCTTCAAAAAATATTTTTATATGCTGCTTTCTTCAGTAACTTTCAAGCTGAACTATTTGTAAAAGGTTTTAAACTTCATAACATCATTACTAAAAACTTCAGCAAAGATATTTATTTATAACATCAGAATGGATGTTATTAAAAAAAACTAGGTATTGTCCTTCAAATGGAAATTCTTATATATTTACTAATATCAGAAAAATAAAACAAAGATATACCATTTCATGTACATACATATAATTAGTAGCTAACATTACTTATAATCTACAGTTACAAGATGTCCATTTAGAAAAGAATTGGGCCATATAACGCATAGAGTATTAAATATAAAATAGGGAGATGAAATGATTTTTTCCATGTAGTCCATATCTATGCTAAAAAAAAGAAAAGCAACTTAACAAAAGATAAAATATTTCTTTTATTGAGACAGATTAGCTGGCAAAATGGATGAACATAAACAAAAAAATGAAAGCTTTTATAGTTTCTTTAAACCTTAGAAACAGAGGAAAAGATGATGCTTGCAAAAACATGTTCATATTGATGAATTAGATGAGCACTAGAAGGAGTTAACAATATATTCTTTAGCTTAGTAATTCTGGAGATAGAGATAATAGTCTACTAATTTCTAACAGGTACATTATTTTAAAAGGCTGATGTCCATGGCTGATTAACATGGCTGATGTCCATGCAATAGGAAAAGGTGGTATAGTAACAATCATGAACAGAAAATAGAAGAAAAGTTGAACTGAATGTCAGACAAAGTTTATAAGAGAGTAGAATTTTTGGATAAGGTCATAGATATGAACTAGAAAATGAAATGTTTATGAAGGATTCCTTATTGTTCAGTGTTTCATGAAAGGACACAGAATCCACTGTGGCTAGTTTAATCAGAGGGATGTTTTAAAAACATAAAATGTCATCTGAAGCCATTGGGAAGGAAACCGTGTTGACCTTCTTCCATGATTTCAAGAGGCATGATATGAATTACCAAGAGGGCCATTTCTTCTTCCGCAATGAGGACATTTCAGAGAAGAGACAAGAAGGAGAGGGTGCCCCCCAGGAACCACACATTTCACACTGGCGCTGGATAGTAGAAACCACAGGAAAGTGACCCTCATCTTCCTTTCACACTGTCCCCAAGGGCGCCAAACTAGTAGAACCTGTATCATATCCAGACAGCAAGCTTAACAGTCTGGGAAAGTCAGTCTTTATTGTTTTGGCCTCAAGAAGGTCTTTTAGATGGACAGTGTCTATCCAGCCACTGCTATTGATCTCAAGAGAAACTTAAAAGGAAAATATATAAAACAACAAAACCAAATCCCTAGCACTGCTGAACCAACCAGCGAAACAAACAAAACAATAAAAAGAACAAAGGAAACTAGAAATATCTGTCATAACCAGTTTTTCCTAAGTTTCAGCACTCATTTTAATCTACTCCCCTCAAATATCCAAAAGACTACTATAGAGAATTTAAAAAGGCCATCGTAATAAGAATAATATATGCCACAAAGCTACACATTTTTATTCTGAAACTTTTCTTTTGAAAAATAAACTGTTTTAGACAGAGTTATTTTAGACACAATTATGGTATTGATAGAAGGTCCATCATCACATAGTCAGGCCCAGGCTGGGCAAGCCTGTAATCCCACCTATTTAGGAGGCCGAGACTGGAAAATCTCAAGTTTAAGGTCAGTCTGGGCAACTTAGTGAGTTGCTATCTCAAAATTAAAAAGTAAAACGTTTGGAGGATGTAAACCATATTTCTTATACTGCGTTAGACTGAGAGTTTTAATCGGAGGAATAGCAGTGTCTAGTATATGCAAGACCCTAGGATCAATGCCAGCTACAAAGAAAAAGGAAAGGAAGAAAGCAAGGATGAAATAAAGAAAAAAAAAATAGTAGTCAGGCCAACATTAATTCCAGTTGTGTTTATGTTCAAAATAGTAGCTTGGTTTTCTTGCAGTGTGACAGAATTACGGCAGATACTTGGATAAGAGCTCCTGTGCAAACACATAAATCACTAAATAAATCACTTTGAACGCAGTGAAGGTCTCAAAAACATTCTTAAGGAAATAAGCTTGAATCACAAGAATGAGAATGACAGAAGGTACAGCAAAAGCTGCAGGAGTGCTTGGGTGTTTGCTGATCTCACATCCACAGATTTATAGTGGTCACATGTGGAAGGATTAGAGGATAAAGATTT
This sequence comes from Cavia porcellus, assembly GCF_034190915.1. Classification (NCBI taxonomy): domain Eukaryota; kingdom Metazoa; phylum Chordata; class Mammalia; order Rodentia; family Caviidae; genus Cavia; species Cavia porcellus. The sequence goes on from NW_026947493.1 coordinate 43,888,520, forward strand.
GAGCCTTCAATGTGTAGGAAAGGGCCACGGTAAACACACTCCCTACGATCCGTAGTATTTTCAGATTTTCAGCGTTCTATATTTTTAACTCCTCTATAAAATCCACAATTAAGCATAGTAATTTAGCTCACTTATCTTCTAATTTTAAAATTTCCATAAAAGATGTTAGATGATTAACATACCTTTTTTTTACACATTAAATTGGTTGCAAAGTAAAGAATAGGCTAAACCAACAGATTTTCCCAATGTATTTCTTCAACTTTCCAAATAATTGCTTGAGAGTTGATTATAAATTCATTATATTAAGACCTTCAGGACTTTGTGATATAATTTATAGTACCTTGCATTATAGACAGTGCTTAATACACTTGTTTGGATTTAAAATTGGGTAAATGTGAAACATGGTAGAATTATCTTTAATAGAGGTACAGGAATATTAAGGGGTAGGTGATAGTCCATTGTACATATCATTCTTAGTTAAAAGTTATTCAGATCTTGTCTACAACTCTCCAGTGATGGACACTCACTTTCTTATAAGGCAGTATGTTCTTGTGAGCTCTGGGCTTTTGAAAATTTGATGTGGATTACTTTTCTCCCTGAACTTACCTCGAGGCCAGACTTAGCAGTTCCTCACATCCCCAGACAGCAGATCCAAATCCATCAATCCTTAGAAAGTGAATAGATCTTACTTACCAGTGGTGACTGACAGAACACTAAAGAGAGGTTATATATTCTACAGAAAACTTTAATTAAAATCCTCTTTAGATGCGTTTGAGTCCCCAATTCCCTTTTGAGACCTAGAAATGTTATCTCACTGTTTTTCTCTTCCTTTGTCTCAAATCTAGCTGATGAAATTCCTTATATTTTCAGAGCAATTCAATTTAGATCTCAGCTGGTAACAGCTATCTCAAAACAAAAGCCCTTCAGCTGGAAGTAGCTGTCCTTGTAGAAAGCAGGCCAGTGGCCATCTATTGTTATTTCACAAGTACTTGCTGAAAACCACCAGTATGTAACCATTTCCCCCCTCAACACAGATGGTCTATTACAATATTTGCACAACCAAAACTGGTCCCTGTTTTTGAGATAGAGTGAGGAGGTGGTAACAAGAAAAGGGCATATGTTGATAGGAAAAAATATGATGAAACTATTAAAAAATATAATTCTCTCTACAATTCACTTGGTTTATAATAGGTAAATTAATGTCCTAAGCAGCTATTATATCTAAATAAGTACCTAACTTGCTCCTAAATGGAAATTAAGAATTCTTTTATTAATTGGCTTTATTGTTGTTTTATAATAGCTGTAATTCACATATTATAACATTCACCATTTAACAGTATATAGTTCAATGGCTTTTAGTATATTCATGATTACTACTATTATCTAATTTCAGAACATGTTTATTAATTCAAAATAAAACTTCTCATTCATAGGCAGTCATGTATATTTTTCCTTGCCCCAGATCTTGGAAATCACTAATCTACCATGACACTATGGATTTGCCTGTTCTGAACATTTCACATAAAGGGATGATACAACGTCTGATCTTGTGATTGGTTTATTTTACTTAGCACAGTGTTCTCCAGGTTCATCCATATTGCAGCATGTTATAGTACTTCATTTTTCCTATATCCAAATAATATTCCATTGTATTGTAGGAGATCAGAATATGCTTACTCCAAAACTGAAGGACTGAAGATTGAAGACTATTAAGAAGACTCAGATACAGAAAATCTCTCTACCTTTCCCATTTTAATTAAAAGCAGGATACAACTATGTAAAGATGCTCTTCCTACATTCTCTATGATGGATGTAGTATGAACCAGAGTTCTAATCTGCTTTGAATTGCCTTTTCTTGAGGCTTCTCCAGGGTAATGGTCCACATACGGATTAAAAACTTGTTTTTCTCTTATTAATTTGTCTTTTGATACAGGAGCCTTTCCCAACTATGAACACATAAGGAAATTATATTTCATCTCTAACCATGTGGGTATATGGCTTTTTATCTGTTAACTAGTAGATAGATATTTCATTTGCTTCCTCTTTTTGGCTACTATCAATAAATCTATCAACAGTCACTGAGTCGATAAATGTTTTTCAGGCAGAGTGGAACTGCTGTCACATGAGAACTCTATGCTTAGACTTTTAAGGAACAAATTATTTTCCAAGTGACTGTACCATTGTACATTTTCATGAGCAAGTATAAGTGTGCCACTTTTTACACATTCTCACCATTCTCTTATCTTTTTTATTTTTAGCCATCTTGTGAGTACAAAGCAGTACTCTGCTGTGGTTTTGATGTGTGTTTCCCTGACAAAAAACAATGCTGAGCATTTTTTCATGTGCTTATTTCCACTGGTATACTTAGAGGAAATGTCTGTTCAAACCACTTGAGCTTTTTAAAATTGAGGTGTCTCTTTATGGTGGAGTCGTGAGAGCTTTTTTAGCTAATAAGCCCTTACCAGAAACATGATTTGCAAACGTGTTCCCCTAGTCTGTAGGTTTTTCTAAATTGTAATTATGTTTAGGCAACACTTGATTATTCAAAGGTTAAAGTTTTGCCTCTCTCTTGGATTTGTTCCAATTTAGAAATGCTAATACATGCAGCAGACTCTAAAATGAGATATGGAGGAAGGAAAAACTACAGTGTAGCAGAGAGCAATGTGCTCAATTACCTTTGGCAAATGAATGAATAAAATGTATGTATTTTTCCCTGATTTACACCACTACTCTGACTTGTAGTCCCTGCTGAATGTTGACCAATGGTGTTCATTTTGTGACTTGAAGGTCTGCCAGGGAGATATGAAGTGCTGGAAAGGAACACCTTTTTCCATGTGCATGCTCTGAGCCTTCTGTCTAATCCACACTGAAGCACTAAGCATGGCCAGACGAGAGTCTGCACTTTTTTCATGGTAAGAAGCAATTTAATGTTCTGCTAATGCTCAATAACTTAAGGCAACAGTTGTTGTAGCAGTTCAAAGTTGATGCTGTAGGGTTTTTAATGATTCTGGGCATTTATACAGTGACTGTTTAGTTGGAGTTTCACTTAGAGGATTTCTTACTTAGTACTCCTGATCTGAGAATGCCGAGTGTGGTCTACTTTCTAATTGGCCAACCTCACAGTTTTAGGACCATGGATCTGCAGCTAGGAGGGAGGCCAGTCATATTTCCTGCACATCTGATTAGCTGACTCCACCATGGAGATTGCATTACCGAATCCACAGTCCTAGTCAATGTACCTCCCTTATAATACTTTATCAAGATCATTTCACAACAGAAGTTGGTATAACCCTATGTATACTTTGAAGGTTCAAACACAGGAAAAATCTGAATGATTCAAACTAGGAAGAATCAAAGGAATTCTAGTAGGGACTGCTATTAGTTGAAGCTGAGCAATGAAAGAAGAAACGTGTATAAAGGAAATGGACTAGGTAAAGAAGGAAGAACAAAGAGAAACGAGACACTCCCTTGTAACAGGATATAAACAGGAGTATACCTTTATACAGGCCAACCAGGCTGCCTGGTTCGTATTACTCAGCTCAGTTACCCACATAGTGGACACAGCCAAGGAAACTGCTAGACATATGGACATAGGCTCTTGCTTACTAGTGAAACATCCATGTGGCTATGGGTATGTAAATGATCCCATTAGAGAACAGGCAAAAGGAGATTTTTAAAAATTTATAGATTTACAGAGTGTCTTAGTTATTTCTGGCTGCTGTAGCCAAACACCCAAGAATGGGCAATTTATGAACAGCAGAAATCGATTGCTCACAGTTGTAGAGACTGAGAAGTCCAATTTAGATCAACTCATTGAAGATTCAGTATCTAATAAGGGCTGATTTCTCATAGATGGAGCCTGCTAACTGTGTGCTCATGGCAGAAGGAGTAAAGAAGCTCCTTTGACCTCTTTTATAAGGGCACTAATTCCATTCATGTGATTCCATTCTCATGGTATAATCACCACCTAACAGGCCCCACTCTTGAAATACTGCATTGGGGATTAAGTTTCCATATATCCGAATATGTTCGTGGTAGGGAAGCAGACAGTTGATAAGAAACATTTGTCTTAGTCTAGTTTGGAGAAGACAATTCCTAAAGCCATCTATAATATTGCTTAGTATTTATGGAATATTTTTATTCCCACATAAATGCAAGCACCTTTAGACTTACATGGCTGCTTATCATCATAATATTCCCAACAAGAAAAAAATCTGTTCACCAATTTGTTTAAATCTGAGAGGTAAAGTGACTCTGTTCTGGATGTAGGAAAAGAAAGTCACTGGTATTTAGACCACTGCACAAACTAGGAAGTGAATTGGATACTTTACATTAACTTTACATGAGTAAATTCTTTTAATTCTTATATAGATCTCACAAAGTGGGGCTTATTATAATTTCATAGATTAAAGAAAATTGTATAAACCATTGATCTGGCAATGGAAGAATTGAAACATTTGGAGTGATATTTATTCAGCTATGCCATGTTCTTATTCATTAGTTTTAATGACGGAGAGCAGGTGTCTAGAAGGAGGTATAGAAGGAATCTAAGCACATATTCAGTTATTCTGTCTGACTCTGGTGGGAATAGAGGTAGTGTCATCTAATATAGAACAGAAAGCATGGTAGAGTGAATGAAATGTAATAATGCAATAATCCTTACTTGTAAGGAACTAAAGGGAGCTTTCTGTGGCACAAAGCAACTAGTGACAGACTGCAAAATATCCATTTTCCATCTGCATTTTCATAATACTTTCCTTTTTCTTCCCTTTTTTTTGTCACAGGTATGATATTAACTATGCTAATTTCCTTATTCCTCCATCCTCCCTATAACTACCTACTTTTTAAATTTTATAAAAGGATTTCATTCCATAAAATGCCATCTCCCCAAAGGGAGTAACTTTCATTCAATGAAATGTGGATTGGAGCAGAAATCCATTTGTGGAGTGAATGGCAAACAAACCTGTGATTGGCAGATTCTTAGGTTTCAGATAAGGACCTCGCTGCTTTGATTACCACAGACAGATGAAAGGCTAAGTGTTATTCTTATAAAAAGGATGAAAACCAGATTTGTACCACAAACCATAGTTCCTGTTTCAGTTTTATGAATGAGTTTTCCCTTTACATCTGTGTTTAAATTTTCAAATTTTAGGTTTGGATTGACAGATTTACATATTTGATTTTGACACATTAAAAAAGAATCTTTTCATTTTATTTTTAAAATTATACCTATGCCTTTATTAAGTTTTCATGTGTATGAAAACATTAGTCTTCTGGTTGAGTCCTACAAGGCTTATCACTTGCAGAGTGATACTTGTGGGAAATTTTGGTTCTGAATCCTAATTAGTCCCAAACTTACCACACCATTTGACTTTCCAGTTACGATTAGCATCAACTCCACGGCAGTGAAACTTTGAATTCCTTGACCTTGTTTTTCTCCAAAACCGATCCTATACATAATTAAGGAAACAGGCAAGGAAAAAAGTACTTAAATGTTTATTCATGTGTATTTCAGTAGCTCAATCAGTGAAGGGATTGACTTGCTGAGGAGAGAGTTCTTCCATGAATCGAGAAGCCCAGGGAGTTGAAAGATGACTAGATTAGCAGTGGAAACTGAGGTTTATGTTCTGCCATGAACTTCCTGTCTCTTACCCTTTCTTACCCTCCTTTCTTCACAGGCAGAAGTAAATGGGTTGACCTAGACCTGTAGTTTTTTTAATGATTTATTTGGGATGTACAATTTTTATTTATACAAAATCTTATGCAAAGACAAAAATATGAAAGTGAAATTCAAAGATTAGTGCTCTAATTAAGGAGGAATGAAGTCCACTTTTGCATCTCTGAAATCGCTTAGTGGGCTGTGCATCACCACCCTCCTGATCTATGACTTACTCATTTAGCCCTCTTTTCAATTGGATAGGCAAAGCCACTTACATGTGTCCAGCTAAAATGGTATCCATCAACGTTAAACACAGGCATAATATAGAAATACATATGATTCAACAATTTTTTCATGGCTGGGTCTGTCCTGTATGTTAGAAGGGCCTGAAAGACAAAGGAGACTTTCTTAAAATGAATTGATACCAAATACAGGTGTAAGAAACAGAAAGAGAATCTTTTCTATTCATAAGAAATATACTGGGTTAAAAAAGAATAAGCTAGCATGCATTACACTATATGTCATAATACATTCTTTATTGAGAATTTCATTGGAATCAAACTGTATTATTAATAATATTTTAGCACAGCTGGTAACAGATGAAGTGTGTAGCATCTACAGTGTTCTGGATCTGGTTGAATGCTTAGGCTGATAATATAAATAACCATTTCAAATATATCTTTAAAAATAATCAATTTATTTTAGTTTCCATGTAATTGTAGGCAAAATAGTTACCTACATATATTTGATATCCTTATGTCATACACCATGTCATTTACCCACGTGATAATTTATGATTGGTACCAACTTTAAGTCTTAAAACTTACTACATGGAGATTCTATTTTTCCCTCCTCAATTTTTTATGAAAAGTTTAGTAGATTATAGATCTTTGCAATCCTTATTGTAACTCCTTTAAAGTCTTGTCCCAGTGATTGGATTTTATTAAATTATGTCTGACCTCAAGTCTGAAGATTGTGCACCATATATTTGTATGTAAATAGAAAAGTATAGTATGCACTAAATTGAGAGAACAGACATTTTGAAACATAATTTCTATGGAATGAACTTTTAAAAATGTTCTTTTTGTTCTGTTTTTATCTATGTGTACTATGTATACACTATACTATGTGTATAGCTTGGGGGAGGAGTACATAAGAAATTTATAACAATGGTTATCTTTGGGGAGGTAGAATAGGGGACAGTGTGTGGGAAGGAGTCTTATTTTTAAGTCATTTTGACTAAACTTTATCATATTAAAAGCATAATTCAAAGTAGTTTTCTTAAAGAATTCCACTAACTTACTGAAGTATGATTGATATACAAAAAACAGGACACATTTCGTGTATACAACTTGCCTAATTTAGAAATAAGTAATCCCTTATGAAAACATCACTATAATCTATGCCATAAACATATCTATCATTTTCAAAAGTTCTCCTCACCCTCTTCTATCTTTTGTGTGATAAGAACAGTTAAGACAGAATAGGCCCTTCGAGCAAAATTTTAAATATATAATACTATATTCTTAACTATAGGCATTGTATTGTACAACAGATCTCTAGGACTTACTCATTTTATACAATTAAAACTGTGTCCCCATTTTCTTCTCTCATTTTAATCCTTAAAATTTCAATCTTATTTTATATCTACTTAAATAGAATTTATAAACCTATAATAAGCAGCATTCTGTATTTACATGTTGAAAATTATATGCATAGAAATGAACCTAGTAATACAGTGTTGTAGAAACTATTACTATATTAAAAATGATATTGAAAACATTGGGATAGACTCAAGAATATGAGTTAAATACCAATTTTTACTATACATAATTTAGGTATCTATGAGATTAACCTAAATTGATAAACATTAAATTCTCTCTTGGTCTCTTTTTAAGGATCAGTAATAATTTGTTGGCCAATTAGATCAACAGAGCTTTCATATATATATGCCAAATTTCAACTAACAATATGATACCTCAAAGTAGAGGGAAGTAGCTAGTATTGATCAGTCATACAAATTCTGAAATTTGTTCTCTAGGACCAATTTGCAGAGCTTCTCCAATGCTTGCAGGAAATCTTTAATAGCGGACAGCAGGGGCAAAGCTATGTGGTGAGCTACACCTCCTACAGTTTGGCAGCTATGACTTTCCATGTCACTACAGAAAAGAAGAGATGGAGGGAAAGAATCTGGGAGAAAAGACAAGAAAGAAGTGATAGGAGGATAGCTCACTTGGCTCAGCCTAGACTGGGGAAATCCCATCTTTTCTGAGCACAAATGATGTTAGTACTTATGTGTGAATCACCATGCTTGAGATCTATGTGTAAATGTTCTCGTTTTATTCAGTTTTCTCCAACTCAGGCGATCTTCAACCTTTTCTTTACTCCTTTGTTGATAGACACTAATGTTGTTTCCGTGTCTTGACAATTGTACTGCAGGTGTAAATATGGGAATGCAGACATCTTTATGATTATGTTACATTAGTATACTGTTTTGAGTACTATTGACATTTTAACATTATGTTTGACCCATGATCATAGGCTTTTATTCGTGTCTTCTTCAGTTGATTTAATCAACATTTTATAGTTTTCAGAGTATAAATCTTTTACTTCTTTGGTTAAATTTATTCCTATTTTTGATGGCATTGTAAATGGAATTTAGCTTTCTTATAAGTTGTTACTTGTGTGTAGGATTTCTGATTTTTATGTTGATTTTTTAATCTTGTAAATTTAATAAAGTCTTTTATTTGTTGTGTGTTGTGAGATCTTTGAGATTTTCTATACATAGCATTATGTCATCTGAAAATATAGATAAGTTTATTTTTGTTTCTGATTTGAGTGTCCTTATTTATTTTTTTTTAGTTTGATTGCTCTTGCTAGTACTTAGAGCATCATTTTGAATAGAAGTCTGTCTAATACCAGATCTTAGTGGAAAATTTTTCCTCTGTTTTTTGTTGATTATGCCAGTTGTGGGTTTTTCATAAATGACCTTTATGGTGGTGAAAGATTTCCTTTTATGTCAAAACTTTTACCATTTTTTCAATCAAAAAAGAATACTGAACTTTCTTAAAAGCTCTTTCTGTGCCAATTAAGATGATTATGTTATGTTCATCTCTTAGTCTGTAAATATGATGTGTCACATTGGTTGATTTGTGTGTGTCAAACCAACCTTACACATCAGAAGTCTTTCTGATGTATTGCTGAGTTCAGTTTGCTAATTTTTAAAATGTTTTTTCATCAATGTTTATCAGAGATATTAGCTTTTAGTTTTCTTTCATGTATTTATGTATTTATTTAGGTCGTTTTCTATGGTGTCATTGGCTTAGTTGACTTTGTCAAATGTGTTAAAGAATAGTCCCTACAACATCATATTTTGAAGATTTTTAGAAGTTTTGGCAATAGTTCTTTGAATATTTGGTAGAATTTAACCAAGAAGTCATGCTAGGCTTTTCCTTGGAAGATTTTTAAGTTACTTTTTCAGTCTCTTTGCTATTCACCTGTCCAAGTTTTCTATTACATACTTCAAACTTGGAAGTTTATATTTTTCTAGGGTGTTACTTCCTTTAGGTGATTCACTTCTTAGGCATTTGTTGTAATGCCTCCACTTTTCTTTTCCATTCATTTGAACCTTTTTTTCTTAACTAGGGTGGGAGTTTGTTGATTTTACTTTTTCAGGTATCCCGTTTTTGCTTTCATTGATATGTTCTATCATTTATGCATTTTCAACTTGATTTATTTGGATTCTGATTTTTAATATTTTCTTTTATTTGCTAAGTCTAGAGTTTTTCTTCTTTTTTAAGCTCCTTGACATAAAATTTTAGAGTGTTTATTTGCTATCTTTCTTCTCTTTTAATACAAAAATTTATTACTATAAACTTTCCGCATTTACTACATCCCCTACATTTTTGTATGTTGTGATACTAATGTCATTTGTAAAAAGATATTTTAAAATTTCCATTTCGATTTCATGTTTGAAACACTGGTTATTCAGGATTAATTTCCTTTTAAAATTACAATATATTTTAAGCAAACAGACAAAATACTGGGACGAATATGGCACCTATGTACTCATCAACACATCTTGTCATTTTTATTAAAAAATACAAAAGATACTGAGTCAATATAGATAAAATAGAGGTCCCCACTTTTAAAAATCACTCCCTGATCCCATTTTCTTCTCTTCCCCTATCCTAAATTTGACATTAATATTTCCATGCAAAATTGCATGCTTTGCTATATATGTAAATTCATGGATAGCATATAACATTGTATGTATGCTTTAAACATTTATGCAAATGAGATCCTGATGTGTCAATTTTTAGTCTTTTTTTCAATATATTTTTGATATATTTATGTATATATTGATCTATGATATACTTGAGGGCTTATTCAGTATGACTAATAAACTGCATTCTAGAATAGGTAAATATACAATATATTGATTTGCTTATTTTGTGGATGAACAATTATTTTGCATTTGATATTTCACTGTTATGTTGTAAAGAACATTCTTGCATATTTACTTAAAACGTAAGTAAGACTCTGTTTATGACATATCTAGGAAAAGATTTGTTGGGTCATGGATTTACATGCCCTTAACTTTGTTAACAGTTGCCATTTTTAATCTAAAGCAGCAAACACTCCCATCTGTGATGAATGACAGGGAGCTAATATACTATCTCTGTCAAATAGTAAGTTTCCATATGTGAGTAAAATTGCTGTAATACACTTTGGTTTACATTCACTCACCAAATACACACCATGGTGTATGTAGAATCTGATGTATCTGGTGGGATATATCTGTATTGTTCTATCTGAAAATTATCTTGTCTAATCTTGATCTTTTTCTCTTCACATTAGTTTTGAAACCGAGGCCAATCACATTAAAGACATTCCAATTTGCACTTAGGTTTTTGTTTCATGTGGTTAATAGTTGTTGAATTTGAGCAAATGACTTTTCATGTGTGTACATAACCATTTGGTTGTTGTTCTTATATTTCTTTTCTTTTCTTTTTGAGCTATATCCCCAGCCCTGATACATTTCAATAAACAATTTTATATTGTTAAACCATCCTTGTATTTCTGGAATAAGCCTATTTGGTTACAATGTATCTTAAGATATTGGCTGGATTCAGATGGCTAATATTTAAATCTGCATTCATACATAAAATAGGCCTATGGCTTTCTTCTTTATTTTGTTGTCATCTGGTTTTGGTATCAGGGTTATAAAATTCTATTGTAATTCAAAATTCAGGAATCTATCTATCTATATATCTATTTATCTATCTATCTGTATTGTTTTGGGTTTTTTTGAGACAAGGTCTCACTAAGTTGCTAAGTTGTACAGGCTACACTTGAACATTGGGGTCCTCCTGTCTTTCTGGAATTACAGGTGTGTGCTCCCAGCTTTGGTAACATTTTAAAATATATTGGAAATACTTGTTCACTGAATGGTAGAATTCAGCTCTAAAATCATATAGCACTAGAAGAAAAATTAATTAAATGGGGAAAAAGATTAGGACGGTTATATTTTTGCTTTCTCTTCCATTGTTTTCTGTTCTTCATTATTTCTTTTATTGCTAACTATTTTGCTCCTTTTCTAATTTCTTGAGTTGAAAGCTTGGCTTTCCTAATGGTTCAGTATGAACTATATGCATATTTATTAGTTTCAATTTATTATATCAATAGTTATATTTTTGTTAAAAACCTTTAAAATTAGTTATGCAAAAGACTCACTTTGTTATTTTGGGCTTGTGACTTTTGTACATCTTATCAATTTTTATTTCATATATTTTGAGGTCATTTATATAATTTTAAAAATCATTTCTAAATTATATAGTAATCAAGGAAGCTCTTCCCTAGCTTTCTGTTCTGAAGTAGATTTAATTTCCAAGACTTGCTGGGATGTGTTGTTCCTTTGACAAACAGGCAGGGTGTCATTGTATTGCATGTGCGATATTTGTGATTTTTATAGTTCTCCAAGAATTGCAGCTATTCTCCATCTGGTTACATTAAACAAAATGATCACGATGTGATGACCATTAAATATGTAAGAGGATGATTGAAAGACCGTATTACTTGAATACTTTAAATAACAGAACACAGATAATTTACTTTTTAAAGTTTAGCTGAGGATATCTGGAAAAAATCATGACCACATGTCTATTTTTTATTATCCTAACATATATGATAACTACAATGGATGTAGGGGTATGCTTTTCTTATGATGTGAAGATCTCTTTTTGTCAATCAAGACACATCATCTATATATTAATCAAATTGCATCTGGACATTATGTGTTTAATTTCTTGCTTACCACCGTTGCTTATGAGGAAGACTTAAGCACTCATAATTGGCCAGTCACAAAGCAATACCCCACACGCCGCAGTGTGGCAATACCTAGGAACTGCATGTACCTTCAATCATTTTAAAAATGCTTCCCTAAACCTGACTTTGATTTTCAATTAAAATATATCAAATAAAGTTTTGACTATTACTTTTTCCAGACAAATGATACATTTGGTATTAATATAGGATATCACTGAAGTGAATTAATAAAGAGAATGAATCTATTTGTGTTCACCACCTACCAACACTATTTTGGTTTCTCCACAAACACATACATGTCACAAATTAGACTTCATCAAATAAACCCTGGGTAAAGCTGAAGATAAATTTTGGTCTTTTTCGTTTTTATCGGTACCAGGGATCGAACTTACGACTCCCTGCTTGCAAGGAAGGCGCTTATGCCGCGGAGCTAAATCCCCAGCCCAAAGATAAATTTTGCTCCAACTACAGTTGTTGTGTAGTGTGACCAAAATAGGCAATAAGAGTTTTCCTCTTGTTCACTAGTTTTGGATTTGGTTGGCTGGTCGTTTCTTAGAGCTCCCTGACAACCTGGAAAATGAGGGTCATCTTTTGGAAGATTGGTGTTACTGGATTTTAAAAAGATAGCTTTTAAGATTTCTTCTATTTTTGTTTTCCTGCTAGAATCACTTCATAAAATGTAAAAATAATAAACACACAATTAATGAAAGGTGCACTGGAAGAACTAAACATGTCATGGCAGAGATGAAAGGAAGGGAGACCATCACTATCAAGTAGAAAAATACCCTCCTATGAACTAGAATGCAGTAAAATTATTTTGCAAAGAAAAATGTTTCATTGCCAAAGTGGATTGATTTCAACACAAAGGAAGTATTTAAAATTCAATACTGGGAGAATTAATTAGAGCAAAAGAGACTTTCAAGGAAATAAAAATGCTGAGGGGAAGCTTAATTTATAAATGTAGTTGATGTCATACTATAAAATTATAAGATATGCATTAAATACGAAATAACCAACTAGGTAATAGTTCCAAAGCAATATGAACAATAAGTTCTGTGAATAAAGGATAAAGAACTGCTGATTTTGTAAATTATAGTTATTTGTATGCTTAGTTAATTTATACTTGCTGTTACGTGGGTGACTGTTTTCTCAGAGAAGATGAAGACTGAGAAATGTGTCTATTAATCTGTATTTTCTAATAGGAGCTACATATTTAAAATGTTTTCTGTCACTAGGAAGAATGTAACGTTGGATGAGTCTGTAAGTCAAATTACTTCACAATTCTAGAAGTTTTACACCAAGAGAGCCTTTTAACAGTGATTAGTTGGATGTATTCGTAAGAAGAAGCCAGAATCAACTTTGTGGTATTTTAAAGAGGTTTGGATATACACAAGTTACAATTATAGTTTAGTTAGATAATGCCAGTCCTCCTAGAAAATTTGAGTTTTACTTGTCCAACTAGATCTTGAGTCTACAAAGCACTATATAAATAATAGGCACACATCAAGACCTATGAGCAGCTTTGCTACTTCTCTCAAAATCTGTAAATTGGGTGACCAGTCACTCTGCATTTCTTACTGTGTCTTCTTACACACAGCGAATTGAATGCCTGCGAGGAGAACAAAGAAAGAAGCTAAGCTCTCACCTGTGAGCCAGCTGGTGCACAGGCGAGGGGGAGAAGAAGAGCCCCAGTGCCCCAACCTGGTCAGCAACCAGCTGATTTGGAGGAACTGTATTTGACTGACTTTACAAGCCTCAAAGTCAGTAGTCTGAGCAACTATTTAGAGGAAAACAATATGCAAAATAGTAACTATTGTAGATTTCCTACTGTCTTATCACTGTTTTGATTCATTTTATTCTTTTATTACCTTTAAAATTAAATTTTAAAAAAGTGTAAAAAAAGGTTCCCAAACAAGTGAATGGCTCTGTTGTCTTTTGATTAACAGTGGTAAACCTACATATGGTATCCTGTAGAAAGTGAATGGTGGAAACAGAATTGTGCAACCAAAATGAAACTGCTACAAAGAAATGAAAAGCGACAGTGCTGGAGGGGTATTTTGACCCCAATCTAAATGGAGTTTAGAACAAATAGTTGACTGGGAATGTTGATGATGTCAGCATACACCTTTAGAGATGCAGCCAGACAAACTTACCAACACATGAAAAAAGGTTGTGATGAAAAGAACAAAGATACTCTAGGAGAAATGATTGTGGCAATATTTCACATTAAAGGAACTCTCAGAGATATTTTACAGCACTGAATATGCAAAGGAAAAATAATTATTGGGTACTGATCCAACTAAGAAAAGTAAATGACAATTTTCCAGACCAGTTTTTTTTTAAATAAAAGAAGCTTATTTCTTGTTGTGAATTATGCAGAGACAGACAAAAAATGATGAGTCACAGAAAAAAATTTTGTTGTTGAATTTTAAGATTATTTTGTACTGCTTTAGCTTTTGTGGTCATGCTTTGGTCTGGTGCTACTGAGTAAAGAGAAGACCATCTGTATAAACAATGGCCATCACAAACTCAGCTATGAGATGGTGGAGTACAGCGGATGAATACCGTACAAAGTAGCAAGACATCATGGAACTGAAAGAGATTAGAGCCTGTCTTATACATGTAACTCATCATAGCCTGTAAATATTACTACTTATATCTTTGGAAATAATTCCCTTCCCTGAAAGTTCCCATTTCCTATTTTTGAGGAGTTGAACAATTTCCATAGTACTTCTGAATCTCATTCTAGGCTTTGGCTCCAGAATTAATGATTACCATGATGCTGAGCATAGATGGTAGGAACATGGAATGGAAGTGGTTTTTTAGTATAACAAAACAGCCTGGAAGGGTGAGGTTTCACATTATATAGACAGCAGAGGAATACGATGGTTTACCTAGGAAACCAATGACATTTTAGTTTTTTTTTCTTTTCTTTTCTGAGTTGCTAACTTTCTGCAATAAGATCAATTAGAGCACAAACCCACGCATCATCTTTGGTCTGCCATTAGGAAATTAGATTCAATCACTGAGACTAAATTTAAGCATAATTGAGTTCAGTTTATGAATGAAATCAATGTATTTAGTTTTTGTCTGATTTAAATGTATTTTAAAAATATCTTATTTTGACACTCTTTCACACAGATAATTTGCACCAATTTAGAAATCACAACATAATAAAAATCATCCATAATCCTAATCTGTTTTATTGTTTGGATAGTTTGCTTATATATACATCTTAGATACAGATTTTATAAAACTGACCTTGCAGTGTATGTTTGTGTGGGTTTTGTATGTCATGAACAACTTCCTCCATCATTAATCTATTAATATATTTTAACGTAGACGGGGGAATCAGTCATTTCCTTTTACTTTCTTACTTTGCTTTTATGCTTGGCAGTATCTTTCTTCCTTGGAAACCAAATCAATATTCCCTCAGTTACTTTCTGAATATTATATAGATAAAGACTGTGGTAAAATTTGCCCCAGAAACATATTTGAGGCAAAAAATAAGTACTATGCATGATCCTGGGTCAGACAGCCTCAGCCATGGCTTACTATACTTAATTCTGGAGATCAACAATTTCAAAATCTTAAGAGTTAATAAATTTTAAATTCTCTTATTTAGTGGGAAATAATTCTGAGAAAAGAAGCAAATTGGCAACAAAGAATTAAAATGACTTTTCCACAACTAAAAAAACAGATAAAAATGGGCTGATGATGAAAATTACTTGGTTGCCCTATAAATATTACTCTTTCTGTATTTATGCTAGAATCTTAATGGCAAATTGCTGCAATCTTTTATTTTTTTCCTGTCTCTTCTCAGACCATACAATGTAGACAAGAAAAATACTTATAAAAGATTTTGTTACGGTGGGTATAATCACTGGAATTTATTCCTGATTTTTTTGATGCCCAAATTAGGCCTGTGAATCAGGTATTCATTCATTTTGGCAGTTTGTTCAACCTCTTTTGCTTCTCATCAAAGAACATTTCAGTCTTTTTTTGTCCAGAGAATCAAGTTTCATGAAAGCAGCATTTCTTACAGTAACCCTACCTCTCTGCCTTTCTATCCACAATGCAATGTCTGGTTTCGAACACTTACTATAATATTTCATTTCATATTGCATTAGAATCTATTCACACACACACATACCATTTTCACATTCAATGTAAGTCATTTCCCTTTATTGAAACACTCTTACCTCCCTGATCAAATTCCTATTTCTCAGACAAGACTTAATTTAAGATTCATCTCCTTCACAAAGCTTTTCTCCACTTCCTCAAATTTTTGTGTATTTATCTGATTTCTTAATTCCTCAGGTGGTACAATCAGTATAATTGGAATCCAAAGACATACTATTTTTTGTATTCTACACATAAATATTTATTATCTAATAAAAGGTAGACTCCTTGAGAACTACTTACACTTCTTTTGATCCCATCATATAGAATGCTGGAAATGAAATGATCAAAAAGAAATGATCAAAATGATCAAAATTAATATAGATATGTTTTTAAGGAAACACATTCTAATTTTTAAAATAACAGCTTTATTGGGATGCAATTCACATAAGTTCTAATCATCCTTTTAAAGAATAAAACTCAGTGCCCTTTAATATGTTCACAAAGTTGTGTAGCCATCACCACTACATAATTTTTAGCAGTTTTATCATCCATGAAGGAAATCTTATATCCCTTTAACTATTGACCTTTCTCAATACTCTCATTTTCCCCACCAATAGGCAACCATTAATGGACTTTCTATAGATTTGCCTATTTTGGGCACTGTATATAAGTAGAATCATTAAATGTTGTCTTTTATGGCTGGTATGTTTCATTTAAAATAATATTTTCAAGGCTTATCCGTGTCAATATTTATTCCTTTTTTAGTGAGATATAATTTGGTAACATAAAATTTCCTATTTTAAAGTATAAGCGATGGTTTTTAGCATATTTACAGTGTTGTATAACCATCATTGTTCTCTAATTCTGGAACATTTCTATCAACCCTGAAAGATCCTGGTAGTAATTGGTGGAAAATTCTCCCTTTTTCCATCTCTGACATCCATTAATCTATATCCTGATTTTGTAGATTTCCCTATTCTGGACATTTTATATAAGTGGAATGATATGATCTTTTGTGTTTGTCTTCCTTCTCTTGACATAATGTCTTCAAATTAATCCATATTGTAGCTTATTTTAGCACTTTAGTATTTTTATGGCCAAATGCTTTTGTATGATTTGGGTATTTAAAATATTTAAACATGTAAAACATTTATTTGATGAAGAACTTATGAGCATTATGGATAACACTGCTTGAGTGTTCATGTATAGGTTTCTGTGTGGATATGTGTTTTCAGTTCTCTTAGGAGGACACATGAGAACAGAACTTTGGGGTCACATAGTGACACTCTACATTTAAATTTGTGAAGAACTACCAAACTGTTCTTAACTATATTCACCTTATAATTTCCTTTATCTGTTTAATTTTCAAGACTGTTAGTTTTAGGTTTTGTAAATGTCCTTTACAAAGATCCACTTGCAGCTGTTGTTTCCTGCCCTTTGTCCACCTCGTGTTTATGTTTCTTTCTCTTCTGTGAACAATATCTATTCACTTTTGCAGAAAGATGAACTCCAGATTGTATGTATTTATCTGTTTCCTTTTCCTTATTTATCTACTACATAATTTTTCTTGGTGAATTTAATATCTGTATCACTGCTCTGTCCCATGACAAATTTAAGAAAATTTTATGAAAAAGATAGTATTTCTTACCAAAGTTTTTTTTTTATGGTGGAGGGAGCATCGACAATACACATTACAGCAGTAAATCCATCATGTCTATGTCTTCCCCAGCCCCCAAGCCCCATGATACCATAAATATAACATTAGTGATGGTTCTGTTAACCTGGGATAGACCAACATTAAGCAGAAAACCTTTGCAATATATGCGTATCTCGATGTCCTCTCTTATTTTGCTTACATTATAAAAATTTTTGTGACTAGGAATATTGAAAAATAGAGAGAGGCAGAAAATATTGAAATCTCAGCTGTGTGCTGCTCAGTGTTAGAGCATCTATGAGGTCCCTGGACAGAGCTCAAACATGGGAAAAAAAGGTATTGAATCTAAAAAGTGATGGCTCTATATTTTTCCAAATAATGAAATGATTTTCAGTTTAAAAGACTAATGTCCAGAAGTTTTATAGTGTATTTTACATTTTAAAAATGTTTACTATTAATAAGTTCTTTGTTAAGATAATGAATCCATTTAAGCACTTTAAGAAAATAACAAAAGAATTAAGTCCAGTGTCATTTAAGCCTAGTAGTTTCCTTTTGTACTGTTTTCTGAGCTTAGCATTTCCAAATTGAAGATCCATGGATCCACCTGCTAAACTGGTGTGAGGGCAGAGTGGAAGTGGCTCTCAAGGGCATGGCATGGGACAGTCAAGCTGGCCAAAAGACAGATGAGCAGATGGAGCTGGAATCCTGTCTTTACGCTTCTGGTTTCCACTGGAGAGACAGGCTGTGCTACAGATCTGGAGCAAGGATTACAGCATTTCTGTTTCTCTAGGAAAGGGATAGAACCTTGTTTCAAAGCCAATGAAAACCAGGGCTATGAAGCCAGCTATGATTTATAGTAGACTTTTAATTTTGAAACAAATGTAGATCCATGTGTAACTATAAGAAATTCCCTTTACCAGTGTTCTCTCAGTGGTAACTTCTTGCCAAGCTGTAGTGTAACGCAATTAGAGAATTGGCATTGATACAGTTGGGATACAGAACATTTTCATCCTCATAAAGATCCTGCATGCTGCTTTTTAATAGCCTTATTCACTTCCTCCCACACCCACCCTTCTTCCTTAACCCTAAAAAACCATTAAAATTTTCTTCATCTCTATCACTTTATTATGTCAAAACCAATACATGAATGAAACCATACAGAAACATTTCTGTTTGGGATGAGCTCTTTCATTCAGCGTAAATCTTCCAAGATTCATCCAGGTTGTTGTATGAATCAATAGTTTCTTTTTACTGTTGAATGGTTTTCCATGCTATGAATGTACTATAATTTGTTTTAAGTATTTTCCAGTTGACAACTATCTGGGTAGTTTCTGGTTTTTGGCTATTATAAATAAAGCTCTATAAACATTTGTGTACAGGTTTTTGAGTAAATGTGAGTTTTAATTTCTCTGGGATCAATGCCAACAGTGTAATTACTGGGTCATATGGTAGTTACATGTCTAATTTTAAAAGCAATTGCCAACTGTTTTCAAGAGTAGCTTCACCATGTGAGTGTGATTGAGTTTTCCATATTCCCCTGGCATTTGGTAGCTATAGATGTATATATTTACCTACACTTCTATAGATATGTGAAAGGTTTGGCCCAGACAGGACACTGTAGCCAGGAAAGCCACAGCCAGAAGCAGGAAGCCCCATCTTGCCCTGCCCCTAGGAAGTTACCTGTGACGCCATCTTCCCGCCCCTGGGAATTTACATATGGCGCCAAACCTAGGACCAATGGGCTACCTGTGTATCCCTAATGCCCGCCTTAGGTTCCACCCCAAACCGAGGTTATTTACAGGCCCCCACGCCACGTGTCCGCCGGAGAGATCGCCGGACGCCAGCGGTGGGGTTGCCGGTCATCTCTCTCCGTGTTCTCAGAATAAAGGCCGCTTTTTATTTTATATTTCTCATCTTTTGTTAATATTTTTCATCTTTTGGAAATAACTCTATCATTTGTTGCCGTGACTCTATCGGCAGGCAACTGACTGTTGGGCCACATACCCAAAGTCTTCTAGCCGATAGCCAGATAACATCCTGGATTAATCCCGAGCTTTTTCCTCTCCCGAGACGTTCCTGTCGCCAGCCGCCTGCACTCCGCATCGGCCAGACTGATTTCAGGTGAGCACTCCCCGGGGAACTTTTCGCACTGGGCAGCCCCAGTGGAATGTTCTCCCCGTCTGCGTGGGTCTGTGCATTTTCACGTCCTTAGGACCGCCCAGGGCAGGGTTCTTTCTGGGCAAACCTGCGCCCACGAAATCTCTCACGTTCTTTGGGTTCGGATAGTCCAAAGCAGAGATTTTTGGGACCGCCCACACTGAAAGACCCTCACTTCCCTTAAAGCCTTGCGCTTTCACGGGCAAAAGTGTTACTGACCCCACGTAGACTCCATTCGTAAATCTCTCAGTGACGACTGGAGTTTACGGTTTGGAACCGTAGCCGCTGCGTGGTACCACAAATAAGTGACGACTTTTTTCTGGACCTCCGGTTTTTTTTTCTTGCCTGAATCAGTCATGGGGAACGTATTTTCTAACTCCCAAAAGACGCCTTTACAATGCCTAATTTCTAATTTACGTACTCTAAAAATTAAAGGTACCATAAAAACTAAACAACTAACTTTTTACTGCCAGGAGGTCTGGCCAACCTACCCGCTTATCGGCAAGCCTTGGCCCAAAAAAGGAACATTTGACCCCTGCATTCTCAGGAACTTGTACGATTTTTGTCAAGCTGGCAACAAGTTATTAGAACTCCCTTATGTCCAAGCCTTTCTTATTCTGAGAACATGCCCATCTCTCATTAAGTCTTGTGCTCCAGCTGAGATACTTTTAGCTAAGTCTACTGCGCTGCAAACTTTTCCATCCTGCCCTCCGTTGTTTTCCCAGCCGCCGCCTGCCTACCACCAAACTCGTTCCCTGCCGTTCTCTCCCGCCGGACCGCTCTCTCCTCCCCCTATGCCTGATTCTCTCAGCAGCTCTAATCCCTCTCCGTTGCAGATACCTCCCGCTGTGTGATCGTCTCCCTCTCTGCCTTCCGGGACCCATAACTCTCCCAGCAGCTTTAATCCATCTGTTAGCGCTTCCTCGCAGTCTCCGACTTCCTCTCCTGAGAATTCTGTATCCCCTACAGCATTCTCACCGCCCACCCACCATACTAGGTCTTGGTCGCTATGTCCTTCCAGCAGGTCGCGTGATTGTTCCAGCTTGCGCGGGGAACAGTCGCCATGTTGCAACTCTCTGCCACGTGGCATGGCGCTGCCATGTTCCGGAGGGCCACATGGCGACAGGGCGCCGCCATGTTTTGGGTCACGTGACAGGGCGCCGCCATGTTTCCAGGACCCTTACTGTCAACAGGCGTCTCCTTGTGGCTCCTCTTGTGAACTACAACAGCCGCCCTGTTGCAGTGCACATGACGCTTCATTGTGCTGCCGACAGCAGTCCTCTAGCTGCAAGGCACACAGTGAGATGCCATCTGCTCGTGTTTCCCAGGGTGACCGGCAGCAGCTCTGTAGCCGCTCTACAGATGATTGCTCACATGCGCCTATCGGAAGGATGGCTGCTCAAAAGCCCTCTGCTCCAGAACCTCCTCAGGCTCTGCTACCGCTTCGGGAGCAAGTTGGCCCCAAGGAACTTGTTAACATCCATGTGCCTTTTTCCCTTTCTGATCTATCCCAGATTACCCTTAAATTAGGTAGCCTCTCTGTTGACCCACAGAATTATATCAGGCAATTTAAATTTATTACTAATTATGATTTACATTTTAAGGACGTTTATAATGACTCTGGGCCTATAGCTGTGCCAGAGCAGGACAAGCATACTAACTATAACAAATTTTTAAAACAGGTCCAGGAAGCTAATCAAAACCCAGCTGTGTTCCTAAATTGGCTTTCTAATCCTCGAGCCCTGCAAGCAGTTCCAGCTTTGTGCACTGTGTCGGGCCGCCTCCCAGCCCCTCCCCCATGGGCCGTCCCAGTCCCTCCCTCCCCTGTGCGCCGTCATCGTCACCGCTGCCACCTTACACGTTTCCGGGGGCAGTCTGAGCCCGCCCCTGCGCGCTACATCCCAGCGCTTGCCCCACCCACTGGGCGTGCTCTGCCGGAGCGCCGCGAAACAGCAGCTCAGCGGCTCTGCTCAGGCATGCTTTTTTTACAATTTGGCTCCGCTCAAAAGATGCTTTTTAATTACAATTCTCAAACCATTTAATCAAGGTTATTGGCCACCTGATAGTTTTACCAGCCTTGTTTATCAATCAAAGCCTTCACCAATCTCCTGTTTAACAACTAAGGTAATAAATTCCTTTTTGCTGGGAACCACTAGCTGTATTTCAAGACAAGGGTTTTCTTAAAGTTTTATTTTATTTGTCTTGGTTCATACTACTGCAAATAACAACTTTAAAAGTAAATGTGTTCAGAATTTGACAGTATTAGATCAGTTTTGATTTATTCATAAGATTGATAAACCTTTACTGCAAAATGTTTCCATTAAAGCCTTGTTTGGCAGACTAAAGCTTTTTTGTTAATTCTACGTGTCACCCTATAAAAAAAGCGGTATGCCATCCAGATAAAGCCTGCTCTCTAATCTAAAATGCCAATATTAAATTCCTGCATACTTACTTAATTCTACTGTAGTCCAAATCCCAAACAAAAAGGCAAAACTTGACCTTCAAACCTTAGAGAGATCTTAATACGGTTTTTTATATTTTTAACACTTGTGACACTTGGAGTTCTGAGACAGGTAAACCTACACAAGGTGGAGCTGCCTGGCCCCTCCATGGACCATGCTCAAATGCAGCAGAAGATACTGGGCAATAAAATGCCCCATCCTGGCATTCTTTGAGACCTTACTCCAGGGCTACTGGACTGTCCTAGCCACCAGAGAGTGGGTAAGTCATCCTAAGTAATAGCCCTCACAGGAAATGTCGACACTGCCAGATTTGTCACCAACAGAAAATCGCTGCTGGAGGCTGAGGGGGTTCAGGGCAACAACAGCCCCCTTTAAGGTGTCCGTCCCAGATTCCAAGTCGCACTACAGTCTCAGGTAAGACATTCTCTATATTTGTGGACATAGAGGCCATATATACAGAGTTCTTCCTGAGTATTCAGGCTGCTATATTAAGTCCTCAATCTCTATGACAGGGTATTGATGGTCAACCTATGCCATTTGCAAACAGGGCCTATTTTGTGCAGGTCCCAGTCTTCTCACTTGGTTTATACTTTTTCAGTATACGTAAAAGCCTTTCTCATACTTGCTAAAGTTCTGTTACAAAAAATCATTCCAAGGGCTACAACCAGGTTACAGTGACCCATGCCTAAATCAAAGTTGCTAGACTGCCATCCTGGTTTCACATCACTCAGGCTAAGAGGTGCCCTTCCAGCCCTAAATCTGATCATTCTGAGTGGTCATCTCATCTTCTGTCGCCTACCCGTCTCCGTCTCACAAAGGCCTCGCAGCCACAGTTAACAGGCTAAGTCATGTTTTGTTATCCACTTTGGTTCCTAATTTCTTACATTCTATTAATGATCATTTTTACAGCAGGACTCTTGGCAGTCTTTCCTAAAGACTCCCACATCATGCGTAAGATAATCTTCATAATGTTCTATATGATAACAGTTGCAGTTCTTTCTACCCTCAGCTGTCTGGTTAAATGTGACATCCCTGAAAGCATAAGCCCTTACCTTCCCTATACGGGTACAGCCACTGCCTTCCCTGCTCCCCCTATTCTTTCCAGTTCAACTCCTGGACCGGAGACAAGTTCTATACACCTACTGTCTTAACTTTTATGCTTTCAGATGGGGGAGTAATCACCTCTCATAACTCCACTCCTCCTAACCCCACGTTTAATTTTCAGAATTCTGCCTCACCGTGGAAATGTTTCTACCTCAACATGGTCCTGATAGAATGATATGTCTAAATCAAAGGCACCTTTCCCTTTACCTCACCTGGGTCCTTAAATATGACAGTGCCATGTCTCCTCATAACATTTTGTCTCTTTGTTTTTCCAGTCTGACATACGTGCATTCACCAGTGAAGTTGTCCTGGCTAAAACACCTGGCAGCAGCGTCTACCTGGGCATCAACCTTCATCCTGTCGACTCCCCTAGGCTCCAGTACAGCGCCCTTTGCCAGCAGGAAGTAGTTAAAGAGAGAAATCTTCGCCCCTTTTCATAATAATAACCATAAGACGGGATATGAAAGGTTTGGCCCAGACAGGACACTGTAGCCAGGAAAGCCACAACTGGAAGCAGGAAGCCCCATCTTGCCCTGCCCCTAGGAAGTTACCTGTGATGCCATCTTCCCGCCCCTGGGAATTTACATATGGCGCCAAACCTAAGACCAATGGGCTACCTGTGTATCCCTAATGCCCGCCTTAGGTTCCACCCCAAACCGAGGTTATTTACAGGCCCCCACACCGCGTGTCCGCTGGAGAGATCGCCGGACGCCAGCGGTGGGGTGCCGGTCATCTCTCTCCGTGTTCTCAGAATAAAGGCCGCTTTTTATTTTATATTTCTCATCTTTTGTTAATATTTTTCATCTTTTGGAAATAACTCTATCAATATGTATGTATTTATATACTTAATTAATTTTAAGCATTCTGGTAGCTATATATTGATAACTCATCATGGACTTAATTTGAATTTCCCTAATGACATCTTTTTGCACATGCTTATTTGCTATCTGTATGTGTATGTGCATATATATATTTACATATTTTTGTGAAATATCTCATTTCTTTTACCCATTTTCTAATTAAGACTGATTTTTTTACTGTCAAGTTTTGAGTTTATATATTCCAGATATGGGTCCTTTTTAAGATATGTGGTTTGCATATATTTTCTCTCAGTCTGTAGCTTGCCTTTTTCATTCTCCTAACAAGGTGTTTCATAGGCAAAATTTTAAAATTTTGATTAAGTTTGATTTTATGTAATTTTCTATGTTTTCTTTTTATGAAACATGTTTTTAGTGTGAAGTCTAAGAACTATTTCTAGCTTTAGAGTCTAAAGATGTTCTCCTCTCCTTTTTTTCCTCTAAAAGTATTATAGTTTTACATTTAAGTGCAAGCTCTGTTTTTAATTGTTTTATTTAAAATATGAGACTTAGGAATTTTTTGCCTATACATGTCCAATACTTATTGCACCATTTATTGAACAGATTGTCTTTCCTTTATTGAGTTGTTTTGTATCACTAGTTAAAAAAAAACCTGTTGTGAATACTTTTGTAAATCAATTTTTCAGTTCTTTATTCTGTTCCATTTATCTACATCTATCCCTTTACCAATACTAAATGCTCCTGATTAATGATATTTGATATGATTTGATATTGGGTGGAATGAGTTCTGCTTCATTTTCAAAATAGTTTCAGCTCTTCTAGTTCCTTTGTTTCCTAATATAAATTTTAAATAATCTGATCTGTTTCTACAACAAAATCTTCCTAAAAGTTTGACATGAACTATGTTAAATCTGTACAACAGTTTGGGGAGTATTGACTTTAATTTTTTTATTTGTATATATTTGCAGTACATAATGTCTACATTCTTTGTGGGGAGTGGGTACATATACATAACATTCTGTAATTATTTTTCACCCTCTTCCCTCCCCCAGTCTCTCTTCTCCCTCCATTTCTTGGTCCACTGCCCTTCTGCAAAGACCAATCTCCCTATTTCCGATTATCTTTTATTTTGCTCTTTATTTACATTTTATGTTTTTCATATAAGAGAAACCATGGAATATTTGCCTTTTGTGTTTGATTTACTTCCTTTAATATTATGCTCTCAAGGTGGATCCATTTTCCTACAAATGACTAAAATTGTAATTCTCTGTTGAGTATAAATGCTACAATTTCTTTATCCATTCATCTGTTGATGGACAGACTCATCCTAAGACTTAACTATTATGAGTTATCCTGTTATAAATACAGATAAACGTGTACCACTATAATATGATGTCTTTAGCTCTTCTGAGATCATACCTATGAGGGGAATATCTAGGTTGCATGGAATTTCTACTTTTAGTTTTCTGAGGAATCTCCCTATTGATTTCCATAATGGCTGTACTAATTTGCATTCCCACCGACAATATAGATAGGTTCCTTCCCCCATAGCCTCACCAGCACCTTTTATTATGATTATTAATTTTTTGGGTAAAATTTAGATATACATAATGATCACATTCATCATAGGGAACTTGTACCTGAACATGATACATCTTAGTTCTCCTGCTTTTTCCCATTCACTTCCCCTCCATTCAACTTTTCTTCCCATTTTCATTTACTAAGTTTTGTGTGCATTGTATCCTTTTTTTCTCATCTTGCCCAGTACATCTTTTCTTTTGAAGAATTTATTCCTATTTCACAATGTCTATTATATATATATATATAGGTTCTTATTTACACTTTGTTGCTCATACCACAGAAACAATGTGATATTTATACATGTGTGTCCAATTTATTTCACTTAAGACTATAGTCTCAAGGTGCATCTACTTAGTGATAAATGACACAAAGATCCTTCTTTATGATCGAGCAGTGTTCCATTAAAGAAAAAAAAACACCTCTTACATCTTTTTTTATTCATTCATTTGTTGATGGGCATATGGGTTGTTTCCAAGATTTAGCTATCACAGGCAGATAGCCAGCACAGGCATATATAACCAGCATATCTGCCTCTGCCTACCAGATGCTTCCTCCAGAAGGCCCCTTTCTGCAGGCAGCCAGCACAGGCAGAGAAAGCAAGCAGATCCATCTTCATCTGCTAGGCACTGCCACTGTAAGGATCCTTCCTGTGGGCAGAGAGAGCCCATAGATCCTCCTCTGCCTACCGGGTGCTGCCACCGGAAGGCTTCTTACTGCAGGCAGCCAATAGAAACAGGAACATGCAGCCAGGTAAGCCCTGTGCACCTGTAGACCACCATCAGAAGCCCTTGGTTCCTTCAGGCAGCCATCACCCACCAGGAGAATCAAACAAACACACCCATGTGTGCCTGCCACCATTACAGGAGTCCCAGTGTAGACACAAAGGCTGAGAGAAGCAGCCCCACCTCCACGCACCCCTGATCATCGGGAAAGCTCCCATATAGCTGCACAGGTCTGGAGAAGCACCTCCCCATACCTCCCTGTAAATCTGAGGTCAGAGGTACTCAGGTGCCTGTCCTCCCCTACACCATGGAAGGACAGCCAATGGGAGAAGTGCCTGGGGCCCCACAACCAGCTTATAGGGAGGAATTCAAGAGGATGTCAAGAAAAAGAAGCAAAAGGCAATCTTAGACCTCCAGCCCACACAGAACAAGTCTGAGAGATACAGTCATGGAAGAAAACAGAGGTCACATACCTGAAATCTCTGAAAGAACAGCAACTGAAGTAAATAAACAACTTCATTTGTAAAAGATTGTAAAAGCAGTCAAATCAGAAATAATGTCTCAGGTAAAAGAAGAAATCACAAGCATACTGAAAGAATTGCTCAGTATACCTAAAGAAAACATAGATTTAAAAAAAGAGGAGCATAGGAAAATGATGGAAATCTTGAATAAATACAGAAAGGAATTACAATGCATGAAACAGATTCAAAGATTCAAAGAGAGATCCATGAAATTAAAAAGTCAATCAAAAGCTGGTAAAACCACTTGAGACTGAGGTATACTTTCAGACCTTGAAGACAGGATTGCAGCTAGTAATCATGAAAGGAAAGATCTCTTAAAAATAATAAGAAGTCAGAAAAAATTCAATGGCTGCAAGATGACTAAAAGAAGCATAATTTAAAAGTGATAGGTGTGAAGAATTGGGAGTCAACACAAATGAAATTAAAAGGCTATTTATAGAAGTAATAACAGAAAACTTCCCAAATATGGGAAATGGATCTGGCATACAGATGTGTGGCATGTAGAACTCTAACTAGCCATAATCAAAGTAAATCTACACCCAAATATATAACAATCAAGATTCCAGATATTCAGCACAAAAACAGAATATTAAAAGTCAGAGAAAAGAAACAGATCACCTATAAATGAAAACCAATCAGAATCATGGCAGACTTATCAATACAAACCATCAAGTCAAGAAAAGTTTGGAGTGAAGTGATTTAAACCCTGCAAGAAAACAACTTCCAACCCAGATTGACCTACCCAGAAAAACTATCTTTCAAAATTGATGGACAAATAAGATACTTCCATGATAAAGGACAACTGAAGGAATTCATGAGTACAAACCAACCCTACAGAGAGTGCTAAGGGATATTCTAGAGAGAGATAAAGATGATCATGGTTCCAGGAACAGCAGCAGAGGAGGATCACCAAGCAAGACAGGCAATTGAATGAAGGGGGAAAGTGGAGGGCAACAACAGGAGGATAGCAGGGCAGAGACAAACCAGTGTATGCTGGTTTTAACTATTAATGCAGATGGCCTCAGTTCTGCAATAAAAAGAAACACAGGGAGAGTGGATTAAGAAACAAGATCTATTGATATATTGTATATAAGAAACACATTTAACTGAAAAGGAAATAACTAGACTAAAAATCAAAGGAGAAAAACAATTGTTCCATGTGACAGGAGATTGAAAAAAAAAAAAAGCAAGAGTGACTTGCACATCACCTGTAGAATGAATAAGAAAGACATGGTATTTTCATGCAGTGGAAAGTTATCCAGCTACAAAGTAGAATAATCTCAAGGCTCCTGTAGGTAAATGGATGCAATTGGAGATCATGTTCATGGACAAAACAATTTGAACTCATACGTATGAACTCTAGCATAAGAAATAGAAGAGGTTAATGGGATCCCAAAGCAAAATAGTTATTGTAAGAGTGATGGGGAGGAAATACTTGGGAGGGAAACTATTGTTAATTTCTTATTATCTTTAACTCCTATAGTGTTTTCACAGTTTTTTTAGGTTTGGCCTTGTTCTGTCTTGTTTTGTTAGATTTTACTTTGTCTAATGGTATGGGCAGCTTTTTTGAACATAATGGGATGTATTATGGTAATCATGATTGGTTTTCTATTATATTGTTTTGAAGTCTTATAATACTTTTATTCTTTTGTTTAATTGGTTTTATTCTGTTTTGTTTTGTGTGATTTTTATTATGTGTGATGGTATGAACAGCTATTTTGAAGAAAACAAGACATTATGGTAGCCATTGCTGATTTCCTATCCTCTTGTTTTGAAGTCCTATCATGCTTTTGTTCTTCTGTTTTGATTCATTCTATTCTGTTGTGTTTTATTTGATTTTATTATGTGTGATGGTATGGACAACTTTTTTGAGGAAAATGAGATATTATAGTAGCCATTGTTCATTTTATATTATCTGGTTTTGAAGTCCTATAATGCTTTCATCTTTTGATTGGTTTTATATTATTTATGTTTGATATTATTGTGTGTGAAGGTATGGTCAAGTATGTTAAAGAAAACAAGAGACATTATGGTAACCCACTGTTGATGTCCTGTTGTCTTGTTGTGAAGCCCTGTATTGCTTGCATTGTTCTATTATGATTTAATTTGTACTGTTTTGTTTTAATTATCTTTAAAATAAAAAAATTTTTAAAAGATTTAACTATTACATAGAGTGTTGCTATAAATCTGGGTATGCATATACCATTGTGGTATGATGATTTTAAAAATTCTTTTGGGAAGACACCAAGAAGTGGAATAGTTGAGTAAAATGGGACCACTAGTTCTAGTTTTTTTTTTTATAGGAGTCTCTATACTAATTTACACAGTGGGTGTACTAGCCTAACACTCCCACTAAGAGCAGAGATTTCTTCATGATAATAATTCCTTTGGAGTAAGGTGGAATTTCTGTGCTATTTTAATTTGCATTCCTCTAATAGACACATATATTGAACTTTTAAAATGTATTTATAGTATTTTATGTATTTATTGGTTATTTACACTTCTGAGAAGTGTCTGTTCATTTCAGTTGCCCATTGTTTGGTTGGGTCCTTTAATTTTTGGTGTTAGTCTAATTTTTTAAGTTCTGTATACTGTGGTATGTCTGATCATGAACTTAATTCTTTTTATGAATCTGGGGAGGATAGTTATATTCATGTTCAGGCAGGGAAGATGGTCAACATGGTCATGTTTGTCACTCCATGGAGAGTCACCAATGGGAGAAAAATGTTGCCAAACATTTTTGTTAGTGAACTGAATTGTTTGTGAAAAGAAGCACTCATCAACCAAGACATTACTGTATTTTCTAGATATTAGTTCTCTGTCCAAGTGATAGCTGGGTATTTTTTTGTCATTCTGTAGGTTGTCTCTTCACTTTGTTGGTTGTTTCCTTTGCTAGGCAGAAACTTAAACAGTTTTTCTTTGTATTTTTGAATGACTGGTTTCTTTCCAGAATCCACAGTTTGGAATCCAGCAAATCACACTTTTCTCCACCTAGCTTTACAGTCTGGGTTTGTGAGGTGCCCATTTGTTCCAGAGGCCCTTTTGTCAGTTCACTTCAGGCTGTGGCAAGTGTCTACCTAAAAGTTGTGTCATTGTTCACATTGGTAAGTGGAGAAAGAAATCAGAATTAAGACACGTGCTGGATGGAGGCAGCAGGATAGGGGTTCAAGCAGATCCCTGTTCTTAATGCCAGCACTTTTAGATCCAGCACATCTGGAAACCACACATACTAGGTCGGCTTCTTGCTATAAAAGGGTGGGGCCCAGGGTCTTTCTTGGGCAGAGTTTAAACTTCGCAGAGAGTCTAGGTCTCTGTGACTATCTTCTACTATCTCTCATTTAGTCACTGTGGAAGGGTAACACTGGGAACCTTGAAGTGAATTTTTAACTGTTACATATTCAGTATTAAATAATAAACCTTTTCCTAAACGGTATCTGGTGAAACATTCTCTGGAAGTATGGTAAGTGCTGCACTGGTTTCCTTCTCTAACTGTTCCTTGCTGTGTGAAAGGAGTCACTTTTGGAGTAAAGCTCCAAGGTGTTTTGCACTTCATATTAACTGTGAGCTTTTCTCGGAGCTACCTATATTGCCCTGGTCTATTGTTTCACCCTAGAGCTGCTGACACTTTCCAGGCTCACCTCCCTCCACCAGGCATTGGATCATCCCTGACCTGCCAACACCTGAGCCCTTTCTCACTATGTAGCCTCCCTACCCAGGTACAAAGGTGGTTCACGTTCACAGGGATGTGGAATTTCCATCCACACTGGGTACTGCAAGTGAGGAGATCCTTTTTTCATAACTGTGTATACTATACCTTTAATTTTTAAAATTTCAATGTTTATTTGCTTATTGCTATTACATGGGAATATAATCGATTATGTATACTTATCCTTGTATTCTGTGACCTTAATTTATTCTTTTTTTGACAGTTTACAATGAAATCTCATTGATACACTTTATGTACATAAAATGATCACATTCATCCTAGAGAATTTGTACCTGTACATGATATAACTTGATTTTTCCCATTCCTTATCGTCCCTTTAACCCCTTATCCTCTCCCATTTACAAAAATGTTGCTTCCATTTTCCTCCCTTTGTCATTTTTTTTAACTTTTCCCTTCTTTTCTTACTCCCTCAACTTATTGTTCCCTTCCCCATTTGAATATTTTCTTCCTATTTTGCAATATCTATTATATATTCTGCTTCTTATTTATAATTTTGATTTCTCACATCCGAGAAACAACGCAGTATTTATACATTTGTGTCTGATTTATTGCTTTTAAGAATATGGTCTCAAGATGTATCCATGTACCTAGAGATGTCTCAAGGTTATCTTCCTTTATGACAAAATAGTACTCCGTTGTATAAAAAACCCTAATTGCCTTTATTCATTCATCAATTGATGGGCATTTGCTGTTTCCAAGATTTGGCTATTACAAACTAAACTGCTATAAACATGGGTGTGCACATTCCACTGTGGTATGATGCTTTAATACTTTCAGGAAGATACCAAGAGAAGGAATAGCTGCATCAAATGAAACTTCCAGTCCTAGGTTTGTTGAGGAATTTCTTCAGTGATTTCCACAGTCTACACTCCCACTAACAGTGGAGAAAGGTTCCTTTTCCCCTACAGCCCTGCCAGTACTTGTAATTGATTTATTTCTTGATAACAGCCATTTTTTCTGGGGTGAGATGGAATCTCAGTGTTGTTTTAATTTGCACTTTATAAATGATCACCGATGCTGAACAGTTTTCCTTAAATAAATTTTCCATTTCAAGTTATTCACCTGACAAATGCCCATTAATTTCAAATGCACATTTTGGATTGGGTCTTTAAATATGGGGGTTGGTCTGATGATTATTCAGTTCTATGTATATTCTAGATAGTAATTCTTTGTCTGAGGAAAAGTTGGCAAAAATTTTTCCTCACATTGCAGGTTGTCTCTTACTCTGTTGGTGGTTTCTTTTGCTGAGAAATTTTTTTTAATAAAATGAGAGCCCAGTTGTTGATTCTTTGTGATGGTTCCTGTGAGATTGGGATTTTTGTTCATAAAGTCTCTGCCTACATCAATTTTCTCATGAGTTCTACTATTCTATCTTTTAGTAGATTTAATGTTTCTGTTTTAATATTTAGATCTTTGATCTATTTTGATTTTAGTTTAGTGCATGGCAGAAAATATGGGTTTAATTTTAATCTTTGGTGTGGGGAAAGCCAGTTTTTCCATTACCATTTATCAAAAGAGGCTACTTTCTTCCAGTGAAGATGCGTGGCACCTTCATCAAAGGTGACTAACTATGACTGGAGTTGTTTCTGTATCTTCTAATATTTTCTATTAATCCTTTTTTCTATTAATCCTCTGGTTTTTCCAGTACCACCCTCTTTTTTAAATCACAGTAGCTTTGCCGTATAATTTCAAGTCTGGGGTTGTGATGGCCACTGCCTTGTCTTTGTTGCCCAGAATTTCCTTTATTATTCTGGGTCTCTTCTAGTTCCAAGTGAATTTTAGGAATGCTTTCTCTAATTCTGTGAGATACACTGTTGGAATTTTGATTAGAATTGTATTTAATCTGTATAAACATTTTGGAAGTATGGCCATTTTCATTGTATTGGTTCTTTCTCTCTGAAGAGCAAGGGATACCTCTTAATTTTTGATACTCTCTTCAATCTCCTTTTTCAGAGTACTGCAGAAGTGTTTTACTTTCTTCATTAGACTGATCCTGAGTATTTCATTTTTTCAGATGTTATTGTGAAACGTGTTGTTTCCCTTATTTCTCTCTCGGTGAGTTTGTTATTTGTGTACAGGAAATATATTGATTTTTGAGTGTTGAGTGGGACTTTGTCTCCAGTTATACCACTGTAATGGTTAATACACTGTGTCAACTAGAGTTTAGAAGTATAACTAAGTAATTCAGCAGTTCTACATGCTAGGGTGTAGAGCACATGACCTGGGTGGCTTTGTATGGTCCAGGATATTGTAATGGTTGACTCATTAGGTCTATTTGAGAAGTTTAGAAGTTTAACTAAGTGATTAATCAGTGGAGCAGGGTCCTTATTTTGTGCAAGAGGAGAGCATGGACATGGTCTGAGTTCTACACATACCTGAGGGCAGGTAGCAACATATAATGTAAGGGAGGAAAAGAGGCTTGATTCCCCTCTTTTTTCTCTGGTTGCTTTTGCTATACTCCACCACTATGAAATGTCCTTCTGCCATGCCACCTTGCTTTAGAGCCAGATGATTATGGACTGGAACCTCCACAAACTTCATCTAAGGAAATCTTTCCTTCCTTAGCTTTGGGCATTGGATATTCTGTCTTAGCAATGAGAGAAAAGAAGCCAAGATAGAATTTGATACCAGGAGTGGGGTCATTATTGTGACTCTACCTGATCAAGTGGTTCAAAAGCCTGGAGGAAAGACTTGTGGGAAGAGTTTGGAAAGGTTTGGAGATGTTTCCTGAAAGAGTAGAGCTAGAATGCCTTAGAATGTTCTGTATGGGAGATTCAGAGCTCAGAAGACCAGAGCCTGATTGAAATGCTACTGGTAAAGAAAAGACTCAAGAGAGTTCTGTTGGGAAGAAGGACTGCACTGGTTGTAGGACTCCAGATGATGTGTATTAAGGCTTGGCAAAAAGTTTGTCTGCATTTGCATCATTTGACAAGATTACATGACTATTTTTCTTTAGCTTTCCACATAGTTAATTTTATTAACTTTTTAAATATTGAACTGGCTTGTATCCTTGGAAAAAAACTCACTGGGTCTTGGAGCTTTTTTTAAAAAACACATTTATAAATTCTATTTGCTAATATTTTAAGGATTTCTTTGTTTCATGAAAGTTATTGTTATATAATTTTCTTTTTTGTTGTACTGTCTTTATCTGGTTTTGGTATGAGACTTTAAAATGAGCTGGAAGTGTTTCTCACACATTATCTTAAAGGGAGTGTTAAATTGATGTTAATTTTTCTTTAAACATTTGGTTTAAATTCTATACTGAAAAACTGGGCCTTGATATTTCCTTTTTTGGGAAGTTAAAAAATAGTGAATCTAGTATTGTTAATAGTTCTAGGGATATTCAAATCATTTTATAGTTCTGTTTTCCAATTAATTAATCAATCCATTTTGTCTAAGTATTTGTAGAGTTGTTAATATTATCCCCTTAGTATCCCTTTGATACCTGCAGTGATAGTCCCTGTTTTGTTCCTGATTTTGATAATTTGCATCTTCTGTATTTGTTTTGACTCTTTTTATAGAAATCTGCTAATTCTCTTTATAGTTTAAAGCAACTAGCTCTGTTTCATTGATGTTCTTTAATGTTTTTCTACTTTCAATTTTAGCAGTTTCAACTCTTATTTATATTACTGCACTCCTTTTAAACAAAAGGGTTATTTTATACTTTTTAGGATTAGATTATTCTTTGGAGACTTTTCTTTTTGTCTCATGCTAGCATTTTGTGCTATAAATTTCATTCTCAGCATTGTGTTGGCCATGCCCCAAATTTTGATGTATTATATTTTCATTATCAACTAATTCAAAATATTTTTAAAATTTCACTTGAAATTTTATATTTAACTCATGGATTACATAGAAGAGTTTAATTTCCAAGTGCTTACATGTTTTGGTTTCCACCCTTACTCCCCTAATACTAAATTTGTTAGAATGGCTACTCATTATAAATCAGAGCAGTATGGACTTGGAGAGAGAATCCATACAATTTCCAGTTTGCTTTCATTGTGGTCAGA
The DNA here is from genome assembly GCF_034190915.1 of Cavia porcellus. Taxonomy (NCBI): domain Eukaryota; kingdom Metazoa; phylum Chordata; class Mammalia; order Rodentia; family Caviidae; genus Cavia; species Cavia porcellus. The sequence continues at coordinate 43,923,387 of NW_026947493.1, forward strand.
GAATAGTCTGTATGATTTTAATTATGTTTGCTGAAATATATTTTTCTGGCTTGGTATATGGCTCTTCTTAGGTATATGTTTAACTGATAGGTGGAAACAGTGCATGCTACTGTTGTTGGGTGGGATGGGCTATAAATATCTATTAGATTCTCTTTGATAGTACTGAGTTATTTTACATTCTTTTGGTTTTTTTTGGGGGGGTACCAGGGATTGAACTCATGACCTCATGCTTGTCAGGCAGGTGCTTTTACTGATGAGCCAAATCCTTGGCCCCCAATTTTATACTTTTGTTGGTTTCCATTTTACATGGGCTATTTTAAAATGTTAATTTTCTGATGTTAGTAGAAATAATAAGAGCTCATTTCATTAAGTGCTCATTACATGCTAAACACTCTCTTCAGTCTTTTACATTATGATATCACTCAGCCCTTCCAATAATCCAATGTATTACATCCTCTCATTTTACTAAGGCTTAAAGAGACTGAGTGGTTTCCCACCAAGCTCACATGTAAATAAGAAACAGAACGGGCATTTCATCCCGGGCAGTCAGACTTCTGTGCACATATACTTCATATGCAATCTGTCATTCTATTGGTATTTCAGAAGGTGATAAATCTTTCTCCACTTCACATTTAAGTAAGGATGCAAACATTATAGTGGTGACTATCGGGAAAGCTTATTGAAGTGTGATAGGCAGCCTCCAACGTGGTCCCAAATGGTTTCTCTCCTTGATATTTAATCCCTTCTTCTAGAGCAGTGACGGTGAACAATTTAGAGCTTTCAAAAATAAAAAATAGCTAATGTAGCATGCATGCCATAGGTTTTCCACCAGTGCTTTAGAGTATGACCTGAACTTAGTGGTTGAATTCTAATGGGCAGAATATGAAAAAACTGATGGGAATCACTTCTGCGATTAGGGTACAGAGAGCTCTTGAGGCTGCTCTCTCTTTCTCCTTCATTTGTGTGAAGCTAGGTGCCTTGATTTAAGTTGCCTAGGGAGAGGATCACATGGTGGAATCCAAGAGCAACCATGTAAGTGAACATGAAAGCACATTCTCTTTCTCAAGTCATGTATCTTCAGGATAGAGGCTACAAGTGAGCCCTTTCCTATAGCCTTGTAAGAGCCCCTAAGTCAGAGACATCAATTGAGTAGCATCTGGATCACTGACACAAAGAAACTGAAGTAACAAATGTTTCTTGTTTTAAGCTGCAGGGTGTTTGGAAAGCACACCCAATAAATAGAGAAAGAAACAGCAAGAAGCCAGATTTGTCTCATGAGATAAATTAATCCTCTATTCTTTTAAGTTGGATATATTGGGTGTTTAGTTCCTGTGACAAAAATAAGTGACAGATGTTCTCCACTTAACTATTTTCTTTTTCTCCCCAGAATTAGAAACAGTAGATGTTACATTCTTATGTATTCATTGAATATTTGATACAATAGAATTACCAGTTTCTTTATAGATTTTCTATTTGTCTTTAGCAGTATGAAACAGTGTTTTCAGAGAATGTGATTACTCAATAGTGTAAATGGAAAATTTTATTATATGATATTTATAAAATTAAAAATGTTTTGTAGTGACAGAGAGAGACTTTGGAAATTATTATGGCTTATATCTAGATGTTCCCCCTAAGTCTCATGTGGTCATAGGTGGAGGTTTTTGGAGGGGGCTGAGTCTATGATGTGTGATCAAGGTGTTTGATGCTGTGATAGGGTATGATGCCTGGATTAGTTAATGATGTGATGCTAGGATTAAGATTGCCCCACCCTGGGTGTGAGTGCAGGGGAGAAAACATAAGGGACAGAGAGGGGTCACTGCTTGTTGCGTGCTGCCTTGCAGCCTTGCCTGCCATGAATTGCTTCTCTTCTGCTATGTCCCTCTGCCATGTGCCCCTGTCTTGGAATCAGTCATCTGCTGTCTAAAACCTCTACAAATGGTAAAATAAACAAACCTCTCCTCTTTAACTTTGTATTCTGGATATTTTGTCTTAGCACTGAGAAAAGTAACTAAGACACAAACTTAGTACACTTTGACACTTGTGAAGTATATTTCCTGTCATATAGGAGACTCCATTAAGTCACAAATCCCACTAGAGAACATAATTTCCTCATATTACTCAGTTAAATAGAACTGAAATATATTTAGATACCCTCGATATCTTTAATGGTTCCCTATAAGATTAAAAAAGTATGTGGGATGTCTTGTTTTGAATTCCTTTATAATTTTCATTGTTCTGTTTTGGTTTTATTCCATTTTGGTTTTGTATGATTTTATTATATCTGATGGTATGGGTAGCTATTTTGAAGATAACAAGATATATTATGGTAGCCATTGTTGGTTTCTATTTTCTTGTTTTGTAGCTCTGTATCACTGTTTTGATTGATTGAAAAATATCTGGGGTTACTTTTCTAGCTCAAAACCTTTATTTTCTTTTATATTTAAAATTTCCTTCACTTTCTTTTATATTTAAAATTTTTTAAATTAAAAAAGAATAAAAATCACGATACAGAATTTCAAAAAAAATAATAGGTTAACACTGATTAATATACTGCATATTGGGCTGGGGGTTTAGTTCAGGGATGTAAGGGATGTAAGCACGTACTTGGCAGGTGTAAGGTTGTGAGTTCAATCCTTGGTACCAAATATATATATATATATATATAATAGTTATCTTCAAAGTAGTTGTTCAGATTATAAAATATAGGCATGAAAAAATGACCAAACAATGAAAGCACAAAGTATTCTTTTGATGAACTAACTGAGATTAGTAGTATAGTTATATATCTTGTATATATATTATTAATCTATCATATATATATAGTAGATATTTTTCTTTTAATGGTTCCTTAAAAGTACAAGATTTTTTTAAAAAGTAAGGTTGTAAAAAGATGTAAAAAAGTAAGGTTATTTCTCTGGCTCAAAATTCTTTTCCTTATGCTCCACTTTCTTTACTGGTACTATTTACTGGCTATTTTTCTTTTAAAAGTTTTTGTTGTTGCTTTTTTCCCCAAAACTAAAAATCAAGGCTAAAACCAAACCAAATCAAATCATAAAACTCACTACATTCTGACTGAGCCCCATTCTACGCTGTACTAGGTGCGCTCAGACATCCAAGGTTGTGCTGTGTACCGCGACTGCTGATAACGGGAATCAGCGAATCTGGGAACCTTAATGACAAGACTCCATGCAGTGAGCAGTGGATCCAAGGGGAAAAGCTATATTGGCTCTCAGTGACTGCTCGAAATTGAGACCTGGGGCTCCGCAAAACAGTCAAAGCCACCTGGCTGCACCAGAGGAGACTGTGAGAAGCTCCTGGGCTCTGAAGCTGGACACCGTGTAGTTTTCTGACCGCTCCATGCTGGGATCAGTGCTGGGGATGCAGTGAAGACACTCAGCACAGTGTGCAGTGGACCCAAGAGGAAGATCTGCATTGATTCCTGGTGAGTGCTAGGGTCTGGGTCCCATGGCTGCTGTCACTGGCTGGAGGACATCTTGGAATTGGTCAGTGCCCGGCACCATGGCGGCATCAGTGACACAGAGAGAACTAGTGGAGGACATCTTAGAGTTGGGCAGAGCCTGGTGCCATAATGACATCAGATAGTCACCTCTGGCACAGAGAGGTCTCTGGAGGACAGCTTGTATTTGGGCAGAGCCCAGTGCCACGGTGACATCAGCCAGCCACCCCTGGTGCAAAGAGAACTGGCAGGGTCTCTGGGGCTGAACTATGCCTCTGGTTGGGACCCAATAAGCAGATACAAAATTGTCATGACTCTGTGACGTCCGTAAGTTACAGCCTAACTTGTGGATTGACTGGCACAGAAGCTGGAGGCTAGCTTGCACCATCCCTGCATCCCTGCCTGTACCTCAGATAATGGCAAATTGAGGAGGGCAGCAAAAACTCCAGTCAGCATGCTTCAGAAAGACTCTAAGCAATACAGAGACACCAGAGACTCCCAGGACACACCAGTCTGAAAGAAACCAGAAACATGACAAGAAATAGAAATAAAAAAAATGTCCTGCTGCTGAACCTGGGAAAATAAGCCCAGGAGAAGTAAATACAGAAGAGAACCAGCACAGTAACCATCCAATACTAGACACAGCATCAGCGGAAATAAAGACATACCTTCATGACCTCATAGATGAATGTAAAAGTTACTTCTGATTCAAGTGAGGCAAGATATAAAGAAATTAATTAAAGAAACGACAAGCCCCTTCCAAGCGAACACAGTTGGAAGAACGGAGGAAATCAGAAAAGAAAGAAAAACCTCTGATGAAGAATTTAAACATAACCTAGAATACATGAAACAGATCCAAAGAGATTACCAGGAAACTAAAAACTCCATTGAAAACTGGCAAAATGTCACAGAAACTAGAGTTAGCCTTTTGAAACTTGAAGAGAGATTTATGATATATGATTGTGAAAGAAAAGACCTCTTAAAAATAATGAGGAACCAGAAAGAAACAATTCAAAGGCTAGAAGATGACAAAAGGATGCATAACTTAAGAATAAAGCACATAAGCACAGAAACAGGAGTAACCAAAAATGAACTACAAAGAATATTCACAGATATATTAAAGGAAAACTTCCCAAGCATAGGAAAAAGAAATGATATCCAGATAAATGAGGCATACAGAACTCCAGCCACTTACAACCAAAACAGATCTACACCCAGACATATAATAATCAAGATTCCAGAAATCCACCAAAAGAACAGAGTACTAAAAGCAGCCAGGGAAAAGAAGCAGATTACCTACAATGCAAAAATTATCAAAATAATAAAAGACTTTTCAAAACAAACTCTCAAATTGAGAAGAGTCTGGGGAGAAATTATCCAAGCCTTGAAAGAAAGTAATTTGCAACCAAGACTGATGTACCCAGAAAAACTCTCTCTCAAAATTAATGGAGAAATAAGATGTTTTCAAGACAAAGAGGAACTGTGGGAGTTCATGGCCACCAACCCAACCCTACAGAGAGTGCTGAAGGACATTCCAAAGAGAGAGAAGAAGGGATAACAGGATTCCAGCAACAGTGGTAGAGAGGCCTCAATGAACAGGCAGACAGTGGAATGAGGGAGTAAGGTAGATAAATTATGGCAGTAAAGTAGCAGACATGAGGTAGAGATGATAAGCTATAATCTTTAATATAGATAGCCTTGATACACTAAAATAAAAAAAAACAGGCAGAGTAGATTAGGAGACAGACTCCATCGAGATGCTCTGAATGGGAAATACACTCAACCCAAAGGAGGGTTAATAAACTGAAAGTCAAAGATGAGAAAGTAAAGCTATATGTGACAGGAAACCAGAGAGAAATAGGGACAACTCATGCAGCAGCCACAGATAGATTGGAAAGCTATGACACTTTTGGGCAGTGTAGAACTACACAGCTGGAAGGAAGGAAAACCCTATGACTTTAGTGAGTAAAGGCGTACAGCTCAAGATCAAGCTCAGGACTAGAAAGGTTCAGCAACACTCAGATAGCCAACAGTCTGGCTCCCTAATCTAAAGTGAGACCCAAATCTTAGTGAGACCCAAAACATACAAAGCATTCTGAGAAGGGGAAAGGTGAAAAATAGCCAAAAAAGGAAAGGCAGAGGTCATTGTGAATAGTGTATCAGTTAGTAGTGTAAAAGTCACAGTAGTCTTATCACTCTGTTTAGTTTGAGTTTATTTTGTTCTGCTCTGTGCACTCATATCAGATTTGAGGGCACAGACATCTAACCCCAAAATAGCAGGTTATACCATGGTAACTATCCTTAATTTCCTATTAAATTAAACTGAAACCCTGTGTTAGTTACATTGTCTTACTATGACTGATCTTATTTGAATCTGGTTTGTTAGACCATGATTTTGCCTTGGCTGATTTTATTTGAATTTGGTATGCTTGATAGTATCAAGTCTAAAAGTAGAGACAATTACTCTGAAGATGACAAGATGTAAAAGATATCCATACCAGTTTTGATTATTAATCACTTTTCAGTCCTACAATCTTTTCAAAGTTGTGTTTCTATAAAAATAGCTCTGGAATATTATGCTTAACTGTATTAAGCCTGATGATGTGGACAAGTCTATTGAAAATAACAAGAGAAAGCATAGTAACTACGGTAGATCAGATAATATGGTGGTCTTATGTGTCTTTTTCATTGCATGTTTTCCTAGGAATTTGTTTTGCTGTCTTGATAAGATTTGTTTTTCCCTATAATACAGAGAGGATAGATATACATGTAGAAATTCACACATGGGAAGAATTTTTTAAACTATTTGCGAGAACAGATTATATAATGCAAGATGTAATGAACAAATACTCTGAAAAAGAAGAGACATTAAGAAACCCAATGCTAATTCTGTAGCATTATGATATAAAATCTAGCAATACTATTATTCACTGTTCAGAGGGATATTGGTCTAGTCTCAAGTTCAATTTCAGCATACGTAAAGATAAGGACAGCTACTACAAAGAGAATGAGAGACACGATGGTAGTCATTACTGTCTTCCCAATGTCAGATCTTGAAGACCTGGAAAGCCTTCATCATCCTGTAATGATTTGATTAGTTCTATAATGTGCAGTATGTATTCAAAGTGTGCAAAGATGGGGACAACTATTCAGAAGAAAACTAGAGACAATAAGATAGACAGTGAAGATCTCCAGTGGACTTGCTTTGAAATCTGTATTTCTTTAAATTGTTTCTTTTTGAACTGTTTTGTTCTGTTTTGATATGTTTAATCTTACCCTCTTTAAGATAAAAAAAACAGGTATATGATAAAAAAAACAGGTATATGATAGTAATATGATAATATATTACTAAGTTTTTGTTGGTTCATTGAGCAGAACTGTTGGTAGTGTCACCATTTGAATATCACTTTACATACTTTAATTTTTTAACCTGAACAGCTATTTCTAAGATGACAATATGTAACTTATCAACTGGCGATTTCTGTTTATTTTTTCTGTAAATCTGTGTTATTTCTATCCTGTTTTTCTCTCCATGTTTTTTTTGTTTCTTTCTCTTTGAATAAAAAAAAACTCACTATGTTTTAGACAATGTATATAAAATAATCAAAGCATACTAAGGTATTGGCCTACAGGATGAGCTCACTCTTAGAATAAGGCCCCCTCTTACTAAACTAGTTCAAAGAACTCTCAATTCCAAAAAATGAAACAAAACAAAAATAAACCAACAAAAAATTAGAAAATAAGAAGTCACTATAAGTCATCAACTATTAAGGTTGCCAAAGGAAAACTGAAATTGAGAATATTAAATCCACATATTCTAAAGATCTTTTCATTTCTGAATTATAGATTCACAGCAGGAGGGCATATGCAATCATTCATTCCATCTCTTTATTATTATAGTATATGTGACATCATTTTCAGAGGGAAGTTGTAGAACTTTCTGAATTGCATATAGTACTATGGAAAATTAGAATGCCACAATTTGGAATTTTAGCCTTCTGCTGTATATCTGTGGCTGTGACTGTTTCCTAATTTGTTACAAGTTCATAAAGGCTCTGAACCTCATCAGCATCTTCTATAATCAGGGCTGATAAAGCCAGCTTTCAAGAGCGGAAGTGAAGATAAATTGAGCCTTATACACATGAAAGCAGCCAACACAATCAAGGTATTGTTTTCATTCAATTAGATATTACTGTTTTCAAATTCTCACTGTATTATTGGGCAGAATAAAAACAAATGGGACTACTGGTTAGCTGAAATGGGAACTGTGCAAAGGGGTTAACTTACTTCTCTTACAAACCACTGACAAAAGGCAGGGCCAATCCATTCTCTTGCATGAACACCACAGTCTATCCAGACAGCTCTTTTGTAGGCTTGTGATCTCCTGCCCAGCTGAAAACAAGAGTATTCATAATAACCAACACAGGCTTTTATTGTTGGATTCACTGACCAAAATTATTTAATGAGGTTTTAGCCTAGTTTTTCACAGTAGTTTGGTTCATTAAGTAACACAGTAAAAGGATAAAGAGATAGCTTATCCACTTTGGAAGTCCAGGCTTGTTTATGCTGAAACAATAAACTTATTGCCTTAATTACAATAGAGGAACTAGAGACTACACAAGGAAAAGGTCAATCCTAAAAGAGGGTTAGTTTTTCATCATGATACAGTATATGACAATTAAAAAGGCAGATTTCTCCTTTTTTTTCCTTCTTTCCTGTCTCTGTTTCTATTTGCCTGTCTCTTTTCTCTCAAAGAATCATAAATTTCCCCAAGGAATATTTCTTTAAAGAAAGCTATATTTTATTAGTGAATAAAGTCAAAGTTTATTAAATCACAAAATGCAAACAAAACAACTTGGTCTGTAGCATTAAGTGGAAGATTAAAAAAAGTCCTACTACATCAGCACTTCTAACCTGGTTTCTAATCTAGTCATCAACAGGTAGCATTATATTAATAGAGAATCTAGTTTTTATTTCTTCATTAATTCACTCAATGAACATTTTTGGAAATCCTTTTTAATGTGAGACATTTGGCTCAGCCCTGGAGAGTCAAAGATGAAAAGACAAAGAATTTACAGCCTACTGGGAAGGGCAGACAAGTAAACATTCAATCATCATTTATGATGTGAATATGCATAAATTACCTTAGGAAGATAGAGGTGTAATATCAGATTTTCTTGGGGTATAAAAGAAGGTTTCTCAGAAGAGAAGCATTTGTGTACTTGAGCAAGATGCTTGGATGCTTGCTTGGTAGACAAGTTGGAGGAAGGTATCTTAAGCTTGGAATTGAATCTGAGGGTACTGTATTTGAGGAACAGCTTCTGTCATTTGAGGAAGGAACTGCACAAGAAGCTGAACAAAGAGCAGAAAATATGAAATTCCAGCTTCTGTGCCTGTGTGTGCCTGTGTGCTGTGTTAGAGAGTTCACACTGACAGCAATGTGAAGGATACATTAGAGCATAAGATGGTCCAGGATGGACACCCATACACAGAATCCTCAGATGGAATTTAGGATGCAGCTTCATCTCTTATACATAGTGTGCTGGGACTTCATGTGTTATTTGCTCTGTGTTCAGCTTCTTGTGCATGCTGTTCTTCCATCAGGGATGGAGACTCAAACAGAAATTCTGCACTGAGGCTACTGTTTCAATAGTCCAGGGAACATGGGTAGAGAGAAGTTGGAGCAATAGCAGTAAGGATGGGTGAAAAGTTGGGGGCTGATTCCAAAGAACTGTCAGATGTAGAGTAAATTTAAAGTGAGAGATTAAAGTAAAAGAGAAGAACTTCAAATGATACTCAGTGTGCCAATGAGTCTGAGGTGGTTTTGTGAATATCCAGGTGAAAGTGTTAACTAGGCAGTGCTGTATGAATTTAAAGCTCCAGGAAGGGGATTGACTGGACAGGAAGTTCTGGGATGACTACTGATAATATGGAATAGAGGTTGCCATTTGGACAGGGATTTTAGAGGAAAAACAGAACTAGAGTCCAAAAGATAACCAGAACCTTTGCATTGGGTTATCTTAAATAGCAATAACTTACAAATGATTTGATTCAATAACTAGATGCATATATAACCAACAATATTCTCTGGAATACTAAAGTGACAAAAATAAAACAAGTTTTAAAATCTTGAGGAATTTGTCCCCTTAAATTATACAGTGTTACATGAGACTCTATGAAAGATCATTTCATTTCCTCCCTACAGTCTTATTACAAGTCAAAGTTGAAAAAAAAATGCTTGGTAAACATTTTTATATTTACTTAACATTTTCTTCTTTTTACCTTTAAAATAAAGAGAGATCTTCCTTCATATGACCTTCCAAGGGAGAACATGTGAATGAGGCTTGAATGAGTTTTATTGAGATGATGCATCCAACTCTGAATCTGCAAAGCACATAAAAAGCATGTCATTAACTCTCACAGTAACAGAGTTTTTAGAGAATAAGAGTTTCTAGGAACAACAGAACATTAGGCCTCAGATTTCAAAGAGCATACATGAAGCATAAAGTGGAACAATTTTGTTTCTATTTTTATCTTTGGGAGACATAAAATTACATTTTCTTTTCTGATGTTATGTTTAGTAATTTATGTCTTTATATTCTCCCCTCTTTAAAGCATAACCTCTACCATATGTCTTTAATATCTTGACAATTTTTATAGAAAATGGATATGTCTGGTTTCTTCTTGAAAATTAAAATTTCCATTTTTCTCATAAGAGGAAAAGAAAAATAGGTTTCATGTAAACTGTTTCAACTATGTTAAAGTATTATTAAAGTTCTATGTATTATAATTTTCCACTGAACAAAACATGCTAAGGAAAGGCATTATCTCTTGCATTTAAAGGTTATTTTGAGCCCAAGTTGGAGGACATAATCTGAATAATTCCTCTGGCTATAGTGATACATTTGCATTGATCCATTTGCACACATTTAGCTGTCATCAGGAGAAGGTATATTTACAATGGGTAAATAAAGTGCTTAGCAAAAAGGGTGGCATTTCTGACTTAAAAAGCCTTGTTAAAAAAATAAAGGAGTAATAGAACTGAATAATATCTGAGAGCAATTGGACTTAGATGTTTACAGAGTGTTCCACCCAACTACATCAGAATACAAATTCTTCTCAGCTATGCTTGGGATATTCTCTAAAATGGACCATATATTATCCCATAAAACATTCTTAAGTAACTGCAAAGTTATTGAAATTATCCCATGCATAATATCTGATAATAGTGCACTGAAATTGGAAATCAATGGCATAAGAAATTACAAACCTGCATAAATACATGGAACTTAAATAACAACCTTCTGGAAAACGAGTGGACTACAGATAAAATTAAAGAAGAAATAAAGCAATACCTACAATTCAATGAAAATGCAGAAACAACATACTGTAATCTGTGGGATGCAATGAAATCAGGCTTAAGGGGGAAATATATATAACAATAAATTGTCAAATCAAGAAAAAAGAATGAGCACAAATAAACAACCTAATGCTTCATCTCAAGCTTCTAGAAAAAGAAGAGCAACTTAAACCCAAAGCTCTGGACTTCTAGGAGAACATGGTGGATAGATAACAGCAGCTACAGAGGTTCTCTGAGATAGCCAGCTTAGGTTCCACGAATGGTGCAGTGTGGGGAGTCCTAAGCAGGGGAAGATATACCCTGCCAACCCAGGAATGAACTAAGCTGAGAGAAACCAACTGGAAATGCAATCCCGGTGCTACTATTTCAACAGCTAGAGTCTCAGTGCCGAAGCTGGAACCTGTGCCTCTGGAAACCATGGCTTGAATTTCCTGCTGCTGCTGCTGCATCTGAATTGGCACAGCAGGGATAGAAATGCAAAGGCTCTGAGAGTGGGAATTGGTGAACTGAATTGAGAGCAGAGCTGGTGGAGAGCCCGTTATGAACCTGCGTTGAGTGAGAGGAACAGGGACTCTTCCATAGACTAGGAGGCTCCAATAGAGGACATTCTGGGACTGGGCAGACTAGCCGGAACAGGCCACTACAGTGACTTCAGTCACATATTCCACTCTCAAGTGGGATTGGTGGGGAGTGCTTGACCTGGGTGATGCCGCGGACTAAGACCCAGTAGGCTAGCCCAAACCAGGTCCCTGTGCCTGGCAGTGCACCCTAATGCAGTGAAGCCTTCAGCAGGTTGACTGACTGGAGAGGCAGGCCCAGCATAGGCTGCCCATGTCTGTGTCTCCCTAGTACACTGCAGTGGGTGGGAACACCTAGCCGGTGCTATTCAAACAAACTGTAACTGACAAAGAAAGAAACTAGGCCTCCTATATATGCTTGTATGGAAGGGGCAAAAGGTATGGGAAGAGGGAGCAACAAGAAAGGGTCCTCGGCCCGCAATCCTCAGAATACTGATCCAGGAAAGGTAAACGCAAAGGAGAATGAGGACAGAAAACATGTAATATCAGGCACGGCACCAATAGACATAAAGAGATATCTCTGGGACCTCATAAACAAGTTCAAAAGTGAAGTATTTAACCAAGTAAAGAAGATATAAATAGAATAGTTAAAGAAATGCTAAGCACCTCCCAAGAAAAAACAGATGGTGGAATGGAAGAACAGAAATAAAGGGGAGAATTGTTTGATGGAGAAGATAGAGAAAATATAGAATACATGAAGCAGGTTCAAAGAGATTACCAGGAAACTAAAAATTCTATTGAAAGCTGATATAACAGCTTGAAAGAAACTAAGGAGAGATTATCTGAACTGGAGGACAGATTTGTAATGTGGGAGCATGAAAAGAAAAACTTCTTAAAAATAACAAGGAAACAAGCAGTAACAATACAAAGGCTAGAAGATGATAAGAGGATCTAGAACTTAAGAATTAAGAATGTAAAGGAAAAAGCAGGGTTACAAACAAATGAACTGCAAAGGCTATTCACAGAAATAAGGAGAACTTCCCTAATGGAAAAAGGTAAAGATACTCAGATCTATGAGGCCCACAGGACCCCAGTCACCTACAACCCAAGCAGAACTACACCAGGCATATAATAATCAAAATTACAGAAATCCAATGTAAGAACAGAATATTAAAAGCTGTCCGAGACAAGAAACAGATCACTTACAAGGGAACACTCATCAGAATTATAGCGAAATAATTCAAGCTTTGAAAGACAATAACCTCCAGCCAAGATTGATGTGTATCCTGCACAGCTGTCCCTAGAAAGTAACGGAGAAACAAAGAGCTTCCAGGATGAAGAGGACCTGAGGGAATTTGCAACCACCAGTTCAACTCTACAGAGAATACTGAAGGACATTCTAAAAGAGAAAAATACCAAAATTCCAGAAACAGTGGCAGAGAGGCCATAATGAATGGAGCAGAAAGCGAAATGAAGAAGACAAACTGACAACTAATGACAGAGAAAGAGCTCAACAGAAATGAGGCAGAGAAGGTTGGATGGTATGAACAGCTATTTTGGACAAAACAAGATATCATAATAGCTGGTGCTGATTTAGTATCATCTTGTTTTGAAGTCCCATCAAACTTTTGTTCTTCTGTCTCCATCAGTTTCAACATGTTCTATCTTATTGGATTTTATTATATGTGATAATATAAACAAAAACTTTTATAGACAAGGAGATAATACAGAAACCATTGTTCATTTTCTGTTAGTTGGTTCTAAATACCCTGTAATACTGTCATTCTCTTGAATAGTTTTACATTATATTGATATGTTTGATGCTGCAGTATACAAAGTTATACTCAAAGATTTCAAGGAAAGAGACATTATGGTAACTACTTTTATGTCGGGATATATTGTGGTGAAACACTATTTTGCTTAAATGGTTATGTTCTGACCTGTGCTGTTTTGTTGTTAGACAAAATAAAATAACAGGACAAATAAATAAAATAAATAAAAAATAGCAGTGTATATTATAGTAACCCACTTTGATTTCCCATTAACTTGATTTGAACCCTGTATTTCTATCACCATCTTGTTTTGACTGATTTTACTCTATTCTGTTTTCCTTGATAGTACCAAGTTTGAGAGTATAGGCAACAACTCTGAAGACAATAAGATTCACTATGATGCCCACTCTGATTTGACTATTACCTTCTTTTGAAGTCCTGTAATGTCTCCAATGTTTTGGTTTTATTGGTTTTGTTCTGTACTGTTTTGTTTAATTTTATTATAAATGATGATATGGGCAATTCTTTTTAAGATAGCAAGAGGCATTATGGTAACCAATGTTGATCACCTTGTATTTTGTTTTTACAGTATGTATTATATCCATCCTTTTGATTTGACTGACTCTGTTTTGTTATGTGGTTATATGGTATATATTTTGTTATATGGTTTTATTCTCTTCAAAAAAAGTAATAAGAACTGTGGGGGTAATAAAACCCAAAATGTGTAATTGTCATTGTAAAAAAAGAGAGGAAAAGGAAGTGCTCTAAAAGATATAACTGCATGTATATTTAAGTGTATAAGATAGATAACCATATTACTGAGTTTTTGTTGGATCATTGAACAGAACTGTTTGCAGTTTCACTGTATGAATGTCCACTTTATATGGTTTAATTTTGTAACTTGAACAACTATTTCTAAGATGACAATATATAATCTATTAACTAGTGATTTCCTGTTTATTTTTTTGAAATTCTGTATAACTTGTACCCTTTTTCTGTTTTTTTCTTTTTCTCCTTAAATAAAATTTAAAAAATACAAAGCTCATAGAAGAGAGGAAATTGTAAAGAGTAGACCAGAAATCAATGCAATTGAAACTAAAAAAAAATGCAAAAAATCAATGAATCAAAAATCTGGTTTTTTGAGAGAATAAACAAAATTGACAAACCTCTAGCTAACCTTATAAATAAAAAGAATGAAAAAACCCAAATTCACACAATGAGCACTGAAAAGGGGGAAATTACTACAGATATGGACATTCAAAAGATCATGAATACCTACTTCGAAAATCTCTACTCACATAGAGTGTAAAACACAGAGGAAATTGACAGATTTCTAGAAATATATGATTTACCAAAGCTCAAACAAGAATATATAGCAATTTTGAATAATCCAACATCAGCTTTTGAAATTGAAAATATAATTAAAAACTTACCAACAAAGAAAAATCCAGGTCCTGATGGATTCACAGTTGAATTCTACAAGAAATTTAGAGAAGATTTGATGCCAATATTCCTTAACCACTTCAATGAAATTGAAAAGAAAGCAATCCTCCCTAAGTCATTCCTGGAGGCAAGCATTATTCTGATACCAAAACCAGAGAAAGACCCAACCAAAAAGGAGAACTATAGGCCAATCTCACTCATAAATATTGATGCAAAGATTCTCAATAAAATACTGGCAAATAAAATGCAGCAAATCATCAAGAAGATTATACATCATGACCAAGTGGGATTCATTCCAGGAATGCAGGGATGGTTTAACATATGCAAATCAATAAATGTAATACACCATATCAACAAAGCCAAGAAAAAAAACCCCATGGTCATCTCAATAGATACAGAAAAAGCTTTTGATAAAGTCCAACACATACTCATGATAAAAACCCTTCAGAAACTCGGAATACATAGTGTCTACCTCAATTTCATTAAGGCCATCTATGACAAATGAATAGCCAACATTATACTAAATGGACAAAAACTGAATGCTTTCACTCTAAAATCAGGAATAAGACAAGGATGTCCATATTACCACTCCTATTCAGTGTAGTATGGAAACACTAGCCAGGGCAATCAGACAAGAGAGAGAAATAAAAGGAGTAAAGGTAGGAAAGGAAGAAGTTACTACATAGAAGATCATAAAAACTCCATTAAGAGACTACTAAACGTAATAAATTCATCAGTGTAGCTGGATACAAAGTCAGTGTTCAAAAATCAATAGCATTCCTGTACACAAACAAAAAACTCACTGAGAGAGAAATTATGGAAATACCACCTTTCATAATAGCATCTAAAAAATGAAATACTTAGGAAGTAACCTAATTAAGAATGTAAAGGACCTATATGCTTAAAATTATGCTATGCTAAAAAAGAAGATTGAAGAAGATATTAGAAAATGGAAGGATATTCCTTGCTCTTGTCTAGGAAGAACCAATATTGTGAAAATGGCCATATTCCCAAAACTGTTACCTGGATTTAATGCAACACCAATCAAAATACCACTAGCATACTTCACAGATATAGGAGAAAACACTCCTAAAATTCATTTAGAACCAGAAGAAACATAGAATAGCAAAGACAATTCTAGGCAACAAAGTTAAGGCAGGAGGCATCCCAATTCCTAACTTGAAACTATACTACAAAACCACAGTGATAAAATCAGCATAATACAGGCAAAGAAACAGACCTAAAGATCAATAGAATAAATTAGAAGATACAAATACAACCTCAAAGACATTCAGCCACCTGATATTTGACAAAGGGGCTAAACATGTTCACTGGAAGAAGGATAGCCTCTTTAATAAATGGTGTTGGAAAAATTGGTTCTCCACATGCCAAAGACTGAAACTAGATTCATGCCTATCACCATGTACAAAATAAAGTCTAAATGGATCAAAGACCTAAATATTAAAACAGAAACACTAAATCTACTGGAAGACAAGGTAGGTAGAAGCTTTGGAGACATAGAGGTGGGCAGAGAATTCATGAACAAAATGCAAACTGCACAGGATATACTTCAAAGAATCAACAACTGGGATCTCATATTATTGAAAAATTTCTGCACTTCAAAAGAAATCACTAACAGAGTGAAAAGAAAACCCACAGAATGGGAAAGAATTATAGCCAGCAGCCCCTCAGACAAAGGACTTATATCCAGAACATACAAAGAATTGAAAAACATCAAGCCCCTCACCTTCAAAGACCCTCTCCAAAAATGGATATCTGAGATGAACACACAGTTCTCAGATGAAGATATACAAATGGCAAATAAATACATGAAGAAACGTTCACCATCATTGGTCATTCAAGAAATGCAAATTAAAACAGCATTGAGATTTCATCTCACTCTAGAAAGAATAGCTGTCATCAAGAAATCAACTGATAACAAATATCGGTGAGGCTGTGGGGAAAAAGGAACCCTTCTCCAACTGTTGGTGGGAGTGTAGACTGGTGCAACCACTATGGAAATCAGTATGGAGAATTCTCAGAAGACTAGGACTGGAAGTTCCATCCAATCCAGCTATTCCCCTCCTGGGTATTTTCCCAGAAAAACTGAAAAGGTCATATCACAGTGATATATGTGCACCTATGTTCATAGCAGCACAATTTGTAATAACTAAATCTTGGAAACAACCAAGATGCCCATCAACCACAGAATGGATGAAAAACACGTGGTATTGTTATACAATGAACTATTACCCAGCTATAAAAAATGAGCTTGAGGCCTTCATATGCAAATGGAGACAACTTGAGGCTATCCTCATTAGTGAAATAAATAAGAATTATATTTATAAATATCACATTGTGTCTCTAGTGTAAAAAGTAATAAGAAATGCAAGAGTAATAAAACCCAAAATGTGTAATTGTAAAAAAGAGAGGAAAGGAAAGTGCTCTAAAGGATATAACTGCATGTATGTTTAAGTGTGTAGTGTTGATAAGCATATTACTAAGTTTTTCTGGATTGTTGAACAGAACTGTTTACAGTCTCGCTGTTTGAATGTCCATTTTTTATGCTTTATTTTTGTAACTTGAACAAGTATTTCTAAGAAGACACTATGTAATTTATCAACTAGTGATTTCTTACTGTTTGTTTTTTGAAATTATGTATTATTTCAACCCTTTTTCTGTTTTGTTTTTCTTTAAATAAAATTTTAAAAAACAATAAAGAAGTAACATTGCCCCACTGTTCCATGAGGTGAAAGGATCTGTGCTTTAAAAATATTTTTGAAAGTACCTATATTTACTTTTTGTTCCATTCTTAATATAATGAGCAGGGTACACACATCCATGCATATATACACACATATCTATATCTATACTATATCTATATATTTTTAAATTTGAATTTTTTCAGTCATGTTGACAGTACTTCTGTGTGCCAATGTATCTAAAACTCTTTCTTGCTTTTAATTTAAAGCTTCTAAGTATATTGAGACATGAAATATGTGAAAACAACTTTGAAAGGAGAGTTTTCATCAAAGGACCAAAAATACTAAATACTCTTAATAATGTAACAGGATCTTATTAATTTTGTAGAGTGTTCTTTTGTTTAAATCAGGGTAAATATGAGAAACACATGGTTTGTTTATTTTATTAAGAAAATGTGTATTGTACCTATTTGGTGGACTCTATTTGCCTGCCTTTGGGATACAGCAAGTAAGTTTGCCCTCATGGAACCTGTATCTTATTAGCACATGCAATTGTTGAATGATCATACAATTACGTAACTAAGAACTGTGAAAGGTAGCATCTCTGTGTGCAGTGGGGTTGGGTGATATGTTGGAGGTTAATGGCCAGAGGGGTTTACTCAGTTTTTGGGACATAAAAATATCTACCTTCTTGCTTAATTTGTTATTTGAAGAATAGCAAGCTGTTGTTAGACGCACAGTAAAGGATGTGGTGGTGATGATGAGGTTTCTGTGAGTTTTCTCGATGGAATAAATAACAGCATGTTGAGAGGTCCAGGGGTGCTGCTAATGAAGCTTGGTCTTTGGGAGGTTGCAGCTTTGCCAAGGTACAGAGTAAGTATCAAAATCTACTGTATTTTTCAACCAACGCAGTTCCCTGAAACTCAGGCTAGCTCCACTTTCTGTGCCTTTTCAGTGAAAGCCTTTACCATTATAAATTAAACATTACATAACTTTTCCATTGCATTTCCTGTGTTCTTGTAGGGTTAGACTAGGCAAATCAAGTAAAATTCAGATCATGTTACTGCTTCTTATGCACTAATAAAAGGCCCGGTGGAGGAGATGTGTGAACTGAGCTGCTTAAACCATATAGTTCTATGTATTCTTCCCGGTTCCAGTGTCTGACTTCATGTTTCTTGCCCAATTCTTATACCAAAATGACAGAGATGAACTAGTAAAAAACAAAGAAAAGTTTGTTTGATTACACACTTCTTCTAAGGAGTGATAAACTTCATAATTATATTCAGGGAGCGATCGTCTGTTTCTCTGAGTTTGTAGGCTTCTTCCATTTTCCAGTGTTTTCTGAAGATCTTCTATGAGGATCCTGGAATTAAAATAATAGATATAATTAAAAAGTAAATTAAAATGAGGGAAAAATCAGGCAACTCCAAAACATAAAATCATATATGACAAGAATAAAGGAGTAACATATAAGTGCCCCAATGTTTTATGATGTGAATGGACTGACATTTTTAAAAATATAAAATACAGAGAAAATGTTCTTTTTCAGGAAATAAAAACTTAAGTAAGTGGTAAATTTAAAGTGTAAAACTATAGGCAAGTACCCCCAAATAATAGTATTACTCTACGGATAGCTACCACTGAGCAGCTACAACCACTGATCCTGTGAGAATTTACATTTCCTTACCAGTAGTGAGGCACCATTCTACACATTTCATGCACACAATCTTAGTTAATTAACCAATTCTATTATTATCTCCATTTTACTGGGGAACTTGAGACTCAAAAGGGATACAAATTTGCCAGTGACACTCCAGTGTCTAATTCCAGAGCCAGAATTTGAATTTGGAATGTGAACCCAAGTTATTGTGACTCTAACTCCAGTGTGACTTAATGAAAACTGAACCCCAGCTGCTTCTCTACTTGCTCCCCTCCTTCTCTTTCCTGCTGCTTCTATCTATCCATGTCTGTGTCTTTACAGAGAAATTGTCTTAATGTCATCACCCAGCACACTTGAGCCAGAGAGAAAAAGAAAAGATACAAAAGAAGTTATGGTTCTCAAGTGGCAACGGAAGAAGTGCCCAGAGCTGGAGTTACCTTGCTGCCTGTCCTTATAAAAAATGCCTTGAGAAGAAAGGCTCGGCTAGTCTAATGAGTGCATTGAAACTGGAGGTTGAGCCCAGGGTAGGGAAGCCACGCTCATTCAGTGCATGTGTCATGGTTTATGTGGGTGGCCCCCAGGCCTCATGCATTTACATTATGCATTTGTGATTGGTTTCATTGTCTAGTGCTTGGATTGATGGTGTGAGTGCTACACCCATATAGGGGTGGAGCCAGGATATAACGTAATGGCAGGAAGAAGGTGTGTCTTGCTCTTTTGCTGGTTTCTGCCTTGCTGTTTGCAGCCGCCATGAACTGTGGCCCAGCCATGCCAGCCTGCCTTGGAGCCAACGGAGTATGGACTAAAACCTGTAAGAAATAAACCTTTCTTTTCCCAACTTTTGGCATCAGATATTTTGTCTCAGCAACCAGTAAAAAGTAACTAAGACAGTAGGGAACCAACTACAACTAGAGGGTGTCTTCACAATATTCATGTCATCCTTAATGAGAATGCAAGAAAGTAATAAGGTACTTCATTCATTTACAACATTTAAAGATAGAGCCCTTCAGTGATTTTTCTGGGCTTGCAGATGGCTTAAAAGCTTTGTTATCATGTTTTATCTTCTAAAAGAACTTGTTGCTTGATGGTTTAAGTGCTATTAGTATAACATGTGATAGAATCTCTAAGTGACTTTCAAGGTTGATCTATATAAGCCAATTAATTAAAAAGATTATCGTTAGTCTCTTGAATGAGTACTTTTTGATCCATGAAGGAAGTAAATTTACTTAGGGTTGTGGTGGGTATATGACAGTTTTTTTTTTTTTTACTTACTTCTTATTTATTGAGTACCTGCTGCAGACAAAGCACTAATAAGGAATTGATCATTAGCTTATTGTTCTTTTTTTGCTTTAACTTTCTATTTTAAAATTGGAAATGGATTGGAAAGCAAGATGAGGTGAAGTGGCACAAAACTTGGTAAATTTTCTGCTTGCAGTGGCTTAAAACATGAGTGGAATGTTAAGCTGTCAACCTGAACAGCATCAGTATTAGCATTATTTTTTCTTTCCAGAGGCAAGAAACTACATAATGAGGTGTTTTGGCTAAGGCAAGTGTTAAGAACCAAATGAGTTCTGTGTCAGTGTCCAAACTCTGTTGTACTAGGAGAGACCCTGAGCTATCCAGAGGATGTGGGTTTGACTGGGAAGGAGGTGGGTGTAAATTGTCTCCATATTCCAGTCATGGCAGGTAATCTTCAGCATGTTTTCCTTCCGGGACTATTTCTCCTGGTTACTTCTTTCTTTCTCAGGACACAAAGGAAAAACAATGTGGATAGAGTTGCCTAAATTGGAAATTTTCCAAAAAAAAACCTCCTTCTGCATGTCCAGTGTAAAAGGTCCATGGTATTTTGTCACAGCGACACAGTAGTATATGTTCAGTCACTTAGACTGTATGCTGATATACATTCTAAGAGGCTGAGTTTATAATTAAAAATAACTACATTGAAAAATGTGACCCAGCCTCATTTTGTTTGTCAAATAGTTGACCAGTATACTGATGATAAGCTGTGAAATAGAGTACCAAAAAGGCCTTTTAAACTGTTGTATTTTCTTAGTGTCTTATAGCTGATTAAGATTCCTGCAATTGAGTACATTCCTATAATAACTGGAACAATTTCAAGTGTTATCATCACTTAATACAAAACTACCTCCTCAAAGCTTCCAGGGTAGGGGAATGCCATCATAAATGGAAATTTCATTGCCAGTTTTTCAAGCATTTTTGAAATGTCTGAATTTTTAACAGTAGAATGAATGAGTCACCTCATGGAGAGGGGCTGATCACCTAGGGGCCAGACACATGGGGTCACATTATCTCTGTTTTATAGATCTCTATAGTGATACATTATACATAGTTGTACAGAGCAAATGATAATCTTTTGAAAATACCCCAGGCTACAATTATAAAAGTCAATGAAAATGATCTCTACCTGCTATGCCTATGGAATTTAATTGGCTCTTATGTGTTGTTATCTTGGGAGCAACAAAATGAGTAATTCTAAGTGATTGTTCTTCATGAGGAGAAAACTGATTTAAAATACTCATTTTTAAACCTCTAGGCTCTGTGACATAAAGTTGGTATTTTATTCTATATTGGTTCCACATGACCTATATTTAATGGTAGAAAATAGACTTGTTAAAGTAACTGGTGTATGTTTTTCTACTGAACAATAATTAATGAAGCATGTGAGTTGCTCCTGGGTACCTACACATATAACTGCCAGGCTCTTTCTTGCTAGGCATTCAAAGAATCAAAGCATGACTAAAGTGTGTCCAGTACAAACAATAGTTTTATGCACAGCTGTGATTCTGTGTGGAAGCAAAGCTAAAATACTTCCCTACAGAAAGCATATTGGTATTTTAATAAGACTGTAAATGTCTTTCTGGCAAGGCAGTTTTTGTGTGGACCAGGATAGTGCTGACATTTGCACCCTTTGGTCCAGGCTTTTAAGTCCAGGCCCCTCACTGTTGACTCATAGAGGCATCAGCTTACTCAGACCTTCCCATCTACCATCAGGGACCCATCTGCCAGTTTTGACAGTATAATGACCTGTTAATATGTTGGAGTAATTGAAGGTAGTTATTTACAATTATGCCTCTCAGCCGTGAAGTGCTAGGATTCCAATGAAAGGTAAGCCATCTCTTTCTGTTTCATTAACTCGTTACTCTACCCTGCCTTTTCCCAGAGCCTCCTTTTCCCCACCGTCCCTCTTTCTCTGTGTTCACTCTTCCATTGTTAACCAACTCCCTGTGTCGTCCTCTTTTCAGAGGATTCTCCTTTTTTATATTCTCACCCAAATGAAAGTTTGACTCTTAAGGCCACACTTTCTTTTGTGGGTCTTTATCTCCGCATGCTCTTCCTATCCAGTATGGGCCCTCAGGGAGGAAAGTTATTGTTCTCCTGTACTCTGCTTCTGCACTAATCTAACTTGCAGGCAAAGTTCATCTTTCCTTCAGTGTCAGACAGCTCCTCGTTAATGGTACTTTTCTCTAACTCTTAGCTGTGCCCTTTACCTGTACTCTTGTCACCACAAAGGAGATTCAAGACTGTTCCTGGTCATTCTCTAGTGATTTAAATTTGCCTTTTTCTCCTCTCCCCTCCCTTCCCCTCCTCTTTTTACCCCCCTTTCCCCTCCTCTCCTTTCTTTACCTCCTTTCTCTTCTCTTCTGACCATTCTATGTTTCTATTTGAAAACTCTTTCACTCTGTATCAGTGCTTTCTTCTGTCTTCTCAGAAACAACTGGTTTTATTGGTTTTCATCTCAGGTGTCTTCTTGACAGCACTTTTCAAAACCTGAAATTTTTTTTTAACTTTTGGTAGATAATCTTGCTTACCCCATCTAGAAAATCACCAGCTATTACCTTCAATTTATAATTTTTTTCTTTGTGATAATAAGTGGACTCAGATTTACCTCTTCAGTCTTAGAGGATGAGGTATCCTTCCTACTGTTCAAACTTACCCCTCCATCTGCGTGTTGTCTGGTATTATCATGGTCTCTCTCCTCTAAGGATATGCCAGATTTCCCCCCATTGGGAGAAATCCCAAATCTTCTAAGCAGTTTATCCCAGGGATGAAGACAGTGGCTGAGAGAGGTTTTGTGATGTCAGAGGTCCTGTCTCCCTTCCCAGTTCCTCCACTGATGCTTTCCCTGCTTCCTGGATGTCTCAAGCCAAGCAGCTTTCCTCTGTTGTACCCCTCTGCCATGCTGTCCTACTTTGGAGCCAAAGCAAACTATGGACTAAAATCTATACAAACTGTGAGCCAAAATAAACCTCTCCTCCTTTAATCTGTGGGTAGTGCATCCTGGTGATAAGAAAAGTAGCTAAGACACAGTCATTTGCTGCATCTTTTTGTGGTCACTTATCCTCTGCCTCTTTCCTTATTTTAATGGCTAAGAGTTATAGTCTGCTCTCAGTGCTGACCTTCTATTTACTTCTCTATCTTCTGTCCCTAATAATCAAGTTGTTGTCAGTGTTAACAACATAGTTTTCATCATCAAATCCAAAGGAGGAGATCAGTCTCTTTTTTGCTGGGTGTCACAACAGCCCTTAGCTTTGGGTTTAATTTCTTTTCTTGGGGTCCTTTTTCTTTGACTCCTGTGGGTATCATATCTTCTGCTTTTTTTCTTTTTATTCTATTTCTTCTTAAAAAAAACCTTAGAATATCTAGCCCATTCAAATCTGTCTACTGAGTTAAGTTCTCCAGGATAGAATAAAATGGAGACATCTTCAGCTTCACCCTCACCAGCCAAGTGGAGAGTCCAGTTAGTTTTACCTCTGACATATTTTTTGAATGGTCTCCTGATTCTACTACTCTGATCCTAACTTAGGGCCTCACCCTTGCTTGCCTGGACTCCTGTTGTTACCTTTTATTGGTCCTCTGCCCCATGGATATCTTGCTTATATTGTCTGAGTGGGCAGCACCACTCACAAGGATAAGGTCTGGGCTTCTGCCCCCACTCAGCAGACTTTCTCCCAACCAGCCTCCCCTGGGTGACATGGCTCCTGTAGAAAGCCTTTTCATTCCCTGCCTTCCCATCACCCTCTGGGCCTTGGCAGGTCTCTCCTTTTTTCACACAGAAGACAGTCAGTGTTGACAAGTTGTCCTGTAATGCTAAGAGTGAAATGGGGCATCCATGTCGTCGCTCCCAGGCACCATTAGACTAATAAGCCCTTCAAAGGTAACTATACTCATGTCAATTTGCTCAAAATTAAAAATTAAAACACTATCATAAGCACTTGGATAGTCTGAATACAATAGTCATTCAGTTCAATTCAATACAAATATATTTTGTACCAAGTAAAAAGGAATACTTACTTGTATTTGATGTTGGCTTCCTGGAAGAAGGCTAACAGGGCCTGGGAAGAATTTTGGGGAATGTGGACATCAGTAACTGTCCCCTCTGACACATGGACAATACTGCTGGGCTGCCACAGGTCCACCTGTAGTGCAGGAACCAACCTGTAATTCACATTCAACGTAGGTGGGGAAAAATCCGTATCACAATGTCACACGTATTATCTTATTTGAGTAAAATAACACCAAACACTTTTTTGAGATTAGACTCAATGTCTATAATGTGAAGGTAAAACTGGTATTTGATCTTGAATTTGGGCTTGAAATTTTATACCATTACACAATTTGATCCTAATTTATAAGTAATAGTTTGAAGACTAATATAGGCTTCAACAGACTATACACTACATGGGCAAAATG
The DNA here is from genome assembly GCF_034190915.1 of Cavia porcellus. NCBI lineage: Eukaryota > Metazoa > Chordata > Mammalia > Rodentia > Caviidae > Cavia > Cavia porcellus. The sequence continues at coordinate 43,948,011 of NW_026947493.1, forward strand.
AGTAAAATAGTGCTAGTTATAACTTGGATATTGTTTTAAAATAATTCATTATATAAATGTTTGAATGACTGTAAGGAAGAGAAAGATATAAATTATCACTAATCCTGCCACACAAGTAAATTGATAGTATTGGTCACTTTTATCTTTAGTTCTGGGGTTAAAACTAAGTCCTTGTACATGCTAGGCAAGTACTCTATTAATGAGCTCCATCGCCAGTCCAATGTTTGACAAATTTAAATGGAAAATTTTCCAAGGAGCTTTTTTCCCACTAACTCATACCTCTCTATAATTTCTAGCCAGTCTTTACATGTCAATAAGAACCTCCTTTCTCAGGTGCACTTTGGCAGGTAGGGCTGGTCTGCTCGCCATAATTCCTAGTGTGCCTAAAATTTCTTTATTATTTACCTGTATTTTTTTTTAGCAGAATAGAAGCTCCACATGGGTCAAGATTTGTACATTTGGTTACCACCCAGAACAGTACCTTGTGCCTATTATCAACTCAGTCAGTATTTGTTGCTTAAGGCAGGTAGACCTCTGCTTTGTAGTTGCTTGCTATATATCCAGTATGAGTTCAGTATTTTGTAGGAAAGTAAGAGACATGTTTGTTTGCCATACTTCAGTGTTCCTAGTGCCTTGGCCAGTGTTCCTTCCTGGTAGAGGTTCTGCTTTCATCAAGCAACTAAGAGAACTTGGCAGAAAAGGAGGAGTACTTATTTTCTACAGAAGCAGAGAGCTCATTTCCAGTTAGGCATAGTTGAACTTTATGGCCCTATCTCTCGCTTTCTCTGATTTGGGCCTCCCTCTTCCTGCATTTTGGTTCTTAGTCCTGCTACAGGGATTTGATGCTTGCTAAACCCTTATCTAATAAGGTTCCTTATTTTATTTTCTCTTAGTGTCACTTTAGGGAAATGTTGAAGATCAGAACTACTTCTCAGCTCAAGAAAATAATATTTGGTGGTATAATTTCATCTGGAAGAGGGTAGTCAGGCTCTTAGTTTTGAGACAAAAAGTCTACCCGTTTTCTTTTAAGCAGCTGACTCCTTCACTGACTTACAAGGGCAAATCTGAATCAGCTAACAAGCCAGTCCACAATCATAGGAAAACAGAAGTGTGAGACTGTAAAGGATGCTGAGAGGTCATTTAATCCATCTGTCAGCCCTTAGGCAAGGATACATCTAGGTCGGCACCAACCTGTCCCCAATAGATACGTCTAAACCATGTCTCTTAAGTTTCCAGAAGGAAGAGACTTGATAGCATCCTAATTTAACTGGTATCCACACTTTATAAGATCATCAGACATTTTTAGTAAACCTTTACACTGAAGTATGGTTTCATTTTTTTCCTGTTCCATTATTTAGTGAGGAAAGCCTGGTTTCTTGCCTGCATAAAATAAAATATGTTGTGATCTTTCATGTTTCTTTGTCTATTAGATTTTAATACCATTTAGTCATCATTAGAACTTGCTTCTAAACCTATGACAGAATTAGATTTTTGATATTAAGGCTAACAGTTTATTGTTAATAAAATTGTCCTATATTCAGAGGATAGAGAGCAACAAGTGCCTAAAAATTATGAATTATGGGACTCTAGAGATGAGTGCTATTCTCCTAACCTAAAATATGGGTCCTTATCCCATATTGTAAAATATGGAATATTTTATGCAAAAATATGCTAAAATAAGTGTCCTTATTCCACTGAAGACAGTAGCTTCCCCACTGATAGTCCCAAGAAAGTAACACATCTTTATTCAAAATCCAAAATCTTCCTGGGAAACTAACGTCTTCAGAAAGTGTTGGCCCGAAGGAAAACTAATAAAAAATAATATGCCAAATCAGAAATTCAAGATCTGGCAATATTAGCTGAGTGACTTGTGGGGCAGTTGTAACAATTTGAGCCTTGATTTTGCATCTGTATTGTGAAAATCTTTAAAAACCTACTTAGTTTCCTCAGAAGGGTTAATGGAAATAATAGAAAAGCATACAACAGAGTCTGGCATGTAGTAGGAGGTTAAAAGTTATATAAAGATAGCATTATATTAGAGTTCCAGGAGAACATGGCGGATAGATAGCAGCAGCTTTGGAGGCTCTCTGAGAAACCGCACTTGAAATCCAGGAATGGTGCCGGGCAGGAAGTCCTAGGCAAGGGGGGACATTCTTTGCTGACCCAGGAACGAGCTAAATTAAGAGAAACCAACTGGAAACGCAATTCTGGTGATACTGCAGGAACAGATAAGGTCTCAGCATGGAAGCTGGACCTTGCGCCACTAGAAGCTGCGATTTGAATTTTCTGCAGCCGCTGCTGCGTTCCAGTCGGCACAGCGGGGAGAGAGGTGCGAAAGCTCTCAGAGTGGGAAGCATTGAATGGAGTTGGGAGCGGGATTGGCCGGGTGCCCTGCATTGATCTGCGGTGAGTGAGTGGATCAGGGACCCTTCTGTAGACAAGGCTTCAGCAGAGGACATACTCGGACCAGGCAGACTATCCAGAACGAGATGCTGCAGTGACTTCAGCCACATATCCCCCCTGAAGCGGGATTGGTAGGGCGGGCCTGGCCTGCGTGGTGCCGCTGGCTGAGACCCAGTAGGCTAGCCCAATCCAGGTCCCATCAGCCTAGAGGTGCACCCTAGCAGTGAAGCCTTTGGTAGGTTGACCTGGAGGGGCGGGCCCAGCATAGGCTGCCCGGTCTGTATCTCCCTGGTGCACTGTGGTGGGTGGGAACACCTAGCCAGCAATTCAGACAGACTGTGGCCAACAGGGAAGGAAGCTGGGCCTCCAATATATGCTTGTATATAAGGAACAAAAAATATGGGAAGAGGGAGCAACAAGAAAGGGTCCTCGGGCCCCAATCCTGAGAAACATGCAATAGCAGACACGGCACCAATAGACATAAAGCACTATCTCCAGAGTCTCACAGATGAGTTCAGGAGTGAAGTTATCAATGACCTGAAGCAAGACATAGCAGAATAGTTAGAGAAATGCTAAGGACCGCCCAAGAAAAAACAGATGGTGGAATGGAAGAACAGAAAAAAAGGAGAGAATTGTTTGATGGAGAAAATAGAGAAAACATAGAATACGTGAAGCAGGTTCAAAGAGACTACCAGGAAACTAAAAACTCTTATCAAAAACTGGCATAACAGCTTGAAAGAAACTAAGGACAGACTATCTGAACTGGAGGGCAGATTTATAATATGGGAGCATGAAATGAAAAACTTCTTAAAAATAACAACAAAAAACAGCAACAATACAAAGGCTAGAAGATGATAAGAGGATCTATAACTTAAGAATTAAGAACATAAAAGAAGAAGTGGGGGACACAAACAAATGGACTACAAAAGCTATTCACAGAAATAATCCAAGAGAATTTCCCTAATTTAGCAAATGGTAAAGATACACAGATATATGAGGCATACAGGACTCCAGCCACCAACAACCCAAACAGAGCTACACCCAGGCATATAATAATCAAAATTCCAGAAATCCAGTATAAGAACAGAATATTAAAAGCCATCAGAGATAAGAAACAGATCGCTTACAAAGGAATACTCATCAGAATTACAGCAGACTTCTCAGCACAAACCATCAAATCACGAAGAGCATGGGGGGAAATAATTCAAGCTTCGAAAGATAATAACCTCCAGCCAAGATTGATATATCCTGCACAACTGTCCCTAGAAATTGATGGAAAAACAAGGTGCTTCCAGGATAAAGAGGAACTAGGGGAATTTGCAACCACCAATTCAACTTTACAGAGAATACTGCAGGATAGTCTAAAAAAGGAAAATACCAAGATTCCAGAAATAGTGGCAGAGAGGCCACAATGAATGGAGCAGAAAGTGAAATGAAGAAGACAAACTGACAACAAACGACAGAAAAAGAGCTCAACAGAAATGAGACAGAGAAGATCGGATGGTAGGAACAGCTATTTTGGAGAAAACAGGACATCATAATAGCTAATGCTGATTTAATATCATCTTGTTTTGAAGTCCGATCAAACTTCTGTCTCCATCAGTCTTAACATGTTGTATCTTATTGGATTTTATTATGTGTGATAATATAAGCAAAAACTTTTATAGACAAGGAGATTATACAGAAACCATTGTTCATTTTCTGTTAATTGGTTCTGAATACCCTGTAATTATGTCATTCTCTTGAATGGTTTTATAGTGTCTTGATATGTTTGATGCTACAGTATACAAAGTTATACTCAAAGATTTCAAGGAGAGAGACACTGTGGTAACTATTTTTATGTCAGGATACCTTGTGCTGAAACACTATTTTGCTTAAATGGTTATGTTTTGACCTGTGCTGTTCTGTTGTTATGCCCTCTTTTATCTCAATCCCCCCCCTTTTTTTTGAATTATTTACTTTTTTCTCTTTTTTTAATTAAGGGAAAATAAATAAAAAATAGCAGTATACATTATAGTAACCTACTTTGATTTCCTATTAACTTGATTTGAAATCCTGTGTTGCCCTCACCATCTTGTTTTGACTGATTTTCCTCTATTCTGCTTTGCTTAGAAGTACCAAGTTCGATAGTATAGGCAAAACTGTGAGGACAATAAGATTCATTATGATGCCCATTCCGGTTGACTATTATTTTCTTTTAAAGTCCTGTAATGTCTCCAATGCTTTGGTTTTATTCTTTACTGTTTAGTTCAATTTTATTGTAACTGGCAATTCTTCTTAAAATAGCAAGAGGCAGTATGGTAACCATTGTTGATCACCTTATATTTTGTTTTTACATTATCTATTATGTCCATCCTTTTGATTTGACTGATTCTGTTCTGATATGTCGCATTTGGTTTTACTCTCTTCAAAAAAAGTAATAAGAACTGTGGGAGTAATAAAACCCAAAATGTGTAATTGTCACTGTACAAAAGAAAAGAAAAGAAAGTGCTCTAAAGGTTATAACTGCATATATGTTTAAATGTATAAGACAGATAACCATATTACTGAGTGTTTTTTGGATCATTGAACAAAACTTCACTCTGACTGTTTGAAAGTCCACTTTATATGCTTTAATTTTGTAACTTGAACAACTATTTCTAAGATGAGAATATGTAATCTATTGAGTAGTGATTTCTTACTGTTTATTTTTTAAATTTTGTATTACTTGTACCCTTTTTCTGGTTTTTTCTTTTTCTCCTTAAATAAAAAAAAAGATAGCATTATACCAATACCCAAACCAGACAGGGACACACACACACACACACACACACACACACACACACAAAAGTATATAAAAGAACTCTATATAGTATATGTTTCCAATGAACATATCTGTAAAAATTCTAACAAAATACTAGCAAGTAGAATCCAACAGTAAATACAAGATCATTCACCTTGATCAAATTAGATTTATCCCAAGGATACAAGGTTGGCTCAATGCATGAAAATCAACAAACAGAATATATAACATCAACATAATGAAGGATAAAAAAATCATATGATCATTTCAGTAGGTATAGAAAAAGAATTTGATAAAATTCAACATCCCTAAATGATGAAAACTCTGAACAAATTAAGTATAAGGGGATCTTACCTCAAAATTAGTAGGGCTAGATGTGACAGTCTCACAGGCAATATCACACTACATGAGAAGCTGTAAGGATTTCCTCTAACAAGGAGCAAGAGAAGGGTGTCCATTCTCACTGCTCTTATTCAGTAGAGCATTAGAAGTCTTTGCCAGAGAAAGTGAATAAGAGAAAAAAGTAAAAGGCATACAGACAGAAAGGGAGAAAGTAAAATCATCCCTGTGTGAAGTTGATAAGATTCTTTATATAGAAAAACCTAAAGATCATTTGGTGGCAAATGACTGTTAAGAGTTGATAAAAGAATTCAGTAAAGTTGCAGAATAAAAATATTAACACACAGAACTCAGTAATACTTTTGTGCATTAATAACAACCTGACTGAAAGTCAGGTATCAGAGAACAGGTCTAGAATCTCAGTACTCCGGAAGGCTAAAGCAGGAAGATTGTAAGTTCAAATCCAGCTTGGGCAACTAAGTGACTTAGCCAAGACTCACTCCAAATAAAGAAGGACTAGGCACGTAGTTAGTTCAGTGTGAAGTCTGTGGGTTTAATCCCAAGTACTGCAAAAACAAACAAACCAATAAACAACAATCAACTTGATGAGAAACAAATCATGAAAGCAAAGCCATTCACAATAGCTACAAAAAAGAGGAGGAGGAAGATTAGAAAAGGGAGCAGGAGAGGAGCTAGCTCAGTGGTGGTATTAGCTCAGTGGTGCATACTAGCCTAGTATGCATGAGACCCTAAGTTCTAGCTCTGGTAACACAATCAGGAAGCAAACAAACCAGTATACCAACCTAGGCATAAATTCAACCAAAAAGCAAAAAGCTCTGCAATAAAAATTATAAAACATTGATGAAAAAAATTAAAGCAGTCACAAAAATTTCTGTTTACAAGTTAGAATTAATATTGTTAAAATGTCCATACTACCTAAAGGTCCAATGCAAACACAGACAATCACTAGTGGTATTCTTAAAACAATTAGAAAAACAATGTAAAATTCATATGGAAGCACAAAAGACCCTAAATAGCTAAAGCAATCTTGAATAAACAGTAGAAAGCTAGAGGCATCATAACATGTCATTTCATTTACTATAGAATCATAGTAACTAAAGCACCATAGTTCTGGTATAAAAACAAATATATAAACCAAGGGAACAGAAGAGAGGTCTCAGAAATAGACCTATGTATCCATAGTCAAATTATTTCAACAAAGGAACCAAAATCATATGTTAGGAAAAGGACAGACTCTTCAATAAATCATGCTGGAAAAACTGGATATATGTATGCAGAAGATTAAAACTTGACTCTCATTTCTCACTCTGCAAACATTCCTCAAAATGAATGAAAGGCCTAAATATAAGACCTGAAAATATGAGGTTACTAGAAAAAGACATAAGGGAAATACTTCAAGACATCAGTACAGACAGTGATTTTTTGGAGATGACCCTAAAAGCACAGTGAACAGAAGCTGAAATAGACAAACTGGATTACAGCAAAGTAAATAGAAAAAATTTAGTAAATGGAAAAAACAGGAGAAAATATTTGATACTGATTTTTCTGACAAAGGATTAATACCTAGAATACACAAGGAAATCAAAAGTTTGACAACAAAAAAACAAGTAATCTAATTTTTAAAAATAGGTAAATGATCTGATGATTTCAAGATAAGAAATACAAATGCCAATAAATAGTTCATGTCCAAAGAAAAAGGGATCAACACACCAAAGAGATTCCCACACTTTCATTTTACTGGAGCACACTATTCACTATCACTAAGACATGGAGTCAACCTTGGCGTCCCTCAGTGAGTGAATGGATAATGTGGTCTATATACAGTGTACATGGTGGGACTATTATCCAGCCATAAATAATTAAATTCTGTTTTTCACAGCAAATTAGATGGAACTGGAGGACATCTTATTGAGGGATATAAGCCAGACCCAAACATACTACTGTACATTCTCCAATATGGAAGCTAAAAAATATATGATCTGAATACAGAATTGTGATTACTGGAGGTTGGGAAGTGTGGTGGCAGAGAGAGTGGCTAAAAGGAGGTTGACTAATGATTTCTAAAGCGCAGCAGGAGTGCTAGTGCTTCACAGTATAGTTGGGTGGCTGCATTTTATAATTACTTGTGTCACAAAGTCTTGGAAGAGAAGTGCTTTATGTCTCCAAACATAAAGAAATGCTGATGACTTTAATTTGGTCAGTGCACACAATATGCATGTGTTAAAATCTCACACTGAAGCCCATTCATAGGCATAAATAATACATAATAATAAAGAAATTTAAAAAAGCTATGTTTGTTGCTATTTGAAAAGCATATGAAAGGAAAACCTGGATGTAGTAAGGAATCTGGTTAAGGTGAAGAATATGATAAGGTTGTCCCCTTACTCCGGGAGATTAAAACTTAGAATGGCTTTGAGGAGATGGGGCTAGAAGCAATAAATAAACCATGAGCATAGACAAAACAACAATATTTCCTAGCACAAAAACAAATAGCCTGATGGACTTTGGAGTCTGACTCCTTAAGATCAAATTCAGTCTATATGATTTCGGGCAGCTTCCTTAATATCTCTGGCCATTTACTGATATAAGCAAGATGATAATTACATCTTTCTTATTGATCAAAATTTAATATTGTTGATAGTTGCTATTTTTGTTATTACAGAAATTATAGAAAATGCAATAATGACAAGTATGAATTCTAGAGCCAGACAGCTCAGGTCTGAATTCTAGTTTTATCATTTACAAATTGCGTGACTCTGGACATTTCACTTTAGCTTGCTCTGTTTTTCTCTGCTTCAGCTTCCTCGTTTATATAGAACAGGACTATGCGTTGCGTATTTTTCAATGATTTATTAGGCTTACGTGAATTTATATCCATCAGACACTTAAAAGAATGCTTGATGACTTGTGGTATTCATTAAAATGATAAATGGTTCAAAATTTTAAAAAGAATTTCTTTGCAATGAAAACATCCTAATTAAAGAATGAATTCATTGATAATTAATGAATTTTTGGACTAATTTTATAGTTCTGCTATGCTTGCTTCTTAGCCAGGCCTACTTCAAAGAATCATCCCGTCTATCTTTTAGGCCCAAGGCTGACTACACACATGGCTCAAGTGTCACTGGGACTCTTTGACTTCCAGTTTCAAGGTGAGTCCCATTTGTGAATGTGGGAAGACATTTGATGTGTTTCTTTTACAGCAGATGGCCTGTCCCTCAGCTGCCTGAAGTAACACAGAAGCATGAAAAAGGGCTATCATTCTCTCTACTTGCTCTTATTTTTTATTTGGAAAAATGTTGGTTAGTCAAGGCATTATACTCATTACCAGTTAAACACACTGTTGAATCTGTAGTTGAATGTGCCCTTAGGAGGCAAGGGCTGGTTAGGAAAAGCACTTCACCCACCATGAGGTGTTACCTAGAAGAGTAGTGCCCCCATCTGGCTCCTGCTTTTCTTTGCTTTCTGACTGCTGTGGGATGAGCAGCTTCCTCCCCTTTAGGCCTGTCCACCTTGTTGTTACTTCCCTGGAGTCTTCAACTCATGGACTAAGACTGTGAGACAAAACAAACCTCTCCTTTAAGCTCTGAGTGTTGGGTGTGATGTCTCACAGACAAGGAAAGTGACTAAGACACAGTCTATAACTTTTAGATTGTGTGATTGTGGTAGGTCTGAATTAACAAACAATAACAAACCAGGCAAATAGAAATGAACATATTCTCTCATAGCTCTGGGATCCAAAACTCTAACATCGAGGTGTTTGTCAAGAATGTGCTCCTTTGGGAGGTTCTAGAACAGAATCTTCACTTGCTCTTCCAGGAATTTATGGTTCTAGACCCTCCTTAGCTTGTGGTCACATTACTCCAATTCCTGCTTCTTTTCCTTACACAGTCTTCTTACTTGTATATATTCCTCTTCTGTCAATAGATATTTGTCATTAGATTTAGAGTCCTGGGTAATCCAGGACAATTTCATATTTAAGTCTTTACATATATCTGAAAAGAGCCTTTTCCAAATTAGACCACAAACAAGTTTTGGTAAGAACAGCATATCTTTTTAAGGGCCACAATTCAATGTGTTATAGCTGGTGTATTAAAATCTGTTTTCCCTATTATGTGCACAAGAATACAGAATGTGGGACCCAGGCGGATGAGCAATTTTCTGGAGGGGTTGATGCTCTCCAAAGTTTTTGGCATCCCAAGGAAGCACATGCTTTTAAGAAATGGTGCTGAAGGAATCTTGGAAGAAATGAGCCACTGAGTTGATTTTAGAGCTCACCAATGGACTGAAATCTTTAGCTTGGAAAATGTTGATATAATGAGCCTGTGGTGGTATCCATCTCTTCAAGATGAGAAAATAAATAAAAGCTCGGCCATTCAGTATCTGCTGTAATTCTATGAAGTGAGACTTCCGGGAGAACATGGTGGATAGATAGCAGCAGCTTCAGAGGCTCTCTGAGAAATCGCACTTAAAATCCACGAATGGTGCCAGGCGAGAAAGCCTAAGCAAGGGGAGATATACTTTGCCGACCCAGGAATGAACTAAACTAAGAGAAACCAACTGGAAACGCAATCCCAGTGATATAACAGGAACAGATAAGGTCTCAGCGTGGAAGCTGGACCCCGCACCACTGGAAGCTGCCATTTGAATTTCCTGCAGCCGCTGATGTGTCCCAATTGGCGAGGCAAGGAGAGAGGTGCAAAAGCTCAGAGAGTGGGAAGCGGTGAATGGAGTTGAGAGTGGGACTGGCTGGGAGCCCTGCATCAACCTGCAGTGAGTGAGCGGATCGGGGACCCTTCCATAGAGTAGGAGGCTTCAGCAAAGGACATACTGGGACTGGGCAGAATAGCCGGAACAGGTTTTTCTTCTTCATTTCGCTTTCTGCTCCACTCATTGTGGTCTCTCTGTCACTATTTCTGGAATCTTGGTATTTTCCTTTTTTAGACTATCCTGCAGTATTCTCTGTAGAGTTGAATTGGTGGTTGCAAATTCCCCTAGTTCCTCTTTATCTTGGAAGCACCTTGTTCTTCCATCAATTTCTAGGGACAGTTGTGCAGTATATATCAATCTTGGCTGGAGGTTATTATCTTTCAAAGCTTGCATTATTTCCCCCCATGCTCTTCATGAGTCTGATTCACAAAGTATGTGACTTCAGTCACATATTCCCCTCTCAAGTGGGATTGGTAGGGAGTACCTGGCCTGCGTGACACCACTGACTAAGACCCAGTAGGCTAGCCCACGCCAGGTCCCAGCACCTGGAGGTGCACCCTAGCAGTGAAGCTTTCAGTAGGTTGACCTGGAAGGGTGGGCCCAGCATAGGCTGCCTATGTCTGTGTCTCCCTAGTACACTGCAGTGGGCGGGAACACCTAGCCAGTGCAATTCAAACAAACTGTAACCGACAAAGAAAGAAACTGGGCCTCCTATATTCGCCTGTATCAAAGGAACAAAAAATATGGGAAGAGGGAGCAACAAGAAAGGGTCCTTGGCCCCCAACCCTGATATCAGAAATGGCACCAATAGACATAAAGCGCTATCTCCAGAGTCTCATAGACAAGTTCAGGAATGAAGTTATTAATGACCTGAAGCAAAATATAAGTAGAATAGTTAGAGAAATGCTAAACACCGCCCAAGAAAAAACAGATGGTGGAATGGAAGAACAGAAAAAAAGGGGAGAATTGTTTGATGGAGAAAATAGAGAAAACATACAATACGTGAAGCAGGTTCAAAGAGATTACCAGGAAACTAAAAACTCTATCAAAAACTGGCATAACAGCTTGAAAGAACCTAAGGATAGATTATCTGAACTGGAGGGCAGATTTGTAATATGGGAGCATGAAATAAAAAACTTCTTAAAAATAACAAAAAACCCCCACAACAATACAAAGCAAAACAAGCAACAATACAAAGGCTAGAAGATGATAAGAGGATCTATAACTTAAGAATTAAGAATATAGGGGCTAGGGATTTAGCTCAGCGGCATAAGCACCTGCCTTGCGAGCAGGCAGTCATGAGTTCGATCCCCCATACTGATAAAAATGAAAAAGACAAAAAAAAAAAAAAAAGAAAGAATTAAGAACATAAAAGAAGAAGTGGGGACACAAACAAATGGACTACAAAAGCTATTCACAGAAATAATCCAAGAGAATTTCCCTAATTTAGCAAATAGTAATGATACTCAGATGTACAAGACATACAGGACCCCAGCCACCTACAACCCAAACAGAGCTACACCCAGGCATATAATAATCAAAATTCCAGAAATCCAGTATAAGAACAGAATATTAAAAGCTGTCAGAGACAAGAAACAGATCACTTACAAAGGAACACCCATCAGAGTTACAGCAGACTTCTCGGCACAAACCATCAAATCACAAAGAGCATGGGGGAAATAATTCAATCTTTGAAAGATAATAACCTCCAGCCAAGATTGATATATCCTGCACAACTGTACCTAGAAATTGATGGAAAAACAAGGTGCTTCCAGGATAAAGAGGAACTAGGGGAATTTGCAACCACCAATTCAACTTTACAGAGAATACTGCAGGATAGTCTAAAAAAGGAAAATACCAAGATTCCAGAAATAGTGGCAGAGAGACCACAATGAATGGAGCAGAAAGTGAAATGAAGAAGACAAACTGACAACAAATGACAGAAAAAGAGCTCAACAGAAATGAGACAGAGAAGATCAGATGGTAGGAACAGCTATTTTGGAGAAAACAAGACATCATAATAGCTAGTGCTGATTTAGTATCATCTTGTTTTGAAGTCCCATCAAACTTGTATTCTTCTGTCTCCATTGGTCTTAAAAGGTTGTATCTTATTGGATTTTATTATAAATTACTTATATGATAATATAAGTAAAAACTTTTATAGACAAGGAGATTATACAGAAACCATTGTTCATTTTCTGTTAATTGGTTCTAAATATCCTTTCTCTTGAATGGTTTTATAGTATCTTGATTTGTTTGGTGCTACAGTATACAAAGTTATACTCAAAGATTTCAAGGAAAGAGACACTGTGGTAACTATTTTTATGTCAGGATATCTTGTGGTGAAACAGTATTTTGCTTAAATGGTTATGTTTTGACCTGTGCTGTTCTGTTGTTATGCCCTCTTTTATCTCAATCCCCCTTTTTTAAAAATTATTTACTTTTTTCTCATCTTTTTAATTAAGGGAAAAATAAATAAAAAATAGCAGAATACATTATAGTTACCTACTCTGATTTCCTATTAACTTGATTTGAAATCCTGTACTGCCCTCACCATCTTGTTTTGACTGATTTTCCTCTATTCTGCTTTGCTTAATAGTACCAAGTTCGAAAGTATAGGCAAAACTGTGAGGACAGTAAGATTCATTATGATGCCCATTCCGGTTGACTATTATTTTCTTTTAAAGTCCTGTAATGTCTCCAATGCTTTGGTTTTATTCTTTACTGTTTAGTTCAATTTTAATATAACTGGCAATTCCTCTTAAAATAGCAAGAGGCAGTATGGTAACCATTGTTGATCACCTTATATTTTGTTTTTACATTATCTATTATGTCCATCCTTTTGATTTGACTGACTCTGTTCTGATATGTCACATTTGGTTTTACTCTCTTCAAAAAAAGTAATAAGAAATGTGGGAGTAATAAAACCCAAAATGTGTAATTGTCATTGTACAAAAGAAAAGAAAAGAAAGTGCTCTAAAGGTTACAACTGCATATATGTTTAAGTGTATAAGATAGATAAGCATATTACTGAGTTTTTTTGGATCATTGAACAAAACTGTTTGCACTCTCACTGTTTGAAAGTCCACTTTATATGCTTCAATTTTGTCATTGGATAACTGTTTCTAAGATGAGAATATGTGATCTATTAACTAGTGATTTCCTACTGTTTATTTTTTTAAAGTTTATATTACTTCTACTCTTTTTCTCCTTAAATAAAAAAAAAGAATACAGAATGTATTTCCCCCTCACTAATCCTTATCTCTCCCGTGCTTAGACCCATGTCTTGCACTATGTAGGCACTAAATAAATATTTCATGGATGGTATACTACATCTTTTCCTACTACATTCACATACGTACTGTCTCCAAGATTGCTCTAGAACATTTCTAGATTTCTAATTCTACTTCTTATTAATATAAAATAGATAAGGTGGTTCACTTAAATTTTATCCACTTATCCTATTTTTCAGTTTATAAATCCTTACTTTTGATTTTTTTCATTTAGGTGTAGTCTTTGATTATGCTGCTTCGTAGGTCCACAGTATTGTACCCTTTTCTGATGGCTATAATGACCACTTTAATCACATAGTTAAATAATATTTTTATATGTATTATTTGTACTTGTTCTACTTCTGATAGCTTGTAAATATTTTAAAGGTGCTGAAAGACACACTTGGTCAGACATTTTTGTCTTTTGTGAATCAGAGACATTTAGGGGATTGTTAAAATTCTGGATCTAATTTTACGCATTCGTCCCTCATTGTTTGTAAGTTCAGAAATAATTTTCAAGTTATCACTCTCTTAAAGTATTAATGTAACAATTGCAACAAAAAGTCCAAGAAATTTAAGCTATTAAATCTCTTGTTTTGCTATTAAAGAAAGTGAACAAATATTAACTAACAATTTGGCACTTTAGTGGGAGAACTAACTCTATTTTCTATTGTTATAATAAAATATCTAGAACTGAATAATTCATATGTGGAAGAAGTTTATTTCTACTCATAGTTACCAAGGTTAGGAATTCTCACATCATAGCACCTGTAAGTACCTCCATGTTTCAACACATGGAGGACGGTGGGAAGACAAATGGGTAGTTCATGAGAGAAAAACATGAGATGCAGCCTGGTCTGAGAGCTTCTCATTATTGTGGCAACTAATCTGGTCTTGTGAGAACCACTATGATCAGAAATAACCCATTGTCACATTTATTAGAAAGACATTAATCCATTCATAAGGGTTGCCTCCCATGACCCAAATATTTCCCACTTGGCCATATCTCCTAACACTTTCACTTAAAGAAATTAAAATTCCAACATATGAATTTTTGGGAACACACTCAAACCATGGCTGGAACCAGTGGTGGACTAAAAATTATTAGACCATTCTAAATTAAAGCATTGCATAGCAATATAAATTTCACCACAACAGAAATTATTACAATTGGTCTGAATACTAGTAATCAAACAATTGTCCTTTCTATAACACAAGTAAAAATCAGGAAGTTTGGGAATGTTTTGTTTTGGTGCTAAACTTTCCTCCCTAATTCTCTTGAAGGCTGAATGCAAATTTTCTTAATTGGGTAGGACATTGGATTTCATTCATCACAATAAAGTGCATATGTTAGAAAAGAAAAAGATGATTAAATCTCGAACTACTAGCTTGACTTTTATTTATCTTAAAGGATTGTTGAAACAGGTGATTAAAGGCCCTCAGGACAGATGTGCAGTTAAAAAAAGTTGGTTCACTGGCATGTTACAATAAGCAGGACAATTCAGTGCAGGGAATGACGGGAAGTCTCATGAAATGGTGTTGGAAAAGAACTTGCTATGAGATATGAGCTTGTCTTACATGATCTTGTGGAGGGTTAAGGAACTGGGCTTTTATCTTGCCTAAATAGATGTGAAGAAGGGGAACAATTATATTGCTAGATAGATGAGGGGTGGTAGCTCTCAGCAATATAGGGCCGGGGTGATTTGGATGCGACTTGGAAGCCACGGAGGCTGGATTTATGTATTGAAGATATTGATCTGTGCTGGTCAATTCAGGTAGAATTAGGAAACTGATAACATTGTACTTTGGCACTTTGCACCTTTCTGTAATGCCCTCATACCATAACTTTTTCATATGAAAGATCCAGTATCACGTTAATACCTGCCTTCTAAGTGAACATTTGAGAACTTAAAAGTACCAAGGAAAAATTCGTAACTTCTGCACTACAGGTTCTTGGAACTTAGCACCCATTCAGAAAACTTGTTAGAAGAGGAAAATGATACTTTATTTAGTGTTTTTGCAACTTAAAATAATTCAATATCAAGTTAACATTTTCAGCCTAGCTCAATAATGGAGTGGATAGACACAATCAGTGATCACTGTGAGCATCACCTGAATATCCATTAGTAAGTTAATTTAAGGCAAGAGTCCCTGGACTGCTTCTTATCAAGTAAGAGAGATTCTGTCAGTTCTCTTTTGATGATTTATGATTTTACCACTGAAGAACTTTCCACCACATCACTACATTCAGAAATAGCCCTTTTGGTATACTCAAGGGCAGTATGACAGCGTATTTATATTTAAAATTATGGGATACTTCTTGGATTTAATACTCAATAAAAATTATAAAAGATTTTGTTATGCTTTTCACCAAGAATTCTTCTATGCATTAATCAAAGAAATAAAAAACAAAAACACTCTTCTTTGATTTCATAAACAAGATTCCCAACCTGGGAAACAAAAGAAACACTTACTTCTTGGTTCTCTCTAAACTTTAATATGTCACATCTTTTTATTTTAAAGAAAATAAACAGAAGTTCAAAGCAGGCTAGTAGGAGAGTTACAATATTTAATACATTGCATTTTGCTAAATTCTTAACAGCAGTTCAGAGTACAAGATAAAGGCATCAAATATTGTCCAAACAATGTTAACATGAGCCTTTCTTTTCAGTGAACTGAGACATTAGTTGTATAGCTATTTTAACTATCTTGTGAATAGATATATAAATTTCATATAATAAATGATTTTATTATATTCTTTTCCTTTCTTTCTTATCCCCTTTTCCTCATCTCATTTTTTCTTCTCTTTGAACTGTTTCTTCCCTGTTCCCAATATCTATTTTACATTTTAGATTTTGTTACTCATTCAGTTTCTCACACTAGTGAGAGAATATGATGTTTACACATGTGTGTCTGATTTATTTCACTTATGAGTATGGTCTTAAGTTGTATCCATTTATCTATAGAAGTCTCAAGTTTATCCTTTTTATGGCTGAGTAGTAATAAAGAAAACGCATCTTTTTTTATTCATTCCTCAGTTGATGGGTATTTGGTTTTCAAGATCTAGCAATTACAAATTTTGCTGCTATAAACAAGGGTGCACATACATTGCTGTGGTATGTTTTTAGATCTTATGGGAAGATCTTCAGAAGGGGAATAACTTGGTCAAATGAAATTTCTAATTCTAGTTTTTAAAAAGTCTCCATGCTGATTTGCACAGTGGTTGCATGAGTCTACGCTCCTACTAACAGTGGAGTAGGGTTTTTTTTTCCACATAGCCCTCCAGAATTTGTTATTGATGATAGTTATTCTTTCTGGGGGTGAGATGAAATCTGTGTTTTTCAAATTTGCATCTCTTGAATAATCAGTGATGTTGAACATTTTTTCATATATATTTATCTGTTGTTTCTATCTCATCATCCAAGAAGTGTATATTCATCTCAGATGCATTTTTGGATTGGGTATTTCAGTTGGGGGAATTTTTCAGTTCTTGTTCTAGATAGAAGGTAGAAGATCAATAGAGTTCTAGATAGAAGTCCCTTGTCTGAGAGACAACTAGCTGTAATTTTTTCCCACTCCGTGGGTTGTCTTTTCACTCTGCTGGTGATTTATTTTGCAGTGCAAAGGCTTTTTAATCATATGAGGCCCCATTTATTATTCTTTGAAGTATTTCCCATTCAGTTTGGGTTTTGTTCACTAACTCTCTGCCTACATCTATGTCTTCAAGACTTCTACCTTCCAGCAGATTTAGTGTTTCTGTTTTAACATTTATAACTTTGATCCATTTTGACTTTAGTTAGTGCATGGGATAGACATAGGTCTGGTTTTAGTCTTTGGGATGTGGAAAACCAGTTATTCCTGCACTATTTATTAAAGAGACTACCTTTTCCCCAGTGAACTTGTTGGGCTCCTTTGTTGAAGATAAAGTGATTTAGTGTATTTGAAGCTGTGCCTGCATCTTCTATTTTGTTCCACTGATCCACAGGTCTATTTTTCTTTTCGCCACTTTTTGCTGATTTTATCACAGTAGTTTTGTGGTATAATTTCAAGTCAGGGATTACGATGCCTATTGACTTCCTTTAAGGTCCAGAATTACTTTTGCTATTCTAGGTCTCTTCTGGTTCCAAATAAATTTTAGGACTGTTTTCTTTAGTTCTGTGAGATATGCTATTGGAATTTTGATTTGGATTGCATTAAATATGTATAACAATTTTTGGAGTATGGTCATTTTCACTATATTGGTTCTTCCTATCCATGAGCAGGGGATATATTTCCATTTTCTGATATCTTCTTTGACCACCTTTTTCAGAATACTGTAATTTTCAATGTATAGATATTTTACTTCCTTTGATAAATTGATTGCTAAGTATTGCACTTCTTGGATGCTATTGTGAAGTGTGTGGTTTCCCTAATTTCTATGTTTATGAGTTCTTTGCTTGTGTACAAAAATCTATTGATTTTTGAGTATTGCTTTTGTATCCAGCTGCACTACCAAACTGGGTTATTAAATCTAAAGTCTTTTGCTCGAGTTTTTGAGGTTTTCTATGTAAAGCATCATGTCATCTGCAATAATGATAATTTAACTTCTTACTTTCATATTCTTATTCATTTTATCTCTTTCTCTTGTCTAATTGTTCTAATATTTCCTAAACTATATTGAATAGAAGTGGTGATGTTGACATCCTTGTCTTGTACCTGATTTTAGAGTGAAAGCTTTCCGTTTTCCTACCATTTAGCATGATGTTGCTTGTTGGTTTGTAATATATGGCTTTTATCAGATTATGATAAAAACCATCTATTCCAATTTGTGTAGATTTTTATCATGATGGGCATTGGACTTTGTCGAGTGCTTTTTCTGCATCTATTGAAATGATCATGTGATTTTTGTTTTGGGTTCTATTGATATGGTATATTACATTTATTGGTGTATCACATTCCTATATCCTTGGCCTGAATCCTATTTGGTCATGGTGTGTAATCTTCTTGATGACTTGCTGCATTCTGTTTGCCAGTATCTTACTGAGAATTTTTGCAGCTATGTTCATTAGGGAGATTGGCCTGCAGTTTTCTTTTTTGGTTGAGTTCTCTGGTTTTGGGATAAGGGGAATACTTGCTTCTAGAAATAGTTCTGAAAGCATTACTTCCTTTTCCTTAAAGACTTTCAGCATTAATGGCATTAATTCTTCTCTAAATTTCTTGTAGAATTTAATAGTGAATCAGTCCATCAGGATCTGGGCTTATCTTTGTTGATAAATTTTTAATTACATGTTCAATTTCATTGGTTCATATCAGATTATTTAGAATTTTTATATCTTCTTGGTTTAGGTTTGGCAATTTCATTGTGTCTAGGAATCTGTCCATTTCTTCTGTTTTCATCTTTTGAAAATATAGATCCTCAAGTAGTAGGTATTGATCTTCGGGATTTTTGTAGGATCTGTTGTGATCTCCCTCTTTCTTCCTAATTGCTTGAATTTGTGTTTTCCCTTTCCTCTTTTTGATGAGGTTGAATAATGGTTTATCAATTTTATTTATTCTTTCAAAGAATCAAATTTTCAATTCATTGATTCTTTGTTTTGTTTTCTTAGCCTCAATTTCATTAAATTCTATTCTTATCTTTATAATTTCCTGTCTTGTATGAGCTTTGGTTTTGACTTGTTCTTCTTCTGGAAGTTTAAGTTCAATTTGTTTATTTGAGCTTATTCTGTTTTCTAATTTGAGAGTTTATCAATATAAATTTCTTTTGTAGGACTGCTTTAATTGCATCCCACAAGTTTTGTTATATTGTATTGACATTATCATTTAATTGTATATACTCTTCAATTTTGTGTTTAATTTCCTCTTTGACATCTTTGTTGTTAAGAAGTGTATTGTTTAACTTTCATGTGCTTATGCAATATTTGTGATTTGTTTTGTCATTGATTTCCAGTTTCACTGTGCTATGGACAGGTGTGTGCATGGGATGATTTCAATTCCTCTACATGTACCTAAACATGCTTTTTGAGCTAATATGTGTTCTGTTTTGGAGACCATTCCATGTGCAGCTAAGAAGAATGTGTATTCTGCTGCTTTGGGGTAGAACACTGTAGACATCTGTCAAGTGCATTTGTTCACTGGCTTGGTTTAATTCTGATATTTATTTGTTAATTTTTGGTTTGATTGACCTATATATTTGTGAGAGTGAGGTATTAAGTTCCCTACTAAATTTGTGTTAGTGTTTATTTGGTTTTTCATGTCTGTTAATATTTGTTTTATGTATTGTGGTGCACTGGTGTTTGGTGCATATATATTTATGGTAGTTACCTGTTCATCTTGGGGTTTTTCCTTATCAAGTATGTAGTGATTTTCTTTGTCTCTTTTGACCAACTTTGGCTTAAAGTTTACATTGTCTACTAATAGAATAAGTGCTTCTGCTTTCTTCTGGGTTCCTGTGTCATGAAGAATTGTTTTTCATCCATTGGCTTTTAGTCTATGAATTTCTTTTTGGATTAAATGTGTTTCTTGAATGCAGCACATTCTTGTTCCATTCTGCCAATCTGTTTCTTTCTATTGGTGAGTTAAGATCATTTACATTGATGGTTACAACTGATATATATTGGTTTATCTTTTTCATGTAGTTTCTCTGTTGTTGGTTTTCCTTTTTTTTTCTCGTTTTTTAAATTTCTTTCCTGCTTGGAACCTTCTTTCTATTGGTATTCCTGTGTTTGTAGTCTTCATTATCTCTCCTTAACCATATCCTTAAGATTTCTGTAAAGCTGGCATGGTGGTCATGAATTTCTTCAGTTTTTCTTTGTCATGGAAGTATTTTATTTCTCCACTGATTTTGAAAGATAGTTTTATAGGATACAACAAGCAGAGATAGTTTGCTTTTAGGGCTTGAAATACCTCACCACTAAGCTCTCCTTGATTTGAGGGTTTGTATTGAGAAGCCTGCTATGATTCTGATGAATTTTTCTTTATAGGTGATTTGTTTCTTTTCTTTAGCTGCTTTTAATATTTGTTCTTGGGGTGAATTTCTAGAATCTTATTACATGCCTTGGTATAGATTTATTTTAGCCATGGCTATTTGGAATTCTATACAATTCATTTCTTTGTATATCAAATTCTTTATCCATGTTTGGGAAGTTTTCTACCATTATTCCCGTGAAAAGATTTTTTTAAAAAAATGTTATTTAAGGAGAAAAAGAGAAAAAAAGTACAAGTTATATGGAATATCAGAAATATAAACAGAAGGAAATCACTAGTTAATAGATTACATATTGTTATCTTAGAAATAGTTGTTCAACGGGCTGGGGATTTAGCTCAGCGGCATAAGCGCCTTCCTTGCAAGTGTGCGGTCGTGAGTTCGATCCCTGGTACCGATAAAAATGAAAAAGACAAAAAAAATAGTTGTTCAAGTTACAAAAGTAAAGCATATAAAGTGGACTTTCAGTGAGACTGCAAACAGTTCTGTTCAATGATCCAACAAAACTCAGTAATATGGTTATCTATCTTATACAGTTAAATATACATGCAGTTATATCCTTTAAAGCACTTGCTTTTCCTTTCTTTTGTACAATGACAATTACACATTTTGGGTTTTATTACTCCCACAGTTCTTATTACTTTTTTTTGAAGAGAGTAAAACCAAATGTGACATAACAGAACAGAGTCAGTCAAATCAAAAGGATGGACATAATAGATAATGTAAAGACAAAATACCAGGTGATCAACAATGGTTACCATACTGCCTCTTGCTATCTTAAAAAGAATTGCCTATATCATCAGTTATAATAAAATTGAACAAAACAGTAAAGAATAAAGCCAAAACATTGGAGACATTACAGGTTTTTAATGGCTTTTCCACTGTCTACAGCTTTCTCAGTGATTCAGATCAATCCTATTCTTTTCTTCTTTGCTTCATCTTGTAGCTATTGGATAGATTTTTCATAGTCCCTTCTATTTTTAAGATATCTTTGTTTTCCTGGTTGCTAGTCACTTTCCTGTCTTCTATGTTTGATATTTTATTCCAGTCTTCATTCCGTTTACTGCAAATACTTTCAACAGAGTTTTTAATCTCCTGGATTTCTGTTTGGATCAATTTCACTGATTACATTCCTTGTCTATGTTGTGCAATCATGTTTTCCATCATTTTCGTAAGGTCCCGTACTTTTTGAATCTGTGTCTGTTTTAGTATCTTTCATTTTAATTGTCGTTTCTTTTTGTACATTAGATACTATTTTTTCTTTAGCCTTTTCCATTGGTTTTTTTTTTTATCTCTGCTGCTATAATTTCAGATAGTTTCAGTGGTTGGCTTCCAATTTCCTCTCTCTCTTTGTGTTCTAGACTTGTCCTGGGTAGGCTGGGTGTCTGGTGTTTCATTTTGGCTCTTCATTTTGTCATTTTTATTTTGTATTTTGTGTTAATGCTTGTAGATTTTTTTATGTTAGGTAGCTTTATCCCTGGTGTTGAGGCTTTCCCAGAAGATGTCCATTCCCCAGGAATGTGTAGGTGGCTCTTGGTTTCTGTATCTATCCCAAGAACCATCTTCCTAATATATTAAAAATGTGTAGTGTTATCCTCATATCTTGTACCCTGAATGATTACTTTAAAGATAATCATAGGCAATATGTTAACTATTGTTATTCTTCTACATCTTGTGAAGTTTTAATATTTTTCCATATAATAAAAAATGTAAAAGTATTTTATCTGATAAATAAGAAAGAAAGTTATACAGACAGAATGGAAAAAGTGGATGAGGGAATATTATAAGAAACCTAATATGATAAAGAAGTCTAGAACTAAAAACCGAATTTTCCAGATGGAAATGGGCTGTTGAGTTTAAACGATTTAATATAAATCCACATCAAATTATATTATCATGGAATTTCAGCATACAAGGAACAATGGCAAACCAGTGTTACATTTCTAGCAATAGAGACATTGAGTTACCTAAAATACTCTCTTGCTCTTGTTAAGCTCAGAAATGCTGAACAAAATATAACAAATATTTAACACTAGCGTAGAGCTCCCAGAAATATACAGAAAAATCTCCAGAAGCCTTAAATAAAGAAGAAAATGTCAGTTAGAGCTGTGAGATGATATAATGATATGCTGGTTAAATTATAGTTGTGTACCATACCACACAGGCAGAAGGATTAAGACTGGGGTCTCATGTTGAAAGTTGGAATTAACATTGTAGCATAAAATGAGAACATTCTGAAAATAATAGCCTCTGTTAAAGGGGGAAACAAAAGTCTATACACCAGTAAAATTTGATTAAGTTTGATGGGTTGAAAATGGTGTAAGTTGTCCCACAGAGGTTCATATGCGAAAAGGCTGTTCCCTAGTGTGGTGGTCTTGAGGCAGTAGAATGTTTAAGAGGCAGGATCTAATAGAAGGTAAATAGATCATTGTGAGCTTGTTCCTTAAAAAGTAAATTGCTATGGAAAGAGAAACCTTGGATCTTGGATCCCTCTTGCTTTCTGTCTCACCATGTGACTTTTCTCTTCCACTTCTATGCTTTTCCACCATGATGCCATCTACTATAGTATAATAAACACTCATCAGAGGCTGAACTGGTGCTTCCTGATCTTGAACTTTGAGGCTTCTAAACTGTAAGTTATATGAACGCTCTTTACCAAGTATCAAATCTTAGATTTTTGTATATAGCAACAGACAATGGATTAAAATAATTTTATTAATTTTATTTTGTACAAATAATTCTAAGATATAGTCTTTTTTTAATTGCAAGATAAATCTTTTATTTGGAAGTAAACTCAGTTTTATCAAATAGTAAGTCTTAAGCCAGGCCACTCAGAATTCCTACAGCTAAACTCTTGCTGAATGAGAGTTCCTGATTAAAAATTTATAAAACACATAAGCAATCAATCTACTATAAGCAAAAGCCAAATAGCAGCATTATAAACTCAAGATCTTAAGATACTAGAGGGTTCCATGTCTCAAATAATGGCTAGAAGAAGTTCTAAGACCAAAAAGAAATGTCAAATGAGGGAACTGTGGGCCATCTGTAGATATTTGGGTGTGGCTTTTAATATATGTAGGTGAAATATTTCAGAAAATTATCAACAGAGAGAGTATAAAGGGATTTAAAGGAGGGTAAGATATCTACAGTGTAGAAAAGGAAAAGAAAAAAACCCCATACAGATAGTATCAGAAGAGAAATAAGAAATGCATAGTGAAAAAGATGAGTTTGTATTCTCTGGTTGTGAAAGCTTGAATATGACTGAAAATATCCTCTTAAGTACTGGTTATAAGAGACACATAAAATAGAATAGCTGCAGATAAAGCAGCAGAAAAATATAAATCATAAAAATACTAAAGAAAACTATACAAAAGGTGGCATAGCACATAAAACAGAGAACCAGGGCAAAACCACTTTTAGGCATAATGTGTTATATATATATATATATAGACATAATGTGTTATATACACATATATATATATAAAACATACATGAATATATGTAAATATGTACATCTGTTTATACTGATGAAACATTCAATTTATTAGGAAGATATGAATATCATTAATGCACCTAATATTAATACTATAGCATTAAAATACAAATAGGTAAATTGATAATATCTTAAGCATTATAAATCTTTAGTCATATCTCAGTAACTGAAAGATCAAGAAACAGAATTTCCTTCCAAGCACACGTAGAATTTTTATGAAAGTTTTTCCACTAACAGGCTTCAAAATAAATTTCAACAAATGTCAGAAAATTGATGTCAAACAAATGTTCTCTGATTATGGTATAACTAAATTTGGAAAGTGATGACAAAACTGTTTATATTTAGAAGTTTAAAATCAGAATTTTAAATAACTTTCAGGTTAAGAAAGACACTGCAGTGAAATTAGAATAGAATCACAATTATATATAACCTTTCAAAGACAGACATTTATGACCTTAAACGCACATGTTGCAAAAGAACAAACAGAAAATTGACGAGTTATTTATCTCATTCAGGAACTAAAAAAAGAACAGTTATGAAAAAATATTAAAAACTACAGAAATGTAAAAGAAAGAGAATAAAAAGACAATGACAAATTGATAAAGTGGAAAACAAAAGTAATAGGATCACTAAAACCAAAAATTGATCTTTGAAATAGGTTTAAGATAGAAAAATAGCACATTTTAGGAACAGGATAAAAGTTTCAAATGACTAATACTAGCAAAGACAAAGTGACATGAACTCAGATTCATCAAAGGAAAGAATATTGAATACTGCAAGTGACTATGAGCTAACACAACTGAAAACTTAAATGAAATAAATTATTTCCTTGGAAAACATATATGTAATTTACAAAACTGGCTCTATTATGTTCACAATTTATTGCCCTCCCTTTGTTTATTTGGTGATTGCCAAATAAATACCATAAAATTCATTCATTTTAAAATTGTTTTTGTTAGGAAAAGATGGATACTGATAGGAACAAAGGATGAAATATTTATAAATTTTTGAGGCCCAAAGGAAATAATTGTGAGCACCAACTATTGTGATCATATTAAATTAAAAAGCTTCTGAACGGCAAAAACAGAGAAACAAAAAACACAAACAAAATAAAACAGCAACAAAACAAACAACAAGTAGAGTAAAAAGACAACCCACAGAATGGTAAAAGTTTTTTCACTGATTCCTCAGACATGGGACTCATATTTAGAACACAAAAAGAACTAAAAAAACTAATTAAGCTCCCCAAAATAAAAGACCTAATAAAAATTATTAAAAGTAGACTCATAGCCTGTCTGACACCCCAGGGACCTTGTTGAGCCATGCAGGAGTGGAGAAACCCTGCCCATTACTTAATGCACTGATAAAGTAAAAATGTTAGATGTTTTAGTTGTGTACTTGTTGGTAAATGTGCGATAGTATTCTCAAGTGCTTTTTCTAGCTAAACAAAAACTTACACTATTCTTAATAGGAAGTGGGCTTCTTTTATGTAAGATTTTCTTTACATAGTAATAAAATAGTTCTTTTCTCACTCTTGTTCCCACTTTAATTGGAACAAAAACATTCAAAAACATTCATGGAATCTAGCACAGCCTGAATAAAATAGTAGGAAAGAAGAACTGTTCACTTTTTCAATCTCATTTCTACCTCTGTATCTTAGAATCAGGTTACTGTCTGGGTCAAGAAAGTGGCAATAGCAATACTAAGAAGAAGAATTAGAAAGACAGGACATATTTGAAGGCAAGTAGAGTTACTTCAGATAGAAAACAACTGTTAACTTTTAAAAAGATTAAAGACATCCAAGTGCAGCTGTTTAATATTTTTAAATAACCAATAAGATTCATTCCTGAAGCTATAGTTTTATTTTCATGATTCTAATTCATGGAAAGTACTATAAATCCATAAATGAATGATTAATTAATGAATGAATTCCTAAATGAATTAAAGCTCCAGAGTCTGAATGTCAGCTGGTTCATCATCTCTCAGCTGCTATAGCATCTGTATGGGGAGCCTTTAGGTTTCGATGGTAACAAACTGATTGAAAATCTGAGTTCATTGCAGAAATGTTAGTGAATAAGACAGACTTCATGCATATCTTGTAGGAGAAATAAAGTAGGGGATTTATGTTTCATTCTTTGTGGAAAACAATTTAAGTCTTTTGCTTTCTTTCCCATAAATCCTTCTCCTGTCACACCTTTCTAATTTGTCCAGAGAACCTCAGCTTCCTTACTACCTTGCTTTCTGTCTTCCTCTGAAGCACCGGCCGAGGTTAACAAGGTCTGACCAGCCCTCTTCTGTCCCCTGGAAATTCTGTCTTGTGGAAACTCATCAAAGTCTTTTCTCAGTCAATTGGGTTTCCTCCTGTGTGGGGCATGTCACAGTAGAACAATGACGTGATTGATGAAAGGATGCTAACAGATAAGCAAAGGTAACACAGGTCTTGAATGGTAAAGAATTCTGAAGTTTTTTCAGAGCAGAGATGACTAGATGAGCCAGGAGACAACAGAGCATGCTCCCTGCTGGAGGCACAGACTTTCTAGATTCCCCAACACTCCCTTGGAATTTAAAGCTCCTAATGACATCATATGTACGGAGCAGAGGTTGTGCCAGGTTCAGGGATCTTGCATTTAAGTATTTTTGTGGATATTGCAGAAGGAAGGATATTAAAAATTAGCTAATGAATGTGTCTTGGGCCCTGCCAAATTGCAGCACATGGTGACAATGCCTAGGAATAGGATTCTGGAAGTCCCCTGTGTTCTTTGCTTCAGCTCTTGGTAGGAGAGTACAGAGGAGACCTAGGCTGCAGGGTCTGTGGCTAACAACCATCTGTCAAGGAAACAGGTCAATACTTATCAAACTTCTCTGGCTCCACAAGTTTATGTAGGCTTAATGTACACATGCATTCCTCATCCTCATCCTCCAAGCTCTTCTAGAGATCCTAGTTATGAACCTGTCTATACTGATGACCCAAATTCTCTATACCTTCCTGAATGGTCACTTACCATTCAATTACCAGGGAATATCCCATTGTAGGCCATTGTCTTAGCAGTAGTATCCTATAGCAATATCAGGTAGCATTGGCCTAGGTCTGTTCTTACAGTACCTTACCCTCGTTCAGTATCCGTTATGAAGATGTGCCAAGTACTCAGTATGTACTTTGAAAAATATATTATGAGACAACCATTATCTACTACATCCACTACTATTACCTGTCAAGAAGCCATTATGTTATTGTCTTTCAAAGTTAGCATTAAACTTGTGATTATCTTGACAAAGTGAAGATGCTTGGGATTACTGTCAGACGTCCTGATGTGTGTGGCTCTAAGTTGCACTCAAGCAAAGTCTACCTTTATATGTAGCCCATTAGGTTCACCAGCCTGAGCGTACGTCATTGGTCTGATGATCATAAGTTATAAAAATTCTCTACATATAATGACTCTTCTTACCAAGTGGTCATATGGACAAATCAATACCAAATTTAGCTGTAGTTTTCAAGGTATTAAAATTTTTCCTATCTAATTTGCACATCAAGAAACTCTTAGACACACATGCAGCTTTAGTGACTAAGACATCAAATTTTACGCATGTTTTAGGGAATAATTCATTAGCTATAAAGGAGGATTTGCTGAAAGGCATTAAGGCAGGAATAGGAACTAAGTCAAGTTCAAATTTGTCTGAATCAAAATTATATATTACACACATTTTCGGAAAATTCTGAAATGCAGATGCACTTTATTTCAGCAGAATGTGTATTTCATAATTCAAAGTAGCTTTACTACAATTGGTAATATAGGATAATGTTAAAATATCATCAAATT
This sequence comes from Cavia porcellus, assembly GCF_034190915.1. NCBI lineage: Eukaryota > Metazoa > Chordata > Mammalia > Rodentia > Caviidae > Cavia > Cavia porcellus. The sequence continues at coordinate 43,975,810 of NW_026947493.1, forward strand.
TGCATTAATATTTTTGCATGATTTGCCAAGCATATTAATCCCTTACTCCTCCAAGTAATAGCAACTGAACCTAAACTGTGCTGTTTCAGAGGAGCATAGCAAGGCAAAGGGAGTGCAGGGCTGATTATTGCTGGGGACCACTACCCAGCAGCTCAGAGCAGGATTTAAATTTTACTAATTGGCTTTCTATGTTTCTGTGCTATCTGTGAGTCTCTCCTAGACCTCAGGCCCTTGTCTGGCGATGGGAGCTGATTCATAGTAAGTGAACCTCTATGAATCACTGGTCCTGTCTGAGGCCTGTAGTGGCCTGTGAGCCCAGAGATACCTCAAAGGACAAGATAAAGCCACAGCTGAAGACACCTTGGCTCCAACACTAATTAAGTAAATAGAGACTGCAGCTGTAGGCATCTCACCCCTGCAGCCTCAATCCTACCATAAATATTTTCTTGGAGGTAAGATGGTTCTCCTAAATTGGCTTAACCTACTACTTGGGACAGTCTTTGAAGTGACTCCCAGGGTCCTACTCAGTTCCTGTGCTTTCCTCAGTTTCCCTACCTTTTGTCTTAGTCCTTATAAAAGTGGGCCAATCCAGAGAATGCTTTGTCACAGCCCTCAGAATCACAATCTCAACTAAAGGATTTTGACCCTCTTGGAGCCCTAAAAATTATACAATTTGTCTCTTTTTATTTAACCTCCACCATACACTCATTTGGAAGATCGAGGATCTAGGTCAGGACCCCATAGATTATAATCCCCATCCACCCCGTGCTCTTCCTCTTGGCCCAGCTCTGTCACTGCTGTTCCTTGGAAGCACACCTTGCTTTAATTTCCTGATCCTTCTCAATGTTGCCATTGTTGCTATAATGCTTCAGTGGCTTCAATGTTTCTGGTAGCCCTTCTACAAAACAATTGTTATTTGTTGTAGTAAATACTTGCATTCACTATATCTACATTATAGTATTTTTTCATTATATATGTAACATATATTTTAAATTTTATTAATAGTTTGTTAGGATTTCTCATTGTTGTTAGTACTCTAAAATGCATAGGTTTTAGAATTATATTATTAACCTAATTTTTCTCAAAAGCTCTGTTATTTTTAGTGTACAATATGATTTTCTGGATCTACACACTGTTTTAAATCATTTACGTACTTGTTTTTCTTTCTGAAAATAGGAATGCTAAAGAATGGACAATTTTGGTTTTGAATTTGGAAGCATCAATGTTGCTTTTCAGTACTGCATCAAAAGGCTTGATTTATGCATCACACAATTCTTTTTTTTTTCCTTATTAAGATAGGGTTTCACTATGCAGTTCAGGGTGGCCACAAACTCACTTTGTAGCCCAGGTTGTCCTTGAATTCACAGTGATCCTCCTGCCTCAGCCTCCTGAGTGCTGGGATTACAGGAATGAACCAGCACACCTGGCTGAATCACACAATTCTTACAGCATCAGATACACAATTCTTTTAATCCAACATCGGATTATATACCTGTCAGTTAACTGTGTTGCTCAATTTCTGTTTGACAAATATATAAAGAGCCTTGAATCAGACTAGGAACTTTATCCAAAAAGCACAAAATGAAAGAGATATTATGCTTATGGTATAATATATAAGAATGAGAACTCTTATTCTATCATCATCATCATTATCATCAAACATTTCACCATTTTAAATAAACAGTTCAATAATATTAAGTATATTTATGTTGTAAAATATATTTTCAGAATTTTTTCATTCCAACAACTCCCCTTTTCTCTTCTCCACTATTATTTAAAATTCCTGACCATTTGCCAATTGAGCAGGTGGTGATTGTATGAATATTTAAAATGGCCTTTAGCTTGTAGGGTTGTAAAAGTTCAGAGAACCAAAGGAATTAGCTTTAACCAGGTCTGAGATAAAATCTAAGACAAAGGAAAATCGTTCCAACTCTAGCTACAGAAATGTGGTCAGGAAGTACATCAGAATCCCCGGTGTATCAATTAATAATTCACAGAGAAGAATTCTTTGATAGAGGTTAGGTTGACCTGATGACTTTCACAGCAACTATGAATCACAAACTGCTTTTGCTGTTTAGCATTACAATATCATGGTCCAGCAAAAAGAGCACTAATTTAGGAGTGGTACACCCTGGCAGTTGCTTTCCTGTTAAATGTCAATGAAAAAGTTATGTACTAGGTAATGTAATGTATGTAAAGTTATGTAATAGGTACTGCAAACATCATACACCTAAAAAGATGCCTGGAGTTTACTCTTTCTGAATAATCTCAGTGAGCATTCATTTAGGAATATTTAGAGGATCTTTTCCTTGAGACATTATGCTGCTTTCCACTTTCTAAATGTCTAATTGGTGTAATGTTATCAAGTCATCAAATGTTATGACTTTATGTTATTTAATGTGAATTGCAGATATAGTTCACTGCTTCTATCATGCTTATCTCTTATATGAAACTTTTCAAGTTTCTTCCAATAATCCCCAGTGTCTACCTGCATTTAAGCAGTGTCTATTGCTTTTTCTTCCTTACTACTTGGCCACCTTCCATTTAATATAAATCATGAGTATGCTGTATTTCATTCTAGAAGCCATTTGTAGATACTTTAGAACTATTTTTCTGGCTATCAGAAATGATGCCAAATTATTTTAAAACCTGTTTGCTTCATTTTATATCAGCAATAAAGATTTCTAAAATGTACTTGTTTTATTTCTTTTTAAATTTTGCAGTAGTGGGAATTGAACTCAGGGCATTCACACAAAGCTACAACACTGGCTCGTGTGTTTCTTTTTTTTAATTTAAAGAGGGTAAAATTAAACATAACATAACAGAACAAAACAGATCATAAGAAAACAAGTTAAGAAACAGATTTCAAAGCAAGACCACTGGAGATCTTCACTGTCCATCATATTGTCTCGTTTTCTTCCAAATAGTTGTCCATATCTTCACACACAGTGAATTCATACTGAACAAAATAGTACTAAACTGATCAAAACAGGATGATGAAGGCATTTTAGGTTTTCAAGACCAGATAAAAAGGAACTCAGCAATGACTGCCGTAATGTCTCTTGTTCTCTTCAAAATAGCTGACCATATCTTTACATATTGAAATTAAACAAAAGAAAACAGACTAATATCACTATGGACAGAGAATATAGTATTTCTAGTTTTTAACATGACGTTACAAAATTAGCACTGGATATCTTAGTGTCTCATTTTCTTCAGAGTATCTGTTCATTACATTATACATTATAGAATCTATTCTCATAAGCTGTTTAGAAGTTCTATACATGCATGAATCTCTACATGTATACCTATCCTTTCTGTATTAGAGGGAAAAATAAATCAAAACAAGATAACAACACAAATTCCTAGAAAAACATGAAATGAAAAGGACATATAAATCTACAATACTAGGTGATCTACAGTGGTTACTATGATGTCTCTTATTTTCAATAGAATTGTCTATATCATCAGGCATAATATAATTGAACATAGTACTAAGTAGCAATATTAATAAAAACAAAACAATGGAGACATTATAGGACTTCAAAAGCAGTTAATAATCAAACCAGAATGGTTATCCTATTGCATCTTGTCATCTTCAGAGTAGTTGCCTCTGCTCTTGGATTTGATGCTATCAAGCATTCCAAATTTGAATAAAATCAGTCAAGACAAAGCAGTGATCTAACAAACCAGATCAGTCATACTCAGACAGTGTAAGTAATACAGGGCTTCAGGTTAAGTTAATAGGAAATTAAGGATAATTACTGTAATTTTTGGGATAGCTGTCTGTGCCCTCAAATCTAGTATGAGTAGACAGACTGGAACAGAATAAAATCAAACTAAACAGAGTGAGAAGACTAAGGTGGCTTTTAAATGTGGATACACTATTAACAATACCCTCTGTCTTCCTTTTTTAGACAGTTCCTCCCTTTTCCCTTTCTCAGGGTGCTTTGTACATTTTAGGTCCCACTAACTCCTTTAGTTTTTAGATTAGGGAGCACCCACTATCTACCTAAGTGGTTCTGAACCTTTTTACCCCTGAGCTTGATCTTAAGCTTAATTCCTTTACCTACTAAAGCCTCAAGGTTTTCCTTCCTTATAGTTGAGTAGTTCTCCACTGCACAAAAGTGTCATGACTTTCCAACCTATCTGCAGCTCCTGGATGAGCTGTCCCTATTTCTCTCTGGTTCCCTGTCACATAGAGCATTGTTTTTCATCTTTGACTTTCAGTTCATTAACCCTCTTTCAGTTTAATTATATTTCCTATTCAGAGTATCTCAATGGACCCTATCTCCTGATCTACTCTGCCTGTGTTTCTTTTTGTTAGTATATCAAGGCCATCTGTGTTTATGGTTATAGCCAGTCTTCTCTGCTTAATCAGTTTAAATATATTTCCTATTCGGAGTATCTCAGTGGACCCTATCTCCTGATCTACTCTGCCTGTGTTTCTTTTTGTTAGTGTATCAAGGCCATCTGTGTTCATGGTTATAGCCAGTCTTCTTTGCTTAATCTCTGTTATGTTATTTTTCTGCTGTGGGTTTTCTACTTTTATCCTTCATTCCACTGTCCACCCCATTCATTGAGATTTCTTTGCTACTGTTGTTGGAATCCTGCTGATTTTTTTTCTCTCTAGAATGTTCTTCAGTATTTTTGGTAGGGTTGGATTAGTGGTCACCAACTCCCACAGTTCCTCTTTGTCATAGAAACACCCTGCTTCTCTATTAATTTTGAGGGACAGTTTTTCAGTGTACATCAATCTGGGTTGGGAGGTTATTTTCTTTCAGTGCTTGGAATACTTCACTCCAAGCTTTTCTTGATTTGATAGTTTGTGTTGTGAAGTCTGTCATGATTTTGATGGGCTTTCCTTTATAAGTGATCTGTTTCTTTTCTCTGACAGCTTTTAATATTATTCTGTTCTTGTGATGAATTTCTGGGATCTTGATTATTGTATGTCTGGGTGTAGATATGTTTTGGTTGTAGCTGGTTGGAGTTCTATATGCCTCATATATTTGAATATCATTTCCTTTTCCTATGCTTGGGATGCTTTCCTTAATTATTTCTGTGAATAGTCTTTATATTTCATTTGTGTTTACTCCTGCTTCTTTGCTCATATTTTTTATTCTTAAGTTATGGATCCTCTTGTCATTTTCTAGCCTTTGTAATGTTACTTCCTGGCTCCTTGTTAGTTTTAAAAGATCTTTCCTTTCACAATCATACTTAGCAAATATATCTTCAACTTTTGAAAGTCTCACTTTAGTTTCTGTTAAGGAATTTTGCTAGCTTTCAATGTAATTTTAATTTCCTGGTAATCTGTTTGGATCTGTTTCATATTTTCTAGATTTTGTTTATATTTGTCATCAAAGCTTTCTCTCCTTTTTCTGGGTTCCTCCATTCTTCCATCTGTGTCTTCTTGAGAGGTGCTTAGCATTTCTTTTATTAATCTTTTATATCTTGCCTCAATTGAATTAGAATTTCAGTTTTAAATTTCAGCTATGAGGTCCTGAAGGTATTTCTTTATTTCTGAAGATGCTTGTGGCCGATATTGCATGTTTGCTGCCCTTGATCTTTTCTGCATTTACCTCTCCTAGACTTATTTTCCCTGCGTCAGTGGCTGGAGGCTTCTTCATGCTTATTTCTCTTTTCATGTTTCTGATTTCCTTTAGACAGGTGTATGGTGGTCTCAGGCCCTTTCCGTATTGTTTACAGTATTCTGAAGCATGCTGACTAGGGGATTGCTGCCCTCTCCAGTTTACTGTTGATCTGTGAGGTGTATGCAGGGATGATGTGAGCTGGCCCCTCTCCTCTGAGCCAGTCAACCAGTGATGCTTTCAGCATGTTAGTCGGTGCTGTGCGGATGTCCCAGGTTTGGGACAGTTTTGGATCCTGACCAGAGGCGTGACCCAGCCCAAGCAGATCCCACCAGTCCTCTTTGAACCAGGAGCAGCTGACTGAGGCCACTGCAGTTCCAGGTTCAGGCCCATCCTGCCAAACTCCAGTGTGTTGTCCAGCTGGTCACCCGCTCCATGGGACCCAGTTCCTAGCAGCTCTCCACATTGGTTCCACTCTCCGTTGTGCCACATACTCCTGCCAAGGGCTTTGGGCTCATCAATCCCCAATTTTGGCACTACCGTGACTTCAGTACAACCATGAGTTATCTCACTCCATGGTGCACGCAGCACAGCACAGGACCGGCTCCAGTGAGAGTGCATTTGGTTCCAGCCTTTTCTTCCAGTCCTCACTTTTCCTTCTTCTTATCTTTTTTTTTTTCTTTTTCTTTTTCCTCAGTTTCTTCCTGGGTCAGGAGAATTCCTCTCCTTTCATCTGGTCTTCTCCATGGTGTTAAATTCTAGTGTCTGAGTTATTTTTCTCAGAGAGGCTCTCTACCCTGCTACCTATCAATCTGCCATCTTCCCAGCAAGTCTGGCCCTTATGTTTCCTCTACTTTTTAAAAAAATATTTTAAGACAAGATGTCACTAAGTCACTTAATTGTACAGCTTGGATTTAAACTTGTGATCTTCCTACCTCAGGCTCCTAAGGTGCTGGAATTATAGGAGTGTGCTGCTACATATACTTGAATCCTATCTTTTAGTTTTTTTTTTTAAAAGTGATGTAATTATCTACTGATAATTTAAATTTTAAATTATCTACTGATAATTTAAAAATAATTCCATAAAGCACTGGATTATACATATATATTTTCTCTGTTAAAAATGTAGTGGCTTTAAAAAAACTGTATGGTTAAATTAGAATTACATATATGTTTATGTGTGTCTTATTAGGATGATGTATGCATACTGTAGAAAAATTGATCTTATCTAAAATGCTATTCATTGATTTCTCCACAGAACTCTTGTTTTTTCCATATTTTCATTTGAGTTGAAGGATTTGTTATCCATATAATATTGCATCCAAACCATAAGTCTAAAAGCTACCCTTAATACCTCTTCCTATTCTATACTCCAATGGGTTTCCAGGTAGATTCTCTCTTTTAGCCTTCAATATTTTCTTGGTCTATTTTATTACACTATTGGATGCCCCTGGTTCTATATTGAGCGGACAAAAAATAAGTAAAAGATTATAAAATTAAGATTACAAAACCAGCAACAGGTCACAGGAAGGGGCTCAGGCAAATGAGGGAGCCTTGAAGCTACACTTGGTCAGTCTCTTGATATATCTATCCCTGAATTATCATGTTCAATGATTTGTTGAACTGCTTATTAAATTTTCTTAGTCTGCTGGAGTTACTAGGCTAGGTTTCATGGAGATTTTTTGAATCACTGAATAAAATCATATTTTTAGATCTTTTTGATGATAGCCATTCTAATTGGTGTGAGATGATAATTTATTGAGGTTTGATTTGATTTTTTAAATTTGTATTTGATTAGTACATGTCTGCAGTATACAAAGTTTATATTCATCTTGGGGATAGCTGCATGTACAAAAACACAACTTGTTTCTTTTTAAAAAAATCCCTTTTTATCTGTATGTATCTGAAGTATAGTAGTATTGAACATTTTCTTAACATTTGTTGACCATTTTATTTCTTCTCTTTAGAAATGTCTGTTCAGACCATTTGCCCATTTTAAAATTATATTGTTTTTCTGCTGCACAGTTCCTTATGTATTCTGAATGTTAATTTCTTATCAGATGAGAACAGATTACAAATGTTTTCCCCTATTGTGCAGGGAGGACATAATAAGTAAAATAAACCAGGCAGAGAAATCCAAATACTATTCATAATTGGAAGTTTAATAAGTTGATATTATATAAGTAGGGAATAGTTCAGTAGTTATTGGAGGCTATTCTGGGGAGAGAAGGATGAAAAATGATTAATGGTTATAAAATGTAAATAGAATTCAGTTCTAGTATTTTATAATACAGTAGTGTGAATATAGTTAATAATTTATTCTATATTCCAAATAGCTGGAACAGAGGATTTTGAATGTTCCTAACAAACACTACACACACACACACACACACACACACACACACACACACACACGCATATGCACACACACATGTACACGCACACACACACAATAGATGTTTGAGGTTATGGATATGCTACTTACCCTAATTTGATTGATGTATATAGTATTTGTGTGTCAAAATATCACACTATATCCCATGAATATACACAATTATGTGTCATCTAGAAATGTTTGTTCCCTGTAGCCCAGTGATTCCCATACTTTTCAAGCCCACCAGAATAAGCCTGAGGAACTAGTTAAACTATTAGTTGATGGGCCCCACTCCCATATTTACTTACTTGCTAAATCTGAAGTGAGGCCTGAGAGTTACATTTTTAAGGTGAGAGTTATAGCCAAGTTATAAGAATATAATAATTTTAAGTCTGTACTTTCAATAAACAACAAATTATGGACTTATACATAGCCTTTTAAAATGTAATATATACTTCATTGATAATGTAATTAGCAATGTTTACTGAATGAATATATAATATTTGTATTTTCAAGTTAATGACATAGATCTACTTTTAGAACACATTTTAAAAGGAAAAAAGAATAATAAACATAATTTAAAGACTCAGATTATTTCCTGTATTATATATTCTATGCAGTAATCAAGGAGACATTTAACAATGATGTTACAAGATTCTTTTTCTAGACCAGGGATTATTGTTTTTCTTGTAACAAAGATAAAAGCCAAATAATAAAGAATAAAGAATACCTATGAGATGTCACTTTGTTAATATCATGCCAAAAATGATATGCATTTTTAATATAAGGAAAATGTATGACAAACAAAATATTTTATATTGAATTTCATGATTCTAAGGTCTAACAATGAAATCAAGACTAATTTAATTTTGAAAAAAGCAAAGGAAAATAACAGTAGAGGTGAAGTACAGCATAATGTTAACATTTTATGAATAATAAAAGAAAATTAGTTTAATATGAAAAGGCTTTTAAATATTAATAGCAATAATACTTGTGCCTAAGGAAAGTGAAACACTGCATTTGCTTATCTAGGGATTTAGATTTTTTTTTGTATTGAGGAATAAGAGAAAGAAAAGAAAGAAGAAGGAAAAATGAGAAATAAATTAGAAGAGACTTTGAAAGACTGCAGAGTTCAGGTAGTTCTACCATAGTGTCATTTAGGTTTTGAACTACTTTTTTGATATATGATTGACATTTACAAAGCTGACCAAATTAGGCATGGAGACACATGTGTGTAATCTGAAAACTTGGGAGACTGAGTCAGAATGATTGACATGAGTTTCATGCCAGCCTGGGCTATGTAATGATTTCAAGGCCTGCCTGAGCTACATGGTGAGAGCCTGTCTCAAACACACACACACACACACACACACACACACACACACACACACACACACTAAAATAAAAAGCTGGTGACTTTAGAGGTATCTACGTGAAACTACCACAGCTACACCATAAACATGTCCATTACCTCTGTAAATTTCTTTCTGCCCTTTTAACTGTTTTGTATATATGCTTTAGAAGTAAGAACATCTTTTAATTTTTTGAACAACATAAGATATACCCTCAGCAAAATTTTAAGTATCTAATGCAGCATTAACATGGACACTGCTATACAGTAACTCTCTAAGATTTACTCATCTTGTATAACTGGAACTGCACCCTGTGACAAATGTCTCCCTATTTTCCTTTCTCTCCCCTGCTCCTGCAACTACCATTCTACTTTCTGCTTCAATAGGTTTGATTATGTTAGATTCCTCATCTTAGTGCCAGAATAAACAATAACTGCTGCCAGTATCATCTAGTGACTCCTAGCTGGGCTAACTCACAGAAATTGCTCAGGTGGTGATGAGCCCAGGCAGTAAGCAGCAGGGGAAACAGCCACTCTGAGATTCGCTGTCCAGACAGTGGAATATAGTATTGTAAGGAAGACAAGAAGGAAGGAAGTGGGGCCACTGGACGCAGGAAGAATCTGAAGTTGAAAACTGAGGCTCACAGAGAGAATGAAGCAAGAAACTACAACCAAGAAGAAGAAGGTGGCTAGTAGTAACTTCTCCTTGAGTTGGGATTCGCTGCATGAGAGGGGCAGTTCAAACTGTGGATACATGGTGACAGTGATGACTGGTGACGCTGGAGGTTACTGCAGAGAAATGCAGTAGTGGAGGGGGAGCAGTGGATATGAAAGACTGCACCGACTGGCAGAGAGTTCAGAGGACTTAGTCCCCCCACAAGAGAGAGCAATTGGCCAGGAGCTGTCTTGGAGATGGACCCACTGAACTCAGAAACTAGAACTGCTGCCAGTATCATCTAGTGACTCCTAGCTGGGCTAAGACTCACAGAAATTGCTCAGGTGGTGATGAGCCCAATGAGGCTGGTCTTGGGACAGGACTGCTGAGATTATTTACTACCCAACCAAGAAGCTACTGCTGGCTTGCTGGGATAGATGTGCATGAATGGAGACTCTGTCTCCAAAGTTGTCTACTAGTGAAACCAGAGAGAAACCTGAAGTGGAATTTTTCTTCTCCCCTCTTTCTCCTTCATTATTTGATGTTGTTTTTATATCAGTATGAATGTGGTTTCTAGCCTCTTTGTAGTTGTGGTTCTGTTTTATTTCTTTTATTTCTTCTATCTCTTTTTCCCTTCAGTTTCCCAAAGTTGGCGTGATCCTCCTTTGTCCTTTAACCTTATTTCTAATCTCTTTCTCTTCTTCCACTTCTTTATTTTCTCCTTAATTCATTTAATCCCTGAGGGCAAAATTGACATATTAAGGACTTGTATATTACATATAATTTTCTGGCTTGCTTTAGATTTTGTTATATAACCATAAATCTAGTTCATATGGTTAAAAGTGGCAAATTAAGGTAACCCTGGTTTGTCATTTTCTAGGATGTGTTTGAGACCACTATAGCCAACATTGACATAATTGTTCTAAATGGCTGTTGGTCCTGGTATTCCATGACTGAGATTGACTAAGGATTACAGAAAATACTGTGGCAATACAAAAGAACAAGAGAATGGGACAAACAAGCACCAACTTCTCATCTCCAACAAACTGAAGAAGTAAGATCTTCCAACAGACTCAAAACCCAAAAACCAGCTATACTTGGGAGATACATCTGAGAAGCAGTCATCACCTAGGGGTCATAAATACTAGCAATAAAGCAACTCACCATAGGCAATTTACAAGCTTCACTCTAGGAATTAAACTGAAAATAGAAATAAAAGAAAATGATAAGACTTTTACACAAATGCAACTCCAGACATCCAGTTCACCAAGGGTATATGTGGAGCAATGATGTGGGACAAACCGAAAGCCTCCCACCAGGTCTCTATGAAGTGATAACAACAAAGAAATTGAATGGAGCTCTGGAAAAAAAATCAGAAATAATCTCTTGTATAATTACAGAGATGGTGTCTAAAATAAAGACCATGCTTAGTGACACTAGAGCAGATACAAATACACAAATGTATACACAAAATAGAGGAGCTCAAGCAAATTGCAGAAGCTCAGCATAGGAAAAATTGAATCCATAAAACAGATTCAAGCAGATATCCAGGAGAATAAAAATCCCATTAAGAGTATTTGAAGCAAGTTAGGCCAATGTGAGGACAGGATCTCAGATACTGAAGACAGACTTACAGTTAATGATCAGGAGAAGAAAGATTTCTCAAAAATACTAAGGAATCACTAGAAATACACCCAGCAGTTGCTGCATGAGACAAAGAAGAATAACTTAAAATTAATTGGAGTCAAAGAAAAAGCAGGGATACCACAAATGGTATTAAAAAAATGTTCAGAGACGTCATGGCAGAAAACTTTCCTGGTAGAGAAAAGGAATTTGACATACAGATAGGTGACGCACATAGAACTCCAACTAGTCATGATAAAAAAAATCTACAGCCAGGCATACCATAGTCAAGGTTCCAAAAATTCAACACAAGAATAGAATCTTAAAAGCTGTTAGGGGAAAGGAACAAATCACCTATAAAAGAAAGCCCATCAGAGTCACAGCTGACTTCTCAGCACAAACTCTCAAGTCAAGGAGAGCTTAAAGTGAAGTACTCCAAATTCTAAAGGAAAACAACTTTTAGCCCAGATTGATGTACCCCCAAAAACTACCTTTCAAAACTGATGGATAAATAAGATTCTTCCATGATAAAGATCTGAGGAAATTTGTAACCACCAAACCAGCATTCCAGAATATTTTGAAGGACATTCTAGAAGAAGATAATAAGGACTACAGCTCCATGAGCCCCAATAGAAGAAATCTACCAGACAAAACTATCTTAGTGACATCATATAGTATTTGTTTTTCAGGTGTATTTCACTGGTTTATTTTACTGAGCATAAGGTCTTGAAGGACTATATATGCTGTCATAAATGACAGAACTTTCTTCTTTGAAAATGCATAGAATAAGTACCTGACAGTATTTTTAAGTATGATAAATGTAGATTTAACTTTCTTAGAGTCTGCCAAACTATTTTCCAGAATGGGTATAATGTTTTATATTCCCGATCACCAGTGATGTATATATAAACCAATTTCCTTACATTTTTGCCAGCATTTGGTATTACCACTATTTTCAATTTTAGCCATTCTCCTAATCAATAACTCCTTGTTTCAATTTGCATTCCCCAAAAAGCTAATGATTCTGAACATCTTTTCATGAGCATATTTCCCATCTATGTATCCTCTTTGATGAAATATAAATTCATGGTTAAGTGTACAATTTTAAAAAACATAAGTCTCTTAAATTTATGGAAGTATACTTTCTCATATTTTGAACTACTTAGGACAACTATCCCCTTTTCAGAAAGAGTAAAGTCATTTAGACTTGCTCTAAATTATGGCCACACAAAAATATCAACTACCTGCAAAGGCCCACTTGGCTTTACCTGAAAATAATCTCCATTTCTAAACATATAGTAAAGAATTTTTAATTAAAAACATTGGAGAGAAGAGGCTTATTTGAATACTCTGTATAATATAATGTCAATATGCCTTTACATAAATTTGCAAACTTCTGGGAGTATATTTAAGCCTGTAATGACTTTAGCTAATGAAATCCAGCAAAGAATTCAAGTTGGTATTTTTGATTATTTGATATAAGAGAATTATTGCTTTAAGGTTTTCTTTTCTTCTACATATTTTATCTGCAACATGTAAACACAATTTAAGACAAAAAAGTCCTTCTGAATTTCCTTTTTTCCAAATCATTTTCAATTAAACAAATATGGTCATGGGATTTATAATTGAGTTTTTTTCCCTTTAGCTATTAAAATAACTAAGTTCACACATAAAGAATTAGAGAAACAAGGCAGCGTATACATTGAGATTCAGAAATGGAACCAGGGCAGAATCTGGTTATTTACTAAAGCTTAGGCAAGTGTTGATCAGAATACAGTGACTGTTTCACTTACAAAATTCTGTGTGCTTAGTGAAAGCTTTTTTCTGTGGCTTAAGGGTCACAAATACCATGGGACTAGAACAACAACTTTAACCTTGCAGCACTCAGAAGAATATGCTATTTACCACATGTACTCAATTTATATTAACACAAATTAGTCTAAAATATATACTAATACTTTTGAGCAATTTATAAAACAATGAGTTACAAGAACACCAAAGTATCTGAAGGTCCTGTTTCTTAATTACATGGTAAGCTCTTGGATAATGACAATCAACTTGGTTAAAATGAGCTCATTTTCAGTTGTATTTTGTTTTAATTAATAAAATAGATGACTATTAATAGATTTTGAATTAAACTATTTAATTTATGGGGTTGTAAAATCTCAGAACAACATAAATTCATATTTATGTCATCCCTTTATAAAATATATTTGAGTCAATATTATAATAAACAGTTCCAGGAAGTTAACCTTTTAATCATTTATTAATTACTCATATGTTCATATGTTATTAAATTTAATATGTGATGAAGCTAGTGCTTCTTGATTTTACTAAGCAGTATCAATTGAAGATCTTTACATCTGGCTCACATGGATTTAAGCTACCATCACTTGTAAGATGTGTCCCAATTTCAGAAATGTTAAAATATGAAAGATGTAAACATCTTAGAACTGATTGAATGTGATAGTATAATAAGCATTTGTTGAGCACCTATTCTGTGCCAGGCCCTATGCTAACCTGTGGAGATCGCAAATGAATAAGATGTAGAGCACATATTATACAAATTTATAACACGGAGAAAACACAGGAAAATAATTTCATGGATAAAGAGTAAAAATTTCTAATTATTGATTTAGTTTTTCTTTAGTTTGAAATATAAGAAGCCTACTGATTGCATGTATATTTAAGGAAATGTTGATTACACTATTGCTAAAAACTGTCAATAGTTTTGTAAGTTTAGAGGGAATAACTTACAACAATCTTGTATTTCTCAAGTGCTTAGAATAGCATTTTCTCACAGGTACTTTCAAGTTTGTATAGTTTCCTAACACTAGAGTAGAAAAAGCAACTATTTTTCTCTTGGGTCCTTATATTAAGAAGTGACCTGAAATTCACCTCATGAATTTGTTTAGTAAATATTTTATCATCTTGCAGCTGAAATAAAATTTAACATTTTAGCTTTGAAGGAGAACTATTAAAAAATAAAGATAAATGAGTCTTAAAATAACACTAAACAGAGTACTTGCATTTATTTAGGTTCCCAAAATATTGCTGAGTAGTCAGTATAGTTGCTTATGATAGAAATTGCAGTTTTCAAGCTTGACCCCTTGGCTTGCTGCAATATATGGTAGACTCCTGAAGGATGTGTAGTGTGTGTGTGTGTGTTGCACACTTACCTGTTATAGTATTATGACATATTGTATATAGTATAATAAAAAAATAAACAGTTTAGTCAGGGTTCTACAGAGAGATGGGATCAATGAGATACATACAGATATGTGAAAAGGGATTTACTAAACTGGCTCAAATAATTTTGGAGGCAGACAAGTCCCATTATAGGCTCTTCAAACTGAGTCCCTGGCTCAGTCCAAGTTTGGAGGCCTCAGAACCAAGGGAGGTAAGGGTATCACTCTCAGTCTGAGGTTAAAGGCCTGAGAGCCTGTGGGGGCTACTGGTGTGAATTGTACAGATAAAAGACTAGAGAACCTGTGTCTCTGATGTCCACATGCAGGAAAAAAAAGGACATCTGGCTCCAGGACAGAGGACTTGAATTTGCCCTTCCTCATGACTTTTCCTGTCCTGGCCCACAGTGGCTGGGATGGTGCCTACCTTCACTAAATGTGGATGCTCCCCATTCAGCACAATGACTTTTCTGGGAGTTCCACACAGGCAGACTTGGGGCATGTGAGGAAATACCATACAGGCAAGTGAAACCATCTGAATTTTCTTTTCTGCAGAAAATGAACTGGCTCAATTCCTGCTGAAGCACTGAGAATAATGAGTAATTTACTGGGTATCTGAGTATGCCTTTAGCTAGGCAAGTTGACAGTGTGCTAGTTGACACCAAATTCCATTGGCACAGTAAGTATTTGTTCTTTGTCCCCAGTACCTGGTACAGAGCTTCTCAAACCCTTGAAATTTATTGTATTTTGTTGGCTAATGGTATGGTTCATGGAGAGGCAGGATCCTAAATAGCTTCGAGATGAGGACTGGTCATTAGAGAAACCAACTATATTATTAGACATTAGAACTTTCCCATGAAAGTTCTCCCTGAGAAAGGGAGAGGCACCAGAGACTGAGTTCATTCTCCAAGAGCCTTAATTTAATTGATTATGTCCACATATTGAAACATTTATAAAGGCTTCCAAAAGGACAATGATAAAGAGTGTAGAGTTGGTGATCACACTGAGCAGCTTAAGGGTGGTACACATTCAAAGAGGACTTGGACGTCTTCCCACCCCTCCAGCTTGTTCTACCAGATTTATTTAATCTGATTGTTCCTAGGTATTTTCTCTATATAAATAGGTAACTGTAGATAAAGTATTTGCTTGAGTTCTGGGTTATTCTAGCACACTGTTGAACCTGAAGAGTGTATAAAAGAAAACTCTGAATAGAGTTTTCTTTTGAGCTGAGCAGAAGTGTGGCAGCCTGGGAATCCCATTTTCAATTGGCATCTGGAGGCAGGGTTATGGAAGTGAGCTCCTAACTTGTGGTGTCTGTGCCAACTCTAGGAATTAATGTCATAACTGAATTACTGGACATGCATTTGGTGTTGGAGAATTATGGAATGGTGTGGAAAAATGATACCACGCTTGGTGTCAGCAAATATACATTTATTGTACTGGGTTACTAATTTTCATGTCAAATTCACATATTGCTGTTGGAATTTCTTTGTCCAAGAAAAAATGAGGGAAGTGGGAGTTCCTGCCAGGTAAAGACTTAGCAGTGTGTGGATTCTTTCTTGTTTTCCTCTCACCTGCTATGATAAGCCGTAACGATCTATGCAGAGGCTGCTCATTCAGACTGAGTCTCACAGGGATGACCATATACAATGACAGTGGATGGACTGAATGACAGTGGATCTGACAGAAAGCAACCTGATTGTTAAGGCTTAGGCATAACTGGCCTTCATAGCCTAAACTAGTTTACATTAGCTCATGTTCAGATAATATGGAATGAGGGATTTATTTTGGGAGCTGGAGTTTATGTGCTCATGAGCACTAGGGAACAAGTCTAGGAAAAGGTGTTGTCTCTGTTGTGATAGAACTGGAGGTAATGTAGATCTGGAAGAGGCAGAGAGGAAGCAAAAGCCTGTCTCACCACCTTCACAGTCAGGTTTCTTGCTTGCTCATGATCCATCCATTGTTTTTGTATGTGGTTATCATTGTGAGACCAGGCTGCATGAGCAGCCTCTGCATAGAGCATTACGGCTTATCATAGGCAGAGAGGAAGGAAAAAGCACACAGTACCTCCATTTCTACTGTGTGAGCACCTGCAGGAGGAGCTGACATCGTGTACTACAGAATTTCATGCATACCTGCACAGAACTGGAGTGAGGTGAGGGAGGAGACTCAGGTGGGCTGCTTTGGGAGGTCAGCAATCACGTGTGAGCTTCGGGTGCCTGTTTCCTGATGCAGATCTCAAGGCAGACTTGCTGCCTCTTTATCTATAAAATCTCCTGCAATTTCTCCTGGGGAACCTTGACTAAGAACTGGATGGGAAGTTTGGGGAGCCTAATTCTAGTTTAGGTAAGCTGATACATACAAAATCACCAGTGTTGTGAAGCACACTTCAGGGGAGAAAATGCTTGTTCTACTACAAGATAAACCTCAGCTCCTAAATTTTTATGGGAGCCTCAGATTTTGCTGCACTCCTAGGATGTGAACAGAAGTGATGCATACCGTTTCCACTTTCACTCCAAAATGATGCTTGGCTTAGCTGCTGCCTCCAGGCCACTGTTAACTGCTTCCATTGGCTCTCTAGCAGCAGTTGGAGTCAACGCCCTATTTTCTAACCAGTCAGAACCAGTGTCTAACTTCTGAGAGACTGGCACTATCTGGTCAGGAAACCCCTCAATTCTAGGATGGCTCAAACCTGCAGGCTGCTTGCTCAGAGCCTGTGGTACTAAAATCATCTGTGGTTCCTCCTTACAGACGAATTCTGGCTCTGCAGGACTCTTCCTGCAAGTTTCTGAATCTAATAATTCTACTATATCCTCTTTGTTCATGAGCCCAGCATGAAGCATGAATTAGATGTTTGCTATTAGTTTTACTAAAATTTTAGAAGCAAATAGACTTCTAGTTAAACTTATTAAACCTTGGGGTATATCACTTCCTTTGTTGGTTTTGTGTTATGGATAAGACTGCTTATTCCTAGAAGAGGATTTAGATCCCAGCATAGCTCTGATTAAAATAAGAATTCTTATGGATTTCTGTTGCCCTGAGAACAAAAGTTCAAATCTTTATCTTATACTGCAAGGACTCAGTTCTTATGCCTACGAATCCTTACTTCACTTAACTGTGGCCTCAAAGATTGAGAGTAGTAGTACAATTTGGATACGACCAAGGGGAGCCAGAACATTCCTCCTTTAAGTCAAAAGATAGACATTCTTAACAGAGAGAGGCAAACAGTTGCACCTTAAATTACCAGGATGATGGTAAATTATTGTCAAGATCTTACTATTCCTAATACATAAACTAAAATTTATCATAGGTATAGATGTACAGCAAAAACATAGCACATACAGGGTTTGGAACTATCAGCAGATCAGGCATTTGGGGATCTTAGAATAAATACACCATAGGTAGAGGGGCTACTATAATATGTTTGAACTAAAGTATCTGTATTTTTGTTCACAATACAGGTAAGATCAGCTAGGCAATTTGCTTTTCTACTTGTTACAATCTTTACCTGGAATATTCTCATGATACCTCTGTAGGGCTAATTTGTTATAATTCAAGTTATAGCTTTATTATCATCTTTTTAGATAGGCTTTTTTGAACACCCAAAGAATTACATTCTGTCTATATAGCTATACATCTGTATATTTCTCTCTCTCTAAATATATATATATATATATATCGCATTATCTCAATCTTTAACTTCCTTGTTTACTTCAATTGCTTATTTTTTTTCCATAGATATAATAAAAAACACTGTGAAAGTATACTTATTCTCTAGCTTGCTTACTATCATACTCCTTGAACTGTTTGTTGAACAGAGAATCATTTTAGTTGTCAGTAAGTCTAAAATATATAAACCAATGCAAACTGACTACTTTTATCCTACAAAGGAACCTCAAAACACAAGGAACCTAAATATAGAACTTCTATTTTTCTGAAGACATTTAGAGCAACTGAATAACTATTTGTAATGGATGGGACATTTATGTGACACAATAATTATTCTGGCAAAAAGAATTTGGACACAAGAGGGTTAAACAAAGTTTTAATACAAAATACTGTCAAGGTAAGACAGATAACCTCAGACTGAAGAAATGCTATTACAAATAATTAACTGATGTGTTAAATGTAGGCAAATAAACAATACTAATCTAGCAATCTTAGGACTGTCATTTACCTGGTCACACTTTATCACAAACCCAAAGATGCCCATAAATAGGCCCTCAACACTGGACAAAAAAAAAGAAAAAAAGATACAGTTCTATCAAGGAGAAACAGTGTAAGGCTAAGTACGAGTATCAGTCAAAGTGATGATGTTCTCTTTTAACAAAGCCACGTTAAATTCTACTGGTGCTGGAAGTTTTACCAATATAATGTTGACTTCCATGACTTTTCAAAATTCATCCGAGGTCCCTGTGAATGAGTGATTGACTATTATAATGTCATAACTCTAGAGTTTGGAGTCGAAATTAGTACATTCCAAATATTGGAGGAATTATATTTCACAATAGTCATCTGAAATTCTACTTTGCTCTAGTAAAAAGAAAACCCACAAACTGTGAAAAAATCTTAGTGAACTGTTCCTCAGACAAAAGACTTTTGTCTAAAACATGTAAAGAATTTTAAAAAATCAGACCCCTGAAATTCAAAGACCCAGTCCAAAAATGGGCATCTGAGATGAATACACAATTCTCAGATGAAGAAATACAAATGTCAAATAAATACATGAAAACATGTTCAGCATCATTGGTCATTAGAGAAATGCAAATTAAAACAACACTGAGATTCCATCTCACTCCAGAAAGAATTTGGCCAGGATCAAGAAAACTACCAACAACAAATGCTGAAGAGGCTGTGGGGAAAAAATAACTCTCCTGCACTGTTGGTGGGAATGTAGACTGGTGCAACCATTGTGGAGGTCAGTCTGGAGATTTCTCAAAAAGCTGGGATTGGAAGCCCCATTTGACCCAGCTGTTCTACTTCTAGGCATATTCCCAGAAGAACTGAAAGCATCATACCACTGTGATATATGTGCACCCATGTTTATAGCAGCACAATTTGTAATAGCCAGATCTCAGAAACAACCTAAATGTCCATCAACTGAGGGGTGGATAAAAAAGTTGTGGTATTTACATACAATGGAGTACTACTCAGCTATAAAAAATGATCAGACTGAGATATTTATAAATAAGTGGACGCAGCTTGAGACCACACTCATGAGTGATCTGAATCAAACTCACATGTATAAATACCGTATAGTCTCCCTAGTATAAGAAATGGTAAGAGTACATAAGAGTTTATGGTAATCATGATTCCACATTACATTGCTTTGAAGCCTTATGTTTTCATTCATTAGTTGGAATGGTTTTATTCTGTTTTGCTTGATTTTATTATGTGTGATGGTATGAAAAGCTATTTTGAAGAGAACAAGACATTATGACAACCATTGCTGATTTAATATCATCTTGCTTTGAAGTCTTACCATGCTTTTGTTCTTCTGTTTCCATTGGTTCTATCATGTTGTATCTTATTGGATTTTAATATGTGTGATAGTATAAACAATTTTTTATGGAAAATGAGATAATATAGTAACCATTGTTTATTTTTGGTTATTTGGTTCTGAATGCCCTGTAATACTTTCATTCTCTTGAATGGTTTTATACTATTTTGTTATGTTTGACACTATTGTATGTGAAGGTAGGCTCAACTAGTCCAAAGACAGAGACATTATGGTAGCTACTGTTAGTATTGGGTTGTCTTGTGGTGAAGTAGTGTGTTGCTTACATTATTCTGTTCTGATCTGCTTTGTTCCGTCCTCTTTTGTCTTAATCTCTTTAAAATAAAAAAGTGAAAAAAGAAATTCTACTTTGCTCTATATATTGCTACACTCCTATGACCCCATCACACCGTGGATATTTTAAAACCATTTAATATTATATTCGTGACACCTAGAAAGATCAATGCAAAATTTTACGTAGATAGTTCATGGAATGATTTTCCAACTGAAAAATTATTCAGATCTGATACTTCTCCCACTGAAAGAATCTACTCTTTCTCTATCCACTCCAGCACATATACAGGTCATCAATGAATTCAGCCTCAGAGAAATAGCATCATCCTGACCACAGCCTATGTATTTCCGTTGGCCCTCATACACTATAATCTCTGTCATCTGAGGTGATGGATTTAGAAAGATAAATATGAAGCTTACAGATTTCTATCCACATTTGTCATTATTTTATAGGAAAAAAATTCAACTTTGTCTGCTGTCAATACTGCAGGCTAATTCTTTGTAGACATATAGACATAGACAAACTTCCTTATTTTTTGTACTCTTAGTCCTTTTAAGATTTTAACAATCTTTTTCAGTATTGGGTATTGAACCTAGGGTACTTTTACTGACTACACTCATATTTGAAAAAAATTTTTTGAGACAAAGTTTTGCTAAGTTACCCATGTTGGCTTAATTTGAGGTTCTCCTCAGCTTCCCAGAATGCTGGGATTACAGAATGCTGCCATCGTGCATGGCCTCAACAAATCTTAGTGTAAATTTCTTGTACATCATATCTTAAGCCATAGAAACACACTCTGAGTCATTCAGAGAAGGTGGAAAAATTGGAAACTTGTCTGCAGCTTCATAAACATGATTTTTATGCTAATGACTTCTATTGCTGATTTTTTAGACTAAAAAAAAATCCTGTTTCCCTGGCATACTTTTGGCAGGATTATGGTTCCAAATCTCCAAGGTAAATGCAGAAAATGCAAACTACTAAAAAATGCTATTTGTTTAACAGTGTTTGCTAAGCTCCATCATTTATAATATTTAGAAATGTTAATCAGCTTTATTTATGCTCTTGGTAGAAAACACTACCCTTCATTAACCTTGACTTTTTCAAATTTCATATCCTTTAATATACATATGAGTTAGGAGAATATACAAAACTTTCAAAATTAGGAGGATTTTCAGTCATCTGCAAAACTTTTGATCTTCGCAGGGCTACAGAGTAATAGAGTCCCTATGGGCAGAGAAAGTCTTGGTAGAACGCAATGCACCATGTTAGTGGTGGGGTGGAGAGAAGAGGATCCGGGGAGAGTGCACCTGTGATCACTGCTCACTCTTAGTCTTCTCTCTCTAGAATAGGTTGGACAGGGAAGGGAAGGGTGAAGTACAGAAACCGAGATGGCTAAACCTTCACTTATTCCTTACTTTTACTCTTAGGGTGTGGACTCCTAAGTGGGATTCCTGCTAATACCAAGGGCTTGGGGAGAATGGAAAAAGATGCCTAAGCTGCCTCATATTATCATTTCAGACATTTTCCCTACCTGGCTGTGACTCAGCATCCTCAGTGCTATCCCTGCTTGGATCCATTTCCTATTTCTTTGTTCACCTAGGCTTCATTATGAAAATTATTTTCCTCACTCATGTTGAAAACAAATAATTATCATTTTGGAGAGTGACTAGAGTTTGGCTTATCAAATACTGATTATAATTGTATTATAAACACGTAAATGTGGAAGATTCTATATAGCTGACTAAATAGACAACTTTTAAGTCTCTGCTTTTAACTCTAACTCATTTTATATGGAGCTTTCCAATTAATGCTTTAATTACACAGCTTTAATTTCCTTACTGTACCCCAAAATTTATAAATACTGCAAATTATTTCCAAAATTTCAATCTTAGTGATTTATAGTCTCCGGTAATTTAGTTAAACAACAACAAAAACAGGCAAGCAAATCCATTAGCATTGTTGAGGATACAAAATGTGGATTAGGATATTATACAATTTCAAAACGCCTCCCTCCAAAGCACTTAAAAACAACTCAGAGAATACTGGCCTGGCAGGCATTTTCACAATCAAGTAACCACAGGGAACACAGGACACAATCAAACTTGTGCCACCTGATAAGATCAATAACATAGCATCATTCTTTGAAACATAATAAGATTGTAACACAGGAAACATAAGACAAACCAAGGATTCTATAAAATAGGTGGCATGAAATTTTTGAAAGTTTCAAGGTCATAAAAATTGAGGAAAGACTGAAGAAAATTAAAAAGAGATGGCAATCCACTATTGTGATTTTGTACTAATAGTTTTTATTATAAAGACCATGATTGGGAGAGTTGGTGAGAGTTCAGCAGGGTCTGACGACTATGGATCAATGTTAATTTTTGATTTTTAGAGTCCTATTGTGATTATTTGGACAATACCTTTGTTTAAAGGAAATGCATTCTGAAGAATTCAGTGTGAGAGAGCAACTTACTACTGAGTGGTAAATGTTATATTTCCAAGTTTTCTATATGTTTATTTAACATTGTTTCAAAATAAAAAGAAGTTACTGGAAAGATACATTCTTTCTACAAGTCTGCTTCTCTTTAGAATGGCAAATCCTCAGAGTAAAATGTTACTACCATGTGGGTAAGCACAGATGTACAAAACATGGTTATCAGTTAGAAAAGTTTTTATGGAGGAAATAGAATTTTGGAAGAATTTAGATTGTTAGAGATGTCTAGGCAGTAGCTTTCTTTCTTTCTTTTTTTGATACTGGGAATAGAACCCACAACTTTGCTCTTGTCAGGCAGGTATTTGTATTGCTGAGCTAAACTCCCAGCTCCAAAGGTAGCCTTCTTATGTAAAAAACTAGTGTGAAAACAGAGAAATGGTACATAGAATTAAAAAGTGACTAATGTGAGAACTGGTGTTATGGTTTGTGTCTAGATTTCCCCCGGAAATCTCATGCAGTCATAAATATGGCTTTTCAGAGATGCCTGGATCTAAAGTGTGTGATGCTGGGCCAGGCATGCATGACTAAATTAGTGCATTGATTGGTTTGGTAGAGTTCTGGGTAGGATTAAGGGTGTCCCACCTCGCGTGTGAGTGCTACTCTCCCTAAGGGTGTGTAGCCTGGAAAAAATACAAGAAAGTTATTAGTGATCTTTGCTTGTTGCTTACTGCTTTGCTCCTCCATTTCTTGCTATCTTTTGTCTTCTCTCTGCCATGAACTGTTTCTCCTCTGCCCTGCCACCTTGCCTTGGAACCAAACAACTATTAACTGAAACCTCTACAAACTGTGAGCAAAAGAAACCTTTTCCCCTTCAACTTTGGGTGTTGAGTATTTTCTCTTGGTCATGAGAAAAGTAACTAATACAACTGGAGTTAGAGCAGGTTCTAATATGAATTTTAATCAATTATGTGTCTTTTGACTATATGAATGTGTTTTATCATTTAAAAATGGGGAACAAAGTTGATGTTTGTATATATGAGAATTGATGAGATTATATGTGAAGAGCTAGCAAAGTTCTTGCCATAGAATAGTATTAGTGATTATAATAATGATATGACCGCAGTGATGATTTAAGGAGGCACTGGTTTAGAGAAACCCTGAAAGAAGAATAAGCAGCTAGGATTCTCTTACCAGTCACCCAGATAAGACGTGTATAATTATGAGAGTAACTGTTTTTCTTTTCCTGTGGAAGAACGTGGGAAGATGGACATTTATTAGGGTAAATTCTACAAGTTTATAGTAGAGAATTTGAGCTCAGAATGACTTCAATGAGCTTAAAGACTATTCTGCAATATGGTCTCTAGCAGAGAGAAGAGCTGAGCCAAAACTGCTTAGAAGGTCTGGAAGTTGCTGGCACCTTGAAGAGAATTAAATCAAATATCTTCCAAATATCATAGGTAAAATCGAATACAGTGAGATACTTTTAAGTTTTTATCTTCTTCTTTGCTGAACCTTTGTATTTTTTTCTCTATGTTTTTGTTCCTAGTTTCCTTTCCATTCCTTAGTGGTTTTTTTTGTTTTGTTTTGTTTTTGTGTTTTTTTTTTTTTTTTTTGTTCAAAATCTATGCTTTTGAGCCAACTGGAACATGGGCCAGGGAAAAATCAAGAAAGCAGCTAAGCTCCTGCCTGTGAACCATCTTGAGCAAGGAATGGGGAGAACCAGAAAGGAAGCTAAGCCCCAACCTGTGAGCCAGCTGAATTAGCTGGCTATTCCTTCTCCTAACTATACTCACACAAAGTAATGTACACTTCTTAATGGTTCCTTTTTTGCCTAATAGCACTACAGGCTTAGAACCAAACCTTTAACAAATGAGCCCTTGGGAGGACTTCTAGATCTAAACTACAGACATGTTTTTCTTATGAACTACACATTTTCATGTTTAGTTTGTGACTTTGAAGGCTAATAGTCATAGAATTCTACCACATTCTCTGAGGCATAATTACGATTTATCCGTCTTCCCCAATTTTCATGGCTGAAGGAGCCATCTTAGCTGAAAGGCTAGTCCATATTTTGGGGTGTGGAGAGTTCATTAGTAAGTCAACTCTGCCGTGTTCTCCGTGTGGAGGAACGTTTGATGGCACTTTGTGAGTTAGGAAGTCTTTGAGCAGGATCTTTGCATGAATTGTTTTCAACACTAAATACTAGATAGAGAAGGGTGGTTGGTAAATGATAGGTGCTTAATGTTATAAGAATGACGTGATTGTTCCAGAAGAGTTTGCCCTCTTGTTGGTGAGAAATATAAACATAGTAAACCATGCAGTTGGTCTCTGGCTAGTAGTCAAGTTTGATATCTGGAGATGTCTGTGGTACTAAAACTCAGATTTTTCTGTCTTGTCTCTGCCTGTGACTCTCCCAAAACCTGTTTTTGAGAACCTTGTACTTCTATAGTGGGAACTTATAAACATTTGAGTTGTGAACTTTCACAGATACAAATAGTCCTGCATTATGAATATTTTCACGCATGAACAAATCACAGAATTAGCTCATGTATCTGCTGGACATTGTCACAGTTGTACTTCTGTGTTATTATTATACAGTGTGATAGTGAAGAATGGTACAGTACAGTTGGGGATTTACTGTATCTTTTTGTGTGTCTTTGTTTTATGCTTTACATTGTATATTTGTGCCAAAGGTGTGTAAGACTCACTTGTTGGACTTCTAAACAAATCTGACTACAAACATTTTCCTGCAGGGGAGCTCATTATAAGTTGGGGATTTACTGTATTTCTTACTCTGCATTGTGGGCTAAGCAGTGGTAAAGAAAGCTATTCCTTGGTCTGTGTTTCCTCAATATTTTAAAGACAAGGACTACATCTAAAATGTTAACTTATTTAATTCGGGACTCTGTCTTTTGCCACAAGAACATATCTTTTTATAAAAACCAAGTGTTCTTTTGCATGAATGAGTTCTTGGGGTCACAGGGAGAACAGTATCAAATGGAATCAATAGAATGTTCTTACAATTATCATACAAGTAAAATGGTTATAATCATTACTGTCCACTGGAAAAGGGAAATATCTACTTTTCTAACCACTATTTCTATATTGGGTGAATTTTCTAATGTAAAAACGCTAATTCAGTCAATTGTTTACACATTAATTATGATGTTAATATATTTGAATTAGGATTTAAAATTGCCACGTAATTCTATGGTTTAAGTAAGATGATCTGTAATGTGACAATAACCTATCTTAAGCAAACAATTATGAAAGAAATCAGCTGAAACAACAAAGGAGAACACTGCCCTATGACAAACAACCTGAAGAATTTCATGAGGATTATTTGATTAGTGTCTGTTAAAAATGTTTAGGAAGAGATAAATTAAGAATCATGATGCAATCTTCTAAATATTTTAGTTTGTAACATTTGGTTGGGTAAGTTATCCCATTTGAATTAAAGCTAGATATGATTGTTTAAGTCAGCATGACCCAAAATAAATATATTGTACAATGGAGATCAGGAGAGATAATTAGAAAGATCTGAGACTGTACCACGATGTTTTTTCTTTTTTTTTTTAATTTTTGAGAATCTTGCTCTGTTGCTGGGTATGATATAAAGCACTGCACAGTCTCTTTCAATGTCCAGATGTAGACACTGAGGTTCTGCATGAACACTTCAAAGGTAGAAGGCTACCAGGATAATAGGGCATAAAAAACAAAAGCAAGGATTGTTCTGTCAGGAGCATGCAATTAAAAATCCCCACATAGATCTGGTCGAATGTGCTTATTTCTGAAAGTAACACTTTGAAGTCTGTTCTTTTAGTTAAACCTCTGGTAGGCAAGGGAACTCTCTTGCTGATATGATAAATCAAAAAACCACCTTCTACTACATACTAGGTATCTGACTAGAACTATAAGCCATTATAGCAATAAAGTGATAGAGCTGCTAATGGACACGTAATGGTTGCCATCCCAAAAATACTTTTTAAAGAAAATTCTCAAGGGATAAGCTACTTTGAAATATACCCTTAGAACTGCATAGTCCATGGTAGTTACTTGCCAAATTGCTTACTTTTTCCTAACAGAAAATAGAACAAACAAATCATTAATTGGTTTTGATCAGTCATTTGGGTTTTGCCCTAACAAGGGTGATTTGATTTGTAAAGCAAATCTCAGGGATTTTTGGTACCAGGGATCGAACTCACGACTCATACTTGCGAGGCATAGATATCATTTTCTTTGAGACAGGATTTTCAGAAAATACCAGGTTCTTCATGTGCCATAGAAAAGTATCTTGCATAAACTTGGATGACAAGGGTCACCATTATGAGTGAAAATTTTTTTTTCCTGGTGTCAAAGGCAAATTAAATGTTCACAGGGAATTTTATTCCTACATTGTTTCAGCTGACTGATGAGATTCATTTGTTTTCCAGATACCCAAATGGCTTTTGAAGAAGCTTCTAAAGTAAAGTGAATTTTCACCTCTGGATAAATAGCTCAAGTCTCAGAGAGACATGTCCAAACCTCCAGAGTTCTCTTTGGCATTCTCATCGCTTCCCACTGTTGGTTCGGTAAGATGACTTTTCCTGGGAAACATCCTTTCTGAAGACTGTGTACTTTGATACACCCTGTCAAATATCTGCATCAGTTCTGATTCTCTGCCGTCCCCTTTGACTCTGCAGTCCAGGGTCCCTGTGCATCCTGCTCCCCTTACACTGGGTGAGGAGCTTCTCACAGTCTGCAGAGAATGCCTACCTTCAGTCAACACTCTAAAAGCTATCAATGTCCATATCTGACACCTGGTGGTTGACAACTCAATAATCTCATGAGCTACTAGCATGCTGTTTCATTATCAAGCTCCAGCTCAAATGGATGCTCCAGTTGCCTTTTCTACCCTCCGTCTGCAGAGAGGGAGCAGCTGCAGAAACACAGCAAGTGTGTAGACAGGTTCCACTGTAAGCTTAGCAGGATGTCTAATGCTACCCATTAATAATCTTTCATATTCATGTATTATAGATAATTCGATGTATTGAAGGTAGATCAAGTCAAACCAACTGTGCTAGATGTATTCTAAAATTTGATAAATTATATTGGGATTATAAAAAATATGGCTTTTCAAATAGATATACTAAAGTATTTAAGAAATGCCACAGACTTATGCTCTAAAAACACAAATTCTAAAACACAGAAATTTGATTTGACTTGATTTCCATTAAAATGATATATTTACAATGTATATGCTGCATCATAAAGCATATTCCTGACAGTAGAGAATGTCCAAGATGGCAATAAGAAACATATTTTGCATATCTATATAACTATAATTATGATATACAAGTATGATCAAATATACAAATTTGTATATGTGCACACAAATATATATATATATATATATATATATATATATATATATATCTGATGATACAAGAAGTTTTTACAGAATAACTTCTGACTTTATGGCTTCATAAATAACAGCTCATTTGCTTTTTAACACTGCTTTTGCTGATGTATGCTGTAGGATGTGATCTGATCACTTTATTGCATTTCTTCTATCCTTCCCCAGAACTACTTTGTTGGCATAGTAGGTAGAAGGACACAGCTACTATAGACCAACAGTGACTTAGGCACATCAATATGACCTCATTTGACCTAAACTCAATATATTACAAATTCTACTACCGTTTGGTTGCATCCCCCAAATACCCATGGCCTTTTTAAAGGCAAGAGAGTAAAAGTAACCAAGAGTAAGTCTAAGTGAAACGACATACTAATCTCACAGTAGTAAAAGAAAACCAAGATATAATTTGTAATCATCTGCCTAAACCAAACTATAAAGGTAATTCTATAAAAGAGTAACTTAATTCAAGGAGAAATCAATGCCATTTAAAGATATGATCCAGCAGTATCTGTGTGTTAGGCAGTACCACCCTGAATGTTTGCAACCTAGTATCTGAGCTTCAAACTTCTGGTTGATAAGTCATCTCAGGTCACCTGGGATAAGAAATATGTTGATGCTATCAATTGTCAATTCAGTACATTGCTGGGGCTCAGAAAAATGATTATTTCAAAGTAATGGCCTCAGAAGTGCAATTCCCCCTCTGACTGTCTCTGGCTCTCCTATCACTCAGCATTATCCCCCAAGTCACAGAAACTAGAATTGCTTCTCCCCAAGGTAGGTTACAGAAGACAGAATCTTTTCCCCCAAAGCTAGCTATAAAACCTAAATATATCACTCAAACTTTTCCTGTACTTTTGCATAAGAATTGTCCATAAAGAAATTCTTTGGTCTATTTTGCTTGAATGTAGATGATAAAACTCTTATTGTGGGAAGGGTCCTGTCCTAAATCAAGAAGGAAGGAGGCTATACTACACAGAAAGTCCAAGGAGAGTCTGGAGACACAGGCCTTATTTCATTCTATTATAACTAGATCAGACTTTATGTTCAGTCACATTTCTACGTGACTGACCATATTTCATTAAACTTAAGTGTAAAGATGGAAATACCATCTTGTGTCTTTAAGTCTTCAACATAAGTTATCTGGTGTCATCTAAAACTATGATCAAATACATTTGTTATAGTGTTTCTCCTGCTTCAGTATCTATTACTGAAGTTTTTTGCGTCAAATTCAGACACAGAACCTTCACAGAGAAAGTTTATATTTCCCTCCAACATCAATCTTTGAGATGATAAAAGCATTTTCTTAAGTAGGAGTTGGCAAATTTTCTATGTAAGTGACCAAGCACTATGAATTTCAGATTTTGGGGCCATATGGTTTCCATTCCAACTATCGAACTCATGCTGTGAGCACAGCCATAGACAAAATGTGTGTGGCTGAATTCTTAGAAAAATTTATTTATGGAGACTAAATTCGAATTGCCTAAATTTTCATGTGTCACAAAATATTCTGGTTTACCTATTAAAAATATAAAAGTTATTTTTTATTTTGAAGGCCACACAGAACAGGTGGCTAACCAGATGTCCTGGACTGTTGTTTACTGATATCTGTTCTGAAATCTTCTGAGAAAAGATATGGGATGAACATGTTCACAATGAGACTGTAATTTATATGTCTCATTGCTGGATGGCTTGAGCCACCCCATGGTTCCATTATAAGTTCTATTTTTCTATTTATAAGTTACTCATTGTCCCATTTTATTAATAAAAAGACCAAGAGAAGTACCATTTACACCACCAGTGGGTCAAGCCCGTGGGAATGCATTAAGCTGATGGCAGATTTAGGGGGTGCCACTTTCTGTTCTGTGTTTCTATGTGAGAAATACTTCTCAAGTTATACATACCAATGTGATTCATCTATTTGGTAGATATGCTGAAGACCTAAAATGCAGTACAGTTCTCCATAATTGTAGTGCTCAAAAATGTACAATAGTCCCCTTAATTATGATTTTTGATTGGCTGCTGGTGATTTGGATTAGTCTGGCTATTGGTTTGGATTAAGAGCATATTATATGAAAAAATAGTACCAATGCTGCATCATAATCCAATTTGGTACAATATCACTGGCAGTGCCTTGCTTGTCAAGGTGGCCTGGCTTCCCACACTGCAACTGGTGTCTGCTTTCTGCCATTGTGCTTCTTAACAGACCCCTTTTTACAATGAGTTTTGAAGTTCAAGAAGCTCTTGCACAAAAAGAACTAGCTCTAGTTATTTGCATTTTTTAAAAAAAATTATTTTAAAGAGAAAAGAGAAAAAACAAAACAAAACAAAGCAGTGTAAGGGTAAAATTAATACAGAACTACAAAAAAAAAACAGTAAGAAATTACCAGTTAATAGATTATAATTATCATCCTAGAGACAGTTGCTCAAGTCACAGTATCAAAGCATACAAAGTGGACATTCAAACAGTGAGACTGCAAACAGTGGTGTTCAATGATCCAACCAAAAACATTAATATGGGCATCTATTTAACACCCCTAAACACACTTGCAGTTGTATACTTTAGAGCACTTTTTTTCCCCTCTCTTTTTTACAACAAAATTTACACATTTTGGGTTTTATTACTCCTTAGTTCTTATTACTTTTTTTTTGGAAGAGAATAAAGTCAAATATGGTGAAACAAAGCTGTCAGTCAAAACCAAGGATAGACATAGCACATGATGTAAAAACAGAGTACAAGGTTATCGACAATGGTTACCATAATGCCTCTTGCTTCCTTAAAAAGAATTGTCTATCTCATTAGGTATTATAAAGTTGAACAAAACAGTAGAGAACAAGACCAATAAAACCTAAACCTTGTATACACTACAGGACTTCCAAAGAAGATAATAGTCAAACCAGAATGGGCATCATAGTGAATCTTATTGCCTTCAAAGTAGTTGCCTATACCTTCAAAAGTGATACAATCATACAGAACAGAACAGAGTCTAATCAGTCAAAACAAGATAGTGGGAGTATTACAGGACTTCAAATCAAGTTAATAGGAAATCAAATAAGTTACTATAATATATCCTGCTAATTTTTTTTTGATTTTTCCCCTTAATTAAAAAATCATAAAGAATAACTACATAATTTTTTTAATGAATAAGGAAGAGATTGAGATAAAAGAGGACATCACTTCATAACAGTACAGGTCAAAGCATGACAGTTTCAGCAACCTAGTGCTTCACTATCAAATAACCCAGTTTAATAGTAGTTACCGTAGTGTCTTTTTCCTTGAAATATTTGAATATAACTTCATATACTATAGCTTCAAATATATCAAGTCAGTGTAAAACCATTCAAGTGGATGAAAGCATTGTAGGGTTTTTAGAACCAACTAACAGAAGATAAATAATGGTTTCTATATTATCTCTTTGCCTATACAACTTTTGTTTATACTATCACATATAATAAAATCCAGCAATATACATCATGATAAAACCAATGGAGACAGAAGAGCCATAGTTTGGTGGGGCTTCAAAACAAGATGATAGTAAATCAGCACTAGCTATTATGATGACTTATTTTCTTCAAAATAGCTGTTCATTTCATTACAGGCAATAATATCAAGCAGCCCAGAATAAAGCCATTCCAGTTAATAAGTGAAAACTTTATAAGGCTTCAAGACTACATAATGGGGAATCATGATTACCACCTACTTTTATATATTTGAATCATTACTTACATTAGGGAAACTATTCCATATTCACACATGCGAGATTGATTTATTTCATTTATGAGTATGGTCTCGAGCTGCGCCCATTTATTGATAAATATCTCAATGTGATCCTTCTTTATAGCTGAGTAATACTCCATTGTATAGAAATACCACAACTTTTTTATCCATTCCTCAGTTGATGGACACTTGGGTTGTTTCCAAGATCTGGCAATTACAAATTGTGCTGTTATAAACATAGGTGCACATATATCACTGTGGTATGATGCTTTCAGTTCTTCTGGGAATATGCCTAGAAGTGGAATAGCTGGAACAAATGGGACTTCCAATCCCAGCTTTTTGAGAAATCTCCAGACTGACCTCCACAAAGGTTGTACCAGTCTACACTCCCACCAACAGTGTAGGAGAGTTCCTTTTTCCCCACAGCCTCTCCAGCATTTGTTGTTGTTGGTTTTCTTGATCCTGAAAGTGATCTCACTTTCAGGAGTGAGATGGAATCTCAGTGTGGTTTTAATTTGCATTTCTCTAATGACCAATGATGATGAACATTTTTTCATGTATTTATTTGCCATTTGTATTTCTTCATTTGAGAATTGCATATTCATCTCAGATGCCCATTTTTGGATTGGATCTTTGAATTTTGGGGGTCTGAATCTTTTTAATTCTTTATATGTTTTAGACAAAAGTCCCTTGTCTGAGGGGGAGTTCACTAAGATCTTTTCCCAGTTTGTGGGTTTTCTTTTCACTATGCTGGAGATTTCATTTACATGCAGAAACTTTTTAATAAGAGGTGGTCCCACTTATTGATTCTGGGAAGTATTTCCCGTGCGGTTTGAGTCCTGTTCATGAATTCTCTACCTACCCCTATGTCTTCAAGGTTTCTACCCAATTTGTCTTCCAATAGATTTAGTGTTTCTGTTTTAATATTCAGATCTTTGACCCATTTAGATTTTAATTTAGTACCTGGTGATAGGCAAGGGTCTAGCTTTAGTTTTCGGCATTATTGAGAAACATCAATTTAAGTTATAGCTAAACGTTACTTATATAATAAAAACCATTTACATAAATAAAAACAAGATACACAAAGTATTTCCATTTAGTTTTAAAGTCAGTATATAAATTTTGTTATTCTATTTGTAAGTCTATACTTAAAAATTTTTCTTTCCTTGCTCTTTGATTAATGTTTGATTAAAAATTGCATGGGATGAACATTCTGAAATGATTAGTCTTTAGTTTGTCAAATTCTCTTAAATATTTTAAATACCATTTATAAATTTATTCAGTGTATTTTAAACCAAATGCTTGACAAGGAATTCACCAATTCTTCTATGTCTTTAAACAATATAAATTAAATTTTTAAGTACAGAAGCTATCAAATTCTCCTAGGCATTCCATTATTATTTACAAATGTAAATTCCTCTTTAACTTTTAACCTAATGTCCAAGTCTATACGCATATATTTTAAATGAGAATCCCCAACCAATTTATCAGCTTCTCTATAATGTCAAATACTCTTAAACAGTCTAAGTGCAAAACATAGCAAACACAGAGATTATTTCACTGATTATAAACCTATTTCTACATTTAGTTCCCCAAGTACAAATATATGGGTTTAATAACCTTCATTAATTCTTAATTTTAAACATCCTGAGGGAAAAAGTCTTTACCCTTTAAATCAGGATCAGCAAACCATAACCTAGTGTCAAATATGGCCTGCTACCTATTTTTATATGGACTGAAGTGAAGTTTTTACATCTTCAAATAGTTGGGAAAGAAAAATAAAAGAATATTTAAGTATTAGAAAATGAAGTTTTATAGGAACAAAACCATGTCCATTTGTTTAAATATTGTCTATGGCTGTTTTGGGGCTATAATGTCAGAAGTAAGTGATTAAGACAGAAACCACATGGCCTTCAAACCTAAAATATTTACTGTTTGGCCTTTACAAAAAATTTGCTGATTCTCTTTTTATTTAGAACGTATAAGTCACGCTTCGCTTGAATTTCAAAACCCAAATAAAGGATCATTATAACAGAAAGTTTTTCCTGAAGGGATTTAGGGGATCTCAGGCGAAGAGTTTCCCTTTTGTTTATTTATTTCTTGGTTTGGTTTTTTGAGGCTGGGTTTTCCTATGTAGCCCAGCAGTGAGCTTCTTTTGAGAGGCTTTTTGTTGCCCTCCAGCTTACACTTACCTAGATAACTAACAAAGCTTGAGACTAGGAAAAGTGGGAAGGAAAAAGGGTTTTGGTACAAAGACGGACCCCAATTCTGGGCTACATATCTGATCAGTTTTTTAGGGCTTATTGGTAGCTGCTGAACTGTATGATGCTTCTCAAGGCTTGTGCAGGAGGAAGTGGTAGAAATTGATTTTCCTTTCTCCTAGCAATACATGATGAGATAAAGTCATTTAGATAAGTAAAAAGTTCTGACCCTTTGGGTATTCTAGCTTTGTCTTTCAGTAATCTCATGAAGAAAATTGTTGGCTCCAGATTATTACTTAGGATGCAGAATTTCTATTTCAGATACTTTTATGTCTTAAAACTAAATAAAGGCCTTTAAAGTGGATAAGACAGAAGGCAACACATGATAGAGGAAACTAGTATGCAGATGAAAATTTAGTTCCAGACTAACAGTAACCATAGTAGGCTTTAATTACAACATTGAAATGATTGCAGAAATTCTATAGCCCCTTTGTAAACAGCACTGTAAAGTGGAACTTTAAAAGTTAGAATTTTTCCTTATATCTTTACTGTTTACTTCGACAATACTTCTTAAATAGCTATATTTAAAAAGAAGATAAATAATGGGCAACTCAAATGCTTGAAAGAGATCACTCTCTAACAAAAATCAGAGCAGTTCTCTGGCTCAGAAAGCAAACTGTTCCTTAACAGTTTGATTTTTCAGTTTGGCTCCGCCCCAAAGTGTGAGTTGTTTGAGATCATGAACAATGGAAACTGGGATGATGGCAGAATGATGGGCAACAGGGAAACAGCTTCTCTGAGATTTGAGAGCCAGGCACTGGAATACAGCAACATGAAGAGGAGAAGAAGGAGGAAATGGGTTCCAAGGACCCAGCAAGTATCTGAAGTGAGCATCAGAGCCATGGAAGAGCAAAGAACGGGATCACAACGCAGAAGTGGCAGGTGGTACTTTCTCTCTGAGACTCAGCTTGCAGCATGGGCAGCTCAAACCTACAGACATGCAGTGACTACTGGTGACCCTGGAGGACTCCATGGAGAAACACACCAGTGGACCACTGCAGACTTCAGTGGTTATTTGAGTTATTTGGCTTCACATGTCCCCTCAGAAGAGAGAGACTGTCCTATAGCCATTTTGGAAAGAGGCCATCTAAAGCAAGAATTCAGAGCAGCTGTGGGCTGGCACCACCTACCGGCTCCAAGTGTTAGGGTGAGACCCAGTTCAAGCCAGCAGCAAGTGAGGGAGGTGAGTTCAAATCAGCAGGGAGCTGAGCTCAAGTTGGCAGAAGGCATTCAGAGTGTTGCAGACTCAAAAACTCTGGTCCCAGTCTCACAGCAAGAAACCAGAAGCAGCCTGAACTTCAGTGAAACTAAAGGCCCACCCTTGCTGGGACTGCCTGCCACCATCATCGTTCTACTGCGGGCTTGCTGTGATCAGTCCACACAAATCTGGTCTGTCCCCTCTGTCAACGAGTGACAGGAGAGATGCACCCCAAAGCAGACGTTTATTTTCTGCTTTTCTTCTTTTCTTTGCTTTTTACCTATTTTTTCTCTTTTTCTTGATTCTGATTGTTCTGATTTTTATGAGTGTTTAAATTTTCTTTCCTGAAGTAAAAATCACCATATTGAGGGAAATTTACTGTATATATTTTTCTAGTTTGTTTTAGATTTTGTTATATAGCTACAAATCTTGTTCATTTAGTTAAATGTGGCAAAGGTTACCACAGTTTGTCATTTTCTAGTCTGTGTGTGATACTATTGTTATTAGTGATTGTACTACTTTAGCCAAAGTGACATAATTGTTCTAATCAGTTGTTCTTCCTTGTGTGCCAAAACTGGGATTGTCTGAGAGTCATAAACAATACTACAGGACAGTGCCAAAGAACTGTATGAGATAGGCCAAATAGACAGAAATTTCTCATTCTCAATAAATTGAAGAGGCAAGATCTGGCAATGGGCTCAAAGCCAGCTACAACTGCAAGACATCTCTTAAAAGTAGTCATTTCCTAGTGGTTCTCAATACTAACAATAAATATAAACAAAGATAAATAATTTATAAGCTTCAACATAGGAGTTAAACTAAAAACATGAGAAGCCATAGAAGAAAGATGCACCCCTAGGCTTTTTAGCTTGCCAAAGGCAAATCCAAGGGAGCAATATGGAGGAACAACTAGAAAGCTACTCACCTGGATTCTGTGAAGTACAAACAGCAGAAGTCACAAAACAAATGGAATGAGGTTCCAGAAAAAAATTAAATCAGAAAAAATTTCTCAGATAAATTCAGATATGATGACCATAACTAAGAGAAGATACAGATTTAAAAATTGGTAGAGCTTAGGAAAATGATAGAAATCATGAATGGCCAGCATTGGAATAAAGTGGAATCCATGAAACAGATTCAGTTAGATACCCAGGAGATTAAAAATTCCATTGAAAGTACAGGAAGAAGAATGAAGCAATGTGAGGACAGAATATCAAATATAGAAACACAGGATTGTGGCTAGTGATACTGAAAAGATTTCGGCAAAATAGCAAGGGACCATGAAAAGTCAATCCAACAGCTGCTAGATGATGCAAAGAAGAATAACGTAAGGATGATTGGTAACATAAGTGAAAAACCAGTGAGATAGCACAGACAACATAAAAATCTGTTCACAGAAGTAATGACCGAATTCTTCCCAACACAGAGGAAGAATCTGACATACAGATAAGTGAGGAGTTAAGACTCACAATTTGACAAAAGAATAGAATACTAAATGTTGTTAGAAATAAAGAAATAAATCATCTATAAGGGAAAGCCCATCAGAATTACAGCAGAGTTTTCATCACAAATCTTTATCTTAAAGACAGCTTAGAGTAAAGTACTTCAAGCTCTAAAAAAACAGCTTCTCATCAACAGAGTGAAAAGAAAACCTACAGAATGGGAAAGAATTTTAGCCAGCAACCTCTCAGACAAAGGACTTATATCCAGAATCCAGAAAAATATCAAGCATCTCAAATTCAAAGACCCTCTCGAAAAATGGGCATCTGAGATGAACACACAATCCTCAGATGAAGATATACAAAAGGCAAATAAATACATGAATAAATGTTCACCATCACTGGTCATTCAAGAAATGCAAATTAAGCCAGCATTGAGATTGCATACAAGAAACACATTTAACTCAAAAAGAAATTCATAGGCTGAAAATCAAAGATTGAAAAGCAACACTCCATTTGGCAGGAACCCAGAGAAAAGTTAGCATAGTTATTTTCTTTGCAGACAAAGTGGTTTTCAACTCAAGACTGATCGAGAGACAAAGATCACTACAGCCTTGTAAAGGGAACAATCCAAGAGAAAGAAATAACAATCATAAATATATATGCAACAAACACCAGTGCACCCAACTATATAAAATAAATATTCATGGACATGAAAAATCAAATGAGAGATAATACAGTTGTAATGGGGAACTCTGTACTGCACTGTTATAAATAGGTAAGACAACTAGGCCAAATATCAAAAAAGAAAAACCAGAATTGAACCTAATTTTGGAATAAAAGGACTTAGTAGATGTCTACAGAGTGTTCTACCACACAATGACACAATACACATTCTTCTTAGCTATACACAGGATGTTCTCCAAAATAGACCACAGAGAAGATCATAGACTACGCATGCATAAATGCAAAAAATTAAAATTATTCCATGCATATTATTAGACCATGGTGGAATTAAATTGGAAATCAATGTCAAAAGAAGTCACAAAAATTCCACTAACACATGGAAATTAAATTATACCCTCCTAAACAACCAATATGCCACAGATTAAATTAAGGAAGAAGTTGAACAATTTCAACAATTAAACAATAATGCCAATACAACATAACAGGTATTATGGGATACAATGAAAGCAGTCCTACAAGGAAACTTACAGTGGCAAATTCTAATATCAGAAAAAAATGAGCTCAAATAAATAAATGAGTATCTCCAGTTTCTAGAAAAAAATCAGTTGAGTCAAAAGCTCATATGAGGGAAGAAATAATAAAGATTAGAGCAGAAATTAATGCAACTGAGACTAAGAAAACAATACAAAGAATCAATGAATCAAGAGTTGATTTTTTGAAAAACTAAATAAAATTGACAGACCCATAATCAACCTTATCAAAAGAAAGACTCAAAAATCATGCAAGTAGGAATGAAAGGGGTGAAAACAAAATGGATACTTCAGAAATCCAGATCATCAATACCTACTCTGAGAACCTATATTCTAATAATATGGAAAACACAGAAAAAAATTCACAGATTCTTAGGTATATATTAACTACCAAAGCTAAAACATGAAGATATAAAGATTCATCCAATATCAGTCAATGAAATTGAGGATGTAATTAAAAGTTTACCAACAAAGAAAAACCTGAAGCCCAGCTTCTTATGAATTTATTGCTGAATCCTACAAGAAATTTAATGAAGATCTAACGCCACTATACCTCAAACTCTTTAATAAAATTGAAAGGAAAGTGATAGTCCCAGACTTACTCTGGAAGAAAGAATTACTCTGCTACCAAAACCAAAGAAGGACACAACTGAAAGAAAGAACTAAAGGCCAATCTCCCTAATGAACTTAGATGCCCAAAAAATCCTTAATAAGATACTGGCAATAAAATGAAGCAAAGCATCAAGAAGATTATATACCATGACCAAATAGGATTCCTCTTTGGAATGTAGGAATGGTTCAACATACTCAGATCAATAAATGTAATACACTGTCTTGCTTACTTTTCTTTCATTGCTAAGACAGAATATCCAATGCCTAAAATTAAGGAAGAATTTTTATTTAGCTTACAGTTTGTGGGAGGTTTCAGTCCATAATCAACTGGCTCCAAGGCAAGATGGCATGGTACAGGGGCAACACTTTAAGGCAGAAGAAGACAGCAAAAGCAGCAAGACACCAAGGATAAAAACCACATGTTTATCTCAGTAGATATAGAAAAGTCATTTGACAAGCTCAACACCCATTCATGATAATAACCCTACAGAAAATTTGAAAAAAAAGGCCTTTATATCAATGTGATAAAATCAACTATAACAAACCAACAGTTAATGTCATCTGAAATTCAAAAACTGATAACTTTTACTCTAAAATCAGAAGCAAGACAAGGATGTCCACTGTCGCCACTCTTACTCAGTATAGTTCTGGAAACATTGGACAGAACAATTAGAAATAAAAGGAACAAGGATAGGAAAGGAAGAAGTTAAATTATCATTATTTGTGGATGATATAATACTTTACATAGATGACCCTAAAATTTCCATTAAAGAATTCTAGATTCCATAACCAAATTCAGTTTTGTAGGTGGATACAAAGTCAACATGCAAAAGTCAATCAGATCTTGTACACAAGTAACAAACTCACTGAGAGAGAAAGCAGGGAAACAACACCTTTCACAATAACACCCAAAAAATGAAACAGTTAGGCATCAGTATCAATCTAAAAGAGGAAGTAAAAGGTCTTTAAATTGAAAAGACTGTACTCTAAAAAATGAGGTCAAAGAAGATATCAGAAAATGGAAAGACATCTCTTTTTCTTGGGTAAGAAGAAGCAATATAGCGAAAATGGCCATACTCCAAAAATTGTTACAGAAATTTAATATAATCCCAATCAAAATCCCAATGTTATGCCTCACAGAATTAGAGAAAACAATCCTAAATTTCATATGGAGGAGACATAGAATAGCAAAAACCATTCTGGACAGCAGTGGAAGTTGGGGATATCACAATCCTGATTTGAAATTATTCTACAAAGCAGCAATGATAAAAACAGCATGGAACTGGCCTAAAAACAGACTCCTACATCTATGGGACTGATTAGAAGTTAGAGAAACTACTCAAATACACTCAATCATCTTATTTTTCACAAAGGGGCTAAACACCTTCACTGGACGAAAGCTTCTTTAATAAATGGTGCTGGAAAAACTGACTCTGTATGCTGAAGGCTAAAACTAGACCCATGTCTCTCACCATGCACTAATGTCAAAATGGATCAAGGATATATATACTACAAGAGAAACACTAAATCTGCTAGAAGACACAATTCTTGAAGATGCAGGTATAGGCAAAGACTTTATGAACAAAACCTCAAGCACACAAGAAATGTAACAAAGAATCAACAATTGAAATCTCATTAAGTTTTTGTTTGGCATAAGAAATCCCCATCAGAGTGAAGAGACAACCCATGAAGTGGGAAAAAATTTTTTTCAGTTGTTCCTCAGACAAAACAAGTATTTACCTTTCAATTATCATACACTAAAAATTCACATAACCATATATAGGTCAGGCATAAAGGATATTATTCATCTAACAAGTGCTTTGTAGTTGTCTCAATCATGATGCTTTTTTTCAACATTCTTGTTCTTTTTACTGATTGGTTTTTTCCTCTTGCTTCTCTGCATTAGTTTGAAGGTTGCATCTTCTGAAGAACACCCACTGACATGATCTTTAGTGACCCTTGCTCTCTGTTACCTCTGGAATATCTTTATTTTTCCTTTATTCTTCAAAGATATTTTTGTGGAGTATATATTAAAAGGTCAGCATTAATTATTATAGTTTCTCTTTTCTGGCTTTCCTTGCTTTTGCTGAGAAATTAGCTGTTAATCTGGTTCCTCTGGTTGACATGAAAACAGATTCTATTTATGTTACTCTTTTCCCACTGTTTTATTTTATCTTTTTTTTCAATTACATTAAATTTTGGTATGAATTGTGTTATGGTTTGTATCTGTACCCCAGAGCCTCATGGAGTCATAGGTGAGGCTTTCCAGAGGTGGCTGTCTCTAAGGGTGTGTGGTGATGCTGGATTAAGTGTGATGCTATGATTAAGGATGCCGCACCCTGGGTATGAGTGCTACCCACTCCAGGGGTAGGTGGCCTGGGTAGGATATAAGGGACAGAAAGCGGATTGCTATTTGTTACTTACTGTCTGTTGTTTTTGCTGCCTCAATGAACTCTTTCTCCTCTTGATATCACTCTCATGCCACTCAGCCCTGGAGCTAACTGATGACAAATTGAAATCTCTACACACTGAGCCAAACAAACCTGTACTCCTTTAACTTTGGGTGTTGGGTATTTTATCTCAGCATTGAGAAAAACAACCAAGACAAACTGTATTTTTTTCTCTTTTTGTATCCTGCTTTGGAATTTTAGGCTTTGGACTGTCACGTAGTTAATCTTGCTATGGGGATAGCCTGACACGATTATGGTCATTCTGAGTTGTAGCTGCCATGGTTACCCTATAGTAACCTTCAGCTTACATTGTTTCTCAGGGATCTATAAATGGACAAAATCTTTAGAATGGTATGTGGAGG
The DNA here is from genome assembly GCF_034190915.1 of Cavia porcellus. Taxonomy (NCBI): domain Eukaryota; kingdom Metazoa; phylum Chordata; class Mammalia; order Rodentia; family Caviidae; genus Cavia; species Cavia porcellus. The sequence continues at coordinate 44,017,467 of NW_026947493.1, forward strand.
TTTACAACTGGGCATTGAGATACCCAGAATATGCTTGACTCTATGAAGACTGCCAAAGCTCTGGGGATGTATGTAAAACACCAATATATAATAAAATACTGATAATTGCCTCTAACAGTTGAAAATAAAAAGAAATATTGCAAATCGACTGAAAATAATTTATAGTTGAGTATAAATCCTCCTTTGGAATTTCATATATCTTGGTTTTACCTTTATGAATGCTATTTAAATAAAACGTAGTAGATTGGTTGGGGAGGCACATGCAAGATATGTTTAAACTTCTTGTAAAAACTAATTTCTCACTTGGCAGAGCTTTTTAGCTTGTAACTTGTAATATCACAACATCAACCTACACATACTTTCGAAATTCTTATTCCCTCCATGGAATACCCTTTTTTGATTTTAAATAGAACATGCTTTATTTTTAAAAGAATATTTTAAAAGAGAATATATATATATATTTTTCTATGCATATGTACATTATTTCCAAATTTTCCTGAAAGTGACCAAATAGTAATCTAAGAAGCTCTAATTATTCAAACTCTTTGATAATACTGGAAATATTTGGTATCAAATATTTGACAAATCATGAAACTTTTGCCATCTGAATGGGGTTTAGAACTCTGCCACCCAGAATTTTTTTGGGCAAATTTATAATAATAGTGAGTGGGATATAACTGCTACATTTAAAGTTTTATATTAAATTTAATTTTGAAAATTGTTTTTTGAAGGGAAAGGTGAGTTATTTTAATTTGTGGATATGAAAATATAAAATCACTTGAAACACCAGACATTTTCTTCAAGAACTGGAAAATTCTCTGGTCTACTTTTATTTGGGTGGGGGATACTGGGAATTGAACTCAGGGCCTTGTGCATGCTAGGCAAACACTATACCACTGAACTATACCTCCAACCCTATATTTTCTCTTTGAGTTAAGTAGCTTGATTACACAATATGTTGACACGAGATAGAAAATATGAATTCTCATACATTTTTGCTGGGAGTGTAAATTGAAAAATATCTATAAATCAAAATACATTTCCTCTTCCTTCTCCTCTTCTTCTTCTCCTCGTCATCTTTTTCTTTCTCTTCCTCTTCCTCTCCTCCTCCTTCTCCTTCTTTTTCTTCTTCTTGAGGCAGGGTTTCACTGCATGGTTCAGGATGGTTTTGAACTCACTGTGTAGTGCAGGCTGGCTTTAAAGTCACAGTGATACTCCTGCCTTAGTCTCCTGAGTGGTGAAATTATAGGCATGGGCTGCCATTCCCAGGCCACATCATTTTCTTTGACATAGCAGTCCCATTGCTTAGAGATTAACCTGCTTGGATATATGAAATGATTTATTATCATGTTCTTTATTGCAGCAATGTTTGTAATAGCAAAAGACTGGAACAATTTTACTATCAGGATACTAGTTAAAGAAATCCTGATATAACCACATGATGTAAGAGTATGCACCACATGTCATTTCTTACCTGGATAGGAGAATCTGGAACCCTTGATAGAAAACTGATATAAAGAGAGTTTTATTATTCATTTCTAGCAAATAATTATAAATAATACAATTGAACAAAAATGGACTTTTATAATCCTATGCTTTCTGTATTTTTCTTAAATAAAACAAAACAAACAAAAACCACAATTCCTCAATAGAAAATAAGTCTTCTTAGTAAAATCAAGAAACTATGTGAAAAACAGAATTGATTTTTGGGTGGCCATACTTGGAAGATACAAATTGTCATGTTTTGAGACTTGATACAGGTTTTGATTATTATAGACTTAAAGAAAATGCTTTTAGTTCCAAGGATAATTCTCTGTGTGTGATACTTCCATATGGTATAAGAATTGAATTTTTGAAATGTTTCCAAATTAGTTATAGAGGATCACTTTTGGCTTCCAGCTACATTCTTTGCCTCCCAAGTGGAGATGAGTAGTATTTGTCTCAAACTTCGAATTTTAGCAATTATTTTTATACATATTTTAAAGGTGAAAGTTCATAAATATATTTAACTTTTCATAAGTTACAAGCATTTATTCTTTATAAATGTATACACCTTATTTTATTATATTTTGTTCAGGCTTATAACTACTTAAAAGGAAGAAAGGATCTATACCTTTAAAATAGCTACTACACAAAACAGGTAGTTCCTAAAGCACATGAATTTTGTTTTCAAAGTGTTATAAACAAATAATTGTAGATTCTTTGAAGAGTATTTCAACCACTTAGCTCTGTAGTTGGTATTTATTTTCTATGATATCTTAGGCTTGTGACAGCATACAAGTAACAATCTGAAAAGTATTACCAGGCAAGGCAGATTTCCCCCTCTACCTTTTCTTTAAGAGTAACGGAGACATGTAGTAACCATTGTTCATGTTCTGTTAGCTGGTTCTGAATACTCTGTAATACTTATATTCTCTTGAATGGTTTTACACTGTCTTGTTATATTTGATAGTACAGTATATGAAGGTATACTCAAATATTTCAAGGAAAGAGACACTATTGTAGCTACTGTTATGTCGGGTTGTCTTGTGGTGAAACACTATGTTGCTTAAATTCTTCTGTTCTGACCTATTTTATTATGTCCTCTTTTATCTTCATCTTTTTTTAAATAAAAAAGGTCAGGCCTATAAAAAAAAGAGTAACCGAGACACTAGACTTGAATCACTCAGTGCTTAGTGATCCCTAAAGTCTCCTCTTTGCTAACCTCAGATCAAAGTAAAGCTGTAATTTTATAGTTGTTTGGTTTTGCCTGCCTTTGCCTTGTTTCACAGGTCTGTCCTTTCATGGTTTTCTTCTCTCTGTCTCTACACCATTGTGTTCTCTGGATTGAGGTTTACACGTGTCATTAACACTGTCCTTGTGACTGAAACATGCACTGCGTATCTTTTTAAAATAACATTTGTACATAAAGTGTAACAGGCAGAATTTCTAGGCGGAAGGGATATGTGAACAGCCGTTTCCTTTGAAAGGGTGACACGATGTTCAGGAAATGTCAGTTGCCAATTTCAGAATACACTGGCTGCTGGCGGAGATTATGCTGGGTGACGGTAAAGAGAGCTACAATTTGTTAACCTTTGGTTTTCTTAATCAAATTGGTTTGTTGTACTCAGAACTCTAGTTGAATCAGAACATGAGTTTCAGTAAGAAAATCATAGTCTTGGAATAGATTTTATCAGAGAATAACAAAGTTCTTAAAAGATTCAAAAAAAAAAAAAAAAAAAAAGAGGAAGAACACAAATGACAAAAGCTTTCTTATGAGTTAGTGTCTAAAACTGGCCCTTCTGACGGCGGGGTAAGGGCATCGCTAACCCCAAAGGCTCGCTCCCAGCTCCTTCAGCTTGTGCTTTTGCTTAAATTCCCTCTTTGCAGTAATGTTTTCTCTCATCATTTCATGTAAAATTATACCCCATGAGTCTTAACCTTCCTTCCTGATTTACTTTCTCCCTACACCTATGAGGTTTTTTTCACTTGTGGTTTTTTTAGTGGGGAGGGAGGTTAGGGAGTGTTGTTGGCTGTGTTTATCTGCTGCATCTGACAGCGCCTAGATCAATATCTGGTAGGCAGTGTCATTTAACAAATGGCTGCAGAATATATTTCTACATATGTATAAGCTTCCAAGAATGAGAAATAGAGGACTTATTTGGAAAACAGGTAATAAGTCAATTTGACAAGATCACTGAACACACATAGAGCTAAATTTAGAATAAATCTGTAGGGGTTTTACTGAATTATTCTTTCCCTTCTTCCTTTAGATGACCACTTAGTCCCCCGTTTAAAGTTTATTTTCTATTCATAAATTCATACAGTGCCCAGCACAGGGCTGTGTGAAGGAATGAATAAGTTTGTAAGTTCTCAGTTCATGTTGGTTTTTAAATAACGTTAGAATCAGTAGATTCACAGACAATAGAGCTAGGAGTTCCAGAGCTGGAGTTGATTTTAGAGGCACAGGTTCTACTAGCTAAAGTAAGACCAGCTACAGCTACAAATCAACCAGAATGTATACTGGTTTAAACTCAGCTGGGTTTCATTATTTCTGAGGCAGTTGCTCCTTGCTGTTGATGATTCCATATGGTGATTTGGGGACAGGGTCCATTCATCCTGTACCACTGTTCTTTAAAGCCTTGTCACAGCCAGTATACAGTCAGAGAGTAGAGAAAAAGAGAGGAGGAGTTGTAAAGCCTTAGCTCTGATGCATTCATCACTTCTGCTTCTTCTTCTCTGGCTGGAGCTCATACATATGATCCTGCTACCTACAAGGACACCGTGAAATATGGCCCAGAGGAATCTCGGTTTTGGTGACTAACTTTGTTACTTTGTATCTGCTTGAGAGACCAGGATGAATCCTTTTACTAGCACAATCTTCCCCAGTAGGCCCAGATGTGGCTTTTTTGTTCTGAGATGTACAGACAAAAGGCAGGTATTTGCCTCTGATCACTTCCCTTGCTTGTGTACTGATGAGTGGAGACAGGATAGTCACAAAAACATCTCGCTTTTGGAATATGGAGCAAAGGGGATTAATGGAATCACAGGTCAGGTAATAATATCTATCTCAAGGGACATAGGAAAGACTTCCTGGTCTGTCTGCAAAGAAAGGTCCTTGATTGGACCCCGTGTCTGCCCTCTGGGGTGACTACACATTCGCCACACTCCTTGTCTTTCTGTAGGAAGCTCTCTTCTCATTAGTCTTCACACCCTCATTCCTCATCAGTGCCTACTGATGAATAAGTACCCCTTGCAGGCAAGTGACTTTTGTGGGGTACTTCCACTTTGTTCAAGTTTGGGGTTCTGTTAGCTGTGTAAGGTTATCTGGAAAAATTTTTTTGGTCTAATCTGTGATATTTTGGGCCGTCTCTTAGAAACTAAACGTGTTTCTGGTCCATTTTCTCCCATTAAGCTTCATTAAGAAAACATACCATATGCTCTTTCCTAGATGTAACTCTCATGTCTGGTTTTTTGTTTTTGTTTTTGTTTTATTGGATTTTTTTTTTTTTTTGGCCTTCATGTACTACTTCCTCTCTTCAACTAATGAGAACCACTTTGAGGACAACTAGAATGGTAGGTTGGGGTAGAAAGGTGGAAAATCAACTCTCTTAATCTCTGTCACTTTGCAAACCTGAGAAATCTTAATGGATCTTCTTTGCTCAAAATCTTTTTAACTCTTCTTATGTTTGGGATTTAGAGTCAGATGATTTTCCATCCTTGCAGATGTCTAAATTCTGTTTATTTCTTCTTGGAAGCTGGACAGTTCTTGTCTGAATTTGGTTCTTTCTTATCTTTCTGCAATCTGTGAAGAAAACCAACTTGTGCTACCTTCTGGGTATTTTCAATAATCTTATTTAGATTCACAGGGTCAATAGGCACTTGTTTTATCTTCCAAATTAAAATGATGATTTTACCAAATACTTTGTTGCCACATCTACACTGCTTTCCTTCTTTCAAGATTATATTCCTACCACCTACTTCCCAAGTGCCAAACTATGATCACATATTTTCATTTAAGTTAATGTGACTCTATATCCATGTATCATTTTATTAGTTGCACTGATGATTAAGAACAATGTCTCAAACATAAGAGAAATTTATTTTTTGGTTATATAACAGATAAAAGTGTCTATTTCTTGTGAGTTGGCAATTTTCTTCTATATGGTGATTCAGGAATCTGGAAAATTTCCTTGTCTGATTCCTTTATGCTTCTGGCTTCTGTTTTTGTTTACATGCAGGCGACAGGAGAAGAAAGAAGGCACGGAGAGAAAACTGCCATTCTTTAAAGTCTCACTTCAGAAATGGCCCACATATCTTCTGTGCATGTCCTTGGGTACGTGCAGTCATCTGGCCACACTTAACTAATTATAAGGGAGGTTGTAAAACACAATGCCCAGAAAGAAGAGAAACAGAGCTTGTACAGTAACTAACAGTCTACCAAATATGCAAAGGTCACTTCAAGAACCTTTAAAAACCTGCCAGGCCAATAGGTGCATACACTACTCATTCACAATATGCTCATATTTCTGTCTGATCTTTGTACCTTCCCTTTTGTGTGGTCTACAGTGTAGATGTTTGCAAGCAGGACTTTGTATTTGTCCTTGAGATACTGTGACTTTAATTCCTGTGTTTATGAATCTTTTACTGCTTTATTAAAGTTACCTGGAATCCTGACCATAACCTCAAATAACCGCTCCCTCATTACCTTGACACTTTACCTACATTCCCTCGAGACTGCTACTCAAGGATCTGAAGAAGGAAAGAGGTTAAGTGGTACTGGTCAGAGAATTAAATTTTATGACTCATGTTTCTTATATTTTTCACTTGAGATTTCATTCATTTATGAGTATATGGTATAAACTTTATTTAAACAATTTATTAAGAAAAAATTATGTTAAGAAATATTCTAAGTCCTGTAAGAATCAATATTTAACTATGGAATTTATTTGACAACCTTGACCAGTGGTCTTTTCCTATATTCCTGAAAAAAAAAAAAAAAAAAACATGGGGTGACCTTGAGAGATTTTGCTATTCCAATGTCAATTTTGTGTTTTCTTTACAATCTGTAAATTTTTCTCTTTTTTTCACAAAATTTATGATAAATAATGAAATCTGTGATAGGTAGAACTAACTTTAGATTTGTTAAAATAGAAATGACACATTTACTGTTGCCATTTCTCCCTGTCTCTCACCTAATTATTCCTGTTTTCACATTAAGAAAATGACTTTCTTTTTCTTTATGGGACAGGGTTTTGCTATACAGCTTAGGCTGCCCTTGAACTCACTTTGTGTTCCGGGCTGGCCTTGAACTCATAGCTATCCTGCTGCCTCAGCCTCCCAAGTGCTGGGATTACAGGCATGCACCAAATGCCTGGCTGGTAAAATGACTTTCTAAGACTGAGTTTTAATTATTTAAATATACTAGGTTGAGAGATACTTAACAGACTGTCAATCAAGGTGAATTAAAAAGCAAAGTAGCTTGCTGAAGGTGACAGGAGAGATGGTTAACTGCTTGGGAATATCCCATTGTTGAACAACATTGTCAAATAATCCATATTTGTATTTTTCAGTGACATTTCTTATTCTCAGCTGGCTAACACATAGTCTCAGAAAAAGCTTTTGATCTGATAAATACTTTAAATGAAAATTTCCTTAAATCATGTTCAAAAGGAACCCCTTAAATTGGAAAGGTTTTCTGCAACATGGCTCCATTTTGGAACAGATTTATATTTCAATTGTGAAATACAAATCTGTATTTGGATTGAATACATATTCAAATATATATTTGACATCTAGCAAAGTGCTTAATAGCTGGTAAAATCCCTTCTACCTTTTTTTTTAGTGGGTAGCATTTTAGGTGATCCTATAGTCTATCCTTGGTGATAACATTTTTACTTCTCTATAGTTCTCTTCAGGTGGTAGAGTTAGTGAGAACAAGGACTTTAAATTGTCTTGTTAACTGCTGTATCTCTGGTTAACAGAAATGTGGTACCAATTAGTGACATGTTGCCTTTCAACTCCAGGTCAACTTTTTGTGCTGCTTTGTGATACTCAAGTTGGACTCTATACATATTTCTTCTTTGATAGCTGGTTGTTCTAGTTAGATTTTCATTGCTGTGATCAAATTCCTGAGACAGTTAACTTAGAAGAGGAAATGTTTATTTTGGTCCATCTTTCAGAAGCTCCAGTCTACTGTGGCTGTAGGGCAGAGACAGCATGACAGAAGGTATGACAGCCAGACAGCAGAAAAGGAGAACTCAAGAAGGCATCCAGCCCTCAAAAGCATGCTTCTAGTGCCTTCCTTCCTCCAACTAGGACTCACCTCCACATAACCCATTCATCCATAAACTCACCAGGGAGATAATTCATTATGAAGTTAGTGTGCTCAAAATCTAATTACTGTGCCTCTCTAGGTATCTTTTAGTCCAATCCAGTTGACAATCAAGATTAACTGTCACATGGACAGTTAATGTCCATGGATCATTGTGAGATTTTTGTCAGGAGGATGCCTTAGGCATACATCGTAAACACAGGAGAGAGGATTCTTCTCATGGTGTGGTTCTTGGCAGTGTGTTGGAAGCCCAGTGCGCATGTTCTCCAGCAAGTTTTGCTGAGACCTAAGCACAATACCAGCTTCACACTGTTGGTGCCTCAGGAAACATGTAACTCAGTGGGACACCAATCCCAAGGATATTTTAAGATCACTCTTAGGATGGAGGTGAAGATGCTCTTCCAAGTTCACAGTCCCTTCTGGTACAGTTTCTCATCCTAGGTCTAGAAACTGGCTTGTGATTTTGTATTTCTTCACTTACACACTTTTAGAAATTAATGTATTAGTTAATACTGCTTGATTTACTCTGCTTTCTGTTGCTATAATAGAATGCTTCAGACTGCATAATTCATAAAAAATTTTATTTTGCTCATGATTTTGGAGGCTGGAAATCTAACATTGGGTAACTGTATCTGGTAAGGGCCTTAGGTATGTCATAGCATGGCAAAAATAAAAATGGAATGGCAAACAGGAAAACATGGAAGAAACAAAACACAGAAGGCAACATATCATTATAATAATCTGCCCACATGGTAAATAATTCACTTCCACAAGAGCTACATTAATGTTTCTTAATTGCCCAATTGCCAACTCTCAACACTGTTATACTGGGGGCGGGGTTTAACTTGCAATATAAGTTTCAGAAGGTTCAGACTACAATCAAATCATAGCATCACTTTACCTTAAACATTTTCTACTCAAATTACTCCTGACCAGACCTTAACTGATCTTGTTGCTCAAATTGTGTAATTTGTTGTTTAAGTGAATGAGGTTCTATTCTAAGTGAAGATTTTGATACTGATATAGGAGACAGGGCATAACAAAGCTGACTGGGAAAATGAGTGGAATCTGTCAATTACAAGAACCCAGGACAGTGCCACATAATTCTCTGGATCCTGTATGTGGAACTTCTTGCAGGCTCCCATGAGATATGAATGGCATATAAAGATGAGATGCTATGGAAAGCCCACTATCATGACTTCCCACAGTAGCCCAGGCTGCATGTTCCAGATTCAGTGTATTTTTACTTTTGCTTTTATCCTCCCCCCCCTTTTTTGGCCAAGTTTGCTCTGCAAAGATGGTTTATCACATACTCATTCACACCTCACTTTTGAAGTAAACTTTTGGTATCATTTTTGGCTTATTTTGTTCAATTCTTTGTTCAAAGCAAGAAGGACTTGGAATGCTTTTGACTGGCAAGCAATTTCTAACAATATGGTAGCTAGAATTCTAAAGGCAGAAAACATAGAAATATTAGAGGTAGAAAGGAGCATATACTCTGCCCTTCCATTGTTTATCCTCCCTTCTTTTCACTCCTTATCTAATAGCCCAAGGCTTGTTCTCTCTGAATATTGTCAAAAGGCTGTTACCATTATGCAAAGGCTCAGCCTGCTCTCAAAGATATCTTCTGTGTGGGCCCTCAATATTATCTCACTAAGGGAGTTAACAGACAGGATTTGTTATGCAGCTTATCAAAGATTGCAGTTCCATTACTAGATCAATGCCTGTTTTCCAGTTTTCCTCTTTGTGTTTCCTTCTCGACCTTTTTTTTCCAATAATATAATATTGATTCTTAGCCCAGATCACAGTCCACATTCAAAATGTAATGGAAATATGAGAGAATCAAAGGAACACTGATGGTCAGATAGCCTTAAAATAGATGCTATTATCAGAAAAACATCTGAGAAATACGTTTGTGGGACCATGGAAACTTTAATTCTTCCATATATATAAAACTAGAAAAATAAAATAGTAGAAATCAGGAAACTCCTTTAAAGGAGCAAAATCTTTGGCTGTGAATGATGAATATGCAAGAGCTGCTCTGAGGTTGTTTTAGGGCACCAAGTACTGCTACGTATGCATCCCTAATAGATGTTTTTAGAGCATACTGAATGGGTTAACTAATCAAGTATGTCAGAGAATTAAGGAGACACAGACCTTTTTGATTATATAAAATCACAAAATGACTTGGGGCAGAATATCTGAGTTCTGATTTTAAATTGAAATATTTCTAATAATCAGAATTATTGTATATGTTGAATTAGTCAACTCCCAAGGCAAAACTGTTAGCATTAGATAAGAATTTAATGAATGATTACAGGTCTCAGAGGTGGTTTTTTAAGAAGCTTATCATTAAGGTATTACTGAAATCCTGATTACTCCCTAAATTTTCCTTAATAATTGAAGAGATGTATAATTTCCCTACTTTATATTCTTGCCTATTTTATGAGACCCCCATTAACACTATCATTACACTATTAAAAACCAATGAATTGTTTTCATTTTTAAAATAGTGTTGAAAATACAGTGTTATAGGTATGTTCTTGATAAGAATCCAAATTAGAGTTGTGTTTATTATAGCTTAGGCAAGTAGATAGATGAAAGAAAGAACATCATTTGCTTGTTTGTTTGTTGAGTACCTATTACTGGCAGGTTCTAGGGACACAAAGCAGAGGCAGATATCAACATTAACCAAAGAATTTTGTCAAGTAGTCCCCTATTTTGGAAGCTTCTCAGTCTGGTAAGGGAGATGAGGAAAGGGAGACTCAGAAGAATTAGAAACTTGCTGACATTCTGAATATGAACTCAAGAAGTATTTCTCTAAGGGTCACTCTAGCCACTATCCCAACTGATATCCTCATATAATCTGTCCAAGACTTCACATGGATAAATATTTAACACAATGGGATGATAATAGTCTTCAAATCACTGATACTCATTGCATGCTTGTATCTTCATATTAGTTTGGGACAATGGTCACTTCTCTAAAAAGGATTGTGAGGCTCAGTTTGCACCAACCTCTCACCAACTCTGACCTCTAAGTCAAAGTACAGTACAATCATTGCTTCATGTTTATACAGCTAGAAAAGCAAGATGGATCAAAATATGGAAATTCTTTAATGAATCAAAGTTTTTGTGGCTATAGAATATGAATATTCAAAGGGTCCTCTAGGTTCTTAGATGCTAGTTTTCTATGCTTGGTAGAGAACTTCTCATTCATTCAAGGCTCAACCTTTGTTCTTGAAGAAGAAACATCTATCCCATTGTCTTTGAGCACAGGTTAATGTCCTCTAAAATTCACGTTTAACATTTTTCAGATAAAATTTTAAGAATAAATATAAAGGGTGACCTATAAAGGGATATGTAAATAAAAATGGAATCTGAAAGGCAGATCAAGGGATAAAGGGGTCTTCTAATTATAGGCTAGGCTGTGTTTCTTGGGTAAAGAACCTGGGTACATGTAAACCCCTTTTAGTACCATCTGAAGAGTCACCCCTTCTGTTCCATCAATGAATTCTTATTCACCATATACAATTCATAAACCTGTTAAGTTTCAGATATGTAAGAAACTCATTCTATTGGGGGTAAACTATGAAAAACTCAGTCTACTGGGGGTGAAACCATAAAGTGATACAGATGCTAATATATGAGTGTCTGTAGAATTCATCGAGGGCCACACAACTCCAGTGTTGGGAGCCGCGGCCGAGCCCGGTCGCCTTACTTGGCGGACGTGAGGCCTGTAGGAAAGAGCAAAGCCTGAGCTAGATTACCCCTCCCATCGAGTGTGCTAAGATGGCGCTTATCTCCTGCTTGGTAAACAACCCGCCCTGTAAGATCTCCTGCTTCACAACCCGCCCTGTAAGATAGTCTGCCTAGCAACAACTGATGTTAGCCAATCAGCCCGCATCGCGCACTTTGAACTGGTTGGCCACTGTAACCCTATAAAAGTGAGTGCCTCTCCCACCAAGAAAAGAAGAAGAAGCAAAAGAAGCAGAAGAAGCACGCAAGGAGCCGCGGAGAGCGGACCAGTAGAGGCTTCGGGACAGACTGTAGGGAGAAGCCCGGAAGGAGCCGCGGAGAGCGGACCGGTAGAGGCTTCGGAGCGAAGCCCGGAAGGAGCCGCGGAGAGCGGACCGGTAGAGGCTTCGGAGCGAAGCCCGGAAGGAGCCGCGGAGAGCGGACCGGTAGAGGCTTCGGAGAGAAGCCCGGAAGGAGCCGCGGAGAGCGGACCGGTAGAGGCTTCGGAGCGAAGCCCGGAAGGAGCCGCGGAGAGCGGACCGGTAGAGGCTTCGGAGAGAAGCCCGGAAGGAGCCGCGGGGAGCGGACCAGAGGAGGCTTCAGCTGGGAGCGATCCCAGGGCAGGCTGTACGGAGAAGGAAAATAAAAGAAAAGGTTGTCCACTGCCAGACTTTGTCGTGTGTCCTTCCTGCCGGCCGGGAGCGACATCGACATCTGGTGGCCCGTACGGGGAACAACTGATCACCCCCGAGACGTGGTAGTGGACAACGTTCCGTGATACAGCACTGCGAGACAGGTGAGCAGGGGATAAACCTGGGCCCTGGGTGGCGCGCACCTACAGGGTTTTTAGACTCCCCTCAGGCTCACGCGTAAGTGGCGGATTTTTGGGCCTCACACGGTGAGTAACATATTAAATATGGGTAACGTACCGAGTAACGACACCCAGCCCTTGGTACAGGTCCTCCGGAAGCTCTTAAAGTCCAGAGACCTCAAGGTGGGACGCAAAACGCTGGAGAGCTTTTTTGAGGAGATTGATAGTTTCGCTCCCTGGTTCTTGCCCACGGGGCACTTAAACCTGCCCTCGTGGGAGAAGTTGGGCAGGGATCTTTCTCTAGCGGAAAGGGAGGGCGGGGCTTCGGTCTTCGCTCGGCCACTGTGGGAAATGATATATGCATGCTTGAAGAGCGAGGGTGGTTGCAGGGAAAGCTCTCAAGAGCTTACAAAAGTACGCAGGGTATTTGAGCAGGCCCAGTCAGGGAGCTCCCGAGAGGGGTCCGTCAAGGGGAACAAAGATGCTAAGGAGGAGGACGGGGCTCAAGCCTCGGAGTCGTCTGACTCCAAGGACGAGGGAAGGTTGAATGGTGAGGAGGCCAAAGAGACCAGCTGTCAGGGGCCTAAGTTGCTTGATGGGGAGACGCAAGGCTCTTTCGCTGCGTTGCGCCGCGAATTGCGCTCCGCTCAGCTAGGCTTACGAAAAAGCAGAGAGCTTCTGAGCGCCCCCTGGCAGGGGAGGGAGACAGAACCTTCTGCTCCGCCCTGGAACTCGTTCCCGGAAGCGGTCCCTCGCCGCGAGGCCGCCGCATGGGAACTCCCCCCTCTTCCGTCAGTACAGGAAATAACGCACAGGCCGCCATTTTCTGTTCAGCCACGGCCGCCATCTTACGATGCTCCGCCACCGGCGGGACGTTATTTCCACAGACAGCTGTGGCATGGGGGTCGTGTGTCTAATGAAGACCACCCGTTCCCAGGGATAGATAGCGGCCCCTATGGGATATATCCTGTACAGATGGCCATGGGTCAGGGACGTAATGTGTGGGAACCCTTTGAAATAAAGCAGATTAGAGAACTTAAAAATGCAGTTACAACCTTTGGGCCGACTGCGCCTTACACCATTGCCATGCTGGAGAACCTGTCTTCTGGGCCCCTCACCCCCGCGGACTGGACTCAGCTGGCAAAGGCGTGTCTGCCCTCGGGTAGTTACCTGGATTGGCGAGCCTGGTACGCCGAGTTCGCTGCCGAACAGGCGGAAAGAAACGCTAACCGAGGGAACCGGGGATGGAATAGAGACATGCTTATGGGGGAAGGCCAACACGCTGATGATCAGACTCAGTTCCCTGGTGCAGTTTATGAGCAGATCAATACCATTGGGCTTCGCGCCTGGAAGCAGGTGAGTGGTGCCGGAACGGCATCCTTGTGCCTTTCTAAAATAGTCCAGGGCACAACAGAGCCATTCGTTGATTTTGTGGCTCGGATGCAAGATGCCGCCGATAAGATCTTTTCCGATAGGGAAGTGGCTCAACCGCTGGTTAGGCAGTTGAATCATTGAGAGGGCTCATAGAAGCCTCAAAGAAATTTTACAAAAACAAAAAGGGGGAGTAGGCCAAGGCCTGGCCCCAAAGGCACGATTATCCATGGCACTATTCACACACAATTTTTTAAATTTAAATAATGATAATTGCTCCCCAGCTATGGAGCACTGCAACCCTTCCCCCAACCATAAAGGGTGGGTTAAATGGAAAGATGTCCTAACAGGACAATGGATGGGCCCGGATCCGGTAATCAGCTGGAGCCGAGGCGCGGTTTGTGGTTTCCCACAGGAACCGGGACGAGAACCACTGTGGGTACCGGAGAGACTGACACGGGCAACAAAGCCCTCGATTGAAGATCAGACCTGCCCTACCGGAGATCCATCACAGACCAACCAACAAGATGAATAGAAATAGCGGTAGCCCAAAATGGACAAAAAGATCCTCAGGCATATGCATGGCTCGCTCGCCTAGCCTACGACCGAGTCTAGGGGCGGTGAGCTTCCCACACTCCTCCTCTAAAAAATTATGACATAGCTGGGTAGGAGAGTCAATGATGGGTAAGAGTGTACTCCCCCGGTGCGACTCAACCTAAGCCAGGCCCTACCCCATCCTGCACGTAAGCCGCTGGACTGTTAGATGCTGCCCAGGTCTAAATTTCTCTCCGAGGGGATTTCTTTATGGAGAGGAAATGAGTGCAAGCTTGTGTGCATCCAGGTTCCGTCCAGTTTGTGCCTGGCCCTAGAAAAAGGACGAGGGCCTCAGGGCCTTGGCCCCATGGGACGGCCGACCAGGGTCTAAGCCAAGGACCTACGGTGGGCCTACGCATAGGGCATAAGCCTCTGCACCCAGTCCAGGAAGGGCTACGATGCGCACATTCATAAAAAATAAAAAAGGGGGAGATGCTGGGAGCCGCGGCCGAGCCCAGTCGCCTTACTTGGCGGACGTGAGGCCTGTAGGAAAGAGCAAAGCCTGAGCTAGATTACCCCTCCCATCGAGTGTGCTAAGATGGCGCTTATCTCCTGCTTGGTAAACAACCCGCCCTGTAAGATCTCCTGCTTCACAACCCGCCCTGTAAGATAGTCTGCCTAGCAACAACTGATGTTAGCCAATCAGCCCGCATCGCGCGCTTTGAACTGGTTGGCCACTGTAACCCTATAAAAGTGAGTGCCTCTCCCGCCAAGAAAAGAAGAAGAAGCAAAAGAAGCAGAAGAAGCACGCAAGGAGCCGCGGAGAGCGGACCAGTAGAGGCTTCGGGACAGACTGTAGGGAGAAGCCCGGAAGGAGCCGCGGAGAGCGGACCGGTAGAGGCTTCGGAGCGAAGCCCGGAAGGAGCCGCGGAGAGCGGACCGGTAGAGGCTTCGGAGAGAAGCCCGGAAGGAGCCGCGGAGAGCGGACCGGTAGAGGCTTCGGAGCGAAGCACGGAAGGAGCCGCGGGGAGCGGACCAGAGGAGGCTTCGGCTGGGAGCGATCCCAGGGCAGGCTGTACGGAGAAGGAAAATAAAAGAAAAGGTTGTCCACTGCCAGACTTTGTCGTGTGTCCTTCCTGCCGGCCGGGAGCGACATCGACACTCCAGGAGAATGCAAGATGTTAGCCTTGGCTTGAATTGACAAGTGGAGCAATTTAGGTGAGAAGATTGGCTTGAGAAAGATGTATAGGTAATAAAACACAATTGTAATATTTTAGTAAAGGGAAGGCGTTGAGCATTAAGCCAAGAATAGTGATCAATGCTGAGAAGTACTAAAAAAGTTGTTATCCTGAAGGATGTCACATCCAAGTCTGTATGAGGGCAGTGACTTATATGGAATGTTCTAGGAAGCTTTTTTTAAAAAGCACTATAACAAAGCCTCAGCTGAGCAACTGAGTCAGAATCTCTGATATTGGACCAAACATCACCTGTTTATAAAAAGCTTCCTAGGAATTTCCATGTGCAGTCTGCTTTGGGAATTACCGCTGTCAAAAGTGGTGCACACTTAAAAGGTGTTAAGTAAGGGACTTAGGTTTTTATCATGCTGGCTAATGTGGAGAACAAATAGAAGCCACATATAAAGGTCACAGGGAAGACATTTGGGAGACTGGAACAATTCAGGCTAAAGATGACCAGGGCCAGAACTAACACAGTGATAGTAAAACTTCAGAGGAAAAGTTAGGCAGAGATCATCTTCCATCAGGGATTTGGTGACAGCTTGGAATATGCACGTGTATGGGGGAGATAGATGAGAGAGAGATGTGGTATTACAAATAAAGGGATTACAAAAATGACCACAAACTCTTCTCCTATCTGTATTCACCCCTTACAACTCTCCAATAAAACATCACAGTCAGTTTTTCTATCCTTGAATCTGGACAAACATCAAGTCTCTTTGGTTAGCTGAATGTGGCAGAGGTTCACTTGGATTCAGGGGTTCTGCAAGTTTGCTCTCTCACTCTTTTGCAATGCTGTGGTTTCCAACGGAACCAGTCTGGGTTAGAGACTGCTAGTGAGGCAGAGTCTTGTCTTTTCATTCAAAGCTAAATCCTGCACACTACCAACTATTCAGGCAAGGCATTGATAGGTAAGGTCTCATGCATGAGGGAGCTTGGTCAAGATCACCTTCTATGAGAGATTGTGCTCCCAACTTCTGAAACTGTCCTCTTAAGTATCACAGAAATGGCGATTTCCAACAAGAGCAACTGCTTTTAAAATTTCATGTCAGAACAGATTGTTTAAATAGAAAACTAGAAAGCCTTAGAGTACAAAGGAAACACAATTCAAAACAGTATGATACTAGCCTAGATATTGTTGTCAACTTGGCTAAATCAATTGAATAAAGCATCACGGGGTACATTACTCAGTTTTCTGTCCTTGTGATAAACAATTTAAAAGGAGTAAGTTCTGTTTTGGTTTACACTTTGAGAGGTTTCAGTTCTTATTTGCCTGACTATTGCTTCTGGGTCTGCAGTAAGGCAGTGTGCCACAGCAGAAGCACTTGTGAGAGAAGCACATCGCAATCAGGAAGCAAAGAGAGAGGGGAAGGGAATGGGGTTCCAACACCCCCAATAAGGGCAGGTGCCCGTGACCTCACTTCTTTTCAGTAGGCTCTAATTCTGCAATTTGCACCACCTCAGAATAGCACACCTTTACACATGAGATTTTTGGAGGACCTTTAAGAGATAAACCATAGCACCTGGGAAATAATCATTACCACTATCATGATCCTATAGAAGGCTTTTATTTTTGAAAGAATGTTTCTAATGTATTCCTGTTTCCCACATATTGCATTGTTTCTCTTAATGTGTTTTTGTTACTGAGTTTACTAAAAATCAATAGCCACACAGAAAGAGAAAAATGCAAGTCATGCCTGGAGTTTATGTTCCTGAAATTTAATCCATAACTGTATCTGGTCAACTGCCCGGATTATGAGGAATTTTTTTCTCTCTCAAAAATAATTCCAGAGAAAGCAAGAGTAATACTGCTTTACTACTTTACAAAATATTTGACAAGAAAAAAGTGGATAGGTAATTTTTAGTTCTAAACATATTGACAGTCCATGGTCTCTAATTCAGTTTTCCAATTTCTTTTGAAAAGTATCTTCAGCCAGAGCACCAAGCCACTGGCTATGTAGGACCATTGTCTTAGACTTTTATTGCTAAGTTACCACAAATTTAGCAGCTTAATTATACTATTTTACTGTTTCTGTAGGTCAGTGGTCTGGGCACAGTGTGGTTGGATTCTCTTCTCAGGGTTATACTGGTCTGAAATCAAGTTGTCAGCTTGGACTGTGGTCTCATTTGGCATTCAGGATATTCCTGTATTCTCCTGTGTTGTTGGTAAAATTCATTTATTTGTGATTATAGGTTGGAGGTGCCCATTTTCCTTCTAGTAGGCTGGGGGCCCCTCTCAGCAACTTTCAGGCACTTGAAATTTCTTGCCTTGTGGCAGTTCACAACATAGGTGTTTGATTTTTTCTAGGCCAGCAAGAATGAGTCCCTCTAATTTCTGCAACCAGCTGGAGAAAAAAACTTGGGCTCACCAGATTAGGTCCAGTCCACTAGTGTAGTCTCTCTATTTTAAGGTCATTTGTTTTGGCATTATAATTATACCAGAAAAGAACATTTTATGGAAGCATCTACGTTAAGATTTGGAAAAAGATTTGTGGTACCAGGGCCAAATTTCCTGGCCCAGGAGGAGGGATATATCCTAAACTCTTTCTACTATAATCATGATCAAGAACTTCTGTAATTGTACAATCAGTTTTTAACAAAATTAGGACTCTGTAACTCCCACAACATGAATTCTCCGATCAATCTTCTTCACAAGTTTTCCGGTTGATTAAATGATTCAGCTGGATGTTTGAATTGATAAGCTCCCTGGGATTCCATGTATGCAGAAGGTATGTCAAGTGAAAGATTTGGGAGCCCATCAAGAAAGATAAGAGAAGACACGGCTTATCAACACATAACACTGGGGAAAGACAGAGGAGCTACGCTGGGATGGTGGCAGCAAATTTCACATCAAAGCAGAGGATGAACGAAGCCTTCCTCATAGGAAGTACAATTTTCCTCCACAGGATTTTATGACTCTGTGCATGTCCCTCACTGAACAAACCAGCTCATATTTTTGTGAGGTTGTGTTCCACTTTGAAGAAAATGACAAACTCTGAAACACAGGCCGGTTTCTTATCTTACAGCTCTCTGATGAGAAAATTTGAAACAGAAATGTCAGTAAGTTCTCCTTCAACGAAGTTGTGTCAATTCCATAATAGAAACATTGTGTTCTTGCATAAAACCATCTCTATTCCTTCAGAGCACAAACAAAGAATTTGTAAAGAAATGTAGGCAGGACATGGTGTTCAGATTCTAATTTTACTCACCTGCAAACTGTTCCGTTCCATCATAACTTTACTTAACTCATAGTTATGCTCTTAATTAACAACCTAATTGGTTGGTGCTTTCTCAGTCGTGTTCTCTGGGGGCATGGTTTTCTGTTTAACTTTCTTGTTTCAGTTCCTCAGAAAAACCATAAAATTTAATTAGGAAAGTAACCAGCTTTGTCACAGCAGTTGTATACCTAATTAGCTATGCTTTGACCATAGCTTCTTAGATTCCACTCAGTACTACATACACATTTGAATTTGTTCATATTTCAGAGAAGACATTGTGAATTTATGGCCCAAGCAAGAAGTCCGAACATTTTTTGTTTTCCTTAAAATTTTGTTATGAAAACAGAAAAAATTAATTTAAAGCCTTCATATAGGAAACTGAGAGCAAAAGGCCAACATGTATGGGGTTACTTGTCTGTTTCCTATTAATGTGGGACCATAATGGTCAAAGTACAAAAGCTGAAAACAATACCCAGGTATCATCTCCTACTTCTGTATATCAGAAGCCTCGCTATGGCTGGCTAGATTCTCTCTTCCTTCTTGGAATGGGCTAAAATTCACATTTTGCCTGGGCTGCATTCTCATCTGGGCCCCACTGACCTCTTCCAAGTTTATGCATTTGTGGCAGAATCCATGTCCTCATAATTGTAGTACTGTTGTCTCCATTTCCTCATTGCCTAATAGCTAGTGATCATTCCCATCTCACAGAAGCAACTGTCATTATTGACATGTGCCTTCCATGGACAGTTTATAACACAGCAGCTTATCAGTGACTATGAGACCACAAGAAGCACTTCCTCTGTGAAGAGCTGGAGAACAGTTCACCTGTTTAGGCCAGGCGCTTCCCAGGTAATCTCCCTTCTGCCATATAAAGCAATATCAGCCTAGAAAGGACCATATCATCATATTCACAGGGAAGCAATTGTGAAGGGCAAGTGCACCAGGGGGCAGCAATTGTGAAGGGCAAGTGCACCAGGGGGCAGCAATCCTGGGGCCATCTTACAATTCTGTCTACCACATAATGCTTTAGAAGGTGCTGGTAACTGAAGCCTTCTTGGCAAACTCCCTCCTGTTTCGCTGGAGGCACTGTACAGTATATGCAGGGAAGTTGTCAGCAATGGCCTTGATTCTGTCCTAACAGCTCCACAGGGTGGAAGAGGACAGACAGTCACATTCTTTCTTCTCTGCAGGCTGCTTTCTCTGCCTGGCCAGAATTGCTGCTTTCCATAGTGTAAATGGATCACTTGGTGAAATCATTCAGATTTAAAAGGACATCAAGATAAGAGAATGCTGTTAAATAGAAATTTATCTAAGCTCAATACTTCAAACTTTAGTCCAATAAGTTACTTCTTTAGTAAAAGTGAAGAAATGTGCAGAAAAGATTTAACAGAGCAAGTATGAAAATACTCTTTAGAAAGGCCTGTTTACAGATTTTTTTTCTTAGCTAGCATTTCTGAACTTAGACTTTGGGAGGGTTCCAATCATCTTAACTCCTAAGATTGACTCAATGTGCCTAATCATTTGTGCAAACATTATGGTTCATGGCAAAGACTTGTTTTTCTTCTGGGAGTCTGGAATGTGCCAGGCAGAAGGTGACTGTATGATCAGGCCCCAATAAAACCATGGCCACTAATTCAGGCTTCCGTCATCGACAACATTGCAAATGTGTTGTCACAATTCATTGCTGGGGGTGGGGAAATAAGCACATCCTTTACAAGTTCACTGGCAGAGAAGTCTTGGAAATTGTTTCTGGGTTTTCCTGAACATCATTCCTTGCCCTTTTTCTCTTTTTTAATTCTGTTTTACATGCTTTTGCAATAATAGATCGTAGCTAGGAATAGATTATATGCTGAGGCATGTGAGGCCTCCTGGAAAATCCTGAACCTGAGGGTAGTAATGGCAACTCTAGGAGTACAATTACATACGAGTATAACACTCATATCCTGAGTCTTGACTCCATTGCCCTGTAAACTCAGCCTAGCTTTTTCCACTGTGAGGATGATCAGGCAGACTGGAGGCAAGAGGCAGGCCTCGCCTAGGTCCTAAAAGACTTGGTATGGCCTAGATGCTTGCTTTAGTTTCACATTGTGATAGGCCAAGTTATTTAACCTCTGTTTATCTGTCTCTCTCCATTTCATCTGTAACATAGCAATAATAATAGCACATACTTCACACAATCACTCCAGGAAGTAATTTATAGAACATACTGCACTGTAAGGGGTGCATAGTGACTGAGAAGGGCTTGGTGCAATTTTTTATGGGGTGTACTTTCTGAAACACCCATCAATATTTTAAAATTAATTCCCTTTATTCTCTTTGTTTTCCACCTTTCTTTCCTCATCAGCTCCTTCTTCTTCCCTTATCTCAGTTGTCCATTAAGTTCCTTACACACAAACCATTTCCTATCCACTGGCTACCTTTTATTAAGCATGAAATGAAAACAATGTTTTTCTTTAAATGCTTACCCAAAAAGGCCCAATGTAACTGTGTGTTCATCAACACCAGCAGCCCCAAATACATTGTCTTTTGCTTCCATGTATGAGGAATTCTGAGATTGATAAGTATCCCTTCTATTAAAGCTTGCATCTAGAAGTCCCTCTAAAGCCTCAGGTACTCATAGGTGGGGCTTTTGGAGGTGGCTGGACCTAAGATGTGTGAATAGGGTTTAAAGGTGTGATAACTAAATCAGTTCACTGATAGTTCTGGGAAAGATAATGGGAAAACCCACCCTGGGTGTAGGTGGCACCAACCAATATGCTTGTAGCCTGGATGAATATAAAGGGAAAGAAGGAAGGTAGGCTTGCTGCTTTCTCCTGCCACTCCTTGAGCTGCTTCTCCTTGGTGATGCCAGCCTTCCTCGGAGCCAGCCAATAATGGACTGCAATCTCTACAAATTGTGAACGAAAATAAATCTTCCATTCTTTAACTGTAAGTGCTGAATATTTTGTCTCAGCAGTGAGAAAAGGAACTAAGACACCCTCTAATAGTCCTCATTGTGTAATTTTACTGTTTTTGGTAATGGCAAGTGATTATAATGTGTATGGTTGTGAAATTTCATTTCTTTAAGTTTGAAAATATCATGTAAATAGATTTACAAATTGGAGAAAAATTCTTGATTTTAGTATTTAGATCAGAATATCTATCCCCTAAAATATGATTCTTAAGTTAACATGGCTATTTTATTTTTTCAGTGGTATATTTAAATTCAGTTGCAACAGTGGAAACTTCTACTCAAAATTTCCTTCATTTTGTTATATAACTTTTACGCTCCTAATGGATATACTAAGAGTTCAGCTATTACTATGGAAAAGGGCATCATGGGGACTGATAGTCATGCAAAACTAGAAGAGGGTTAATGTCAGAATCACAGAAGCAGAAATTCTTCAAGGAGGAGAAGAGGTTTAGGAAATACCCAGTAAGCACAGCCTCTCAGCTGTTGCTAAAATAAGCATAATTTGGGGAGGTGGTGTTGTGCCAATGCCTGAAGCAATCACTGCATGTGTGGGAGTTGGGATGGAGGGTAAAGAAAGGGAATCTGTATACTTAAAGTTCAGAAATTCATTGACAAATAAATGTTCAAAAGGAAGATGCCAAAAAGAAAAATCAAATACTGAATAAAGAATAAAAATATAGTAATTATAAATATCTCTAGAAACCACCAAGTTTATGTTCTTCTCCATTAGGCCCCAACATTGTCTCCAAATGGGATTGCACTTCTGTTGTCTAGGAAAAATATTTCTCTATTTCATATTAAAGATTAATGAGAGTTCTATCCCATGGTGCAGCCTTGGTGTGTCACTCAGAGCCAAGTAGGACCCTACTCAGCATCACCCATTACCAGAGGACCCTCAGGAAGGTCCCTCTGGCCTAGTTGAACCCCACTCAGTGACCCCAAGTGACTGCCAGCCACCTGGTAAGGTCTGTCTAAGGATCTCCACTTAACTGGGGAAATTCCCTGCATTAGGCTTAGATATTTTCAACCCAAGAAACAACTGAGACCTTGCCTTTAGCTTCCCTAAGGGAATACAGGAAAATGACAAAATGAAAGAGCAAAATGCAGTCTTAAACCTCCATCCCATCCCAAGCAAGCCTGGGAGACATAGACATAGGAGAAAACATAAGCCATATACCTGAAACTCCTGAAATGATAGCAAATGAAGTAAAGAAACAACTCCAGGAAGCTATAAAAGAACTCAGATCAGAAATAATCTCCCATGTAAAAGAAGAAATGATAAATGTAATGAAAGAAATGCTGAACATATATAAAGAAGACATAGTTAAAAAATTAGAGGAATACTGCCAAAAGACAGAAACCTTGAATGAACAATATAAGAAACAAACAGAATGCATGAAGCAGATTCAAAGAGCTATACAGGAAATCAAAAATTCCATCAAGAGTTGGCAAAACCACCTCAACAAAAGTGAAGACAGACTTTCAGACCTCAAAGACAAGATTTCAGCTAGTGAATAGCAAAGGAAAGATCTTTTAAAAATAACAAGGAAGCAGGAAATAACAATTCAACAGCTGCAGATGATGCAAAAAAAAACATAAGACTGATAGGTATAAATGAAAAAGAAGGTGACAATACAAATGATATCAAAAGACTATTTATGGAAGTAATAGCTGAAAATTTTCCAAACATGCAGATGGAAACTGACCTACGAATCAGTGAAGCATACAGAACTCCAAATAGCCATAACCAAAATAAAACTACATCCAGGCATATAATAATCAACATCCCAGATTCAGCATGAGAACAGAATATTAAAAGCTGTTAGAGAGAAGAGACAGATCACTTATAAAGAAAAGTCTATCAGAATCACAGAAGACTTCTCAACACAAACAATGAAGTCAAGAAGAGGATGGAGTGAAGTATTTAAAATCCTAAAGGAAAATGACTTTCAACCCACATTGATGTACCCTGAAAAACTGTCATTCAAAATAGTTGGAGAAATAAGATACTTTGACAGCAAAGAACAGCTGAAGAACTTCATGACCACCAAACCAACCCTGTAAAAAATATTGAAAGACATTCTAGATACAAACAAACAAACAAACAAACAAACAAAAACACACTAAGCAAGGCAAACAATTAAGCAGACTGGAAAGGTAAACAACCAACAGCAGAAAGATAACATGACAAAAATAAACCAATATATATCAGTTATAACTATTAATATAAATGGCCTCAATTCACCAATTAAAAAGAAACACACTGGCAGAATGGATCAACAACATCCAGCTGTATGCTGTATATAGGAAACCCGTCTAACCCAAAAGGAAACTCATAGACTGAAACTCAAAGGATGGAAAACAATCCTTCATGCAACAGGACCCCCCATCCCCCCAAAAAAAGCAAGGGTAGCTATTCTGTTTGCAGACAATGTGAACATCAAATCAAGAATGATACGCAGAGATAAAGAAGGTCACTACATACTAGCATGGGAAAAACTTCAAGAGGAAGAGATAGCAGTCTTAAATTTATATGCACCAAATTTGGTAGCACACAGATATACAAAACAAATGTTAACAAAAATGAAAAATTAAATAAGCAATAGCACAATTATAATGGGAGACTTTAACACCCCATTGACACAAAGAGACAGATCAACTAGACAGAAAATCAGCAAAGAAATAACAAAACTAAATCACACCTGTGAACAAATGAACTTAGTGGCTATGCACAGACTGTTCCACCCAATAAGATTAGAATATACATTCTTCTCAGCAGCAAATGGGACATTCTCTAAAGTAGACCATATACTAGCCCACAGAACATGCTTAAATAAATGCATGTTATCAGATCATAGTGCCATGAAACTAGAAATTAATGACAAAAGAAACTGCAAAAATTCCACAAATACATGGAAATTAAATAATACACTCCTGAGCAGTCAGTGAGTTGCAGAAGAAATTAAACAATATATACAAGCAAATAAAAATACAAATACAATCTACCAGAATCTGTGGGATGCCATGGAAGCAGTCCTCAGAGGAAAATTCATTGCAGTGAATGCCCACATTAGGAAAACAGAACAAATAAACAAACACAAATAAACAACCTGTTGTTACACCTCAAACATCTAGAAACAGAAGAGCAAGTCAAGCCCAAAGCCAAAAGAAAGGAGGAAATTATAAAGATCAGAGCAGAAAACAATGCAATAGAGACTAAGAAAACAATCCAAAGAATCAATGAATCAAAGAGTTGGTTCTTTGAAAGAATAAACAAAATTAATAAGCCCTAGCCAACCTTATTTTAAAAGGGAAAGAAAAACTCAAATTCCTGCAATAAGGAATGAAAAGGGCAAGATCACTACACACCCCGTGGAAATACAGAGGATCATCAATACGTACTTCAAAAACCACTGCACTCATAGGTTTGATAACACAGAAGAAATTGTACAGGTTCTTAGAAGCATATAAACTACCAAAGCTGGATTAATAAAATGTAAAACTACTGAATAATCCAATTTCAAACAATGATATTGAAAGTGTAATTAAAACTTTACCAACAAATAAGAGCCCAGGTCCTGATGGATTCACTGTGGAATTCTACAAGAAATACAAGGAAGACTTAATGCCAACAATCCTCAAACTCTTCAATGAAATTGAAAGGGAAGCAATTCTGCCTAACTCATTCCTGGAAGCAAGTATTACTCTCATACCAAATCCAGAGAAAGACTCAACCAAAAAAAAGGACTACAGGCCAATCTCCCTAATTAACATAGAGGCAAAAATTCTCAATAAAATACTGGCAAACAGAATGCAACAAATCATAAAGAAGATTATACATCATGACCAAGTGGCATTCATCTCAGGAATTCAGTGATGGTTCAACATATGTAAATCAATAAATGTAATCCACCATATCAATAGAAACAAAAATAAGAATCACATGATTATATCTAAAGATGCAGAAAAAGCTTTTAATAAAATCCAGTTCTCATTCATTATAAGAACCCTACAGAACATTGGAATAGATGGTCTTTACCTTAGTATGATAAAAACCATCTATGATAAACCAACAGTCAGCATCATATTAAATGGTCAAAGATTGAAAGCTTTTACTCTAAAATCAGGCACAACACAAGGATGTCCGTTATTATCACTCCTATTCAATATAGTGATGGAAATACTAGCCAGAGCAATTAGATAAGAAATAGAAATAAAAGGAATAAGAATAGGAATAGAAGAAATTAAATTATCATCATTATTTGTAAATGACATGATACTCTACATAGAATACCCCTAAAACTCCAATGAAAGACTCATAGGTATAGTAACTAAATTCAGTAATGCGTCTGGATACAAAGTCAAGACTCAAAAATCAATAGCATTCCTACACAACAAATGCATTAGGAGGGAAATAAGAGGAGCCATACCCTTCACAATACCATCCAAAAAAAGAGAAATACTTAGTAATCAATCTAAGAAAAGAAGTAAAAGACTTATCAGTGAAAATTATAATACCCTGAAAAAATAAATTGAAGAGGATCTCAGAAAATGGAAAGATATTCCTTGTTCATGGATAGGAAGAACAAATATTGTGAAAATGGCCATTCTCCCAAAATTGTTACACAAATTTAATGCAATTCCAATCAAAATACCACTAGCATATAAAACAGACCTGAAGATCAATGGAATAGATTGGAATATACAACTACAAATACAAATACACTCAGCCACCTTATCTTTGACAAAGGGGCCAATCATGTTCCCTGGAAGAAAGATAGTCTCTTTAACAATGGTGCTGTAAAAACTGATTCTTCATATGCTGAAAACTAAAACTAGACCATGACTATCACCATGTACTAAACTCAAGTCAAAATGGATCAAAGATCTAAATATTAAAACAGAAACACTAAATCTGCTAGAAGATAAAGTAGGTAAAAATCTTGAAGACATAGGGCTAGGCAGAGAATTCATTAACAAAAATCAAACTGCACGAAATACTTCCCAGAACCAATAACTGGGATCTTGTCTTATTAAAAAGTTTTTACATGTCAAAAGAAATCTCCAACAGAGTAAAAAGGAAACACATGAATTTTTAAAAAAATCTTACTCAACTGTCCCTCAGAAAAAGGACTTCTGTTTACAACATATAAAGAACTTTAAAAAATCAGACTCCTGAAATTCAAAGACCCAATCCAAAAATGCGCATCTGAGATGAGTACACAATTCTCAGATGAAGAAATACAAATGGCAAATAAATACATGAAAACATGTTCATCATCATTGGTCATTAGAGAAATGCAAATTAAAACAACAGTGAGATTCCATCTCACCCCAGAAAGAATGGCCAGGATCAAGAAAACTACCAACAACAAATGCTAGAGAGGCTGTGGGGAAAAAGGAACTCTTCTGCACTGTTTTGGGGAGTGGAGACTGGTAAAACCACTGTGGAGGTCAGTCTGGAGGTTCCGCAAAAAACTGGGATTAGAAGTCCCATTTGACCTAGATATTTCACTTTGGGGCATATTCCCAGAAGAACTGAAAACGTCATACATATCACAATGATATATGTGTACCATGTTTATAGCAGCACAATTTGTAATAGCCAAATCTTGGAAACAACCTAAATGCCCATCAACTGAGGAATGGATAAAAGAGATGTGGTATTTTTATACAATGGAGTACTACTCAGCTATAAAGAATGATCATACTCTTTATACCTTGACATCGGATTCATAAGTGAAATAAATCATACTTGAGATCAGATTCATAAGTGAAATAAATCAAACTCACATGTATAAACACCACATTGTCTCCCTAGTGCAAGAAATGGTAAGAGTACATAAGATACAAAATCATCAATAAATATTGTGAAAGGATAAGAATCTGCTCAAAGGGGGAAAGGGAGAAAAAAAGTAAGGGAAAAATATATAAATTTGTTCAAACACACTTAAGATAGCTAAGATGATTGTGCTATAAATTCTATTAGTTCTTGGAACAAACAGTTAACATTTATAGGACTGAATCAACCTTGTATTTGTGTCTGGTGATCTGAGGAACTCTTCTGAAGATCACTATATAAAATAACCACCTTATTTATGTTTCTGCCACCTTGTTTTGAAGGCCTATATCATCATTGTTTTGGGCTTTTTGCTATTGTTATTTATTTGTCTTTTTTGTTTCTTGTTTGTCTAGTAATTTGTTTTGTTTTGCTTTGTTTTCCCCTCTAATGCAGAAAGGATAGGTGTACATGTAGAGGCTTATACATGCCTAGAACTTCTAAACAGTTTATGAGAATCTATTATATTATGCACGATGAAATGAACAGATACGTTGAAGGAAAAGAGACACTGTGGTATCCATTTGCTTATTGCCTATCGTCATGCTGTGAAATCCAGTAATGATTTTATTCTTTGTTCAGAGTGGTTTTGGTCTGTTTTGTACTATTTAATTTCAACATACATGAAGATAGGGACAGCTATTTTGAAGAGAATAAGAAACATTATGGTAGCCATTGTTGATTTTCCTATTTTCTGGTTTTGAAGGCCTGTAATGCCTTAATCATTCTGTTTTGATCAGTTTTATACTATTTTGTTCTGTATGAATTCATTGTGCATGAAGACACAGACAACTATTTAGAAGAAAACAAGATACATTATGGTAGCCATGTTGGTCTCCTGTTGTCTTGCTTTGAAATTTGTGTCACTTAAACATTGTTTTTTTCTGATATGCTTTGTTCTGTGTTGTTTTACCCTCTTTAAAATAAAAAAAAAATTCAAAAAATTAATGATGGTCCTTTGATAATCTTCTATGCCATCCATTAAAATGAATCCTGAACCAAAATATACTCCAAGAGCCTACTTCTGTGGTAGGCATGGAAGAGAGTCACTTGCCACACTTCTCATCATAGATTTTGGGTTAAATTTATGCTCAGTTACACACAATAATGGCAAGATGAGAAAGTCTAATTCTAAAAATCTATAAAACTCATCATAGGTTGAAAAATCAAAGCTTTCTTCTTCACCTACAAATTTTTTTCCAGATCAACTGAAATTGTAGCAACATTAATCAACTTGAATTTCTAGCTTTTATTTTCCTATAATTACTTAAAGACTTGATTACAAGTATCAAAGTGATCTATATGAAGGTTACAAGAAGGAACAGCAAAACTCCAAAAACTGTGAACTAAAATTATTCATTCATTAAAGAAAAAAAACAAAACATGGAGTTTCCAAGATAGTTCAGATCCGTGCTAGTTGATGAACAAAACACACAAACTGTGAGAAAGCTTGCATTCTAGCTGGGAGATAAATGAACTTGTACATAACTGATACATCAGAAAATTTTTGAGTAGCCTAAACTTTTCTTTAGATAGTCTTTCAGTTAATCTGTTAGCCTTTACTTCTTCTGGCTAATTAAATCCAATTATTCAACACCAGTCAGTAGAGCCTTGTAAACAAATAACAAGCATACTTTTATTGTACAAGTGAGTAGATGCTCTGTTACCTTGAGTTGGTGGTATATTTTCTTTAGTGCATATGCTTCCTCTTCTGTTTTGGGAGTAAGTCTGATTACCTTATCACTATAAAAAAGAGAATGAAAAGTAATGTTAACCTTTCAAAAATAAAGACACTAGTCATCTTTTTTTTTTCAACTCTTAAGAAGCAGCCTTTGAACTTAAGAAAAACAGCAAAACTTCACTGACAAGTAAGACATTTTATGTGGTTCTTGTTATTCTTTGGTTACATTGAGTCTCTTTTCCTGGTTTTAACTAATTAACATTTCAACAGCTTTTGAAGGTTACAAACTCACATGTAATGTGATAAATGCAGAAAGAGGCACAAAACCCCAAAACAATGGCAACATGGGACATGAATTTTCTTGAATAGCTCAAAGCAGTTATCACTAAAGAAAATTCCTAGTGACGGAAGAAGGAAAAACATTTTCCTTTTTCTTCCTTCCTTCCTTCCTTCCTTCCTTCCTTCCTTCCTTCCTTCCTCCCCTCTTTGCTAGTCAGATGCTCTAGCATGAGCTATATTCCCAGCCCCATTCTATTTTTAGAAATCTAATACTGAAAAGGAAAAGGACTTTCAGAGAGAAGACCTGTAAAATCTATACACTATGGAGCATATCTGATTTGTATTCTTCCCATATAAAGCACATTAACGGTAAGCCCATCATTGGGACATCTGATTTCTGGTCCAGAGTTTCTAAACTGTCAAGGGCTGGGCTGAGAGGTAGAATGGCAAAGAGGAGGATCACCAAAGATGTGCCATGAGATATTGATGGCTATAAATTTTTAGAATATTAGAAATTTAAAATCAGTGCTTACAACCAATAAAATTTTATCACAATTGGAATTAACATTTTACCATACTATAAAGGATTTTTCTGTAAAGGTCCTAAATTCCACAGATGACTTTAAATATTCATTTGTTTGCCAGAAAGTTCTCTATGGAGTGACCCCTCTTCCAGATTGCAAGACAATTGGCAGATTTCCAGCATCATGACGACAGGTTGGGGAACACCACTCTATCTCATAATAAAATAATTATAATTTTTCAATGTGTTTTGCACAGAGATGCTTATTAAGTATTT
The DNA here is from genome assembly GCF_034190915.1 of Cavia porcellus. Taxonomy (NCBI): domain Eukaryota; kingdom Metazoa; phylum Chordata; class Mammalia; order Rodentia; family Caviidae; genus Cavia; species Cavia porcellus. The sequence continues at coordinate 44,047,738 of NW_026947493.1, forward strand.
ATTAATGGAAGCTGGTCACAGTGGTGCATCCTTGTAATCCTAGATAATCAAGAGGATCATAAGTTTGAAGTCAACCAGCTGGACAACTTAGTGAAATGCTGTGTCCAAAAAAAAAGTTGAGACAAGGATTTAACTCAGTGGCATAAGCACCTGCCTAGCAAGCATGAGGTTGTGAGTTTGATCCCTGGTACTGCAAAAAAAAAAAAAAAAAAAAAAAAAAAAAAAAAAAATGTAGTTAATCTTAGGTTCAATCTTAGACACTACAAAAACCAAACCAAACACATCCAAACAAAAAAGGTTGGCATAAAGGAAATGGAAAATTACAAAAGTACAATAGGAATATTCTTCATAACTTCCTATGGCATTTAAAAATGACTAAAGATAATGTCAGAAAATAAAAATTTTATCAATTCATTTCATTCCTAAAGGTACACCAGGAACATGGAAGTAATTTGCATACATTTCCATGGTTTTATCAGAAGAGTAGCAATTTCCAAGATCAGGCAAGGCAGATGTGGAGAGCATCAGACCTCAGAACGACTTCTGGATCTGTTGGACAATGATTTTGAAGGGCTATGTGTTTACTTCTAATCATTTTAGTTTCGAAATTTCAAATGATCCCATTTCTTTAAGTCTATGAATGAAAAGGCTGTTGACTTGCTGGCAATAATGTAGTATATTTTAGGCACTTTTCTAATTATAGTTTTCCAATTTTGGTTTCCACAAAACCACTCCTAGCAACTGAGTCACAAAGTCCACATTTCTGAAAAGGATATAAGAAAGAGATAAAAAATCAAGGCACTGTACAACAACTCTCGATATAATTTTAAAATTGCCCATTTGTTTCACCAAACAAAAACTTATCCTTTCTAACTCTGACAACTAATATTTTTGAAGTAGGAAACAATAATTTGGTACTATGAACAGGGAGGATTCAAGTCATAAATAGTCTACAGGAAGTTAAGTGAGAAAATGCAGCTAGGCGCTACTATCAAAGAAGGTGAACTGAGGGATTTTCTTCACAATTTACCAGGTATTTTCCTTCTCCTCGTATTTCTGGTACGCATTTCTCTAACCTTTGTTTTTTCTGCCTTCATCATACCCTGGCCTTGTCCCACTTGACTCAGTACAAATCTTGACAGAGAAAGAAAACTCAGCTGCGTTTGATGCATAGATCCCTTGACAGCTTGCTGGAAAAATATCTCTACCTTCATCTATCAGTTCCTCAAGAGTGCAAGGGAAACAATCTATAGCTATTTTACTGCCACAGAAAGATGGATAATTTAGCCTGGCAACTGGTTCCTCTTCTTCAATTCAAGATATAGGGGAACTACCCCTGTGATTATTTAACCTCGACATTAAATTCATCACAAAGAGGTCACCTCACCCCACCTTTTAGAAATTCTTGGTGTGGCTTTAGAAATCTGTTTATTATTGTTTCAATTATTTATCAAAGCGCAGAGAGTAAGAAAAGTTATTAAGGAAACCCATGAAATGTCATTTGCATAAACAATAAATTATGTTGATTGAATGACTGATAGTCATAATCAAACAAGAGCTCTTTATTGAGCCTGAATATCTCATGTGTCCTATTTGATCTCAAATGCCCCATTTGTTTCACTAACCAAAATTTACTGTTTCTAAATTTGAAAACTAGTATTTTTGAAGTAGGGAACAATAATTTGGTACTATGAACTGGGAGGTTTTAAGTAGTAAATTATTTACTAGAAGTTAAGAGAGAAAATCTGGCTGGGCACAACTATCAAACAAGGTGAACTGCAGGATTTTTTTTTTCCCTAACATCAGGTTTTTCCCTACTCCTCGGTGACATTTAAATTAAGACACCTGGGAGTTACCCTTCCGGATCAAGATGAGGGAATCAAAGGATTTATTGTAAGCTAAGATTGGAAAGACAATTGGGCAGCCAGTTGCTCATAGGTATTGCGTACTTCTTATATCTGTAGTACATTAAAACATCCCTCAGTTTCTTCTGCATAAAGAAAAGAATTTTCTGGACACTTGGAATTTCCTTGCTTTAGAAGACACAGCCCCTAGACTCTGGCTTCTTCTCAACGATAGGTATTGAAAACCCAGCTCCGTTTTGTAGTCCTTACCCCTAGAGTCACACGGTATCATTTTTTTCTTTCAATTGTATCTTCGATTTATTCCCAAATGCTTGGTCCCTGGAATCTTCTTCTTCCCACAAAACTTAATTAGCTACTAAAACAAATGACAAAGTGGCAAAAGCACATACACGGGAGCCAAGGTGCTGTTAGCTGTGTGACTTAGATTTCTAACCTCTATGCCTCTTTCTCTCTGATTCTTGACTGAGGATACTGTTTCTTAATGGATTATTGTGAAGATTAAGTGAACTTGTGTCCAGTCCTTAGAATAATTACTGACACTTAATGAAAGCTACATAAATATGTGATATTATCACATATTTGCCTTTGTCCTTTTTTCTTATTTTATCCAATATTTATACTTGAAGGGCCCTCAACTTCTTCAGTCTAGTCTTCTGGGTTCTTTCATATTCTAATTTGTTGAATGGAAGAAAGAATGAGATTCTCAACAGAAAACTAAGAATAGCAGAATCTCCCTTTGACATGTTCATTTATCTGTATCTTGTAAATCCTTCCTGGAGCCAGTGAGCAGATGATAAAAAGGAATAATTAGAGTTCTACCCAGTTGGGCTTATTAAACTGGATAGAGACTGATGGATGGTTCATCAAGTTAGAGCTAATCTTTGGGAGTTTGCATGATGTATTTAGAGCAAGTCTTTCAAATATAACAAAAACATCTAAATTTCATTTGCTTTATTTTTTCATGTCTGTCTGCAAGTCTCTATATTTATCCTCTCTGAACCATTTCCTTCTTTACTTACAGAAATTGTGATGTTGGATCCCAATCTAGGCTTCACCATTCTCTGTGGGCCCTTGACCAAAATGTTTAAACATTGAGAGATGACACATCCTAAACCTTAAATTGGGACAAACATCAATGTATTATTGCATAAAATTTTTGTGAAAATCATTTTATTCGGCATTTGTTAAGATTATATTATCTTCCAGGCACAGTGGTAGGTATCAGAGAGATAGCAGTTGCTTTCTGGGTGCGTTTATACATTCGTGGGCTCAGTGAGACATTGTCCAGGAAATGCCTATCTTATTATTGCCTTCCAACATATAGTAGCTAGAGTCATTACCTTTCTGTCAAAAGATTTTTCTTTTCCTTTAATCTAAAAAGAACCAAAAGTAGATGCTTCTGCAAATGTGTTTCATTGTGAATCTCAGAAATGGCAAAATATAATTCTGTTATGCATGCATTTAACTTTCTGTTCCTGGTAGCTTTGTTTTTGACTTTTGTATAGGTTTTTGAATCAAATCATTGATGTACTTCTTAATTTGGGACTATTTGCTCAGGCAACTTTTTGACATATGAGAAATATACATGTTAGGTGGTCTCATTATTTTCAACAAAAGCAACTGGAGAAGTAAGATATATAAGCCAAAAAGAAAAATTATTTCACAGAAAGTCCTATAGAGATTTTGTATTTATACAAGCCACACATTCAATTTTTCAATCCTTCTAATGACACAATTTACCTGGACAAGTAAAGGATTTCTAGGGGAAGAAAATAGCATATTAGAGGCATATAGTACCCAGCTGGTGCTCCAACAGACTGAATCAAATGAATAGGCATGTAGCTACATGTGAGGTAGGGGATTTGTTGGAAAGTGCTGGGACACAGCAGTAGTGTCAATGACCAGATGAAACCTGGAAATATTGTTCTTTAGAATAATAAGAGAAATGGTCCTAACATGGTGAAGCTTAAGAATGATTCCATGGAAAATTTTGTATCTCCCAAGTGCAGCAACCTCTTGTCATGACGCAGTAAGCACCCGCCCTAACAAACACTTTGGCCCCAAGAAAGTGATTGTGACACAAATCTGCTAAGAGCCACAGTTAGCGAAACGTGAAATTTGTGAGGCAGGGGAAGAGAAAGGCACTTCCATTGAAAAGTGGCAGTTTGTCCTTTGTGATGGGGAGTGAGACCAGCTATGTGTGGATATAGTTGGTGGCTGGGTCTGAGAGCACCTGCCTTAACCAACAGAGCTCTGCTCCTGTGACTCCCCCCACCACTCCAGCACAGATCCCCTTTCCTCCAAGAGCAGAGGCATTCAGAGGAAACACTACCTTGGCTTGGACATTTGCCAGGCTCTTCAGGGATCTGACAAAGTGTCAGAATACCAAGGGACTAAAAGCCCAATCAGTGCGCTGGCTTGGGGGGTGAGAAAGTATGGCAGAAACTCATCTTGGATTAAATTCAAAGGCCTATGAAAAGAGGAAGCCATGTTAAAATCTCTGTCTTAGCCCATTGGGAGTGGACAACTAGTCACAGCTTAGCTCTCATATTGCCCTAACTGGTTTTGCTTGTTTGGTTGGAGTTGCAAAGGGAACACTCATCCTGTAGCAATGACTCTTAATTACCACTTACACCTGGCAAGCCTAAATTCAGAGGTTCCAAGAATAGCTCTCCACTTCAAATATTTCTGCAAGGAGGAATCTATGAGTTTAGATTTTCTTTGTTTTTGTTTTGGTCCTCAAATTTATTTTCCTTTTCATATTTTACCTAATTTTATGTACTTTTAAAATTAATTAATCTCTCTTGTTTTCTCTTCTTTCCTTATTCATTTTTAGTCTTTCTTCCTTCTCACATGTTTTAAGTTTTAAATATATTTTATTATTAATTTATTCATTAATGTTTAAGTTTTTAATCTATACTATATTATTACTTCTCTTTTTTGCTCTATGGGTAGTGATATTATGGATAGTTTTTTTAAAAACAATGTGTATATCTGAATTACTTCTAAATTGTAACTGGTGGCTGGTTTCTCCTCTCAAAGTGGTATTGGGGATTAAACCCAGAATCTTAAATAGGTTGATGCGTGCTTTACAAATGAGCTATAACACTAGTGCTTTTAAAACGTACACTTGTTCAAACTTTGATGAATATCTCAACTTAAAAAATAGAGGATACAAAAATCCTAAGTGAGTTGACAATCCATTACTAAGGAGGCAGAAATGGGGGATGCTGATGCTGAAGACCCAGTACTGGATATTCACTCACTTACTAACAACAGAAAGAACACACACAGCTGCACCACTGTCCCACCCATGGAGGGCCTGAGCTCTGATTGTTCCAAAACCTGTTTGTACTACTCGCTTCTGACAAGTTTAGAGAAGTAATTACAGAGAAAACACCACACACACTCTGCTGTCTATATTGTACCTGCTTGAATTCACAAACGAACCCTACTCATGCAAGTCCTATGGATAAAGCAGGTCCTTCACATTTTGAAAGAATATGTAGAGTCAAAACTCACAACATACAGGAGTAGAAGGTACAGAGAAAGTAAAAGATTAAATCCATTTTGAGTTAAAGTCAATACTGCACAACAAACCAATAACCCATTGCACATTGTCAAGAGAAGAGTGCTCACTAAGAAGATGATACATAAAAATGACAGGGATATGCATCCCAATAGATATGAAGATCTAAAAAGAAACCAAGAAACATGAAAAAAAGAAACATAACTTATCCACAAGTCCATAACTCCTTGTAAATGAATCTGAAGAAATTGATGTTGTTGACAGACAGGTTGACAGGTAAAGAATTCAAGGATTCTTAAAATAATCAATGAATTCAAAGAAGATACAAGTAAACAGCTAAATAAAGTAATAAAGACAATAAAGGATATCAAAGAGTATTTCAAAAGACAGCAATTCTGAAAAATATAGGCAAACAGTGATCCTAGATAGGAAAAGCTCAAAAAGTCAAAAAAACTCAGTAGGAAAGACTAACTTGGTGCACTGATGCCTGGACCACCACTGGTGGCCCACCCCACCTCCTGGACTCAGTACTGCTGCTGATCTTCAGCTTCCACCCCTTCTCCCAGAACCTTGGACTACAGCGAATTACTGTGCTGGCTTGATGGGAGATTCAGGAACCCCTCACCCTAACAGAAGACCTCAGCAGGCCATTCTCACCAAAACTATTATACAGATTTAATGCAATCCCAATCAAAATACTGTTAACATACCTTAAAATCTAGAGAAAACACTCCTAAAATTGATTTGGAAACAGAAGAAACCTAGAATAGCAAAGACAATTCTGGGCAACAAAAGCAAAACAAGAGACATCTCAATTCCTGACTTGAAATTATACTACAAAGCCACAGTGATAAAATCAGCATGGAACTGGCAAAGAAACAGACCTAAAGATCAATGGAATAAATTAGAAGATACAAACACAACTACAAAGACACTCAGCCACCTTATATTTGACAAAGGGACTAAACATGTTCACTGGAAAAAGGATAGCCTCCTTAATAAATGGTGTTGGAAAAATTGGCTTCTCAAATGCCAAAGACTGAAACTAAACCCATGCCTATCACCATGCACAAAACTAAAGTCTAAATGGATCAGAGACCTAAATATTAAAACAGAAACACTAAATCTACTGGAAGATAGGGTAGGTAGAATCTTGGAGACATAGGGGTAGGCAGAGAATTCATGAGCAAAATGCAAACCACATGGGAAATACTTTGAGAATCAGCAACTGGGATCTTATATTACTAAAAAGTTTTTGCATTTCAAAAGAAATCACCAACAAAGTGAAAAGAAAACCCACAAAATGGAAAGAATTTTATTCAACAATTCCTCAGACAAAGGGCTTATATCCAGAGTATATAAAGGATTTGAAAACATTAAGCACCCCAAATTCAAAGACCCTTTTCAAACATGGGCATCTGAAATGAACCCATTTCACAGATGAATAAATATAAATGGCAAATAAATACATGAAGAAAAATTCACTATCACTAGTCATTCAAGAAATGCAAATTAAAACAGCACTGACATTTCCTCTCACTCCGGAAAGAATGGCTGCCATCAAGAAATCAACTGATAATAAATGTTGGTGAGGCTGTGAAGAAAAAGGAACACTGCTCCACTGTTGGTGGGAGTGTAGACTGGGGCAGCGACTATGGAAATCAAGATGGAGATTCCTCAACAAACTAGGATTAGAAGTTCCATTCAATCCAACTATTCCTCTCTTGGGTATTTTTCCCCTCAAAATTGAAAAGATCATGCCACAGTGATATATGTGCACCCATGTTTATAGCAGCACAATTTGTAGTAGCTGAATCTTAGAAACAATCAAAATGCCCATCAACTGCAGAGTGCATGAAAAAGATGTGGTATTTTTATACAATAGACTATTACTCAGGTATAAAAAGGATAATCTTGAGGCTTTTATAGATAAATGGAGGTAATTTGTGGCTATCCTCATAAGTGAAATAAATGTCTCATATTTGTAAATATCATATTGTCTCTCTCGTGTAAAAAATAATAGAAAGGAAGGAGTAATAAGATCCAAAATACATAATAGATATTGTAAAAATGAAAGGGAAGAAAAGTGCTCTAACAGATATAACTATACGGATGATTAAGTGTGTAAGATAGATAACTATATTACTAAGTTTGCTTTAGATCGCTGAACAGAATGGTTTGTACTGTGAGTGTTTGAGTATCCACTTTTTATGCTTTGATTTTGTAACTTGAACAACTATTTCTAAGAGGATAATATGTAACTTATCAACTAGTAATTTCTTAGTGTTAGTATTTTTTTTTTGAATTCTGTATTACTTCTACCCTTTTTTCTGTTTTTTCTTGGTTTTCTTGCTTTTTTCTTTAAATTAAAAAAAAATAAATGAAAAAGTCTAACTCAAAGAGAGAAAAAAAATGTCAGGGCTTGACACGACAGATAAATTACCACATTTAGACAATAATAAAGACAATACCATGTCTCAAAAATTAAAAAGGCTTGGGATATGGAGTAAAAGGCCCTAGATTCAATCCCCAGTACCATGAAATGAAAAACAAAGCAAAATAAAAAAGCAATTATGACCAAAAAGTACATACAAGTCATCTGGAGCACCAGTTGGAGATTTATAAAATTTTTGTTAAACTTATAAATTTTTGGCATATGTGAAGAAGTATATATCAAAAGCACAGAAAGAGAGGAAAAGAAAGTGCTCTAATGGAAATAACTGCATATATTTAAGTGTTTAAGATAGAAAACCATATTACTAAGTTTTTGTTGGATCATTGAACACAACTGTTTGCAGTCTCACTGTTTGAATGTCCACTTTGTAAGCTTTAATTTTGTAACTTGAACAACTATTTCTAAGATGACAATATATAATCTAACTAGTGATTTCTTACTGTTTTTTTTGAAATTCTGTATTACTTGTACCCTTTTTACTGTTTTGTTTTGTTTTCTCTTTAAATAAAAAAAATTTAAAAAGTAAAAAGCACAGAAAAGCTATTTAATAAAATAATGTCAGAAAAATTCTCAAATGATATGAACATCCAAATACAGGAGGCATTTAGACCCCAAATATGTATCATTATAAAATAACCTTTCCAAACATATTGTAGTTAAACTGCTCTAATTATAGAACAAAGAAAGCATATTGAAAGCTGTAAAGGAGAAATAGCAAGTGAACTACACAGGTAAACGTATTAGAAAAATAGTTTTTTCCAGCAAATACTCTAAAGATAAGGAAGCCTTGAAAGGAATGGTAAGTTTCAAGCCTTGAAAGGAAGTTGCTGTCAACTCAGGTAATTATATCTAGCATTGCTATCCTTCAAAATCAATGGAAGAATAAAAATCTTCTAAGATAAACATAAACTAAGGAATTCATGACTACTAAGTTGAGATTGCAGAAGATATTTACATACATATGACTAGATAAGCAACAGAAAATTAGGAAAGTGAAACATCATAATGGCAGGAATTATTGCATACCTTTCTATAACAACCCTAAATATAAATGGTCTTAATTCTCCAATTAAAAAACAGACTGATGGACAAGATTAAAAAATAAGACACAATTATTTGCTGCATGCAAACTCACCTCACTGGCTAATATACAAACAAACTGAAAATGAAAGGATACAGAAATTGCATACAAATAGAATCCAAAAACAAGCAGATATACTTATAACTAATAATGCAGATTTCAAGTTGAAATTAGTTTGAGAAGACAAAGACCACCACATATTGTTAAAGGAACAATTCATCAGGAAGATGTAGCAATTGTAAATATATGTGTACCAAACATTTGTGTATCTCATTTCATAACACAAACAATACTGAACATGAAAGGAAACATAGGCCCCAATAAATAATAGTGGTGGACTTCAGTATGTCACTCTTCCCAATACGTAGTTCACCTAGATACTCCTTCCCCCAAAACGGTAATCAATAAAGAAGCATCAAGACTAAATTACATATGTACTAAATAAATATCTATAAAACATTCTATCCAACAACTGCAGAATATACATTCTTTCTAGCAGCTGATGAGCTGACATAATATTCTTCAAAATACATAATATTTTAGGACAAGTACACAAAAAATTAAAATAATTTTCTGGATCTTATCAGATCATAATGGAATGAAACTAGAAATTAACATCAAGAGAAACTACAGAAACCATACAAACACACTGAGATTGAATAATCCACTTTTGAATAATCAGTAGGTCATTGAAAAAATAATGAATAAAATTTAAAAATTTCTACAATAAAATATATCACATTTCATAATCATGATACGGTACAAAGAGTGGAACAAAAGGTCACCGAGAGTCAGTGTCCACTCCATGCTCCAAAAGGGCCCAACAGGGCTGCCATTAACAGAGACCCCCCAGCATGAGAGCCAGATAAAAGCAGCCCAGCTAAAGCCTCTGTGGCTTTTCATTCATATAACTAAGAAGCAAGGATAAAAGAAAAATGAAGGATATCTGGGTAGGATCCCATGTAGGGGGCAGGGGAAGGACAGGGGAGGCTGAGGGTGGTCTGTTAAATGAATGACCTTGGGACCAATCTAAATGATAAATTGGAATATGGGGAGGACAAAAACCAGGACATTCAAAAAAAATGAAAATGAAAACATAATAGAAACAAACTTTGAGAGACAGTGAAGGTAGTTCTAACAGGGATATTTATGAACATAGACATAAAAAAATCAGAGAGATCGCAAATAATGGTACACATCAAGTTCTTAAAAAATAAGAACAAGCTAAAAATGAGTCAATATATATAGAGAAATAGCAAGGACCAAGATGAAAATAATGAATAGAGACTCAACATACAACATATCAAGGAAACACAGATTGGTTCTTTAAAAAGATAAACAAGATTGATAAATCTTTAGTCAAAATAACCAAAAAAGAAAAGAGAGAAGATTTAAATTACAGATAAAAAGGGATGCTACAACAAATTACTGAGATCTAGAGTACCATTAGACACTATTTTGAAAGTATATTCCAATAAATTGGAGAATCAAGAAACAATGGATAAATAAGCAGGTAGATAATACTTGCTGGGCTCAAGAGATTTCACCTGGGAATGATTCCAACTGACAGCTGGAGATTGTGTGTATTATTCTTTAGCAGGAAATTTGCCTGCATTGTGATTGTGGCATGGGGACCATTGGCGATTTTAATCTAGATTTATAGTGAGAATTAAGGGCAAAATTTTGCAGGACAAAAAATTGAAAAACTTATTAAACTTTTACCCAAAAGAAACCATTTGTAAAGATGAAGTAAAAGTAGTTATGGTTGCTGAAGAGATTAATGGCACTAAAGAAACATTAAATATTTCATATCAGGATGCTAAAAAAGATGCCTTGAGGGCATTTTAGGAAATGACCAGACCCTACCCACTGCAGCTTCAGGGTGCAAAAGAGTAAATTATTTTGAAAGATTTTGCTTTTAATAGAAATTCCTAAGGTGTCCTGCTCATTCAGGGCAACTAGGGAAATCTTTCCCCAAGTTCAGCTATCCAGGCACTCAGAGGCTTCTGTGGCCTTGATACAAGGAGGCCAGGCTGCAGCTTGAGCTGGTAGCAGACCATGGCATTATCCACATGGTACTGGTTTTTCAGGGATGAAGAATGCAAGAGTTATCTATCTGTGAAGATTAAAAGGAAAGCCTATGTTATGGTTTCTATCTAGATGTGTCCTCAAAGTCTCATGTGTGCAAAGGTGGGACTTTTGAAAGACGATTGGATTATTGAGGCTTATAGCTAGCTTGCTATTGGGAGGTGGAGTATGTTAAGAAGATGCAGGTCACTGGGTATGTTACCTGAGAGGCTTATCTTGCTTCTCAGCTCAGCCTTCATGCAGGCTGTCTTTCTCTGCTTCCTGTGTGCCATGCCATGAGCAGCTCTTCACTGGAATATCCCTCTGCCACGCCACTCTACCTGGGATCCAACTGACTATGGACTGAAACATCTATAAACTAAGTCAAAATAATCCTCTTCTCCCTTAGTTTGTTGGTGTCAGGTATTGTGTCTCAGTGATCAGGAAAGAAACTAAAAGCCTGGGAAGCCAGACAAAAACATGCGACAGGGTTTCTACCCTTGTGAGGAACCCCTAAAGGGCAACACTTGAAGTTGACTGATGCCATGGGTGCAGTGGATGCATCATGAGATGCCAAGAATGTGAAATATCTGCTGAGGAAAGCTGCAGACAAGCAGCAGAGGCAGCTGTGCAGAGAAGCACTGTGAGCTCTAACCAATAAGGCCACAGAAGTGAGGTGTCCAGGACATTTCAGATCACATCTCAACACTGCATGCAGTACATATGTTAGTGATGGTGAATTTTTTTAGAGCTTTTTATGATACAAACAGCCACTAGCATAGGTTTGCCACCACTTCCCTAGATGCTGAACATGTAACTACAGAATTTAATGTTCACTGTATTGGAGTTTGGCCTTACTCTGGTTTTTTATTAACTGATTTTTTCCTTTTGGAATGGGAATGTTTACCTTGTGCTTAAGTATTTTGGAAATACTTAAGCTTCTTTATTTTTATAGGAAGCTTCCAGATAAGAGTCTGCCTTGAGTCTCAGAGAAGACTGCATTTTGGACATTTCAGCAATGCTGAATTGTTGAGTTTGGCCTGTATTAGAAATAGGCTAACTGCATTTTGCCTTTTGGAGGCTAGGACAGAATATTATGGTTTAGATCTAAAATGTCTCTAAAAAGTCATTTGTTCAGAGGTGGAGCTTAGTTGGAAAAAGCAAATCACTGGAGGCATGACATAGAGGGGTATTTTGTCCCTTGGCTCTTCCCCTTCTCTTCTCTGCTTCCCGCCATGGGGTGAACAGCTGTCCTCTAATGGGCTCTTCCAGCATGCTGTTTCTCTCTTGACCATGAACCAAACACACTGAAATTGTGAGTCAAATAAACCTCTTCTCCTTTAAATTATGGATGTTGGGTATTGTGTCTCAGTGATTAGAAAGCTGACAAAATCCTTTGTGTAGGAGATCCCAAAATTTCATCAGAAAACACTTAGAGCTAACAAGTACAGAATCAACATGAAAAAATCAATAGCATTAATGTATATAACAATGAAGCCAACAAGAAAGAAATTAAGAAAACAGTTCCATGCGTAGTAGCTTCAAAATTTTAAGTATCTTGTGGTTGAAATACTTGATAACAAAATTAGTTGTCAAAAGAAAGAGGCTACCAAAAGAAATATATGTATTTAACATATTCCTGCTAGCTGGAACCACTCGTGGTACATACATGACTATGCAATCCGGTGGTTTGTACTGCTGGTGGTACAAGTGGTAGCATCATGCATGACAATCATGTATGTACAACTATTGGTAGTTCAAGCCACCTGGAAGTGATATATACAAATTATGGCCCCATCATGAACTTGTAACTATAATTCCTATTAAAATGGCTACAATATTAATTATAGAACTAGAAAACCAACCCTAAAATTTACATAGCACCAGAATGCCAAAAAATCCAAAAATAAAAGAGCAAAATGTCACAGTTTTCTATTTCCAGTTATACTATAAGAGTGTGATAACAAAAACAGTATGGTACTGGCACAAAAATAGATGTGCAGATCAATGAAATAGATGCACCCGGAAACAACTCCACGTACTGGGGGTGACAGTGATATAACTTGTTGAGTGTAAATAAGGAAATGTAACTTCCTGCTTGCCACTGGCAACCAGTGATTATGAAGGGAGCATGCCCAAGGTGAAGCACCTTTGAGTCATCCTAAGCTTTTCGGATTGTTGAATGGGCAGGCAGTATGTGAGTTTGTTGAATCAACCAACCTTTACACTTGCCCTACTGGGCTTCCTGTTATGTAATACAATAAACTTTTTTTTATTGTGTAGGCCAGTTTGAGTCAGGTTTTCTCTTCTTTAGAATAACAACAATTTTACTTGATTTGTTTATTCTTAGAAGAACAAGAAAATGAGAAACTAATGGAATAAATACATTCATTGTTAAATCAGTCCTCACAAGTGGGAATATGCATGTACACCTCTCTTTATTTCATATTGAATTCCCTCTCTCTAAAACAATGTCTTAACTTCTGTGGCAGTTTAAAATACTGTATGTGCTTTCAGAAGAGAACATTCAGGGTGCTTGACAGCTAAGATTCATATTGTCAAGGACAATAGGACAATTTAAAATATTTGCTGAGCTTTCTGAAAGCTTGCATCCCATGTAAGAGTTAATAGTAGTATGCTCACTGACTTAATAAAAAATCTCATTTCAGAGCACAAAAAAAATCCATTAGGTAATTCCATCTAAGAAAATTCATATTCACATGTAGATTCTGCGTTATAAAGTACGTGGACCTCAGAGCTTCACTTCCTTTGTTGAAGGGCTGTATTTTGATGCACATGAAAAATTTCATTAAAAAGCAATAAATAAGGTGTAACTTGACATAGCATACTCTAGAGAGCTAAATGAATTCTCCCTTCTTTAGTTATGGTTTATAGTTGCGGTATAAAGTACTCAGAACATGAAGAATAGCTCTATGGCAGTTTGCTTAGGACATGAAATTTAGATTTCACTTTTAGATTAAAGTTAGGCAAAAATGATGGCTTTATTCTTTTTTAAACTTACTTTAATAACAGAGAAAAGAAAAACACAGTTTCAAAAGCCTTACTAATGTACTTTATTTTATAGCAGAAATTTTCTCAAGCAGTTGAACATATACCATGGTATTCTCACATATAATGGATGATCAATAAATCTCTGTGGAACTGAATTGAAATTGATTGTTTGTAACCCATATCATCTTTTAAATTCCCTGAAATTGGATTCTACTACAAGCTTTAATTCATTCTTCCAGTAGACAGATCAGAGAAAGAAAAGCAGTAAAATATAATCCTACCATTAAATTAATTTCTTACAGTACGATCTCTTTACTATGTCTTGAGGATTTGCTGTAAATTATTTCAATCATTATTTAATTTAGTTTTCATGGTGTTTAAAAATGAGACTCAATCTGGAGAATACTGTTCCCAGAAAGGAAGACAAATCATTCATATAGCAGGAACTCATCTAGAAATTATCCTATGAAAATCTCTGGTGAGAACAAGGGAAAGGAGTTACAAATTTAAAAAGAAACAACTGTAGGATGTATTTTAGTTGGACAATTAAGACACATACTTTGTCCTATTATTGAAATATTAAGGTATTATGTAGTAAATATTTCATAAATTATACAGATAATATATACTTAAAGGTTTAGCTGGAGAAATTAAAGATGATTCTATTGGGGCTCAGTGGACTAACAGACATCAATAATACATAAGTTTAGGGGTTTGGAAATGTAAGTGTGCGTAAGATTTACCTGGAAATCTATTTTTCAGCATGATTTGTTGTGTTAGAAATCTTGAAATCTCTAACTACTATAAAGAACTTAGCAATGCTGGAATTTGTATGTGTGGAGGGTGTACCTTTACATTGATAGGGCAGTAATAGAATTAGACAAGTCATAAGAGACCCCAACTGATGAGTTATGCTAACTCTGAGACCATGGTTACCCTGTGTGAAAAGCATCTGTGTGATAACCTATACTCTAGAATCTGAGTAAGATGAGGATTCAAATCAGAGACCTCCATATAAAACCTTACAGATAACAACCTCAGGGAAAGGATGACTAGAAAAAACTTTGTGTGCAAGGAAATAGTAGAAAAATTTGTCTGTTTTGGACTTGGCTGTAGAGAAAGGGAAAAATATAGTTATCACTGAGAATTTAAGACCACATGCTAACCCTCTAGTAGGGTGAGAAATAAGATTCAAACCACTAATGTGTTTCAACAATCTGCAAGCTGAGAATCTATGTGAAAAAAATTAGCCTTCTGATTGGAAACTCCCTGTAGTTGGTATAAACTGTGATGTACTTCTCAGATCACTCCCTGCAGAATGGAGGCATTCATTAACACAGCTGCAGAATGTTGCCTGCTGATAACTCACATAAGAGCTTTATTTTAAGGAAAGGTCTACTGAAGGAGATGCTTCTCCCAACACGAAGAGCATTCCTCAGGCACAGTCTGCATGTAAGCACCCATTTATGCTAAACCATGAAACCCTGTTCCCCTGGTCTTAATTTGAGATGTTGCTGGAGGACTAATCTGGGTTTGGAATTCCCTATCTGTGGTAATTGCAATGCACTTCAAGTCTCCTATGCTCACTGTTCATTCCTTTGTGGGTGTTGTGAGAATGCTCCCAAATAAATTGTCTCTGTGAGAACCTACCTTTTAGCATCTATTTACCAGCATACCTTGATCTATGACATGCTCCACCCCTAGAATAACAAATGCATTGCATTTCTGGAAAGATCTATCTTACAGTCAGGCCTCAAAGAACCTGCATAAATAAGCTTTCAAAAAACACAAGCTCACTATACAAATCGAAAAGTGTATGAGAAAATAAGCCACCTTGAGCAAAAGCTAGTAGAACTGACAAAGGACTGAATTAGATCCATAGAGCCAACTGAATTTGAAACAAAGTACAAGGCTTGGAAAAGGTTTTATGTGAAGGGTCAGATGGTACAGAGTTTAAGCTTGCAGGTCAATGATTCAGTTCTAGCATTGCAAGTTGAAAGCAACCAAGATAAAATGAAAGAAATGGCCTTGGTTGAATTTCTTAAAATATTATTTACAAAAATAAGCTAGACTAAATTTGGTTGAGTTGGATTTGGCCTGCAGGCCATAGTTGACCTCTGAAATACAGTGTAAATATATTTATTTAATATTTAAAGGAAATGAGAGTGGGGATCCAAAAGATGACTAATAAACAGGAACTATAAAGATGAACAACCTAATCTTGTAGAAATGAGTCACACAGTAAATGAAATTATGAACTTGCTGTGCATGTTTAATAGCAGATTAGATGCAGCTAAAGTGGGATTGGTGAACCAGAAAGTATTCCTAGCGAAATTACTGAAAATGTAATATAGATAGAAATAATTACAAGATATAAATGAGTTAAGAGTCATGTAAGCTAGAGTGAGATAGACTAGCCTATATCTAATTTGCAAACTGCATATTCAGCAGTGAAAAGCTCAAAGCATTTTCTCTGAAAACAGCAATGAGTGAGAGATGTTATGATCATTTCTATCCCACAGCAATAGTGCAATAAGAACAAAACATAAAACATATGGGAATTAGAAGAAGAAACAAATTGTTATTTTTTATAGATAGGATTTAAAAACCTAGTCATACAACTAGCAAGAGAAGTTGGCATGGCAAATCAGTGTATAATTAAAATTCAAAAGTCATTTGAATTTCGGTAAGTTAGCAAAACAAAAGTTTTATGAAATACACCATTCACAAAATATACCTAGAAAATCAAATATGAAAAGATATGAAATTTATTTATGGAGGAACCTCTAAATTAGACTAAAAGATAATAAACAAGATCTACACAGAGAAACATAGCCTCTTTACCCAGAACTGAGCTTTATTAACCTATAGGCATTTTTTAAGTAGACATATTATGATTAACAGGCATATTAACTGAAGATTATAGTATGTTCAAATTTCCTCATGTTTTACATAATACCCGTTTTATATTCTAGAATCCTATTCAAGAATTTTTTGCCATGACTTTAAGTTCTTTTTGGCTTGCAACAATTTACAGATTTTCCTTGTTTTAATGACTTGTCAGTTTTTAACTTTGTTTTTTATTTTTTGATACAGGGTCTAACTATGCAGTCCAGGCTGGCCTTGAGTTCTTTATGTAGCCTGAGCTGGCCTAAACTGATGATCCTCCTGCCTCAGACTCCCCTTGGATACCAGGCATGTACCACCATGTCTGACTGACTTAGTAGTTTTTAAAAAAATATTTTAAAATTGTTATATTTTTATTTACTTACAAGGTACAGAATCATAACTTGGTATATGCACTCGTGTGTAATGATTGAATAAGGGTAACTAGCATTTCCATCTCCTCAAATATTATTTCTGTATGTTGAAAACCTTTAAGCTTTTCACCTGTTTTGAAATATTTAATAAAGCATTACAAACAATATTGTAGTTACTTTACTGTGCTATAGCCTAGAACTAATTTCCTTTATGTCTGTATTTTGAAACCCATTATCTAACCATGCTCCATATCCCTTCTTCCCTTCTTTGTCTACTCTTTAATGAACCCTCAGGGTCTTCTTCCTATTTCATTGTTTTCCTGTCCAGTGCTGGCTATGGGTATCCAATGGTGGCCCGTGGGTGCCCTGGTGTGGGGCTGGCTGATGATTTTCCCAGCCTGTGCTGGCTATCAGAGGCAAGAAGCACCACAGATGGCAGCTGGTGCATGCGTCGGGGCAGGGCTGGCCACTGCTTCCCAGACATTAGCAGTTTATTGGCGGGAAGCATCCCTGATGATGGCTGGTATCCTTTCTGTTTTTCTGTGGTTGACTTTTTCAAGCTCCCACAGATAAGAACATACATTATTTGTATTTCTGTGCCTGGCTTATTTCATTTGACATCATATACATCGGTTCCATCCTACATTGTTCTACTGTTTATCTATATGCATCCTTCCTTTTAATCATTCATTCATTGGTGAGCATGTTGGTTGATTCTGTACCTTACCTATTGTGTAAAATGCTGTAATAAGTATGAATATATGCAGTATTCTGATACCATTTTACTTTCTTTGGATGTAGCAGTGGGATTGCTTAATGATTGACAGTTCTACCTTCTGTTTTTTTAAAAAAAGAAAATCCATACTGATTTCCCTTAATTACTGTATCAATTTGCATCCTGATCAACAGTACATAAGAAGAGTTCTTTATTTGCATCCTTACCAGGCCTACTTTTTTTTTTTTTTTTTTTTTGGTCTTTTTGATGAAAAAAATCCAAAAGGGTACGATGTTAACTGCAGTTTTTGCATCCCCCTAAAGATTAATAATGTTGGGCTTCTTTCCCCTTATTCTTGGCCATGTCTACATTGTGTTGGATTAAAAATGGATGGTCAACTTAAACACCAGCTGAACTGAATTAGTGCGGTGCTTAGTGTATATGGCCCATCTGAGGTCTATTGTTAGCATAAAAGGGAGAAGTGGAGAAGAAGAGAGCAGCATTATGGGTTCTCCTAACCATTGTCATATAGAGCTGTTGGTTCTTTTGGATCTGATGGTTCTCCTGAGGAGCTTATATTCTGGCTTCCCTAATATAAATTCAGCTGATATCACTGGAGGATCTTGGGACCTTGTCACTGAGCATGGCTGCAGTTCACTTTGGAGGAACTCTGGTCCTTACTTTGAGCATCACTTTCTGGCTCCAGAGGGGAAGATGGGTGCCATTCAGTCTCCAGGAGAAACTTGTCATTCTGGCTTCCTTATATGAACTCAGCTGATCTCATCATCAGTGGAGCTTGGCACCTCATTGTCACTGAGGATGACTGTGGTACTTTTTGGGGGAGCCTTGGCCCTTATTTTGAGCATCACTTCTTGGCACCAGTGCAGAACCTTCAACCTACTAGCACAAACCCTTCACCCAGCATGCATAGACTTTTTAGCTTCCACTGCTGACCTTTGGGACTTTGCAGTGCAGATCCATAAAACAGACTTGCATGAGTCATTGTTGGGGGCTGTTGGTTTTCAGCGGAACTAATGCAGATTATTGCCATGGAATCCAAGCCCTTGGCTAGATTTTCTAGGTCTTTAGTATTATGGACATATTCTTTGCACCTTATTGTATTTGACTCTGTGGGTTACCATTATAAATATTACTATAAATTATGTGTCCTCAGTATAATTGTTCTCCTTGCAACCCTTGAAATAACAATATTGGTATAGGGAGTGGGACCATTGCTGTGACTATACCTGACCATGTTGTTCAAGAGCCTTTGGGAATGGCTTGTGAGAAGAGTTTCAAAAGATTGAGAGATGTTGACTGAAAGAGTAGAGCTGAAATGCCTTAGGTTGTTCTGTATGGAAGATTCTAGTCAGAGCTCAGAAGACCAGAAGATCAGTAAAGACCAGGCTTGGGAGGGTTCTCATAGGAAGAAGGACTGTATTGGCTGCTGGACTCCAGATGATGTGTATTATGGCTTGTCTGCATTTTGCTCATATCCAGAGATTTTACCTGAGACTGAAATTAAGAGCAGTAGACAAATTAATCTGGCAGAAGAAATTTCAAGGAAGTCAAATGTTGAGCCAGTGGCATGGCTATTGTTGGGGGCTTTTAGCCAGATTTATGTTTCAAATCAAGAGCAAACTTTTCTGATTAATGGTACTGCTCTATTCAATATTCTGTTTTGATAAGTTCTATAGTGTTCTGTATTTCATTTTATTTTGATATAAGGGATTGAAAGAACAACTATTATAAAGATAATAAAATATACTGTGATATCTATTACTGTTATCCTGGTAACCTGCTGTGAATTTCTGTACCAATTTCACTGTATGATCTTAGTTGGCTTTATTCTGACTTGTTCTGTTGTATACTTTCAAAATAAAAATTAAAAAAAAAAACAAATCAAGAGCAAAGAACACAGGAGGGTGATTTGAAATATGAGTTTGTCTAGGAGAAAAGCTCCAATAAAGTTGTGGATTGCAAAGATAGAGCTGAGATCTCTACTGCTGAGAAGAAAGAGGAGAGTATAAAATGTGGCCTTAGGGCATCATAACCAGCAGCAGGCCCACATGCTTTGCAGCCTCAAAACTGCAAAAGTGAAAGACTTTGCTTTGAGGAGAAAGCTGCAGAGCACCATGTTCCAGAATGGGGCAGCAGCCACGTGAGGTTTCAAAATGGTGGTGGTTGCACCAGATTCCAAAATGGCAGTGGCATAGAGAATTTGCTCCTCATAATCAGGTTTAGAGTGCTCAGTGATCTAGGCACTCTACTTCTACAGTCAAAAGACAGAGGAAAGCCTGGCTATTGCTCCAGCTGGCAACAGTCTTTGGCATCATCCATGTGGTCCTGGTTTTAGGTGCACACAGAATGCAAGAGTTTTGAGATTATAAAGGCTTCCACCCTGATTTCAGTAGGCCTGGGAGGATAGGGAATGTGCCTCTGAGAGGGAAGTGTGTGAAGCTGAGTGTGAAGCCAAAAGTGTAGTGGAGACTCAGAAGTTTGTAAAAGCCAGGAGCATGGATTGTCTAAGTAAACCTGCAAGGAGGGAGCAAAATCAGCCCAAGAGAGAAGCTATGGGAGCTACAACCACCAGAAGGGTCATGAGGATGGAGTCACGCAAGCCTTTTGGAGCTCAAAACCAAATTGCTTCAGATACTGAACATGGAACTCCAGAATTTCATATTTGCCCTGCTGGATTTTAGACTTCCTTTAGTCCTATTCCTTTGTATCTTCCTGTTTATAACCTTTGGAATGGCAATTTTATTTTGTGCCATTGAATGTTGGTAGTGTTTAACTTTGTTTTCATTTGTATAGGGAGTTACAGCTAAGAGTTTGCTTTAGATCTTGAAGGAGATTTGGGGCTGTTAGGATTTTGGCAACTCTTGGAGATGGACTAAATGTCTTTTTCATAAAGTCTTTGGGGGGCCAGGGGCAAAAAATTATGGTTTGAGTCTAGATGTCCCCCCAAAACCTTATGCTGTCATGGAGGTGGGCTTCTAGAGTTTGTGACTGATTCATGGTCCAATGCTGGGATTATGGGTTGAGTGCTACCCCCAAGTGGGTGTGGCCTACATACAATATAGGGGACAGAGTCTTCTCTCCTTGCTCCTTCCTTTTTGCTCTTGTTGCTTGTGCTGATTTCTGCCACCATGAACTATTGCCCTCGGCCACATCCCCTTTGCCTTGGAGCCAGTGTGAGCTAAATAAACTTTTCTTTCCTCAACTTTGGGTGTTGGGTATTTTATCTCAGCAATGAGAGAAAAATAATCATGACATATATATTATTTTTACTTTTATTTTTTATTTTTCGGTACTGGGGATTGAATTCATGACCTTATGCTTGCCAAGCAGGCGCTTATGCTTCTGAGCTAAACTTCTGGCTCAATATACCTTATTTTTAAAACATTTTTCATAGTCAAAATACAATAGTTGTATAAGAATGGGAAAGTGGGTACATGGCTAGAAAATACTTTAAAATGAGACTTTTCAAGCAAATACTGCCTGTTGGACAGCTTTGCATTTTGAAAATTTAAATCTCATTTATATATAAATGTAAAGAATTTGTTAAAGCACAAGCACAAGTAAAATATTGGTAATTTGTTTGCAAAGTGCAATAAACCAATATAGTACATTAATCCTAAAGAATATAGCTTCTCAAGTTTTAAAACCCCTTGGTTTCCATTTACATGGTTTAAAATTTAGTTGTGTTGCATAACAGAAAAAAAATTCTCTATAATGAAGCCTAGGATTTTGGCACCTGCTATTAATTCCAACATAAGTGATTATGAATCCTGGAAAATAAATTATCAATATCTGATCAATGAGTTACAGATTATCTGAATAAAACTTATGACCTCGTATGAGCAGTCAGTAACCCTAACACATATTACTGCTTTGTAAAAACGTTTGTATGGTTTGTATGTTCTTCAACAACTGAAGATTTTTCATGTTTTTTTTTCTCCAAATCTCAGTTTGACAAAATCCTTCTTTCTTGTGGTGCTTCTGACTCCTGAAGAGCGCTGCTATGTTTCCTTCTTAATTAAGAATTGTTCTGTTAGCTCTTACTTCCTTCTTCTGCTTCTCAAGGTCATGTTTCTCTAGCTGTGCTTAGTATTTTTGAACTTTAGTGATCTGAATGATTTTCTTCTATCCTTCCCACTAATGTCTGTAGTTCATACTCTTAAATTGTCTTTTAGGTCAGGGTTTGTGACTCCTGTGTAAGTTTTGCAAACTGCTGATAATAGAAGCTCATCTGGCCAAACTCATCCTATAAAGTCTGTAAGACTGACAATTTTCCATTGATGATGCTAGAAGAGGGAGGTGTTGCTGGCTTCTTCTATTATCTAATAAAGATACTTGTTTTGCCAGTGGAATAGTATTCACCACTTAACCTTTATTCAAAACTTTATTGTGTTGCT
The DNA here is from genome assembly GCF_034190915.1 of Cavia porcellus. NCBI lineage: Eukaryota > Metazoa > Chordata > Mammalia > Rodentia > Caviidae > Cavia > Cavia porcellus. Next base: position 44,070,140 of record NW_026947493.1, read on the forward strand.
TCATTAGGTACAAGCATATTCAACATTAGCTTCCATGGCATGGGTAGAGACTAGTGGACTTTTTAACCACAAATGACATATCATACAAACATAATCTATAATAAGGTTGTGCACCAAAGTAGTTCCTAGGCCCTTCTTTTCTGGTGGGTTTTTTTATTGTTTTGTTTTATTTTTTTTGGATTGGGGATCGAATTCATGACCTTGCTCTTGTCATAGTGGAAGGATATACAGGAGCAAAACTGTTCATGCCATGGCAGCCACAATATAGAGAGCAAGGAAGGGTCCAGGGATAAGCATTCTTCTAAGTCACAGTCTAAGTGATTCATCTCTAAATGGGCCTGTTATCCTAAAAGCATTCAGCCACAGAATTCATCAATCCACAGATGAATGCAGCACCCCCATGATCCAATCACCGTCCAAAAGCCCGCCTCTGAATGCATGAGATGTTTGTGGGGCATGTTAGATCTAAACAATCTAAATATGAGAGAAACAATTTAAACTTTCATTAACAGTGGAAATATAAACCTTGGCTTCACAGAAAAAGGAACACAGCAGGAAAGGAGATGAACTACAACTATATACATCACTATGGATGAATGTTGCAAACCCAATGTTATAGTTGATACATTGTGTCAACCTGAGAAGTTTAGTTTAAGTAACTCAGTAGGGGGCCAGGGTCCTTGCTGAGAAAATATCCTGAGCCTGTGCAAGAGAAAGGCATGGAGATTTTGTGATTGCTACATGTACCCTGGAATGGGGGTACCCTGATTACAATATAAGGGAGAAAAAGAGGCTTGTTGCCCACTCCCTCTTTTGCTTTTGTTGCTTGGCTGTCATTTACCACCTTGAAGTGTTGCCCCAGTGCCATGCCACCCTTCATGGAGATTGCTGATTATGGACTGAAACTTCCACAAATTGTGAGTTAAATAAACCTTTCCTTCCTTAATTTTGGGTGCTGAGTATTTTATCCCAGCATCGGGAGAAAAGTAACCAAGACACTTGACTATTGAGAAAAGCGAGTTATAGAATGTATACATAATACATAATTAAATTTTTATATATTTCAAAAATTTAAGTATAAAATCAAATTTTAGGGATACATGTGTAGGCAGTAACTTTTTAAAGCAAACTAACAGTAAAACTCAGTATAAAAGTAACTTCAGGAGGAATTGAGATGGGAGAGAGAGGCAAGTTTAGGTGGATTCAAAAACACTGGCAAATGTTCACACTTTTAGCTGAGTATGGGCGTGCAGCCATTTACTTTATAATTATTTATTAAAACATATTTCTATACAGTGTTTTACATATGATACTTCATCATGGAGAAATCCCGTCCTATGATATGATGGTTAAATGTAGGTTCTTGGGTTCAATCCCATACACTTTGATTCAGTAGGTCTGGTAAACCTCCCTGTGATTCTGAAGCAGGAAAGTCTAAAGAAAGAGACACTGGTTTAGTATAAAAGTGGTGAGATTTCTATGGTGAGAGCACTAACACCCTTCCTGAGAAAGGAAATATGAATTGGTTTAGCAGTCTGAGGGTAAAGGACATTATTCATCCTCATACCAGGATGTGGCTTTGAGGAGGAGAGGGGCTAGATATGATTGTAAACCATTCTATTATGACTACCTTGGCACTGCAGGCATGCTATGGAAAAGATGTCAAGGGGCATATGTGAGCTTGTACCCAAGCAAGGTAACGCCAACATATGATGTAGCTGTGATGAGCTTTTTTTTCCTAAAATGACTGTCTCAAATATTTTGTTACAGTAATGAAAAGTCAACTGACACAAAAAATTGGTCCCAAGAACTGAAGTCTTTGCCATTGCTATCTATCTGATAATCTGGAGAAACCTTTGAAATTGGTTTGCAGAAGTCTGAAAAACTTTAGAGGATCGCCTGTGAACCAGTATCATATGTGGGCTGCTGTTGTCGCTGCTGGGGCGGAGGTGGGGAACCAGATCCCAGGCTTTGTCATTGGTCAGTGCCATTCATGGACAGCAGGGGAAGAGAACCAGAATTCACCAAGAAGCAAGCCCTTCCTATGAACCAGCAGCGTATGTAAGCTGCTGCCACATTGGCACAGCTAGACCCCAGCCGCTTCTGGTGCGCAGGCAAGAGGAGCCAACCCTGCACCCGCCTTACGTGACCAGCTGATCCAGAGAAACACAGGCTGCAATGATAGCTATTCAGGTGAAATGCAGGTCTAGGGCCAGTGGTCTGATCATCTATTCAGAGGATAAGGTAACAACCATCATTAATTCTGTTATGTTGTTTTGAAGTCCTGTACCATTTTCATTGTTTCGCTAGGTTGAGTTTTATTGTTTGGTTTTGTTTGATTTTGTTATATCTGAAGGCATGGGCAGTAAAATCAAATAAAATAGAATGGAATAGAACCGATAAAAACAAGACAATGAATGAAATAAAGGACTTCAAACAAGGTAATAAGAAGTTCAAAATGACTATCATAGTATATCTTGCTATCTTTGAAATAGCTATCCATGCCATTGGATATAAAAAAAATCAAACAAAACAAAACAGAATAAAACTCAACCCAACAAAACAATGAATATGATACAGGACTTCAAAACAAGACAATAGGGGATTAACCATGGCTACCACTTTCAGAAGTATTTGATTTTTACTATGTCTGACGGTATCTGCAGCTATTTTGAAGACAACAAGAAGCATTATGATAGCCATCATTGATTTTGTATCGTTTTGAAATTCTGTGTCACTTACACTGTTTTTTTTTTTTTTTTTTTTGGTTTGGTTTTATTCTATTTTGTTTTGCTTGGCTTTATTCTCTTTAAAATAAAATAAAAATATTTTTTAAAAACTTTGGAGGATCAAGCTAAGGAAAGCATAGAATGCTCTTAGTGGAGGTTTCTGGGTGATTCTGATGGAAGCCTGAAAGACAAGAATGATAATTAAAATGCTTACAGGGAAGGATATGCTGATGAGGATGGAAAAGAGGTTCATTGGAAATCAGAAAAGAGGTCAAATTTGTTATATCAAGAAAAAACTTCCATACATTTTGCCGTGTGCTAGTGCTTTATGGTTTGGTAAAGGAGATTTAAGGCAGAAGAACACCTAAGCAGGGGCATGGACAGTTGGATTTAACCAAATTTACACTGAGAGCAGGATCAAAGAGGAGCAGAGCAGAAAGAACTGAAAAGTTTAAGGGTTTGGATGTGTATGTAAGACTTCAGTCAAGAAAGGTACAGAAATTAGCACCATTAAAAAGAAGTCAAGAGCCTTGTACCAGAACAACATAAAGGATACCATGAAGGTGTCTCAAGAATCTGCAAGGCCACATCACCCATCACAAGTTAAGAGCTATAAAAGTATAATTTATTTTAAAGAATTTTCAGGGCAGTCTTTTGAGAAGAGACTTGAGGCACCCTTCCTACTCAAGACAGTCTTAAGTCTCATTTCTTGGTATTTAGCCAGCAAGGTTCTGGAGGCCATTGCATACATGTTTCAAGTTCAGGCACAACTCATGCTGGTGGTAGACCTTGGTGTCACCCACATGATGCTGGTTTTACAGGTAGGCAGAAAAGAATCTGGAGGCCACAGCACTTCCACCAAGATTCAAAGGAGAGGCTGGTATGGTGTGGTAAGGCCAGTTGGTATACAGAAGTATCAGAGTGCCTAGAATCAACCTCCCAGCAGGGTGAGTCATGAAACTGTGACAGTGAGGCTGAAGAAGGATCGAAGACCCTGGGAAGCAGAGGTGTCAGCAGTGAGGAGCCTGCTGGGTGAAGCCACAGGAAGTGGGAAAGCCGGGCTGATATGGACTACAACTAGTAAGCCCTGGATTCAGGTTTTCCAAGTCCTTGGGATTCCAAATTCTGCTACAATTTGCTCCGATGCTGGTTATAGAGTTAATGTTTGTCCTTCTGGGCTGCCATCTGCCCTCATGCAATTTTTTTTTATAACTTTCCTATTCCTCCCTGTTGGAATGGGAATGTTTTCCTTGAACCACAATATCTTGCAAATATGTAACCTATATTTGATTTTTAAAAACAGGAGTCACAGCTGAGTTTGCCTGTCTCAGAGGATAATTTGGACTTGGATTTTTGAGCAATACAAGAACAGTGATGACTTTAGGTATCTTGGAGTGGTCTAAATGCAGTTTTCATTGTGAGATGGACATGAACCCTTGGGGCTCAGGAACAGGATACTGTAATTGGGGTCTTAAATATCCAACCCTATTCACGAGGTACACACTTTTGCTCTGTCATATGCTTCCACTACACTATCTGTTTTGCCACAGACTCAAAACAACTGGATAAACCAAGCATGGACTGAAACCTCCAAAACTAGAAGCCAAAGTACACCCTCCTTTTTCATAGGTTCTTTACCTCAAATACTTTGTTATAGTAACAGAAATACATAGGAATGTCTATATTCAGATACAGAATAAGGAATGGGATGATTATACTTTACTTCTACAAAGTCACTTGTATCACCTACTAATAACAATATTCCTTGTTCCTAAAGGAATTATTGAAGGAAAGTTATTGAAGAGTAATCAAAGAGAATTATTAAAAAATTGAATATCATGGCACATATTTCATGTAGGCAACACACCTATGGTAGAGCTTTGTATCTTATTTACTTAATTATATATCCTAGAATTCAATTAAAGAAAGAAAAGGGTTATAAAGATCCATCATATTGACATAAAGTATGAACTAAAGCATGAACGTCAATTTTTCTGATAGAAAGTAAATCTGATTTGGCTATTTTTTTTTGACCATGAAGCTTGCCTTTGAGAATGAGATATGACACATGGTTTCCTAAATGAAGTATTCCTGCAGCTTCAAGATCTACAGAAAGTTGTATTTTAAAGTATGTGATAACACTTTAAGTAAAATAACACTCTGTTGGAATACATGGAATAACATCAGTAAAGGTTCAATTTTCCCAAGTCTCTTGACAATACCAGGTTAAATGAAAATGAGTGAGATGCCTGTTTTCCACGGTTCTTTGGAGGAATGTAGATAAAGAAGCAGAAGACCACTTCCTTAGCTAACTGGGCAGATTTTCATGTCTGTCTCTAAGAAGATAGTAACTCTTCAGACTAAGCAGGCTTCCCTGGAAGGGCTGTGAAATTATCAGGAGAGGATCTTGTTAAAAGAAAGGATTTGTTGGAAAAGCAAGATATTTGTTTATTTAACAAACATGTGAAAACATTTTTCTAGGTGCTAGCAATACAGTCATGCAAAAGGCAGGACATTTTCTGAAGTCATACAGCTCACATGTTAGTGCGGGAAACATAAACAGTAAGCAAAGTAATATTTAAATCATGATGATGCCTATGAATAAGAGGTGATTTGATCATAAATGGGGTGGAGGATTCTGTTTCAGAGTGGGTGGTCAAGGCAAGCTCCCTGGATCAACTATTTTCTTTGAGACAGAGTCTTGATATATAACTCAGGCTGACTTTGCGCTTGCTATGTTGCCCATGCTGGCCTCAAACTTCTGATTCTCCTGTCTCAGTTTCCTAAATTCTGGGATTATTATCGATACCCACCACCATCCCTGGCTCTGAATCAACTTCTGAAGTAAAATCTAGATGGTAAAGAATCATCATGGAAAGTATTTGAGGGAAGAGCATCCTATGAAAAGAAAGTCCAAACACAAAGGCCTTGTGTGGGGACATGGTTGACCCATTTGAGGAAAAGAACACAGTCCATGTATCTTCCAAAAAGAGGGGAAAGAAGTGGTGTGGGAAGTGATGCAGAGTTGGAGACCATAGTAGAGCCCTGTACCGTAGAACCATAGAGAGTTTATCTTTTACACTCAGTGTCGGAGAAACATTTAGATGGGTTTAATAAAAAAAAACAATAACTGATTTATATTTTTAAACACTCACTCTGATTACTGCCTGGAAAATGGACTACAAGAAAGGAGAAGAGAAAGGAAAGTGTAGCATCCAGCCTGGAGAGGACGGTGACAGAGCAGCAGAAGTAAGTTGTCTAAAGAAGTGGGAGACAGAGGCAAGTTCCAGTGTACATTAAACACAGAGCCAAGATTGTTTACAAATGAGTTTCCACAACAGAAGGAGGGTGATGGAGAGAGTCATCATAGACGACTTCTACATTTTGTGCTTTAACTAACATGGGGGAGACTGGAACAAGGTTTGGCAGGAGAGATTGAGCTCATTTCTTGCCTTGTACGTGTCAGACATCAATATGGCAGTCTTAATGAGTATATGACTTTGGGGCTTAGCAATAAGTTAGGGTTAAAGGTATCAATTTAGGAGTCTTAACCTGGTTAGCATTTAATACCCTGTATATCAGTTCTTTTGCTATTAATGGGGCAAAATGCCCAGGAAGCAGAGAGAAGAGAGGTGCTGGAGACCGGAACATACCCTCCTAGTTCATGCCCCCAGGAACTCCCCTCTTCTGATCAAGCCTTGACTCCAAACAGCACACTCAGCTATGAGCTTAGGAACTCCTCACTCTGCCTCCTGGCTGCCACAGGGAGAGCAGTTCTCCCCTGCCACGCTCTCCTGCCATTCTTTTTCTACTTTGGAGACTGCAGCCATGCACTGAACTCTTGAAACCTTGAGCAAAAACAAACACTGCCATTTTTATTATGAATATCGGGCATTTTGTCCCAGTGACAGGAAAGAGATTAATATACCTAGATAACTAATTTCACTTGTATACCTTATGTACTACACAGCCTGTTTTGACAATAAGTAAAAATCAGAAATAGGATTAATATTCTAGAGATTGCTGGCCAGATTCTCTGCCAAGTCAGCAGATATTCCTCAAGAATTCTGTTTATTGTTGTTGTTGTTTTTCCTGTTTTGCTTTGTTGATAGAGTACTTACTTTGTAGTTCAGGCTAGCCTTGATCTTGTGATCCTCCTGCGTCAGTCTCCCAAGTGCTGGGATTAGGAGTATTCACAGCCACATCTGGCTTCAGAAAGCTGTTTTGAAATCACACTGCTGCTCTTCCTGTTTCCCGGCTCCGAAGTTCAGTATGGAGCAGTTGGAAGCTACGTCATGTATGGTAACTTGCTGCAAGAAGGTTTGGGTTTTGTAGCTTTTCCTGACCAGAGAGGTACATGAGAAGGATGGTACAGGGGCTGAATTTGACACATTTATTAGAAAAATGGGTGTGCCATGTGTTTTTTAAAAAATTAGGCCTTAACTTTACTGGAGATTTTAAGAAATTAAATTGGAAAATTTTCATGTAATTTTTTTTCAGGTTTGTAGAAGAGATAAAGCAGCTACAGAAAATTGTGGAAAAGCTACAAAAGCTTTCTTAGATGCTAAGAGGCAGATTTTAAAAGCAGCCATTCACTGTTAATCAGGAGTAAAAGTTGACTGAAATGATCCAGCAGCTCTCGGAGATTTCATCAATGGAACTGGAAAAACAAACCAGGATCTGTTTACTTTCTTGCCAAATGTTTTCCTTAGAGATTTTTTTTTTGATGATACTAATTTAGTTTGAGAAGAGCACACGTGCATACACAGACACATATCTGTGATATGTGACTGATCCTTCGATCTTTGCTAGTGACTGTTTTGTATCTTGGTGGATGTACAATTAACACAGAATGCAAAATTAGGAGGGCAGACATTGTAGAGGCTAAGAAAACTTCATAAAACCACAATAGCTAGAAATACCTTTATTTTCTCTGCTTAAAAAAATCTTTGAGATATTGACAAAGATGTCTGCAGCTTATTTAAAATTAAAATATAAACATCATAATGTAATGTGAATATGAATTTTCTGTTTTTGTAAAGAATAATTGGGCTTTCAGCAATGAACCAAATTGAATAGTAGGCAGGAAACTTGTCTACTTGTAATGTTTTATGCAATTGATTGAATCCTAACAATAATAAGTTGTAATGATACCCAATAGTTTTTTAGTATTTAAGTTTTTCAAATGTTCTCTAAAGATTTTCAAACTTCCCATGCATTATCTCATTTGATCCTCTATTTTTGTGATTTGCTAAATTTTATGATATTTGATTATTTCTATTTTTAAGGATTTGAAGAAATGGTAGATTTGATACAATGATTATCAGTGCCAAAATTTCTTATAATATCTATAAGCAGCGGATGACACAAGAATTGTGCATTCGTTGTTACCCATGATTTGTTCTTTTGAATCTGGAAACTTCTAAGACACAGCAACTTTGGTGTTCAAGTTCAGTCTAGCAGGAAGACCCCTGAGTGGTCGTGGTGGTAGACACTGCAAGCAGTGAAAAGGAATGAAAGATGTTCAAGTGACAAATCACAAACGGCATGACCAGGTGAAGGGAAATGAGAAAAAAGCATTAGTGAAGTATAGAGTGAGGCTCGGACACAGGAAAGCGAGTTTCAGGGCTGTCATGTATATTTTCCCCATATGACTGAAAAGCCGGACAGATCCAAAGCCTAGATCTCCTTTTTTGTTTTTCTTTTTTTAAAAAAATTTTGGTATTAGGAATTGAACTCAGGGCCTCCTGCTCTGGCATCACTTTTTCCTTCTTTATTAAAAGTATCTAGGGGCTGCATGTATGAGGTTGGAGGTTTAGTCCTGTGAGTCCTTTTTCTGAAAGAAAGAGTAAATTTTCTTTTCAGTGGTTAGATTGTCTGAGTATAGATGTAACAATTCAGAAACAGTTTTGTTAAGGGTCTAGAAATGTAAGTGCATATTTATCCCATCCATAGAATGTCAAGAAAAAACCCACCTCAAAGCAAGCCAGATGACAATGAGATGTTATTTGCTCATAAATGAAAAGGCTAACAGTAGGTCAGCAGAGTTGGGTCAATACTCCACTCTATTTCTCTGAAATTCTCTTAGGTCTGCATTCTTCTGTTCCTTCAACAGAGCAGATTTTCCCTATGGTCACAGAATGGCTGCAGTAGTTCCAAGCCTCACACTTTTCTATCACATTGTCAAAAAGAATCAGCAACTTTTTCAACTACTGAAAGAAAAAGGCCTAAACTTAACTTGAATCAATCAAGTTTCTGTGCACATCTTGAACCCATCACTGTGTCAGAGGCAGTAATGCTCTCTGCTGACTGGTCCATATCTGCTGAGGTTGAATGCTACATTATAGCTCTGGAGTTGGTGGGAAGGAGGGAGATGCACCATAAAAATCCATGACTAATTTACAGTAAAGCAAATGGGATGGGAGACCATCTACAATGCTCATGTGTCTAAATCAAGGCAGGATCCCTCCAGCACTCGCCTTAAATACTTTTGTCCAGTTCTTTCCCAAACTACACAGAGATGCCTGCAGGGTTTTCAAGCATAGGGCCTGCAACCTGCAGGGGTGGAGGTGGGGAATAATCTTTTCAGGCTCCTACAAGCCAAAGTATTCTGGAAGAATATTTGGAGGATGCAGATTTTTGACATTTAACAGTATCTCAGGAATAGGTTTAATTACGAATCTCAGTAAGGGAAAGTTAATATTAGTAGTCTAAAATTAACCACTCAGAAACCAACGAGTCAAAGAATTGTCAGCTATGTTCAAAGGCAAAAACTAAAATCTGCCTTTTCTCCCTGTCTCTTCAAAAGGAATTTCCATGAAATTTCATGGCTTTGTGATTACATAAAGATCTTTAATTTCCAATAATGTATTTTCTTCAGGATTCAATTCTTAGTGATTTCATATTACATAGCTATTTGTTCTCATTTGATGACTAAAATCTGCATGGGATATAAGGCTTTGTAATGTGTGGATACTACACCCTGGGAAGAAACACTGATTTGAAGTATTATGAGATGCTGAAAGCCCAGGATAGTGGAGATTTCTTTATGTGCATTGTAAAGCAGGGAACTGAAAGGAGACTAGACCTCCCAATGGCAAATGTCAGCAATCTCAGTCCTCTAATTGCCCTTCCTAAGACCCTATAACATATACCTTTTTCCTTTCATAGTGAAATATATGTTGGAGGATAGTTGAGGGCAATTGACAAAGCAAATTTTGTCCATGGAAGGTTCTAATTTATTAAATGTCTTTGATAATGTCTTTCTCCAAGTGGGGCTTGAAACTGGGTCCTGTAGGTATTGCAAAAAATATTCTGATGTATTACACTGGTCTCCACCCCAGGTCTCAAAGGCTTACAGTGACAGGTGGCCAAATCTGTTTAGTTTCCTGTTTTGCACTTTGTATTTTAGTATCACTTTTTCTGTTACTAGCTATGAAATTCAAGGCAAATGATTTCACCTTTGTGCTCTCCCTGTCAGATATGGATAACGCTGCCCCTTCTTTGGAATGCTATTGTAGGCTCAAATTAGGTAGCATGTAGACATTCTTTGGCTACTACAGAGTTTTATAGTAGTGATGAATTATTATTTACTCTTTCTAACATGTACAATGGTTTAGAGTGCTTTGACCATGTAGTTCTTGAATATGCCTAAGATTTCTTTATTGTAAGAGGAATTCTTATTGCAGAGTGATATAGTTTGATCATTATAAAAAGCAAAGCACTAAGATGCTCTACAAAATTAGATACTGAAAAAAATATAAGCAATTCTTTTGGCTATTATCATACCAGTAGAATGGCAGTTAAATCTCTGGTAACAGGGTTCCAGCCTTACCATTAGCACAGTGTCTACAATTTCATTTGCTTTAATGAGCTGGAGAGAGAGAGAGAGAATGCCTGCTGTGACGTACAGAACTGTTAAGAATCAGGAAAATAGATTTTGACAGAGCGACATGAGGGTGTAGGGCTTTCTTGAGATTAACTCTAAAGCCCCTTTATGGCTGGTCATGTAAAACATTTAAAGCCCTTACTATAAACTGCTTAAAAGAGCATTCTATTCAGCAGTAATTCCTTTATTCTACATTTATCAGGTTTGGTTGGAAAAAACAAACGCACCTTCCTTTCATTCTAATCTTGAGGCAGATCATAGAAGCTTGTTCTTGTGCCTAATCAGAAGTTCCAGGACAATAAGGAGATGATGAACTCAGCTGGAAATGGCAGGGAGGTGCCTATGTGCCTCTCAGTAAGAGTATCATTGAAAAGGAGTATTTAATTTCTGGATCCCTGACTTTGAATGACTACCATTGTGGAACAGGAAGATGAAGAGATACAAAACTGAGAAGATAATATGGAAAGAAGTATTTGAGAAGGATTTAAAATAAAAATGCATTTTATAGTATCTTTTTTTCCATCTATCCTTGGCTCTGTTTCCCCAAGGTTACATCTTACTCATTCCCTTTTCTAGACACGAAATTCTTGACCTTGATACAAAGGCTATGGGCTTTGCTGTGTTGGAATTTTCTGTTTCCTAGTGAACTCAGAGGGAAAAAAAAAGATAGGTAATTGGAGGAATTTTTCCTCCTCCTTTGCTCAAAGTACAGATGGGAGAAAAAATGTTCAGAGGAGAAATGGTTACCTAGGTTATTTCAAACCGGCTACTTGATATCACCTGCCAAAGGCATGACCTATTCTTATACTCCTGATTTCAGAAACCATTTTTTTTTCCATGAAACCCATGACCCTCAATGATGTGGTGTGAAGTAGTTTCTATTTGAGATGTTTCTGTTTCAAATAGAAACTACTAGTATCCCATTCCATTCCTTCTAAATATCTCCAAAAATGTCACAGGAGAAGAAACGTGAATGAACATCATAATTACTGGCGAATCCCAAATCAAGTTCATACCAATTTGACTCTTATGGATCATATATCATACAAAAACTCAGACTCTCCTGGTGATGTGATATCTTTATGTGATGCCTGATGTGAAACAGATTCAATGTCAGAAAGAAGATATTAGTTCAGGGCATCCTTGTGAGTTTTGAGGTGTGGCTCAGTCTTGCAATGTGCCTGATGTCTGACCATCTATAAAATGGTGAACTTTACTTAACAGGGCCTCAAGAAAGAGGATGAAAATATAAGCAAAGACAATGTGTAAAGCAGACATGGGGCACATGGAAATGAAACCTGTATGGGCTTATATTCCTTGGGATTTTAAGGATGGTCTTTGAGTTTGGTGAAATTTGTTAGTGGTTCAGTAAAACAGAGTGCCAGAGCCGAGTGGACAAGTCCCTGGGCCTAGATCTCTGGGGCTGTGAGAATTATTTTCAAGTATTTTGATTCAGGTAAATTGAGGCAAAGTGATGCTATTTTCTCTTAAATATAATACCCCAAAAGAAAGAACACAGTCCCACATTCCATAACGCCACCCAGCTCTTCACCTTGTGTCTGGGTTTATTTTGATTTAACCCACAGTATTCTTAGATGCAGACTAGGAGAAACTGCAGCAGTGGCTCAGAAGAACAAGACTGAAGATCTGGACTAGGATGAGAAAAATTCAAAGGAAGGACTTGAAGTAGAGAAACTCCCAAATCACAGGGGTATGTTTGTCTTCTATTTTTCTCCAGAAAACAAATAGTAAATAAAATAAAAAGGTCAGTTTTGCAGTTTCTGTTGAACCAGATTCTTTAAACCTTTGGGATATATATATATATATATATATATATATATATATATATATTGGTTGTTGTTTGATGGTGCTGGGTATCAAACCCCAGACCTCATGCACCTTGGGCCAACACTCCACCACTGAACCACACCCCCAGCCCCTTTAGTTGCCCAGACTTACTTCAAACTATTAATCCTCCTGCCTCAGCCTCTCAAGTAGCTGGGATTACAGGCATGTACTACCACACTTAGCTCTGTTACTTTTTTTTTTTTTTTTTTTTGTCTTTTTCCTTTTTATCGGTACCAGGGATCGAACTCACGACTGCCTGCTTGCAAGGCAGGCACTTATGCTGCTGAGCTAAATCCCCAGCCCCTCTAAGTTACTTTTTAAGGTAGAATAATACTATGTAGGATAGACAATATATCACTTAGTAGCTTGCTCCCTCGCCTTCCTGTCTTTCCCTATGACAGAGACCAGCTAGTTCTGGGATGCCCTGTATGATCTACCAAGCAGGCCCCTGCTCTACTTCCTCCTTTTGCCAGTGTAGTCTTTTTTTTTTTTTTTTTTTTTTGGTCTTTTTCGGCACCAGGGATTGAACTCACGACTGCCTGCTTGCAAGGCAGGCGCTTATGCCGCTGAGCTAAATCCCCAGCCCCGCCAGTGTAGTCTTTTTGCTGTCACTATATAGAGTATTATGAAGTACAAATTTGATTTTATATGCATTCAGTAAATATTTACTGAGTTTCCATTTCCTACCAGCTAACAGTCTGATTTCAGAAGAGCCCCTTCAATCACTTCTCATCACTTACGGAAGTATGTGGTTACTAACACTACCTCTCTCTCCTGCCTTGTCACCTGTTCCACATGCTGGCTTTTCAACACACCTGTGTCCTCTTTGTCTCCTGAGAGTGGTGCGCCAACTCAATTCTTCTCTACAATGAAAATCCTTCCTTATCTTGTTGGTCTGAAGAATTATTATTCATTCCATAATAAATGTCAAGGGAATTTTCTTTTTCTTTTATGACAAAATAAAATAAATGAAACACAAAATTTCATAAGCATTAAAAGAATAATGGTAGTTAATACACCATGCACCATCATCTTCAAACAAGTTACTCAGGGTATAAGACATAAACCAAAAAATGATTCTTACCAAAAAGAAACAGGTAATAACATAAAAATTTCTTTTCAAAAAAGTAAAATAAACGAGCAGTACAAATGTGTGGTGGATCAACAACTGGAAGTCAAGGTAACAGCCAGCTGAACTGAATCAGTGTGGTACTGAGTGTGGATGGCCCACCTGAGGATTGGTGCTCACATAACAAAGGGAACTAGAGAGGAAGAAAGGATGTTGTTAGTTCTCCTCTTGCCATTGGTTCTCCTGGAGGAGCTTGTTGAGCTTCTTTCCTGATATGAACTTGGCTGTTCTCATCGTCAGAAGAGCTCAGGAGCTTGTTGTCACTGAGAATGGCTGCAGTTCACTCTGGAGGAGCTCTGGTCCTTACTTTACTGCTTCCTGGCTTTAGAGGGAGAGATGGTGTGCTGTTCAATCACCAGAAACTTGTCATGTTGGCTTCCTGATACGAACTTGGCTGATCAATGGAGGAGCTTGGGATCTCACTGTCATTGAGGATGGACATGATCGTTTTTGAAGGAGCCCTGGTCCTTTGAGTATTGTTTTCTGGCTCTGGCATAGATCCTTCACTGGCATGACCCTTCATCCTGCCAGCACAGACTTTCAGGATTCCACCGCTGACTTTTGGGTCTTCCCGGTGCAGATTCATGAAAGATACTTGCATGAGACGTTGGCCCAGGCTCTAGGCCTTGAATTGGACTCATGGAGGATTTTGCCATGGGATCTGGACCCTTAGCTGTATTCTTTGGGATTTTTAGTGTATGAGCAGGTTTCCTGTACTTTTGTGTTTGACTCTTTGGATGACTATTATAAAATAATTCTGTAAATTATGTGGCCTGTATTAAATTGTTTTCCTTGCAAACCCTGACTACAACAAAATGAAATCAATTAGCACACATACTAAAATATTATTAAAACAATGGAATTTATATTTTGAGTAAGTATTTGAACTTCTCCTTCCTATTTTTTTCTCTTACATTTTGTACTCTTTGTATATTTTTTCTCCTATAAAAGAAACCATGTGATGTTTGAGCTTGTTGATGTTTGACTTATTTCACTTAACATTCTCAAGTTGAATCCATTTATCTAAGAATGCCTTAAGTTTACTTTTCTTTATGACAGTGTAGCTCTCTATTGTGTATAAATACCACATTTTCTTTATCCATTCATCAGTCAAGGATATATTTGCTATTTCAAATATCTAGCTATTATAAATTGTGCTGTTATACATGGGTGTGCATGTACTTCTCTAATATGATGATTTTTAACTCTCTTAGAAAGATATCTAGAAGGGAAATAACTGGGCTAAATGGAATTTATATTTTAGTTTTTTAAGGCTCTTCACACTAATTTCCATAGTAATAGTACTAATTTACATTCCCAACAAAGTAGTACAGTTTCTTTTCTTTCTATATAACCCAGAGTGGGTTTCACCACTGTCTTGCATATTGTAAGTGCTACAACATACTTGATGCTGCACTGTGTGCTCTCTTTATATCTCCCTGGATATAGCAAAAGTTTCTTGGGTCAGGGTTAGTTTTTGTGCATCTTGGTGTACCCGATAACTGAGGTAATATATAGTAAGTCATGTAATATACATTTATTGAAAGAATGGCAACATAGGTATAACTTAGAAAATCAACTTCTCTATGTATTTATCTCTAGATGTAATTTCTTAGGACCTCATTCTCTTTTCACTGTACAACTCTCTCCCTCGACAATCTCACCTAATCTCAATACTTCAATATGTCTCCATGTTAATAAGTTCTCAAAATATATCTCTCCAGCAAACCTTTATTCCAAGTTCCTGCTCTCATATCTGACTATATATCCAACTGCTTGTTTCTTCCTAGATGCCTCCCAAACATTTGAAGTAGAATATCCAACAATGAAGTTCATCTTTCTCTCTGTCTTAATTTATTTTCTGCTATCAGACTACTACATACCAGGTAACTTACAAAGAGAAGAAATTCATTTCCTACAGTTCTGGAGGCTGGAAATTCCAAGTTCAAGGTGTTACCATCTGGCTGCTGATAGCCTCCAGGCTGCATCTCAGCACAGCAGGAGAGAAAGTCAGCATGCATAAGACAGAGAGAAACACACTCCAACAGTTGATCATTGTTATAACAAAACCACTTCCTGAATAACTAAACTTCTCCTGTGATAAAGGCATTAATCCATTCGTGAGCAGGAGGGCCTCATGACCAAATCACTTGTTAAAGTTCCCACTTCCCATTACCTTCACAGCAGCCATTAAAATTCAACATGAGTGTTGGAGTGGACAAACTGTAGCAATTCCCAAGCCAGAAACCAAATCTTACCACCGGAAGTTCCATTTCCTCCACTCAACATCCAACTCATTACCACATATAATACTTTCCACTTGTAATAAATATCTCAAGTCTCCTTTCTCCTTCATCTCCACTGCTCCTTTGCTGCTCCAAACTGGTCTCTCTGCTATCACCTTGCCCTATATGTACTCTCCACAACAGACAAACTGACACTTTTAAAAATGCAAATAATATCATGTTCTCTTTGACAAAAATGTGCAGAAACTTTCCACTCATGAAAGATTAAATTTTTCCTGAGTTCTTAGTATACTGTATCCTCACAGGCTTTACCCGCCTCTCCAAGATTCTCTTGAATCCCTACTCTTCATTTTGTACACTTCAGAAATACAGGCTGTCTCTTGCTCTGTAATGGGCTAGAATTCTCCCTTCTAAATGGAAACAGACACATGACAGTTCATATTATTGCAGTCATTAGTGGATGCTGAGAGTCACCAGATTAAATTATGGCTGTCAAACTTTGTTTTGCCATATTTGACTTTATTCTCTCCCCCCCCCCAAAAGTAATAAGAACTAAGGAGTAATAAAACCCAAAATGTGTAAATTTTGTTGTAAAAAAGAGAGGAAAAAAAGTGCTCTAAAGGATACAACAGCAAGTGTGTTTAGGGGCGTTAAATAGCTGACCATATTAATGTTTTTGGTTGGATCATTGAACACAACTGTTTGCAGTCTCTCTGTTTGAATGTCCACTTTGTATGCTTTGATACTGTGACTTGAGCAACTATCTCTAAGATGATAATATGTAATCTATTAACTGGTGATTTCTTACTGGTTTTTTTTTTTTTTTTTTGTAGTTCTGTATTACTTGTACCCTTACACCGCTTTGTTTTGTTTTGCGTTTTCTCTTTTTCCTTTTAAATAAAGTAAAATAAAATAAAAAGAAAAAAAATTATGGCTGTCAAACATCACTCAAAAGAAACAAATTGCTAATTAAGAGAAAAGGAAATGTGATGCATGTAACTTAGTACTACCAAAGGTAAAAAAGAAAAGTACCAAATTATTTATTTGAATAACTGACATCACTTAGGATACAGTTGATCTTGGCAAAAATGGAACTGATTTAAGTTACTCCATTGATTTGTCTAAGAGAGGTAAGTCTTTCTGCTCTGATACACTTGAATTACTAGTGAACTTCAAATCTACACTTTAATAAATGACAACCTAATTATATTTGCAAAACTTCCCTGAGACCCTACTGTATATTTCAACAAGGTATTCAAGCAGCTGAATGCTGAGTTTATATTACAGAATCTATCTAATTTGTGAATTCTACCAATGCAATTTATTTTCACATTTATTGTAAGTAATAAATCACATATTATCAAGATAAAGATCACATTTTGTGATACATTGCCTGTTCTGTCTATTGCATTTCTTTTATTGCTTAGAGATTTTCCCCAGTGATAAGAAAAAATGATTTTCAAAGAATGAATTGTAAACAATGGCAGCCTTTAAAATACCATTTCTGTCTACTGTGGAAAATTTCATTGCTGTAGTCAGTATATTAATAACCTAGGTAGAAAGTGGTTTAGAAGCTTGGTTATTTCAAATATAGTTGAGGATCGGCAAAAATAAGCCCCAAGTGGTCTGATTTTATTATTTTAGGGAGGTGGTGCATCATAACAAGAGGCTTTGGCCTGCAGATTCAGAAACTTAGGTTTGAATTACTGTGGCTGCATGGATTTGGGATGATAATTTCCCTGTTCTTCTGGTTTCTCTGGATGATACTACATCTACTTGTAAGGTGGTGAGAGATTTAAATGGCCTTGCCCACCAGTGAGGTAGCTGGCATATAAGAAGGGTTAATAACTGCAGTTTAGTGAACTATAATGATGCAAAAATTTCCACTTTCTTTATTTATTCTCAAAGGAACGTGCCAAGCTGCTACAATGAGCAGCTCCAATTGATATGGTGACTGATTCCATTGGTTTTATAAAGGATGTGAGTTTTCTGGAAGACCTGTTTATTCTGACATGGTTCACTTGAGAGGTTAGTGACTTTGGCATTAGTATTACCTCCAGGAGAATGAATTAATATGCTCTGGCCATCACAGAATTCTGAGGTTATTGTGCTTGTGCTTACAATTTCATTCTAAGAGGGATAGAGCTTTGTACTACGTGATCTCTAACTTTTCTAGAAAGCCAAATACCAGTTCATTAATTTCTTTACTTAGGCATTTATTTAAGTATCCACTGAGTGTGTTGTATACAACCACACTGATCTCATCAAAGAGAAAAACAGCAATGACCAAAAATACAAAAATCTCCATCTTTTGTCAGGCAGGAAATCAACATACAGAATAAATAAAATATATGCATGCAAGGTGATGACAAACCCTACAGAACAGCCAGACGGGGCAAAAGAATGTGGGGTTCCAGAAAAGGACTTCTGGATTGGAGTATGGTGATCAAGGAAGGTGTCATTGAGAAGGAGACACTGAATAAAGATACAAAGAAGATGAAAAAGCCATGTGGACATCTGGGGAGCACTGTTTCAGACCAAAGGAAGAACAAGTGTAGAAATGTGGCTGGTGATGAGGAGCTCAGTCTGATTTCAGTGGAGCGAGAAAGGCAGAGCACATGAGGTACCCAAGGGCCAGGCCCGAAGGTCTTCGTGGAGACTTTCACTTTTAATCTGAAGGACTGAAGAAGCTACATTCAGTGTTAAACAGAGCAGTCAAGTGAGCTGCGTGCAGCAGAGGAATTCTCTTTGAAGGTTGCCCTTCTGGTGCATCAGGAAGTGTGCTACCCCTGCAGTCTGCAGCCAACCTTGGGGTGGTTCCACTAATTGTTCTCTCAAAGTTCAAGTACCCAGTGAGTCTTTTGGGTCTTCTGTAAACTTTGCGTCTCTAAAACCCATGCCCAAATGGAGAATACACAATTCTAGCACAAGAGAATGAGGAGTAAAAGCTGTAAGAGCAATCATGTAACACAAAGAATGTGTTCTGTATGTTTCTGAAGAACAGGGAACATGAAACAGAATGAGAAATGGTAGACAAAAAAAACCATAAATTTTTATTCCTCTAACTCCTAGAAACCATCATTTTGCTTCCTTCTCCATGAATTTGACTATTCTGCATAGTTTATAAAAGTGGAAACATAGTATTTGTCCTTTTGTGATAGACTGTCTTAGTCACTTTACTTGTAGGTGGGGACAAAAACTTGATATCTGCCACATAAAAGTGAAGACGTTTATTTAGGCTCCTGTTTCAGATGTTTCAGTCCTCAGCTGCTGGGGATTTAGCTCAGCGGCATAAGCACCTGCCTTGCAAGCAGGCAGTCGTGAGTTCGATCCCTGGTACCGAAAAAGACAAAAAAAAAAAAAAAAAAAAAAAAAGACTAACAGATGTTTCAGTCCATGTTCAGCAGGCTTCAAAACAGAAACAGCGGTAGAGCTTAGCAGAGGAACTCTGCTCATGTCATGACAGCCAGGAAGTGGAGGAAGAAGTGAGGAGACGGGTAGGAAGATATACACTTGCAGGTCACGCCCCCAGCGTCCTGCTCGCCCTGATCAAGCACCATCTCTTACCAATAAGTCACCAATACTGCCCCATGGTCCATCCTGCCTTCGAGGTCAGAGATCTCTGGGGACATTCTTAATATAACCTTTAACATTGGATTGTTTTACTTGTAATTCCTTCATTGTTTACTCATGCTTCAGCAAGTGTTAAAATCTCAGTCCTCTTTAAGGCTAATATTCCATAGACTTAAACTCTTCTCAAGTCCTGCAGGCCAGCATCACCATCTTGGACTTCTCTTCATTTGCTTATGTCACCCGAACTTCCTCAGACTTTGGGGAGGGCCCTGGAGGAGGTCGATAGTTTAGGAAAAGGGGGAGTTTTTTTTTCATACTCTGAAAGGAAGAAGACATTCAGGATAAGTGGCCCTGTGTATATGTTTAGATTCAAAGAGAAAGACATGCAGGAATGGTATCTCCTGATGGACTCTATTATTTTTTGAAGTATGAGGGGGAAGTTACTCTATAAAAAATGCATAAGCTGACTAGAAATCCATATACCCTGAGGCAGTCCATTCCAACTGTCTCCCTCCTGGCTACGATTTATTTTGAGTGTTGCAGTACAAGGTCATAACTAGTGATGTAGTTATAAAAGAATGAGATGTTAGACTATATAGCTATTTTAAGGTTGGGAATACAACTTCTGCGTCTAATGATTCATTGCCTATTTGCTCTCTATGACAAAGAACTGTGTTGTATTATTTTAACATGTGTCTCCAGAGGACACAATGCTGTGCAGTAAGCACCTTGAAAAGTTATTTGATGTTAGTAATACAGGGGCAGCTCTCTCCTTTCTCCCATGAGCCTTCAGAACAAAGCAGTTTCTCCACAACCTCAATTAAAGCTGAGTCACACTGAGAGAGAGAAACAGGAGAAGGAAAACGACCAAAGGAAAAAGAACAGGTGCAGTTGAAGATCTTCTCTAAGACAAAGAAAAGGGAGGCTACTGGCCACTGTGGGGACAGGGCCCATCCCCTACCAACTCTCCAGAGGAGGGAGGGAGTGTGCCCTATTGCCTGCCCTTTTTATCCAGGACCCTAAAAGTAACAACGAAACACTGATGTTGTACTGCCTCAGAGGAAAAGAAGTTCTAAGCCTCAAGGCAAATATATGAGATATTATCAAATCAAATGGTAAATATTTAAGTTTTGAAAACATATTCAGTAAAGGATAAAGTGATATTAATTCTCCTCAAAATTCTACCACTCACTTTGAACACACTTGTTCCATCAATCTTGTGCCTCCTGAAGCTGTTTTAAAAGTGATTTTTCATGTGTTTAGTTGAGTTGTCATGTCCTGAATGAATTAAGAGGGCTTAGCTTTTATAGTCATTTTGACATTGGGGAAGAGCCAAATGTCATGCAGTACCGAAATCAATGGAAAAGGATGCTCTGTAATGATCTAGG
The DNA here is from genome assembly GCF_034190915.1 of Cavia porcellus. Classification (NCBI taxonomy): domain Eukaryota; kingdom Metazoa; phylum Chordata; class Mammalia; order Rodentia; family Caviidae; genus Cavia; species Cavia porcellus. The sequence goes on from NW_026947493.1 coordinate 44,090,941, forward strand.
AGCTTCCCTTTCTGTTGGGTGGCATTTGGCAGCAGCATTTATATTTTTTAAATCACACCTGATAAAAAAGACTTTTAGAACTGTTTCAGAAAGTGACAAGAATTAAGGGATAAGTTTGAACCAAAGGTGAGTGTTTTGAGGGGGATCAGTGTCATTATGTTCCTTACTGTAATAAATTTTAAATATTTAATCTTTTACTGTATATGTTAAACACCTTTCATAAAACAGAAATGAAATGACAACTGAAAACCATCAAAGAGCTTTTAATTTCTTCAGGTGCAGCATGAAGGTTCCATAGAACACTTTTAACCTAACATTAGCCAGTATAATCGCTGTCTAATCAGAGTCTGAACTATTTCATGTAGCAGCATAAATTTTATGAACAACACTGAAAGTTCAAATGTTGCAGGCCACTCAACTATTATCCTTGCTGCCTAGATTGAAACATAAGATAAAAATAATGGATTCTTTTTACAAAATAACATAGAAAGAAAGGGCTGGATAAAAAAAAAGATGACAGATTATCTTATAGAATTTGAGGAAAAGTTGATCCCCCAACACCCAACCCTTTCATCCCTTGAACCTAGGGCTATGAGACTCAAATGGGCCTAGAGGTGAGCTTAAGGTTATTCAGGCATGGATTCTGGGGCTTCAGTTTCCAAAACAGTCAGCATAAAGGGCAAACTTTAGGTAGGTTGAATTTTAAGTGGTGGAAAACAGAATGATGCTAGGCAAGGGTTTTTCTCACATAAGTATCAATCTGTAATACTAGCCATAATATCAGAAAAAAATACTACTCTGGTTATCTTGGATGAATGTATCTCAACTACAAGGCTAGTTAACTGTAGTAGAATAGGAAATGACTCTTAGACAGTTTAGTTGTGCTCTGAACCAAAAGACATAGAATTGCCTCCATGCTCCTTAGGAAAGGGAGGTATGGAAACAGGATTAAGATGGTCTCAATAGCACAGTGAATTCTAAGCAATGTATGTTCTTATTGTTATAGTTAAAATTGCTTATTCTTCAAAAATATCAACAAATTATTCACTTTTAAAGGTCAAGGAGATTATCAATGCTAATTTGTGACTTTGTTCTACAGATTTTTATTTCTTCTCATAAAAATACAAACAAAACACCAGATCACCTGAAACTATTCAGGTTAAAAGTCAAATAAGATTTTATTCTATTGCTCTTGTCTCTTTGGTTTCTTAATAGCTATGTGCACCTATGTTTTCCAGGATTCTACATGACTGACACTCTTCATGAAGCTGAAATTTCCTACTTGTTGACCTTAATTTCTACTGCTGAAATTGAGTGGTGTAACTGCAACAAAATGAAAAAAAGACATGGGAACAGTTCACTCCAGGAGCAGTCAGGGTCACGATCTCCAACTCTAAGAACAGAAAACAAGATAGAAAATAGAGTTTTTGCACAACTTTTGAAAGCTGTTTAAAAATGATACATAGGAAATCTTCCAAGGTGATAACATATGTTGTGTTTTCTCATTGACTAAAGAATAATGTCCAAATTCATTGTGATTTTTCTCCGTGGTCTTTTTGCATCTTTCAAGTTTCCTGCATACACAGCATTGTTATTTCTATGGTTCCATTTTAATTGTACTACTCTCTTGTTCTAGAATTTCCAATAGAACTTTGTTTGCAGCGATTTTCAGATATGCAGGAATTAAAGTCTGAGCATGAGCTTTGAGATCCCAAGGATCTGGGTCTAAGTTCTGGTTCTTCCACAATGTGCTGTACAACTCCAGACAAGTTATTTAACCTGTCTAGTCTCCAGTTTCCTCATTTATAAAATAGGGATGATAATGGTGCTCATTCCTTTGAGGAAGAGGTTAATTAAATTAAAGGTAAAGGCTTACAGCAGGTCCTAGTAAGCGTCAAAGCTTCCACAGGTAATTAAAATACACATGGGCTCCTAGGATTTGTGCTTCTCCCTACCCCATGCACTCATCTCCTGCTGCACTCAGGCTTGTGATTTATGTTTCAGAACTACTGAACCATTTACGGTTTTGTGTACCTTCTGAATAGAATGGACTTCTACTTGCCTTTAAAGAACCAAGCAGAGACTGATTGCTTAATTGCTGCCCCCTTACTCAAACAGTGGATAGCTCACTCTCTTTCCTCAAAGCTACCTCTGTAAATAATGTAGGACTCTGCCTCCCTGGGGACTTACACTCATGATGCCAAATTGAGGGTAACCTTAGCCTTTGCTTCATGCAGAGAACAGCAGACTTGTAGCATGCGCCCCCAACACGTAGTTCTATCTACTTGCTCAGGAAGACCGGTCCATGTAAACTTCAGGGGAAAGCTGCTGATTTTAGAAGGCTAAAATAGGTCTTTCTCACCAATGGTGGGCCCTGATAGCAGCCAGTGAAACTGGGCAGAAAGGAGACATTGTCTAGAAATTTATAGTCCTGAACTTACAAAAAAATACACTCTTGTTAGTGGATTAAGAACAAAGAAGCACCTGGAGATAGTGAGTAAATAAAAGGCAAGTCTTAGGGGTATTCTAAGAAGGGCTTTTCTTCATAACTGCACACAGTAGCAAGGTACAGTGCGTGGGGCCTCCATGCAGTGCTGGCTGGGGTGGGACTGCCTGGTGGCATGAATATGCTGCAGGCTCATGATACAGTGGCCTGCGGTGAAGCCCAGAGCTCCAGCATCTCGGGAATTGAGGGGAAAGGGAAGGTTCAAGTTTCTTTAAGCTCTGAAAGTTAGAGAAAAATAACTTTAAAGCTTTGTAAGATGTTAAGGGCTGAAAGCTTTCATGTCACAGTTTCATGTCACAGACTCAGAATAATCTAAACAACTTTGATAAAGGAACAATCTCCACTTAATTGCTTTTGCATCTTTGCCAGAAATCAGATGTCTGTTATGTGGGTATCTATTTTGGGACTCCATATTGGTATTTTGGCAGTTTGTCTATCTTAATAACAATACCATTTTGTCATGATTGGTGTAATTTTGTGATAAGTCATGGGATGGGGAGGGTTGGAGCACGTCACAGTTTTAAAACAAGAGGCTTGGCACCGTTAGATGATTAAGTGGAAACTTCTGAATTAGGAGTGAAACTGGGATTAGACTTCTGATCCTCTCATTTTCAATCTAATTTCTTTTACTGAGGACCTAAAATCAGTTCAGTCCCAGCTGAAGATAAGATGTGTCTCAGCGTCAAGTGACATGGCACAGTTTGGAATGGTAGATGATAGCTAGGCTCCATAGCTGCCATTGCTAGACTGCTCAATCTTAGGAAGAATTTAATGGGTCTTGATCATAAGACATAGAAAGATGAACAAAAAGAACTCTTGAGAGATAGTATTCTCAAATACTGATGTGCCTAGCCAGGAGTAGCTGTGACTATATATAAATCACAAAGTAGCCTGTGGTGACATTGACATGGTGCTCACCTGCACATGTGGGAGGTGCTCGGTAACAGTTAATTGTGGTATCAACTTGAATGGGTGAGAAATGCCTAATAAATTAGTGGGGCAGAGTTTTCTGGGTGGGTGTGCCTGCATGATTGACTTGTAAACTGGCAAACTGAAAAGGAAAGGCTCATCTTGGTATGGGTGGCACCAATCAGTGGGCTGGTAACCTGGATGAAATGGAAAGCACAAGAAGGAATTCTGCCATTGCCTGTAGATGGTTGTCTCCAGGTACTTCAGCCTTTCAGCGCAGACTCTTCAGCCTTCCAATGGAGACACTGTCTAAATATGGATTTGTACTGGAATCTGCAGTTAGCTTCAGGCAGTGGGCTTTTGACTGGTCCCCTAGCACTCAGCACACAGAAGCCTCTTCTGTATTCTTCCCATTGACCCTGACTCTGCAGGCAACCTCTGTAAGCCTACTTTGTAAATCCTCTGTTATAGATGACTGATAGGTATTCCGTTCCTCTAGTGAACCCTAACTGAAACATGCTCCAGTATTTGAGTTGGGTTGGTACTGTGACGCATATGTGTTTTTAAAATAGCTACATTCACATCTTTTTCCAAAGTACCTCTTTTAAAGATAAGACTGCATGTACATATGCATGAGGTGACATTTTTAACTTGGTTGAAAAGGCTTTGCGCAATATGCTTTGCCTCCCACAATTACAGAGTTTAAAACAATTTAGTTTGTGGCTAGGAAATTGTTTGTGTTGCAATAAACTATCAAAATACACATTCGCAAAGTAATTTCAATGGCTTCTAACAAATTAAAAATCTGTATTTTCTATACTCATCTAAGAGCTCATGTGGTCAGAGCTATAAAAATATATTCATACTCACTAAGGCTTCAATATCACTATTCTGAGGGATTACAAATAGTAAATACCAGCAAAATGTAGCCTTTCTTTTATTCCTTAGTAGGACCCTTACTTTTTTCTCTTCCTCATCTTCCTTTCTATTTTTCAAATTTTACTTCATTTTATCTATATTATTCTTGTGATTCTGAGTGTAATAAGAAGGGAAATGCTTTTTGTTAATAATTCATCTGTGTACACAAACGTGTAAGTTACAACTGTTCTTTCCTCTTTAGTGCAACTCAAGACGATGGCTTTGGAAGCATCTTCAGTTTTATGTGGTGATGAAAAATAATACACATGCTGATGCGAATTCTTGTCTTGGCTGGTAATGGCGAGTTGCTGGAGAGCCTACAGGTGTTTCAAAATGCTTTACCATGTGGCCAGCTCTGAAAATAGTTACTTCAATATTTCTGGTGATCCACAATAATGTCCAACTTGAAGAAGCAAATTCAAATCAGCCTGTACATTTATTTTTCAGCTATCTGCAGTCATGTACTGACGAGGCTTGACAACCTTTGATCTTTTGTCCTCTATCTTCCATTGAGGTCACCAACAGAAGTGGCAATTCAGGGAGTCCCTGCCCAACAGATCACACTGCTGCACACATCTGTCTAATGCTAATAGTGGGATTATGTTCTGGTTCTTTGTCGGGAAATGTTCATCGATGATGATAATGGAAAAGGCCAAGAAGAGACAAGAAGTATAAAGATTTGGGTTAAGACAGAATACTGTTTATATAGTATCTTCATTCTGGTCTGATATTTTATGTCTTTGTGGCACCAGATCTCCAAACTGACCAAAGGAGATGATGTCTTGGGATCCAAAATATTTAGCGTATAGTTTGCTGGACAGGCAGGCATGTTTGAAAAAGCTTTTACATCACTCTTGGTAAGAAAATCAATATGCTCATCTGGATTTTCCTCTGCAGTGGTCTTTAAATATTTTTGCTTATGTATGTTCTGAGAGAATTTTGAAGAATTGCTTCCTTATGCATTTTAAAGTTGATTCTAATAGCTCTACCATAAGTTTGAAAGCAGCATGGATACAGCATTTCAGTGTATTTTAAATACTGATATTTAAAAATATATCACACTTTTAAACATATCCAAAGGAATTCAAATATTGTATAATTAGGAAGTTTTATACCTTAAATTTTCTTTGAACTCATATTTTTAGTTCACTCCTTATACAAAATTTGCTTCCAATGCCTCCACCATTTTATTCTTCTGTGTAACCCAAAATAGTTTCCTCCTTCTGTTTTGTCTCCTCTCTTCTCTCCTCTCTTCCTTCCTCCCTCCCTCTCTCCTTATTTCTTCCTTCCTTCCTCTCCATCTCATCTCACTAAACAGTATCACTGCCTACTCTCATCCTTGGTCTAGTAACTTATAACTCTCATCCTTGGTCTAGTATCTTTTCTGCTCCTTACTTATCCCATCCATCATCAAGCTCTTTTTCTGTATCAAGTCAAATCCATGCATGCTTGACTGGCACCCTAGAAGGCTTCCAGGATACTGGAGAGGAAGTTTGTCAGAGTGGAGGCTCAATGAGAACATGTAAGGGCAAAAGTCACAGAGATTTATATCTCATTTCAAAGACATCCTAATTAAAAATGTCATAAGCCTAGGCACTAAACCAGTCTAAAGTCCTGCTCAGAACATAACCAAGCTATTTTATTCCAAGTCCCTCAAAATGATGGTTTGCTTTTAAAATTGATGAAATTCCAAATCAGTCTCCTTTGACTGCCTAATAAGCCCTAACTGCCTAATTTTCTTGAAATTTTTTGAATGTTATAGGCACTACAGAAGACATTATTTCAGTAGGTTTTAAAATATTTACTCAACAAGTATTTATTAAGCAAATGAAACTCAGTAAATATTTATCAAACAAATGAGAGAATGTATAAACTGAAGAGCACAGTCCAGATGTGTTATGCTCAAATCAGGATATAATGGAGTAATGATCACTTTAATACTGCTTTAGCTTACAAAGGCAGGCACTGAATTAATTATTTAAATCTTTTTAAATTGACATGCCTTTTTACATATTTATGGGACACTCTGTGATAGTTCAATATATAGATACAATCATATCAGATAATCAGCATTTTTATCTCTTCATTTATCATTTCTATGTGTAAAAAAAATGAAGTAAGTTTCAGAAGTTTGTGAATGATAGCATTTTTGAGAGCTCTAGTAAATTTTTCCATCAAGGAATAACGCAGGTTTATGTCATCTGGAAGTGTAGGTACATTGGGCAGCTAATCAAACCAAGCCCAGTGAAAGACATGATGTGATAGGCTGTGGTAAAGCAAAAAGGAGCCCTACATTTCTGCTCAATAAAAGAAACAGGGATTTTATAGATCTAAATTCTTTCGTTTTCTTACATCGATCTCTTTCATTTTCTATAGCATAATCAAACATAGATCCTGAAGGGGAAATTAAGGGATATTCAGATTTTCTGATACTAGGATACAAAATGATTTTAAATTTGGACTTGAGCCTTATTTTTACTTTGTAATATCTTTCAATTGTTTTATTATTTTATCAGAAAGTGATAGCATTCTTAGCTATATTGGAAAGTAATGGACTTGAATTGAAAACTCATTTAGCAAATATTTATTATTTTCCAAGTACCAGCAATTTTTAAAACCTGGGAGGATGGTATTAGACAAAAACCATGGAACAGAGATGAAAGACAAAAATAAAAGCCTTTCTCTCACAAAAAAAATTTTATATAAAAAGCATTCTAGCAAGGGTGGCTTTATGAGGGAAAAATGGGTTAAGGGAGGTATTTAAGTAGAAGATGACAATAATAATAGTCATCTATTCTATGCATATTCTGTGATATTTTATGTGTATCTTCCTGCCCTTTAGGACAATCCTATGATGTGGATTCTATAGCTGTGAAATCGGACACTTAGAGTTTAAACCCAATATCTTAACTAGTGAATGGAAGTGTCAGAATTTGAATTGTTGGCCGATTTTACTGATGAGGTTGAGGAGGTAGGCAATGCTGCAAAGGCTAACTTAGTATATTTCAGGAATAGCAGAGAGATGATGCCTGCCTTGATTGCAGTTTTATACTAAATTCTAAGATCATTTTAATGCTAAATTCCCTCAACTATAATTAAGGAAAGTGGATTATTTACCAAAGGACTTGAATTGAAAAACTACTCTTTCACAGTGTCATATCATGGGCATGGGCATACCTGTTATCTGAATAGGGGTAGAGTCTGCATAGCTGATTCTCTTCATGGATTTACTAAAAATTTAAGACTCCAAAACAAAGAAACAATCATAGTAGGATTGGTTCTGGGCACCTTTTCCCAATGGATATAGAATATCCAATACTCACCTGTTGTACTCTGTGTCCTGCTGGGACTTGACCCTTTTATCCATCATGGACAGGTAGCCTGCCTATGACCCTGGGAGCGATGCTGGTGATCGCTGTCTGCCCGAGGTGCTTTTATCCTTCTTTCTATTCATTCCATTATTCCCTAGTTCTTCTCATCTGGATTCTTCCTGCTGTAGTATTTGTCCTTACCCCTCCTCTACCCTACCAAAGCAGATTGTAATGGACCCACTAATTCTCAATAGGGAGGATCTGACTGTCTAATGCACTCAGTGTTTCCATCTGCCTCTTCTCTTGGGTATTTATCTTTCAAAAGAGTGAAGTCTCTCAACTCAATAAGAGATCTCAATGAGGATTCTCAAATGCCTTTTTGAAGTGAAAAATCCTTTCTAATTTGATGTGAGAGCCATTTGTGGGATATGAAGGGGCCTTGTACAAATTCTCAAATTATTCCACCCATGCATTATCCACTTATAACCTTGATACTGCGGAGCGCCATTGCTCAAAATCACATTTTCTCCTTTGGAAGATATGTAAAAGCTCAATCAATATCTTTTTCATTTTAAGATCAGCAAAACCTTATTTTTCTGCTGAGAGGCACATCCCTACACTACATTGCATTCAAATAGGATGTGATACACTTTGTTTCCATGTCAATTGTATCACCAGATGAGTGTTTTGCTTTTTAATAGGGTTATGAGAATTTTGGCAGGAGTACTGTGAGAACATTCATTATTATTTAATCTGCACAGATACAGTCCTTTGGATTGCTCATAAGAGAAACAGGTAGCATTTGTAAGGCTTTAACCTTATTTACATAAGGTTTAAAAGAAACCAGATCTCAGTAAAAGATCAAGCTCAGGCAAGTCTATATCTTCTTCTAAGCCTCTTAGTTTAATTACTCTCTGTGACAGTTTGAACATGTCAAATATTTTAAATTGATGATAGTTAACTCTGTAGTAACTTCAAAAGAATTACCTTGTGTTAAACCACTCTGTTTTAAGAAGAGAGTTACTACATTGCTATTTAGCTTTCAACTTGGGGCACTCAGCTCTATTATAAAACTTTCATAGATTAATTGCATAGAAATGACCAGCACCAATTGTAATAAGTGCTTTTTCCCCCTTGACATGCTTTTACATGCCTGGTAGATATTCCTTCAGAACACTGAATGCTAGTTCTAGGAATAGTAAAATGAAAAAATCTCTTACTTGAAGATTTATTGTATCGTATAAACTCTATTCTTTTATAAAAGTATGTTGTTGCATATATCTAATACAAAACCTTTGAATACTAGATCCTTTACTTATCACTAACAATAAGGACAGAATGTTAGCAAATTTTAACATTACAATTCTAGCAACAATTTGTACCCCAAATTGGAAAAATGTATGCACATGTGTCTTTGTGTGTGTGTGTGTGTGTGTGTGTGTGTGTGCGCGCGCGCTAGTAGGATCAATATACTGAACTGAACTGCACTGCTACTGGGACATTATTCACACTGATGTTCGATAACACTGACTGTCTTTCAGGACTTGTAGCAAAGACAACCATCACCTGAAATCTGCCAGTGTAACTCTTGCCTTGTCGTGGAAGTTATTATTTCTCAATTCAAAGCATTTGGGAAGATATGAAGACCTTGTGTCTATAAACTACCGATGACTGATTTATACTATTCAAAAGTTGCCACTCTACTAGTTTAGTCATTTCTGTTCAGTTCTATCTCCTTACTCATAGTCAACTCACCATTTCATTTTGATGTTAGTGAAGGAGACATCTTGAGATTCAGAATTGGAATTTGACTGTTTCCACCTATATTGGTTCAGTGTATGTGTAATAGTAGGTGCTAAGTGACCAATAAACATCCAAAATGGATAAAAAAAGTTGTGGTATTTTTATACAATGGAGTACTACTCAGCTATAAATAATGATCACATTGTGATATTTATAAATGAAAGGATACAACTTGAGACCATATTCATAAGCGAAATCAAACTCACATGTATAAATAACGAATAGTTTCCCTAGTGTAAGCAATGGTAAGAATACATAAAAGTATGTGGTAATCATGATTCCCATTATATTGCTTTGAAGCCTTATTATGTTTTCATTCATTAATTGGAATGGTTTTGTTCTGTGTTGTTTGATTTTATTGTCTGTGGTGGTATGAACAGCTATATTTTAAAGAAAACAAGACATTATAATAACTAGTGATGATTTAATATCATCTTGTTTTGAAGTCCCACCAAGCTTTTGTTCTTCTGTCTCCATTGGTTTTATCATGTTGTATCTTATTGGATTTTATTATATGTGATAGTATAAACAAAGTATTTTATAGACAAGGAGATAATATCGTAACCTTTGTTCATTTTCTCTTAGCTGGTTCTGAATACCCTGTATTACTGTCATTCTCTTGAATGGTTTTACACTGTCATTTTATGTTTGTACTATAATATATGAAAGTATATTTCAAGAAAACACTATGGTAGCTACTGTTATGGTGGATTGTCTTGTGGTGAAACACTATGTTCTTTAAATTGTTCTGACCTGTTTTGCTATGTCCTCTTTTATCTTAATCTTTTTTTAATTACAAAAAACAAAATGGTACATTGTTAGTCATCAGAGACATGCATCTGAAACCTCAATGCAAATCTGTTGCACCTTCATAGGGATGCTGCAAAGAAAGATACATACCAGAAAGAATTACCTAAATTGTTATATAATTAGAATGCTTGCTAATGTAAATATAAGTTGGCACAATCATTTTGTAAGAGGCAAAAGATTTATATGATTTAAAGAGAAATCGATGTATGGCACAACCATTTTGAAAAATTGTTTATGATAGTATCTACTACAGCTATCCAGTGCTCCAGCAGTTTCAGCCATATACCCAACAGAAATACATCTATGTGTTCACCACACGACATATACAGGAATGTTGTGGTAGTATTTGATTTGTTATAACTGCAAGCTGGGTATAGCTCAGACCATTAAAATAGAAAGGATACATTGCAATATGAAAATGAATGAACTCATACATAAACATGAACATACTGAGTAGAAGAATCCAGACTTAATAAGCATGATTCTACTGATATAACATTCAGAAATAGATGAAATTAAGTCATGATGTTAAAATCAGGAGATAGTTATCAGTGGAGGGAGGGTCAGTGACTAGGAGGAGACGCAGAGAAACTTTTAGATGCTGATAATGTTTCATGTGTTGGTTTGTGTACCAATTGGCTAGATGTGTTCATTTTCTGAAAGTTATATAGCAAATGGGTGCAATTTATGCACCTCTTTTGTGTATTTAAACCAATAAAAGTTTCAAATTAAGCAATAATAAGCCCAAATATGAGTCCAATTTGTTTCACTTACAAGAATAGTCTCAAGTGGCCTCCAAACATTTTGGGAACCAAAAGCATTGTATATGTTTCCTATTTCTGAGAGCTATTGATTAAATAGTTCTCAGCATTCCTCTGATTTTTGTAAATAGGACACTTTTTTACACATCAAACATATTTGCCCAATATCTAGTAAGCTTTTCAACATGGTAAAGTACCGTTAGGCATCTGTTTTGAATGGATTTTAATGACTCTGAAAGTCTTTTATTGATAATATAATAAGACAGAAGTTTTCAGTTTCATGCCAATGATTCAAAAGCTACTATGCTTTTTTATTTTAACTATAAAATGCTTATACTAATCAGTTGGATATTTGGGGTGCCAGAGAAGAAACTTTTTTCAATGCCCAAGAGTATCCTTAGCTTTCCTGTTTTCAGTGGACAGGAAGCTTCAAGCAATGAAAACCACTCACTAAATCAATCAACACGTAATTGAATTTTTCTAATTTTTTTCTGGTGGTAATGGCTGCCTGCTATTTAGAGAACATTTCTATAGTTCAATCTAATATCAGGCTCTCATCCAAAGCTCTAGAAGTAATTGTCTCATTTCCTCTGTAACTATGGTGTATGTAGCATGTTGTTTCTTGCATACAGTTATTGATAGTGATCAAAACAGGCTTGGAGACGGGGTGTGGTAAGGACTATGTATTATTTTTATGGTAGCCATGGAGAACAAGACTCACATAAAAATCTGACTTGCATGCCAGCTGCATTTTCTCTAAAGGGTTAGTTTTCAAGTGTTTTTCATTTAGGATTCCTATATTTACATCAACCTTCAGGCTATTTGTTTCTCATTCAAACCAAATTTAATAATTTGACAAACGTTTATTTAGTGCTTATTATTTTGGGGCAAAAACAACCTTAGAAGCTTTTTACAAAACTATACATGAGCATACAAAAATATCATCAAGAAGCTTTCTGCCTTTATGTTTATTTTCCCCAAGAGAAACACTCTTCTATGCTTATTGACGTTCTACCCATTTTAGTAAGTTTGTCCCAATCCCTTCAGATATTGCTTTTTCAATATTGTGGTCCATGAAATTTCTGTATTTTTTATTTTCCAAGTTATTGTTTTATCTACCATCTTGTTTTTTTACCATCTTATTTTCTTAAAAATTGATTTTTATAGAAAGTCTTATTTTCCTCAACCAGATTATGTACTGAACCTGCACATGCGCACACACACACACACACACACACACACACACACACACAGAGTCAGACACACATACATGTCAAGAGCTTGGCCTACACATCATCACCTCCATTCTTAAACCTTCCATGAGACGTGTATCATGCAGAAAGCTTAAGAAATATTTCACAATCAGTCCATGTCTTGTTCATTTTCTGTTTTTTTTTTTTTTTTGGTTGAGTATTTAGAAATAGCAAACAGCTGTCAGTAGCCTAAGAAAATTATTTTTTCTGCCTTCTGTTCTAAGATTTCAGACATCTTCCTGATGCATCCAACTTAGTGGTTCTTAATCTTGTATTAGTGGCACATATTTAAAGATAACAATTGTCTACTACTGTGATGTTGTAGCTCATGATACCTGTATTTGCAGGTGTCATTCTTGTGGTCACTGCCTAGCTCTGTGCCTTAGTTTGTAGTATATACCATCATCTCCTTACATTACTATGTCATCATGAGACAGTCAAAGGCGTTGGTCTTTATCTTGGCCATTCTTTCTGAATGAAGTAGTCTTTCAGATACTGTCATAATTCACACTCTGCTATAGTTTGGATCTTGAAAGGTCTATGGTATTAAAGATTTTTTCAAGGTGGATTATGGAAATATGGTAGAACCTTTAAGTGATGGGGATCAGTGGAATGTCTCTGAGTCATTGGGGCATGCAGGGGATTCATGGGATTCTTAAAAGATTCCTGGTTCATGATGAGATAATTAGTTTTTTTATGCTATTATTGCTACCTCACTAAAGGCACAAAGAAATAAAGTCAACAAATTATAGAACAGAACCTTCATAATCATAAAACAAAGTAACTGTTTCTCTTTATAAGCTGATTTTCTCAGGTATTTCAATATAGTGATGAATAAACAAACTCTCATGTCATTCATAGGAATAATTAGTTACCATTTGATTTGAGAGGATTCCCCAAGCACATCAGCTGAATTACTATATTAGTTACTTTCCTGTCGCTCAGAAAAAACACTTAACTTACACAAGGAGAAGTTTATTTTGTCACATATTTCAGATGATTCAGTCTGTGGTTTGTTGGCTTCAAGGCAAAAATAGCATGACAGAGAAGCATGTGAAGGGAAAGTGTTCAATCCTGGTAGCCAGGAAGCAGAGGGAACAGAGGAGACTGGGACAAGAATACACCCTTCTAGTGCTCTACTTCTGAACAAGAGACTTTTGGGAAACATTTCATATCTAAGCCATAACAATGCTCCATACTTCCCTTCACTGGATATCACTTTACCTTGTCAGGTTCCACTATAGCACTTAGCACTACCTGGAAATTTGTGACTTTTCTACTATAGAAAAGTGTGTGTGTGTGTGTGTGTGTGTGTGTGTGTGTGTGTGTGTGCATCTTGAATAATGCCTAGCACATATTAGATGTTTAAAAATACTTATTTAATGAATAAATAGTATTTTTACCCAAAAGTCATCCTCCTTTAGACTCAGGAGGCAAAAATCTCATCTCTCATATTCTTGTTAATACCCAATCTCTTTGGTGGCAGGAGAGCATTACGTAACCCCCTTCTAATCTTTGACCTCTCTTCTCAAGCAGTATTCGAGCCCCTGTAAGTGTCTCATCTAATCTATGTGAGAGATATCTCCATGTCCAATAAGCAAGCGAGCCATTAGGATCTTAATTGTTTCATTACCTTTTTTCTCTTGGTTTCGCTGCTACCATTCATCTAACATTAGATTTCTCAACTCTGATAAAACCTAGCTCAGCAAAAACATCTTTTAAAAAACTTTATATATACCTGTACATATATTTTGTAACCCTCCTGGAAATAAGGATTCCTCATTTATAACTAGAGAGGAGGATAGTGGTGAATTAGGAAATAGGAATTAGGAGTTTCTGGGCTTAAGGAATCTTCTCTAATTGATCAAAAACTTATTCTGGATTGCAAATTACAACTGCTAGAGGTTTGTCTTTGCCATGTGGACTCCTTAAATAAACATATAATAGCAAAACATATTTTTCAATTTCATGTTTATATATTTAATTGTTGTGCTCTAAAGTGGGATTTTGCAATTTCAAGCTATATGAAAGGACAGCTTTGGAGCCAAGGTTGTTTTGGGGGGAATCTCAACTAAACAATAAATTTATGAGTACAAGTTACATACATGAGGGGAGAGGTTGAAAGTAGCTTCTTTGAAAGACAAAAGAAATCATAAATTTTAAGAGGTTAAGGCATGGGAAAATACATACTCACATTTACATAGTCACTGTGGGAGAGTTCAGAAATAAAATTATGAAGGAAAAATCCAATTAAACTAAATCCTGTTATGTAATGGATAGTCATATATAGTTTTCACTCTCAGGTTTCAGACACCAAGTTTACTGAAAATTACCTGTACATGTCTGGGTTTAGATCCCACTTTTCCTTCTAAGAAGCAACATCTTAACCCCAGTGAAAAGCTACCTCTTTCAGGAAACAAAATGGAAAACTGGTTGATATAAATAACATAACTGGTACGAATCTCTTTCAGATTTTTTTCCCTCACAGAGGAGAATCAGAAGTTTGTCATAGATTTTTCTAGTGATAGCACTAAATGTTCACAAACAGAGAAGCCCCTCAGTCCTGAGCCAGTTGGGATGGTCTCTCTCCCCTTAGATACTTTAAGGACAAAAAAACTCTATATTACATAGTAGATATAACCCAGGACTGTTTTCTGGGTTTTACACAGCCATTGCCTGATATACCAAAAGCAAAACAGTGGACTTAAGGGACCTGGTGAGGGTATGATACGAAGTTTGGAAAAATTTGGAGACACAGGCTAGAGAAGTCACAGAATGCTACGAGCAGAGTTTAAGGGAGTGATCCTGGTGAGAGCCTGGAGGACTAGAATGCTGATAGCAATACAGACCGTAAAGCCTATACTCATGAGTTTAGATGGAAACAAGGACTCTATTAGATATCGGACTAGAACCTACTGATATTGCATTCTGGCAAAGAAATTGTCTACATTTATCTGTATCTTAAGACTGCAACACCAAAGTATACTCTGATCTTGAAATCATTTCCTGCCCCATTTTGGTTGATTTTTGTTTGGAAGAATAAATGAATAAAGGAATACATGATTCTAACATTCATTTATTTGTTCTCCCACTCATACAACCTGTCCCAAAAAGCTCTTGTGTTCCTGGCATTGTGTAGGACATTGGAAGCAATGTTTTACTTATCCCAAAAGAGACATAAATAAGATCCAATGATTTTGGAGGCTACCACAACTAATAGTTTTCTCAGATTTGAATATACCATCTCATCTACTGTTAATCCTATTCATTATTTTCAAATCTTACTTTTTAATGTTACTTCTTTGTGAACTATTTCATAATACTGCTTATTAAAATTCACCAAAGAGACAATGTGCGCAACCCCTCATTTTTATTTTATTTTATTTTGAAACAGGGTCTCACTATGCAGTTCAGGCTGGCCTTGAGCTCACTTTGTAACCTAGGCTTGTCTTGATGCAGTGGTCCTTCTGCCTCAGCCTCCCAAATGCTGGGATTACAGGCATGTGCCACCACGCCCAGCTAACCCTTCATTTTAGAAGTTACTTTCATATCTATATTACTAGTTATGGAAAAATGCATATAATACCATACAAACCCACTCAAAATTTTTAATGTAAGCTTCTTACATAGAGGAATTGAGTATCATTCATCATCATATTTCATAGTTGCTCAATTAATGTTGAACAAATTCTACAATGTTTTATGTGGGCACATAATCACTTAAGTGTTCATTCAAAGTATATAGAGTCAAAAATATAAATCAGAAAAAGTGGATGAGTTTCTTCTTTTCAAATTTCAACTTTAGTACATATTTAACTTTTGGATAGACTACAGGGACTATGTCATACTATGTATTCAAATATGAGATATATTTCAAGAGACAATAAAGTAACAGTGAATACAAACTTGAGATGGTGAATACAGTTCTTGGTGTTCAAGGAAGAGTGATTCCAAGATCCCCAAGGATTGAAAACCCATAAATGCTTGTGTCTCTCATATATAAGATGGTGTAGTATTTGCAAACCACTCATATATTTTAAATTACCTCTAAATTACTTATACATAATAGAGTATAAACATCTGATATAGTGTACTCTAGGGAATAATGACAAGGAAAAAAGTCTGCATGTATTCAATATAGAGACAATTTCTTTTGAAATACTTTTGTTCAAGTTTGGTTGAATCCACACAGAACCTATGAATAGAGAGGTCTAACTACATAACTGTCTTACATAGTTATCATAGTACAAGTTTAGTTACAATAGGATTAGGATAAAAAAATAGCTTCTTTAAAAATAAACACAATTATATATGACATGTTCTTAGTGTCCACGTGACAACTATCAGAGTCTGACTAAATATTTCCTGGAAAGTAAAATCCTGTACATTAACTTGAAAACTATATTTTGGGGGCTGGGGGTTTAGCTCAGCGGCATAAGAGCCTGCCTTGTAAGCAGGTAGTCGTGAGTTCAATCTCTGGTACCGATAGAAAGGAAAAAGACAAAAAAAAAAAAAATTTAAAAAAAAGAAAACTATATTTTGGCACCTGCAAGTACTTGTCATTTTTCTTTTTTCCTTTCATTTATTAGTACAAAAGAAAAATTTATAAAACAAAGGGAAGTGAATAATTCATTCAATAACCAAATATTTGTTTCTAGAAATAACATATTCACTTCATATTCCTGTTCAAACGGCCTTTTGATTTAGGTAAGTATAATCTAACTGACTGTGACCAAGATTAGTGGTAATTATTAATATCTCCTTCTGTTCTCCTTGGCATACCACAAACTCTGTTTCTCCATTTCCTTAATTTTGGAGGCCTAGTGGCCAGTATGGTCAATGGCAGGTGGGTGAAAGTGGTGTACACTTCCTCCAGCCTTTTCCTCTGAAAATGCCCTTGAAAGTAACTTCGCCTTCTCTTTTCTCATTAGCTGATTGGTGTGAGTATCTATTATAAAAATCTGAGGCCTGAGAAGATGGGAGAAAGGTGAAATAATCCTGGCATTGAAAAATATTGGGAACAGAACACCCTTAGCCTCCATCCAACTGTCATAAGCGACAAAACTTTAGTGTTCCTTATGTATTTCTGTGACTATGATGTTTTATAGTATTTAAATGCAAGATATAAATATCCTTTAAGTACCTTACCAAGTTACTTCACAGACATACTTTTTAATGCACTTTGTAATTTATCTATACAGCATTTTGAAATGCAAAGGACTCCAAGAAATTGGCTTTTAGCACAAATAATGAAGGGTTTCATGTACAGGCCTATTTTAGAGGAAGATATCACCTGCAAGAATTATTCGTTTAGACAAAAACATGAATTGATAAATTAAAAATAAACTACAAGTAATGTTTAATATGAATCCAGATATCTTGGGGGTCAATAAAGAATAATTCACTATAAATTATGCTGGAGTTGTTTAATTAACACACTGCATTTTTGTTCTAGTTGTTGCCTGCACAAAACGAAAAAAGATATAAGGAATAAGAGGGTGGTGAAATGAGTGTAATGAAGACACGTTTCATGGGTTAAAGTATGAACTATGTGCTGGCAGCTGTTGAAATAAATAATTTGTATTCATAAATCTAGCACAATACATTTCACCACTATAGTATTTGTAATGAAAATTTTCATTGAAACATTTTAATGTTAACAGTAAACATTTTTTCCAATTAAGATTTTTAATAGTGAGGCTTATGTTTCTTGTGATAATTTTTGATTTGTAAATCATGTCTTCTTTAACTATGTTATTTCAAAGGTGAATATGCATAGCACTTTTCATTAAAGCTATATCACACAGAAATTTTTGACTTAATTTAGTGGCAATAGGTGACATGGTCTTGTTAGTGGAAAGTTGGTGAGATTAAATCATTAAATCATAGATCATTATGGTGTCATCATTAAATCATAGATCTCTGTCAAAATGTTGATCTCTGTTGCAAATTGAGGCACAGATACTCAGTGCAAATTAACATTAGTGGTTCACATGTAATCACTGTAAGCTGACAATATGCAGAGTTGTAAAGGATTTAAAGATTACTAAGGATTATACCAATTAGTAAAGACCCATCCCCTGGCACAAAGGTCAGTAGTGGGAGATGTCATGCAAACAGGAAGGCAGGTCATGGGATACAGCTCAGTGGCTTAGCACCTGCCTGGCAAGCATGAGCTCCTGAATTCAATTCCTGGTGCAAAACAAAAACCAAAACAAAACAGGAAGAGAAATCAGAATAAACATTTCAACAATGGCACAGAATACCACCATTTCTTGTTAACACCATTGCTCTTAACTAAGGCTGTTACAGGTATCAAAACATTGGCAAATGTGGAAAGATGTGGACCCTAAATAGAAATAAAGATGTGAAATGAAATTCTTCCTGCTTCCCATTCAGTATTAGTAATGCATATTTCCCAGGATCACAGTTGCTTTATCCTGCAGCATCTTAGAGAACAAATGGTAGAATATTGGAAGCCATTATTAAAGTTCCTTCCATATGTGTCTTTGGGAAAGCAAATGAACTTAATTAGGGCATTTTCAATCTTGTATTCCATATAATACTATTGAAAACAGGACACTTACAACAAGTTAAGGTTGCCCACTCTTGAACCAGGATCTCTCGTTTACTCCTGGAACATAGTAGAAGATGAAAGTAGAAGCCTAGCATATTGCAAACATCAATAATTACTCAACGAGGGTCTCAGTAACAGAGCACCTGTCTGTCATACATAAGACCCTGAATTTGATTCCCAGCACCGCAAAAAAAAAAAAAATCATTTATTGGGTGGATGTTACTTTAAAAAACAAAATTTGTGTCCCATCAAATGCCATATTGAAATCTTAACTCCTAAGTTGTTGGTATTAGGATATGAGCCTTTGAGAAGTGATGAAAAATGTGAAAAGCTCTCATACATAGGTTTACGCCTTTATAAGGCATTGGGGATCATCCTTTGCTCTTGTTCGATGTACAGACAGGAGAAGATGTACATATATGATCTGGAAGAAGTTGCTCACTGGACATCAACTCTGCTGGCCCTTGATCTAGAACTTCTTAATGCACAGCACTGTGAGAAATAAATTTCTGTAATTTAGAAGCCAATCAGTCTGTGGTAATTTATTTTATCAGCTTAAATGGATTGAAAAAGAAGTAAGTATCATCAAGTACTCTAGACTTACTGGTGATTAATTTGTGTGTCAGAGTGGGAAATAAACCTGACTCAAATTCAGGGGCTTTTACTCTACTAGAATGTCTAAGGGTCTAGTGGTGTGGAGCATGTCGAGATGGAGTCTTCTAAGGCAAAGCACAAGTTGCTGCATCAAGCATCCTCTACAACCAAACAAGAGGTATCACACTCCATGGTCTGTTTGCATTTTGATGGCAACATACCACTCCCTGGGGTAAGTTTACTTTGGTCTGATCCTGAGCGACCCAAAAAGCTGCTAGTTTTGTATGGAACTGGAATCAGAGAAGGCTAGGCAACAGGTGTGGGATGCTGTGCAAGCTGTTCTGCCCCTTGAGGCATATGAGTCATTGGTGTTTGAAGGATCAGTGGCAGACAGCCTGTTTGCAGCCTTTGGCAGGTCTTTATAGGTCATGACACAGATCTTCAGTACTTTGGAACAAGGTCCTGCCATCATCTGCAGATAACTACTTTTTCTTTGAGAAGCAGCCTTTGGCCCAGTATACTGAATACTTTACTGGGGGCAGTTGGGTTGTGTGTGACCCAAACTGCTCATCATGAAGTTGGTGTTATATGATCTACCAAGCCATAGAAATGGGTCTGTGCATAGCACTATATCATCAAAAGGAAATAACATATATAAATTAGACCTGAGCAGGCCTTGAAGGCAAATATAGTAGCTGAAGGAGTGGCCCAGAAGTCCACACTTCATACTCATTCTGTACTGCCTTTGGTCTCTCAACTGTCCATGGCTTCTTGGGGGAAATCTCCTATGCTTAATTGACAAAAGAAGAATCGGGCCTCATTTACAGATGACTCAAGACCATACGTAAGCACCAGGTGAACGTGGACAGCTGGGGTGGTACAGACTCTCTCTATTGCTGCAGGATAGAGTGAAAGGAAAACCCCTCAATGGGAAGAATGGTGAGCAGAATACGTGTACTTGATTCGTAGACAAATAGAGATGAAATTATAAACCCAATCATGTGCTACAGGCAATGGTGTGACAGGATGACTAGGGACTTGGAAGAAATATGATTAGAAAACTGGGAATAAAAACATCTGGGGAAGAAGTATATGGATAGATCTCTCTGAATGGCAGAAAATACAAAAATATTTATATTCCATGTGAGTGCTTCCTGAAGAGCAACTCAGCAGAAAAGGATTTTAATGATCAAACATATAAGATGACTCATTTTATGGCTATCAGTCAACTTCTTACTCTTAGACTCTTGTTATTGTTATGGGCTCATAAACAAGGTGATTGTTGTGACAGGAATGAAGGTTATACATGGGATCCACAACATGGACACACAGTCATGAAGACCAACCTGGCTAGAGCCACTGCTGAACGCCCGATGTATAACGGAGACCAACACTGAATTCATCATGCTGCTCCATCCCGCTGAGTAACAAGCAAGGTACCTGGTGGCGAGTTGACTACACTGAACCACTTCCATCACCGAAGGGGCAAGGCCTTGTCCTTAGTGCAATAGACATTTATTCTGAAAACAGATTGCCTTTCCTGTGTGTAATGTTTCTCTCAAAACTACCATCTGTGCACTTATATAAATTTGAGATGATGGAATTTAAAAATTAATGTAAAGATATAATGAATTTATTTGATAAAAAGCAGAGAACAAAAAGACTAACGAAAAATGAACAGTCTTAGTGATGGGAGATCTTTTGTTTGATATCCAGCATTGAAACACAGATGTAATATCTAGTAGTAGAGAGAAAAGGGCAGAAAAACAATTTAAGGAAGTAATCAAATATACTGACATTTGATGAATATTAATTTACTAACTGAAGAAATCCATGACTAGAAATAACAAAGGAAATATGCTAGCATTGTGAAATTCAAACATCTTGAAGCCAAAGATAATGAGGAAATCTTGAAAGCAGTAAGATAAAAAGGGTTCATCACCTACAGGGACGCAATGGTATGAATGATAGTGAGCATCTCATTAGAAACAATGGAGGTTATAAGAGATTACAATGGCATATTCAAAGTTCTGAAAGAAAAAATGTCAAGAATTCTCTTTTAAAAAGCCAATTTTTGAAGATGAGAGTGAAATAAAGCCATCTACAGATAAGTAAAAATAGAAAAAATTAATTACTAAGGGACTGCACTATAAGAAATGCTAAAAGAGGTACTTTGACTAAATGAAAGTGAATCTGGCCAGCTAACCAGATTCAGAGAAAATTAATAATGAGCATCAGAAATGTGAAAATATCTATAAACTTTATGGGAATGAATATGAATATGTATCTATGTGCATATGTAGGTATGTTTAAATATACAAATATATGCATACATATGCAGATGTGTACTCATGCACAGATACAAGTACTTTCATTAATTTTTAAGAAGACATGATTGCTGAAAGTAAAAATGATGAAACTGTACTATTGAACATAAAATTTTCCATATATGAAACATACAACACAATAGCAAAAGAAACATTGGGATTGTTTACCTTAATTGTCAACTCAATTGGCTTGGGTGCTGCTTAGGGGGTAAAGCACACATCTGGATTGCTCTGAGTGGGTCATGGAAGCGTGTCCTTGGGTACAATATCTGGTCCACAGTCCATAATTCCTTCCTCTCTGCCAATGCTCCCCTGCCCTGCTTCCCAGCCTTCATGCACTAAGAAACTTTGCTCCTCTGCATCCTTCTGCCATGATGTTCTTGCTTTCAATCCAGCTGACTATGGGCTGAATCCTCTGAATCCTCCTTTATAAACCCTCCTTTTGAGTTATGGGTGTCAGGTATTTCATTCAGCAGCAGGAAATCTGACTAATACAAGAGTGCACACATGAAACTACATAACAATACAGAGTAACCGTATTTCCTTGAGTAAAAAGATCAAGAGTTAAGTTGAAATATCATGAATTTAAAATGTTATAATAGCAAAGAAATAGAACTATAAATTTAATTGAGAAATCTATACTTTACAGAAGAGAATTAAAGAAAAATAGAATATAAATAATGAAATGACAGAACTAAATCTAACAGTGTAGAGAATTACATTAACACAAGTGAACTAAACACTCCAGCCAACAGGCATTTAGATTAGATTTAAAAAGCAAGAGCCAGGTATATGTGGTCTATAGAGGTATATTTTAAACTCAGAGCCACAAAGATTAAAAATTAAAAGATATAAAGAATATACTAGGCAAATAATAAATATGAGAACTGGAGTGTGCAAAACATGCTAGTGAAGTAACTGCTAGAAAAAGAGAAGTATAGTTTGTAATTTTCAAAAGGTCAATATGGCAAGAAAATAGAATAATTACAAATTTGTATGTCATCTAACAACAGAACTCCAGAATACATGAAGCAAATACCTCCAGAATTAAAAGTAGGTAAACCAATACTTTATTATTAGAGATTTCAACACTTTGCTCAGTGACTGATAGATGTCATGGCTCCTGTGTAGATGTCCCCACACCTCTGCAAAGCCTCATGCGCTCGTAGGTGGAGCTTTATGGAGGTGGCTGAATCTAGAGTAAATGATTCCAAGATTAAGGGTGTGCGATAACTAAACTAGTTAGCGCAGCTCTGGGTATGGTTGGCACCAACCTGGGCTTGCAGCCCGAATGGAATAAAAAGAAAAGGTAGCAGGCCGGCTGCTGGTGCTTGTTCTCTTTGTCTTGTACTTGGCATACCCGAGGAGAAGATTTCTTTCTTTCTGCTCTACTGCCCTATTTTAGAATGAACTGGTGACAATCTGGAACCTCTACAAACTGGAAGCTGAGACATCTCTCTTCTCTAACTTTGAGTATCAGATATTTTGTCTCAGCAACAAGAAAATTAACTAACACAGGAGACAATTTGAGTAACACTATCAATCAACTTGGCACGTATAGGATGGTCTATAAAACAAACAGGGCTTCATGTCTTGAGATGTACATGGTACATTTACCAGGATATCCATACATTGGGCTATAAAACAAGTTACAAGAGAAGATATGTAATTTAAATGAACACTACTTAAAAATATATAATTTAAACAGACATAAACAATGTACAAAGACACATACAATCATTTACAATAAAGTTCAAAATTATTGATAATTAGGGAAATGAAAATTAAAATGATTGAGAAACCTATACATATCCCCTAGAATAGTAACTATGAAAAAATTGACGAAGGCCAGTGTTCTGAGGGCATGAACATGATGGAAAACCAAGATTAAAAAGTTATTTTGAATAGTTTGACAAAAATCTTATATTTATAATATTTAATATATATGTATCATATGGCCCAGCAATTCTACTTTCAGGCACCCATCCAAGAGAAATGTTAGCATATTTCTACATCACCATGACTAATATTTATAGTCATTTATATCAGCATTATTCCTGATAGCAAAAAGTGGAAACAATTCAAATGTCCATAAACCAGTAAGTAGATAAAAAATGTAGCATATCTATAACAATAGAACACTATTCAGCAATAAATTGGATTTAATTATTGATATAAGCCTCAACATATGAATAAAATATAAAATACCATACTAAGTGAAGGATAGTAGACATAAAAAACATAATGTGTGTTTCAATTTATATATTTATGAAAAGTTAAACCCATTGTGACAGAAAACATCTGACAGGTTGCTTAGACCAAAGTGAGGGCTGGGGATTGACTATGAAAAACACTTTGTGGGACTTTATGGGAAGAGGAAATACTCTAAAACTAGCCGTGGTGGCAACTGTCAGACTAAATACGTCTGTCTGTATAACTGTATAACTGTATATCTGTATAACTGTATATCTACATTGAACGATTTTGTTGCATGTAAATTATACTTTATAAAGCTACTAAAGAAATCTATAGAATTGTATAAAGTGCCCAATACTCCTGCTCTGCAAATGAGGAAAGTCTCAGGATGATTAAGTATTTTGCAAACGTTACACTACTAGTCACTGTGTAACCTAAATTCATGTTGGTCTTATGCATCAGCTATGAAGATAATGAGATTCATTATAACGCCCATTCTCGTTGACTTTTATCTACTTTTGAAGACCTACAATGTCTCCAATGGTTTGGTTTTGTCGGTTTTGTTCTTTACTGTTTTGTTCAATTGTATTATAACTAATGGTATAGGCAATTCTATTAGAGATAGTGGGAGGCATTATGGTAACCATTGTTGATCACCTTGTATTATGTTTTCACATTATCTATTATGTCCACCCTTTTGACTTGACCGATTCTGTTCTGTTATGTCACATTTGGTTTTACTCTCTTCCAAAAAAGTAATAAGAACCGTGAGAGCAATGAAACCCAAAATGTGTAATAGTATTGTACAAAAGAGAGGAAAACAAAGTGCTCTAAACTATATAACTGCATGTATATTTAAGTGTATAAGATAGAAAATGATATCACAGAGTTTTATTGGATCATTGAACAGAACTGTTTGCAGTATCATTGATGGAATGTCCACTTTACAAGCTTTAATTTTGTGACTTGAACAATTATTTCTAAGATGACAATATGTAATTCATTAACTAGTGATTTCCTACTGTTCATTTTTTTTTCTGCAAATCTGTATAACTTGTACCCTTTATCTGCTTTTTTTTTCTTTTCTCCTTAAATAAAATTAAAAAAAAGATAATAAAAAAAATAATAAATTCATGTTGGTCACTGTTATTCCATATTATTTGCAAGGATACGGAATACACTAACACAACGAGTCCCTAGGTCAGCAAACTCTACTCAGCTGAATCTCCTGGGGCTGCTTGCCCACTACAGAAACTTCTGTTGCCAGGTAGACAGGTGAGGGTCCTGATTTAGAGACACAATCTAGAGATTTCTGCTTTTCTGAGAGGCAATGGTAATGTGATCTATGGAAAACCACACAGGTAGAGATGGCTTGAAATTCTGAGTTTGCCTCTCAACATTCTTTTGTGTCCAAGTCTAGCTGTGCTAGAATAGTGGGGCAGATTGTGAAGAAGGCAAAGAAAGCACCCAGAGACGATTTGAAAGACGTATTAAGACTGCATAACTGGGAAGCAAAAGGTTAATTGTGACATACTAGTGAGAAAGAGTTCAGAAGAAGGACACATAGGTCAAACAGCACTTTCTGGTAGGTCTACAAGGCACATGTACTTTTCAACAGCACCTCTTGGCAAATCCTATGTAGACTCAGAAAAAGCACTGCCCAGCAAAATCACACAGGCGGTGTATGCTCAGCATCAACACTACCCAGCAATATCTGTGTGGGATGTGCACTTGGTAAAAGTATCACCCAACAGGTTCAGGTGTAGCCAGTTAGATGAGTCACTCAGTAGCAGGTTAGTGCTGATAAGCGTTTTGTAGATCTACAGCAGGGACATCATTAGCTTTATTTATTCCACTGTATGATCAGCATTTCAAGAAATGGCTGACTTAATAGACAGGCAAGAAGGAAGCTTCTGAAAATAACTGTAGTTTGCCCGGTCTGCAGTGTCTTTCAGCTGGATATTTTGTTCTCTGTCTGCTTGTAACATCTCTTTGACGTGATAAGAGTCTTGGGAATACAAGAGGAACATTCAGAGAGATGGTGTTAAAGGTCCTAGTTTTTCTCAGAGACAGCATTTAACTTCCTTCAGTTTTAGTTGATTAATCTATGAAACCAACTCAAGCATTTACCATCTCCCTTATTGAGTTGCTTTATGTATTAAATGAAATAAATGACACAAAGCTTTCGTAGAAATGACAGAGCTTTTCATAGAAATGACAGAGCTTTATAGAAACTTACAGTAAATTCTTTTTCTTTCTTTTAAAGGAAATGGTGTTTAGTCCCACAGAAGAAGTATTTAAAGTATTTTTAAAAGTTCTTTCCTAAGGAAAAAGATGGTATAAATTTTTTAATGCACTTTCTTGAGCTTTAGAGTTATCTGGTCTTCAAATGCCATTCAGGATATTGCAATTAGAAAAATTCATGTAATGTTATAATTATTTATTTTCCTTGCTTGATTTCTGTGAAGTCAGATGTATAAAGTCTCTACATTTCTACCTTTCAGTCAAAATCAAAGGAAATTACATATATGCATGAATCTTACATATATATGAAAGAACTTCCATTATTATAATTGCAAATTAAACACAAGGTAAATGTGTTTAAAATTATTCAATGTAATCTCAAACAATTTGTATCATGAATATCAGGTATTCATTTTACTAGGTCCAACAAATGATATGCTGATAGCTATCATGACGCACAAAAATTTTATAATATTCTTTAACTTGTCAAGGTTTAAAATTAAATGCAAAGATCTCAGAGCATTTTATTACTTAATACTATCTGAGTAGACAGTAACAAATGTCTTCCCTATTTATCACAACTATTTATATGGGGATTACCATGCCTTACTATGCATACAAATAACTTGTAAAAATGCAGTGATCCAGGGTCTTCACTCTAGAAAGTATGACTCCATGGGACAAAGTTAGGGCTCACTAATAAAAATTATTATTATTTAGCTTTGTAAAAAACAACTCCTAGTGATTCTGGTACAGGGATTTTTGATTATACTTGAGTTATATTCTATATTTTCCTAAGGTCCTCTTTTCCCAGGAAAATTTCCTATGCTTATTTGAGTTCAGTATTATTCAGCATTCTCTTTAGGATACTAATGTTTGTTATAAAATAAGGTTTGAGATCAAGTGAGTTTGTAAACACACTCTGAGAAATAATACACATTTAGTACATAATGATCTTCTAAATTTATACCTGGTGTTCACATTGCCACAAATCAATGAATCTCTCTACTCTGTGTCTACATTGAATAATTCAGCATTTTCTTATTTTGCTGACTATTTCAGTGGTAGCTCTCCTGTCTGCAACTGGGTGTGTGAGGTCTTTGACACAAGCATGTATGTCATAAGCTATTTATGCCTAGCCAAGGCAAAGATACAGGTTACTTTAACAAAAAATAAGTTGGAAAAGACAAGAGTGGTGCCTCAAAGTACTATTACTACATTCTATTCCAGTATTTCTTGTTTCCCAAATATAGTTTTAAATAAGTTTCCAAAAGAAACATACACCAGAAAACCCAGAGCCTGTGCCAGCCATTGCATACAGTGAGCAATGCAATCTATTCTGTAACTGGAATGAGAAAAGATTAGAAGAACTGGCATGGCATCAAATGCCACCTTGCATGAGTAATTTTTCCCAAGTACCATGTAATTATGATTTCTAGTCATTTGTAACTAGCCAAGGAAATGTAAAAAATAGTTAAGTAGGAAAACAGGCAAATAAATAATATTTTATATAAAAATTTAAGCCCAAGTAAGTTTGTAAGCTAAAAATGAAAGGTATATTTATCTTTTTAAGTAAAGTGAGTGAGATTTTTGAGTTGGAGAATCCTCTCAAATTGCATATAAAGGTCTTTATATCTTTCATTTTTGGAAAATAGGTACTTAATATTATCAGAATCAGAAAGCAATTCATAACTCAGAAAGAATTTACCAATCTCTGGTGTAAATATTATATTTGGATCATACAATCCTGAAATTTATAAAACCAGAGTTTCCTATGTATTCTTCTTGAAACAACATTTTAAGTCTGCTTTAAACATTCTTAATACCTTTTACAGAAAGGCACTATTTACAGGCCAGAAGCTCTGATGTCTTTGCTGGTCTCAGGAACCAAATGTCCATATATTTACTTAAAGTATCTTACTGAATAATCATGGTCACACATCAAATAGCATACATTCTTTCAGTTTTATGAATACTAGGGTGTTTATAAACTCTGAAAGAAAAACTACTATCTGGTAATTGACCCCAAACTGTATTTGCTAAGCTAATATAAATCATTGCTCTAATTCGATACAGCCATTTTCTCTAGTAATCACTGGATACTATTTCCAAGGGTTTTTTAAAAAAGTGTTTTGCAGTTATTGTGTTTTTAAAGGACTTGCAAGTCAATGGATATTGTGATTCTTTTGGTATTTCTTAGCAGATAAAGAAATCGTTAGAGTTGCAATTCCAGGGCTAAAGGAATATGGTATAATTAATAACAAGTGTACGGGTAAAGTTGGAGCAATCTTTCCCTAAAAATGATATTTATAGCATGAATATCTGTCTCCTTTCCTTTCAGCAACTTCTGTTGGAGTTTGCTGAAAGTATATTTTTATCACTGTAAACATTAGAAACTGAATACACCGATAAGAGAAAACGTGAAATGATTTTGTCACAAGGGAGTTGTGACAAAATTGTATATGGTTATCTAAGAAAAATTCCAGAATTACTAGGTTTGTTTGGTATCTCCTATAATATGCTGGCACTCAGACAAAATGCTGACCCCTCAAACCATAGGTATGTGATAATTTATCATATTCTTTAAATAATGTCTTGCCAACAACACATAAAAATACAAATGTCCCTCAATTTACCATAAGGATATGTCCTGATAAATGTATCACAAACTGAGAACATTGGAAGCTAAAACTGCATTTCATACATCTAACCTACAAAACAGCACAATAGCAGCACAGGACACTGCTGAGTGTCGGTTATTTACCATTGTGTTTGCGAGGGTGACTGGGGCTTCTACTGCCACTGTTGATCATCATGTGAGTGTCCTACATACTGCTAGGCCAGGAAAAAAGCAAATCCAAAGTGTAAAGTACAGTTACTAATCGGTGTTTATCACTTTTGTGCCACTGAAAAGATAAGAACATCATACGATGAGCTACCCTAAGTGAGGAGCCATCTGTAGATTTATTCTCTGAATGTAGACTATTATAATGTAATTATTTACATTATATATATATATATATATATATATATATATATATATATAGCACTGATAACAATTATTTCTTTACCTAGGATGATTTCAGAGGAAACATGATATTGTGTAAAGAGTATGAAGTTAGATACATTTAATTCTTATTTGTACTTTTATTACAAGCCTGTTCTGTGTTGGTCACTGAGACTAAAACAGGAAATTCATAGTCCTGATTGCCTGCTAGTATAGCTTCAGTTTTAGGGTGCTAGGGAATGTTTACAAATCAAGTTATTTAATCTTGTTAAGTTTCAGTTGCTCATCTATAAAAGGGAATAATATCATTCATCTCAGAGTATTGTGAAGAGTACTTAGAAAAGTATTTGCATTGTCTACTTGATTGAAAATTAACAGACAGGTAGTATTTAATATTTAAATCTGACCTGATATTAGCTAATTATTTGTTAGTTTTTAAGGGAATACACATGTCATGACTGAGAAACTGTGTAGCATGTCAGAGAATACACGTTTCGCACATTAAAGAACACATTTCAGATTCTTTAAAGAACCAAAAAGTGTAACACCCTACAGGGGTGGTTTCATGAAAAATGTTCTACTATGTAGCAATTATTTTATTCTGCTAACCTGCATCTAACCTCATAACCCTCCTCTTTCACCAATACAACAGAGAGTGACAGTGGGAGTTTGATGCAGTTATTTAAATGTCCTGTATATTACGGGAAATGCAAAAGCTCTGAAGGGATTCTTTGCACACAAATCAAAACTACCACTTAGGAATGTGTGATCTGGCTAGAACCACCTTGCTAGAGGTGCTGAGCAATGGAGAGCTCACTTAAGACATTTTTCCTGGAAGGACTGTAACTTCCTGTTCAGAGTGGAAAGTTTTGTCTTTTCATTAGGACTACCACAAAGGCTCAAACCAGCTGTAGTAGCTTATAGTTCAGTGGCTCCCAATCTTCTTTACAATTGTAGGGCTGATTTTTTATCCTCTGTTTTGAACCTCACATTTTAAGAGATTGTGTCTACCATGAGCTAGATTGTCTGGGCACATAGAAAATAGTGCATGCATGTTTGCTATCGGTGTGACATTATTACTATGTTGGGTTTAAATAATTTCTCAACTTCTTAAGAAAATCATATACAATGAATATTTATAATGATGGTATAACCAGCATTACTGAATCAAGTTAATGAACATGCTAGTCTAAAGCCAAGAAACTCAAGGGTCTCTTGACTTTGTGTAGTTTTACTGTGGCAAATAAATGTGGCCTTTCTAAAATACCTGGGTGACTGAAGAACATCTAGAACCTCTTGTATATATCTTTGGGGGCCCAAAGAACTCATGTTTAGAGCCAATGACTTATTTTCAAGGTTTTCTTTTCTTTCTGAAAAGCATGTAAAATAGTCTTCTATGAATCACTAGTTAAATTGTAGTCATTTGATCATGACTATTATTTCAATAACAGTATTAAGTAAAGTCCTCTATGATAGATATTTCTAAAGCCTCATTCACAGATCTTCCCATTTCAGCCTCTTTTCTGTAAGGATTAGGTGCCAGGTGTCTGTTGTGAGTTATCTGAAACTGAGTCATTGGCCTTAGGTGACTGGAGCATATAGACAGACAACCAACTCTTTCTGAGAATGTCCGACTTGACCTGTTACTCAAAAAGACTGTAAAGTGAAGAAAAGCACAGGGCTCTCCAGGAAAAGTTTACAATCCTGCTTTGAAGTCCTTAGACATACTCTGAATCCTCGTAATGAATCACCCTTTTTGGTCTAAAGCAGCTAAAATCGGTTTCTGTTACTTGCAGACAATAAACCCTTAACAAATATACAGCAATTCAAATGTTAATTTGTTAGAAAAATCCAGACTACCTGCTATAAATAGTCCAGAAAAGATCAGATTCATCTAGGGTGTCTGTAAAAAGCCTTTGGAACGAGCTTATTTTGTCACAGCATTCATGTCTAGGGCTTCAGATTATAGGAGTGCCCCCACGGCTGGTGGTCAGACTCAGCTCATTAAAAGCCTGAGAAGGCTCCTGGGTAGGGATGGGTTAGAGGGCAGGTGCACTCGGAACCCTGCCTCCAATAGCAGTGTATCTGAGGGACATCAGCTGGAAAGTGGTGGCTGAGGGAAAGACAGTCTGGTGTAATTCCTATGAGTACAGCTATAGATGGATCCATCAAGTCAGGTAATACTTTAGAATCCAAGCCAACTAGCACTGGGACAGACCTTAGATTCACATTAGAGTCATTAGAGTTAGAATTATCACACAGTTACCCACCCACTCGGGACATTCCCTTTGGTTTGCTAAGTATACAAATGATACAAATGCTTAGGCCACACCAGCTCAACCAGAACAGGGATGACTCAGCCACCGCTGTAGTCCACCAAGGCCTTTAAGCTGCTGGATGAAGATAAACATTGCAGTGGATCACTGCGGTTGCACGCCTAAGCCCTGAAGGATCTTCAGAACATGAGAGCCACCACATCAACTTACAGACACGTGGTTGCACACTTATGAATTTGACCCTAATTGTCAGCCGTGTTAATGTGGTAATGAAGGGAATTTTCTCAGGGACTGAAATCAGCAAAGCACATGAATCAACACTATCTCTGTGCTACCCTGAAGTCCAGAGTCTCATGGTACATACTCCAAGTGTGTGTGAACTCACCACTAGGTAGGACAATATCTTTCACACAAATAGCAAGAAAAAGGGCCACTAAGGAACAAACTCTGAACTGTTTCCAGGAAGCTTAAACTGAGAGCACAGCTCTTTATAAGCAGTATGAAAATTTCTCTTTCAGAGAAAAGGTCCACGTGTGTGGCACCTGCGCCAGGGATTTAGGATACTCAGACACGCTTTCCCCCAAAATGTAAACTCACTTGGGAGATTAGCTCTTTCTTTAGGGACATCTCATTTTTTAATACCTTTGATAATCATTTTCATAGACAAATGATATCTGAAGCTTTATTTTGGTTAAGGAAGAAAGCCTGAATACAGAGAAGCTACTCGGTAGCTTTGTCATTTCCTCATTTCAGGTCTTTGTTGTTGGCCCAACAAACCTTGTATCCCATGTCCTTAGCTTATACTGCTGCTTTGAAAAATGGAGAAAACCTTTCTCCTAGTGGGTAAGATTGGGTGGAACCTGGTGCAGATGCACATTCTATGTAATAAGCAGGCAGTAAGTGCCCTAAAAGCAGTTGACAGGCCGCCTGGGAATTTTTCATCCATTGTGTCCAAGTCTGCCAGATTTATAATTTCAGTTTCCATCATTTGACACAATGAACATTTCTAAAATGGTTCCTTGTCTCTATTTTTCTTTAATTCTAAGGAACGACTGATTATACAGCATTCTGGCTAGTACAAGGGCACTATCGTTTTCTATATTAAAATAACTTCTATATGCATTTCTAATTTGTAGCTGCATGCAGTTGCTATTTATCATCTGCTTTCCTTTTTTAGATCAAGAACTAAGCTGAAATTCAGGTGCTCTAGTGATTCCTAAAAATCAACTACAAATAAATTTTAATCCTTTTGGTTTTTAAACAAACCTCAAATTTAAATAATTGCAATCAAAAAAGTAATTTTTAAAACCTCAAGGCTAAAATTTTTGCCCCCAAATGGATTTCTTTAGCAAGTTGTCACTGAAACATTGAAAGTGTCTTCAGTTTGAATTCTGATCATAAATATATTTGCTTATTCTACACAAATAAAACATATGGCAGGTACCGGTGTGTAAATTACTCATGATCTCATCACACTCACCATCATTCTAAGGATACAGGAGAGATTATCTCAGGGATGGAGGGTGACAAAAACAAAAGGTAAAATGATTTCCTCCAAATGAAAAGTGAGGAGTCTGGGCTAGAAAAGCACAAGACAAAGGTGAGGGCAGGGAAACTAGTGTGCTTACGTGGTAACAATTCTTCAGATATCTTAGGGATACCTTGATACCCCTAAAATATCAATATTGAGTCTCAACCCAAAATCTACTTTTAATCCCTGTTAACATTTAAAGCTTAACATAAATCCCTTTCTCAGTGCTTTCAGTTGTTTCACTAGCAAAAGTGCAGCTCTGAGACTGGGATTACTGGAAACAGACTTTGTAGAAACAGAGGAGTCATAATATTCAATTACAGACACATTTTCTGAATACTTAATATGCACCCAGCAATGTTGGGATCCCTTTCTACTCTCAGTGAATTTATAGAATCATTTGGGGATTTAAAAATACATGGTCTTTTTAAAGTTCAGACTAAATCAAGGAACTAAAAAACTAAATTGTCATGGGCTCTCAAAATCACCAAAGAAGCCTCTCCTGGATTAGGTCCTTTCAAAGTCACCAAAAAGGAAACTACTGTTTGGCACATGAACTATTGTTACTGAAATTACTTCTGACACTGAATGTGTAGGATTTTCCCCTTCCCTCCAGATATCAACTGAGTGGCCTACAATTAAGTTTATTCTAATGCTAACCACTTTACAGATTAAGAGCCTAGTCCCACAAGCCTGTTCCTACTTCAGATGCAAGTTTTTATTTTTGTTTTTCTGACACTGGGGATTCTGTTTGTTTTTTTTAAAAAATGTTTTATTTTGTGATGTTTTACTAATTTGTTAAGTTGTCCAGGCTGGGTTTGAATTTGCAATGCTCCTGCCTCAGCCTCCCAGAGTGTTGAGATTGCTGGCATGCATTACAATGCCAGTTTAGATGCCAGTTTTAAATTCTGGGTATCCCACCTTTTATGTGGCTACATCTTAGAGTTCTCATGACTCCTTTCTCAGGATTAATAATTTGCTAGAGTGGCTCTCAGAATTTAGGAAGTCACTTTGCTAGTTTATTATTTTAAAATATGCAGCTGCCAAACAACCAGATGAAAGAGATATACTGGGCAAGAAAAGTAGAGGAAGTGGTCCTTGGGGAGGCAGTGTGGAGCTTCCGTGCTCTCTGGGAGTACAACGGACTATCTGGGAATCCTCTGAGGACCTAGGCTTCTAGAGACTCTCCATATACTCTTGTTTAGGTGTTTGACGGAAGTTTCATGAATAGGGATAAAGGATTACAACACTGACCATTGGAGACTATACTCAGTCTCCATTTGCCAATCCCTTCCTGGAGGTCAGAGGTAAAAGTCACAACTCCCTGGCCATGCCATTATCTTTCTGAAGATTAACTTCCATCCCAAACTACTCAGGGGTCCCTAGCCTCCAGTCATCTCGTTAGCATACAAAAGACTCTCATATTGCTTTAAGGTTCCAAGAATCTTAAGAGAAGACTTGACCAGCTTGTTTGGGCCCTCGAGCCTTCTGGGTGCACTGGAACAGCTAGGCAGATCTGGGGCGCCTGCATCCGCCTCCCCATTCTGGCTGTGCTTGGAGAACTGTGGAGTTCTAAGCAAGCAGGTGGGTGCCCACTTTCCCCAGAGCCCAGCTTGTTTGGGACTGTGGAGTTCTAAGCAAGCAGGCAAGTGCCACCCATTCCAGAGGCTGGGCAGCCTGGGGGAACTGGGTGCCAGAGTCCCAGGAGCTGAGGGCATAGAAGTGGATTTCCAACAGACCCTGAGGAAGCTTTCAAATAACACTTGAAACACAGAAATATAAGAAAATGACAAAACAAAAGACCAAATTACAATCTCAAACCTCCAGCTCATCCCAAGAAGCCTTAGAAGTGATGTATATAGAAGAAAATATATGCCATACACTTCAAATATCAGACATAATAGCAACTGAAATAAACAAGCAACTCTGGAGAGCTCTAAAGGAATTCAAACTAGAAATAATCTCCCAAGTAAAAGAAGAAATGATAAAAGAAATGAAAGAGATGCTGAACATGGCTAAAGAAAACACAGTTAAAAAATTGGAGGAACTAAACAAAAAGATAGAATTCCTAGATGAGCAATATAAGAAACAAACAGAATACGTAAAGCAGATGCACAGAGATATACAGGATATCAAAAATTCCACTGAAAACTGTAAAAGCCACCTCAATGAAAGTGAAGATAGAATTTCAGACCTTGAAGACAAGATTGCAGCTAGTGAACAGGAAAGGAAAGATCTTTTAAAAATAACAAAGAATCAGGAAATAACAATTCAACAACGACAAGATGATGCAAAAAAAAAAAAAACAACATAAGATTGATAGGGATTAATGAAAAAGAAGGGGATGACATAAAGGGTGTGAAGAGCATATTTAGAGAAGTAATAGCTTAAAATTTCCCAAGCATGAGATCGGAAACCGACATCAGGTTCAGTGAAGCATATAGAACTCCAAATAGTCATAACCAAAATAAAACTACACCCAGACATATAATAATCACCATCCGAGAAATCCAACACAAGAATAGATTATTAAAAGCTGTCAGAGAGAAAAGACAGATCACTTATAAAGGAAAACCTATCAGAATCACAGCAGACTTCTCAGCACAAACAATAAAGTCAAGAGGAGCATAGAGTGAAGTATTCCATATCCTAAAGGAAAATGATTTCCAGCCTAGACTGATGTACCCTGAAAAACTATCCTTCATAACTGATGGTGAAATAAGATACTTCCATGACAAAGAACAGTTGAAGAACTTCATGATCACCAAGCCAAATCTGCAAAAAATATTGAAAGACAGTTTAGATACACTTAGGAAAAAATGACTAAGCAAAGCAATAATTAAACAGAACAGAAAGATAAAGATGCAACAGCAGAAAGATAACATGTCAACAATAAACCAACATATAACAGTTATAACGATTAATGTAAATGGTCTCAAATATACCAATTAAAAGAAATAGACTGGCAGAATGGATCAAGAAACAAAATCCAACCATATGCTGTCTATAAGAAATTCATCTAACCCAGAAGGATACTCACAGACTGAAAGTAAAAGGATGGAAAACAATACTTCATGCAACAGAAACCCCCCAAAAAGCAGGAGTATCCATTCTGTTTGCAGACAATGTGAACCTTCAACCAATAATGATCAGAACAGACAAAGAAGGTCACTACATACTCGTTAGGGGAAAACTTCAAGAGGAAGAGATAACTATCTTAAATATATATGCACCAAATTCCAGAGCGCCCAGTTTATAAAACAAGTATTAACAGAAATGAAAAATCAAATTATCAGTATCACAATTGTAACAGTATACCTTAACACACCACTGACACCAAGGGACAGATCAACCAGACAGAAAATTAGCAAAGAAATAAAAGAACTGAATCACAAATGTGAACAAATGGACTTGATAGACATATATAGAGTGTTCCATTAAACAACATCAGAATACACATTCTTCTCAGCAGTATATGGGTCATTCTCTAAAACAGACCATATATTAGCTCACAGAACATTTTTAAATAAATGCAAAAGAGTTGAAATTATCCCTTGCATGTTATTGGATCATAGCACTTTGAAATTAGAAATTAATGATAAATGATACTGCAAAAATCCCACAAACACATGGAAACTGAATAACATACTATTGAGTAATCAGTGGGTCACAGGGGAAATTAAAGAAGAAATTAAACAATACCTACAAACAAATTAAAACACAAATACAACTTTTCAGAATCTGTGGGATGCAATGAAAGCCATCCTCAGAGGAAAATTTATTGCACCGAGTTCCCACATCAGGAAAACAGAATGAATACAAATAAATAACCTGATGCTACACCTCAAACAGCTAGAAAAAGAAGAGCAAGTCAAGCCTAAAGCCAAAAGAAGAGAGGAAATTATAAAAATCAGAGCAGAAATCAATGCAATAGAGACCAAGAAAACAATCCAAAGAATCAATGAAACAAAGAGTTGATTCTTTGAAAGAATGAATAAAATTGATAAGCCCCTAGCCAACACTATTTTAAAAAGGGAAGAAAAAGCTCAAATACGTGCAATAAGAAATAAAAAAGGTGAAATCACTACAGACTCTACAGAAATACAGAAGATCATCAACACCTATTTCGAAAACTCTACTCTCAAAGGTTTGATAATACAGAAGAAATAGACAGATTCCTAGAAACATATGAAGTACCAAAGCTAGGTCAAGAGGATGTAAAACTGCTGAATAACCCAATTTCTATTAATGAAATTAAGTCCTGACCTACAAAGAAGAGCCCAAGCCCAGACCGATTCACTGCAGAATTCTACAAGAAATACAAAGAAGACCTAATGCCGACACTCCTCAAACTAGTCAATGAAACTGAAAGGGAAGCAATCCTTCCAAAGTCATTCCTGTAAGCAAATATTACTCTAATATCAAAACCTGAGAAAGACCCAACTAAAAAAGAGAACTATAGACCGATCTCCCTAATGAACACAGATGCAAAAATCCTCAATAAAATATTGGCAAATAGGATGCAGCAAATCATCAAGAAGATTATACACCATGACCAAGTGAGTTTCATCCCAGGCATGCAGGGATGGTTCAACAGGCATGCAGGGATGGTTTATCAATAAATGTAACCCACCATATCAATAAAGCCAAAAGTAAGAATCACATGATCATTTCTATAGATTCAGAAAAAGCTTTTGATAAGGTCCAACATTCATTCATGATAAGAACTTTACAGAAAATTGGAATAGATGGCCTTTACCTCAATATAATAAAGGCCATCTACGATGAACTGACAGCCAGTATCATACTAAATGGCCAAAAATTGAAGGCCTTTACTTTAAAATCAGGCACAAGACAAGGATGTCCCTTATCACTGCTTCTATTTAATATAATACTGGAAGTACTAGCCAGAGCAGTTAGACAAGAGAGAGAAATAAAAGGGGTAAAGATAGCAAAAGAAGAAGTTAAATTATCATTGTTTGCAGACGACATGATACTCTGCATAGAAGACCCCCTAAACTCCAGAAAGACTCTTAAATATAATAAATAAATTCAGTAATGTAGCTGGATACAAATACTCAAAAATCAATAGCATTCCTATACACTAACAACAAAATCACAGAGAGAGAAACAAGAAAAGCCACACCCTTCACACTAACAACCAAAAAAATGAAATATTTAGGAATTACTCTTACGAAAGAAGTCAAAGACCTATACAGGGAAAATTACAATGCACTGAAAAAGGAAATTGAAGATGATCTCAGAAAATGGAAAGACATCCCTTGCTCATGGATAGGAAGAATAAACATTGTGAAAATGGCCATTCTCCCAAAACTCTTATACAGATTCAATGCAATCCCAATAAAAATACCATCAACATACTTCATAGATCTAGAGAAATCACTCCTAAAAATCATCTGGAGCAAGAAGAGACCTAGAATAGCAAAGACAGTTCTAAGCAACAAAGGCAAGGCAGGAGGCATCACAATCCCTGACCTGGAGTTATACCACAAAGCAACCGTAGTAAAATCAACATAGTACTGGAATCAAAACAGAGCCAAAGATCAATAGAATAGATTAGAAGATACAACTACAACTACAAACACACTCAACCACCTTATCTTTGATAATGGGGCCAAACAGGTTCACTGGAAGACAGTCTCTTTAATAAAAAGTGTTGGAAAAACTGGCTCTCCATTTGCTGAACACTAAAACTAGGCCCATGCCTATCACCATGTACTAAATTAAAATCTAAATGGATCAAAGATCTGAATATTAAAACAGAAACACTAAATCTATTGGAGGACAAATTGGAAGACAAACCTTGAAGACATAGGGGTAGGTAGAGAATTCATGAACAGGACTCAAACTGCACAAGAAATACTTTCCAGATTCAATAACTGGGATCACCTCTTATTAAAAAGTTTCTGGGGGCTGGGGGTTTAGCTCAGCGGCATAAGTGCCTGCCTTGCAAGCAGGCAGTTGTGAGTTCGATCCCTGGTACCGATAAAAAAAGAAAAATAAGAAGAAGAAGAAAAGTTTCTGCATGTCAAAAGAAATCTCTAGCATAGTGAAAAGAAAACCCACAAACTAGGAAAAAAAATCTTAGTGAACCCTCCCTCAGACAAAGGACTTCTGTCTAAAACATATAAAGAATTAAAAAAATCAGACCCCCAAAATTCAAAGACCCAATCCAAAAATGGGCACCTGAGATGAATACACACTTCTCAGATGAAGAAATACAAATGGCAAATAAATACATGAAAAAATGTTCATCGTCATTAGTTATTAGAGAAATGCAAATTAAAACCACACTGAG
Source organism: Cavia porcellus (assembly GCF_034190915.1). Taxonomy (NCBI): domain Eukaryota; kingdom Metazoa; phylum Chordata; class Mammalia; order Rodentia; family Caviidae; genus Cavia; species Cavia porcellus. Next base: position 44,130,283 of record NW_026947493.1, read on the forward strand.
ATTCCATCTCACTCCTGAAAGAATGGCCAGGATCAAGAAAACCAACAACAACAAATGCTGGAGAGGCTGTGGGGAGAAAGGAACTCTCCTGCACTGTTGGTGGGAGTGTAGACTAATGCAACCATTGTGGAGGTAGGTCAGTCTGGAAATTTCTCAAAAAGCTGGGATTGGAAGTCCCATTTATTCCAGCTATTCCACTTCTAGGCATATTCCCAGAAGAACTGAAAGCATCATACCACAGTGATACATGTGCACCTATGTGTATAACAGCATAATTTGCAATCACCAGAACTTGGAAACAACCCAAGTGTCCATCAACTGAGGAATGGATAAAAAAAGTTGTGGTATTTTTAGACAATGGAGTACTACTCAGCTATAAAGAAGGATCACATTGAGACATTTATAAATAAATGGATGCAGCTTGAGACCATACTCAGTGAAATAAATCAAACTCACATCAAATATATAAAAGTATGTGGTAATCATGATTCTCCATTATGTGGCTTTGAAGCCTTATAAAGTTTTCACTCATGAATTAGAATGGCTTTATTCTGGGCTGTTTGATATTATTGCCTGTGATGAAATGAACAGCTATTTTGAAAAAAAAACAAGACATCATAATAGGTAGTGCTGATTTAATACCATCTTGTTTTGAAGTCCCCCCAAACTGTTGCTCTTCGGTCTCCATTGGTTTTATCATGTTGTATCTCACTGGATTTTATTATATGTGATAGTATAAACAAAAATTTTATAGGCAAAGAGATAATATAGAAACCATTGTTCGTTTTCTGTTAGCTGGTTCTAAATACCCTGTAATACTTTCATCCACTTGAATGGTTTCACACTGTCTTGATATATTTGATGCTATAATATACGAAGTTATATTCAAATATTTCAAGGAAAGAGACACTATGATAACTACTATTAAGTCGGGTTATCTTGTGGTGAAGCACTAGGTTGCTGAAATTGACATGTTTTGACCTGTATTGTTATGTTATGTCCTCTTTTATCTCAATCTCCCCCTTATTCATAAAAAATTGTATTGATTTTTTTAATTATTTTTTTAATTAAGGGAAAAAATAAAAAATTAGCAGGATGTATTATAGTAACTTTTCTGATTTCCTATTAACTTGATTTGAAGCCCTGTATTACTCTCACTATCTCATTTTGACTGATTTTACTCTGTTCTGTTGTGTTTGATAGTATCAAGATTGAGGGTATAGGCAACTACTTTGAAGGCAATAAGATTCACTATGATGCCCATTGTGGTTTGACTATTATCTTCTTTTGAAGTCCTGTAATGTTTCCGATGTTTAGGTTTTGATAGCCTTGTATTCTGTTTTTACATCATGTGCTATGTCTATCCTTCGTTTTGACTGACTGCTTTGCTTTGTCATATTTGGTTTTATTGTCTTCCAAAAAAAAGTAATAAGAACTACTGGAGTAATAAAACCCAAAGTGTGCAAATTTTGTTGTAAAAAAGAGAGGAAAAAAAAGTGCTCTAAAGGACAAGTATGTTTAGGTGCAAGTATGTTTAGGTGTGTTAAGATAGATGACCATTGAACACAACTGTTTGCACTCTCACTGTTTGAATGTCTACTTTGTATGCTTTAATCCTGTAACTTGAACAACTATTTTTAAGATGACAATATGTAATCTATTAACTAGTGATTTCCTACCATTTTTTTTTTGTAATTCTGTATTACTTGTACCCTTTGGTTTCTTTTTCCTTTAAATAAAAAAACAAAAGAGGAGCCTTGTCTCAAGAGTCAGGGACAAAAACCAAATATATATTTATTATATGCTGGCAACTAAAATGAAAATGTTCAGTGATAAAACCACCTCAGGGCCACGCTACGCTTTGTTTTTTCAGTGCCACACTATGGTGACCTTGGTTTTTAGGACTCAGTCTTGCTCGAGGCAGTTAAAAAAGTCTCCAAGAATCAGACTCCATTAGAACCCCTAGAGGATTTCCCTGCAGAGTTTGAGAAGTTCCATTTTACTTATTTTCTACTACTTAGTCCATTTGTGACTCCCAGTTCCTTTCGTAAAGGGTCTACCCTGCCACTACCTTCATTCTCAGTGAAATTCACTTCTCTCTGCAACACTTTAGTAAATCAATGAAGATAATGTTGGCAGCTTTTAACAGTTCCCCTCCCCGTTTTCTAGAATATTCCGGCCACATGTCCATACCGGCTGTGTTTACTTCCAGATCAGACAGTACAGTAAATGCACCTGGTAGTAAACCAAGCTGATTTAATTAAATGCCTGATTACATATACATGTAAAAACATTTGATTATTTCACCAGAGCAATGGAAAATGTTCTCTGTCACACATAACTAAAAGCATCTTTACTGGTATGACCAAATGCATAAGACACAGTAGTGACTATAGTCTAATGCATCTATGGAATAATTCTGAGGTTTATAAATTTGTCCTTTAATTTAAAGACAGAAACAACATTCCTTTCTAATCCAAAATGTTTACTTAGGTTATCAGACATATATATGGTCACTTCAGACTTTCAAAGACGGATGTAAAGAAATTGGATATTAGAGCAAATTATTAGTCCTTACTGAATGCAATGCATTTTATACCAGTGACTGAACCTTAGCAACAGATTAGGGGGAAAGGAGAAAATTGACTCAGAGTTTTAGGGCATTACTTTTATTTCATTCAAAAATGTATTCCCAGGCCACTGTTCATAATATTTGAAAAAATAACCACTGCTCCAAGAATGCTAAGAACATGAATGAGTGATACATAAGTAGCATAGCAAAACAAAACCTTGCACAAATGCTAGAGATTTAGGCATGAAGGAGAAATACATTTCTTTTCTGGTAGTAGTAGGATACTTGTGCTCTTGTTGAGAAGAAAAATGAAATCAATAAAACAAAAGAACTTCAAATAACATGTCAAAAAAGAAAAGTTGCTGTTCATTTGAATTATTCTCCTTCTTTTTCTCCTGAAAACTTCTTCCTTTGCTCTTTGAAGGAGGAAATTAGGAAAAATAGCCTGCAACAGAGGGAGCAGCAGGGTCTTTGAAGCCAAGCAAATCTGAGTTTGGATGTAATTGCCTAAAGTGTGTTTTCAATCCAAATTACACAGATGACTGAAAGGAGAGCAGCTGCACAGGGATGAAGGGGGTGGAAATTAGTGCTATGAAATAAAGATGCCCAACTGCGGTGCTGACTCCGTCTAAGACTGTTGGGCCTATCTTTCTGCATTTTAATCCTTATTGTTTTATCCTAAGTAGAAACACATCAATCACATGTTCTTTATAAAAAGGGTAAAATGCTTTAAAAAGATCACAGTGAAATGAAAATTCCCCATCATCCTACATCTAAAATGCAACTACATAGTGTATACTACCCATATAGTATCTATTTTTCCGCATCTTGATGCTTTTTAAACTTAATTCTCTAGTATTAGTTACACTAACTAATCATAGTTCATCATTATGATAAGCTTAGTAAGAATGACTTCCCATAAGATACTTTGGAACCTATGAATGTTACCTTATATGGCAAAAGAGGGCACATTGCAAATATGATTACCTGAGGCTCTTGAGATGGTAGATTACCCTGCAGTATCTGAATGGGCCTTACATGCAAAATGTTCTTGTAACAGCAAAACAGATGGAGACTTGAAACAGAAGTGTAGATGGCAGTCTGATCACCAAGAAGAGTTGGAAGGGAGGCAGCCAGAAACGGGGAGCCTGGAAGGCACAAGAACAGATTCTCCTCTAGAAAGCTCAGTGGGAATGTGGCCCTATGAATGACCCCAGACTAACCTGGTTGGTGTGGCTTTAGCGGAAAGGGCTTTGGGGTGATAAACACATTTGGGGCTACACCCACACATTAAATGACAGAAAGACAAGAAGGCTACTTTGGGAAGGTAGCATTCATTGGGTTCGTCTGCCTTCCAGAAGGGTTACATTTATAACTCCCAAGTAAGCCTACTTGGACAATCTGGATTCATCATTTTCAAGAATATTGAATTTATTCTTAAAGGCTTTCCAATCCAACAAAGTATTTTAAGTCCTAAGTAGATCTGGCCGGTCTAACTAATAATGTACCTGTGTAGAAACTCAGACAAAGATTTTGAAACATGTATTGTATTTTTTCTTTGATTTACTAAAAGTCAGTTTGGGTTACAGAATATAGTCAGAAAAAAATTTCTAAACTTATTTTTCTCAGAAAGGGTAAGGACAGAATTTGCAAAACCTGAGGGAAATAATTTAGGTTTATGTTTATTGCTCATTTCCTTAGCACAGGCCACTGCTTATGTACTTACTAGCTGCGGTAAGGGGTGTACGTGTACCTCAGAATTTCCCTACAGGCTGGATTGCATTTTCAGATTGGGAAGTCATGAAACTTGATGTGGCTAGTGCCTCTTTTCTGTTAATGGACATAAGGACTAATTCCAGGACTTAGTTATTATGAGTTATGTTGCTATAAACATGGGCAAGCATGTGTCACTGCAATATTTGTCTAGAAAATATCTAGAAGGGAATAAATGAGTCAAATGGAATTTATGCTTTTAGGTTTCTGAGCATTCTTACTACTGTTTTCCATAGTGGTCATGTTAGTTTACATTCCCACCAGCAATGTAGAAGAGTTCCTTTTTCCATACAGCCACACCAGCATTTGTTATTATTTGATTTATATATTCATTAAAACATAAATGGGTAAAGAAATGATGTACTAATGTATTGCAAAAGAGGATAAACTTGAATCATTTATAGGAAAATGGATGTATAATATTAAGTAAAATAATCAGATGCATAAGGTTAAATATTACATGTTTTCTCTTACATGAGAATCCCAAAATATAAATGAATTCAAGAGCAAAATAAAAGATAATAGGAAATACAGAGATAGATCTTTTGCAAATATTGAAGGGTACCAAAAAATGGAGGAATGGTAGGGAAGAGAAGGATTCTTTGCAAAAATCTTTGCAAAAAGAATTAAGATGTGTTATGCACATGTACCAGCACTCCACAATGAATGTAATCATTACGTGCTACAGACATCTACTAATAAAAGTAAAAGAATTTAAAGATTTTATCCCCAAGCACAGATTTCTCATTTTTAGAGATCCAGACTATCTGCACATAGATAGTTGAGGCTTAAATTCAATTCAGGTAAGTATTTTCCTGTTTCTACCTTAAGAAGGAGAAAAAGCTTAGCTTAGCCTGCTAATTTTCTCTTCTTTTTCTCTCATTGTTTTCAAGATGAATAAAAAATCATGGTCATGACAACAGGACAAGGTTTAAATTCAGTCAAAAGAGTAACTTTTTTGAGCACTTACTCTTATGAATCTCTATGAAAAACCATACAAGATCATTGAAAATACGGATTTCCAACAGTGCTGAGATTGTTGAGGAGTTGTAGATGTCTCTGCAGGCTTATTTGATCAATGGTAGAGATAAAACTTTAAAACCAGAGGCTGGAGGATGTGGGCAATTCATAGAGGGAGACAGAATGAAGAACTTCATCCCGAGTGGGTTATGAATGGAGAGAGTGGAGTATGGGCATGCCACGGTTCTGTGTGAGCAATGGGCAGACCATTAGAATCCAGATTTACTTTTTAAATTTTTAACTGATATATAAAAATGAACATATTTATGAACTATAGTGTATTAGTGTGACACATACGTACAGGGTATAATGATCAAGTAGGGTAAATAGTATCCCCAACCCTTAAACATTTATCATTCTTTGTATTTGGCATCTTTGAACTTCTCTATTCTAGTTCTTTGTAAAATATATGAGTTGTAAACTATAATCATCTACTGTGCTATAGAGCACTAGAACTTATTTCTCCCATCATTTGTTTTGAAGAGTTAAAATGGGAAAGGAATGGGTTGCAGAGGGCCAATTTGTGGAGGGGCCTGGATGTCAGACAAAAGAATTTGGATTTGATTTTTTGGGATGTCATGTATTGCTGAAGCAGTTTGGATGGCACAGCAATGTAATGACAAGCACTTTAGGAAAATTAATTTGGTACTGATGTGCACAGATGATTGAAACAGAGGGGCAAGGTGGGAAGTAATTGTGGTCATGCGGGCATGAAATAATGAGGATGGTGTGATAGAAATGAGGCTGAGGGAGGAGACTGTGAAAGGAGCAACAGAAATTGGTGAGCTACTAAACTAGATGAGGAAAAGAATGCTGGAGATTTCCATTCTAGGTGGTTAGATTTCTCTAAATATAGTGAGAGTAGGAGAAATGGCAGGAAGAGTCATGTGTGGAATAAAATGATAAACTATTAAAGAAGCTGGCAGCCATGTAGAAATATCCAACAGCCAATTGGACATATGGGGCTGAATTATGGGTAAGAAGCCCGGGCTATAAATGATGGACAGTGGGTTATCAGAACAATAGCCAAACCCATGAAAACAGTCAAGTCAGGGAGAACATGGAGCCCCCAGACACTGAGTCCTCAGTTCACGCTAAGCACTGAAGGCCTGGGAAGGGAAATAGAATCCAATAATGGAGACAAGAGACAAGTGGTCAGAGAAGTATGAGGATGTCATATTTACTGGTAATTCTAGACTGCCAGGGAATAGAGACTTTAAAAAGTGGTGTGTTACTTTAAAAAGTTTCTATGTCCTAGAATAGTGGACAAAAGCAACGTGATTTTATATTTCTGCATTGGGTACCTCTAACTTTAACAAATGGCTCATTTTAACATTTTTAAATTAAAACCTTTGTGTGTAATTATGGGTCTGTTCTGGAGTCTCTTCACCATGTGGATAATTTCTTGACTGCCTCCATCAGAGAATGAGGGCAGTGTGTACACCGGGTAGCTTATTCTATTCAAGATCAACTTACGTTGATCTCTCTTCTTACAACTGCCCACTTAATACATCCCAGACAACACCATTACCAAATATTTACGGAGCAACCTACTATGTGAGAGAGCCTCTATTTCAGGGCTACACAAATATCTTATTCGCTTATGAACTCCCTTTTGACACAAAGAGCAAGCATTACAAAAGTTTAAGTAAATCAAATGCAGACTGGGGGGAAAAGCCCTAAATCTAACATATGGAGTTAATGGTACAAGTTGCTTCTTTTTATAAGCACAAGAGCTTTTTATAGCTAAACACTCTGGCTACGCCCATTAGGTTACACGGTCCCTTTAGACTTTGTTGTATGACATCTGGTACTTTACTGCTTTAGAGGCTAAAGAGAAATACCATGCATGCCATTTGCTTTGTCTCAGTCTCTCTAAAATGTTCTCTTTCAACTTAGTCTTTCTTTCTGTTAGTGGTAATAGTTTTCAAGGGTTTCAAATATTAGAGGTCTGATGTTAATAGACTTTCTTTTGACTTTTAAATAAGTCTTACATCCATTACTCAGAAAAGGAAGGGATAATACAACTAGGAGTTTTATACTAGCTTTATTTTTGCAAAGGTTTCAAAGTATAATGTTGTCTAGATAAGTGAGCTTTTGAAACAAAGTACATGTATCATGTCTGGAATCTATGACACAACCACTTTAAGAACACTGATGAAAAGGGTCAGGTGCAGATGAATGTTACAAAGTTAAAATATTTTGTGACAGTGCTGTTGTGTTACTTTAACAAAATCCCCATATCACAGATCAATGACTTCTAGAGTGTGGAGAAATACTATGAATTTTGCAAACATGTTTGAATTTTATGTATTCTAACTACATGAGGGCTCAGTATTAAGAGTTGCTTTTTGATGGTAGAGGCTTTTAAAATGCTATTGTTATCACTGTGTACGTTATCTTTGCAGGAAGTCTGACCCTTTTTATTTTATTTTATTTTTGAGACAGGGTCTTTCTATGTAGGTCAGGCTGGCCTTGAACTCTCACGGTGATCCTCCTGTCTCAGTCTCCTGAGCACTAGGATTACAGGTAAAAGCCAACACCCCTGGCTTGACCTTTATAAAGAGACTTCATCAGTAATTTACATATAATAGTCTGTAGATGAGATTGAAGTCACATAAAAATCATTTTTAAAAATTGTAGGTCTAGTTTCTGAGTATCCTGATTCAGTGTATTAGAGCATATCTATAGTACAGTATTGGTATTTACCTTTGTTGAATCTGCAGGTGATTTCAATAAGCTATTAGCTCTCAGATCCGCTCAATTACTACTAGATGTGTTTGTGAAGTAAAGTAGGCTATGATCCATGCTGATTTAAATTTTCTGTTTGCTAAGAAGTGGCAGCAAGACCCTGAATCTTTCTCAGGTGAGAAAATGATAATTCTTTATGATTTTGGTGGGCTGAAACTGAGCTATTATTTTGTAAATTATTATTTTATAAAACTTGGTTAACTATAGGAAATGTAAACATTGTGAGGAAGTATAATATACCCTATGAGTGCCTTATTTTAGGACATTTGGAGCACTTAATAATTTCTTCAACACTTTGGAAAAACATGTCAACACAATGACATATCCAAAACATGTGATTAAAAGATGAATCTCAGACTTCCTCAACCAGTTCTTATGAAATATCATTTTGTGATGCAATTACGTAACAACAGATCAACCTGAGGGGATAAGAAATTAATATCTCCATATGTTCTCACAAAATGTCTGCCATCATTTACTTCCAAAAAAGAAAAGGGGAAGAGAATGAGAAGTCACCAAGAAGCAAGCCTTCCTTGTGAATCAGCGCTATGAGCGTACTGCTGCAGGGACAGTCAGACCCCAGCCTTTTCCCATGAGTCAGCGCCACTGTGAACTGTGAGAAGGGAACAAGCCACCAAGAAGCAAGGCATCCTGCAGATCAGTGCCACGTGTGGGCCACGGCGGGGACAGTCAGACCCCAGTCCCTTCTGGGGTGTGGGCTGGGAAACAAGAAGAGCTAACCCCTTGTGTGTGTCGTCCCCCAGCCCTGTAAGCAACGGGCTGATCTGAAGAAATACAGGCTGTGATAATACGTATTATGCAAAATGCAGTTTGATGCTTGTTGGTGTTTCGTTTTCACTGACCTGCAGACCACTGGTCTGACCACTGGTCTGACCATCTGTTCAGAAGATAATGGTATGCACTGTGGGGAATCTCCTTCTGAAGGTGGTAGCCATGGTTAATTCCCCATTGTCTTGTTTTGAAGTCCTGTATCATTTTCATTGTTTTGTTGGGTTGAGTTTTATTCTGTTTTGTTTTGTTTGTTTTTTTATATCCAATGGCATGGACAGCTATTTCAAAGATAACAAGATATACTATGGTAGTCATTTTGGACTTATTGCCTTGTTTTGAAGTCCTTTATTTCATGCATTGTCTTGTTTTTATTGGTTCTATTCTGTTCTGTTGTGTTTGATTTTTACTATGTCTGAAGGTATCTGCAGTTATTTGAAAACAACATGAAGCATCATGATAGCCATCATTTATTTTGTATTGTTTTGAAGTTCTATGTTACTTACACTGGTTTGTTTTGATTGGCTTTATTCTGTTTTATTTTACTTGGTTTTATTCCCTTTAAAATAAAAAAAAAGAAAAGAATCTACAGAATATATCCCTGTCCAAAAAACAAACAACAAAAAAACCTCAAAAAACAAACAAATGAACAAAAAATACCAAAACAAAACAATAACAAAAAAGTCCAAAATCTCTACAGTGCACAAGCTGGCACATTTTTTAAAAATGGACCATACATATCACTATAAACTTTAGCTTCAATTTTAAAATGCATATGCACATTTCTCAGGTCAATACATATATCCATTATTTATAATGACTTCATAATATTCTGTAGTATAGAAGTGTCACGATTTTTCCAGTTGTTCCTACACTGATGGTCCTTGTCAGTTTTAAATCACTATATTTGATGTTATAATAAGCATTTTAACACACTTGCTAATTCTTTCATTTAAATCAGGTATTTTCTAATAGGATTTCTCTTCAGAAGGGTACAGAGATCTTAACTCATTAGATTCTACTAGAGTGTTTTCCAAATATGTTTTAGCAACTTCATATTTCTCCAGCACTAGTTTTCTTCCATACCCTCACCAGCACGGAGTATTTTCAATCTTTTAAACTTTTGGCAATTTGATATGTGAAAATAACATTTTTTAATTTTAATTTGAGAGTAACATCTGCTAGATATATATGAAAATACATGTCCTCTTTTGTAAGTAGCCTTCTAAAATAAAATTATATACCTTTTCATGTCATGCAAAAAGGTAATTCCATAAGAGATTAAAGATCTAAATATAAAAATGAAAAAGAAGTAGTTTTCAACACTCTTTAACAAAAAATACAAAGAAAGGGAAAAAACCTTGAACATTTGTGTAATTTTGAGTAAGAGAGAGGTTTGACATTTTAAAATAAGATATATCTAAATGTCATAAAGAAGGAAAAATTGAGGGGATACTTGCATACCTAACCATTAAAGTTGTTTATGTTCCCTTTTGTACAACAGAAGTCAAAAGGCAAATGATATGTTTAAAATTATGTTACATATATGTTATAAAAAAGGTAATATCCTTAATCTATGGTTCTCTCAAAAACTGATAAGATGAAAAGAAAAATGAAAGAAAACCAAACAAAAGATGCAATATTTTTTTTTTCTTATTCAAACACCCTGCTCCTAAAGCTCCTTGCATTTGAAAGGTAACCTAGAATTTGTTTACATTAAAGTATGGCCGCAGTGGGTGTATGTCCTCTTGAGGGCCCTCTCGGGTTCCCGTCTGCTCTCTACCTGTCAGGTCTCTTGGCACTGAGATCTTCCTGTGGTGTGTTGCCTTTGATGAATCTCACATACTTTCTAATCACTAATGTATTAATCTGAGTTTTCCGTTTGACATCCCTCCCTTCCTATTTCAAATCTGCCACCAAGTCACAGAAGCTCAATGCTTCTCAAAGCCAAAAGTTTACATCTGGAAACCTCTGTACACAAAGCAGAGGACCACACCACCAGTTTCAGGTACTTACCACCACAAACTACATCAGGTTACAGTTAGTCACTGGATTTCCAAAAGGCACTGGCACATATATATCCACCAGATTTAAAGCACTTATTTGTATGCTGCGCACATAGCTGAGGAGCAGCTGAGATAATTCGTGAGCATGTGCTTCACAAAGCCTACAGTACCACATATGTATAAATAATAGTAAGCTACTGAGCCAGGAATTCAATTAACACCATAATTAAAATAACTAGTGAGCAACGGGAGCACCATGCATGCCAGGTTCCTCACTCCCACTTTGGAGACAGCACATCCATTAACAGATCTCATCTGCTATAAAAGCCACAACTGCCAAACTTCATCATTCAAGACAACATCTGAGAAAGACCCCTCCCATCTTACTCCAGTTTTGGTACAGCACTTTCTGAGTTGTCAGGATCTTGTTCTTAAAACTTTAGTCTCAGTTATAAATAAGGCTATGTCCATTAGCATGTAATTTCAGTGAAAGCAAGGACCATTGTTTTATGTAGAGCGCTTAGTACAATCTCAGTACATAATACATGATCAACAAAAGTTTATTGAATGAATAAACAAAAAACAATGCCTTATTTATATATGTCACAGCTGTTGTAAGGATCTATAATTACTGTTTAACTTCTGCAATGTTACTATTACATATGAAATTATTGGTCTCCTATGGGAATTTTATCTCTCTGTGTTCCTAATATCTACAACAATTTGTAATATATAAGTTCTCAATAAAAATTTGATAAATCAATACAGGTCCTATTATTTAAGTCAAACATGTCCTACCAAATGTGCTAGAGCACATGAAAATAAAAATTAGAGTAAGGATGAGATAAAATGTATGTTAAATATGTGGTGTTTACTTGATTATCTTGCTTTGCACACCATGTTTTCTGGGTGACAACAGGTCATCCAGAGGTATGCTACAATGTTAGCTGCAAATTTAATGTTCTTCAACACTCTAACAAAAAGAATGAAGAAAACCCTCTTAAAATGATTTGCAGGTGATTGAATGTAGTTGTTACTCAGAAGCATTTATTTCTTACAGCTTTCAGGTAGAATTTATTGTTTAGAAACAGTTAAGCATCCACAGATCATAGGTAACATGAATACAAAGCATGAGTATTTCAACTAACATGTCAGATAAAAATTAAGGATGCAAGATTTCATTAGGAAGTGGATTATCAGTAGAAAAAGTATGCAAACATATTGTCCTTTCAATCCATGCCCCATGAAACCAAGAAAAAATTTTCCTTGGTCTTCTTTGGCAAATCAAAAGACATTTCCACATCAAGTAAATTCTGATTATCACTATTGTTGAAAAGAAGTTGATGTTGTGAGGGGTTGCTGGCAGATACTTTGCCTGTAGTCCTTAGAATTTAATGGACTAGCTCAGGATGGGAAAAATATATGTTCTAGGAGACTATGTAAAAGTATAATGGACTCTCCCAGTAGTCATTTCAAATGGTTTTTTAAACAAAAAGCGAAGTGTAGATCTAGTACTTTTGTGGTATTGAGATCACTGAAGAATATCTATTTGAAAACTCAATCTTCTTAAACACACATAACAGCGTGGTGCCAGTTATTTCTCATATTATTCTAAACTAAAAGTGCTTGAGCCTTGCTCTTTTGTTTTAATCTCCCCAGCGTCTAAGTGGCACTCATCAAGGCAGCTTCTTTGGCTATTTAATGCTTCACTGGAATATACAACAATCTCATTTTCACTCAAGAATAAAAAGGCACATGCACGTTTTATATTTCAGTCATTAGTTTGGCACTGAATGTTGCATTATTATATTTACTGACTTGATTCTCACTTGCAATGCTTCTAGAATAGGTTTTTTACAAGCAATATCTGAAGCTGAATTTTTTACTATTGGGTTTAAGAATTTATACATGCCCCATATTACTTAATCTCTGAATATAGAAGTTGTTAATGCTTCATGTAGAAGAACTACAAATTGCAGTGAAGTATCCAGAGAACAAAAGAATATGTGGTGGTACCCATCTGGTCATAATAGCCACTTAATATTTTGGAGCTTTTTCCTGGAGGTAAGTATTCTATCATCATAGTAAAAACTGAATGGTCGATAATGTTATGTATTCTGACTTTTCTCCATTTTTACTATATTTTGAGCATCATCTTATGATACGTATGAAAGAGTCTATGATATATATTTTAATAAGCTTTCTCTTATTGATGCACATATATGTTACATACCAGGTTCTGGCAGAATATATAAGTTAGTGATAAACATCTCTCTATCCACTCTCAAGCTTTGTCTATATTTCAGATAATTCCCTTAGGAAAACTTCTCAGAAATAAAACTCTAGAGGATATTAATGTTATAAGTAGTTTATTAAATTTACACTTCTCTATCCTAAGCGCTTTACTTGTATGAACTAGTTAAATATTAGTCCAATCTTATAAATAGGAAAATGGAGGCATAGAGTTATGTAGTTCCCTCTAGAGTCACACTGTTGATAAGTAGGAGACCTCAACATGAACTCAAGCAGTCTGAGAATAGAGCTGGTCTTCCTAACATTTCGTGAGCACAGCGTCTCTAATCACCTGTGAAGACATGATCATGGCAGATCATAAACATAGGTTTAGGGGGGATTAAGCCACCTGATTTAATCTCTGGACATTACAGAAAGCAAGGCCTTGGAAAATTAAGTGATTAATCAATGTAACACAGAGAGCGAGTAACAGGTCTAGAACTTCGCAGATCGGATCCCTCTGTGGGGGATCCAATCAGAAAGACTGATTCTGTGAGCCACATTGTTCACATCACCTCTGTAACCTGCTGGGGATGCAATGCTCAGGTTCTGCTCCAGTCCTCCTGCAGCTCCGTGCTTCTGTGTTGTTAACGAGAACCCCTGAAGCTCCATGTGCAGATTTAAATTTGAGTAACCCTGGCAATATAATCTATAGATCTGGTAGATTTTTTATATTTTTTAATAAAAAAATCTGCTTGCAACTTGTTAGTATTTTACAGCCAGAAGAAAGTCTTCATTATTCAGAATTAGTTGAGGGCTCTTTTATGGAGCCATGTGAAATCGCTATAGTTTTAGGTTATAGACAATCAAATATTGAGAGTTGACTATGGCTCAACTTCAGTGGAGAATGGAGTAATGAAAATAAAACTTACAGGTGACATTCTCTGTAGGAATTGGATTTGATGGGAAAAACAAAACAAAATTCCTTCCCTCAAGGAGGGCACAATTTAATCAAGCAGAACAAGCAAAACAACCCCCATAAAATGGTAAGTGTTAGTGTGGAGCATTCTGAGAGCACAAGAGAGGGTTAAGGGAGGTTCTGGAATATAAGAACTATTGAGAAAAATGATTGCTTCTATTAATGGCAAGAAAGGTGAGTGAGCAAGCCTCAGCCAAATTATTAAATGGATGCCTGGGTAATCTGCCTAACGCCTGATACACACATAAAGAATATAGCTGTCTACAAAGTGTAGATCATGTGAATTGTTGCTTAAACTGTGTGAGCTTATTAAATGTAAAGGCAAGTAAAGAAAGTTACAGCACTTAGGGTACGGGTACTTTGTCGTCAGTCTCAATTTGACCACTTTCTTGTTTTGAAATTAGTGGATATTATATGGGAAAAAACTTATTTTCCCTTTCTATATTCAACTCTCAAAGAACACTTCTACGAGCAGATATGCAGGAAGAATCAGTTTGATTCTGGAACTAGCCACAGGTGAATGGCTTAGTTCCCTCTACTGCCCCTTACTTGATAATGACAAGTCCAGGAATTAGGAAACCCTAGCCAACTGGCTATAAATTGGGGGTTCCCATGACTTCACTGGGTTTCAGCATTTGCTAGGATGTCTCACCAGAACTCCAGGAAACCCTTTACTCATACTCATCCATTTATTAGAAAAAGTTAAAATGAGCAGGCAACCACACGAAAGAGAAGCATCGGACAAGTGAGAATGGCTGGATTTTCCTGGGTCTCCCCAGGGATGCTGCCCGTCCAGGTACTCCACATGTTCACAGCCCAGAAGCCCTCTGATCCTGTTCTTTGGGAGTTTCACGGAGGGGAGGGTTCATTCTGTGGGATAGTTAAGTAACTCGGTCATTGGTGATAACTCAGACTGCAGTCTCTCTTCTATCTTCTCCTTTTAAGCTTTTCTCATGACGACCAACTGATTTAGCAGCACTTTTATTTAGGTTTTTGTAAATAGTCACATAACTTCTGTCTGGATATTTCTGGATTTTCCTAAGCTGAGCTGCTGCCATGGGAAGGATGCTTGACTCCAATCAGGAAATGCTGAGTCTTAGGACTCAGCACCAAATGGCACTCTGGTCAGTTCTTTGCATTCAAGTTCTTATCAGGTTATTTTCTTCTTTATATTGTCTAGATCTGTACTATTTTTGTGGTATCTGGAATTAATATGAGGACCTGAGTAGAACTGAGTGCAGAAAACATAAGCAAACTTTGTCCTTCAGAAATCAAGACATCTGAAGAGGGAGAAAAAGATGAAAGGAATAACATGACCAACACAGTTCTGAGACACTAACCGAAAGACCTTTGGTTTGTAAAAATTGGTCAAAAATTAGAATATTATGCTCAAAAGAGACTGATGATTGAGGAACAGTTTTGTATCCTCAGGTGATTTCATATGCATTTCTTAGAGAATAAAACAACAATGACAAAATTACAAACAGTACTGAATTTGGTAAAAGGCAATGATAATAAACATGATGAACAGTAAGTGCTCATTTTTGTACCAGCAAGGGAACAATGGCTTTGTCCCAGCCACGTCCTGAAAGCCAAACACTGCTCAAAGTAATTTTAGGAGCTTGTGTAAGTAAAGCTCAAATTTGGACACAGTTTGGGTGATGCTTGAAATATGCTGAAAAGGGAGAAATGAACAGAAAGGTGGGAAATACTTCACTTAAACTCATAAATGTGGCAGTTCTGAGACCTCCACGATCCTCTTGAAGCCCTTGGAACAAACGGTTTGTATTTATCAGGGCTTGATATTGATGAGCTCTAGTCTGGTGAAGGCGGCTTCAAAGTTCGGCAACTGAATTCCCAGTTTATCTGCCCCCGCCCTTTCTCCTTTCCTTCTTCCCACCTTCCCTCCTGCTTTCCCTATCATCTATCCAAATTTTTACTGACTGCACCAAACACTTATCTGGGGATGGTGAAAACACAGACAGGAACTAGACAAAGCATCTTCCAATTTGCTTGTTTGTCATTCAGAAGGAGAGACAGGACAGCCCAAAACTGTGATGAGAGTGCTTTCTCAGAAGAGGAACGTATCCCAGCTGACAGGCAGTCTTAGGGATCACTGGCTTGCTGGCTCCCTGGTGGAGGTAGAGCATTGTCAGTGATTCTAGGCAATGTATGGTTACCAACAAAAGGACAGGGCATACCGTCTGGTAGGGAGCTGAAGGAGCCAGGGGTGACGGCTCTCGTCACCTGAAGCTCTGGTAGGGTCACCCTGCTGCTTGTCCTCCACGGTGGTCCTTCAACTTCAGCCCAACCACTTGCAGGGGTTGTTAGATCCCAGACGGCTAGGCTCCACTTTAGCACTTGTGGTTTGGGAGGACTGCTGGCCTAAGGACTTAACATTTCTAACAAGTGCCCAAGTGATGCTGCGCTTACAGGTCCAAGACCCACTGTTGAGGGTCCTAGCACACTCTTACCTCACTTGTAGGTCCTATACCTGCAAACTTCCAACCTAGAGAGTCAGGCAACTCCTTTTCTCAGTTATTTATCCCTCCTTATCCCTTTCATGCATTTTATCTCTCTCCATAGCCCTTATCTGAACTCTACACAATGGTATATTAATTTTTCACCATCCTAGTAGAATGTAAATCCCACAAGAGACTTTGTTTTATTCATGAGCACCTGAAGCAGTGCCGTGTTCTATTACCTAAATCCTGTCCTCCCAGGCCATAAACAGTGTGGCAGATGCAGTGTGCACTCAACAGTGCAGGCTGAATAGATGAGAAACTGCCTCCGATTGAAGCACGGAGATAAGGGGCCTTTCTCATTTGTGCTAGGAAGCCTGAAAGCTGAGATAACTCAGGTCGAGTGCTGCCTTTTCTCCATCTTAATCAGTAAAGATGTCTTTCTTTGCCATCTCTAGTGAAAGGTTTGGAGTCATAGAAGCAGAAAAAGTGTAGGTGTGGATAGGAGGATTCTAGTAAGTGGACAGCTTTCGGGATGGCTATGTGGAGACCACATTATCTTGGCAAGCTAGATTCTTGTGGAAGGAGCTACAAAGAAAGCTGTCATTTTACATAGAGGAAAACAAAATGGGACATTTCCCCCTAAAATACTATGTGATTTTCCTATAAGATATTAGATTAAGATGGTTTTCTACTTATCACTTGTAGTAGTTTAGGAACAATTGGATTGCCCCCTCCATGTCCTCTTTTCTGCTAAGTCAAGGATTTGGAAATTTGCTCCTGAAAAAAAATCCTAAATATTCCAAATATCCTTTTTAATTTTTTAATCTTTAAAAAGCAAAATAGGGAAAAGAGTGGAAATAATACACAATTTCAAAAAAACAGTAAGAAATCAACAGTAGTTAATAGATGTAGCTCAGTGGCATAAGCATCTGTCTTGCAGGCACGCAGTCATGAGTTGGATGCCTGGTACCAAAAAAAAAAAAAAAAAAAAAAGAACAGACAGTCAAACAATGACACTACAAACTATTCTGTTTGATGAAATGACAGAGAATTAGCAGTATGTTTATCTATCTTGCACAGTTAAACATTAAGGAAAATCGTGCTTTCCTTTTGAGCACTTTATTTCCCTTTCACTGTTACAATATCTATTGTACATTTTGGAGCTTATTACTCTTTCAGCTTTTATTATTATTATTATTTCTTTTTTAATCCTAGAGAGACAATACAATATTTACAAATGTGAGTCTGATTTATTTTACTTATGAGTATAGTTTAAAGTTACCTCCATTTACCTATAAAAAGCCTCAAGATATCCTTCTTTATAGCTAAGTAATATTCCATTGTATAGAAGTATCACCTTTTTCATCCACTCTGAGGTTGATGGTCATTTTGATTGTTTCCAAGATTTAGCTATTACAAATTGTGCTGATATAAACATGGGTACACATATTCCAAATATCTTGATACACATGCTCATCTCAAACACCTCCAACTTCCAAAATGTATAGCAATTCTGATGCCAAATTTACTGTTATAACAGCATCAGACATCCCATGCCAACATGACGAATAGAATAACACCACAGTCATATCTTATTATAAATCTGTGTCCTTGTTGTAGTCACAACATTAGAAAGGGAAGCTTAATAAACATTTAATAGATTCATAAATTAGTCTGATAAAATGAAGTTGTTATGAAAGGTAGACAGGAAATTAGGGCCAATGAGGTCACATGTGCAAATAGTTACAAATTCTGTAAGTGCAAATATAGTCTAGGTTTCCTATCTGCTGAAAAATATGCAATACCTTAGAAGTCTCAACTTTAGTTGTTAGTAGTCTAAGACTAAACTCATGTAAAAATAGAGGATGTGTGTATGTTAAGAAAATGAAAGCAGAGAGTGTGTGTGCTGACTTCATATACTTGAATTTTCATTTGTTTTGAATACTTGTTCATATGCTTTTCTTTGTCCAGTTTAGGTTGTTGGATTAAACATAGGGTCTCAGGAGGCAGAGACTACTGTTTTCCCTGTAAGACACTTTCTGACACAGCTACTTAAGGTCTCTCTCTCTTTTTTTTTTTTTTTTTTTTTTTTTTTTTTGGTACCGGGGATCAAACTCACGACCTCACACTTGCCAAGGAGGCGCTTGTGCTGCTGAGCTAGATCCCTGGCCTTAACTCTTCTTGGGATCAAGAATTACGCTGAAAAAGTCGTCATTGATCAGTAAGTGTGCAGGGAATGAGGGAAGACAGAAGGGCCAGGGAGACAGAGCCCTTGTTCTCTGGAAACTGAAAGATAGAAGAAAAACTCAAACATTTCCACAATCTTTTCCTTAATTCCCCAGGAAGGAAGAAGATAATAGAAATTGTCAATTTTGTATTAGGATGTATCTGCAGACAGGCTTTCCAACTAATATTAGCATAATCATTTACCTAATATAATACCTTCCATTGTATTTTGAGTTATAAATTGCTGTATCATTTCATTCAATGCTAGAAAGACACAAATTAGTGGCAGTATTTTCCTTTTCTTTCTCCCATTTGTATTGCATTTTTTCCTTCTTTTATTTCGTTTCTGAGCTCCATGGAATACTGTGACATGAACCTTTAGAGTTTACCTTCAATTCCAGGTAAGTTTTTCTATCAGTGTTACGCAGCCAAAATAGAATTCTGCTCAGACTGAGATGTGGGCAGGACGAAGGGACAGGCCAGGGTGCTGACACACCAGAGATGGGACTCCCTGTGTCTGAAGGGGCAAAAGGACAGAAATTACGTGTTTGAGGCCATCTAGGAGAGGAGGTTGCTCAGCGGGAGTCATAGAAGAGATTGCTGACATTAACCTTGCATGACTTACTCTTTAATCTTTAGGTGGATTTCAAGATATATTCTCATTCTTTTGAGAAAATTGAA
Source organism: Cavia porcellus (assembly GCF_034190915.1). Lineage (NCBI taxonomy): Eukaryota > Metazoa > Chordata > Mammalia > Rodentia > Caviidae > Cavia > Cavia porcellus. The sequence goes on from NW_026947493.1 coordinate 44,149,777, forward strand.
TGACGAAAGGGCTGTGAGGCAAATCACATGAAGTAACATGAAATAACCCACTAGAAAATTACAAGCTGGTTGATGATTTTGCAGTAATTGATATAACTGACCGCTCCCTTCTTGGACCTCTAATTTTTCCAAAACTAACTCTCCCTGGATTTCTTACTTTCTAGATCTTTCTGAAAACTTCTTCTGTTTTTTTCCCCTCCACTGTATTTTTACTTTTGGGTTCTCTTCCTATAATGAGTGGTTCCTGGGTTCTACATTCTACATAGAAAGTTTTAAGAAATTATGTTCACATATCAGTTACTGGAATTTATTACACAGGTAGCTTAAAGTACACACACTTGAAATAGTATTTATCTCCAAAGAGCTTCTTCTAACGAGGCAATTCTGAGAATCCATTTATTCTGTCTATCCTCTCCCCATTTGATTGCCACCTGTATATTTTCCATTGTCTTCTTATTCTTCAATTGTCACTTTCTTTGTGGCTACTACAAAATACCAGACACGTAGACTTAAAAGAGGAAAGGTTTAAAAAAGAGAGAGCAAAAGTTTGTTTTGGCTCACAGTTTCAGAGTTTCAGTCTATGTTTGGAGTTTAAACAAAGAAGCGGCATGGCAGGGGGCCTAACGGAGGAGCCACTCATGTCATAGTGGCCATGAAGGAGACAGAGAAGCAGGATGAGGGCACGGAGCTCCTCTCTTCCTTGTCACGCCCTCCGTGAATGCCTTCCCGGCCAAGCCCTACAGCGAGCCAGCTATGGTGTCCCCATGACCCAATCCTCTTCTAAAACTACCACAAATGAGGGAGTCTTGATTTAAACCGTAATGAATTCGTTCCTTTTCCTGCTGTTACTGTTGTCGTCATAGTATCCCAATTTTCTTGCCAATAATCTCCAGCCTTCAATTTTTTTCCTTCTCAGAGAAAACTATTTTAAAAACTGAATTGTCTAAATTCTCTGCTTAAAATTCTTCATGAGCACCCTGTCGTGTCTGGGACAGATCAGAACTGTGTGCTTTGGCACACAAGGTTTATGTGCAGACTTCTTTCTGCTCTACTTACATTCACAAAGAGAAATGTCTTCTCATCAGAACCCTAATTCTCTGATTTTCTAGCCTTGACAAGATCTCTCACTGATAATTCTTTGTACCAACAGAAAGCCTTAAAATAATTGCTAATTTAAAAAAAAAATGACTGAGGTCTAGATCATGTCCTTTTTATACCTGTCATTGAAAAGAAAATTGTTGCATGTTTAATAATCAGAAATTCCTGTTCATCCTTTAAAACACATCTCACAACTAGAAGCCACTTTTGACTTTTGGTAGTCTGGATTCGGTGATCCTCTCCTGCTCTTAGCTGGCACCAGTAGTGTTTCCTGTGAGTTCAGGGATCTTAGAGCTACAACTGTGCTTACTTTCCCGAGTTACTCACTGTGTTGCACACATGGACTGCTCGTTCATCGCCACAGTCCCAGACTAGCAGCAGACCAGACACCGTACAAATATTTATAGAAATAAAATAAAATCCTCTCCATTAAATATTTCCTAGTCTTGCCAAATCACTTGATTTCATCCCTGATAACTAAAGAATAAGAAACGGTAGGGTGATTCATAGATTCACTAAAGGCAGTGTCACCAACTGTAAAGAATGCTGACGACTTTGCTGGTCTAGGTTTTAGACCTGACACTATTACCAAGTCTGCACATTCTTTTACCTTTCTGGAGTTCTGCTTCCTCATGTATTAAAACAAAAGGCTTGGGCATGATTTTTTTGCCTCCAGTTCTGACATTGTAAGTTTTAATACCATTTTATTTTAATTTAAGACGGTGTGAAGTGTGAAATCCTGTAACTGCAGGATTATTTGGGAAAACCAGATGGAAGGGAGAATGGGTTGATAGTCATTGGAAATGTGTGTGACCACTGAGAGGCTGCTAGTTATCTCTTTGTGTGTTCCAGACTTGGCTTTTGGCTAATGCCCACACCTCACACCTTTTGCATTGAAGCTAACCTCCTGAATTCTAGTCCATAGGGAGTAACCTTTGAACTTCTGGCCTGAGGCCACAAAGGAAAGGAGTGTGACTTTTCCCTTCTACTTGTCTGCTAGCTAAATTGCAAAAGATGGAAGATTCCTTTTATGACCACATTGGAGGGCTGACTGCTGAGCCCGGCAAAGTACCAGGGAGCAGGAGCCTGATTCTCTGGCACCACCAAGCAGCCATTGCTCTTCTGAACGTTCAGTGAGCAAGCAATGGATTTGTAGTTTAAGCCATGAGGATAAAGGTTTTTTGTTATAGTAAAAAACAAGACAAAGCAAAACAACACTCTTCTTACTAAAGTAGATACAAGAAAACATTTTATTATTTTCAAAATACACTAAAAAAAAGAGAGAAAATGTAGTAATTTTGTTCAAGGGAACACTTACGAGTTTACTTTATATATTTCAGGGAGTTTATGACACTGCCTAGAACATGACCCTCAAGCATTTTGCTCTGTGTGGTACTTTATCGTAAAGAAGGTAAGCGTGGGATGGCTCTTATTTGGCAAACTGTAATCTAATAAACTCTAATCCAATAAGCTGGTTTTCTACTGATTGATCATCATAAAGACTCTAAAACAAGTCATCAAAGAAATTCTATTTTCTTTTTTAGTAATTTCATTTACAAAAACAGAAAAACATGCAATACATTTGTGGGCTTATACAATACAAACTGTGAAGTTATGCAACATTAACATCATTTGCTACTTTTCGGGGATGAAAGTGATTGTGCTTAATGATATTATCCAGAAAGAACCTTGGTGCCATAAAATACAGTATCATTATCAGGCTGGGCTCCGAGGAGAAAGTGGCCCAGAAACATTTCAAACACTCTCCACTAGCTCAGTGGGCAGAGGGAGTTTTGACCTCCATAGAGCACCATTTGCCCCTGAGTTCAGATCATAGAAGTAGAGATATACAGCACCATGTGTCTTTAACAAGCAAACCACGAGGCCTAACACACAAACTATATGCAGAGAAGAAAGCTTTTGGCATAATTAGTTGATAAACAATCAGTATTTAGGGGCTGTACTTTGAACTAGTGCATAATGCAAACTAAAAATATTCTACTACTAATATGGAACAAGAGCTAAGAAGAACTTCCAGAAGGAATGGAGAGTTACATTACCTCCTGGGTTAGCCTTTCATCACTGTGACAAAATAACTGAGAAAATCAACTTACAGGAGGAAAAGCTTATTTGGCTCATGGTTTCAGTCATGGCTTTGACTCCAGGCCTGTGATAAAACAGACCATGATGATGGGGAAGGAATGGCAGAGGGGGAGAGACTGGGACAAAATGCAGTCTTCAAAGCCACACCCAAAGTGACCTTCTTCATCTAATTAAACCCACTTCCTAATGAACTCATCTAAAGACTAATTCATTCAGTGAAGTCAGAGTCCCCATTAGCTAGCAATTAGCACATTCATGACAGGGCTGTAATTCATTTCTCCCTGCTGGGTGATTTGAACCACTGGAGGCACTTGCATGACTATCCCATGCATGACTGTGCTTCTACCACCAGTGGTACAAACCATTGACGAAATGGTCATGCATGTTCCACTGGTGGCTCACGGCAGCAGAAACATACTAAGCCTTCAATAAAATAACTCTCTTAGGGACATTTCAGGTAACAACTAGAACAACCACAGACTGACTTGTGGAGGAAATTCTCAAAACCAACCTGAGAACCAACCATGTGCCCTTTGTTTTTAATGCTCCAAATACACACAGAGCACATATTGCAGCCTCTCATTCCTGAGCTGAGAGGGCTCCTTCTTGCTTGGGGGCCCTGTTAAGTACGGGGCATGCCTGCCCTGCTGGTTAGAAGTGTGGAGTACTGGAGTTCTACTTCTCCAGCTTGGCTAGACGTGGGTCTCACGGTTAGAGAGTGGGTAGAGTGGGACAGCTAAACTCTGATTGTAGGGGCTGTGAAAGGCAGAAGAATCTATATTTGATTTGGTGGCAATAGGGAGCCAAAGTGGCACGGGAGTAACCTAAGTCTTATTTTAGTAAAAGTAACAGTAAGAAAAAAGTTGAAAACAGTGGAGAAAGTTGGGAGAAAATGATCTAAACCCAAATTAAGATAAAGAAGGTCTGCATATGGTGGTGGGGAAAAGGCTGCCTCATCAGAGCCACCCCCTAGGAAAAGGACGGGAAGAATCTGTATGGGACATAAGAAGTGACTTCAGTGAATGTGGGACTGCAGCAAGGAAGGACAAGTCCGCAGGTCTTGGCAAACAGACCCCACATTACTAGGCTCAAGTCCCAAGAAACATCCAACATGATGGCGCCTCTCAGCATCTCCCGCCATGCTCCAGCCAGGGCTGGGAAATCAGAACTGGCCCGGCTTAGAGGGATTTGTCCCTCCTTTGGGCACACTGGCTATGTTTATCAACCCTCATAAGTCTGCTCATGCCATACACTGTGTGCACCATGTATTCTCACTTCCTGTGTGGGCCATTTTCCTTCCTAACCGCAGCTCCCAGGAGGCACTGCTTTGTCAGTCAACCTCCTTACATACCAAGGGCCTTCAAAAAGTAGTTCTTGGATGAATGAAGGCATATGTTCACTTCCAATTTTGGAGCTATTTTTGTTCCTGTGTATGTGACAATGTAAATGTCCTTTGTTTTCTGTTTTCTATCCCTATGGGTTCTGCCAACCTTTCTTAATGATTCACCATCAGTGACTTACCATCACCCCAGAGAAGGTGACCATGACTAAACTTCTAATTTCACCTACCTCATCTCTTTATTGTTCTGAAATTGTCATTTCCAAAAACAAGATTAAACTTTTAGTGTATTTCTAAATCCAATTTTTTTCAATATGCATGACAGGTTATGAAGTAGTTTGTGGAATCAGGCAATGTTGTCCTCGCAGGGACCTTGAGTTAGTGAGTTCTGAACTTACGCTACGCAGTTGGTACCTTAGTTAGCTTATCTGTGTATATACCACTGGCACAAGGTTATGGTGAGAACTACTAAATTTTTATAAATTTTATAGTAAATATTGGTAAGTAGTAGCTATTTTACCGTTTTATAAAGTATTTACTAAGTACCATGCTATATCCATGCTATTGTTTTAATTATCACAACAATTTGGTAATCAGGTTCTAAATCTATCTCCATTGTCCAAGATAAGGAGACAGGTTTAGAGAAGTTAACACATTCTAGATGGGCTGTAATTTGTATGTCTTGCTGCTGGGCGACCACTGGTGGTATTTGTATGACTGTCCCATTGGGTGGTACTGGACGGTTCCATTGGGTACATAGGTTATACCTGTATCTCTAGTTTTTCAAGTCAGTGGGAATGTATTAAGGAATTTGCCCAAGGAAACAGAGCTAAGTGTGGAAAAGTATGAACTGAAATCAAAGCAGTTGAACTTCAGGATGCTACTCCAACTGACACGAAAAATTAAGTGAGTAGTTTTCAAAATTCATAGCCATGCTAATTCTATCATGTTGCCAGCACTTATGTTTTACTATAATTAAAAAATAATCTACCCTACTTTCCTGTGATGGAAATCTTTTTTCCCTTTCTTCTCAATATCTTACTATAACAAATAACTGGATCTGCCTCCAGGAAAATGAGATGAAGGCAAAGAAAAGCACACACAGTGATGTTTGCTTGTGCAGGAGATACACATTCATCCATTTGTTATCATTCAAAATTTGCCTTGGCATTGTAGCCTCTGAACCCCTCCAACAGTGGAGAATTGAGTTCAATGATACTTAAAGTCGAATTATTTTCCTCACTTTGTTTTATGCATTTTCTGTGTAATTTTAACCTCCTTTGTGAAGGTATAACTTACTATGGTTATATCTTAATATAGAAAATCATCAGATTTTCTCTGATGCCTTTCTACACATTTCTGCTTTGTTTCCAAGGATGCTTAAATTCGTCACTTACTAAGCATCTATTATTGGATTTGTTCTCTCCTGTTGTTACTACCTTATGTACCTGAAGAGGACTGAGCTCATTAGGTGCTCTCAGGAGGCAAGCTATTCTTTCCTGACTTCCATTGCATTCATGTTCAGGGTCCTATAAATTATAATTTCATATTGTTGAATTCAATCAAGACCTATCAAATGTACTTACATGAATGTAAGAAATAGGGTTGCCTCATAATTATTAACATGAAAATTAAAAGAAAACTTTATTAAGGGATAAAAATGAAGTAGGTTAGAATAGCCAGATGGACACAGTCGGTCAAAAAGATTGCTAAATACCATTCCTCCATGTCTTCCCATCAGATGCCTGACCTCTAAAAATCTAAACATGCAGAAAGTAGTTTCCTAAGTAAACAAAGCAAAATACTTTCACATGTCAGTAGCATTTCTGTCTTTGGTGATGAAAGAATGATGTGTCTCTCACGAATGTACATGAAAGTTCTGTTCATGGTGCATATGCTCAAATATTTCTGATTTTCAAGACGGCCTTGTGTTGTGATGGACAGCTAAGACTTGATTCTTTAGCTTCTCAGTGTTTCATCTGATTTTCTTCCTTCCACCTTTCTGACATCTGGTAATTTATACATTTGGGACTATCTTATTCTGTGGCAGCGAAAGAGAAAATGACAATTATTATTTTTGGCGCAGAACAACAGAGAAGATAGCCCAGCCTCCTCCAGCAGGGCTCCAGTTGCTAAAAATTCTATCTGGAAAGGATGTTGCCGCTGGCCCCATTTCCCCTATGAAGTGGTGCTTAGGGAGGGTGCACACCTGCTCACCAGCCGGAGCAGGCCTCACGGGTTAGCACCAAGGGGCACTGCACGCTGCAGAAATTACAGACAGGGCTACAGCGGAGGGCCAGAGTGAAGTACTCTGTCACAAGAGCACATCTAACTCCGTAATGTGTGTTTCTCATGTGGCCTCACGGCAGCCAAGAGGGTCAGAATTAACTCTTCCACAACCCCAGGTTGCACTAGCAGGCATTAAACACGAACATTTTACCCACATTTCCAAGAGAGATAACAAATAACAGAATATAAAGCCTGGATCTTGTGTATTCAGGAGACCAGAAAGTAGCCCTCAATGTTAACTCTCTTCCATTCCAGGGTGGAAAAATTTGGGATTCCATCACCATCTACAGCTCCTACCTCTACCAAACCTCCACTCCCATTCTTCTTCCTCTAAAACTGAAGAAATGTTTTTAAAATTTCCTCTGTCCCTACTGTATTCACACAAACACTAAAGGTAGTGCCCAGTTTCTTTAGGAAAGAAAGGAAACAATTCTCTTTTGTGGTGTCACATTTATAAACTCCTCTCTACACTATTCCTGAAGAGAACAATTTTTAAGACAGGAGGTATTACCAGGTTATAATCCATATTTATATGAAAAGTTTTCCCAGGTGATGATTATTGAGAGATAATAGTTTAAAAAAAAAAAGAGAGATCTGAGTTACTGGTTTTTCTCCTGTGTTTTAACCAATTGAACTAGAGAAACTCTTTAAGGTTCTTCTACTTCTAAAATGCAGGCATACCATAATTTCCAGGCTCAAAGAATAGCCCCCTGTAAGTATGAGCCAAGCACATGTTGTCTACGCCACAGCAAGCCTTCAGGATAATAAGAACATGCATCATAATACACTACTTTCTACCTAGCCCTGGGCCTCCTTAAGAAAGCCATGTACAAAGCACACTAACCCAAAGAGGGGAAAAACACATTGTTTTTTTCTTCATAAAAATATCCATAATTTTATGGTTGGCTACTTGTATTCTGCTTACTTTGAGTTGAATTATTTGTACGGCTCAGATTTGAAACTCTAACAACCACTTTGAAGACTAACAAGCATTAAAAAAGTCACACTCAGCTCTTAAATTAATCACCGGTGAATTTCAACCCACGGTTCCTACATGCAGTTCTAAAGGAGAAGCTTTAATTTTCAGGTCATAATTCACGTGGTACTACAGCATCCTTCATGCTGAGCACCAACTGAGGCAGACACTGAACACTGCGAATCCTGGTCACAGCCACCTACAGACAGTATCCCACGCAACACTGGGTCCTCAGCAGAGCTCAGCCCGGTATAAAAACTAGGAAAAGCCAGATTTTGCCCAGCATATATGCTCATGAGCCAAACCAAAGGACTGAGAGTTGCATGTACACTTTAGGTAAGGGACCAGGAAAGAGCGCAGATTCACACAGAGAGCACGAAGTGAGGCACGCGGGAGCAAACCAGCCCCTCATCCCAATCCAAGCCAGGCAGGGCAGGAAAGTAGCTCCACTTACCCAGCGTATCTGTTGTTATAAAGGTGGCTGTGCCCTGGTTGCAGAATCTTCAAAAGGAGCCAGCAAAGAGGCAAAAAAGCAGCTGCTTGGCTCCTGGGCTTCTCGAGGAAGTTCATAGCTTTACAAAGAGAGGGGCTGAAAGTTCCTCACAGCAGTCACCCGAGGAGGTGGAGGAGGTGGCTCACGCAGCCCTGCTCCCCACACACGGTGTCTGGAGCGGTGGGGGGAAAGCTGGAGAATGAGCAAAAGGTGACACTTCTTTCCAGTCACAGAAAAGAATGCTTAGGCAGCCGAGGAGGGAAGTTGCTATTAAGACTTGGTCTTGGGAGAAGCAGCAGCCCAGCCCAGCCCAGCCCAGCCCAACTGCAGAGCCTGATCCTTAATCAGGCTCCCCTGGAAGGGGATTGGCCTCCCCTGTGCTGACTCATGGCCGGGATTTGCTGGGTGCTGCTGCCTTTGGGGAACTTCTCTCTGTTTTCGGGTTGTTCATTTTTCCAATTTGGGGCCTTAACTTTTTTTCTCTCTGCCACCTTCTGCATCTAAGGACCCTATTGTAATTGCACATAATAAGTCAGAGAAAGAGCTCAACAAGCAGGCATAAACCGTTCTGGGCTTCGCGTTTTGCCCTCGTATAAAAGGTTTCCACACACTGAAATGACAGTGAACAGCCTGATGAGCACGCGCACAGGAGAAAGTTGCACACCTCAACTAGAAAAGCTGGTCCTGGTTCTGCTCCCGACTATGCTGGGAGGGAGCAGTGGCTTTTGGGGGCTGCAGGGAGCTCTGGATATTTATTCTGTTCAGCAGGACCCAGATCCCTATCTAGTAGTTAAACAAAAATCAGGGGGAAATAATCCAACCTTGGGCCTTTCCTGGTCTCTGCCTCCTGTGCCGCCATGGTGGTGACAGTGGGTTTTGTTTTGCTTGGTGTTTGTATTCACTTGCACCTGACCGAATTCTCCAGGAAACTTTGCTCTATTCCTGCAGCGTGACCTGGCATCTCCTGTTTCCCAGGTGCCCGGTCCTGGCGATGCTCTCCGACAGAGTGAGCCAGCCCATGTCTCTCTTTCGCACTCATGTGATTTCCAAGTTTCCTGAAGAGCTGTGGCCAACAAGCCAGGTAACCTCCACTGTGACAGTGTGAGTGCCTGTTCGAATAGAAAGCAGAGAGATTTTCCCAAGCTCCTTTGATAGATTCAATTTCAGGTTCATGACACTGAATTGATTTGCATTCAAAATGAATCTCTAAAATTTCCTTCAACTGTCCTAATATTAATTGGGTTAATTTCTCTCTGCCCTTCTCCCTATTATCTAGCAGACCTTCTGCTAGAGGACTCACTATACTGAATTGATATTTTTTTTTGCTCTTATTTCTTCATAAAATTGTCTTTGCTCGAATGCCAAATTGTATCCCTTTTGTATCTGTATGCTTTGTGCAGTTCCTTACACTTGCTGGAGAAAAACAACATTCATCAAAAGAACAATAAGCAATGTTTGTTGAGTGAATAATGAGCCCAGAAAGAAATTCATTCAACAAACATGTGTTTTGTGACTCCTGTATCCAGACAGAAGAAAGAACACCTAGGTAGCAGAGATGCCTTTGGGGAATGGATGTTGTACAGTTCTCCTGGTTTTTGGTTTTGTTTCTTGCTTTGTTTATATTATTGTCTTATTTCTTCTTGATTTCATGGTGTAGTGCTTTGTTCTTTCTAAACTGGGGAGGCTGCTCGGCAAGTCTCCCCGGGATACTAGAGGCCCTTTGGAGGAAGCAAGAAAGCCTATGCAACAGCTAGTGAACTGTTGAAATAAGAGTTACTGTGTAAATAAAACATTCATCCCTTTGCATTTCATTATGTCAGAACAAAGTATAAATCTGTCATATTATATCACAACATTAAACCAGGAATGTGCAGTCCCTGACGAGGAACTAAGCTCATCTTCAAGTTATTCTGCGGATCAGCCCCAGCACTCTACAAAGGGCCCTCCAGACTCTAAGGCCAAGGTAATCATTTCCTGCACCATCAAAAATTCAGGAGACCCCGGAGACATCCTATAACCATCCTAAAATTTCCAGATCAAAGAGAAGTGCTCAAACAATTGAAGCCATGCCTAGTAATCTTCCTCTGCTTTCTTAAGGCCCAGGTTATCTGATCAAATTTCTCCTAGAGGAGATAAGGTCCATAAAATGAGTGATAAATTGAAGTTCATTTAGCAAGTGGGAGGAGCAAAGAACAATTTTATAGATGGAGTCAAAGATAATAGTTTCATTTTTCAGGCACTGAGACAGTGAATTATTAAACCAGTTCGGCTTTTCGAAATGGGGAGATGAGAAATGCTGCGTATTGGCTGCGATGCTTTTGTCAAAGAGGAAGAATGTTAGTAAGAGGAATGTCCCCATCTAGAGCAATAAAAAACCTCAGTTAGGAAAGGAGACGCTACCCTTGACGCAGGTCCACTGGTGATTACCAGGTGATGTTTAATGTCCCTTCCAGATCAGAAATTCAGCGGGGATGTGATGGGGGAGATGTTACAAATCCTTCGGCCTCAGTGCGAGAGCCATGAATTTTATTTTGATAAAATTATCTGGAGGATGTAAACGCTGTGGTTGGGGTCTGTAGCTCAGGCTACCTGCGCACTGTAGTTGGTTTTGTGCTCATTCCTCAATGTCTTATTGGCAGAGATCTTACAATTTTCAAGTCTTTTTATGGCTTTCTATCATGATTGAAACTTAGGGACTAGGTTAGGTTCCCACCTTACGTGTCTTGGCAGTGGTGTGGGGAATGTTTTAAAGCTTCCTCTAGCAATACATAGCTAAGGATTCCTTCCCCAAACGTCTTCAGCCCTTTATCTGCCCCTGTTGTCTTCCGGCCTTTGATTTTTCTCTTGTCGCCCACCCTATCCTTAAACACAAGCCATTTCTCACCTTTGATTTTTGTTTCTTAGGCTTCACTGTTCATTGAAACAGTGTTTTGCTGTGTATCCCGGGAAGGTCCTGAGTGTGGGGCACCCCTGCCTCAGCCTGCCAAGTGCTGAGATGATAAGCGTGCACCACACACCCGGCAACAGTGTAGCCCTGAATCCTGACAACGTGCTGTCCATCTCTCCCACCCTGCAGAAACTCTCAAAGATTAGTGGTGATCTCTAAGTGGAAAAACACAGTATTCTCACCTCATTTGATATTGTAGGGTTTCTGAGGCTGTTCACTTCTTCCTGTCTGAAACTCGCTTTTCCCATGGATCTGGGACATAGTCCTCTCTTGTTCTTCTATTTCCTAGAATCTCTCTCTCTCTCTCTCTCTCTCTCTCTCTCTCTCTCTCTCTCTCTCTCTCTCTGTCTCTCTCTCTCTCTCTCTCTCTCTCTCTGTCTCTCTCTCTCTCTCTCTCTCTCTCCCTTCTTCCTTCCTTCCCTCCTTTCTTTCTCTTGCCTGCTTAAAAATCAGTATTTACCTTTACCTGTGTCTGGTTCTCTTGTCTTCTTGGTTCATATCACTACAAAAGTTATCTCCAATTTTGTGAATTTTGATGCTGGTGGAAGTGCTGGGTAGATAAAGTTACCTACATCGTTACACAAGGTAGTCCAACAAATTCTACAGAAACAAGATCCTGTGACAGAAAGTTGGGTCAGGCAGGGATCATGCGTTTAGGTTATTCTAAGGAAGTAGGTATTTAGTCCAAATATGAGTAGAAGCCAGACGCACCAAGAGAAGGAGGCTGACAAGAAGGGAGGAAGGGGTGAGAAAAAGAGCATCCCAGCCCAGAGAGAGATGCTGCGCACGGAAGTCCCGCTCTCCGTCCTTCATTAAACCCCGACAGGACCAAGAGAGATATTTAGCTCCCCAGCTTGGCTTGCTAGTCTCTTGAAAGTCTTTTAGTTTTTATCCTCTTCCGTGCTCAGTGACTGTTCTGAATCTGTTTCCTCCTTTGTGTTTGTTGAAAGTGTTTCCTTAGTGATAATGGGCATCTCTATGCAGCCTCCCCATCTGTGTCTAGCCGAACCCTTCTGCATCTCCACCATCTATTTTAATCTCTTCCAGAAATCTGTTCTGACGCACTTCTGGACAGCCGTGAGCAGCCCCTCTGGGCACACAGTATTTTCCATGCACATGCAATGTTGTAGGGTATGTTGACACCTCGATGTAACCATCGTTACAGACTCCTGAGGGCAGGAGCTCTGCTGTATAAATCTTCACCTCCTATGGTGCTTGGGCCCTCACTGTGGCCACCACACCCACCCACTAACAAAGATGCTGTCTGCCTTCCAACCTGCTACTCTGTAGGATCTTTTAGCTATTTCAAGCTAATCCGGAGCCCCAGACCCCCATTTTGTGCTTGGCTAGGTGTCTCCAAAGAGAAGTCCCTCTTGCTTGGATGAAAAGCAATGTGAAGAGCAAGTCTTACTGACAGATAATCCTATCATTAAACTTTTAAACCTTTGTAATTATGTTACAGAATGTTTTTATAGAATTTATGGAGCAAAACCAAAGTAACACAGGAAGAGGGGAGTGAGCTCTGCTTGCTGGTTCAGAGCGGAAGCAGACTTCTTTATTTTTTCTTCTGGATTTTTCTTCTCCTTTTCTTCTTTCTCCTCCTCTCTTTTTCTCCTTCTCCGCCCTTTCCTCTCCCTCCCTGCTTCTTATCTTTCTCCTCTTCCTGCTTCTCCTAAGCTCTTGTTCTTTCCTGACAGCTGACCTGAAGATTTATGAAGGAGAAAGCAGATAAATTGAAGACAAATTTTAGTAGATTAAAAGCTTTAAATATTATTATTTCTAATGACAAAGAAATGTATATAGATGGGGTATTCTAAAGCAAATTAAGAGAAATCTGAGAAGGATGTGCTGGGAGAGAGATCAAGAAAGTGTGATTGCATAAAGTCAAATGGCGAACCACTTTCCTATTCATTTCTTTTGGGCAATAAGAGATTATTAAAGATAAGAGGAACAATGCTATGACAGAAAAGATTTAAATATGTACAAAACTTTTACAAAATATGATTAAGTAGAGGGGGAAATTAAACTATCAAGAGGTAGAAAGAATAGGAAATAGAACTTGTTTTAAGAATAAAGTTGTGGATCAGGCAAGCAGTGCTGTGTAACATCAGGATGGACAGGACGGACACGAGGAAGTAGACAGGAGCGTGTTCTCTTGGTGCAGAAAGCAGAGAAAGAGTACACAGAAATCAGCGTGGTGGGAGAGTCTTGCCTTTCAGAGAATGAACTAAAAAGTCCATGCTAGACGCTGTGAGATTGGCTCCAAGGTTTCATAAGGAATAATTAATTTAGCAGGCTGAGTGTGGTACACACGCCTGTAATTCTTGTACTTGGGAATCTGAGGCAGGAGGACTGTTGCAAGTTCAAGACCAGCGTGAACTGCATAATGAGATCCTGTCTCGTCTCAAAAAAAATTAATTTAGTGAAGATTAAAAATCCCCCAATAAATGACTTAGAGAAATAACAAGATGAAATCAACAGGCAAAGAAATGTATTTACATTTAAAATTAGAACATTAAAAATTAAATTACATTTAAAATTAGCTGGAGATCACAGCTGTATTCAATATAAATACAAGGAAAAAACAAATACAGAAGTTTTTTCCCTAAAAGTAACAACTGGAAGAAGAGCATAGTTTATAAAAAGCATAGACTCAAAAGTTAACATGAAAAAACGCTCATTGGATGAACTTTAATTAAGTTACTTAAAGCGTCAAATAAATGGAAAGCATATGGGGCAGCACAAAAGCTCATGTAATACCGGGCTGGATTTGCCACCAAAAGCTAAACAACAGTAGGAGTCGGCCAGCTTTTTTTTTTTGTTAAACACTAGTGTTTGTTCTTAGTCTCATAAGGAGAAACTTAAGAGTATGAAATAAACAAAAATCATTACCGAACTTTTTAAAATGAAATACTAGAAGTTACAGAGACTGACTATATACAGATACACAATGTTATATTTGAATAGGTTATTTTACAACTTTACACATTTAGGAAACTGATTAAAAAGTAATTTTCTACTTTTAATATTCCTTGTTTGTTGGAGATATATAAATAAATTTTAATTGGTAGAGGAAAACTCTTCCTCTGACTGTGAAAAATAGCGATTTTACTTCATTTGTGAAGTAACTCTACTGTCTCTTTCATTCACACAAATCTGTAGTTCTTTGATCTTTGAATAGTGGTGATATATTTCCTAAGTACATAATTTAATCAACAGCTCTATTGGATACTCTATGCCCATTTATTTTATATTTGTATGAGGGGCTTTATTTTTTAAAATTATCCTGCAACCATTTTGGAGATCCCTCTGAGATGCCCAGTTGTGATATATTGGAATAAATTTCATCCTAGAAATGAAGCTCATCACAGGCTTCAAAATTCTGCCAGACAAATCTTTTCTTGGCTTGCTTAGGTAGCTTGAAATCTTTATTGATTTTGTTTCCTAATTAAAATTTTCCTCTTCACTTATTCATCTTTTGTTTTCATTATGTTTTTATTGCTCAATTTGGCCTGAAGATGCCTCTATATTTTATGTTCTTATGTAATAAAATGCAACCTAACCTAGTAGGTAGACTGAGTGAAAGCCCAAGAGTATACTTTTATAGCCCATAGCGGACTCCAGGCCAATCACAGGGCTGTGTGTCAGGCAATCAGGTGGTCAGATGTTCACGTCATGTTCGTATGAGACAAATACCAAGCTGTGATCAGTCAAGGTGATTTTAAATACACTTCAATTTTGTGTCCATAAATGCTATATGCCAATGCATATTGTGGAATGGAGCTCCCTAAATTTCTGATTCTGAAGGCTGCCAGGATTGCAAAATTTTTCTTTGTAATTTTTCTTCAGTTAAACCCTTGAATTTAATTCACCTAATCCTTTTAACAGTTTTGGTTGTATCCCTTTGATGGTATAATTATTGCAAATTTGGTATGTTATCTAATCATTTGGTGATATCTCTAAATGGATTTGTAGCTTATGGAGAGCTATTCTCCCCTGAATCCTAGAATATAGACATTTTGGTTGTGTCTCTTCTTTGATTATTTGCCTCAGATCATTTCAGAATATCATCCTTATAAAGAAGGAGAGCAGCTCTTTAATATCTGCAGTAGTGAGTTTTGGTAATTCTGTATTTACTTTTGACCTATGACTAAAACGGTAGAATTGAAGCTACAAGATATATATATATATATATATATATATATATATATATATATACAAATCAATATATATATTGATTTGTAAGCTATATGCCCACAATCCAGAAGGAACTTTACCTTTCACTGAGTATATAATATTTTCCTCTCTCTAGAATATACTGATAAATTATTTTTAAGAGACATTAAAATATTCTCTTCCAGTTGGCTTATAGAAATAAATAAATGTACATTGAGTGTCTCTATGATTCAAAAAAAATAAGAAATTTGAACCAAAGGTACTTTCAAAATGCCATAATTTTTAAAAAGTAGTCTTACAGAAAATTAACTTAGAAATATTTTAAGAATCAAAGTTCAGGGCTGGGGATTTAGCTCAGCGGCATAAGCACCTGCCTTGCAAGCAGGCAGTCGTGAGTTCGACCCCTGGTACCGATAAAAAGGAAAAAGACAAAAAAAAAAAAAAAAAAAAAAAAAAAAGAATCAAAGTTCACACAATTAAGGTGAATATGACAAAACTAGTTCAATAATTTTGACATAATAAAAATAGCAATATTCTTTCTAGTTTGTCAATTTTAAAAATAGTATGAGAACAATTTAAATTTTATTTGGGAATATTCTTTCTAAATTTACACAAGTGATTGACGATGAAAAATCAAAATGTATATACATTTTAATTAAATTATTATTCTGAAAATATTTTGAATAATATTTTATAGCATGTCAGCTTGATGATAATTCCTAAGGTATGTAATGAACTTAATAAAATATTTAAAATACACAAATAATCTGATATGACATTTGTGCAAAGACAATGCACAAATGGCAATAATGCCTCTGACATTATTTTTGTTTTGTTCTTTCTAAAATTAAAATGTTCTGTCCTAGAAGACGGTGGACAACAGAGAAACAACCTCTCCGAGATTTGCTCTTCAGATGCTGGAAAACAGCAACTGAAAAAGAGGAGAAGGAATGAAGTGAGTTCCTGGGATCCAGAGAGGATCTGAAGCCAGAATTGAAGCCCACGGGCAGAGGAAAGAGGGCGACCTCAATGCAGAGGGAGGTAGCAAGCACCATTTTCTCCGGGAGCCCTCAATTGCTGCACGGGAGGGAGGAGTGGCTTCAGCCGGCAGGCACACAGTGACTACTGGCAACCCCAGAGGCTTCCGTGTAGAAGTGCACCAGTGGAATGGAGCAATGGACAAGTGGACTGCAGGGAATGGTGAATTATTCAGGTTCAGATGTCCCCAGGAGAGGAAGATTAGCCAGGTGCCATCTTGGAGAGAGGCCAAATGAGCTCAGAACTCAGAGCAGTTTCAGGCGGGCTCCATCTAGCAGCTCCCAGGGTCAGGGAGGTGGAACAGAGTTCAAATCAGCAGAGGACAAGGAGCTGCGTTCAAGCTGGGAAGAAACAACAGAGTGTTGACGGTTGAACAAATCATATTCCAGCCTCATAGCCAGACACTCACTTGAACTTTGGTGGAAATAAACACGCAGGTTTGCTGGGATTATCTACTACCTTGCCACAGCAGCAGCAAACAGAAACACCAAATTGTCATCCATGATTTAAAGGCAGATTTACTTAGCATCAACAAACCTGATCAAGATTTATACCTCAAATATCAGGCCCTGATCTTTGGTAGGTTAGGGCTTATATGGAGTTGGCAGGCAGGAAGTATAGAAGCAAAGTGGCTTGTCAACTGGGGACTGGTTTGTATACTGTTCATTATAGTGACCAGCTGCTTCTGGGAAACAGAAGCAGCAACAACTAAAGTAAACTGGAGGTTACCTGGGCAGTGGGGGGCCGTTTTCTGCTGAACTATAAACCTACAACTGCCTTGCAGGAAGCATAAGACTAATGTTGTCGTCAAGGTGCAGAAACATGAGTCTGTCAGACCCATTTTTACCCTTTAGAATATTTCTATTGATGAGTTAATTTTAATTTTATGAATTTTGCTATATTAAACAGTACGTACTTCACAGGAAAAATTTCACAAAAGTAAAGTATTGAGTTTTTATTATTTATTGTATGGTTATAAAAAAATCAAAATTTTCAGCATGGACTAGGTTTTGGTGTACAAAATCTAAAAAATAACATCAGAAATAAATTCTTACCTGAACTAAAATGAATACAAAAAACCCAATCTTTACCTCAATTATCACATCTAAGACAATCTGCACATATGACAATAGCGTATTTCCTGCCCATGCATCGTTTATACTGACAGCACATCTCTAGATTTCCTGGCTCTTTTGTAAAACATACTTGACATCTCAGTTTGGTCTGGAGGTTCTTCTTATATCATACAGAGTGTAGTTAACAGGAACATTAAATAAATTATTACATTCTTAATATGTGTTTTGCATTTAGAATAGACATCACCATTTTTACATCAGCTGTGTACTTGCTTAAAAGATAACACCAGAAATAAATTCATAGATGACCAATGTGAACTACAATGTAAGCACAAAGAAAGTCTACCACAAAAATAAGCTTTGTTTCAACTGTCATGTCCCAGGCAGTCTTCACACATAGCAAATGCAAGTCTCATACAAAAGTATCACTTGCAGTAATAACAAGTATGTTTTTCCCCCTGTAGGCTCTTGGAGGGTACAGTTCACATCTTTTGTTTTCCTGTTGTAGTAGTAGGTCTTTGTGATGCTGCACCTGCCTCTTCCCCTGTCAGCTCACCAATGTACTCCAAAAATTGTTTGCATAGTTTTCTGGGCAGAAATACTTTGTTTGTCCTCTGCTATCAGTGATCTCTTATGAGCTGGAGCTCATATCCTCTGAGAAAATTTATCCATGATATTTTTTCACTTGTTATTTGCTTTGTAGGCTAGCAAATTATTTCTGCCACACATGTTTAGGATCAAGTAAAACACAAGCAGTGGCCAATTCTTTGTGCTTCAAGTGACATCATTCTTGCTGCACGACTCATCAAAAACACCTGTTCCTCCTTTGGTCTTGTTGAAAGTTTCTATCTCAAGCT
Source organism: Cavia porcellus (assembly GCF_034190915.1). Lineage (NCBI taxonomy): Eukaryota > Metazoa > Chordata > Mammalia > Rodentia > Caviidae > Cavia > Cavia porcellus. Next base: position 44,168,169 of record NW_026947493.1, read on the forward strand.
TCCATTTTTTTTGAGGTTTCCCTATCAATATTTCCGTCATGGTGAAATGTTGACCTCAGCAGTACCAGTACAGTTTTCTTTGCCATGCACAAGGCCAATGCTATATCTTTCTTTACCCAAAAATTGTACTACATAATTGTCTGTTTTGAACTTACAACATTTTATTTGGAATTTCTGCTTTATTTCTGTGTACAATTCCCATGCTGGTCAATTTGTGCTACGTTAGCAAATGTAACATCAAATGGACTCGGTAAACCAGTTGTTGAATGTCAAATTACAATTAGTTTGGGGCATGGGAGCAAGAAGTTTGTTTACAAAAATCACTCGGTTTATTACTACACAAACAAGGACCTGATGGCTGAGTCCCAGGATAAATGTCTAGATTGAAAGTGTAATAAATTTCCACATCTACAAGGCTATAAATTTTTATGTCATATTTTGACCCATTGCTTTTCCAGAAGTCATTACATTCATAAAATCAACACAAGAAATCTGTGCTAAGTGCAGAAGACTCATGAGTGCTTTCAGTTCAGCTAGGACGGTGTCATAATATACACATTTTTGAATATGACTATTGGTGCATACAGAAGGTTCTACTTGAATTGAAGCCTTTGTGTATTTCACAGCATCTTATAGCATTGCATCTGTTATAATTTCCAACACCGAACAGCAGTGCTGGCCTTCAGTCCAGTATGTTTCACCCCTGCCAAGGCCTTCACTACATTTTAAGACTTGGTTTTGACACTGGATTGTTCAATTTGGTTGCATTTCCCTTTCACAATATTTCAGCTAGTCAAATATATACTCACAAAAAGAAAACGCATAGAATGAGAAAGAATTATAACCATCAACCCTTCAGAAAAAGGACATATCCAGAACATATAAAGAATTGAAAAACTCAAGCCCCCCAAATTCAAAAACCCTCTCCAAAAATGGGCAGGTGAGATGAGCCCACAGTTCTCAGATGAAGATATACAAATGGCAAATAATACGTGAAGAAATGTTTACCATCACTGGTCATCCGAGAAATGCAAATTAAAACAGCATTGAGATTTCATCTCACTCCAGAAAGAATGGTTACCATCAAGAAATCAACTGATAACAAATGTTGGCGAGGCTGCAGGGGGAAAAGGAACACTGCTCCACTGTTGGTGGGGGTGTAGACTGATTCAACCACTATGGAATCAGTATGGAGAATTCTCAGAAGACTAGGATTGGAAGTTCTATTCAATCCAGTTTTCCCCTCCTAGGTATTTTCCCAGAAAAACCAAAAAGGTCATATCACAGTGATACATGTGCACCCATGTTCATAGCAGCACAATTTGTAATAGCTGAATCTTAGAAACAACCAAGATGCCCATCAATTGCAGAGTGGATGAAAATGTGATATTTTTATATGATGGAATATTACTCAGCTGTAAAAAAGGATGATCTTGAGGCCTTCACCCAAATGGAGACAACTTGAGGCTATCCTCTTTAGTGAAATAAGTAAGAATCATATTTATAAATATCACACTGTGCCTCTAGTATAAAAAGTAATAAGAAATATAAGAGTAATAAAACCCAAAATGTGTAATTGCTATTGTTAAAAAGAGAGGAATAGAAAGTGCTCTAAAGAATATAACTGCATGTATGTTTAAATGTATAGGATTGATAACTATATTACTAAGTTTTTGTTGGATAGTTGAACAGAACTGGTTGAAATCTCACTGTTTGAATCCCCACTTTATAAGCTCCACTTTAGTATCTTGAATAACTATTTGTAAGAGGATGATATATAATTATCAACTAGTGATTTCTTACTGTTTGTTTTGAAATTATGTATTATTTCTACCCTGTTTCTGTTTTTTTCTTTAAATAAAAAAAGTATATATACTCACATTTCTGTTTTCTTTGTCATGTGAGTCAAAGGGGTCTGTGCTCCCTCTGTCTATATCATTCAATTCTTGCTCCATCTCACTATCACAGGATCTTTGGCTAACAAGGTCAACACCAAAGTCGTCATCATCATCATTATCATCCACCCACACAACTCTTGTTATAAAAGCATGTGTTTTACAGTAATGGATCACCTTCATCATTCATATATGAGAAATCTGATGATTCACTTTTGATTTCTTCCAGTACTTGTAAATCTGATCTTTGATGCACCATTGTTCTGAGCTGGGCTATTTCTACTAGAAAAATCAAAGAAACTTTTTTTTTAAACAAATTCTGGAATGGGGTGACTCTATTGGATCCTGTGTGATACTCGGGTAAACATATGCAAACTCAGTTAGACAGAGCATAACTGTGGACCCAAACCCCATTTTGACACTTTTGCACACATGCACACTCCTCGTCCTCTTCACAGTTTCCAAAAGTTCATGTAGTCTTCCTTTGGCCTCTGGCCTTGTTTCTAGTCTCTTCTTCTTCCCTATTTCTTTATTTTTTTCCCCAAACTTCTTTTCAATGTTTTCCTAAGGGAAAAATTGACATATTGAGGACATATTTACTGTATACAATATTCTGTTTTGTTTTAGATTTTGTTATATAACCACAATTCTAGTTCATACAATTAAAGGTGGCAATTAATAGTAACAGTTTATCATTTTCTGTGTTTGATTCTGTCATTATTACTTGTACTACTTTAGTCAAGGTAGTATAATTGTTCTAATCAGTTGATATTCCTGTATGCCAACGCTGAGACTGCCTTTGGGTTATAAATAAAACTACAGACCAATGCCAAGAACCAGGGGATAGACCGAATTGGCAGCAACTTCTCATACCCAATAAATCGAAGTGGTAGAATCTTGCAACAGATTCAAAACCCAAAAGCCATACATATATACCTGGAAGACGTCTCTGATAAAGTCATTTTGATGGTTGATATTAACAATAAAGCTACCTGCCATAAGCAATTTACAAGCATCAATGCAGGAATTAATTTTAAAACTAGAAGACAAGAAGACATGAAAGCAAGAGCTCTCCAAAGGCAAACGCAGGTACCAGTGAGGTGAAAGCCACCCACCTGGAATCTCTAAAGTGATAATGACAAAAGTAACAAAGCAGATCAATGTGGCTATAGAAAAAATGAAATCAGAACTATGTCTCAAATAACTACAAAGATGGTGACCATACCAGATAGAGATAAAAAAAATTGAACAATTTGAGAAATGATGTAAATTATGAATGCCCAACAAGGAAAGAAATGTAATCCATGATACAGATTCAAATATCCTGGAGATTAAAAATTCCATTGAAAGAATAGGGAGTAGAATTAGCCAATGTGAAGAGAATCTCGGATATAGAAGACAGGGTTTTGGTTAATGATCATGAAAAAAAAAAAAGATGTCTTCAAAATAGCAAGAGATGACAAAAAAAAAAAAAATCCAAGAGCTGCTAGATGATGCTAACAAAAATAACATAAGATTTCACAGAGTCAATGAAAAGCAGAATATATCACAAATGACATAAAAATCTTGTTCACAGCAGTAATGGCAGAAATCTTCCCAAGTATAGAGAAAGAATTTGACACACACATAAAAAAGGCATATAGGACTCAAACTAGCCATGATTAAAAGAAAAACTATGCCAAGATATATAATAGTCAATATTGCCAAAATTCAACAAAATATCAGGTTATTAAAAGCTGTTAATGAAAAGAGATAAATCATTTATAAAGGAAAGTCCATCAGAATTACAGTAGACTTCTCAACAAAAATCCTCAAGTCAAAGAGAGCTTACAGTGAAGTATTTTAAGCAACTCCTTAAACAACCTCCAATCCAGACATATGTACCCCGCAAAACTAACTTTCAAATTTTATGATGAAATTATACTTCTGTGATAAAGAACACCCAAAGAAATTTATGACCACAAAACCAGCAGTTCAAAATGTTTGGTAGGACATTCTAGAAAGTGATAATGAGACTACAACTCCATGGACCTCAAAAGAATGTATGCAACAGGCAAGGTAAGTAATCAAACAGAGGGAAAAGAAAGTGAACCAACAGGAAAATAACATGACAAGAATAAGTCACGACGTATTAACTATAACCATCAATGTAAATGGTTTCAATAGATCAAGAATTGAAATTGATCGTGTTGCATAAAAGAAACACATTGAGCTCAAAAAGAAATTCATAGACTGAAAGACAAAGGATGGAAACAGTACTCCATGTGACAGGACCCCAGAGAAAAGCAGGGGAAGCTATTATATTTGCAGACAAAGTGAATTTCAAGCCAAGATTAATCAAGAGAGATGAAGAAGGTCACAAAGGAGACAATCTAAGAGAAAGAGACCACAACCACACACACACACACACACACACACACACACACACACACACACACCCCAAATACCAGTTCACACAGCCATATACAACAAACATTAATAGACATGAAAAATCAAATAAGCACTAATATATTGAAGTGGGTAACTTCAGTACCCCACTGTCACAAATAGACAAATCAATTAGACAAAAATCAACAAAGAAATATCAGAACTGAACTTAATTTTTTAACGAATGGACTTGGCAGATGTTACAGGGTGTCCCACCCCACAACATCAGAATACAAATTCTTCTCAGTAGCACATGGATATTCTCCAAAGTAGATCACACTCTAGCTGACAAAATATGCTTAAGAAAGTACAAGAGAATAGAAACAATTTTTTCATATTATAAAATCATAGTGCAATTAAATTAGAAATCACTGTCAAAAGAAACCACAAATACTTCATAGACACATGGAAATTAAATAACACCCTCTGAGCAACTAGTGAGCCATATCAAAATGAAGAATGAATCAGGCACTTTCTACAATTAAATGGTAATGGAAATGTAACATACTGAACTTATGGGACACATTGAAAGTACTCCTATGAGGGAACTTTATTGCAGCGAATTACTATATCAGAAAAGCATGGAAGGCTCAAATAAACAAAGTAATGTTGATAAAAAGGAAAAAGGAGCAAGTCAAGCCCAATGTTCATACAAGAAAAGAGATAATAAAAATTAGAGCAGAAATTAATGCAGCTGAGACTAAGAAAACAATACAATGAATCAATCATTTCAAAGAGTTGTTTCTTTGAAAAACTGAATAAAATTGACAAACTTTTAGGCAACCTTATCAAAAAAGGAAAGAAATGACAGTGCAAATGGAAAAAATGTGAGTTGGTTATTGTTACAGGTTAAGAACTGGTGGTCAACTTAATGCCAGCTGGATTACATCAGCATGGCATTGAGCGAAGATGCTCCACCTGAGGATAGTTGCCAGCATAAATAGGTGGAGAAGAAGAGACGTGTTCCATCAACATACCTTATAGATCTAGAGAAATCACTCCTAAAATTCATCTGGAACCAGAAGAGGCCTAGAATAGCAAAGGCAATTCTAAGCAGCAAAGGCAAGGCAGAAGGCATCACAATCCCTGACTTGAAGTTATACTACAAAGCGACAGTAGTAAAATCAACATGGTACTGGAATCAAAACAGAGCAGAGGATCAATGGAATAGATTAGAAGATACAACCACAACTACAAACACACTCAAGTACCTTATCTTTGATAAAGGAGCCAAGCAGGTTCACTGGAAAAACGACAGTCTTTTTAATAAATGGTGTTGGAAAAACTGGCTCTCCATTTGCTGAAAACTAAAACTCGACCCAAGCCGATCACCATGTAATAAATTAAAATCTAAATGGATCAAAGATCTGAATATTAAAACAGAAACACTAAATCTATTGGAAGACAAATTAGGTAGAAACCTTGAAGACATAGGGGTAGGTAGAGAATTCATGAACAGGACTCAAACTGCACGGGAAATACTTCTCAGAATCAATAACTGGGACCACATATTATTAAAAAGTTTCTGTAAATAAAAAAAAAAATCTCCAGCATAGTGAAAAGAAAACCCACAAACTGGAAAAAGATCTTAGTAAACTCCGCCTCAGACAAGGGACTTTTGTCTAAAACATATAAAGAATTAAAAAAAAACTCAGACCCCCAAAATTCAAAGACCCAACCCAAAAATGGGCATCTGAGATGAATACACACTTCTCAGAGGAAGAAATACAAATGGCAAATAAATACATGAAAAAATGTTCGTCATCATTGGTCATTAGGAAAATGCAAATTAAAACCACACTGAGATTCCTTCTCACTCCTGAAAGAATGGCTAGGATCACGAAAACCAACAACAACAAGTGCTGGAGAGGCTGTGGGGAAAAAGGAACTCTCCTACACTGTTGGTGGGAGTGTAGACTGGTACAACCTTTGTGGAGGTCAGTCTGGCGATTTCTCAAAAAGCTGGGATGGAAGTCCCATTTGTTCCAGCTATTCCACTTCTAGGCATATTCCCAGAAGAACTGAAAGCATTATACCATAGTGATATATGCGCACCTATGTTTATAGCAGCACAATTTGAAATCGCCAGATCTTGGAAACAACCCAAGTGTCCATCAACTGAGGAATGGATAAAAAGTTGTGATATTTCTATACAATGGAGTACTACTCAGCTATAAAGAAGGATCACATTGAGGTATTTATCAATAAATGGGTGCAGCTTGAAACCATACTCATAAGTGAAATAAATCAAACTCGTATCTGTGAACACCGAATAGTTTCCCTAGTGTAAGAAATGATTCAAATATATAAAAGTATGTGGTAACCATGATTCCCCATTATGTGGCCTTGAAGCCTTATAAAGTTTTCACTCATTAATTGGAATGGCTTTATTTTAGACTATTTGATATTATGGCTTGTGATTCAATGAACAGCTATTTTGAAGAAAACAAGACATCATAATAGCTAGTGCTGATTTAATACCATCTTGTTTTGAAGCTGCACCAAACTATGGTTCTTCTGTCTCCATTGATTTTATCATGTTGTATCTTGCTGGATTTTATCATATGTGGTAACAAAACAAAATTTTTGTTTGTGCCTAAACAAAAATTGTTATAGGCAAAGAGACAATATAGAAACCATTGTTCATTTTTCTGTTAGCTGGTTCTAAATACTCTGCAATGCTTTCATCCACTTGAATGGTATAACACTGTCTTGATATGTTTGATGCTATAGCATATGAAGTTATATTCAAATATTTCAAGGAAAAAGACACTATGGTAACTACTATTAAGTTGGGATATTTGGTGGTGAAGCACTAGGTTGCTGAAAGTGTCATGCTTTAACCTGTATTGTTATGTTGTTATGCCTCCTTTTATTTCAACCTCTCCCTTATTCATTAAAAAATTATTTAATTTTTTAAATTTCTTTTTTAAACTAAGGGGAAAAATCAAAAAAACTAGCAGGATATATTATAGTAACTTTTTTGATTTCCTCTTAACTTTAAGTCCTGTAATACCCCCGTTATCTTGTTTTGACTGATTAGACTATTCTACTCTGTATGAAAGTATCAAGTATCAGAGTATAGGCAACTACTTTGAAGGCAATAAGATTCACTATGATGCCCATTCTGGTTTGACTATTACCCTCTTTTGAGGTTCTGTAAGATTTACAATGTTTAGTTTTATTGGTCTTGTTCTCTACTGTTTTGTTCAACTTTATAATACCTAATGAGATAGACAATTCTTTTTAAGGAAGCAAGAGGAATTATGGTAACCATTGTTGATAACCCTGCACTCTGTTTTTACATCATGTGTTATGTCTATCCTTGGTTTTGACTGACAGCTTTGTTTTATCATGCTTGATTTTATTCTCTTACAAAAAAAAGTAGTAAGATCTAAGGGGGCAATAAAACCCAAAATGTGTAAATTTTGTTGTAATAAAGAGAGGGGGGGAAAACGTGCCCTAAAGGATACAACAGCAAGGGTGTTTAGGTGTGTTAAATAGATGACCATATTAATATTTTTGATTGGATTACTGAACACAACTATTTGCAGTCTCACTGTTCGAATGTTCACTTTGTATGCTTTGATCCTGTGACCTGAAACACCATTTCTAAGATGATAGCGTGTAATCTATTAACTGGTGATAGCTTACTTTTTTTTTTTTTGTAGTTCTGTATTACTTGAACCTTACACTGTTTTGTTTTGTTCTGCTTTTTTTCTCTTTTTCCTTTTAAATAAAAAAAAAAAAAAAAAGGGAGGTGTTGAGGGTTGAGGCGTTAAGGAGGCATTGTGGGTTCTCCCATGAGTTGCTGTATGAGCTGTTGGTTTTCCTGGAGAAGTTTTCGTCCTCACATCAAGCATTGCTTCCTGGCTCTGGAGGGGAAGACATGTGCTGCTTGGTCTCCAGGGTGAACTCGTCACACTGCTTCCTGGCATGTACCCGACTGTGCTTGTCCTCAGAGGAGCTTGGAGCCTCAGGACGGCTGTAGCGCCTTTCAAGATAGCCCTGGTCTTTGTTATGAGTGTGACTTCTCAGCTCCAGTGTAGAACCCTCATCCCAACCAGCACAACTCCTTCATCCTGCTGGCATAGACTTTCTGGCTTCCACCGCTGACTCTTGGGTCTTCCCAGCACGGACCCATAAAAGTGACTGGCGTGAGTCCTTCTTGTGGGCTCTGGGCCTCCAGTTGGACTCGTGGGAGGCATTGTCCTGAGCTCTGGGTTTTTATCTGGACTCATGTGGAACATTGCCATGGGGTTTAGGCTGTTGACTAAATAATCTATGTCTTTGGTGTTGCGGATAGATTTCCTGCATTTCCCTGTGTTAACTTCCGGTGCCCATTATAAAAATATTATAAACTCCATGTCCTAATCCTAATTGTTCTCTGTGTACAACCCCTGACTACAATAGTTTATGCTCTTAGTTCAGGGAAAAGAAAGGTTTGATCTAATATCAATTGGAGAAATTTTTATGACCATATCTTATACCCTAACAACCATTTAAAAAGAACAACATGTAATGTATTAACTATTGTCATTCTCTTATTATTATGTTATCACATTTTCTTTAACTTTTTCTATAAAATAAAAAAGGAAATGAATCACAATGGTTTGCAGTTATTTTGTCTAACATACTAGAAATAATTAAGTTTTTTGAATCTATATTACTTTTGATGAAATTGTTAAATCAAAAGAGGTGATTCTTAGTATTTCAGAAATTGTACTCTATCTGGGACATTCTAAGAGATTTTTTCAGTGTCCTTGGTTCTGTGATATATTTCTATATATCAGAGTCGTGGTATTATTTTGCAAGACTAATAACATTAGACATTAACAATGTCTTTGTTGATTCGGTGTTGCTATAATAGAATACCTAAGTCTGAGTAATTTATAAACAGCAGAAGTTATTTGGTTTATGCTTCTGGAGGCCAATAAGTGCAAAAGTAAGGCACTGGCATCTGTCAAGGCCTTCACACTACATCATCCCAGGAACAAGGCCAAAGGATAAGACAGTGTGAGAACAGAAATAAATTCCATCCTTCAGAAACCTACTCCTGAGCAGTCTGACTCCAGCCACAATGGCATTAATCCATTAAATGAGGACAGTCTTCATGGCTAATCACTGCTTTGTGGTCCCATCTCTTAATACCATCACAATGGAAATTAAATCTCATCATAGATTTGGGAGAGGACATTTACAGCATAGCAAATTGTAAAGTGTAATTATTATTTAAAAGCTTATTGGTCATAGCTAACCTTAGTTTAAATCTAGGATCTTCTAGCCAGTGGGTCCCAATTGGAGATTTACATCAGATATGTGCACAGAGTTTTATGAAGATACTTAGACAATATTCCAGATTTAATGAATATCTTGATAACCTTGAAATATTTTAGCATATGATACATATGTATATGTATGTATATATATATATGTATATATATAATACTTCAGCATTATTATGTTATATATCAAACTTCTTTCTGAAGAATATGTTCATTTAATGTTATAAATAATTTTACGCACAACATTTACTGACCTCCTTGAAAATAGGTTTAATCATGTTTTTTAAGACATGTTTCTTGGAATGGATTTTATTATCTTGCTTTTAATTGTCAACAAATTTTCTCATCAGTTGGTTTAGTCTTACTGGAACTCATGTCAGATTTTTCACATTTGAAAATTATCAGTAATAAATTAACCGCAATATTCTAATCTCTTCCTATCTACAGATAACTTTTGTTTTTTATTCTGATATTTTCCTGTCAACACTTTTAAAAATCATCAACACTGAACTGAAGACGATTTGAGCTAAATAAAATAGACTCAGAAAGACAAGTATGTTTTCTCACACATGTGAAATCTAGGAAAAATAATCACCACAAGAAAATAGAAAGAAAAGTATTAGAGGAGAGGAAGGAAACTAGAGGGAGAGGTCACAAGGAGGCAATGGGGAGGCTGAATATGATTAAAGTACATTATATGCATGTATTAAAATGTTAAATAAAATCATTAAATACTAAATTTGATTCTCCTTTCAACACAGAGCATGACTTGTTATTTCCCAGATGCCTGACGTAAAAATCCTTATCTTGTTCACATTTCTTTCTTGTTTTCTTACCCCACAGTTTTCCATATTACTTGGTCTTCTATTCCCTTTCTCCCTTGTTTGGAAACTATTTTGTTATTTCATTTCTCATGTCTCCTATTCCCAAAGATTAGCTTGTTTACTTATTTTCTGTACCTCTTATTTCTAATCAAAGGTATTTCTCATTCTATCACTGCTTTTCTGGTCTATCTTTTCAACTGCCACCCAAATGTTTAACTTTTTGCCTCCTGTACTAACCTCTGAACTACTCTCCTATGTGGGGTGCTCCTGTCTGTGTGTACTCCACTCACGTGTACATATTTCCCTTCAGTGAGAATGCTTTAGTCCATCATGACAAAACTCTTGTTTGCCCATAATGTATTTATAACTATCTTATCTGCTTGATGTAGCAGAAAATATGCTTGCAAAATTTTTCATAAAATTTTATTTAAGGAGAAAAAGAAAAAAAAAACAGAAAAAGAGTACAAGTTATACAGAATTTTAAAAAAATAAACAGTAGAAAATCACTAGTTAATAGATTACATATTGTCATCTTAGAAATAGTTGTTCAAGTAACAAAATTAAAGAATATAAAGTGGACATTCAAATACTGAGACTGCAAATAGTTCTGTTCAATGAGCCAGCAAAAACTCAGTAATATGGTTATCTATCTTATATGCTTAAATATACATGCAGTTATATCCTTTAGAGCACTGTCTTTTCCTCTCTTTTTTAAAATGACATTTACACATTTTGGGTTTTATTACTTTCTCAGTCCTTATTATTTTTTTTAAAGAGAATAAAACCAACAAACAGAGTCAGTCAAATCAAAGGGATGGACATAGTACATAATGTAAAAACAGAATACAGGATGATCAACAATGGTTACCATAATGCCTCTTGATATCTTAAAAAGAATTGCTTATATCATCAGTTATAATAAAATTGAATAAAACAATACAGAACAAAACCAATAAAACCAAAACATTGGAGACATTACAGGACTTCAAAAGAAGTTAATAGTCAAACTAGACTGGCATCATAGTGAATCTTATTGTCTTCACAGTTGTTGCCTTTACTCTCAAACTTGGTTCTATCAAGCAAAACAAGAATAGAGTAAAATCAGTCAAAACAAGATGGTGAGAACAATACAGGGTTTCAAATCAAGTTAATAGGGAATCAAAGGGGGTTACTATAATATATCCTGCTATTTTTATTTATTTTTCCCTTAATTAAAAAGATAAAAATAAAAAATAAATAATAAATAATAAAAAGTAGATTGAGATAAAAGAGGACATAACAACAAAACAGCACAGGTCAGAACATAACCACTTAAGTAAAATAGTGTTTCACCACAAGATATCCCAGACATAAAGTAGTTACCATGGTGTCTCTTTCCTTGAAATCTTTGAGAATAACTTCATATACTGTAGCATCAAACATATCAAGACATTGTAAAACCATTCAAGAGAATGACAGTATTACAGGGTATTTAGAACCAACTAACAGAAAGTAAACAATGGTTTCTGTATTATCTCCTTGTCTATAAAAGTTTTTGTTTATATTATCACATATAATAAAATTCAATAAGATACAACATGTTAAGACTGATGGAGAGAGAAGAACAAAAGCTTGATGGGACTTCAAAACAAGATGATATTAAATCAGCACTAGCTATTATGATGTCTTATTTTCTTCAAAAGAGCTGTTCACTCCATCCAACCTTCTCTGCCTCATTTCTGTTGAGCTCTTTTTCTGTCATTAGTTGTCACTTTGTCTTCTTCACTTTGCTTTCTGCTCCATTCGTTGTGGCCTCTCTGCCACTGTTTCTGGAATCTTGGTATTTTTCTCTTTTAGAATGTCCTGCAATATTCTCTAGTTGAATTGGTGGTTGCAAATTCCCCTAGTTCCTCTTTATCCTGGAAGCACCTTGTTTCTCCATTAATTTCTAGGGACAGTTGTGCAGGATATATTAATCTTGGCTAGAGGTTATTATCTTTCAAAGCTTGAATTATTTCCCCCCATGCTCTTCATGATTTGATGGTTTGTGCCAAGAAGTCTGCTAATTCTGATGGGTGTTCCCTGTAAGTGATCTGTTTCTTGTCTCTGACATCTTTTAATTCTGTTCTTATATTGCATTTCTGGAATTTTGATTATTATATGCCTGGATGTAGTTCTGATTGGGTTGTAGGTTGGTGGGGTCCTGTATGCCTCATAGATCTGACTATCTTTACCTTTTCCCATATTAGGGAAGTTCTCCTTGATTATTTCTGTGAATAGCCTTTGCAGTTCATTTGTTTGTATCCCTGCTTCTTCCTTTACATTCTTAATTCTTAAGTTATAGATCCTCTTATCATCTTCTAGCCTTTGTATTGTTACTGCTTGTTTCCTTGTTATTTTTAAGAAGTTTTTCCTTTCATGCTCCCACATTACAAATCTGTCCTCCAGTTCAGATAATCTATCCTTAGTTTCTTTCAAGCTGTTATGCCAGCTTTCAATAGAGTTTTAATAAAGTTTTTAGTTGCCTGGTAATCTCTTTGAACCTGCTTCATGTATTCTGTGTTTTCTCTATTTTCTACATCAAACAATTCTCCCCTTTTCTTCTGTTCTTCCATTCCACCATCTGTTTTTTCTTGGGAGGTGCTTAGCATTTCTTTAACTATTCTACTTATATCTTGCTTTACTAAGTTAAATACTTCACTTTTGAACTCATCTATGAGGTCCAAAGATATCGCTTTATGTCTATTGTTGTGATGCCTGATATTGTATGTTTTCTGTTCTTATTCTCCTTTGCATTTACCTTTCCTGGATCAGTGTTGTTAGGATTTGGGACTGAGGACCCTTTCTTGTTGCTCCCTCTTCCCATACTTTTTGTTCCTTCCACACAAGCATATATAGGAAGCCCAGTTTCTTTCTTCATTGGTTACAGTTTGTTTGAATCACACCAGCTAAGTGTTCCCACCCACTAAAGTGTACTAGGGAGACACAGACCTGGGCAGCCTATTGGGGGCCTGCCCCTCCAGGTCAGTCAGCCTGCTGAAGGCTTCACTGCATTAGGGTGCACTGCCAGGCGCAGGGATCTGGTTTGGGCTAGCCTACTGGGTCTTAGTCGCAGCTCCCCACCAATCCCACTTGAGAGGGGAATATGTGACTGACGTCATTTCAGCAGCCTATTCCGGCTAGTCTGCCCGGTCCCAGAATGTCCTCTTTTGGAGCCTCCTAGTCTATGGAAGGGTCCTCATTCCTCTCACTCACCACAGGTGGATGCAGGTCTCCCCACCAGCTCTGCTCTCAATTTGGTTTGCCAATTCCCGCTCTCAGAGCTTTTGCATCTCTATCCCTGCTGTGCTGATTCAGATGCAGCAGCAGCAGCAGGAAATTCAAGCTACAAGTTTCCAGAGGTGTGGGTTCCAGCTTCAGCACTGAGACTTTAGCTGTTCCAGTTGTAGCACCGGGATTGTATTTCCAGTTGGCTTCTCTCAGCTTAGTTTATTCCTGGGTTGGCAGGGTATATCTCCCCCTGCTTAGGACTCCCCACATCGCACCATTCCTGGAATCTAAGCTGGCTATCTCAGAGAGCCTCCGTAGCTGCTGTTATCTATCCACCATGTTCTCCCAGAAGTGAACAGGTGATTTCTTACTGATATTTTTTTGAAATTCTGTATTATTTCTAAAGTTTTTCAATTTTTCTTTTTTTCTCTGCCACCAAGAAGTCCTTCTCTTGTTTTCTTCCTTTAGCAAGCAAATAACCTTTAGACTTAGGCTTGACATTCTCTTGACCTGGAATCCAAACCAAATGCAGCCCCGCTTGCAAAATTTTATTGAATTGTTTTTTAGTTGTGCTGTGGAAATGAGATTCTCAAACTGAAAATCAACCCAGTGCTTCCTTAACTGCTTTAAGTGCTTTTCTGAATTAAATGAAAGCATCGAATATCCAACCAAAAATCCAACCTCTGCTGCATAAAGAATCTCATAGCATAGTCACCTGTCTTAGGCTTCTTTATTGAATTGTATTTGACATACACAACTTGGCTTTGAACTCACAGCTGCAAGATCTCTTTCTAGGAAAGAGGAAAAATCAACCAACCAACCAATCAACCAAACAAACAAACAGATCCAAGCTGGGTATCAGGTTCAAAAAAGCAAGCCCTGTGTTCTGGGTTAAGTTGGTCTCAACTGATGGAAGAAATAGTTTTCAGAACTGCTTGGGAAGCATACATATTACCATTGGGACTGAGAAAGACTTCAGTAGCTGTTTTCAATCTGTGCATTTTGATAACTCCAAAGACAAATTCTCCAAATGAAGAAAACATCAAATTTTTTTTCTTTTTCTTTTTCTTTCTTTCTTTTTTTTTTTTTTTTTTTTTTTTTTTTTTGGTGCCAGGAATTGAACTCAGAAAACATCAGTCTTACTTATGGGGAAATCCTTGAATAATGGATACCCATCTTATAGTTATGCTGGATATGTGACTTATCCATTGCACAACAATTTCTAACCCTCCCCTAACCTCTCTCTCTCTTAAACATCCCATCCTCAGTTATGTTGAAAGTATTTATACAATTGGGAATTTTTCTAAACAAATACATCCCAAATTTTGTTGCACATTAGATTCACTTGGCAGCTTTTAGAAATCCTAAACAGACTATCTGGGGAGAGAGACAGGTATTTCTATGTTATAAACATTTTCAGATGATTCCAAGATGCAGAAAACAATTTTAAAAGTAATTTATCCATGTCAACTGACTTAGTGCAACACTGTGAGGTAGTATTATTACTATCTTTATTTATCCAATAAATATATTGTTGATAAATTTCAAAATGCCAGGAATGTGCCAAGCACTAGAGATATAGTAATGAATAAATTAGATAAAAGTCCCTGTTCTAATGTATCTCTCTTTAGATTAAATTTTACAGATGACCTACATGAGGCTAGGAAGGTAGAAAATTCTCGAAGGTATCACTGGTAGTAAATGATTGGGCCAAGATTTGGAATCAGGCAACCTCAGAATTCAGCCTGTTGACCTCTATATCTTCCTGGCTCTCCTTCATGGCCCTCCAGGATCCTGGCACAAGGTAATGGCTCCATTCCAGCTTTGGTGACCTCACCTTGGAGCTGCATACTGCTGACCATGCTTTTCTTTTCTCACACATTCTCATACAGCAGCTTCAAGGACATCATTCTCTACCAGTTCTCATCTTACTTCTCTGGCTGCTCTTTCTCACTTTGCCTTTTCTACTGCCTGATATCCAACACTGGCTTTTCAGAAATCCTGCTGCATCCCTTCTTTTCCTCACTCTTCATAATATTATCTCTTTACTGTCTTAACTCCTGGCATCGAATTGCATTTCTGATCCTGCTTATCCAAATGGCTTTCCCCATTGCTTGAACTAGGTCCACCTTGTCTGCTACATATTCTCACAAGGCCCTTTACTTTTCCTGAAACGCATCCAGAGTCAGCACTGAAAAATGTCTGTGTGTGTTCCCTCTAATTTGCAGCACAGGTACCTTGTCTCAGTAAACATTTCTCAAGAAAATGAGAATGAGAATGGTGATTCTCCAATATCAGTGTTTTTCAAAGTTTTGTTGTGTTGGTATCCGGATTAAACTATCTTAAGATGTTTGTGAAAAATGCAAAACAGCTGAGTCAGAATGTGTGAAAATAGAGACCAGGAATCTTATTTCTTTCCTAGTAATGACCATTAACTATTTACTTATCAGTTTGATAGTCATCTTTGAGGCCATCTCCACCATTTTTCTCACATCGACTGATGACCTGTCTTGATCAATATTACTTCTAAGGCCTACTCACCGCTACTTTTCTTCTCATCTCTGACCTGCTTATATGCATCACGCATTTGGTTTCTTCTTTCCAGTCTCTTCCCTGAGGTGTTACTACTGTTTCCTTTCTGCAGGGCCCATAAACTTTCCAAGCAATTTCTCCAAAATTCAAAATATAATCATATTACTGTCTTAGTTCCCCATTGCTAGGACAACCTTACACCCACAATTTAGAGAAGAAGTTTATTTTGGCTCACAGTTTTAGTCCATGGTTGGCTAGCTTCAAGGAAGAAATGGCACAGTGAAAGGGCATGGCAGAGAAAAGTTGTTTAAATCGCAGTAGCCAAGAAACAGAATGTGAAGGAAAAAGTGAGGACAAAAATGTACCCTTCCAGGTCACACTTCTATGTACCCCTCTCCTACTATGACTCAACTCCTAAGAGCATTCAGCTACCACAGTCACCAATGAATGAATCCACAAATGAGTATAGAGCCCCTATGATCCAATTGCCGTTTGTACAAATTAGATCTGTGTGCAAGGATGAGGGGGGAAGATTTTAGATTTAAATAACAACATTCTCCTTTGCTTGAAATTATCTAGTATTTTCCCCAAGGCATAACTCTTCAGAGATGATAATGGTAGATTTGGGGCAGACATCATTTCAAGGAAGGAGTGGCCGATTAAGTCATACTTTGTGGAGAATCCAAATAAGACCTGGAAATAAGCCATTGGTTTCAGTAGACAGGAAGACAATGGAATCCAGATTTTGGATTATGTAAAATTCTGTGTTACATATAGATTGTGTTGCCTGGAACACACCTCTGATAATGTGTTCTTGACTATTACCACTTAGAATTATCAATCTATCCCAGATCACATGGTTTGGTCAAGCCAGTTCCCAGTATTCATTTCACATGTTACAGGTGACAATTCTTCATCTTTAATATTCTTTTAAAATTGTCTTCCATGGAATTGTATTTGCCCTGTCACTTTCCCCTAGCCACTGTTTATTGCTCCCTTCTCCTCCCTGTCTTAACATAGAAATACTCCATTATTCAGTCCTTGGTAATTTCTTATTTACATTCAGTATCCTCTTGATGACTCATCCAGCTTTACAGTTGAAAACACCATCTATACGGTGATAATTTCCATATTTATATCTGTAGCTCAGAATTTTTTCCTGAACTCCAGATTCCTAAAGTCAACTCTATTTGTTATCTCTATTTGGGTAATAATAGTTATAATAAAATTAACATCCAAAGCAGAATGTATGACTCCATCTTTGCACTATAATCTTCCAAACCCATTTCTTCTATAGAAGTTCTAATAGTGGTAATGGCAATTACATTCTTCTGGTTGCTCAGATAAAAAATACTATCTTTGACCACTCTTACTCTGAGCACATTGAATCTGCTAGAAAATCTTGTGAGCTCTACTCTTTAAAGTATTTCTAGGATGCAACCACTCTGACCACTTATATTGCCCAGTGTGAGCTCACCCTGTCTATCGCTTAGATTGCTGCCACCTTCTCAGTGTTCTCTCCGTATCTTTCAGACTCCTCTGTAGTCTCTTCTCACCCCAGAGGCCAGAGTGGTCCTTTGTAGATACAAATTCAATTGTCCTTGTATGGCTTTTCACTTAACTCATGGTAAAATCTGAACTTCTTATAATGGCCCATGTAATTTAGTTCCCGAGTAACCTCTCTGACCTCCTTTCTGACTATAGTATTCCTTTTCTTACTCACTAAGCACTTGTGTGACTGGAAAAATAATGCTTGGCCAAATGTCCCATGTCCAAATCTCAGAATCTACGAATGTCATACTTGGATTTTTTAAGTTTTAAAGATACTAAAATTCAACAAAACAAAATAGGACAAAGCCATTCAAAACAAAGCAGCAAAATTGCTACAGAACTTAAAAGAATGCTAAGAAAACAATTACTATAATGTATCTTGTTATCTTCATAATAGTTGTCCATTCCATCAGGTATAGCAAAATCAAACCAAAACCAAAACAGAATTAAACCAATCAAAGCAGAATATTGAATAAAGCAAAACAATCAGAACAAAGCAAAACAGTGAGAACAATATTGGATTTCAAAGACAAGACAGATAAAAATCCCCCATATTGCTATATTGCATAGGGTCATCCTCCTAAGAGATACTCAGACTGCTGGCCACAGGCCTGAAAAGTCAGCCAGACAATACAAGCATTTAGTTGCTTTATGTACCTTAGTTGCTATCAATTCAGCCTGTCCTCTGAATCAGCAGGTTGCGTGGGGGGCAGGGGTAGATTCTCAGTCCAAGCACCAGTAGGCTCATGAGAGGTGCTAACTTTTATCTTGCTGGAACCCATGCGGCTTGCATGGCTTACCAGAAAAGCTGGCTAGTTGGCTTCTTGTTGGATCCTCCCAGTCCCAGCGGGCGGATTCTCAGGACCGATTCTCTTCCGGGAAGCCGCATGACCTGCATGATTTACCAGAAAGGCTGGCTAGTTGGCTTCTTGTTGGATCCTTCCAGTTGCAGAATAAATATCTTATAGAGCAAAAGGGCCTTAAAGAATTTGAGATGCAGACATTATCCTAAAGCATTTAGGTGAATGTCCTGGTGAGTTTGGATGCTGTAACAGAATACGATAAAATGATTAACTTAAAAAATAGTAATTTATTCCTCATAGTTATAGTTCTGTACACTGAGAATTTCAAAATCAAGGTGTTGGCAAATTTGCTATCTACAAATTTTACCTGGGTGTTTTACTTGGTTAGCAGATGAATGTTTTCTCATGGTATGTTGTCAGCATACAGTAAAAATATCATCTCTCTTCTGTAACTTCTTATAAGATATTCCCACTCATGAGGGCACTACCTCCATGATCTAATTATCTGCCAAAGGCTCTGTCTCCAAATACCATCACAGTAGGAATTTAAGCTTTAATATACACATTTTTGGAGGAAGGGAGACACAACATTCAATCCAAATAAATGAGGCCCTAATGTAATCACGTTTCTTTATAAGACAGAAGATAAAATCGAGTAGCTAGAGATGTCATGATAAAAACTATTCTTTCTCTTAATGAATCTCTTTGAGTTTTATGGATTATCTTGTCTATTCCTTTCTGTTCCTAAATATTGACAGACCATAAACATTCTAGGATTTTATTAGATATAGATAAAATAATTTCACATTTTGGAAACAAAAGGCATTTTCTCCGAAAGTATTAATGTTATTTTTATTTCTCTGTGATTTCTCCATAGTAATGTACTCGGGTTTTGATTGCACAGTATATGACATTTGTGTCTCCAGATATATCTCAGTCTGAAAGACTGGCAGTATTTCCTGTGACAAGTACTCTTCTCCGTGTCTTGGGATTCACTTCTCTCTCCACAACATTTGCCATTTACCCTGCTTCAAGCTCATGCTTGTCAATACACAATATAGAAATTTTTAAACAACACCATATTGTCTTTTTTATTTTTTAAAAAAGCACTAGTTTCTTTATAGAATTGGGAGTATTGTCCTGCAATATGATTATTAGATTTAATTTTGCAAAACTAATTTTGTTTTTCTCTGTCAAATATATTTTTATTCAATAGGGTGTGTATTTTCTTGAGGATAAGCAACATTTTCTTCTCCTGGTTTTTTTCTTATTTCTTTCTAGCTTTTACTTTTTATTAGTATATGTTTGCATTAAATAATGATCAAATTCCTCATGGGGAGTTGCTGTGTGTATCAACTTCTTTTTGCATTCCTTTGGTTCACCTCCTACCTTCCCTTTCTCCTCCTTCCATCTCTTGATTCCTTTCCCATTTTAAAAGATCTATCTTTTATTTTGCTTCTTATATTTTGAGTTTCTCATATAAGAGAAACCATGTAATATTTAAGCAGCATATATGATTTCTCCCCCTTAATGTTATGGTCCTGAGGTGTGTCAATTTTCTACAAATGACTCAATCTTATCCTTCCTTATGGCTGAGTTCATTGTGTATAAAAACTGAATTTTCTTTATTCATCTGTTGATGGACATATAGATCACGTCTAGCATTCAAGCAGTATGAATTGTGCTGCTATAAATATGAGTAGTATTAAAAGAAACAAATTCAAAATCTTCATCTCCTTAATTTTTGCTCACTCATATGGAAGTGTGACTTAGCGTTGTTAGTACATAACACTGGCATTAGATTGGTTCACATTTTTGTAGTAGGTGAAAATGTACTATGTGTACCTGGCACAGCTTCCCAAGGGAAAAGCTCTCTGAAATGTGTTGATGCTCCCTTTTTATAGCTCCAGAAATAACTACTCTGTGCTCCTTAATCTTGTGTAAGAAATACCAGACCTTTCCCTGAAATCATCACTAAGGGCGTCCATGTTTTGTGCTTACCCAATTTTGTAGACTGTTTTTTTTTTTTAAACTAAACAAAACAATTACAGGAAAATAAGGACTGACAGTTTATTTTAGTAAACTGAAAGCAATTTTAATTACCTATAATCTCCTTATTTGTTGCTTCAGGTAGACAAACTCAGCTGTAAAAACTAACCACAAGAGTGCCCTTCACTGCAGGGAAGCGAAATGTCTAGAAAATTTATTTTTAAAACAGTACCAATTTATACATTACAAATTTGAAAGTGTCCTTATTGTGGCTTATGTTTCTGAATGTCCTTTTGACTGAGAAGGGGTCACCTGGTAGTAATGGCTGTAGAGGTAGCTCATCTTTCCTTGGGGAACACATTCCAAAACCCCCTGTGGATGCCTGAAACTACAAGATAGTTTCTGTGCATAGTATGTGTTTTTATCCATATGTGTTTACCTATTACAATGTTTAATCTACTATTTAGGCATAGCAAGAGATGAACAGTAATGAGTAATAAAATACAACAGTTATAACCATACACTATAATGAAAGCTATTTAAAATGCATAAATAAAAACTTGATTGCCCAGTTGAAACCAAAACTATGTCACCTCACTGTTTCAAATCCTTCGTTGACTCCACTTTGTCTATGAAATATAATTAAGTCAATTGCTTTAAACATGTCATATCAAATCTATGTTTGCAGCTCCTGAGAGCTGGACAAGGGTGCTGTAACATTCTTTCAGCAAGTCTGTGGGGGAAATGCTGTGAACATTTATAAGCAAGCGTAAGGGTGTCTAGTTATGACATCAATCCCTCTACACAAACAGTTGCATCATCTCCCAAAAACATTTACTTTCCTTCCCAATTCTGTCCATTTTCTCTTTTCCTAGGTTGGAATTTCAAACACCTTCTTAGATTCTCCCATTATATTATCTTCTCAAATTGTGTTTCCTTTTTCTTTGAAATGATACAGTTCACTTTTAATTTTTAAAACAAGGTCTCACTATGTAGCCCAGGCTGACCTCAGACTTGGAGATCTTCCTGTCTCAATCTCTTAAGTGCTGGAATTACAGGTGTGTGCCACCATGCTTGGCTGTCATTTGTCTTTAATCTGTGCCACTTCATTGCACTGTGATCTTGGATAATTTATTTAAATCTTAGGACCTAAGCTTCTTTATGTACAAAACAGCATGCAAGATGTTTTTTGTCCTCCCAGAGGATTCCATTTATTCTGTAGACTGAGTTGTTGTGACAATACATTAATACATTTGCAATACTTAAGACAGGGTTTGATGTGAAGGGAATACTGAATAAATGTTATATATGATTGTTATTATTTTACTTCCAACTTCATTACATCAAAGGGTATTATTGTGATGTTCTTCTAGCTGATCATCTCATTGACTCCCTACCTATCTTAAACAAAATTTTTTGATCATCCTTCCAAAACCATGTAGATCATTTTCCCTCTGAAGAATGTATGAGGGATTCATATTATTAACTGAGGGGAACCTGAATTTCTGTCTCATTTCCCACCAAAACATGGCCCCTCTCTCTTATACATTTCTTTATACAGCAAGGATGTGTTGAGCAGTGTGCTAAGTGTTAAAGATGTGATGCTGGATAAGACATTGTTGCTTTGAAGGAAATTACAATTCTGCATCGGACAGCTATAGGACACTGTTCATGGAGATGCAAAGAGTCCATGGGAACGTAGGGAAAGGACAGCTACCCCAACCTGAATTGACTGTCAAGGGGTTTATAGGAAGAGACAGGCCAAAGACTGCAGGACTGTGGTGGCAGATGAGAGGCTGTGAATGGTTCAGAGAAAGCATTCCAGGTAGAGGGATCAACTATCATATAGGCACAGGGTAATATAGGAATTATGATGCACTCAGAAAATGGCAAGTAAGTCAGTGGCTGGGAGGAGGCTATATAGGTGGAACAGGGCAAGTGATGAGACTGTAGAGGAGAATGAAAACTATATGGTAAAAGGTCTTGTGTCTGGACCATTTTCTGAGGGTCATAGCAAAACCACTGGGCTGGTTTAAGCAGAAGTTAGTTATGTGGTCACTCTGATATCAGAAGGGTTATTCGGTAGAAGACAAGATTTGAGGCAGCCAACAATGGAGGCAGGGAGAGCCATTGGGAAGCTGTCACAAGAACACAGCTGATCCTTAGTGCAGTCCTGAGTCAAGGTGAAGGCTGTGGGATGAAGGAAAGTGGGTAGATTGGAGCTTTGACCTGATGAGAGCTGTGAATCAGAGTGCATTAGTGGGAGATATGGGAAGACTCTTGAGGGGTAGTTTGGTTAGTCTCACTTTAGAGAAAGCCCATGCTCTCCAATATCATCTCCGTGACTCACATATGCAGTCTGCCAGCACATATCCAACTCTGAAGTCTCCCCATGTCTACGCTGTGCTCCAAGTAGATCTGAAGTTATTCCTCTATGAGCTTTTTTGCTTCACTTCTACCACTCACATCCCATAATTGAGCTCTTAATTATATGTTATCCTTGTAAATGTCTGATAGATGTTCATTAAAATCATTCTGTCAGTTGTGTCGCAAGCTCTTGAAGGCCAAGAACTATGTTCTAATATTCTCAAAATTATTAAGGTCAATATGTCATTGGAAGTGTTAGGCCAGCTGTTTTCAACTCTTTTTCCTCTTTTGTGACTCATAAGAGCTGGTATTCACATATTCCTCTTGCAAAACCAGGTGTCACTGTACCTCCATCAATTTTATTACATTTGAGAAAGCAAATCAGAATGTTCAGATGGAGTAAGGACTGCGTTAAGATTGTCATAGGTCTGTAAGAGGCTTCCTTTTGTGCTTTGGAGAGAAGAAAAGGAAAACCCAACAGCATTATACGAAATTTTTTTAAAAGTTAAAATGATAAGATGCTCACAATCCTCTCAGATTAGCTGGGTTTAGATATCACTGGTGAATTTGTATGGTAAGCAGGTTTTGTTTCGTTTTGTTTTGTTTGTATGGTGAATGAACCATGGCCTCCACACTGAGGTATGTCTCTGGCCCTTTTTGAGGTAAAGATCTCACTAAATTGCCCAGTCTATACTTGAACTTGTGGTCCTCCTGCTTCAGCTGCTAATAATGCTGGGATAACAGGCATGTGCCAGCACACCCAACTTTTCAGCAGTTTTATAGGAAAAATCCTCCAGGACCGTGTTGCCTTTCCTTTAACATGTGAATGCAGCTTGTAACCCAGCCATGACACCAGCAGGTTGAATAAAGCAGAAAAGGATGGATAAGAACAAAATGTCTAGCACCAACCCTGTGCATACAGTGTGGGCAAGTGGCTCTAGGAGTTAAGATTAGAAAATCTGTACAGCCAAGAAAATGTAGGCTGTGGGCTTCCTGGAATGCAGGTCACAAAGACTAAGCCCTCAGAGGATGTGTAGGAGGGTTTCAGTAAGCTTTTGCCTGACCACTAGTTAAGAGAGATGCTCAACATCTGAGAAATCAATAGCAGGAATTTCAAGTCCTAGACATTTACTACTTATGGTGGTTTCTGGGGCTGAGATACTCTTAAAGAACCAAGGATATTTTAAGATACTGTGATTGTAATAATGAGATCTACTTTTATATTTATAGTAGAAACACTTATAGAATGATAGAATCCTAAGACCTTGAAGAAAGTTGAGGAGAGGGTTAATAAAGAGTTGAAGTTTCTGCAATAAAGAGTTAATAAACTTTCTGCAAATTATCTAGGTATTTCTATTTTTCAGTCCCCTACTTGCTAATGCATGGCATTTTCACATGCATTCTTCCATTTATTTCATCCACAGCAACCTCCAGATGTATTGCTATTATTTACATATTTTACACAGAAGGAAATTAAAGCCCAGAGGTTTAGGTGATTTGCCTACAATCTCCAAGGGGATGAGATTGAATTGCAAAGTATCTCTGTAGTCTCTAAACATTAGGGAAAGTAGAAAATGGATCTCTGTATAGTATTTGATGTGTAGTCTACATTTAGTAAATGTTAGGTAAGATAAAGTGAGAGAGAAGGCTATTATAACTATACTGTGCTGTTTCTTTAAATACTGTACTGTACTTGAGGATATCGAGTGTCTTGGCCATTGTCCCATTCCTGGACGTGATATCCGACACCTATAAAGGAGGAAAAGTTTATGTTGGGTCACAGTTTCAGTCCATGGTCAGTTGGCTCTGGAGCAGAAATGACATGGCATAAGGGCTTAGCAGAAGAAAGCTACTTGTATCATAGTGGCCACAAAAAGAAGAAGAGCAGGGAATGGGAATATACCCTTCCAGGTCTCACCTTCAGTGAACCAACTCCAACCAGTCTCTACCTCCTAACCGTAAGTCAACTACAATGCTCCCATGATCCACTCACCTTCCAAAAGCCCCCCATCTGAATGCATGAGGCTTTAGGAGTCATTACAGATCAAAATCATCATAGTGAAGAAGCATTCAAGGTCTTGGAAGAAATGGTAGATTTTGTCAGCCATGGGTTGGCATAATCATGAAGCTACTTACAAATATATGGCAAACAATCAGAAGAGTTGGAAATTTACCAAACTCTGTCCAAGATAATCTATAAATAACCCAAGAGGCCTGTAAAAAATATGAATTTAGTTTAGTGAAGGGAACTCTAATCAATTTTATTATACTTGATTTGGAGAATAGGTCAGTTTGCAGAGGATCTTAAGGGAGTGGGCAGATCTGCTTTATTATAATTGGTTTTATTTGAAATTTTATATATTAGCCTATGCATTTAAGAATATCATTCTGAGAGGGGATTCATGGGTTTCAACAGATTGCCATAGGGTTCAGTGGCCAGAAAAGTTAATGATTCCAGGCCCTATACATAAAAGGAGCCAGGGATTTAGCTCAGTGACATAAGCACCTGCCTGGCAAGCATAAATTCATGAGTTCAATCCCCAGTACAAAAGAAAGAATATAAGCAAGAAAGATAAGAAAGAAACTCATTACATAAAAAGAACTGGAGAGACTAGAACTGAGTGGTAGTGTTCATCTAAGTCCTCTTCAATGGCCATGTGACTAATGAGAGGTGACAAAGCCTAGTGAGATAAAACCTATATGCCTACCTGCTCCCTTTGAACTGTTCAAACTAAATCGCCCCTGGCAGTGTGGTTTTCCTATATTTGGCACCTTGGGAGATCAAGCTCAGGTAGATGTGAACATCTGCCACCTGGTGGTCATACTGTTAATGTAAATTGGTAAATCGTAATTGATAGACATTTATGTGAGTGTGCATAGCTGAGGATGAGAACTTGTGCTGTTAGGAAATTTACCAGAGCTCACCGGTAAATTTTAGAAGCAGCCAGTTAGCCAGGAAGTTTTCTTTTTAGAAATGAGAACTGCGTCCTGTGCAAACCACAATGCTGCTTCTACCAAAAAATTAGTGGAAGTTTAGCTTTGCTTTGCTCTTGATGATGAAATATGTGTGAACAATTACAATCAAAAGAAATCATCCTTTATTCTTTCATTGATTTATAGCTAGGGAAATCTAAGCCATGGCTATTCTATGGCTGCATATATCTAAATGCTGAGCTAGATACCTTGACAACATAAATTTGAGAGATAGTAACCAGTGTTACACATTCTAATAAGTGTGTGGCATCATGCATAGACACAGAGAACTCGAGGAGGCACCACAGTGCTCAGGGAATCCATGATGTCATTGTGCTGGTGTAAATATTACGATGAGATGCTCAGAGGAAATTAAAATCTATAACTGTTCATATTACTTATTGATATTATTATTTGATAATAATGTTTTCATATTGTTATCAATTTTCTCCTAACAGAGTTCCTGGGACATAGTAGTCATTCATTTGGTTTGACAGAACTGAAATGCATCAGCTGTTGCTGTGATGTTAGAAGTTAAGTTTCTCTAAGCTCTGTACTGATCCACTGTCTGTGTACTTATCCACTGTCTTATTTTTCCAGGAGAATAATCTTGATAACAATGACCTTCATGTGTACAATTGTGATTTCAACGCAAAATTTCTGTTTAATTTTTGGTTTCAAGACACAGAGACATGCATATATTATCACAGTTAAAGGAGTTTTTATTAAGATACATGAGAAAATGAAATAATACCTCCAGGCATCAGGAGGTAAATTGTGATTCATGGCTTTTGAGGTGCTGTCGTAGCTGTGTCAGAATCCAGCATCCATGGCTCCCTTCTCTCTTCTAATTCTAATCTAATTGATTCTGCACCTTCTATTGCAGTGCTTTTCACCAAGCTACAGCTTCTCTGCCGCTTCCTGCTGCCTCCTGATTCACTCATCTCCATTCTGCAGCAAGGCTTGTGTTTAATCCTGGGTGCTTCTGCCACTTGGCTTCTACTTCCATTGAGATTTCTCTAGAGAAATATTTAATTACAGTGGGTTGACACACTTTAGTGTAGAGTGTCTCTGTGGAATTCTGAGGCTGAACGATCATCACAGCCACTGGCTCAGATCTCAGTCCCCAGTGTGGCCACTCATCCTATCCCCATTTGCTTGTGGTCAAGATAATGGGGTCACATAACACAAAATATGAATCTATGAGCAAGAAAGTACTGTTGGCTGCTTGGAGACTGGTGGGGGTAGATGAGAAAAGCATTTATAATTTAGAACCTGCTCGTTAAAGTCACCAAAGCATCAATGTTACCCTAGACCTATGCTTGACCATATCTAATTGCACTCCAGAAAATAATGTGCAGCCAAGCGCATGTACTTTAGGCATTATTATTGAGAAACTGTGTCCTTAATTATAGACTGCATGCTGATAATTTATCGCACCATATGTTCCAAAACCAGAACTAAAGCTGTCGGTTTCCACTTTCATTCAGATGTGGCTCACACTGAATGCTTCCCAGAGGACTTGCTGCCCAGTGTGTAGGTGGTGATGGCTCTTTCAAAACCTTTGGATTGGGGACGGGTTTCATTTGTCTCTGTAATTGCCTATTTTGAGACTGACAGAGAAACTGAGAAGCTGGAGGGAAAATGCTCAGCAGCGAAGTCCATATGTGATGATTTTCTTGTCTGAATTTCAGCAAAAGTAGTAAGAATGACAATAAAAGATAATATGTTAGCCCTCGCATTTTCTACTTAGAACAGAGAGGTTCCTTTTTCAAAAGTGATTTCTCTTGAAAATGTTTCTGTCACCTTAAGCTCCATAGGAGCTCAAGTCCTGCAGGAATTGTTTGCTGCCCCAAAGAAACACCAGGTTTCTCCCTGCCTTTTCATTCAAGGCTCACCTTCAGCAGCGCAATGTACTGAGTCTCCAGACCCTGGGCCATGTAAATAAGAAATGAGATTCATTCCTCTTCCTCTTCCGAGAATTACTCCTCAGAGTGTAAAGACATGAGCATTTTACCACCTTCGGGTGGAGCAGCCCCTCCACAGGCTGCTCTGATGTTATCCAGTTTGAGGTAAGTGAACTCTGAGCTCTAGTATACATAAGGCTGCTAAGAGTTCCTTTAGTTTCTGCATTTAGCTAAATCAAGGATGTGAATGTGCACAATGTGTTTAAAAAGCCTTGGTTGAGGTTGTGGCCAACTACTGAAACTATTATAAGTTACAACTTGTGGGAAAATGGATGAGGTTGCTTATATTTAAGTTCTTTAAGTCTCCAGGCCTTACTAAACTGCACATGAGTGGTGAGTGTGTTCAGTGTTCTCTGCTCTCTCAAGGCCCTAGTCCTCTCTGGCTCTGAAAGTGCCACCTCTTAATTCCTCCAGGCTTACAGGGATTAATGTCTTTCAGCAGTTCTGGAGTGTGCTTCAGTGCCCTCTGTGAGTTCCCTCACCGTATCTGCACCACTGCAAACAATCCCTTCACCAAGAAAATCTCCTTAAAAATCCCAACTAGTTTTATCATCCGTTTTATTTCTGGACCTTGACTGTAAGATCTTCCTGGTAGAATTGTTAGGTTTCTCTATCGACCCCCGCCCCATCAATGTTTCTGAGATTTATCATTTTCCTTGTCAGTGAGTCACAATACCTTGTCTCTGGATTTGGTCTGAGCTGGTTGCTCTAGCTGAGACAAGGAACTTCACCTGCCTTTCTTGTGGAGTAAGTTTGCAAGTTTGTTGACTCCTTTTGTGGAAAAAGAATTTTCAAAACTAGTCTATAAGAGTCATAGGAAGGGTTTTATTAGGCAGAAGTAACAAGGTACAGACTCAAAGAAATAGTGTATGGGCACTCAAGAGAGAGAGGTGCATTATAAGCTGGACTTGGGGATGTTTACGGGGAATCAGGCTGTCTTGAAGATGAGTAATGCAGGATGAATATTCCTACACTACCTGTCTGTCAGGTTACCACCCTAGCAGGCTAAGTCACAATGCAAGCCATTTACAAGTGTTTGAAGTTGAGATGTGCTACCCACTAATATTGTTACTGCTTTGAAGATGGAAGAAGTACAATTTACAGGACATAGGACAGGTCTAGAGCCCAATTTATAGGCCTACTGTGTCGTCAAGGTCTTTAAGAGTTTTTAAAGTGAGCTACCTGGAAAGGAAAAAAGTTTGAGTAACTTCTATGTCCTGAAGATGCAGTTTTTCTTAAAAGTCAATTTTTAAATCTGAATTCTCTATCTCCTTTCTGCTTTTATTTATTTATTTTTCTTTTTTCCTGCCTCAAGTTGACACAATTTAAATGGACACAGGTTTACTTTTACTCACAGTTACAGTCCCTGGGTGCCTGCTCCAAGGCAGAAAAAGTGTGGTGGGAGGGGAAAGCTGCTCACATCATGGTGGCCAGGACGCAGAGAGAACAAAGTGGGGAGCTGAGGAGGGAGATGCATTTTTCCCCCGGCTCACCTATTCTGACCAGGTTCCACTTCCTCGCAGTACACTCAGCTACTGAACTCATCAGCAAATGTATTTAGGATGAATGTATCACCCCAATATTTAGTCACCTGCCAAACCATGATGCTTTTGGTAGACAACCTACACCGGAACTGTAATAATCATTATGGCAGCTGTATTTGTATGTTTGTTCTCTGGCCACATTTATTTGTTGAAACCTAATCTCTAATGACCTTGAGGGGTTAGTCTTTGGTGGTAATTAGGTCATGAGAATGAAGTCTTCATGAGGGTAAGTGTCATTATTAAAAGACACTACAGAAAGTTCTTTTGACTGTTCTATGTGGGTACAGTGAGATGGTACCATCTACATGCCAGAAATCAGGGCCTCACTAGACATGAAACCTCTTGGAGCTTTGATTTTGGATTTCCCAGGCTTTAGAAGTAGAGCACAATAAACATTTGTTTAGCTAGATTAGTCAGGATTCCTGTGACTGGGAAAAAATACCTAACAAAACTTGAAACAAAAATACATAACAAACCTTATTTGATTCAAGGTTTCAGAGGGTTTAGTCTGTAGTTAGCTGGATCCAGTGCAGAAATGGCATGGAAGAAATGGTTTGTAAAGAAATCTTCTTAAATCATGGCAGACAGGAAGCTGAGACAGTGGAAAGGCCCAGACTCAGTGCTAAACCCTCTAAAGGCATGCCTCCAAAGATCCACCTCTTCCAACCTGGCATCACAGCCTAACAACACATTCAACTCTGGAATAAACATCAGTGGATTGGTGCATTGGTGAGTATAGCCTTCCATGATCCAATCATTTTCCAAAATCCCAACCTCTGAACACATAGGAATTTGAGGATTATTTTTGATCTGAGCCATAACAACAGATATATACAGAATTACTGGAAAATTTCTGATACCATAATGGCAGGAGGTAGGCAGGATTCTCCTTAAATACCACTGCTGGATGGATCTCCTTAAAAATACAATATTAATCATGATAGGGTTTTCGGAGTGAGGAAAGAGAAAAAAAGAATATAAAGAAACAGTAGCCTTTATTTTAAGGATGTGGAGAAGCAACCCATGACCTAAGATGGCTGGGTCTCTTGTGACCAGGATGTGGGGTTTGGGTACATATATATAACCTCTGTCCGGGGTTTGCACTTTGGGTGGGCATTGGAGATGCTTGAGGAGCTGATTGGGACTTTTTCATGTCACTGGTAGAAGGAAAAGGAAGTTGTCACAGGGGAAGGGGGAAGTGACCTCAAGGTAAACATCCCTTGGTCCTGCCTCTCACTGCCATAGTAGGGCAAAATCTTTTCATTCCCATCTATTTATTGTTAGGGATAGGACGAGGTCTCTCTCTTACTACTTCCTGCTGAAAGAGGGCACTATATGGGGTTTAGGAAGGTTGACGGGATGATGGTTGATGCCCACATAGAAGCTGTTGCCAGATGTTTTAGTCAGGACAACTTCATCATTGGTGAATGCCTGCATGTTAGACTGGAAGAACAAAGAGACAAGGTGTTATGAGGAGGAAGGCCACTATCATATTTAAGGAACCAGGTAAGGTAGATGTACCTGCCTTTGATTTAAACATGCTGTTCCATCAGGACCACAGTGAGGAAGAATTCTGAAAAGTAAGTGTGGGGTTAGGAGGAGTGAAGTTATGAGAGATGATTATTCCCTCATCTTAAAGGATAACAATTAAAAGTGTAGGTATATAGGACTTGTCCCTGGTCCAGGAGTTGAACTGGAAAGAATAAGAGGGGTAGGGATGACTGTGGCTGTGTCACTATAAGAGAGCTAAGAGCCTAGGCCCACAGGGGTCTCATGTTTGACTAAACAGCTGAGGGTAGATAAAACCAAGACAGTCGTCATATAGAACAACATGCAGATGATCTTACACATGATGTGGCAGTCATTAGAAAAGACTGTCAAGAGTCACGCTATAAAAAAGATAATTAATAGAATGTAAGGAATTAGGAATCAAATTGGATAGCCAAGCATGACTTAGCCTGAGAGTTATGGTTATGAGGCCTTGGTGAGACAGACAGGTGAGTGATAGAAGATGAGATGCCTACTCAGGATGGTTAGAACCAGGATGGCAGTCCAGCGACTCTGATCACTATTGAGGTTGCCAAAAAGACCAGGTAGGGACTGCTCCACCTTGGTTGTAGGCCTTTTGAATGTTCTGAGAAATAAAGGCTGGACTGTTATCTGCCTGAATACTCTGAGGTAGACCAAACTTTGGGATGATTTCCTGTAACAGGACTTTAGTAACTGTATCAGCAGTTTCCCTAAAAGCCCTGGGAAAGGTTTTTATCTATTCTGAAAAATTACAAACAAAGGTGAGAAGATATTTGAGAGCTTTGTGGCCGGGCATGTGTGCAAAATCTACCTGCCAGTCCTGACCAGGGTTGTGTCCTCGAAACTGACGAATAGGAAAGGAAGGAGATGTTACGTGTCCGTGAGAAGAGGTTATACAGGGATAAGTTGCTGGGACCTCAAAGTGTCTGGGTCAGTCTGCATAAACACAAAGGAATAAAAAAAAGGCATTTTTAAGATCTATGACTGTAAAGTGAGTGGTGGAGGGAGGGATATGAGAGAGCATGGTGTAAGGGTTTGGTACCAGTAGGTGGACTGGGGTAGTGGCATTATTGATTATCCCAAGGTCTTGCATTAGATGATAAGACCCATTAGGCTTAAGTCCCAGGAGAATGGGAGTGTTATAGGGTGAATGGGTAGTTTAAGTAAACCATTGTCTAAAAGGTACTTAATTATAAGTTTAAGTCTCTGTAAATGTTTGGGAGCTATGGGATATTGGGGAATGCTGTTGGGAGCCGCAGCCCCGAGCCTGGTCGCCTCACTTGGCGGACGTGAGGCCTGTAGTAAAGAGTAAAGCCTGAGGTAGATTACCCCTCCCATCGAGCACGTTAGTTTCCTGCTTACCGCGTAAGCAACCCGCTCAACAATATAGTCTGCCTGGCAACTGATGATGTTAGCCAATCAGCTTGCCTTGCTTACTTTAACATGATTGGACACTGTATCCGTATATATACTGGTGCCACCCCTGGGGGGGAAGAAGAAGCCCGGAAGTAGAAGCCCAAAAGGAGCCGCGGGGAGCAGACCAAAGGAGGCTTCGGCTGGGAGCGATCCCAGGGCAGGCTGTACGGAGAAGGAAAATAAAAGAAAAGGTTGTCCACTGCCGGACTTTGTCGTGTGTCCTTCCTGCCGGCCGGGAGCGACATCGACATTTGGAGGCCCGCACGGGGACTGATCACCCCCGAGACATGACAGCGGACAACGCTCCAGTACAGAGCTGCGAGACAGGTGAGTTGGGGATAAGCCTGGGCTCTGGGTGGCGCGCACCTACAGGGCTTTTAGACTCCCCTCAGGCTCACGCGTAAGTGGCGGATTCCTTGGGCCTCACGCGGTGAGTAACATATTAAAAGATGGGAAACATGCTAGGTAGCAACACTAAGAGCGAGGGTGGTTGTGGAGAAAGCTCTCAAGAGCTTACAAAAGTACGCAGGGTATTTGAGCAGGCCCAGTCGGGGAGCTCCCGAGAGGGGCCCGTCAAGGGGAACAAAGATGCTAAGGAGAAGGACGGGGCTCTAGCCTCGGAGTCGTCTGACTCCGAGGACGAGGGAAAGTTGAATGGCAAGGAGGCCAAAGAGACCAGCTGTCAGGAGCCTAAGTCGCTCGATAAGGAGTCGCAGGGTTCTTTCCCAGCGTTGCGCCGTGAATTGCGCTCCACTCAACTTGGTCTGCGGAGGAGTAGAGAGCTCCTGAGCGCTCCCCGGCGCGAGAGGGAGGCGAAGCCTTCCGCCCCACCTTGGGGGCTGTTCCCGGAGGCGATCCCTCGCCGCGAGGCAGCCGCCCGGGAGCTCCCTTCCCCTTCGCCAGAACAGGAAGTGATGCACGGGCCCCCATTTTCCGCCCAATCATGGCCGCCGTCTTATGCTCCGCCGCCGGCGGGTCGGTATTTTTACAGGCGGCTTTGGCAGGGGGGACGTTTGTCTCATGAGGTACATCCACCACCTGGGATAGATAGTGGCCCCTACGGGATATTTCCTGTACAAGTAGCTATGGGCCAGGGACGTAATGCATGGGAGCCTTTTGAGATAAAGCAGATTAGAGAACTTAAAAATGCAGTTACAACCTTTGGGCCGACTGCGCCTTACACCATTGCCATGCTGGAGAACCTGTCTTCTGGGCCCCTCACCCCCGCGGACTGGATTCAGCTGGCAAAGGCGTGTCTGCCCTCGGGTAGTTACCTGGATTGGCGAGCCTGGTATACAGAGTTCTCTACCGAGCAGGCTAAAAAAAACGCCGGTCGAGGAAATGGGGGCTGGGGATTTAGCTCAGCAGCATAAGCGCCTGCCTTGTAAGCAGGCAATCGCCAGTTCGATCCCTGGTACCAATAAAAAAAAAAAAAAAAAAAAAAACGAAAAAGATAAAAATAAAAAATAAAAAATAAAAAACAAAAAGGGGGAGTAAGCCAAGGCCTGCCTCCAAAGGCGCGGTTATCTATGGCATGACAATGGATGGGCCCGGATCCGGTAATCAGCTGGAACCGAGGCGCGGTTTGTGTTTTTCTGCAGGAATCGGGACGAGAACCACTGTGGGTACCGGAGAGACTGACACGGGCGACAAAGCCCTCGACTGAAGATCAGACCTGCCCTACCGGAGATCCATCACAGACCAACCAACAAGATGAATAGAAATAGCGGTAGCCCAAAATGGACAAGAAGATCCTCAGGCATATGCATGGCTCGCTCGCCTAGCCTACGACCGAGTCTAGGGACGGTGAGCTTCCCACACTCCTCCTCTAAAAAAATTATGACATAGCTGGGTAGGAGAGTCAATGACGGGTAAGAGCGTACTCCCCCGGTGCGACTCAACCTAAGCCAGGCCCTACCCCATCCTGCACGTAAGCCGCTGGACTGTTAGATGCTGCCCAGGTCTAAATTTCTCTCCGAGGGGATTTCTTTACGGAGAGGAAATGAGTGCAAGCTTGTGTGCATCCAGGTTCCGTCCAGTTTGTGCCTGGCCCTAGAAAAAGGACGAGGGCCTCAGGGCCTTGGCGGACCATGGGACGGCCGACCAGGGTCTAAGCCAAGGACCTACGGTGGGCCTACACATAGGGCATAAGCCTCTGCACCCAGTCCAGGAAGGGCTACGATGCGCACATTCATAAAAAATAAAAAAGGGGGAGATGTTGGGAGCCGCAGCCCCGAGCCCGGTCGCCTCACTTGGCGGACGTGAGGCCTGTAGTAAAGAGTAAAGCCTGAGGTAGATTACCCCTCCCATCGAGCACGTTAGTTTCCTGCTTACCGCGTAAGCAACCCGCTCAACAATATAGTCTGCCTGGCAACTGATGATGTTAGCCAATCAGCTTGCCTTGCTTACTTTAACATGATTGGACACTGTATCCGTATATATACTGGTGCCACCCCTGGGGGGGGAAGAAGAAGCCCGGAAGTAGAAGCCCAAAAGGAGCCGCGGGGAGCGGACCAAAGGAGGCTTCGGCTGGGAGCGATCCCAGGGCAGGCTGTACGGAGAAGGAAAATAAAAGAAAAGGTTGTCCACTGCCGGACTTTGTCGTGTGTCCTTCCTGCTGGCCGGGAGCGACATCGACAGAATGCAAGGAAAAATTTAAGGATCCCTGAGATGATTTAAAATAAGCATGGCATGGGTAGTGCAGGTGGGACTGGAGGTATCTCAAACTATGGGATCTATCAGAGAAGAAGAGAGTCTGGAACCTGCATGGAATAAGCCCTTTCTGCAAAAATTGCGTAGGTTGGCTGTCAACACCCACTATAGAGACTGAGGACTTAATATAATGGCTTGAAAACTCAGGAAGAACATTATACATGGCCTCTATGCTCACAAGTACAGAGAATGTCTTACCTGAGACCTCCAGTGGGACTTGGGGGTCTGAGAAGGACACCTTAATGGAGGGCTGTGGACCCTGAACCCCATCAGTCTTCAGCAGCAAGTCCGAGTAGATCAGTCAGCAATGAATCCAGTGGTGATGAGATCTCCTGTGAGGGCAAGGAGTTAGAGGATGGCTTACCCACTCTCTGGCAGCTAGGACAGTTGCTCTTCCAGTGGCCTTTGAGATTGCAATAGGGGCAAGGCCCCAAAAGAACCCCAGGGTCAGGGCACTCTCTTGCCCAATATCCTTTTTGGTTGCACTTGAAGCATGGTCTGGGAGGGGCTCGGGCAGCTCCACCTTGTGTCAGTTTCCTGTCTCAGAGCTCCAAGTGTCACTGCTAAAAGATCAGATTGTTATTTTTCCTTTTGATTTTTATCTCTGCTGTTGAAAACATGAAAAGCCATATTAAAAAGGTTTCCCTGTGGGATTAGAGGGCCAAGTTTAGCCTTTTTTCTTGGGATCTGGCCCACAGTGGAAGATATCTGTCTCCTCCACAGTCACAAGACATCTGGTTTTTGTCTTGGGTAGGTGTACAGCTTTAAGTCTAAAAGAGACAAAGGCAAAGAATCAATTAAGTATGCAGCAGTCAAATAATACAATCAACAGGGTATTTATGATTTTAACTTTAGCAATGGCTTCCCAGAAGGAGCATAATGATAAGGTCTAGGGAATTTTAGAAACTGACATGTCATTTATTTGTCATACACAAGTTTAGGTTTTATAAGTATATTTTATGCTGACAGAATGTCTAATGCCATCTGATTTTTGGAAGATGGCCTGTTTTATTAATTTTACCTTTTTATTTAGGAGAGAGATCAGCTACACTGTCATTTAATGCCAGTTTGGTATAGTTAATTATGGCCCCAATATGCCCAGCACCCGCCAGTCAGTGGAGGGCTAAGCCAGGGCCGGCAGACAGGCTGGGAAAGGCTCAGACCTGGCCCCTGCCCCAGCCTCAGCCCCAGCGCCAGTCTTGTTGCTCTGCTGCTCCTGCACCATATAACCTTTTATCTGGAAAAGATCTGGTGGATCCCAGCAAAAGGAATTCAAGAGGAATTTATAATTATCTCTTAATTTTAGTTGTTGAACATCCAGAAGACTCATAACAGTACAGTGCAGTAGAGGCAGTAAGCTTAACATAGAACATTAAATGGAACTATTATTTTCTATTAACCATGGGTGTTTTAACATTTGAGCACTGAAGAAATTTGTGACATTGTTTAGACTGCTCACTATTTAAGCATCTCTAAGTGTAACTACACATTATATACATTTTGTTTAAAAATTATCATTTGACTGGTGACCTTACATTGGTCTGACGTGAATCTCCTGGATGGAACACAAGAAAAAAGGCAGATATCTGGATCTGAAAGAAAACACTTGTCATCATAAACAATCCCAGTTTTATATTTGAAAGCATGAATATACCATCAGATCAGCAACAATGTATTGTCTTAGTCATCTGAATTTTAGTTGAGGTGTCTCCCACAAGGCTATAGAGATTATTGGGGCCTCCAGTTAATGAACAAGAGCTGGTTAAAGTTACCAGATGGCCACTTTCTTGTTTATCAATTGAAGTCCTATTCAATGTCTCCTCACCCCAAGGGATTTTGTTTAACCAGTTTTAGCATCATTTTGACTAGCTGGCAACCTAGGTGAAAGTATGTTTTTAAATCTTTATCCCAAATAAACCTTGATTAAATGATCTGAAAATATAAAAGAGGAGGAAAAATTATTGAGCTCAAATAAAAAGAAACAGCTGTTTACAGACAGAGCAGGCAAATGGACAAACAGAAAACAGATATACAGGCTGACAATTATCTTATAAAATTAGAGTGCACTCAAATATATTTGGCCAATTTAAACTATAATAAACCGGCTATTGTGAACTTTTTTGTACATCAATTAATAGAGATCTCTTGAAATAAGAATACCAGATAAGGAACCTAATTTACGGATAATCTGAGATAGCTCAGGAAGTTAAAAAAAGAATGAAACTATTAGCTAATCTCTTGGGAATAGGGCCAGCCTATTCCCGAAGCAGGAGCAGAGGCTGAGGCTAAGAAGGCTGTGGCCACCAAGTGACCAACCATCCAGCAGATGTGTGTGGGCAATTATCTGATGATTGGCTATGAAACAGCTGCTCATCACTGTGCAACAAGGAAACGCAGGCTGTTGGCAGGTCACCGTGTCAGCAGCACAGTGAGTGAGGGCAAGATGGTGGCTGGTCATCATGTGACCCACAACAAGATGCCTATTGTTGGTCACACCAGGAACCACAAGGGGGGTGTCCATTGACCCTGAGACCTGTGGCAAGATGGCGGTGCCCTTTCACATGGCAGAGGGCACAAGATAGCAGCTGTCCTTCACATGAACTGCAGCAACATGGCTGCTGGCAACCATGTGGTCTGCCAGAAGGCTGGAGCACCCGAGACCATGTATGGTGGGCCAGCGGAGAAAATGTCGACACAGGGGAAGGGGACAAAGAACCCTCCGACAGAACAGACAGCTCGGGTGGCGGGGGATTGAGCAGTTGGAGACTGAGGAGAGAAACTAAGGGAAGGATTAGAGGTCATTGGAGGGGGAGGACGGCACAAGGGGCAAAGAAACCTCTGGTTGAGAAGACTGCAGGGTTTGGTATGAGAGATACAGGGGAGAAGCTGTAAAGACAGGAGCTGTATCATCTACAGTGGTTGGGTGGGGAGGGGGAGAGATCCTGGTGGAGCAGAGCGAGCCAGAAGTATTTGGGCCATCATGGAAGACAGAGTGAGAGAAGGACACGTCCTAAAAGTGAAAAAGGCCTCAAGATGAAGGTTTTCTGCCAACTTGCAGTCATTGTGACAAAAGCATAAATAAAAGATCAGCTTTTTGGTTTTTATAGCCTTTTAGAGACCAAGAGCACCAAGGTTATGAACCAGACACCCCAGAGGTATGTTTTTTAGGGGACAGGAAGTGGTCCCCATGACCGAATTATAAGTGAGCTGAGAGAACAAGTTCGCCTCAGCATGTAAGAGCTTTAGCTCTCTCCCAAGGAATGCAGAAGCTGTCCTCCTTCACACGTAACAAAAGAGATGTCACCTATTTTGAAAGTGTGATATGGAAAGTCCCAACACCCATTCTCCTTGCTGGGTCACCAAAGAGTGCGAAGTAGGATCCTAGGGAACAAAAATATCAGTCTTGCTTCAAGCCGTATGACCTCAGGAGCATGAAAACTGGTATCCTTGTTCTGTTTGGGGACAGCAGGATGGGTTTACTGTCACAAGCTTGCTAAGGAACAGAAACAGAAGACCCAGGACAGACAGTAGCTTGCTTGTGTTCAGTGAGGAAGGTTGCTGTTGCATGAGGATTAGCGGCAGCAAGTAAACAGTCCCAGAAGAAGAAAAAGGTGGTTCTTAGGCAGGGGGACTCAAACTGGGAGGGATTCCCAGGAGCCATTCACTCTGCCTTCCCAATCAGGGAACCAAACGATAGGATTTTTGGCACGAGGAAAGAGAAAAAAGAAACAAACAGTAGCCTTTATTTTAAGGACACAGAGAAGCACTCCATGACCAAAGATGGCCAGGCCTCTTCTGATCAGGACATGGGGTGTGGAGACATATATATAACCTCTGACTAGGGTTTGCACTTAGGGTGGGCATTGGTGATGCACAAGCAGCTGATTGGGACATTTTTGTGCCACTGGTAGAGGGCAAAGGAAGTTGTCATAGGGGAAGGGGCAGTGACCTCAGGGTAAACATCCCTTGGTCCTGCCTCCGTGTGTGTGTGTATGTGTGTGTGTGTGTGTGTGTGTGTGTGTGTGTGTGTGTGTTTTATAAAAGACCTAATTAGCTTCTAGTAAATTCTGGTCTCATCTTCCTTTCAGCTCTATTGCTCACTGTTGATCCTTCCAGAGAAAAACTAAACACAGACACACCGTTTCTGTGCTCTTGTGCACTTTCCCACCTCTGAACCTCTCTGATCCCCTCCCTTCTGCATTGTCATCCCTGCCTCTCAGTGTTCTGGACTCCCAGTTACCCTCCATGGTTGAGTTTATTTTCCCCTTCTCCTGAAGTGGGAAGAGTTCCTTGTGCCACTGAGAATAGTGTATAGTATGGTAGAACACTGGGTAGGTTTCCACTAATTCCATTTTTTCAAAGGTATGATTTGGTTCTGATAGTCCCTTGTTAATTATCTGTCTCTTTGTGAAAGGGGGGCATTGAGGTCACTCACTGATTGTGTTGGTGTTTATTTTATTTTTTATGTCCAGGAGAGTTTGTTTTAAGAAGTGAGGTGCCTTGATATTCAGTGCACATATATTTTTAAATGTTATCTCTTCCTGGTGCAGTCCATATGATTTTTCGGCTTTGTTGCCTTCATCTAGGATATTCTTGAATATTTTTGGTTTTGTTCTTGAGTATTTTTTGAGGTGCTTTTTGGTATTCATGTATCTGTTTGGATGTTCTTGGCCATAGAATCTTCTTATTTCTCCATCAATTTTGAATGATAATTTTGCAGGATATATTGGTCTAGGTTGGAAGTTCTTTCATTTTAAGGCTTGAAACATTTCAGTATTTCTTGGCCTTTATAGTTTGTGTCAAGAAGTCTGTTGTAACTCTAAATTCTTTATCTTTATACATGATCTCTTTTTTTTGCTTTTACAAATTTTAAGATTCTATATTTTTATTGAACATCTGTGATTTTCACTGTAATGTGTCATGGGAAGCTTCTTTTTTATCACAGTTATTTGATGTTCTGTAAACCTCACTTATCTTTATATTTCAATCTTTCCTCATACTTTGAAATTTTTCTGCTTTGACTTCTGTAAATAGATTTTTTATTCCATGTCTTCTAATTTCTAATTCCAGTTAGCTTCAGGTTAGCCCTCTTAGCATCATCTAGTAGCTGTTAGATAAATTTTTCTTGTTCTCTTGTCTTTATTAAAGTTTCTACCAATTAATAATCATGAACTTCCACTTTGCCCTCAGTTTTTGAAACTGTGTCTTCTTGTTGGTCATTTCTACTCTTTATGAATTCCATAGAAGTCTTTACCTCTGAAATATGCTTGGTATCTTTTATGGAGTCTATACCATTAATAAATTTTGTCATTCATACTTTGAATTACTTTGATCATGACTTCTAATTTCTTATTTGAAAGATGGAGATGAGGTGAAGGAAAACAGGGAGATAGGTAAAATAAGGAAGAACAAAAAGAATAGAGAGAAAAGGTTAAAAAGAGGAAAGAGAAGAAAGGCCAAATGATAACAGAAAAAAAGCAAAAACATTTGCAAACAAAAATTTCAAAAATAGAAAAAAGTAGAAAAATATTGATATAGCAATACAAATTGAAGAAAAGAAATAAGGGAGGAAAAGATGGAAAAAAATCCCCAGTGAGAAACCAGATTAGACACTCCAGGAAGAAAACACACAAACAGCCACAGTGCCAACACCATTTCATCCTGCTTACATTGTAGCCTCTTTGCAGGCAGCCAAGTCAATTTTCCCCCTACCTGCAGGTTTTTTAATGCCTGCCCAGAAATGGTGAGGGGTACCAGTTTCTCCTTGCTGCAAGCTGTACTTTGCATGAGGTTAATTGTGGTCTTTTCTCCTTACCCCAAAATCAAACCACCTCAGTTAATTTGGGAAGAGGAGGATGTGAAATCATTTGCCTACTACTGAGCTCCCCTTCATCTTCTTCTGCAATGCACTATCATTCCTGCTCCCTTTTCTGCTGGGCAGAAATTGCTACAGCCCAGAAGATCACCAAGCTCCTAGACAATCCAAGCAATGGGTCACTAGGCAAAGGGGCTGAAATGGACATCATCCTTCCCAGTATATAAATAAACATACTGCATTGGTTGAGCAGTACCTTTCTCCCATCAGAAGGATAAGGACTCCACCTGACCCCAGCTTACTCTCTTCTTTATTTTCTTATCCTCTCGCGGTCCTTCACCCCAAGAACCTCAGGAGCCCCTTCTTCTTTTGAGTGCTGCCCTTGGCTTCACTGGGCCATAACCACAATTGACTCTCATGCGAGAAGGAGTGAATGTAACGGGCCTAATCCAGGAGTCTGGCCTTGCAGCTCTGGTTCCTTCCTTCAGCCGTTAGAATTATTTCTCTTTTTATTTTATAGAGATTAAGACAAAACAGGACATAACAAAGCAGATCAGAACAGAACAATGTAAGCAACACAATAATTCACCAGAAGACAACCTGTAATTAACAGTAACTAACACAATGTCTCTTGCTTTGAAATAGTCGAGCATAACTTCATACACAACAGTGTCAAACATAACAAAATAGTATAAAACCATTCAAGAGAATGAGAGTAAGCAAATAACAGAAAACAATGACTATCATGGCTGTTATGTTATCTCATTTTCCATAGAAAATTCGTTTATACTATCATACATAATACAATCCAATAAGATACAACATGATAGAGCCAATGGAAACAGAAGAGCAAAAGCATGGTGGGACTTCAGCGTAAGATGACATTATATCAGTACTGGCTATTATAATGACTTGTTTTCTTCAAAATAACTGCTCATACCATCACAGATAAAAAAAAATCAAACAAACCAGGATAAACACATTCCAACTAATGAATGTAATCATTATAAGGCTTTAAAGCAATGTAATGGGGAATTATGATTACCATAGACTCTTATGTAGTCTTACTATTTCTTATACTAGGGAGACTATATGGTATTTATACATGTGCGTTTGATTTATTTCGCTTATGAATATGGTCTCAAGTTGCGTCCATTTATTAGTAAATATCTCAATGTGATCACCCTTTATAGCTGAGTAGTATTCCATTGTATAAAAATACCACAACTTTTTTATCCATTCCTCAGTTGATGGACACTTAGGTTGTTTCCCAGATCTGGCTATTATAAATTGTGCTGCTATAAACATAGGTGCACATATATCACTGTGGTATGATGTTTTCAGTTTTTCTGGGAATATGCCTAGAAGTGGAATAGCTGGGTCGAATGGGACTTCCAGTCCCAGCTTTTTGAGGAATCTCCAGACTGACCTCCACAGTGGTTGCACCAGTCTACACTCCCACCAACAGTGCAGGAGAGTTCCTTTTTCCCCACAGCCTCTCCAGCATTTGTTGTTGTTGGTTTTCTTGATCCTGGCCATTCTTTCAGGAGTGAGATGGAATCTCAGTGTTGTTTTAATTTGCATTTCTCTAGTGACCAATGATGATGAACATTTTTTCATGTATTTAGTTGCCATTTGTATGTCTTCATTAGAATTACTCCTAAAAGGGCATATTATTCCTCAGAGTGTGCAGGCTAAGTGAGGTGCAGCAGCAGCTCCACGTCCCCTCTTCAGTGATCCAGACAGTTGGGTGATCTACGCAAATCATCTTTTCCATGTCTTCATGTGGTTGCCTTCCCTGCCCACCTGTATTTTTCAGTGACTCAGCTCTGAGTCTCTCTAACTTGCTCCTTTCTCTAATCAGCCATATCAAAGTCCCCCTTTCTTCTAATTTTTAAGATCAACCTAGAGAAAATTGTCAAGAAAATTTTCCCCAAGGTCCTTAATCTTAATCACCTCTAGGAGTCGCTTTACCACACAGGTTATATCTTCACAGGTTCTGAGAGACCTTTATTTGGCAGGCCACATCAGTTTTGGGAAACATAGAGTGTTCATGGCTAAGATCACTTAATTTGAATTCTTTGTCCACATAATTAATACTTTATCATTTTTCTTATATTATAAATTTATAACTGTAGCTTTCTATTTTGAATCCAATGTATATAGGCAGGGCCTGGGCCTTCTCTGTTACTTCTAGTGGTTACTTCTAGAAATTTTAGATATACATAAACCTCTCACAACCTTTACTTGACGATCTTGTGCAAGAAGGCACTAAACGGCATGTGAATTATTAAGGGCATCTGAAAACCATGTAGAAGGTGTCTAGAAATCAATAGTAGGTCCATTGTTTAAAATTGAAATAATTAACTGAAGAGTTAACAGGTTAAATAAACTTCTAAGAACCCATGATGTAATGAATTGCCACAACAAAAGCAAGAAGGGATTTTCACAGAAAATGAAAACTATTTTAAAAAGATACGTGTCAGAAGGAATAGTCATTCTTAAGATTATCATCCAATTAAAAATCATGTTTTCCTATAAAATTATTAAAGCAAAACAATTGAGTTTAGTATTTATTAATGCTTATGAATTTTTTACCAGTATATTATTTACTTACTGAACTATTTCCTTCATTTAGGAAATCATTATAATTCCCTAAAAACATTTTCACCTTTAATGGGTTTTGGAAATAATGTATTTTAATTTCCTGACCTCTAGTGACAAAAATAATGCATTCACATCTTTCTATTGAATACAATCTGCACGTTTTAGTGTCAGAAAATAAAATAATTTTCTAGAATTTGGTGACAGGAAATATGAGAAAGCTTGACTATTGTTAATATTGTAAACTTTGGTATAAAATACACTATTTTTTGCCTCAGAATTATTTTATCCAAAGTGTGATGTTGTACTTAATTAAAAGTCAATGCACTTATAAAAGCTTTTATTGACTGCACATGGCCTATATCTTTGTTATGCAGTATATACTATAAAAAATAAACAAAAGATGAATATCTTTACCCTAAGTTAAATATCATAACTGAAGGTCACTTACTAATTAAAAGTTGATCCCTAATATTATATTCATGTGAATCCTTGAGGTTAGACAATAGCTGGATAACCAACCTAACTTAATTTAACCCATAAATAAAATAATCATACTAGTTTATTGTTATAATTGCCATATTTGGTAAAATGTGATGTTGAATATTTCTGGCTGATTATGACTGCATCACTGCTTCTACTTTCAAAGTATTTTGGGGCTCCTGGGTCAGGATTTGAAATGTCCCCCAAACTCCCTCGTGCTTGAAAGGTGACTGGCTTATTGGGGAACCCTACTTGCTAGTGGATTAACGTGTTAACGCGTGCAGCGGAGGAGTGTGTTGTTAGGAGGTGGGACCTTGCTGGATGTGGGTCACTGGGGAAGTGACCTGGAAAACTGTATTCTTGCCTCTACTTTTCCTTTTCGCTCGGCTTCCTGGCTGCCATGAGTTGAACAGTTTTCCTTTTCCTGTCCTTCTATCGTGCCATTTTTGCCTTAGAGCAAGCTGAATTTGGACTGAATCCACCAAATAAATCTTTCCTCTTCTAAATTGCAGGTATTAGGTATTTTTCCAGTAATGAGAACGTTACTAAGATACATGGTTATAAGTACATGGAACTTGCATCTTTAATTTGTCATCAACAAATTATTGACTGCCTGCTCCATGCTAAATGCTATGCTGGTTGCACATGACTGAATTCAGAGGTAAAGGAGCTCATTCAACGCACACATTGTCAGGCTTTATTGGAGCTCCAGCTTTCTGCTAGAAAGGATCTCAGTTTTGAGGTGAATAATAACTCACTAATTTTCAGAGATCTTTCAAAACACTTACCCTACTTCACAGGACACCTGAGTTAGACTGAGGCCAACAATA
This sequence comes from Cavia porcellus, assembly GCF_034190915.1. Lineage (NCBI taxonomy): Eukaryota > Metazoa > Chordata > Mammalia > Rodentia > Caviidae > Cavia > Cavia porcellus. The sequence continues at coordinate 44,212,965 of NW_026947493.1, forward strand.
TATATTTTGGTGGGGATGGATGGTCTGGATCAGTGATGGAGAAACTTTTAGAGCTTTCAATGACACAAACAGTCCACTACGGCATGCATGCCACAGGTTCACCACTACTCCTCTAGATAGACATGCAATCTTTTGTGGTCATTCTTGTTGGTAAACACAGTGGTGACATGGTGTTTCCTTTCACCAAGCACAGTCAGGATGGTCCCTTGAAAGCTGTCTGCTAACACTCCATAGGAATGACTGCATAGATGGCAGGGTAATGTGATGTGATAGAATAGAGAAAAAATGGACTTAATAATATTTAAGTAACCCCAAACCTTACTAATTTAAGAGATAATAACAAGAAAGCCATTTGGGACCACATTTATAAACTCAGCTAATGAACTGACAGTGGGAGACAGTGTTAGTGAAGGTAATAACAATAAATAGCTGGGGAGTTTTGTTTTGTTTTTGATACCTGGAATCAGACTCAGGACCTTGCGCTTGCCAGGTAGGTACTGCACCTGCAGAGTATAACCCTGGGCCCTGAGGGTGTTAATACCTTTGCAATGTTAAGTCTACCACAGAGATTCTTTGATAGAGATTCAACTCAATTTCAGAGAAAAGTAAAGCTAATATAACTTGTCCAAGGTCACCCAAGTAGCAAGTGAGAAATCTTATATGTGAACACAAATCTGACTGCACATTACCAGAGACTGAGAGTATGCGGGTAAGTGGATGGGGTCTGTCACCACCTGCTGGCCGGTTCTCAGGCAGCATCAGCAAATTGAACCAGAGTTTGCACTGAGCTGAGCCTTCCTTGCCGTTCTTCTTCCTTGCCTGCTGCCACTTGACCCAAGTTCAGACCCCAGGAGGGTAACATGGTTTTATGTAACAGACCTCATGATTAGACCAGGACAGTGACAAATTGCAACTTGTTCAAAAGAAATAGGTTTCAGTTAAAGAAATAACTTAATGTTTAGAGGAAACATGCTGGAGGTCACTCAAGGAAAGACAAAAGAAGAGAGATTAGCCAGAAACAGCTTTTAAAAAGCAGATTCAAAACTGGCACAGGAGCAAGACATAATAGTGACAGAGACTTCCTGCCATTCAGACAGTTTTCAGGGCTTCTTCACTGCAACAAATGGTCATCTGTTAATTTTATTGATTTTTTTCTTGATGGCAGTTTGATTTCTCAATGACAAGAGAAGCAATTAGCAGAGTTGCGGCCACTTGGCCAGTGATGAAGTGTGTAAGTGGCAGAACTATCTAGCTTTGAATGTCTTTCCATGGTGATTCCCATTCTGCTGGGGTTTGGAGCTAAGACAGCAGGCTTGCGTTGGGGGGGAAGTAATGAAGGTATTTTGAAACACTGAGCACTTTTGCTGGGTGAGAAGTCCCCGAGGAGAGGAGAACTAACAAGGAGGAGGAAACAGCAGTTGGGAGGTGAAAGAAGAACTAAAACGTTCTCAGTGTATCTCCTGTAGAAGGGTCCTAATCCCAGATGCAAGTGTGAATGTTTATGTCCCTCCAAAATTCACATGTTGAAATTCTCGCCCCTGGGGTGATGGCATTGGGAGATGGAGTCTTTGAGATGTGAAAATTTAATGTCCAGTTAAAGAGTGGGAGGTCAGGGATGCAGCTCAATGGCACAGCACCTGCCTGGCAAAGCACAAGGTCCTGAGTTTGATTCCTGGTATCCAAAAAAAAAAAAAAAATCAAAGAGCTAGAGTGCACTGTTTTTTATAAAAAGGTGCTCAGTATCTTGAATCATCAGAGAAATACAAATAAAAACCATATTAGGTGTCACTTCATACCTTTTAGGATGGTAATTATTAAAAAGTCAGGTGACTAGTATTCATGAGGCTGTAAACACAGGGAGTTCTTTTATACTGCTGGTGAGAACATAATAGATGCAACCATTATGAAAAGCAGTATGGAGTTTCTTTGAAAAATAACTAGAACTTTCATGTGACTGAGTAATCCCACTGACAAGTATATTTCAAATAAAATGAAACCAGTCCATGGAAGAGAAATGTACACGCCCACGTTTGTGACAGTACAATTCACAATAGATAACCTGTTATCTACTAACATTCCCTAGGAATGCCTGCATGGACGGCAGGGTAATGTAATGTGCCAGGGCAGAGAAAGAATGTATTTAATACTATTTAATAACCACAAACCTTATAACTTAAAAGACAGTAAGTGTTCACTGACAGATGAATGAACAATGGTGAGTGAATAGTGATATACAGCCATACATACACATAGCCACAACAGTATTATGCCTCAAAAACAAGGAAGATCCTGCCATTTGTGACAACAATGATGAAACTGTAAATCTACATAGAAAGAAAAATACCTTATGATCTCACATATGTGGGATCATAACATTAAAGGAGTTGAATAAATAGAAACACAGACAACCTTGATATGGGGTTACATCAAAGCGTCATGTATACTTCAAACATATACGAAATAAAATTAAGTTAAAGATAATAAAATTGTTACTAATTCATCAAAAATAAAAAGAAACCCAAGAAAGTGTATCTGTCTATGAGGAAGTGTACTCTTATCAACCTTGAATCTGCCTGCACCCAGTTTTGGACTCCCCCCACTCCAGACTGCGAAAATAAATTTCTGTTGTAAGTCACCCACTTATGGTATTTTGTTAGAGTAGCCCAAAGGAAGTAAGATGTTAGGAAAGAGAAACAGATCTCTTTATATCTTATTTTTCCTACTTTACCAAACATTTCCTTTTCTCTAAGATTCAGAATTTTAGGCTATATTATTGGAATTAGGGTTTAGGTACAATATGGTCTGGCTTTACTGTTGAGAACAGTACAGGAAGTCACTCAGAGTTATTTCCACAAGAAGATACCTCTCCACTGACCAACTTTCAGACTCATTTTTGGAATATAGTCTAGTCAAATTTTAAATTGGGAGCGTATTTAGTTGCTTGCTAGCATTTTTGTGTGCCAGTGGACATAATTATACTGAGAATGCACTTTTAGGAAATTATTGAGCAAAATTTGAAATTTGTGCACAGTATAGTTATGATCTTTATCAAAAAGAATAGATATGTAGGGGCTACTATTTCTGAGTTAACCATTACAGGGGATTAATTCAATGAAAAATAATGCAGAAAAGCCATTTATAATTTCAGAACACTAGATAACATGTCTATTTCAATTAACACTTTCACTATGTAACCATAGAACTGAATTTAATTGGAAAAGCATCATTTTTCATCATAAGCCCTAACACTCCTACCACCAGCAATAAGCTCACAGCCCTGTATGCTTAGGCTCAGTATTTACCATAGTGCATACCTATGAATATCAAAATTATGTGTAGTGGTTTTAAAAATTCTCAAGAAATCATATAACATTAAATGCTTTATTTTATCACAATTACATGAAGGATTTCTATATTAAAAAAGAATATGACCAATCGCTAACTTCTAAATTCTAGTTTTCATCATATTTTTTCTATGCATTTTCACCTGTTACCTGCTAGTAATCCGTGAATGTAGGGCCAGGAATTTAGCTCAGTGGCATAAGCATCTGCCTGGCAGGTGTGAGGTCATAATAGTTTGATCCCGGTTTTCAACAACAACAACAAAATCTGTGAATGTAATCGCAAACTTATTGATGGATTATTATTGATGGATTTTCTTTCTCTAAACAAATAAGAATACTGTACTTCTGGACCATTTCACTTGAATAATATTGCCTTTTATTCTTTTACAAAATAGTGTATCTTTTTCCTAAAATTCTGCTATGGTTATGCAGATTGAAAGATATTTTTGAAATAGCATCAGAAAGTGAGAGGAAGGAAAGAAAGGGATGAGAAGAGGAAGAGGAAGAGAGGAAGAAAGGAAAGGAGAGAAAAGGAAAGATAGAAGGAAAGGAAAAGGGCCAGAGCTGAGGAGGGAGGAAAGAACGGGGGGGAGGGGAGGAGGAAGAGGGGGCACCCATTTCCTAAACGTAGTGTCAGAATAACATGGGGAGAAGGCAAGGCTGCTTTTGCAAGAATTCCGTGACCCAAAGTCTGTCCTCCACAAGGTCACACCAAACACTACCCTCCTCTGGTCACTTCTTCTGGCCATGAATCTCCAAATATAATTCCTTACATTTTCTACTTGCAGAAAGACAGCAAAGTCTCATTCATCAGAATGACACAGAGATTTTTAGGACTGGCCTTCAGTTATATTTTTAGCTTTACTTCCAAGTATTTTTACTCATTGTCCTCTCTCTTATTTCCTGTCCAATGTCTGTCAGATTCTACCTATTTCTATGATAGCATTTAATGATCTAGCATGATTTTTTTGTTTAATGTTTGGTGTTTAATGTTTCGGCTAGGATGTGATCTCCCTGAGTACCGAAAGCCTACTTTATTCATTTTTTGTAGCTCGAGGCTTTATTCTCAGTAAGAACTTAATAGTTATTAGTTAACTGAGCAAAATGAAGAAAAAACAAGATGACATTCTCCAGGGAAAGCCAGTGTTAACCCACTTGCCCTATGATTTCACTAACTCGTTTTCAGAGAACACAGGCAATACCAGGGTTCTAAGGGACAAGAATGAAACAGTATGTGTAACATTTGATTGCATTTATGGGAGAGGAGAGTTTACAAAGACCCTTTACAAAGAGAGATTCAGATAGTCAGCTGCTTTTCAGGAGGGCAAAAGCATTCAGGACCCTGCAGAGATTACCTTCATCTGCTAGTGAATGGCATGAAGATTGGGTGTGCTGGGAGGAAGATTCTGATATGCAAAGTGGGAAGACAACAAAGACCTCACCAACGTCACAATTTAATTTTGATTTGGTCCTGTTCTGCCTGGTCTTCTGTTTGTCTTCGCCAAATTTTATCTCAGGATATAGTTGGTTAAAACTATAGAAGATGAGGACAGCTGGTGCCTGTGATTCTATGTACTGAAATAAAGCAACTGGAGGTGGGAGCAAAATGGCGGGACAGATGGCTGGGACCTTTGCATGACTATGAGGAGGTGGGCTTGGACTGCCCTCCTGCAGCTTATGTTTCTCCTGGAGAGTTTACATGTTTGTTGTGGTATGAAACTGTGGGATGCCTTAGAATAGGTTGAAAACAGGGATATAGTGATACCTTGTAAGATAGTGAACAGTGAAGCTGAAGTTATTTTAAAGTCAAGAAAGTGCAGAGCGTGGGTCATAGCACAGCACAAATACTTCTTATAAAGTTCTGTTGTGAATATAGATTTTTTTCTTTTTCTTTCTTTCTTTCTTTCTTTTTTTTTTTTTTTTTTTAGACGGTGTCTTGCTGTGTCCAAGGTGGTCTCAAAACTTCTGGGCTCAGAGAAATTCTCAAATCCCCAAATGATGGGATAACATGAGTACACCGTGTCCAGTTTATTGTGATTTTGAAGTCCTCAGATTGGATACATAGTATGTGTTTGCCATGTGAATGCACATTTGGCAGGAAGGGAGGGGTGTGGCACAGCCTGCACAGCAGGACACACTGAAAATCGCCAGATACCTTTCATCACAGAAGAGAATAAGCCCTGGCCTCTGTATTCTCTCTCCATGGAGCTTCTCACCTGTGGAATTTCTGCTACTGAGGCTTGAGGAAAAGGACCAGTATCTCATTAAATTTCAACCTGTAAAATTCCAGGGAGTTGTGGCTGGAAAATTGAGGAAGTGGGATACAAAAGACAAAGAAACTTGGAACACTAAGAAAAAGTCTTAAGTCTCAATAACAGGGCGGGCACATTGGTTATTAAATAATGCTCTATCACTCTTTGAATTGATGGAAATGAGTTGGATCTTTCAGCTACTGATTCAAAATTATCAACAATCTATTATTTTAAGCCATGTATCTCCATGAGGAATTTTTTTAAACCTAATATTTTAGTTCTTGCTGCAAGAGAAACTTTGGAAAGCAGTTCTCTGCCTCCAAGTTTTCATGGTCTGGGAGGGAAGCGCTCAGAACCACATACTTTGCTTCTAGGTTGAGACAAAAAAGTGATTCCCATGCCAAAAGAACAGCATGTGCTTTGCTAAGAACAAAGTGCCGCCACAGTCTCCAGCATGAAATTTGTCAGCCTTAGCAAGTTGGTATGGGACTTAGCTGGAGATTGCCTCTGGACAGAGTGCCACTGGAAGGGAAACAAGAACTCTCATGGATTAATTCATCTTCTGGGACCACGATGGCACAGATCATATGGCATTCATTTCGTAAGAGCATATTTCAGCAGCCTGGAGCTGCATCATTCTGCATTAGCCACTTCAAAAAGCTATTTCAGCTCTTATTAAATGTGTGATTTCCTTACCTCTGAGCAAAGAAAATACCTTGAAGGATGACCAGGACATCTAAGACTATAGTATAATGAAATGTGGAAGAAGGCTTATTAGTAAATGTCACTCTGTCACCATGGTAGAATGAAGATCCAAGGAATGTTCACTCTCTGAATTAATTATTAGGCTCTCAAAATTAAAGCACATCTTGGGATCTTCCAACACTGGGAGACCACACTGAAATTTGACTGACAGTGGTCAGATGAATTCAGGGTACTATTTTTTTTTTAAGTTGTAAAGGAATGGATACTGACTTAATTATTACTAGGGACTATAATATTGGAATGAAGGGTGACTATAAGAATAAGCTGTAGGGAAGAAATAAACAAGATGTTTCAGAGTGGGCATTCTATTTCTTAATGAGATTCTTAATATAGAAGGAACATTTAAACTCTCAAGGACTGCAGGCTTCAATTTTTCAGTTGACTTTCTTATGTTGGATAGACTATTCTCTCTCTCTTTGTCTCTCTGTCTCTCTGTCTCTGTCTCTCTGTGTCTGTCTCTCTGTGTCTGTCTCTCTGTCTCTCTCTGTCTCTGTCTCTCTCTGTCTCTCTCTCTCTCTCTCTCTCTCTCTCTCTCTCTCTGTCACACATACATCCATGAACCCCATACACACACACAAGCATTACTGTGGCAGAGTAAATACTACTTTCTCTAGTCTGTTATTCAGATGGGAGACTGGCCCTCATAAACAGACATAATAGAACAAAGTAAGCAGGGAGGTCTTTGTATGAAGAGAGATGATATCCTGTGATCTCATCTGCTCAGATTCAATTGAAGATAGAGAAACAATTAGAACACAGTAGATCAACAGTCCTCAAATTCAAGAGCACCATGCCAGGAGGTTTGTGACAACACTGCTTGGTCCTACCCAGTTTCTGACCCAGAATGTTTCATCTAGAGTTTTCTGGTTATGACATTTTCTCAGAGAGAAATTTGCTTGTTTCTAGCTGGTTGATTCTTCAAAACATTGCTCTCTTCTGACCTAAGATGTTTCCTCCGCCACATGGAGCTGTGGGAGGGATGAACCTCAAATGCTGGAGACCAGGCTGAGGAGCACAGTGTGAAGGAGACAGATTGATTCAGGGAGGAGGAACTGCTGGGTGCCAATTTAGGGTGAACTCTCTACAGCTGATATGGAGGCCAACGCTGGCTATTTGGTATTTGCTTTATTATCCTTTAGATTCTGAAGGTGCTTGTAATAGAATTGTGTGTTTTTCTGTATTTTTTCTACATGATATTCCAGATATTTTAGAGTGCCATGGTAAGATTAAGTACAAATTTCTGAAACAAAGCATTTTTTTTTTTCCTTTAAGCAGATGGGCAAACGTTTGTTGGATTTGTGCTGGTGCTGACGCAGGCTTTGATTATTATTTTCTTTCTGATCGGGTCCCTTGGTCCCATATTTGTCAGCATGTGTTATGTTGGTTCCTACTAAGCAGATAGAGAACTTGAATTCTGCCATTTCACACGACTCCTGTGGCAGCATTCACGTGCCACTGTTCCCTGAAAATAAATCTGGTTAACACAATGGGCTGTCCTGTTCTGACCCATCTACTTTTCATTCAGGTGTGGGCAAAATACCTTCAACTCCACTCTGAACTCCCAAATCTATGCCAGTAAACCAGAAAATTATAGTGAAAAATATAGAAAAAAGTAGTTTAAAGTGATAAAAAATTATCCTTAATCTGTCTCTTGCTTTACAGATGAGGAAACAAGTACATATAAACATCCACGAAGGACCATTTAATAATTACATAAAGTAATTTAATAGATGTGTAGTAGCCTACATTTTATAAACATACCAATTTATTCAATGAATTCAATCTTGTAGGAAGTTAAGGATTTTCCTCCCAAACTTTTTACTTTTTAAGAGCACCCTCTCCATAATGCTGATCACTGAATAGGCAAGATAGTGCTGGGTTCCCCCCACCCTCTTTTTTTCTTTTTGAGACAGGGTTTTGCTGTGCAGCTCAGGCTGGCTTAAACTCACTTGTAGCCAAAGCTGGTCTTGAACTCACAGAAATCCTCCTGCCTCAGGCTTCCAAGTACTGGGATTAGAGGCCTGCACCACCACACCATGATGGTACTATTTTTATGTGATGGATCAAAATTTCAACATTATGTCAGTAGAAATGGAATTTTAGCCTCCCATGTTTAAGACACCAGTAGCCAGTAAAATATAAGGACATTTATGATATTTATTTATAAATATGTCACATAAGTTAATTTTTATTAAGGGTTCAGTGGAAGGCAGGTCCTTTGGTAAGTGATCATATGTGGGATGTTAAACAGTGTTTGTGACCCTCTTAAGGCTGAGGTTGGATGGTTAATGCAAGTTGACAACAGCATTTCCCAGGGACCTGCCGACTGGCCCAGGTACACAGGCAGTAAGAGGTGGTGGCAGTGGCAACTCAAGTCCTCCTGATACTAGGGCCACTGTGTCTCTGCCTCTCTCTCCCTGAAGGCAATCTAGCAGAAGCTAGAGCGGACTGGAAAGCACGTGAGAATGAAGATAGGAGGAGAGAATGTGTATGAGGTTTATTGTAGTTTTATTTTCAAGAACAGTGGGTATAAGAAATTACTAATTGAGATGTTTTAAATCCACTTAAAGCATTATGAAGTATTATTTACTAAAGTACTAATGATTCTTTAGGTTCTAAATTTAAACATCAAATCCAAATTAAAAGTAAATCATGACACTTTTCCTACATGTCATATTGCTTGATCCAGGAGATATATAATTTTAGTTTTTTTATATTTAATGTCAAATTTTCCTTCAAAAAGTTTCTAATAATTTACCTCTATCCTTTTGTCCTGATTTTTTGCCATACTGAGTGTACTACTTATTAAAAATATCTCAACATACATCTTTAAAAAATCCTGCAAAGTACATCCTTTAGAAAATTGCTTATTTCTGTGCCTTTAACAGTGAAAACTGATAATGTTTTAATTTGAAGTTATTTGGTTAGTTATGAAGTTTACTCTTTTTTACATTTGTTGGCATTTGTTCTTTTATGAAATTTCTGTTCCTTGGCTTTGCTGAATTTTAAACTTTTTTATTAGTAGTATATATATATGTATATATACAATTACACTCATTCTGGGGACTTGGCACATGTTTATATCGTATTTTGATCATTTCCAGTCTTAATCCTCTCATTCTGCTCCCTGTATCCCCCCCCACTCATCCCTTCCTCTGTCTTCAGTCTTCCTTTTTGTTTATTAGCATCTCTCTATTACTTCACTATTTTATGAATTTGTCATTAAGTTTCTCATAAAAGAAATCATGCAACATCTAGTTTCCTGTGTCTTATTTCCCTTAATATTATGATCTCAAGTTTAATTCGTTTTCCTACAAATGACATGGTTTCACTCTTCTTTATGGCTGAATAGAATTCCATTGTGTATATGTACCACATTTCCTTATCCATTTATGTGTTTATGGACATCTAGGCTGCTTCCAGAACTGTTGTGAGTTACACTGCTGTGCACCCAGGTGTCTACGCATCATTATAGTACGATGTCTCTCACTCTTTGGGGACTATACCCAGGAAAAGTAGAGCTGAGCCAAATGGAATTTCTATCTTTAGTGTTTTGAGGATTCTCCACACTGGTTTCCGCTGTACCAGTTTACATTCCCATCAGTGTAGAGGGGTTCCTCACCAGCATTTGTTGCTTCTTGTGTTCTTAACGATGACCATTCTGACTGAGGAAAGATGGAATTTCAGGATTATTTTGATTTGCAGTTCTTTGATGGTTAAAACTGATGATCATTTTTCATGTACTTATTGGTCATCTGTACTTTTTCTTTTCAAAAGTGTTTATTTGCCCATTTTGATTGGATCATTTGCTTTTTGATATGTATTTTTTGGAAAATATATATATATATATATATATATATATATATATATATACATATATATTAGATACTTGTCCTCTATTAAGAGAGTAGCTGATAATAATTTTTTCTTATTTTTAGGTTTTTCTCTTAAAATGTGATCTCATTTTCTGATTCTTAATATTATGTGCTACTGGAAGTTTTTATCTGTGCCTAACATTATTCTCCAGGAAATAGATTCAAAGTCTGTATTTTCATATCTAAGTCTTTGATCTATCTTGATTTATTCTTAGTATAAGGCAAAAGGTATGGGTTTAATTTTTTTTTTTTTTGCTAATTTCCCAAGGCCACTTGTTAAACAGGCTGTCTATTCTCCAATGTGTGCTTTGGGGCCTTTGTGAAAGACCAGACAGGTAAAGGTTCTGGGAGGTTTTTGTCTTGAATTCTGTTCCATTGGTCTGCATGTCTATTTTTGGTGCCACTACAATGCTGTTTGTTTCTGTTTCTTTGTAGTATAATTTAAAATTTGGAATTGTGATGCCTCCTGGTTTTATTTTTCTCCTTGGGCTTGCTTTGGCTATTCTGGGTCTCTGATGGTTCTGGATAAATTCTAGGATTGGTTTTCAAGTTCACTGAAAAATACTGTTGGTATTTTAATAGCAACTGTATTTAACTCTGCAGATCACTTTTGGGAATGTTATCATTTTAATGATATTAATTCTGACTTCCAGGAATAACAGACATTCTTGCATCCTCCTGACTGTTAACCCTAATATGTTAACTCCACTGAATTAAGAAATGCCCAGCAAATTAGTACAACAGGCTCCTAGGCGTGGCTGGGAAGGTTATGGAAGTGTGCTACCAGGTACTAAATAGGGTTTCTTGCCCATTCCTTTCTGACACTTTTCGTTCCTCTGTTTCCTAGGTGCCATGAACTGAGAAGCTTTGTGCCACTACACCGTTCTGCCAAGATGTTTCTCCCTTGGACCCAGCCAAACATGGGCTGGAATCATGAGCAAATTAAATGTTTTCCCATTTGAAATGTGGGTGTTGGGAATTGTGTCTCTGCAACAACAAAGCTAATGCAATCGTCTTCTATCTCTTTCTTGAGTTCTGTAATTTTCATTATAGAGCTCTTTCATCTCCCTGGTTATATTGTTTCCAGGTAATTAATTTTTTTGAAGCTACTGTGGATGGAATTCTCTTCTTTATTTCTTTCATGTACAGAAATGCTATTGATTTTTTGTGCATTGATCTTATGTCTTGCTACTTTGCTGAGTTTATCAGATCAAAGAGTCTTCTGGTGGCATTGTTTCAGGTCTTCTATTTGTACAGTTAAATCATCTGCAAGTAGAATTAATTTGAATTCTTTGTTTCCTTCACAACCCTTTTAGTTTTTCTATAATGATATCTTGATGTGATACTGACCAAATCTGTGGGTACAGGATGGGAATTATCACTCCTGTCTCTATTCAATTGGCCAGTCAGATCTGCTGTCTCCACAGGTTATGTCTTCATCTTGAATCATATCAGGCACTTACAAAAGATTGCTATGTCTTTCTTTTTACCACTGCATGGGAGAGAAAGCTCCTCCTCCCTCTCTGAGCCACCACTAGTTCAGTGCCAGGATGTGTTGTTGTAGTCAACACACTTATCTGTGAAGTGTTAGTGTTTTGGGGTTTCACCCACTCTCTCTCTCTCTGGAGATGTGACCCTGCAAATCTTGGTGTACTCGATATTCATGTACCCTCACAGACCTGTGTATTTGTTGCTTTTGGGTGAATATTCTGGAGCAATTCATGAGTACAAATTACCTTTAGTGTACCATCTTTTCTTTTTTCTTTCTTTTTTTTTTTTTTTTTTTTTTGTTGAAACAAGATCTCACTACACAGCTCAACCTGGCCTTGAACTGGTAATCCTGCTCTTGAATGCACCACTGTGCTTGGTTTAAAATATTTTAAATTGGGGGCTAGGGATTTAGCTCAGCAGCATAAGCACCTGCCTTGCAAGCAGGCGGTCATGAGTTCCATCCCTGGTACCGATAAAAAACGAAAAAGACAAAAAAAATTTTTTAATTGACATATAATACTTGTATATTTATGGAATACAGTATGATCATTTGACATGTACCCAATAAGAAATCATTAAATTATGGTAATTAGCACTTCCATTTCCTCAAATACTAATTATTTCTGTGTGTTGGGAATGTTCAGATCAGATTTCTTTCTAGTTATTTTGAAGCATATCATAGATTGCTGTAGACCATAATTACCCTGCTAGTCTGCATGATATCAGAACTGTCTTCCCATCTAATTATAGCTTAGTATTCCTCACTTAGCCTTTCTTTGTCTCCTCACTCCTTCCTTTCCCCATCATGTGTGACCAATATTTTCTCTCCTGTAGTATGAGTCAAAACTTTTATTTAGCTTCCATAAATTAGTGAGAACATGAGATACCTTCTACCTCTGGTATGTCTCCATTCTCACCAATATTGAAGAAAATGATAGAATTTTATTTATTTAGCTGATTATTATTTCATTGTGTATATGGATTATATTTGCTAAATTTTTATTTGGAGTATTTTATGTATTTCTTATCACATGGTAGATACTTTTAGCACATTAAGAGTATCAACTCTCAGGTTCATTTATGTATATACTGCAGTCTCCCCTAAACGGGTTTGTTGTTTGATTTTAAAATTTTATTATGATATTTTGTCACATAGAAGGTTTATAATTTTAGTGTTCGATCTATTTTTCCTCTTATGAATTCTGCTTTTAGTTTCATACTTTGTTTCCGGTAGCTCTTTGTTATATTTTTCAAGTCTACAGTGTGCATTAATTTACAATAATTGCCTACATTGGGTGAGATTTGAAAGAATATCATCTCATTAAAACAACTTGTCATGTTTTCTCTTAGGTCCTGCGTTTGCCCTTCCCAGTGAAGTGTGCTTTCACTTTTATCACAAATGCCCCAAACCACTACTGATCCCAGCATTTTCTTTAGTGGAACAATGAACAATTGGCTTTTTGCTGAAGCTTGATGCCTAGAGGTCATTTTAAGATTATACAAAGTGAGACATTAGTTTAATGGGTTGGCTCTTCTTTGTGAATGTTATAGAGTCTACACAGCTTTTTCTGGATGGTAATCTTGCTTCAGACAAATGGTAATGACTGAAATAAAAGGACTCCCCTGCTTCTTCTCAGTGTATGTTAATTCTAATTAAGGAAGAAGTCTAAGGGAGCCTTCCCAGAGGAGTCAATTATAGCCACAAGTCCATATGGCGCACATCAAAGGTTACCACTGTAGCTGTTGGGCATTATAGCATGAGACACATGTTTTAAATGTCTCTACACTAAGCATATATTGCGTAGTATTTTCTTAAACTTGGCTGTATGGGAGTTTTTTATTTGTTTGTTTGTTTTTGATGCCAAAGGGACATGTTAGAAGGCCCCCTTATTCCTAAAAGCCTTGGTTATACATTTTTTATGTTTGGATCATGCATTAAAACTCTTGAGTTGAATGCCCAGGGTTGTATCCCTGATAGAGGGCATAGTAATAAGTGTCATATCTTTATTTTTTCATATCTTTATTTTTGAGCACAGCCTTGAGTTGTTATTGACTAGAAGGAGTTAGAAAACAGAAATTAACAGTTTCCAAGTCACATATTTTTGGAGGCTCATAAGTAAGGGGACCTTCTAACATGTCCCCATATCTTTTGGGACAGTCCCAGTATATTAAGACATCATCCTATACTAAGGAGGTTTTCACATTATTATTCCTGTCTACAAATGACAAGTGGGAAGCAGGTGGTATAGAGACAAAGTTGTCATCTGTACCACAGAAACCTGGCTGATACGAGAAAACAGCCAGGAAACTTGCAGAGACCAAGTTCACTTAGAGAGTACAGTGGGTTTGTAGCCCAATGCCTCAACAAAGAATAAAATATTTTGATGCATATCTTCTCTCAAGAGACCAGAGGTTCTAGAGATTCACTGATACATTAGGTTTATGGAGACACAAACCAGGGAGACATTAGAGAATGGAGAGGTATATGAAAGTCCCTGTGGTCTACAGTGTGTATGATGCCATCAACTTCTAAAAACAGGAGAAACTGAGTTTGAGACAGGAAATTCTGAATCATCATGTTAAACAATGGGGAAAGGATAGTGTTTTATTTTGGTAAGATGGAGATAAGTTTTGCTATCCAGGTGTCCAAGTGCTAAATTAACTACTGAGGGTGAGTCAGTCCTTCAGCAGGTATTACATGAACTGGATGGAGTTTGGGAGGTGGGCAAAATAGATACATTAACTGCTGACTTGAAGGAGCATTTGCCTGTGTAAAACAGGAAACAGAAAGATTTACTGGGGGCTGAAGGTGGAGGTTTGGGTGGCTGTGGAGTCCTGGGATTGGAGAGGGCATGGTGCATGTGCAAAAAGGGAGCAGGAGGTTTATCGCTAGAATGAGAAGGAGAACGTAGAAGTTACTATTGGAGAAATGAGTTGTTTCTCTGAATCTGGTGCCAAGTTGGGGAGATGTCATGTCACAGAGAGCTAAGCCCCAAGCTAGCAGAATCGATCACTCTTCAAAACGTTTTATTCTTTGCTCAATGTTTTTCAAATGTGAGACACAGGAAGAAAATAGAAATTTTGCACAAGAGATACTAAAGCCTTACTTTGTGCAAATCCAGACTGAATAATAAATAAATAGAATACTTTGAATTTCCAGCAGGATAAATTATTCTTTAAAAAAAGTATCAAAAGTATGCATATGTTAATTAACTTGACTTAATCACACCACAATGTCTGCATGCATCATGTTGAGCATCATAAAAACATAAAAATATTTGGCATTTTAAAATAAAAAATTTAGAAAAAAGAAAAATCAAATTTAAAAATTTTCAAGAAGAATGTTAACATAAAATGCAAGGGATATGGGTTACATTTTATTTTTGAAGGAATAAGTTTGTCTTAAACTTTTTCTTTTTTCTTGGTTCCACACAAAATGGTTGTATGTTATTTATCCATATTAAATTTTCTATTTAGATATAGTAATCTTGTTAAATTGTTAAAGACTGCTAGCAAAGAATATTGTATGTAAAGAATTAAAGCACTTAAACATGAATGATGTATCATATATGCATTAAAGTTATATATGCACTATTAGTTCATGATAGTAACAATATGCATTAGTTAGCTTTCCTGTTGCTGGGACACAACACCCAACACCCACAACTTCAAGGAGGAGTGAGGTTTAAATTGGCTCATGGTTTTAGAGGATTCAGTCCATCATTTGCTGACTTCACAGCAAAGACATGATAGTGGAAGAAGGTGGCAGAGCAAACATATTTATTTGATGGCAGTCAGGAAGCAATTTCCAAAGCAGCCTTTCTCAAGCAGGAGTACTATTGAGTCTCTCCTCCAATTAGTTTGATGCTCTTGTACCCTTGGACTTCTGTTGGGTGTGTCTTCCATATTTCTGAGATATCCTCAAAACACCATTTGTCTTGTCCCTCTACAAAATACTCAGTTTCTTTTAAACGACATTAATCTCTTCATATCTCCCTTAACCCTAACTTTACACATGACTCTTTGGGGCAAAGATTTAAGATTTTTAAATTTCTCTGTTGTTTTTTGTCCCCATGTTTTATCACTTTGAATTTAGCTAACAACAACCAACAGTGTCTGTGCCACATGCTGACTGTTAGGCTGCCTTGAAATTTCCTCTATCAGATCAATTAGTCCACTACATTTAATCACATCCTCCCAAAAAAAGACTCAGGTCATGGGCAAAGTCTATACACACTGTACCAAAACATAGTGTGCACAGTCTTAGCCTATTTCCTTGTTCACTACTAAAACCTCATGAGCCTAGCCTCTACTAGGCATGTTCCTGTCACTGTTCTGGTCCTTTGCACACTGACCAGAATCATTTCTAAGGCTTTGTTTGTACAGCATCTCTGTTTAGTCTCTCAAATCTTTCCAAACTCACTGCAAATCAGTTCTAAAATCTTCCAACCCATATCATCATGTATAACCACAACAACAACCCCGTTGTCCAGTATTGATTTTCTCTATTTTCTGCTTTCCTGTCACTGAGATACAATACCCAAAGGCTTTATCTGGCTCACAGTTTCAGGGGATTCAGTCTGATTGGCTGGCTCCAAGGCTTCAGAAACACCATGGTGAAGTACAGATGCTTAGTTCAGATAGCTGGAAAGTAGACCCAGAGCACTGTGCCAGAGAGAAAGGGGACAGGGACCGTATACAACACTGAAGATCATGCTTCCACAACCTACCCAGACATACCCAGAAGTGTGCTTTACTAATCCTTTGGGCAGTTCTTAACCCAGTCAAGATGGCACATAATAATTAAGAGTCATGTCTTATAAAATGATTTGTATTGCTTTACCATCATGTATAGCCACATTAGTGATACATAGAGCATACATTCCAAAGCAGTATGTTTCATCAAGTTGGGGAAATAGCTCAGCAGCACAGTGCCTGCTTGGCAAGCACAAGGTCCTGAGTTTAATTTCTGATTCAAAAAAAGATAGTACATTTTAAAGTGCTTTTTAAAATCAGCATTACAGTTTTGCATTCATTAGAGCTTCTGATACCAGTTTATTATCTGCAGTAGATTAGGTAAATCTTACTCTTTGGAACTCAGTTTCTTTAAAAGAATGGTAAAATCTGACATTTATAGATTTATAGAGAGCCAAAGTCTACTAGTAGTTGGGAATAGTGAATATTTACCTTGATATCTTTAAAAACCTGCCAATGTTATTTATAAATCAGGGCAAGAAAATACTTCACAGTTATCCAATGATTAAAAGTTATTATAATTGTTATAGTTTATATTCATACAATCACACACACATATGTACAACTACAAAAACCACAGCAGATACAATACCTAGATGGCATCTAATTTACATTTTAGTACAGAGGGTTTAGAAAGAAAACTGCATGCATGGCCGATTGACTGCCTCTTGATATCAGCCATTCTGATAGGATTGCCCTTGCTTGTCACTCTTCGTGACTCCTCAGACTTTCCCCAGGCCATATTTAGCATACAGTTTTGGTACTGAAACTTTGTTCTTCGTTTAAATTCCAATTAAGATTTCATATAAAAGGGAGAAAAGGGGCAAAAACCAAATTAGTTTTTCATTGTAATGGACTAGAACTATTTCATATATAAAATACTGGGAAGATAAAATAGTACTAACAAATTAGTTATCTGAACATTTTTTTGTGCCTTAAGGCAGTGACTGTTGCCATTTAAGAAATACACAGGAAATTCCTCCCTTATTCATGGTTTCACTTACTCAAAATCAACAGCAATCTGAAAATACTAAATAGAAAATTCCAGAAGTTATCTATATATTCAAATAACTTTTACTGGTGTATTGTTATAATCGTTCCATTATTGGTTGCTATTAATCTCTTACTGTGCCTTACTTATAAACTAAACTTTATCATAGGTACATCTCTACAGAACAAAACATAGTTTCTGTGGGGTTTCATACTATGTGATTTCAGGCATCCACGAGGGGTGCTGGAATGTGTCTCCCACGAGTGGAACGACTGCTATAATGTGTGTTTCATTCTTTTTTGAGAAAAGCTACTGTCATTCAGGTGTACACTTTCTTTTTAATTAAGAAATGCAAGACTGTCAAAGTAGGCTTCAGGGTCAGCTGGTTAATCACACTCTTAGAGATCACGGGGGAGAATATACAGAACGGAAGCAAAAAACAAAAGATGCTTTAAAAGAAGTTAGTTCTCTAAAGACAGTTTATAAAAATTTATATAATACATGTATTTCAGTGGAGCTCCCCTAGACAAAAGCCCCTCTAGTTGTACTTTTATGCAAGATGCTAAGTGGCCACGCCATTTTAATTGCACTTATTAGTCTAAGGATGATATAATACAGAGGCCACAGTTGGGAATTTTTTATAGTGAATGGACATGGTTAGTTTGTTTTTGTAGAAAAAGCCACACATGGAGATAAGGAATGAGTGACTTCTCCAACAAATGAACTCAAATATAAAAGAGAATAAACTGAGTGGGCAGCATATGCCTGTAATTCCATCATTCTGGGAGGCGGAGGCAGGAGGATCACAATTTGAAGTCCAAATTGGGCAATTTAGTGACACAGCAAGATACTATCTCAAAATTAAGAAGGAAAAAGGCCAGGGACATAGCTGAGTGTGAAGAATCTAGGTTCAACTCCCAGCACCATGGAAAAAATGATATATTAATATAAGATGTGGGTAATAGAATCACAATGTATTATTTTAATATTACACTTATTTATTAAACATAGTAATTTCTTTTAGACATATTACATAAATAATATATAATTTCTTTAAAGTGTCCAAGTTCCCTTACTGGGTTGTAAATTTCTTTAGACATAGGTCTATGGGGACTCATTTTTGTTTCCTCTAGAATATTAGAATATAAAAGCTATTCAATAAATGCATGTTTTATAGTGGTTATATTAATGATAGCTTCAAAACTTGATAAATTAGTAAAACATTTCAATTAAGGCATTAAGAAGGAAATTTCCTGGTTAAAACTTTTTATGGTGACTAATATTAAACATTTTGGAAAAGAAAGTATAACTTGAGAATTTGGAGTATCTAGTAGAACCCAAAATATGTGGAAAGTATCAGAATGAGTCAAAAAAGCATGAGGAGTAATTTTGCTCAAGATATAAAGTCATAACCTAGAAAATTTTCAGAAAAAATGAAAAAAGGAAAAAAATCAGACAAACTGAAGAACAAAAATCATAGGGTGAATCTGGAATGGAGGAAAGAAAATGTACTGCTATTTGCAAAAGTTTTCTGAGTTTAACACCAGAATTAAAATCAAGTTAAACAGATTATTATGATTAAATATAAAACTTTAAAATTTATTCATGTAGTTTATATTTATATGTACATCTACATACATCTCTAAAATTTGTATTATAAATACATTGTTCACATTTATATTATATAAATGTCTGGACTTCCGGGAGAACATGGCGGATAGATAGCAGCAGCTTTGGAGGCTCTCTGAGAAACCCCACTTAAAATCCAGGAATGGTGCCAGGCGAGAAATCCTAAGCAAGGGGAGATATACTTTGCCGACCCAGGAACGAACTAAACTAAGAGAAACCAACTGGAAGTGCAATCCCGGTGATATAACAAGAAGAGATAAAGTCTCAGTGCGGAAGCTGAACCCCGCACCACTGGAAGCTGCAATTTCAATTGCCTGCAGCCGCTGCTGTGTCCCAATCAGCACAGCAAGGAGAGAGGCGTAAAAGCTCTGAGAGTGGGAAGCAGCGAATGGAGTTGAGAGTGGGACTGGCCAAGAGCCCTGCATCAACCTGCGGTGAGTGAGCAGATCGGGGACCCTTCCATAGAGTAGAAGGCTTCAGCAAAGGACATATTGGGACCGGGCAGACTAGCTGGAACAGGATGCTACAGTGTCCTTAGTCACATGTTCTCTTCTCAAGCAGAATTGGTGGGGAGTGCCTGGCCTGGGTGTCGCCACTGACTTAAGACCCAGTAGGCTAGCCCAAACCAGGTCCCAGAGCCTGAGGTGCACCCTAGCAGTGAAGTCTTCAGTAGGCTGACCTGGAGGGGCGGGCCAAGTACAGGCTGCCCAGGTCTGTGTCTCCCTAGTACACTGCAGTGGATGGGAACACCTAGCTGGCGCAATTCAAACAAACTGTAACCGACAAAGAAAGAAATTGGGCCTTCTATATACGCTTGTATGGAAGGAACAAAAAACATAGGAAGAGGGAGCAACAAGAAAGGGTCCTCGAACCCAATCCTGAGAAACATGCTATATGAGACACGGCACCAATAGACATAAAGAAATATCTCCAGAGCCTCATAGACGAGTTCAGGAATGAAGTTATTAACGACCTGAAGCAAGATATAAGTAGAATAGAGAAATGCTAAGCACCATCCAAGAAAAAACAGATGGTGGAATGGAAGAATTGTTTCATGGAGAAAATAGAGAAAACATAGAATACGTGAAGTAGGTTCAAAGAGATTACCAGGAAACCAAAAACTCTATTGAAAACTGGCATAACAGCTTGAAGGAAATTAAGGATAGATTATCTGAACTGGAGGGCAGATTTGTAATATGGGAGCATGAAATAAAAAACTTCTTAAAATAACAAAAAAATGAACAGCAACAATACAAAGGCTAGAAGATAATAAGAGGATCTATAACTTAAGAATTAAGAACATAAAAGAAGAAGTAGGGACACAACAAATGGACGACAAAAGCTATTCACAGAAATAATCTAGGAGAATTTCCCTAATTTAGCAAATGGTAAAGATACTCAGATGTATGAGGCATACAGGACCCCAGCCACCTACAACCCAAACAGAGCTATACCTAGGCATATAATAATCAAAATTCCAGAAATCCAATATAAGAACGGAATATTAAAAGCTGTCAGAGACAAGAAACAGATCACTTACAAGAGAACACCCCTCAGAATTACAGGAGACTTCTCGGCACAAACCATCAAATCACAAAAAGTGTGGGGGGAAGTAATTCAAGCTTTGAAAGATAATAACCTCCAGCCAAGATTGATATATCTTGCACAACTGTCCCTAGAAATTGATGGAAAAACAAGATGCTTCCAGAATAAAGAGGAACTAGGGGAATTTGCAACCACCAATTCAACTCTACAGAGAATACTGCAGTATATTCTAAAAAAGGAAAACACCAAGATTCCAGAAATAGTGCAGAGAGGCCACAATGAATGGAGCAGAAAGCGAAATGAAGACAAACTGACAACAAATGACAGAAAAAGAGCTCAACAGAAATGAGGCAGAGAAGATTGGATGGTAGGAACAGCTATTTTGGAGAAAACAAGACATCATAATAGCTAGTGCTGATTTAGTATCATCTTGCTTTGAAGTCCCATCAAGCTTTTATTCTTCTGTCTCCATCGGTCTTAACAGGTTGTATCTTATTGGATTTTATTATATGTGATAATATAAGTAAAAACCTTTATAGACAAGGAGATTATACAGAAACCATTGTTCATTTTCTGTTAATTGGTTCTAAATACCCTGTAATAATGTCATTCTCTTGAATGGTTTTATAGTGTCTTGATATGTTTGGTGCTACAGTATACGATGTTATACTCAAAGATTTCAAGGAAAGAGACACTATGGTAACTATTTTTATGTCAGGATATCTTGTGGTGAAACACTATTTTGCTTAAATGGTTATGTTTTGACCTGCGCTGTTCTATTGTTATGCCCTCTTTTATCTCAATTCCCCCCCCCTTTTTTTAATTGTTTACTTTTTTCTTTTTATCTTTTTAATTAAGGGAAAAATAAATAAAAAATAGCAGGATACATTATAGTAACCTACTTTGATTTCCTATTAACTTGATTTTAAATCCTGTATTGCCCTCACCATCTTGTTTTGACTGATTTTCCCCTATTCTGCTTTGCTTGATGGTACCAAGTTCGAAAGTATAGGCAAAACTGTGAAGAAAATAAGATTCATTATGACACCCATTCCAGTTGACTATTATCTTCTTTTAAAGTTCTGTAATGTCTCCAATGCTTTGGTTTTATTCTTTACTGTTTTGTTCAATTTTATTATAACTGGCAATTCTTCTTAAAATAGCAAGAGGCAGTATGGTAACCATTGTTGATCACCTTGTATTTTGTTTTCACATTATCTATTATGCCCATCCTTTTGATTTGACTGACTCTGTTCTGTTATGGCACATTTGGATTTACTCTCTTCAAAAAAAGTAATAAGAACTGTGGGAGTAATAAAACCCAAAATGTGTAATTATCATTGTACAAAAGAAAAGAGAAGAAAGCACTCTAAAGGTTATAACTGCATATATATTTGAGTGTATAAGATAGATAAGCATATTACTGAGTTTTTTTGGATCATTGAACAAAGCTGTTTGCACTCTCACTGTTTGAAAGTCCACTTTATATGCTTTAATTTTGTAACTTGAACAACTATTTCTAAGATGAGAATATGTAATCTATTAACTAGTGATTTCTTACTGTTTATTTTTTAAATTTTGTATTACTTGTACCCTTTTTCTGTTTTTATCTTTTTCTCCTTAAATTTTAAAAAAAAATGAGTGAGAGACACATTTGCTTATACTTAACCCTAAAGTACTTCATTTATCTTGGAGAGATCAAAACTATTCATTTTCATCTTACAAAAAAAATGGAAAGAATTTGCTGCTTCATTTTCTTTCTCAGCATCATTCTGATCTCACAGAATATGCATTTTCAGTTTTAGTCAACTGAATTTTCTGCAGATATCCTGAGCTTCTGCTTTATCTTTTTCACTATTTTTATTTCTACAGAATTCATTTTTATTTTTGATCAGTGGAAGCCCGTTGGTCAAGTTCAATCACATCCTTAGGAGGAAATTACAGGGAACAAGTGGGTCAGTTACTGTCTTGGAGGGGAAATATTACCATCCTTACCTCTTGCTCTCAATATTAGATCCTGGGTAAGAGTGATCTACTCATTTCCTGCAAGAATAAGAAGTCTTTTGGCTCAGTCACATGATAAATTATGTCTTTTATTGGCCAGAAAAAAAGCCTCAATATTTCAAGGTAGAAAAATAGTAAGAATACTGTAACATAATGGTTCCCTTCAAATTTTATCTCTAAAGTAGATTTTATATACATGAATATATATATATATATATATATATATATATATATATATATATATATATGAGAGTATTTATTAAACTTGAGTCATGTATGGGAAATTGAATGTGCCATAAGACCACAATGTTAAATGAAATAAATCAGGTATACAAGCCCTAGTCCCAAAACATAGGTATAGCAATTTCATAGTTTTCAGGTATTTGAAGGAATGATAATTCTACATTAATTTCATTTTACTTTAAATGACTAAAGTGGTTTGTTTTCTTCAGAAGACTTTACAGCTGATAAAACCTTAAGCTATAATGAGGAATAGATAGATTATCCAGACAGAAAATCAACAAAGAAATAGCAGAGCTGAACCAGACCAAGCAGACCTAACAGACATCTACATACACATTTTTTCAACAGCTACAGAAAGCATGTTTGCCTCCATAGCACATAAGACATTTTCCAGGATATCTCATATGGGAACTTAACTATTGCATTATTTCTCTTGAAATCCAGAAAATAAATAAACAAAGAGCAAAATAAAAGATAACGGAAAATCGGGAGAGAGGTGCTTTGCCAAAGGGAAGAGGACCAAAATATGGAGGGGAGGGAAAGACAGGGGAGGGAACGAGGATGAAAAAAGAGAATTTAGATGTGTTGTGTACATGAACCAACTCCGCATGATGAATGTGTGCATTGTGCACTGCAACCATGTAATAAAAATAAAAACTAAAAATAAAGAGTATTAGGGATTTTAGCTATATAATTGTATTAGAAATAGTTTGAAGGATTTCCTACTATAATAGAAATCTAACACCATCATGGTTTAAATAGACCAGAGTTTCTCACCCTTAGCGTGTTTGAACCATGGTGTTTTAGTCTTGAGAGCTGTTCTGTGTACTTTAGGACGTTTAGCAGCATCTTTGGTTGCTGGTCACAGATACTTACACCATTCAGTGTTTCTCACAGTGCTACATGTACTTGCCCTGGGGTGGGAGTAAAATCAGCCTCTGCTAAGAACCACTGAGCCTGAAAGAAATTTATATCTCAGCCATGGAGACAGACTTCCCTTAAGCTGAGGTTTTAGGCGAGTCCTTTCTTTAAATTATCAGTTTCACAGATGTGAAGTTTTAGTGGTGTTGGGGCCAACAGTAGGAAGAGCTATTTCTAATCACATTTGCAAACTTAAAACAAAAAAACCAAGGCCAGGAATATAGTTCAGTGGCACAGCACCTCTCTGGCAAGGGCAAGGTTCTAAAGCAAAACACTAAGCAAAACCACAAAAATACACATTGCCATTAATCCCCTCAAAATACTTTCATTTTGAATACACTGACCCAATCATTCCTGCCACTCTCTAAAGCACTTCAGGAACCGATTTTTTAATGAATGTCTTTAGTTGTGCTCCTGCGGCTGCCTCAATGTTCTGAACAGATTCAAAATGTTTGCTTTTCATGGCTATTTTGACTGTAGGAAAGAGCCAGAAGAGGAACAATGCCATATCCAGTTAGTAGATGGACAAAGAATGCTGTAATGTTTTTAAAAGCCTAGCTTTCCCAGAAGCTGTATTCACTGACTTTATAAAATCATATTTTATAAAGACACAGAAGAGGATTCCTAGAGCAAATTCATAAAATGGCAAAAATGATGTTTAAAGGAACAGAGAGTATTTTGAGAGGGATTAATAACGTGTCATTCATTGGGATAATTTTTAAAAATAAGAATTCATCTTTTATTTTGACCACTCCTTGTTTAATGAAAGGCAAGGAAATTAGTATATTAAAGAAATATTCACATTCCTGTGTTAATTTCAACACCACCCACAGTAGCTAGGATATGTAATCAACATAAGCATCCTCCAATGAATAAATAGTCAACAAGAAGGTAATATGTATATATACTGCAATACTATTCAGCCTTAAAAAAGAAAAAAAAGCTCTGTTATTGGTGACCACATAGATGAACCTAGGTACATTAGTTAAGGTAAATAATCCAAGCACAAATATATCCAGTAAAATGCATGCCACACAACTTTGTTCATATGTGGAATCTGAAAATGTTGAATTCATAGAAGCACAAAGTGGAATGGTGATTACCAAGGATCAAGAAGAGAAGGCATTTAGGAAAATTGTTGGTCAAAGAATGTAAAATTTTAATCATAGGAGGTATAAATTATAGAACCCTATTGCATAACATAGTCTCTATAGTTAATAACAGTATATCATGTCTTCAAAATTTGCTGAACGGATTTTAAATATTTTCATCACAGAAAACAAGCATGAAACAACTGATGTACTAATGAATGAATGTACTAATCACCTTGCTTTAGCCACTCCACAGTGTGTATATACATCAAAATATTATGTTGCTTTTCATAAATATATCAAATCTTTGACACTCAAAATTAACTCAACTAAGCCATCCCAAGCTAGGTAAAATTAGTTCCTAAAATCAACTAATGAATGACTCAGAGAAACACTACTGGGCAGGGCTAGACCTACAGGTAGGCAGTGTCTATCTAGCAAAAGAGAAGAGCTTGAATTCTGGTTTCGTCAACAGAAATAAATAGATTCTTTGATTATATATCCATATCTTTCTCTCTCTCTAGATATATTTTCTATCTACCTATTTAACTCTCTCTACAATCTTTTCATCTCATAATCAATTTGATATGATTTATACAAGCACTTTGGAAAAGTTATAAATATGAAAAAGATTTAATGTGTTGCTCTTTCAGAAAACTCACTGGGTTTGTTGCTTTCTCGGCTTTGTATTTCTCTGTCTTACTTGGGTTACCTCCAACAGTGCCTTGCTGCCACTGATGAGGCATCTTAGCAATTTCTCTCCACATCGCCATTTCTAATATTTAAGCCTGAAACTTTCTAGCATTTAAACCTGACTGACATTGTCTTGTAAAGTGACTTGAATGTAAAATGACTTGAATTTTACAGTAAAAACCCAGAAGTTTGCTTGTAATTTGAATTCTTTCTGTTTTAAGCAGAGCACCATTCTTACAGACTTCAATTCTTGAGGGATTATTGCTCTGCTCCACAAAGGTTTAGCCTGAGAACACAGTGTCTACAATATGCAGCTTTGTCTCAGTTACTTTTCTCTGGTTTCTGGGAAAAAACTACCCAACACCTAAAACGAAGGAAACATTTATTTAGCTCACTGTTTGTAGAGGTTTCAGTCCATAATCAGCTGGTTCCACAGCAAGGTGGCATGGCACTGGGGCAACACTTCAAAGCAGCAGCCAGAGCAAAAGAGGTAACAAGCCTCCTCTCCTCCCTTATATTGTATGTAGCCCCCACCCCCAAAAGGAGTGTAGCACTCACAAAATCTCTGTGCCCTGCTCTTGCACAGGATGAGGATATTTACAAAGTATCCTAGTTCACTGCTGAGTCTCTCAGTTAAACTTAAAAATCTCTGGGCTCTAAAATTATCATCAGTGGAAGGAGAAAGGTGACAGACAAGGAGCAGTTGTAACTGAGAGGCTCAAACAACATTATGTTCCAGAATGGATCTGTTAGACACAGGGAATATTGCTGGCAACAGGCCCTGGCTGTTTTTTTCACAGTACAGGAAACTGCCCCTACCAGCATATCACAGTCTCAATGATATCCAGGAGCGAAAGATTGTCAGATGTGGGGGAAGTACTGCCATGGCATGTCAGCTCTATTTTGTACACCACAGAGGGCCACTACACTTCCACAGATTCCAAGACTGGCACAGTTCCATAGATCCCAAGTGCATTGTGGTTAACCCACCGCCTGTGCTCTGAACTGCCTTGCTCACCTGCATCCAAGCAGACCACCTCCTAGCACCCCTTGAGGACTTTCTGTGGACTCTACACCACGACTTCTTCCTTTGTAACCTATTTATGTTAGGTACCAATGAGGAATCATTATTGTCCCCCAGATCAAAGCAACTTAGGAGTATTCTGTTTTATAAGAATAACTGTTGGAAAACAAGACAGGGTAATTGATTGCTTGCTTTGAAAAACCTCAGATTGCTGTAATACATTGAGTGAAAACCCAAGAAAGCCATACTATAAAGTCTTACTTGGTTACTGTGCTTATTGAAAAAAAAAATAAATAAATAAACTTCTAAATCTCAAATTGACACAATGTATCAACCATCGTAGGCTTATTCCCTGGAGATGTTTATGCACACAGGCAAGAATTTCACCTGATGCTGCAGCAGGAAACACGCTAAGTAAGCACCTCTGGCTACTTACAAACCATTCTGTTCCAAATTGTCTCATGATAAAAAATTAGCCAGGCCCAAATGGCACCAGGACTGTCACTGAAAAACTGCACTGACACTAGATTAAGAAATCAGTCCCAGACAAGTGAATGTGTTCAAGGACCCACAGCCAGCAAGGACCCAAGCTACACAGTGGACTTGACATAGCAGCTTTCCTCACTTAGGTCAGTGAAACAGGCCATGCATGCACCCAGGGCATGATAACACAGTCAGATTTGTGCTTCTTTATTTCCCCTAAATGAAGACCTCTAAATTGTCTCTTTTTGCTCCGCTTGAGTTCAGTTCTGTTGTAATTCATAAAGCGCTACCTTTATTTTTTCAAAACAATTTCATTTAATTATGAAATTGGGCTAGTTTTCACTTTATTTTTGGCCCCAAACTGGGGTGATTCTATAAATGACAGTTAGATTAGGACTTTCTGATTAAGGACAAAGTTATTCTGTTCTAGAATATCTTTCTTTAGTCAAGGTGAAAGTGTCAGTGTCTGTCTTGCCTCTTGTCACTTTTTCTCTCAACTTTTTCTTCTCTAACTTCTGTGCCAGAGATTTCTTTTGGCCCATGAATAATGCTTTAAATAATTAAAATAATCTGGAATGAATGGAATATATTTAAGAAGGCCAGTTTGTATCTGAGTATAGATTTGGCAAATTAGAAACTCAAGCAGAGATCAGAAGGTAAACAAGATAATACCCTAAAAAGCAAAAATAAGCACATGTTAATAACAGCTGTTCCTATTGATGATAAATGTGGTCATATCTCTGATCAGAAACTTACTCTTCTAAATTCTTTCATCTCATAAGCAATTTGATCTGATTTATACATACACTCTGGAAAAGTTTTAAGATATGAAACATGCTTAATGCACTGATTGTTAAAAAACTCATTGGCTTGATTGCTTCTTGGCTTTGCATCGTTCTGTCTTACTTGTCCCTCAGCTGGCCTCCCTGCCGCAGATGAGCCATCTCAGCAGTTTCTCTCCACATCACCACCAGAGCACACTTTCTAACATTTAAACCTGACTGTGCCACCGTCCTGTTACTTAGTCTTAACTGTTTCCATTTCTTTCTCAGGTCAGTCAGACTCCTGTATTCTGGCCCCACCTGCCCTGCACGCTCCTCCTTCTTGTGCCTCTGTGAATGGTACATTTGGCGTTTCCCTCACAAATCGTCTGCATTTTATGTGTCTGCGTCTCCATTTCACCATATGGGTTCCATCCACATTTGGAAAAACTTCACTGCAGCTTTGCACTCAGTAGACTCACTTATCTTTTAAAACACAGTGATGCTACTGCTGTGAAACTTTCCTCCCTCCGTCATATGTTTCCTGTTTGTTCTCATAGCCTCTCTGTGCTTTTGTTATATAGCACTTGCCTAGAATGCATTTATATTATTTACTCACCTAACTTTCTCACTAAACGTGGATTACTTAGCAGGACCATGTCACGTTCATGTTAATCTTCTGTATACTAGAAATGTCCTGGTGCATAAAAAATGTTCAATGAGTATTTTACAACAAGAGAATGAATAAGGAAATGCATGTAGAATGTATAAAAATTTAATGAAATAACATACTAGTTACCTTCAAGAACTTCTCCAAATCCTCATAATCACTTTTGTTAATGAATTTTGAATGAAGATTTATCTCAATTTTGGTCATGCCATAATTAAAATGTAATTCAGTTTGTCATTTTAAGTTGAACAGATAATTTCCTATTTTAAGTTTTGCGAGTGTTGGGGAAGTATTTTGATAAGCAAACCAAATATAAAAATACATTCAGATAAACTCAAGTTGCATGATTCAACATGCTGTTATTTCAAAAATTTTATTAGCCAACACATTTTCAGTATCTGATAATCCGGTTTTGAATTAATACAGGAGCGGTATTTTGAAACTCCACTTCTAAACACGTCTTTTATCACCTGAAAAAAGACTGGTTTCTACAGAACACTTTAATACTTTGTAAATATATTTAAGAGAGCAAATTTTAGGCTAATTTCAGTCATGTTTAATTTTTTAAAAACTGTAACTTTCAAGAGATGCCCTTCTGGTCATTTTCTTTTCTTTCTAATTAATCTCCTATGAAAATCCTGCTACTTCATTAGTATTCATTATAAATACCTGCTATGAGAAAACTTCATGTACTAAATTCCCAATTCCTATTGGAACGTTTGCAGTATAACGTCAATCAAAGAAAAGTAGAGAAGATAATTAGCCAAGAAGGGGTAGCTCTTGACCTGAGCGATTATTTTAAAATAACAAAGAATATTACAGAGTCCAAATAAAATAGAGGTGACAAGAAATCAGGTAGACACTGAAAAACACTAAAATAATTCAGCAAACCAGTTTCCAACTAGAACAAGTCAGAAAGATGATGTACTGGCAGTCCTGCTGTTCACAGAACCGCACACATCCAGAGGTTACTAGAAATGGAAGGGTTTAAGTTTTGTGGCAAGGTTTACTACTGACCTTTAATTTTCATTGTCAAATCAGAAAAAATTGTTGTCATTTGCTTCCCTAGTAGTATCAAGAAGTGTTTAAAGCACCTCTTTGAACTTCTGATAATAAAAGCCAGTGCAAATGAGAAGTCATTACTCTCTTACTCAGCATGGACTTTGTTAATTTTATGAGGATCCAGATCCACTGGGTAGATGGGCCTGAGTTGAAATAAAGTCACCAGGTCAAGTGATTAAGGGAAACTTCAGGGAAATAAACAAGGTACTTTTCCTCCTTGTTAGATAATTTAAGTGCATGAAAAAATGTTTGAGGTTTACTCTTTAGTGTTCACAAAAGCATTTTTATAAAATTTACTGTAACTATTGAATCTTGTGAATTATATTTATGAGAAAGCTTATATGTAGGTTATTTACAAAATTTTCAAAGGTTATAATATGTGACAAGAATCCACTGGAGGGCAGTATATAGTAAGAATTATGGCTGCTTGTCTGGAATATAGATTTCAGAACATAAAACTGGATATCACATTACGACTTAATTTTTAAAAAATGACATATAGTACTGACTGTTTTAAAGCTTAAAAAGATTTTTCACATTTAGTACCTGAGTCTGTGTGTTTCCGTTCAGTGTGAAGAATGAAGTAACTGATTATATGTTGAAAGGATTTCTATCTTATTGACAAATCAAAAAGTGTGAATTTAAGTTTCTACATTCATTTGAACAGTAATGAATTTCCGTCTGGGTATATTTTAACTAAGGAAAAAACTCAGATTCCCAGAGACAGTGATTGTTAATTAAAGTACGTTCTGATCGTAGCAGCTGCCTGTGTCGTAGCCCCGGTGAAGTGTGTGCTTGACTTGGCTTTGGAGCATTAATGACACCTGTAAGACAGAATTTGGAAATCAACTTGTTCATTTAACTGTGGAAACAAATACTTCATTTGATTTAAAACAGACGTTTTTTTACTTAGAATAACGCTTGCTTTTTCACTCATGGTTTCTACCTTTCTTTTCATCCTTCTTTCCTCCATCTATCCATTAATTTGGTCAATATTAGCTGTACAACATTGTGCCTTATGTAAGATTTATGGTCAAAATGTGAGCAAATCTCAGTTCAGAAGTATGGAAAGAGACACGAACTCTCAGGATATCAGGACATTGTGAGTCTAAGGTATTCCTCAAATAATACTTATAGAGCTCTCTGAACTAGGCATTTGTTCCACCCAGATTGAAATGCACCACAGTTCTGGATGTAGAAGCTCGAATTCACACTTTTTAATTCATCAGCAAGACAGAAATAATCTCAAAATATAATCATATCCCTTTACATCATATCCCTGTGGTGTAGGGTTTATCATATCCCCGCTTACAGGTGACTACATTGAGACACAGAAAGGTCAAGTTCCTTTATCATGGTCACAGTGAAAGGTACAAATAGAGTTTGAGACTTACTCTGGGCTCTTTGCTCTAAACTGTTAAGCAAGACACACTGTTCCTCCAGAGCTGAGTGTGTAAGTGAAGGAAAATCTGAGACTTAAGGATGACTTTGCTTTTGTGACAAACAAAATGTCCTAGATGATAAGAAAATACTTTGTTTAACCTATTGGACCAGGAAATGCTTACATGCTTAGTAATAAATACCTCAGTGAGAGAGGGAGGGAAGGAGGAAGAGAGGAAGGGAGAGACAGAGAGAGAGAAGAGAGAAACAGGGAGGGGGAGAGAAAGGGAGAGAGAGAGAGAAAGAGAGAGAAAGAGAGAAAGCTTGGGATACTAAAAAGAAAAAGCAAAACAGGAAATCACGGAGCAAGGGTGAAGGTCAGTCATATCTCTGAATCTGCAAAGGCAATGAGGTTTTTGCTGTCATTGGCTAACTGGTCATTTCTTAGGACATAAAAGTGTCACAAGGAATAGAAGAATTTCTCAGTAGAGTCTGTACTTCCCAGGATCACAAAGATCAGATAATGCTCCACATTTTTGTCTTGTTTTGTGGAAGACAATGAGAATTATTCTTCATCGAGGAACTGAGTAGCAATCATAGACCTCCTGGATGGAACAAGGAGGATTTAGCAAACATCTCCTTGAGATATCTCATTCAGATTTTTCTTGCAAAATCAGTTTAACAAGATGAGTTGAACAAATGATGCAAAGTCAGTTGTTTTAAAATGCTGATGATCTAACATCTAAAAGAAGAGATACCTAAAATGAAATAGAGAAATATTAATATAAAAGTCTGGTTAAAATAAATCTTCATAAGTTAAACTCTGAGAGTAATCAGACCAGCAGGTTCCCAAAGATTTGTGGAAGAACCTCTTTGTGGCATCAGGACCACATGTTTGCTTCATCGGAGCTCTGGAGTGGAACATCAGTGCTCTTGCTGGCTGCCTCTCTCGTAAGTGAATACTGCACATCAAGAATGTTGCCATACATTTGTATGGCCCAGATGAGACTCTCATAGTATCCACAGAGACATCCAACCCATAGTAGTGAATCTTACGAGGTAAGACATGTGCAGTAGTAGTGGATCTTATGAGATGGATATCAAGTCATTGGGCCTCTGCTTGTGTGACTTCTTCAGGTTCTGGGAAAAAGAGCCATGTACTGGGCAACCCACAGCACTACTAATGATTTAGGCAGTTGTTTAGGCAGAGCACACAGAAGATTAGAAAACCCTTTACTACCATGTCCTAGAGTGGGCTAATAATCCAAGAAAATTTTCCATGTTAACAGCAACAAGGCCAAATTTTATTTTCATAGTAGTACAATACTTGATATGATATATAGAAATTTATTGTGGTAGTCAGAATGATCCCTTTTCATCTCTATATCTATGTCCTGATCCCTAAAACATTTGAATAGATAACACAAGGGAATTAAGGTTTGCTATTCATCAAACCCTAAAATAACAAAATTATCCTGGATTAGCTATATGTAATCATGAGGCTCATTTAAATATTGAAGAAGGGCAAAAGAGTCCATATCAGAGTGATGCAATGTGAAAAAACTTGTTGGATTATTGGGCTGTCTTTGAAGTGGGAAGGGCACCATTAATTAAGGAATTCAGACAAGCTCCGAACTGTTGAAAAGGTAAGGAAATGGGTTCTTTTCTAGATCCTCTAGAAGGAGTGATGTCTGCTGATGGCTTCATTTTAGCACAGAGACCTGTTTTGGGCTTCCAGCCTCCAGAACTCTGTGATAATGAATTTGAATGTCTTAAGCTATTAATCTTTGCTAATCTGTTGTAGTGACAATTGGAACAATTATTAAATTTTAGTCAGCTTTAACTATGAGGGAAAAAAAGACTTCTTGCTGCCACCTTTCACATGTTTTTATATTCTTTCTGGTTTTTTCCTATATTTCCACTTCTCATTCTAGAACAACCAGTCATTTTCTTTTGAAACAAACTACTTTTGAAATGAACTACATAAATATATCCCTAGTAGTAAAATTTCTCCAAGTTTCAAAAATAAACTCTTTAGCAGACCCAAATATAGTACATATCCTCTCTGCATTATAAAAATAAGAAACAAAACATATAAACTTCAAGTATAACTAACAGCATTTCAGTATTTGTTTTCTAATTTAGGATCTAGACATTCAAAGAACATAGAGGAATTCAATTTAACATCAATGAAAAATTGTCTGTGGATTCGGCTGGTCCAGAGAGGAGGTGGTGCAAAGCTTGACTGATCCGGAGGGGAGGGGCCAGCATATGCTGTCCCTGCCTGCAACTCACTAGCACAGTGCAGTGTGAAGGGTCATCTAGCCAGCACATTTCAGAAGAATTGTAACCAATAAAGAAAGAAACTAGGGCCTCCTGGGAGAAGCAAAAGAGATGGGAAGAGGAATCAACAACAAAAAGTCCCCAGGCCCCAACCCTGCTAACATTGACCCAGGACAGGTAAATACAAAGGAGAATGAGAACAGCAAACATACAATATCAGACACAGTGCCAGTGGACATAAAGAGATGTATTTGGGACCTCACAGACGCGTTCAAAAGTGAAATATTTAGCCAAATAAAGCAAGATATAACAAGATTAATAAAAGAGATACTAAGCACCCCTCAAGCAGACATAGATGGAAGAAGGGAGGAACTCAAAAAAGGAGAGAACCATTTGGTGAAGAATATAAAAAATATAGAATGCATGAAGCAGATTCAAAGAGATCACCAGGAAATTAAAAACTCTATGGAAAGATGGCAAAGCAGCTTGAAAGAAACCAAGGATAGATTATCCAAACTGGAGGACAATTTTGCAATGTGGGAGTATGAAAGGGAAAACTTTTTAAAAATAACAAGGAAACAAGCAGTAACAATATAAGGGCTAGAAGATGACAAAAGGATCTATAACTTGAGAATAAAGAATATAAATGAAGAAGCTGGGATACAAACGAAGGAACTACAAAGGTTATTCACAGAAATAATTAAGGAAAACTTCCCAAACATAGGAAAAGGAAATAATATTCTGATATATGAGGCATACAGAACTCCAGCCACCTACAACCAAAACAGAGCTACACCCAGGCGTATAATAATCAAGATTCCAGAAATTCAGTATAAGAACAGAATATTAAAAGCTGTTAGAGACAAGAAACAGATAACCTACAGAGGAAGGCTCATCAGAATAAAAGCAGTAGGAGTTGGGGATTTAGCTCAGCGGCATAAGCACCTT
The DNA here is from genome assembly GCF_034190915.1 of Cavia porcellus. Classification (NCBI taxonomy): domain Eukaryota; kingdom Metazoa; phylum Chordata; class Mammalia; order Rodentia; family Caviidae; genus Cavia; species Cavia porcellus. The sequence goes on from NW_026947493.1 coordinate 44,247,175, forward strand.
CCTTGCAAGCAGGCAGTCGTGAGTTTGATCCCCGGTACCAGGAAAAAGACAAAAAAAAAAAAAAAAAAAAAAAAAAGAATAAAAGCAGACTTCTCAACACAAACCATCAAGGCAAGAAGAGGCTGGAGTGAAATATTCCAAGCCCTGAAAGAAAATAACCTCCAGCCCAGATTGATATACCCTGCTAAACTGTCTCTAGAAATAAATGAAGAAACAAGATGCTTCCAAGACAAAGAGGAACTTGGGAAATTTGTAAGCACCAATCCAACTCTATAGAGACTACTCCAGGGCATCTTAGAGAGAGAGAGAAAAGTACTAGGATTCCAGGAACACTGGCAGAGAGGCCTCAGTGAATGGAGCAGAAAACAGAATGAAGAAGATAAGCAGATAACTTGATGGCAAAAAAAAGAGCATAACAGAAATGAGGCAGAGAAGATTTTATTCAAAACTGATATGATTGACAGTATCAAGTCTGAGAGAGTATAGGCAACTACACTGAAGACAAGACTACGATACACATTCTGGTTTGATAACTGCTGGTTTTTGAAGTTCTGTACTATATACAAAGTTGTGTTTTTATTAATACAGTTATGTACTGACATATTCAATTATACTATATCTGATGATATAGCCAATTCTACTGGAAATAACAAGAGACAACACATTATGACACTCCATGGATCAGCACTGGGTATTTTAGTGCCATGGAATCATGGTAGAATGATTTGTGCAATGGTCTTGTCATGGTTTATGTTTGTGTCCCCCAGGCCTCATGAGTTTGCATTGTGTATTTGTGATGGTTCATTATCTAGTGCTTGGATTGATGGTGTCAGTGCTCCACCCACATATGGGTGGAGCCAGGATGTGATGTAATGGCAGGAAGAAGGTGTGTCTTTCTCTTTCCTGGTTCGAGTTTGCTGTTGGCAGCCGCCATGAACTATTTGTAAGAAGACAATCTGTAATCATCAACTAGTGATTTCTTATTGTTTATTTTTTTCTTTGAAATTATGTATTATTTCTACCCATTTTGTTTTGTTTAGTCTTTCTTTAAATTAAATTTTAAAAAAAGACACTACAGTACCCAGTGCTGATCACAGAGTGTCATGATGTGAAATCCAGAAATACTATTATTCTTTGTTCAGAATGATTTTACCCTGCTTTAGTTTGTTTAATCTAAACATAAATGAAGATACAGATAACTGCATGTATGTTTCAGTATATAGAATTGACAACCATGTTACTAAGTTTTTGTTGGACAGTTGAACAGAACTGTTTGCTGTCTCACTGTTTGAATTCCCACTTTACAAGTTCCATTTCTGTATCTTGTAAACATCAGCTAGTGATTTATTACTAGTTGTTTATTATCAGCATTTTATCCCATCCCTTAACTGCTGATAAGTTGTTTATTTTTTTCTCTGAACCTATGTATTATTTCTACCTGTTTTCTGTTTTGTTTAGTCTTTCTTTAAATAAAATTTCTTTAAAAGTTAAAAAAATAATAATAAATTAAAATCTCTCTACTATTTTTTTTAAAAAATTGTCTTGAAAGTGATATTCCAACTGACATACTAAAAGTATAATTAAATACTGTTCATAATAAAGAGACTGTTTACATGGATCTTTGATGCAGCATGTTTAAACCTCACCTCTTTCTTTTTCCTCCTGTTCCACATTCAGGCAGTAATGCAAAAGCCCAGGGGCTTTCTCCTTTGACATTACTGGGAAATGCAAACCATTCAAGCTCCTACTTTTGTGGGGAAAATTTTATCCCATCCCTTAACTGCTGATAAGACCTCAGCTGGTACTGTCCTTGCTATCTTCTACACAATTTTGGATCTACCTGGGGAGACTTTCCTACTCACAGCAGAAGCCTCTTTATATGAGTAATAAACTTTCTGATATTTTCCTGGCATGTCTGTGTCACCGTCAGTCTCCCTCCTGAACCATATTTTGGGTGGGTGTCTGTCTTCTCTTTACAGAGGGCTCACAGCACTGTTGAAACACAATTTGTCAAAATAGTGATTCCTTTTAGTTAAATACACTTAAAATTTCATAATTCTAAAGATTCAGTAGAAGTCGTGCTATCTTTTCTAACTAATAAGGCTATATATATTTAGGAAAACTATATCCAAGTAAAACAGAAGTCTGTAGGTATTCTTATAACTCACATACTAAAAAATAACATCTTTAACTCAGTCACGGTTATTAAAGCAGTCTCATTTGTCAAAGATTTATGTAAACTATGCTAACTTGAATTTTTAAAAATCTAGTTAAAGTGTGAGTTAATTTTATACTGATTATGTTTATAACTTTATTTTGGAGAGGGTAAAACAAAACAGAAAAAGCAGATCAGAAGGAAACAACGTAAGTGATACAGATTTCAAAGCAAGACCGCAGGAGATCAACAGTGGCTACCATTATGTCTCTTGTTTTCTTCTAAATAGTGGCCCGTATCATCACACACAATGAATTCATTCAAAACAAAATAGTATAAAACTGATCAAAACACAGTAATGAAGGCATTACAAATCTTCAAAACCAGACAATAGGAAAATGAACAATGGCTACCATGTCTCTTGTTCTCTTCAAAATAGCTGTCTATACCTTTATGTATGTTGAAATTAATACAAAACAGCTTAAAACCATTCTGAATAAAGAATAAAAGCATTACTGGATTTTACAGGATGAGGATAGGGAATCAGAAATGGATACCAAAGTGTCTCTTTTTCTTCAACATAACTGTTCATTTCATCACACATAATACAATAGATTCTCATAAACTGTTTAGAGATTCTAAGCATGTATAAGTCTCTACATGTATACCTACCCTTTCTGCATTAGAGGGAAAAACAAATAAAAACAAAACAAATTACTAGAAAAACAAGAGACAAGACAAATAAATAACAATAACAAAGAGCCCAAAACAGTGACGATATAGACCTTCAAAACAAGGTAGTAGGAACATAATTAAGGTTGTTATTTTACATAGTGATCTTCAAAAGCATTCCTCAAATCACCAGACACAAACATGCAAAATTATTCCAATCCTGTGAGTGTTAACTGTTTTGTTCCAAGAACTAGTAAAATTTGTAACACAATCATCTTAGCTATCCTAAGTATGTTTATATGAATTTAGATTTTTTTCTTTTCCCTTTCTTTTTTTCCCTCCTTGTCCCTGAGATATTATTTTTTACCCTTTGAGTAGATTCTTACCCTTTCACAGTATTTATTGAGGATTTTGTATCTTATGTACTCTTACCATTTCTTATACTGGGAAGACAATATGGTATTTACATAAGTGAGTTTGATTTATTTCACTTATGAGTATGGTCTCCAGTTGTATCCATTTGCTTATAAATATCTCAGTGTGATTATTCTTTATAGCTGAGTAGTACTCCATTGCATAAAAATAGCACATCTTTTTATCCATTCCTCAGTTGATGGACATTTAGGTTGTTTCCAAGATCTGGCTATTACAAATTGTGCTGCTATAAACATGGGTGCACATATATCACTGTGGTATGATGCTTTTAATTCTTCTGGGAATATGCCTAGAAATGGAATAGCAGAGTCAAATGGGACTTCCAATCCCAAGTTTTTTGAAGAGCCTCCAGAAGGACCTCCACAGTGGTTTCACCAGACTGACACTGTTTTTACACTGAAAATATTTGAGGTTGAATCTCCTTAATTTGTGAGAGTATTTGAAATATTCAACATAAATGGTTTTGTCTCAAAGCCAATCAGAATAGGGCTTCCTTAAACAAATTTTAAAACCTCATTTATTAATATCACCAAAGGAAGAAAATATTACATACTTACACAATGAAGCACAAAAGATTTTCTGAATTATAAGCATAAACATACAGACAAACACAAAGAGTTTATGCCTTCATTTAAAAAAAATTTAAACCATCAGCTTAATATAAAACCAAAGGACAAACAAAATCTGTTCTTTCTCAGGGGGTATAAATACTTAATGGACTTGAATTCAAGACAGGTGAAAAGATAAACAGAATCAACTGATATACCAGATTCTTTGTTGTCTTTGAACCATGAAAAAATTCACTATATAAATGGCTAATCCATTTACAGAAATCACTAAATGATTATATCATGAAACAAAAGAAATTGGCTTAAGGTATAAGTAAATATTAAAAAGTGTCAAATCAAATCCTTATCATGCAACATATGGACAGAAGTCCAGAACACAGATCATCCCAGAACACAGATCAGGAGCTAATCTTATGTTTGTGTTTGTGGGTCACCCTCAGAAAGGAAGTATGAGGGGCTGGGAGGATTTGTTTCTAGTTGGGGTACAGGGGGATCCAAAGACCTTTTCCATTTGAGTCACATGACACCATCCCCTGGTGGACAATATGTGCTAGGCAATTAGGGAAACTTTTATTCAGGCCATTGAAAGAGGAAGAACATTCATTAGTGATGACTGTCTCAAAGAAAAAAGAGAAAATTTGGGATGTCATAGAAGAAAGTCACAAGGAAGTGTATGATATGGGTCCTTATCTTTTAATGTATAAAGCTATTGTGGCCCTTTTAGTTAGCTGGTTGGTTGTTTATCCATTTTGCCTTTTCTCATAATATAAAACAGTCAAAGAGAGTATAGACTGGGGACATAGCTTAGTGGTACTTCGCCTGTGTGGCAAGCACCAGGTCCTGAATTCTCTGCTTGGTCCTGGTGCCAAAAGAAAAATGTAGGATTTCTCTACTTTTGCTGCTTTTATGAAGAAAGGAATTAGATAAAGTTCAACATTTGTCACTTTATAAGGAGCTCTTTAGCGATTCCATGTCTGTGGAAGGCTGATACTCTCATGCAGATGGTGTTATCCTCAGGGTTGCCTTTCCCTGTCTTGGAACATCAAGTTCTGTATGGAAAGTTTTGTAGCCTTCACATTATGTCATGCATGTATTTGAAGATTTTTAAAAAGAAAAACATATTTGCTCCTTATAAAAGCTTTAGAGACAATGTGAAGTTAATTAGTAGTCAGAAAACCAGATTTTAACGTTATTTTCTATTGAAATTTCAAAGTGAATTGTTAAAGTGGTTTGAAGACAAGAAAATATATTCTGGGAGCATCTGCTAAAATTGAGGCAGGATCGTTAGTCAAGACTTCCTAGGAATCTCTTCAAATGGGCAATTTTAGCTTACTTGGAAGAGGATCTTTGTGGGATCAAGGGCAGAGGCAAACTTTGGAACACTAAAGACCCAAGGAGTGTACTATGATACTGTTAGGAAAATGTTTCGGGAGAGATACTCCAAGATGGCGGTGGCATTTCTGTCTGCATAGCAGCAGAACAGCTTGGCAAGCTGATAGAACCAGCATGGTCCTTCTTTTGCAGCGTAATAACTCAAGAAGGTGTTCAGTACCAGTAGGATTTGGGAAAATATTCCATTGTAAGTTTGAAGACAGTAGGTAACCTACAACTATTGATTTAGGGTTTTATGTACACCTATTAAATCACATTGGTAATCATGATTATTTTAATCTATACTTTAAATCTGCTTGATCTGTCCATTATGAAAGTTGTGTTTAAAATTTTTTCTGCAGTAACTAATTTGTTCATTGTCATGGTTTATGTTGGTGGCCCCAGGCCTCACACATTTGCATTATGCATTTGTGATTGGTTCATTATCTAACACTTGGATTGATGGTGTCAGTGTTACACCCACATAGGGGTGGATCCAGCATACAATGTAATGGCAGGAAGAAGATGTGTCTCTCCTGCTGGTTTTTGCCTTGCTGTTCGCAGCTCCGCCATGCCACCCTTCCTTGGAGCCAACTGAGTATGGATTGAAACCTCCAAAAACTGTAATAAATAAACCTTTCCCAAATTTGAGCATCAGGTATTTTGTCTTGGCGACGAGTAAAAAGTAACTAAGACATTCATTTCACCTGGTTTTTTGCTTGTACTTTCAAAATTAGGCTATGATGTGTTAATGAGTTTAAAATTGTTTCTTCTTGGAAAAAGTAAAATTTTTATCATAGCATACTGAAAATATTTTAGTTTATAAAGAATGGTCAAAATGAGCAACAGTTGCTTCCACTATTGGGATTGCAGGAATAATAGGAAGAGGAGTCCCAATGGCATAAATAGTATATCTTCTTGCTAAATACTCAGTTCCCGTTTGTCTACCTTTAATATTTTACATCTCTTTGCTGTTCATGTTCTCTGTATTCTGACAACATGGTCCAATATCTTTAATTGTATTAATGCTTATCTCAGGTGTTCTGTTTAATTATTCCAGACAGTTTTAACATTTCAATGATCACAATATTTGTTTCTAAACATTCTCTTTGGCTCTTGAAAACTCTGCTAATTTTTAATAGTATTGTTGCTGTTTTGTTCCTTATTTTAAAACCATATTTAACACAATTATTTCTTGTTTTTTATTTTTTCGTAGAAATCCTGTGTTTCATGGTTTTGCTGAATTGATTTGTTGTTGGATTTTTTTTTCTGACCCTCACTCATAGTAGCTTATTTTTTCATGTGTTCTACCATTATTTTATGGTGAACTTAGATATGTTGGAAGTGTTCTCGAAAATCCTTTTAAATCTGGGATTGAACATGAAGGAACCTTCAGAAAAACTGTCACTTTTGCTTCTAAAAGCACTGGCAAACATTATAAACTTACATACACTTTAGACTTTAACTTCTGGCTTCTGTTTTTAGGACCATAAAGAGCTATAAATTAGGACATAAACCATACAAAGTCTTATCTTATCATCAGGAATCCTTTTTAATTAAGAAAAAATAAACCTCTATTTAGAGCCAAAGCAAAAAAACTTCCTTGACAACAACTATACAAAGAGATTATTTTTCCCCTAGTTTTTCCTACTCATAAGATTGTTTTCCTCTGAGATCCTGCCTTGAAGTGAGTTGGCCTTTCCTCTCTCTATGAAGGCCCAAGGCTTTGTGCACCAGAGATTCAGTTTCAGAGTGCTGGAAACTTCCCACCATTGTGAGGATCTGAGTCTCTCTTATCTCATGCTTCTGCTTTACTCCTCTATCTCTGATATTTTTTGCACTTCCTCACAAGCTTACACAATCTTTCAGAAGGTATTTAAATATACTTTCTATTAAGCATTTTTTAGAAGTCACTCTGTAGGAGGATACAAATTCTGTTCATAAAGCAGTCATTGAAATAGCAGAAATCCTTTTCAATGAGTATTTTCTTCATTTACTAATACTTTCTCTATATGTCAGCTTCTCTGTTGAGCATTATATACCTAAATCATTGTAGTGATGCCATGAAGTGTATGTTATTATTGCTGCTCCCTGTTTTATTCAGCTGTCACTGTGACCAAAAATCCTAAGATAATAAACTTTTTAAAAAGGTTTACTTATTTTTGCTCATAGTTTTGGAATTACCAGTTCATAGTCATCTGGCTCTATTGCCTTTGAACTTGTGATAAGGCAGTACATCATGCAGAGAATGCATGACGGAGGAGCCTCTCACCTCATGATGGCCAGGAAGCAAAGAAGAGTATAAGAGGGTGGGATCCCTGCATCCTCTTCACACCCTTTACACCCAACTTCTTCCTTCTAGTCCCCAGCTCTTAACAGTTTCTGCTACAGCCTAATAATGTCACAGACTGTTGCTAATTTTTTAGCACAGTTGGTTGTGCAACACTTATCCAATCCTTAGCAACCACATCATACCTTACGAAAACAGCTCAGTGATATTGAGTAATATATTCCAAATCATATAAACAACAAGTGTTAGAGGTATATTAAAAACTTGGCCTCTCAATATAAAAACTATTTTCTTAACCACTCTTTTATAAAATAGAGAACAAGTACAATGAGTAGATGGTCCTGGACTCAATAAAGTAAACTTCATAAAATTTTCATAGTCTTGAAAGGGAAGACTGCAGTTTTAATCTTCTATTGTACTTCTAGAGACATAGTAATCAGACTTAACAACGGAAAATGCTAAATATGCTTTCTTATTATTTTTAAAACTTTGCAAAGACTTTGCTGAAGTTTGCTAAGTTCCCATTAACTTTACCCCATTTCCCCCACTGAGTCTTTTAGAACCATTCATTCACCTTTAAAGCATGTTAAGTGACACTTGAGTGGAAATGCAAGAAAAGAGAGCTGACAAGTCAAACAGAATCTTAGATGGCACTAAACTCCCATGATTGAGACTCTCACCTTAGCATACTTTTGAAAGTATGATTATGATAGCGACATCTTTTTTCTATGGACATGAATGTGACACAGCACGGATCAAAGAGAAGACATCAAATAAGGAGAATGCGAGCTCAATTCCTAAGAAAGAAAGACATTCTTAGTCTGAGCAACCTGAGAGTCTCAACAACAAATTTTTTATATGTGATCATAAATGAGAAATCTGTAAAACAATGGAAGGCCAACATCAAAGAGAAAGGATAAAGTATGGAAATGAATAGCTAGAAACTCCATGTAGGATTTTTTAAAAAAAGGAATAATAATGGACATTGGACACTATTGATAGTTAATCATTAAAATATGGACAAATTGACACACGAAGTCAAAACTCCCACAGAAGAATATTAGGGGGGGAAATTTGCTCTCTCGGTTCTTTTGTACAACAAATGCTAGACAATTTGGCAATTAAATTAATCCTGGCTATTATCAAATTAAAAATGTGTATTATTAAAAAGAAAAACATTTCAAATGATCAGGTATAACCCAAAACTCCAAATGGAAAAAAAAAAAAAAAACTAGAATGACACCTAATATTCAGCAAGCCTGGAATTATTTGTTGGTCTAAATTAGAACAGAAATTTTTCACAAATATCTTTTTTTAAAAAAACAAGTAATTTTACATGAAAAAAATTGCATAATTAAAAAACTGGGTGATCTTGATGATAAGGCGTGATAGGATACAAATAATACTAGAATGTCAACAATAATGATGATAATGTTATTAGTGGAGCTTTTCAAGTCTCTTTTTTGGAGGATCTCTGTTTTTTTTTTTTCTGTTCCTTTTCCTCCCTTTCTTCCTTTATTTTTCCTTCCCTTCTTGCTTCCTTCCTTTCTTTCTTCATGTTTGCCTTTTATAATGTTGCAGAATGAAAACAAAAGCTTCTTTTTTATGGGACAGATATTTTCTCCTTATATAGTCTCTAGACAGCTATCACATCAAATTCTTTTTACTGTGCCTTAAGAGCTACACACTAGCTTAAACTAACCTTGATATCAACTACTCCTTTAGATACTTCAAAAAGCACCTTGGTATAGTGTCTCTTTATTTTCTCTCTGTGGAAAGAGCCACCTGACCATTGACTCTGTACTTGCTGGTTAATATTGTCCATTATTCTTCAGTGCTCAAGTGCTTCAGTATTAAGTCAAACTGACTCTGGTCTCAATTTTAGAAGCTGAGTTAAAAACCAACTCTATTTGTCTTTGAGCTCTAGTAACCCTCCTGTCTTCCCATTGCTGAACTCCTGCAAATACCTGGTTAGTGATCTGGTCACTTGGAGTACATCACAACACAGTCTTGCCAATTCCTATTCCATGGAAAGGGAATTATTAGACCTGCCTAATGCTATCTGTTATTTGTTTCTACAGGTCATGGGCTCTCACAACCTGGAAAGGTGGTCTGGCCATCAAATGGATTTCTAGTTTAAGATCTTGATCTTTCTGTTCCAGATACTCTACCAAAAGATGTATTTGTGCTATTTCTTTATTCTTCCTTAAAACTGAACCTTTGCTTTTTCATGCTGATACAATTGTATTGTTCCACTTGAAGCATGAGTTTTTCTTTGGCTCACTGGGGGGACATAGAAAAATCTTTCTCTGTACTGGTGTCTTGAGACTGTGTCTCTTCACCAGTTTGCTTTATTTCTATACCTGCAAATGCTAAATCCGTGTACATATTACCTCAAGCAATTATTGCAATACACCTCACAATGTCCCTCCTTTCTCCACATGATCCACCTTGCCATTTTTCTAAAATTATCACTCTAAAAGATAACTTTTTCTTCTGAAAGATTTCTCTTCTGTTCAACTTCCACATTGTTTTTCTTTTTCTTGGATAGTATCATCACTTCTTGTCCTGGGGTAAAGGTTCTCTTGTGGTTTTAACAAACACATTGCTGCTGACATTGGCCACCCATTTGTAAAACATGCATGGTGACACCATTCTGTCAAGATAATGCATTGAAAGAGGACAGCATGTAAAGATTATTTAACAAAGCCAATAGTACACATTCCCTGGTTTTTAAGGAGAAACAGGTGAGCAATGTCAACTGACCATTACTGCAATAGCTGTGTTCCTTGACCATAGACATTATCTCTTGTGTGTATGTTTCTTATATAGCTCACTGTAGTCTGCTGGGTGTGCTACATGTCCTTGATAAAAAAATCACAAAAGTCAGTTAAAAGAAGGGATTATAGGAGAAAATAATGAGACTCTTCAGGTAATAAAGATAGTGTGGCAGATGTGGTACTAAAGAAAAAAATATGTTTGATTAGTAGTAGAGGTAGAAACTTTTATTATGCAATGAATTTTAAACAGATGTATGCATATTTGCCACACTGACACTTTAATATGAGCCTGAATTTTCTAACCAAAATGATCCTGCTATATTTGATAATCAATTATCACTCTCTTTGACTATATGGTACTATTACATCAAAATTTGATTTTTGATTGAGAAAAATTTCAATGTAAATTATTTAAAATGAATGCAGTTCATAATGCTTATACTGCCTTTTAATTCTGGTAATACATGGAACAATATTTCAGTTTTCCTTATACTTATCCTTGAATAAAATAAGAAAAACTGGTTGATATGTGGTCATGAAAAATTTCTTCAGAATCTATATTTAAAATATTTCGTAGATAAGAAGCTCTCTCAGGTGCAAAATTCATGAACAAATACAATTTTAGAAACTGTTTTCTTAGTTTTTCTTGTTTCTGAGCTTGATTTTTAACATTAATTTAGTTCTATTAAATCTATGGTTTGGGGGCCATTTACTAATTGTTAGATGCGGATTCTTTTCAAAGAACAATGTTATCATACACTCTAAAGTGAAAAACTCAATGTATAAATCAGTTTTAAATACTCTAATTTCTATATACATATATAAAACACAACATTAATGGTTTTCTAGCCTTCAGTGATGGTAGTACGGTAGCAGACATTTATAATTTGTCTCTCATCCCCACTCCTTGCCCTTTAAGTTCCAACCCACAGTATTATTTTGGGTTGAAGATCTCCACTACCCATAGCCCTTGTGGTCTGGGAAGTACAATCCACCCCTGGTGTCTCACATTTCAGTGGTGAACACTGAGCCACACAGAAATTTAGGGAAAAGTCCATGTAGAGCCCACATAACTTGATTCTGAAGCTTTGATTTCGGTAATAGGGATGTAAAGCCTTTTTTCTTGCAATACCTGGAATGAAGAGGAAGATGATAGAGCCAACGTTGCCAAAATTCTTCTACACTGCAGTGCTGAAGAAGTAGACCTGATGAGAATGGGGTCAGATGTGTGGACAGAAAAGCCAGAGAGGGGGAAACAGAAACCAGTTCTGGCAACATCAATTCCCTTTATTTATTTATTTTTTTTCAGTTCTAGGAAATATTAGATTTCCCCGCTTAGGCAGTATAGATTAGATTTTACTGTCATCTTAGCTATTTGTCATGGGAGCGAAGAGCTTTCAGAAAAACAACCTAAAAAAGGAAGGATTTATTTTAGCTCACCATTTCAGAGGTTTCAGTCCGTGGTTGGCTAGCTCCATTGCTTCTAGGCCTGCAGCAAGGGAGGGATATCATGTTAGAAGAGGATGACTGATGGAAGCTGCCCATTTCATAGCAGCCAAGAAGCCAAGAAAGAAAGATAAGGCCCACTTGGAAGAGGCCAAGAGTCAGTTAAAGTCCCCACGGTCATCCCCACATTATCCGTCCCCTTCACCTTGGCCCTGTATCCTGTTTCCATCACTTCCCGATAATACCTCTGATTTATGATTTCATTAGTGGATTAATTAACTAATGAAACTGAAGCTTGCATGATCAAATCTTCTCTGGGCTCCACCTCTAAAAATCACTGCATTGGAAATCAAGTCCTCAGCTGAGAATTTGGAGGATGCTTCATATTTAAGCCATATCATGCACTAAACAAGAGCCCAATAAGAGCCAGGATAGCAAGGTCAAGAAGTGGTGGACTAATTTACAATTTCAGTAAATCAGCACATCCTTCTATTCTTCTGTCTCTTCTACTAATGAAAAGCCTAGGGAATAAAAAACCTTTGGCTACGTCTTAGTCTATTCTTATTGCTATAAGAAAATATGCAGACTAAAAAATTTGTAAGTAACAGAAATCCACTGCCCACAAGAGGCTGAGAAATCCAGGGTCAAAGTGCCACAGATTCAATGCTTGGTGAAGATCCTCTCTGCTTTATAGCTGTTATGTCTTGTTGTGCCTCCTGTGGTAGTGTAATAGGCAAAATAGCATCCTCATGTGGACTTTTTCCTCATGACTCAATCAATTCCTAATGTCCTTGTCTTCATTTCTGGGGCTTGGCCTATAGCTTAATGACAGAACACCTCCCTAGCATGTAAAAGGCCCTGGATTTGATCCCCAGCAGGGCATGCATGCACACACGTGCGTACACGCACATACACACATTTTATTTTTGCTATTGATAATCTGATTAAGTTTAAAATTTATTAAATAATTCGTGTAAATATTAAAAGCCCACCTATTAACAAGAAGATAAAAGTAAAATTTAGAGTGAATAATTGTAGCAGTTACTATAGGATGGATAGCTCTGTGAGGACAGTGTTTCTGACTTTAAAATTTTAGGGGTTTTGGAATGTTTTCATTTCCATAATGAAATATTGGAGATGGGACTCAGCTTTAAACATGAGATTCTTCATACACATATCCTAAGTATAATTTTATATAATAATTTTATATATAAACAGTTTCATGATGTGGAATTTTCATTTGTGGTACAATATTGGTGCTCAAAATATTTTGGATTTTTGCATTAGAAATACTCAAAGTGTATGCATCTGGATTACCTATTGCTGTAAACAAACTACCCCAACTTTAGTGTTGTGTGATAATGACCATTTATTCTTTCAGCCTCTCATAGATATGTGATTGATTGGACTTAGCTAGACAAACTTTAGTAAGGGTGCTGCATGTAGTGACTGCAGACAATTACTAGGCTGGAGTTACCATGATGACTTTTCAGCTCACATGTGTGGCACATGGAGTAGACACATTTAGACAAGTTTCGCTCATTGAAAGGTGGTTGGTCTCAACTAGTCTCTGTTACCTGCTGCCATCTACCTATATTATAACCAATGAGTGAATGCTTACATGTCACTGCAGCAATAGAATTTTACCTGTACTTTTGTAACTTTATCTATATTTGGAAAGTATAACTTTAAAAAGTGATAGACCTTTACAAAAAAAATTAGGCAGAAATTATAGAGTTCTCATGTTTCTCTACACCTACCCTTCCCACACACACAGAGTTTCCTCCATTACTAACAGCTTACTTCAGTATAATTCACTTGTTATAAATGATGAACTGTTGGGAGCCATTCAAGCTGGAAATTGAACATTCATGCAGGGCTGCAGCATGGCTGGGACATGGCCAAACTGAGAACAAAAAGATGCCTCAAAGGGCAAGATAAGGCACAGCTGACAACACCTGGCTCCAACCCCAATTAACAAGACAGAGATTGTAGCTGCAGGCTTTTCACTGCTGTAGTGAAAGTTAACCTTGGAGACTTTCTCCTAAGATACTTCTAAATTAACATAGTCTGTTACTTAGAAAAGCCCTTGAACCACTCCCAAGGTCCTGCTTAGTTTCCTGTGTTTCCCATTCTAACCCTTTCCTTGTTTGAAAACTAAATAAATATGGGCTGCCCAGAGACATTCCTTATCCAACCCCCCAGAGTCTTGAACTCTAAGAGAGTATTTAATCCCCTTAGAGCTCTAAAATAATATCACTTGTCTCATTTATTTAAGCCTTTGTCATACACTCATTTGGGAGTTTGGGGATCTTGGCCAGGTCCCCGATAATGAGCCAACAGTGTGATACACTATCATTCACTAAAGTTCATAGTCTATATTGGGATTCACTCTTTGAGTTTTATAGTTTTGTGGGCTTTGACAAGTGAATGATGTCATACATGTGTCATTACATTTTCACTGTAGTGTACGCTTACCCAAGTTCTACCTATTTACTCATTGCTTCCTGCCTCCTAACCCTTGCAAACATTGACATTTCTCCATCTCTGTGGTTTTGCCTTTCCCAGAAAATCATATAGCTGATATTACATAATAGCAGCTTTTTCCAGACTGGCTTCTTTAGCTTACCATTATGCACTGTTTTCTTTCATGTTTTATCACTGAATAATATTTTACTGTATGGCTGTCTTGCTTTGTGTATGCATTCACCTATTGAAAGACATACTAGAAAAACATACATTTTAGGAAGAATGACTTAAATACTTTGGGGTGATTTTACAGAGATTCCTTTAATAAGGACAATTTGATTAGGTGCTTATGATATGGAGGCAAAATCTAATGTGATAACTGTTTTGAACCATTAATAGGTAAAATGCATGACAGTGTTGTATTTGTATTATCATGGGTTTTCTTACTAAGTAATGACTGTTTGATACCTCCTAATATGATCAAAGTTTTTATTCTCTTTGATAATGTGAATTGATAGCCAGAGAGAAAAGAAGAATTAAGATGCAGGGTGATAGCTCAGAATGTCTTCTTTCCTTTCCCTTCTCTCTTTTTACATGGTAATATAAACCATGACGGTAAGACATGTATTGCCATCATACTTAGTGGTCAGGTTGGCCTGCTCCAAAACCCTAAGTGCTAAGAGGCTCAGTGTGTGGGTATAGAAGCAGGAATCTTACTTACCTTCTATCACTAACTAATTAAGTGAGATAACACTTAACTTCCCCATGCCATTGATGAGGCCAGCCTTGTGGATACTTTGCTTACCCAAGGTTGAAAACTTTGAAAGCATGAAAAGGATTTTGATGTGCTACATCTCTAGGGTGATTTACATTTAGGGTCTATGTATATAGAAATTATCTAACAAATTTTGAGCTCTTCCAAGTTCTATGCTAGGAACCTAGTATACACTTGCTCATTATACCTACCATTGGGGCTGGTAACATTAAAAATTGAAGCACATAAAATTTAAAGAGACCAGTTAGCTAACCTCAGAGCCAATGAAGAAATTGGCTTCAATTATCAACACCACATTCCTAACATGCTTAAGAAGAGATTGGCTTCAGTTATCAACATCACATTCCTAACACTCCATGTTTAGAGAGTTTTATAAAGATGTAATTTACAATGAAGTGCACGAACCATAAATAGGCAAGGAATTTTAATGTTGTGCATACTTCTATGTAGATACTTCTATTATTTAGTCAATATATCAAAATACTGCTATCCTAGAAAATTCTCTTGGGCTTCTTTCTTATAAATACTTTTACAAATCATCTTACAGCCAAAGGCAAGAGATATTCTGACTGCTTTTCACTATAGATTTTATTTTTTCTGTTTTTAAGGTCAGGACAAAAATGGAATCAGGTATACCAAATTATTTCATATTTGGATTCATTTCCTCAACATAATACTTTTAAGATTCACCTGTGTTTTCATAGTGTTTATATATATATATATATATATATATATATATATATATATTATATATTATATATATATTCATAGCTTATTCTAATTTTTTAATTTTTAGTAACATTTATGAGATATAGTGTGATATTTAAATATATATATAATTTATAATGGTTAAATCATAGGTAATAGGTATATCCATCACCTTAAACATTTGTCATGTCTTTACTGAGTATTTTGTATATATAAATACAATACTATATATTTTGTGTGTGTGTATATATATATATACAATACTATATATACTAATATTATAAAAAATACTATATATTTTATAAATTGACAATATGTAATTGTTGTCAATATTTTCAAACAATTCTAGAGAACATTAAAAGTATTATATAATAGTCTATTATGTGATATTCCATTGCAGGAATATACAGTATAATAGTTTGTTTGTTCATTCTTCTATAGATATACATCTGGGCTGTTTCTGGTTTTATACAGTTTGAGTTAAGTTGTTACAGAACATTTTAGGCATGTCTTTTGTGGTCATGTGTTCTCCGCAGTAAATATCTGAGGATTGAACTAAGGGAGTCAATGGTAGCTGTCTGTTTAACTTTATGAGAAGCTTCTAGAGATATTGTTAATAACCTAGATCTATATTCTTCCTGATCTTTTTTCCCTCAGACATTTGTGTTAGATACATATTTTAGTAAAAGTAGGATCACTATTTTCTATCATGAAAATATAAAGGATTGTATATATTTAATTTGCATATATTTCATATTATACATACATACTTTGAAATCACTGATTATCACTTCTTTGATAGGTTTTTAAATAGCTGCAGTTATCTCCAGCTTGATTTATTTTCCTGAAACCATTCTTACCTGTTAGCAATTCATAGCTTCACTCTACTCTCAAAATTTACCCTTAAATTATGGAAAACCCTGACTTTAAATGAACTTTTTGTGGTCTTCAGCACCCTGAGGTGGCCTACAACCAATGTCTAACTAACAAAAGAATGTGAAAAGTTGAGCTTGCCTCTGTGATTTTATTGTTACCCCAGAAACCCTATGAGATCAGATGAGGTGGGACTGAAGAGGAATTCACACTTTAATGTAACTGGTTTCTTGTCCTATCCTTTTTTCCTTGTGCATGTTCATATTTATTCTGAGAACTCCTTCAATACAGTGTTTGCACAAGGACTCCCATCTCATTCTGCTTTTAAATCAACCCAACTTAAGGCATGGATATACTACAGCTTTTATAAAGAAGCTCTGCACTTGGTCATTGTCTTCATAACTTTCTTGTCATTGGGACAAAATACTCAACATCTGCAAAGTAAAGGAGGAGAGGTTTATTTTGGCATTTAGTTTAGAAGTTTCAGTCCAGGTTTCACAGGCTGACACACAAGGAAGAGGAAAGCTGCTTGTGTCAAGGCAGTCAGGAAGCAGACAAAGACGGGAGGAGATAGGAGAAGAGCTATATGGTTCTAGAGACTGCCTCTTCCAAACAGACTCCATCTCCCAGCAACAGGTCAGGCCTATTGTCCTCATGATTCTGTCACCTTCTATCTGACATGAAGCACTTTCAGGACATTCTCCATATAAATTGTAGCAGTTATTCAGAGTTTTTGTGATTTTTGCAATTATAGTGCCACAATGAAATCCTTACAGCACATACTTCAGTCACGTGGTTTTAAATTCTTTCTCTATATGACAGTAATTACTAAATTTAGATCTTTAATTCTCTAAAACACACAATTAGATAAAATCTTTTCAAACCATAGATGGGCGATAATTTTTATTCTTGAGGACAATTCAACTTTTTTGCAGAATAATTTAATTATTAAATATATATGGGATAAAAAAAAATCAACATTACACAATTACCACAATAAAAGATGCTTTGAGCAAGACCCAATGATAGATATTAAAATTATTAGCTGAGAGTTTGAGGAAAATGGTATTTGCATAATCTCTAAGTATCTTCTTGAAATTATTTATTAATTTTAAAGGGAAAGGGATAACTTTATAGTTACTTGTAGTTGCTGAATGACATTACACTGTGTTTGTGTACTACAGTAGAAAAACATGGCAAACATAACCTTAATCAAGTGATCAAAGTTAACATTACCCATAACAGACATTATGTAGCCCTTTGATCTGATGTACTACAGGGGAAACAGCATTGATTCTGGTAGTATTCATGATAAAGGGCTTTATCCTTAATCTAATAATAAACCCAAACCAAAGGACTGTTCTACTTTGAATAACCCCTCCAAAATCATATTGAAGTTTACTTGCTGTTATATTAGCATTAAGAGTTGGGACTTTTGATGATGATTAAGTCTGTTTTTAAATTTTATTTTAAAGAGGGTAAGACTAAACATAACAAAACAGAACAAAGCCAATCAGAAAAAAAACCAATGCACATGACACAGATTTCAAAGCAAGACAACAGGGGATCTATAGTGGCTACCATAATGTCTCTTGTTTTCTTCTAAATAGCTGTCCATATCTTCACACACAATGAATTCATAAAAACAAAATAGTATTAAACTTATCAGAACAGACTGATGAAGGCATTACAAACCTTCAAAACCAGACAACAAGAAAATCAAAAATGGCTGCCATAATGTCTATCTTTCTCTTCAAAATAGCTGTCTATACCTTCATGCATGTTGAAATTAAACAGTACAAAACAGACTAAAATCACTCTGAAGAAAGAATGATGGCATTACTGGAATTCACAGCATGATGATACGGACTCAGCAACGGATACCATAATGTCTCTTTCTCTTCAAAGTAGCTGTTCATTTCATCATGCATTATATAATTGATTCTCATAAAAAAACAGATTACTAGAAAAATAAGAAACAAAAAAGACAAATAAATAAGAACAGCAAAGAGCCCAGAACAATGATAATATAGGCCTTCAAAACAAGAGGGTAGGAGTATAACTAAGGTTATTTTACATAGTGTTCTTCAGAGTCCTTCAGATCACCAGACACAAACATGTAAGATTGTTCCAATCCTATGAATGTTAACTGCTTTGTTCCAAGAATTCATAGACTTTGTAGCACAGTCATCTTAGCTATGGCATGTGTACACAAATGTAGATCTTTTCTTTTCCCTTCCTTTTCATTTTTCCTCCTTTTCCCCGAGATACTATTTTTCCATTTGAGCAGATTCTTATCCTTTCATAGTATTTACTGAGGGTTTTGTATCTTATGTACTCTTGTGATTTCTTACACTAGGGAGTCTATATGCTATTTACACATGTGGGTTTGATTTATTTCACTTATGAATATGGACTCAAGTTGTATCCATTTGCTTATAAATATCTCAATGTGATCATTCTTTATAGCTAAGTAGTAATCCACTGTATAAAAGTAGCAGATGTTTTTATCCATTCCTCAGTTGATGGGCATTTAGGTTGTTTAGATTGATTCCATATATCTGGCTATTACAAATTGTGCTGCTATAAACATGGGTATACCTTAATCTATCATGGTGATATGAAGTTTTCAGTTCTTCTAGGAATATGCTCAGAAGTGGAATAGCTGGGTCCAGTGGGACTTCCAAGCCCAGCTTTTTGAGTAACTTCCAGACTGACCTCTACAGTGGTTGTGCTAGTCTGCACTTGCATGAACAGTGCAAAAGAGTTCCTTTTCCCCGGCAACCTCCCCAGCATTTGTTGTTGGTAGTTTTCTTGATCCTGGCCATTCTTTCTGGAATGAGATGGAATCTCAGTGTGGTTTTAATTTGCATTTCTCTAATGATTAATGATGCTGAACATTTTTTAATGTATTTATTTGCCATTTGTATTTCTTCATTTGAGAAGTGTGTATTCATCTCAGATTACTATTTTTGGATTGGGTCTTTGAATTACAGGGGTCTGATTTTATTAATACTTTGTATGTTCTAGACAGAAGTCCTTTGTCTGAGGGACAGTTCACTAAGACTTTTTCCCAATTTGTGGGTTTTCTTTTCACTATGCTGGAGATTTCTTTCAACATGCAAAAACTCCTTAATAAGATGTGATCTAAATTATTGATGCTGTGAAGTATTTCCCATGCTATTTGATTCTTGTTCATGAATTCTCTACCTGATTGTGAAAGGAAAGATCTCTTAAAAATAACAAGGAAACAGACAGTAACAATACAAAGGCTAAAAGACAACAAGAGAATCTATAACTTAAGAATAAAAAATGTGAGTGAAGAAGCAGGGGTAAACACAAAGGAAATACAAAGGATACTCATAGAAATAATTAAGGAAAACTTCCCAAGCATAGGAAAATGAAATGATATTCAGATATATGAGGCATACAGAACTCCAGCCACCTACAATCAAAACAGAGCATCCCAGACATATAATAATCAAGATCCCAAAAATTCATCACAAGAACAGAATATTAAAAGCCATCAGAGAAAAGAAACAAGTCACCTATAAAGGAAAACTCATCAAAATCATGACAGACTTCTCGACACAAACCATCAAATCCAGAAGAGCTTGGAACAAAATATTCCAAGTCCTGAAAGAAAATAACCTTCAACCCAGGTTGATGTACCCTGAAAAACTGTTTCTCAAAATTAATGTAGAAACAAGATGCTTCCATGACAAAAAGGAACTGGGGGAGTTCATGATCACTAATCCAATCCTAAAAAAATACTGAAGGACATTCTAGAGAGAGAGAGAGAGAGAGAGAAAAAAAAACACTAGGATTTCAGGAACAGTGGCAGAGAGATCTCAATGAACAGGGCAGACAGTGGAATGAAGGAGAAAAGTAGACAACCAATGGCAGAAAAATAGTATAGCAAAAATGAGGCAGAGAAGGTTGGCTATAATCTCTAACATAGATGACACTGATATACTAACAAAAAGAAACATAGGCAGAGTAGATCAGGAGATAGGGTCCATGAAGATGCTCTGTATTGGAAATATAATTAATCTGAAAGATGGTTTATGGACCAAAAGTCAAATATGAGAAAACAATGCTCTATGTGACAGGGAACCGGAGAGAAATAGGGGCAGATCATCCAGCAGCTGCAGATAGGTTAGAAAGACATGATACTTTTGCACAGTAGAGAACAACTCAGCTATAACAAGGGAAAATCTTGAGGCTTTTGTAGATAAAGGAATACAACTTAATATCAAGCCCAGGAGTAAAAAGGTTCAGAACCACTGAAATAAATAGCAGGTTGCTCCTCCAATCTAAAAACTAAAGGAGTTAGTGTGACCCAAAATGTACAATGCACTCTGTGAAAATGAAAGTGGAGGAATTGTCAAAAAAAGAAAGGCAGAGGATATTGTTAATAGTGTATCAGGAGCTGGGGATTTAGCTCAGCAGCATAAGTATCTGCCTTGCAAGTAGGCAGTCATGAGTTCGATCCCTGGTACCGATTAAAGAAATAGTGTATCAGGATTTAAAATCTGCATTATTTTCACTGAACTGTTTAGATGGACTGTATTCTGTTTGTTTGTCTACCTGTGCTAGATTTGAGGGCACAGCTATCCCAAAAATAGCAGGATATATTATGGTAACCATTTTTAATTTCCTATTAACTTAATCTAAAGCCCTGTATAACTTACATTGTCTTATTATGACTGATCTTATTTTAATCTGGTTTGTTAGATTGCTGTTTTGTATTGACAGATTTTATTCAAATCTGTTATAATTGATATTATCAAGTTGTTAGATTGCTGTTTTGTATTGACAGATTTTATTCAAATCTGTTATAATTGATATTATCAAGTCTGAGAGTATAGGCAACTATACTGAAGATGACAAGATTCACTAGGATACCCACTCTGGTTTGACTATTACCTGCTTTTGAAGTCTCATAATCTCCAATTTTTTTGTTTTTATTAAGATTGTTATGTACTGCTATGTTCAATTATACTAGGTCTGATGATATAGACAATTATATTGAAGAAAACAAGAAACATCATAGTAACCATTATAGATCATCTTGTATTGTGGACCTATATGACTTTTTCATTTCATGTTTTTTTTTTTTTTTTTTTTTAGGAATTTGTTTTGGTTTGTCTTGCTTTTCTTGTTTTTCCCTCTAATACAGAAAGGATAGATATACATGTAGAGACTCGTGTATGTGTATAACTTATGAACAGTTTATGAGAACTGATTATATAATGTATGATGAAATGAACAACTACTTTGAAGAAAAAGAGACACTACGGTACCCATCACTGA
The DNA here is from genome assembly GCF_034190915.1 of Cavia porcellus. Lineage (NCBI taxonomy): Eukaryota > Metazoa > Chordata > Mammalia > Rodentia > Caviidae > Cavia > Cavia porcellus. The sequence goes on from NW_026947493.1 coordinate 44,269,034, forward strand.
TTCTGTAACATCATGATGTGAAATTCAGCAATACTACTATTCTTTATTCAGAGTGATTTCAGTTTGTTTTGTTTTCTTTAATTTCAACATACACAAAGGTATGGACAGCTATTTCGAAGGGAATGAGAGACACTATGACAGCCATTGTTGATTTCCTTATTGTCTGGCCTTGAAGACCTAAAATACTGTCATCACCCTGTTTGCATCAGTTTTATACTGTGTTTTTTGGTATGAATTCACTTTATATGAAGATATGGACAATATTTGGAAGAAAACAAGAGACAGTATGATAGATAGTGAAGATCTCTGGTTGTCTTGCTTTGAAATCTGTGTCTCTTACATAGCTTTTTTTGTTCTTTTTTGTGTTTAATTTTACCCTCTTTAAAATAAAATATTAAAAAAGAATGGAAAAAAGAGATATGACAACTAACAACAATGTAGACTCTGGACTTGGATTTAGAATAGAAAAGAATAGTAGTGGAAAAATTGAAGAAACTTGATTAAGATCTACAGTTAATAGATTGGGCCAACATCAATTTCATGGTTTTGACCATTTATATCTTAATGACATAAATGTTAATATTAGAGGAATATGGGTAAAAATAGTATATGGACTCTCCATACTATTTTTCTGTAAATCAAAAATTATTCTGAAATAAATGGTTAAAAAATACTTCCAATCTGTCTAATTATTTGCTATCATTCATGAAGCCACCATTAAGCACCATTTAAACAGCTGAAATAGGCTCATAAGAGCCTTTCTCATCTAGTGTAGTTCATAGAATCCATTCTCCACATAACAACCAGAGTGTTATTCAAAATCACTATATAACACTCATATTTAAAAACCCTTCACTAGCTTCCCTTTATAGTTAGAATTCAATTCAATTGCTGTCTTGAAATTTCTTTCCATTGTTCTCTAAACCCAAGATTCATGGAATCCTTTTTTTAAATTATGACATATTTTAGCTATGAAGAAGCTGTAAATATCAATTAAAACCAATACCAATTTCCTCAGTTGCTTTTGTTGGATTTTAACTATCCCCCCTCACAAAAACTATCTGGTTTTTAACAGAAATGAAACAATGGAGCTACAAATGGAAAGCCTGCACCCCATATACATATGGTTTGAATATGGTTTGTGTCCCTTAAAGGACAATATGCTCAAAGCCTAGTTCCCACTATGCCACTCACATCAGTGACTCTGCAGTGAGCATCCAGACTTCAATCTCAACTGTTATGAGATCCACTGGCTCTACTCTGCACTGATGGCCATTTTAAATTTTTCTATCACTAGTTCCATGGACAGCTACTGCAACTCTTCCTATTCTGATGCTTTGAGCCTACTAAAGAAATGTCTTTCATTATTATGCATATATTCGGTATTGATTCTGTCCCTCTAGTGAACCTCAAATTGTACAGACTTCTGAATCTGTCTTAGTCATTTACTTGTCACTGAGACAAATAACCCAACACTCACAGTTTAAAGGAGTAGAGGTTTATTTTGGTTTGCATTTCAGCCCATGGTTGGTTAGCATTAAAGAAGAAACACCATGGCAGAGGGGCACTGTGGATGAAAGGCTGATCATAGCATGAGGGAACTTCAGGGTTTAATGTCTTCTGTGTTTTGGTCTTACTTTTGTCTGATTGGTTTCTATCTTCCTGTTTCACCCTTTTGAAATGAGAATATGTACTGTCTACAGCTGTACGTCAGCAGTGTTTAACTTTCTTTTTCATTTTTATAGGTACTCACAGCTAAGAGTTTGCCTCAAGTCTCAGAGAAGACTTTGGGCTTGGACTGTACATAAATGCTTGGACTGCTTTCACCCTTCCTCAGTGTGCATTTCATGTTCCTAGCATCTTCAATTTCCTGGGAATTCCACTGCTTTACACACTGGCATCTCTCTTAGACTCTCTGAAATGTGAGTGGAAACCACAACTCCATGCATGCAGTCTTCATGCATGTAAACTCGGCATCACATTGACAATGTCAAAATCTGATGTCAGCATGGGTGGTAGGTGGGCCCCTTCAATCATGGCTGCAGAGGCCTCTTACTGCTTTAAATGGCTGAATGTTGTGAACTGAATCCCAGAGGAAAAACTCTCTAGGCAGCTGCTGTTGAGCACAGTGCACTGGGGATCTCTTCTCAAATCAAAGCTTTAGAACTTTGAACCCTTGAGCCTGAAAAAGGGAGATCTTGCTGATTCCTTCAATTCTGGCAAGGCATTTTTCCTATTATCTTGTTGAAAGTTAGCTCCTTTTAAATGCTAATACTTTGAGCCATCAAGCTCTCTTTATCAAAACCTTACAGGTCTGAACACTGTTAGCTTTTTTAAAAAATGTATTGACACATATTTGTAGTATTTAATGATTACATTTTGCTTGGGGAGTTTTGTACACATCTTAATTCTTTTTTTTTTCTTTTTTTTTTTTTTTTTTTTTTTTTTTTTTTTTTTTTTTGTCTCCTCCTGCCATTCCTCCCTGCTGGCTCTAATTCTTGTTCTTCTTCTCATTCAAAAGAGCTCCATTTCCATGTTTTTCTTTAATTATCTGTTTGTATCCCTTTTCTCTTTTCTTCCCCACCTACATTTCTACATTTCGTGTTCCTCTTCCAATTTGAAAAAAAAAAAATTCTTATTTTTTTTATCTATCTTTATGATGTTCTTTGTTTTGCTTTGGGTTTGTTATACAAGAAAATTCATGCAACATTTAAATTTACATGACTGCTTTTCTTTACCATAGGCCCCAACTTTATAGGAGGTTCATTTTCTCTGGAACTGAAAATTTAAAATCACTCAGTTGTGCTACTTCCTCTTGATTCTCAATCTAGAGGTAGCTAAAAACCCCTAGCTGTACATACCAACAGCCTGATCCTTGGGCTCCCTTGAAATTCCCTCAATCACATTAATTAGTCTGCCTTCCTTAATCTCACTCTCCCAAAAAGTCTTAGAGAATGAACAAAAGGTAGATAATTTTTTTTTTTTTTGCCAGAGAGTAACATACATGGCATGGAGTCTAACTGCCAAAGAAATACCTCTTAACAACTGAAACTTCTTGAGCCTGCTCTTACAGTATGCATTTCTCTCATGAGAAATGATCTTCTGAGTTCTGATCAGAAATCTCTCATCAAGTTCAGCTTATAACATTTTAGGATCTCTTTAGCCAGTATCTCCAAACCTTTCTAAACTCCTGAAAATGTATTTCTAAAGCTTATGAACTATGTGTTCAGATATGAATGACCCCACTTCTCTATTACCAAAATCTATCTTGGTTACCTTCTTGTGGCTGAGACAATACCTGACAAACACAATTTAAAGGAGTACAGGCTTACTTTGGCTCACGTTTCAGTCCATGATCAACCAGCTCCAAAAAGATGCATCATGGCAAAGGGTATGACAGAGGAAAAACTACTGTCATCACACAACAAGGAAACAAAAATACAAGAGACAGGGAGGGAGACCCACTGTTCCACATTATTCCCAAGAGACCCACCTCTTCCAACCTGACTCCACCCCCTAACAGCAAGTCAACTATACCACCCCCAAGGTCCAGTCCTCTTCCAAAAGCCTTATTTATGATTACACGAGGCTCTTGGGAGACACCTAGTTATAAAATATAACACATGCATTCAAAATAGCATTGCCTAGTTTTTGGTTTGCCTTTTCCTTTAATACATTTTGTAGAACATATATTATAAAATTTAATGACATGAAATAGTATGTGTTGTTTGAACTTTTATGATTTATTTTTTAAAAGTCTTTCCCAACTTCAAGGTCAGGTGGACATTCTTTGACATTATTCCTTAATGGATTTACATTTTAATTTGTTTTTTATACCACAGTCTTTATCTTTGCAATTTTGGCTCACCTTTGCCTCTATCTCTTCCTGGTTGACTTTGGCCATTTAGCTTCCAGCTCAAATGTTACCTTCTTATGTGACCTATCAATCAAAATGTATCTTCTACACTGTACTGGTTGCTTTCTCAAATTATCCTGTGGTATTTTCTTTACAGCTCTTGATAGTTCCTCAGTTACTATGGTACTAAAAACAGAGGTCTACATCTTGCTTATCCCAGTGTTCCCAGTACTTAGAACTGAGCTTCCACAGTCAAAGTTCTCAGGAAAAAAAAAAAAAAAAAAAAAAAAAAAAACTGAGACAGGGCTTTTTTGCAGGTTACTCGGGAAGGTGTGTCTGTTATAGTTAATTTTAGGTGTTAATTTACCTGGATTTAGCTTGTCCAGAATCTGGGTGTGTCCATGACACTATTTCCAGAGAGAGTGACTTTTGAATCAGTAGATTTAGTGAGAAAAGATCTTTGTCACAAGGATGATAGAAGAGAGTGTTCCCTGGCCTGAGGAATCCAAGATTTATACCAGCAGCTCCCTAAATTCCTAGGCTTTTATACCCTGTTAGAGAATTGTACAATCAGTTTTCCTAGTTCTGAAGCATTTGTACTTGGACCGACCCACAACTGCAGTCCCAGGAACTCCAGCTTTCAGATAACCTCTCATGGGACTTCTCCATCTTTACAAACATGTGAGCCAATTCCTCTAATAAATCTCCTCCTATCTATCTCTATCTATTTATCTACCTCATTGATTCTGTCCCCCTGGAGATTCCTTATTAATATATATGGAATGGAGGAAGCATAAGACCATCATGAAGAGGACTTGAACCACAGTGCTGGCCTATTGCCTTAGCTCTTGTACAAAATGACCTGTTAGAGGCATCTTATATGAATGGCTGGTCTTTATACCTTATCTCTATCAGTCTTTGAAGTGACCAACCTGGGAGAGGTGGTTCTGTCGCTGCCATCCTTTCAGGAGCTCATAGCTCAAGGCAACAGGTCCTTTCACAGAGGGTGATCTTAGCGACCCACTTCATGTCCATCACAGATGCTTGGCACAGTCAGCAGTTCATAAATACTTGCTAAGTGAAATAGTCTTTCCACATCTCAAATGTCTTGAGCATAAATTTCTGAATAAAAGAATAATTTTCTGAGTAGGAAGATTTAAAAACATTTTAATGTAAATATACAGAAGTCTACTTCAGGAATTTTTGGGACAAGTCATGCAATGTACTCTTTCCTCTGCTGGCTTAGCTTATAAAAGAATTGTTTATATTTTGTTCTCAGTTACCGTTTTCAACTTATAAATAACTACTAATAAATATCTGATTTTTGTTGTTTGGTTTATATTATTACTTTCTACTTTAAATACTTACGTGCTAGACTATGTTCTGTTGATACTGCCTTTGTTATTTCATTTTAGGATTAAATCTCTCACCTATGAATAATGAATTTTATATGACATAAGAAAAAAGCCACATGTTTTCCTTAAATTGTCTTAAATTAGTGTTTATTTATTACAATGTATGTTCTTAATGTTTTTAGGAACTCTAAAAAAAGCTGAAGAAAAAAAATTCTGAGAAGCAACTTATTTTGATGACCTAAAGACATTTTATAAAGATGGTTGCATCTACTATTGTGTTACTGAAGTAGTTAGAAAGTTGTGTGGTACCTTCTCTGACTCAATTTTTCATATGGAATATGAAATCAACTGCCCCTTTCCACTAATTAGTTATTTAGTATATCATTCACACTCAATGCAAGCATTTCTAATACATCAATGTCTAATTCACTTGCATAGGTTAGAGATAGCTTCATGCTAGTCTGTTTTTTTGTTTTAGATTTTATCATGAAAGCCCAAAATAATGGTTTTATTAGAAGGTTTTCTGTCTTGAATATGGTTAGATTAGAAATGTCACTGAAAATTGGCCTGTGTGGGAGAACAGAAAAATTTCTATCACAGGATAAAAATAGCAATATCCAGAGATATCAAAACAAGACCACAAAGCATCATTTGAGTTTTTAACTGGACATAGTTTGGATTTGGAATGAGATTTATTTTGATTTGACTTCAGGATATTTTGATTTTCAGTTGGATTTTAAATTGGTTTCTTATTCGGGTGTCTTAGGAGATTATCATTTCAATGAATTTTTATTTTAGCTTTCTGTGCTATTGAGTTTTTTCTATCATATTAGAGAAAAAAGAGGATGAATTCTAACCCAGCAAAAGGAAGTAAAATTGTATTATTTTTTCTTTTCCAATAAATGGGAGGAGTGTTTAGGATTTTGCAAATGAGGCACATATAAGCTTAATAGAATTGTAAAGATGTTTAAATGTATCTTTCAAATATTTTGTGGTTAATGATGGCAAAAGAAATATTTGTCTTTTTAAGTTATTCATACTATCTATTTTTTAACTTTTTAAATCATTTATAAAAATTTAATATTGGGTTAAAAGTAAATTTCTCTAAAGTTTGGAATTTGTGAGAGAACAAAATCTTAGATATGAAGCATTCGTTCTTTTAAATAAGAGAACAGAAATTTCTAAAATAATATTTTGGATCTCATAACACTTTTTTCCATGTTGCAAATAGCATTGTATAGTGTTTGAGGGTTTTTCAGAGAAATAGAATATATGTATGTGTTTGTATATATGGAGAGAGACAGAAAGAGAGAAAAAGAGAAAGAGATTAATTATTACAAGTACTTGCTTCCAAGATTATGAAGAATGAGAAGTCCTATAGCAGTGTGTCTGGAAGCTGGAAATCTAGGGAATTGTTCTTCTTTTCCAAGATTGCTTGGAGTATTCAGGGTCCTTTGAAATTACACATGAATTTAGGATGTATTTTTCTTTTTCTTCAAAATTCATCAATGTGATTTGATAGGAATTACATTAAATCTGTAGATCACTATAAATACTACTGTCATCTTAGAATATTAAGCCTTCTAATTCATGAACACAGGATACTATTCCACTTATTTATGCCTTCTTTAATTTTTAAGCAACATTTTGTAGTTTTCAGTGTAAAAGTCTTTAATCTCCTTAGTTAAGTTTATATCTAAGTATTTCATTTTTTATGATGCCATCATAAGTGGATTTTTAAAATTTCTCTTTTAGATTGTTCATTGGTAGTGTGTAAAAATGATTTTTGTGTGTATTTTATATATTGAAATTTTGCTGAATTTTTTAATTCTAACTAGTTCTTTCATGAAATCTTCAGTGTTTTCCACATATATGAAACCATATCATCGAGGAATAGAAAAAATTTTACCTCTTCCTTTCCAATCTGGATGCTTACATTTATTTTTCTTGTTTAATTGGTCAGGCTAACACCTCCAACATTGTTAAATACAAAACTGTTTCTTTTTCTATGTAAAGTCCTATAATAAGTAAAACCAAAGTAACCAGGAGGCTGAAAAAGGATTTTTAATAGATCCTGTGTTGCATAGGTGCTGGGGGAGCTTTCTCTTCACACAGCCATCTAGAATCATCCTTTAAACAACAGCCCTGGTCATTCACAGGAAAGCTTTCTGGACTACACATATGTGCACACACACACACACATGTACACACACACAAAGTGGGCACTAAAACCCAGTACTCCGTGATATCTCTTCTATTGCACTTTTGCATATTTTAAAAATTACTATACAGTAACTTCTGGCAACTTGGCACTGTATAAGTCCCATGAAAAATGTTAGTAAATATTTGCTGAGAAAAAATGCATAGTTTAAGAATGTTTACTCATTCTACCCAATTGAAGTTCAAGTCATAAACTTTTAATGAGTAGATAAAATAGTTTTAAATTAACATATTTGCACCATTTCCCTAGATTTTTTTAAGCAATTGTTTCTACTCCTTTTCTTTACATTTTAAACTATTTATAATAAAATTTTGCTGAACAAAAATAAACTTCACCTTATTCCAAGTAAACTAATAGAGATTTTGGACTGTGCAGTCTAAGTTAATTAAGTTTTACTGAGCTTAGAATAATTCTAGAATAATACAGCCAGATGGGAGCTTAACCTACACCTTTGTTAATTAGGCAAATCCAAGTTAGCTAAAGAGATAGGAGAGGAAAGAACATAAACAGCTCTCACTAGACCCCTTGGAGCCTGAAAGGTAGGTCATCCAGGAAAACCTTGGGTTCAGCTTCCTAACAACTCTGATTGAACATCTTCCCGTGAAGCCCTCTGAGCAAACTTCCACTGTACCTGGAAGTGAGGTTGCTGTTGTGGAGGCCCAGCCACTCCAGACTCTGCTTGTTCTTGCCTTGTCTTAACTCATTTCTTCTCTGGCTATTCTGCCTGCCGGCTTTTACCAGACTACTAAGGGTCTTTTCAGGCCTCAAATTTCAGTCTCCACAAAGACAGGTTCTGAATGCCTCCTACAGTTATCCTCCTTTCTGGCAGGCAGAGATCTTGACCTTACCGCCAGCTAAGATGGCGCCCTGCCTCCAGTAAATCAGCAGCCCTTCAGGCCAGCACACTCACTTTGGGCCCTGGTGGTAAAAAGGCACTGTCTGTTTTTCGTAGAGGGCCTGTATGTGTAGAATGTGCTCAGACCACACCCCTGGGGGCTCATGCCTGATTTAGTGGCAGCAGAAACTGAACCGGGAAGAATAAATTCATCATTCTATAGAGAGCTTCTTGCAAATCCCGCTGTGACCCAGGTCTCTGAAGCACATCATCTCCCCAGTCGTAGCTTTTTGACCCATTACAAATGTTTAGGTTGAACCTGCAAAGGCTGCATTAACAGATAAACCTGGCTTATGGGATGTTTGGGCACATTTCCACTGTGTCTATTATTAGAATTATTTGTGATTAAAAAATGAGGCCTGATATCACTGGAATATTGAAAAAGTGACAGATCTTCAACACATTATTTTTTATCTGTTTTTTTTCATTTAAGATAATGAGTTGCTGCTATAAGGGAAATTGGCAGCCTAGTATAAGCTTTTTGGTTTAGAAGTTTGAAATAAGGCAATAAGGAAAATGAAATTTTTTCAATTGATATTTGCTGAGAACCAGCTACGTACTAAATCCTGGAAATATATCAGTAAAAAAGATAAATATTTTTTCTTCTGTCATAAAGCTCAGATGTTCGATTGATTTTGTTTCCCATATTTTTAAAGCAACGAAAAGTAGGGCAAGGGCTAGAGCAAAGGTCAAAACCAGATAATAAAATCCTGCATCAAAATTTTCCAAGTATAAATGGAAAGCTGTAACACCAAATTAACTGTTTACATGAAAGTGTACAATTTGACCCCACCAAACAAGCTGAGAGTCAGAATAATGCCTTAATGATGTTTTAAATAATTAATAGCCTTGTTGCCCGCTAGGATTTCTTCTTTTCTCTGCCTTCCATTATCATTTCCTTTGATGAAGAAGAAAACAGCAAAATAAAAAACACTAAAAACATCTCAACAGAAACTAGCAGTTGTCATCTTAATTATTGGATTAATTTTAACCTTTCATAAACCCATGTATGTGATGAAATCTCAGACCCTACAGTCCTGAGTGATTGTTTCTGTGGCAAAATTATTCTCTAACCTGGTGGTCACGTTGTTATTCAACTCCCTATTTCCAATTCAGATTTACTTTCTCCTGCAACAAATTCACCACTGTTCATAATAAGTTCCTTGCAATTATATTAAAACAACCCAAATACAGGCTGATGGTTAAAGACCTTTTTCCTGTTATTGTTCTCTTCAGCAGGAAGGCAGCACAATCTTGACAGTAGATTTCTGAATGCAGAGCTAATAGGACCCCATATCTACTCTCCTACCCTTGAACTGGGAATGGCTATGATTCCTGGGGAGAGATCCTGTTACCCAGGGGATCAAAATTCAGATCAGGGCCAATGGATGAAGACCATATTGTTCTCCATACAGGCTTCTAAGCCCCAGTCAAACCTTGCCTGAACAATTTCTATTTATTTTAAATACCACTTTATTTAAATAAAATCTATCATCCAACTCTTCTTTCATATTCTGACAGAATTCATATACTTGGCTGTCTCAACAAAATGTCTTTTCAGCCTTGGTCCCAAAATCATTTTCTACATAATTAGTAGGTAGCACACATCACCAGTCCTCACCCTGTCTGATCCAATTTAGGTAATTGTACTATAATCCCAGCAGTGAATGTAGGCATCATTTTCAGTGATGCAGGACAGTTTGACTTGGAAAAAGATACTTCTGATCCCTTGTCCCATGGCAAATGGACCCACAGTCAGATTCACTTAGAATATGCCTTGATGGGTGGTTCTGCTCTGGCCATTGACTGATTGATAGGCGCAGGCCTGCTTGTACAGTGGATATTGGATTCAGGCTCAGGAGAGCACACTTACTATAAAATGAACGTGGAATATTTGTCATATTATTAGTTTGTAAAATTTGCAATTGTTTTTCCTAAAGCCATGTTTTACATCTACTATAGTACTCTATTCTCACATATTAAAAGAATGTCAATTATTATTAAATTTTGATAAATGATTGTACAACATATTGATGCATGAATGTAAACCATTGGGCAACTAAAAGCCCTCATCAATATTTCACATCAACAAAATGAAGTGGAGCTTACAGATTTCTGGTAAATCTGTGATATACCAGCAAATTTACATATCATTCTCTGATTTTCTTTATGGTAATTTTGGACATAATTACTCAGGGCTCACATCCAGAATATGTAAATATGGCATATATATCAATAAGAAAAAGAGATAACCTATGGAAATGAGACAGATTTGAACAGATAATTTACAAAGAAGATATCCAAATTATTTCCAGTTTCATTAATAATCATGTTAATACAAATTAAAGTCATAATGAGATACCACCACACATCAAACACACTAGCTAAAACTTTAAAAATCTGACAGTGCCAAGTGTTAGTGAGGATGTGAAACATGGAAAGGATCTCACAACTGAAGGAAGTCTATGCTGTTGGTATTACATAATATATATAAAAATTAGCATATGATGGGCCCCAGATGTTTCATCCTTGGTGTAACAGGAATACATGCACACATGTATCAAATAGTGTACATGAACATATGTGATGTCATCATTTGTCACAGAAAAGAAATAAAAAAAATTGAAAAAAAAGTGAACCAGACCATTGATGTCCATCTTGGCAGTCATCAGTCTTATCCTCACAAAGAAAAACACCTAAAGAAACTGAAAACCAACAACTTTTCTTGGTTACATCTGAAGTTTCTGGGCAACCCACTGCCAGCAGAATCAGAGACAGGTAAACACAGAGAATTGTATGATGAGGTACAAAAACCCAGGAGCAGAAACCATTGCTGGAGCCAGTTGGTAAAGTATAACCAACAGATTGCTAGGGGCCAAATACATGCAAGTTTGAGAGTTAAAAATTTAAAAAGTGTGTGCTCCAGTCTTCGAAGACTCCTAACTTCCTCACTTCTATGAGTCTTACCACCATGAGCTCTACAGGTATTCAGAACAAACTCAGAGAAAACTCCCTTTTGATACCTGAAAGGGTATTGAAATACATCTAGAGCAGTAATGGGAAACCTTTTAGAGTTTTGATAATAACAAAGAGTTGGCCACAGAACACACATCATAGTTTTGTCGCCACTGATCTAGAGCATTCTATCCTGCTTTATAATAGCTTGCCTTCAAAGGATGCCAATGTAGCAGACCTTAAACACCCTGGCTTTCATCAGAGCCTAAAAGAGCCTAGAAGAAAAGAAACAACAATCTCTAGTCCTCTCTAGCCTTCCTGTCTCAAGGATCAGCGAGTGGGGCATGATGAAAAGATCCTTTTGAAGGTCATAGTCCATATAAATAAACCTCCTAAAAGACAGCACAATAGGAAAATGTTTCTCCTCTCCCCCAACCCTATCATTGCATCAATAGGGCTCCTGTATTCTAACAAAGATTATAATAAAAATAACTGCAAACCTCATGTTTACTCTAGATCAGTGATGGTAAACTTCTTAGAGACAAAGTGACCAATCTGCAACCCTAAACCCACTTACTTTTTTTTGCAAAGTGCTAGTACTGCCATGAGATCTGAATATTGAGGTTTTAGTTTAGAGAAAACAATTCATATATTAACATCTTTATGTTTTATCTTGAAAGAAAAATACAATAATAGAATTTTCAATATACAAACAGCTTTTTATTGAATGGTAAAAGTTTGCATCTGACTTGTTTTTGCACAGTTAATGTGTTCTTTGCTGCTGTGTGCATGCTGATAATTTGACAAACCTCAGCTGGGCTGACTTGGCTTGTGTGCCAGCAGAGAACTCTGTGTGCTCATTGCAACACATGAGCCATAAGTTAATTACTACTGCCCTAGGTGAAGTTTCAAGGGAAAACCTAAATATAGTAGGAAAAATCAAAGCAAGGACATCCTCAGGAATTCCAGCCTAATGGCTCTAGTAAAGAGCAAATATAGCTTATCTTCCAGCCAGGTGACTATAAAAACCTCACCTTAAAGAGCTATTTATTTCTGTAATAGTTACTTTTCTCCTTGAAAAACAATACCCAACACACAAAGTTAAAGAAGGAAAGTTTTTTGTAGCCTACAGTTTATAAAGATTTAGTTCATAGTTAGCTGGCTCCAAGGCAAGGTGATATGGTAAAGGAGCATCACAGAGGAGAAACAGATCATGGTGAGCAGAAGGCCACAAGGCAGCACAGTCTCAAAGAGCAGGTGCAGCAGCCTGCCTCTCACTTTTATCCTTTCCAGGCTACTCACTCTTTGGATAGTGTCACCAAGACTCAGGGTAGACCTTCCCATTATTCACACTCAGAACTATGCCAAACCAATTGGTGAGCTAATTTAGTAACCACACATTCTTCATCTCAGCATCACACATTTAATCCCAACATCACACACCCTAAATTCACTCACCTCTGAAAAGTCTCACCTATGATGCATGAGTCTTTGGGGGTGAGGGGACATCTAGACACAAGCCACAACAACAGTGCATCATGACCAACTCTCCACAAAGAAGTCAGTGCATCATGACCAACTTTCCACAAAAACATACAAGGTGCACTGAAAGACAGAAACAACAATTGAAGAGACAGAGAAATTAAAGACAGATAAAGCAGAGATCTTAGACTGGAAATTTAAAATAGCTAAACCCTCTGAAGGAAAAAAGTAGACAGTAGGCAAAAATAGATAAGCAACAGAACTAAAGGAATGGAAATTCTGAGAAACAATCAAAAGAAAATATTAGAAGATAAAACACTGTAACAGAAAAGAAGAATGCCTTTGGTAAGTTCATCAGTAGGTTGGACACAGCCGAGAAAGAATCAGTGAGCTTGGCAATATTTCACCAGAAACTTGCTAAACTGCAGAGCAAAAAGAGAGAAAAAGAAAATAAAATATCTGAAAATTGGAAGACAATTTGAGAAAGTGTAACACATTCATAATGGAAATATAAATTCAAAAGTAGTATAAAGAAACAGAAAAAAGTTAGAAGTAATGATGGTTGAGAGTTTTTCAAAATTATAATGAACACCAAAGAAAGATCTAGGAAGCTCATCAAATAACCAACTACCAAAAAGCAAAACCAAAACACCTGTGCATATTGTGTCCAAACTACAGAAAAATCAAAGCCAGAGAAAATATTGAGTGAAACCAGAGGCAGGGAAAAGTATTTTACCTACAGAGAGGCAAGGTGTAGAAACAGCAGAAGACTTCCACGTTAACTTGTTTTCTCACCCAACAGCTACAACTTCCATTTAAAAAGACTAAAGTGGATAGAAAGAATTCTCTGCTTTAAGCAGAAGAAATCTACTGCAAAAATAGAACAAAACCGTGAACAAGAAATGAAAGTACAGTAATTCCTCAGTTCACAAATGCTTCTGTTTGCAAACAATTTGTTTGCAAGCAGAAGTGTTTGGTAAATTTTTCTTCTGTTCATGAACTTCATGTTGGATAACAAACACAGCTGTGGTCATCTTCCACAGAATCCTGAAATGAATTAAGTTCACAAACTAAGGGTACCACTATATACTGAAAGCTATCTTCTCTAGCCTGTTCCGGAAAAGCAGCACAAAATTCACAAAATCCTTGCAGGTTCCCTTTCCTTTTTTTTTTTTTTTTTTTTTTTTTTAAGTAAAGAATTGAGACTAAAATGTGGGGTAAGTTGTGGCCAGTTGGGATAGGTCCATTCTTATGCAGTGTCAAGGGCCTATAGGAGAACTTGGCTGAGCCAAATCTTTAGTTTTTCTAGCTCAGTAAAATGTGGTTGGGACTAAAGAATTTTGACCATAGTTTTCTTTTGGCTTTTTTATCTATATTTTTCATTTATTTTCATTTTTTTCTAAATTTTTTTCTAGTTTCTGTTTGTTTTTGTCTGATTATTCTGGTTTCTTCTTTTTTGTTTGTCGTATTCTTTATTTTATTTTTCTCCTTTTCTTTATTCTTTTTAGCTTTCTTTTGTTATATTTTTCACTTTTTCCTACTTTTTAACATTTTCTTTTATATTCATTTTCCCTTTTTTCATTCTTTTCCAGTTTCTTTTTTCACTCTCTTTTTGCTTTATTATTTTCCTAATCTTCTTATTTCTTTAGTTTGTTAGTATCATCAGCTAGCATGAGCAGTAAATGTACTGTGCTGTAACATTTCTTGGCTATCTCCTAAGGAGGAGGCTCATATTAGCAATTACCAGCTCCTCAGGACTGTTAGCAAGACCTTCAGTATGTGAAATTGGCCTGAGAAGGAGTGACTGTGAAGATTACTGCTAAGAGTCACAATAATTCAAGTAGACTCTGGGATTATCCCACCAGGTCCAGAGGGGTCAAGTGCTAGACACATATAGCTGTAGGTAGGACTTATGCATGAAGCACATGCTTCTGTGCATGTACAAGCAAGAGGACTTCATGCAGTACAGGATGGAGGTGTGCAAACTGCTGAGGCATCCTCTTTATGGGGTTCAAAACATTGTACACCCACAACATTAAAAAGCATTATGTCCAAAATAACCGGGTTTAAGTTTAAAAAGGGCTATCAGGAACCACATTAGAGTCGAAAGAAGAGGCAATAGGTGCAAATCATCCCCTCAACTCCGCTGGAGTGAAACTTCAGAGTCTAGACTGTTTCCTGGGCACTTTCTCCCTCCTCTGATCTTTTCTGTCTTATTCCATGTTTACTAGGGAAAGGAAATGTTGCTGTAGAAATAAACAACAAAAAATGTAATGAGGAAGCATTGTGTATCTTACTTTCTGAGTTGTTTATTAATAATTTGAGTGGTTTTTTTACATTTGTCTTAGAGAACATAAGGCTGTCACTTCTTGAGTTAGAGCAATGAGACTAACACTAACAAATAACAATGACAAAAGATTTTCTATATCATTCTATTTAATTTTAGTCACAAATGTCACTTTATAGATTGGGAAAGGAATGTTGAGGAGGGTTGAGGGATCTGTTAAAATCACCGAAGGGGTTGATTGCACAGCTTGTTTGTGAGCTTGTGCTTTCTGCTCCAGGGCTGTGTAATCTGTCTTGGCTAAGGCCTCTGTGCCTCTTGAGTCCTGTTTTTAAGAATCTTTTTGGGACTGATTATACTATGTCTCTTAAATCGATCATTCAAGGTCCTATAAGAGGTGACACAATCATTCTGTGTACTTTTTGATGACCTTCGTAAATTAATTGTGTGTTGTTCCCTAAATCCTTCTCTACGTAAGTAGATCTCAGTTCTGAAATACAAGTTCTGCCTCAAAAAATGTGTAAGAAAAATGAGTTTGAAAATGTGAAAAATGTTAAGAGTAAAAAGAATCTTAGCTTGGAGGATGGAGATTTTTAGGCCTAAATTGGCACTCACGGTAGAAAGTGGCATGGCAATTTAGTAGAAAGTGGTTCTAGACCTAAATCAGATGGTGACTAGCAAAGTATCCTTTGGTTTCTGTCTTACCTCAGGATAAAACTTCATACTGTTGTCAGGTGACAGAAAATTGGAAGTAATGTCCTCATCCTTTGTGTGTTTCTAATTCACTTAGTAAATTGGAAGATTTTCTTTTTCTATCTCAATCCTTTTCTATTAATGCACAAGTTAATTTTTTTTTTTTGCTTTTTTTTAGTTAAGGAGAAAAAGAAAAAAAAAACAGAAAAAGGGTACAAGTTATACAGAATTTCAGAAAAAATAAACAGTAGGAAATCACTAGTTAATAGATTACATATTGTTATCTTAGAAATAGTTGTCCAAGTTACAAAATTAAAGCATATGAAGTGGACTTTTTTTTTTTTTTTTTTTTTGGTCTTTTTCCTTTTTATCGGTACCGGGGATCGAATAAAGTGGACTTTCAAACAGTGAGGCTGGAAACAGTTTTGTTCAATGATCCAACAAACCTCAGTAATATGCTTATCTATCTTATACACTTAAACATATATGCAGTTATAACCTTTAGAGTGCCTTCTTTTCTTTTGTACAATGACAATTACACATTTTGGGTTTTATTACTCCCACAGTTCTTATTACTTTTTTTGAAGAGAGTAAATCCAAATGTGCCATAACAGAACAGAGTCAGTCAAATCAAAAGGATGGGCGTAATAGATAATGTAAAAACAAAATACTAGGTGATCAACAATGGTTACCATACTGCCTCTTGCTATCTTAAAAAGAATTGCCTATATCATCAGTTATAATAAAATTGAACAAAACAGTAAAGAATAAAACCAAAACATTGGAGACACTACAGGACTTTAAAAGAAGATAATAGTCAACCAGGATGGGTGTCATAATGAATCTTATTGTCTTCACAGTTTTGCCTATACTTTCGAACCTGGTACTATCAAGCAAAGCAGAATAGAGGAAAATCAGTCAAAGCAAGATGGTGAGGGCTGTACAAGGTTTTAAATCAAGTTAATAGGAAATCAAAGTGGGTTACTATAATGTATCCTGCTTTTTTTAATTTTTCCCTTAATTAAAAAGATAAAAAGAAAAAATAATAATAAAATAATAAAAAAATAAATAATTTTTAAAAAAGGAGATTGAGATAAAAGAGGGCATAACAACAAACCAGCGCAGGTCAAACCATTTAAGCAAAATAGTGTTTTACCACAAGATATCCTGACATAAAAGAAGTTAACATAGTGTCTCTTTCCTTGAAATTTTTGAGTATAATTTTGTATACTATAGCACCAAACATATCAAGACAATGTAAAACCATTCAAGAGAACGACAGTATTACAGGATATTTAGAACCAACTATCAGAAAATGAACAATGGTTTCTGTATAATCTCCTTGTCTATAAAAGTTTTTGCTTATATTATCACATATAATAAAATCCAATAAGATACAACCTGTTAAGACCGATGGAGACAGAAGAATAAAAGCTGGTGGGACTTCAAAGCAAGATGATACTAAATCAGCACTAGCTATTATGATGTCTTGTTTTCTCCAAAATAGCTGTTCCTACCATCCAATCTTCTCTGCCTCATTTCTGTTGAGCTCTTTTTCTGTCATTTGTTGTCAGTTTGTCTTCTTCATTTTGCTTTCTACTCCATTCATTATGGCCTCTCTGCCACTGTTTCTGAAGTCTTGGTATTTTCCTTTTTTAGAATACCCTGCAGTATTCTCTGTAGAGTTGAATTGGTCGTTGCAAACTCCCCTAGTTCCTCTTTATCCTGGAAGCACCTTGTTTCTCTATCAATTTCTAGGGACAGTTGTGCAGGATATATCAATCTTGGCTGGAGGTTGTTATCTTTCAAAGATTGAGTTATTTCCCCCTACGCTCTTCGTGATTTGATGGTTTGTGCCAAGAAGTCTGCTGTAATTCTGAAGGGTGTTCCCTTGTAAGTGATCTGTTTCTCGTCTCTGACGGCTTTTAGTATTCTGTTCTTATATTGGATTTCTGGAATTTTGATTATTATATGCCTGGGTGTAGCTCTGTTTGGGTTGTAGGTGGTTGGGGTCCTATATGCCTCATACATCTGAGTATCTTTATCTTTTGCTAAATTAGGGAAATTCTCTTGGATTATTTCTGTGAATAGCTTTTGTAGTCAATTTGTTTGTGTCCCTACTTCTTCTTTTATGTTCTTAATTCTTAAATTATAGATCCTCTTATCATCTTCTAGCCTTTGTATTATTGCTGTTTGTTTTCTTGTTATTTTTAAGAAGTTTTTCATTTCCTGCTCCCATATTACAAATCTGCCCTCCAGTTCAGATAATCTATCCTTAGTTTCTTTCAAGCTGTTATGCAGCTTTCAATAGAGTTTTTAGTTTCCTGGTAATCTTTTTGAACCTGCTTCACATATTCTATGTTTTCTCTATTTCTCCATCAAACAATTCTCCCCTTTTTTTCTGTTCTTCCATTCCACCATCTGTTTTTTCTTGGGTGGTGCTTAGCATTTCTCTAACTATTCTACTTATATCTTGCATTATTTTGTAAAATACTTCTCTTTTGAACTCGTCTATGAGGCTCTGGAGATATCACTTTATGTCTATTGGTGCTATGTCTGATATTGCATGTTTTCTTTCCTCATTCTCCTTTGTATTCACCTTTCCTGGATCAGTGTCCTCAGGATTGGGGACTGAGGACCCTTTCTTGTTGCTTCCTCTTCCCATACTTTTTGTTCCTTCCATACAAGTGAATATAGGATGTCCACTTTTTTTCTCTTTGTCTGTTACAGTTTGTTTGAATTGCACCAGCTAGGTGTTCCCTCCCACTGCAGTGTATTAGGGAGACACAGACCTGGGCAGCTTCTGCTGGGCCCGCCCCTTCAGGTCAACCTACCGAAGGCTTCACTGCTAAAGTGCATCTCCAGGCGCTGGGACCTGGTTTGGGATAGCCTACTATGTCTTAATCAGCAGCAACACCCAGGCCAGGCACTCCCCACCAATCCCACTTGAGAGGGGAATATGTGGCTAATGTCACTGCAGTATCCTGTTCCGGCAAGTCTGCCCAGTCCCAGTGTGCCCTTGCTGGAGCCTCCTACTCTATGAAAGGGTCCCCATTCTGCTTACTCACCACAAGTCAATGTAGGGCTCCCTGCTAGTCCTGCTCTCAACTCCGTGCACAGATTCCCACTCTCAGAGTTTTCGCGCGTCTCTCTCCCTGCCCTGCAGATTTGGATGCAGCAGCAGCAGCAGCAGGAAATTCAAATTGCGGCTTCCAGTGGCACGGGTTCTAGTTTCCGCGCTGAGATTTTATCTGTTCCTGTTATAGCACCAGGATTGGATTTCCAGTTGGTTTCTCTTAGCTTAGTTCATTCCTGGGTCGGCAGGGTGCATCTCCCCTTGCTTAGGACTCCTCATACCATACCATTCCTGGATTTTAAGCAGGGTATCTCAGAGAGCCTCCATAGTTGCTGCTATCTATCTGCCATGTTCTCTTAAATTAAACTTTTAATCTCTCCAAACAGCCAGTGTTGTTAAAAAGCACTGAATCATTTCTTTCATTTTTTGCATTCTTCTCTCCTGTTGAGACAATACAGGGGCTTACATAAGTATTAAATAAAGATAAATTAACAGCTACTTTTATAGCATGGCAATTGGTTGGGATGAAAATAGGAATTTGTAATGGGATAAGAGACATAATTTGATCTACTTTGGTCTTTGACACTTGAGAAAATTGTACCTTATAGTTTTGGTTTTAAGCATCAAAGGAGGCAGCTAATTGTTTTAGCAAAGCTAAAATTTTAAGATTCTCAATGAAGGACTGGTCACTCAGAGAGGATCTGCCCTACTCTTAAACATCCTGAGCCATCTGTACAAAGTGATAATTTCCCAGTTACTTTCCTGATAGCATCCAAGTATTAATTTCAATGTTACTTTATTTATATTTACTTTTTATAGATATTTAAAATTTTGTATGTAGAAAATTTGCTTCAAATCATAAATGATACTATATTCAGTTTGATTATGCTCTTACATTGTCTATAGCAGTTCATTAACTTTTGAAAGATTATATTAACTGTAAAATAAAATATGGCTGAATATTGGAAACTCCAGCTACCATCCTTTACTCACTCTCTAATATAAAATCCCTTTGTATATTGACTTACTGTAGATTTCTTATCATTATCAGTAATTAAATGTATTATTATACACAAAAATAGATCTATTCAAAATTTATAGAAAGAAAGTAAATTACTATTTTTAATTAACTTTCAGAGATGTAACGTGATAATTTTTTATCTACTGTGTGTAAGGCAGAAAAAGAAATATAAGAATTTCACTAGATTTTTTAAGTGCCATTAAAAAGTGAACAGACTTCTGTTTACTTAAGTAAGTGACACATTTTCACTAAAATTTGCAAATCTATTTCTGATACACTCTTATTTGCAAGTTGGGTAATAATTTCTTTTTTTCTTTCTTTTTTTTTTTTTTTTTTTTTACTTTGGACAAGTCCTTCTGAGTATAAGCACAAAAATGAAAAATGTAAGAAATCTCAGGATGTTATTATCTTTTTCCTTTTTCCAGAATTGGATAACAATCTACCATTCCAAATTTCTGCTTTATGTTTTTAATTTCTTTCTGCAGATGAACTCACAGGGCTCTGCCAAGACATTCTGATGACCAGAGCTGTTCTGAACTCCCTTTAATGCCCCAGACTCTGAGCTGCTGAGTTCCATGTTCCTGCCCAGGTATCGGCTGGCTTCCTTGGCAAGTTCTCTGAATGGCAGCACACTCTAGGCTTCTGTCCCCTCAGACAGCTCCAATGCAAAGGGGATAGAGATTTCTTGTGGGTGGATCCTTGAGACCTCTTCAGGGTTGGACTGCTTGGTGAGGTTACTGGGCAGTTTTTCTATGGTCCTTGAATAAAAAAAAAAAATTTAACATGTCCTTAAAGATCGAGATGCAATCTTTTTTACATGGACTTGCTTCTTAAAAATATTTAGGTCAATGCTTAGAACATTACAGTATGGAAAAAATAGAATTTTTTTCCTCTTTCCCAGCAATGGAGCAAGAGAGACAGAGAGGGAGAGAGAGAGAGACAGAGAGAGAGAGAGAGAGAGAGAGAGAGAGAGAGAGAGAGAGAGAGAACAACAATGAAATTTTAGAAGAGAGAAAGACTATTATTAGGCATAGTCAAAATTTGCAAACTGTTTTGTGGGTGAGGCAGATTTGAGTCAAGCACTCATTCTTTCAAAAGATGCTGTAGCCCCTGACTATACTTTAGGTACTGCTATTGGATAACAATATCCAGTACTAGTGACCAAAACAAACACAAGATTTTACCATCTAGTGGGGTAAACAAACGTTCATCAAATAATTGCATAAACACAAATTTATATTGAAACAAGTTAACTATCCAAAAGGAAAATGATGATGTGAATTATATGTTCTTTTGATTCAATCATCTAGTCAATAAAATTATTACAAAGAATTATGTGTGTACAATACTAAGTATCTAAAATGTGTACTATGAACGTATAATTCCAAACTTACAAAAACAAATCCACATCTACCTATGCATAGGAAATCTGATTATATGCCACATTAAACAATGATCATTGCTGGTGATGAAATTATGAAACATAAGAGATCTCAGAAGGATAATGTTTTCGCCAGGAGGCAAGTGAAATTTTTCTTTTACTTTTCGCATTTACAATTAGATCTTTTGCATGCTTTAAATGAGGAATTTTAACCTTCAGTCTTTCTTTCTTTTGATCATTAATTTTGGTTTTAATGAGGCAAGGACAAAAATTAAAATTCCTGAGGATTCTCTTCATTGATTGGGGCAAATATGCTCTGGGTGAAATCCTCCTGGGGGGCTGTAAAAGATACGAGATATGGGTGCTAGTTCCCTGCAAGTGCCTGCCTAAAAAGGATTAATCTTTCTTTGCTGTTTGATTTGTTTTTATTCTTGTCTGTCATTTTTGGAAGGCTAAAACTTGTGTCCAAAGGGACACTTCCACAGATGCTTCCAAGGGATGATGATAGGCATTTGATTTGAGTTAATAAGCCAGTTCATCTTATTAAACTCCTTTGTCATTTATCAAGATCTTCAGTGCTCTGCATAGTTCTCCTATTTCATAGTGATAGGTCCTGCATTCCATTATCCTTACCTTTTACAAATCCTACAGGATCAGGGTGCTGCACTTACGATCTCATTCAACTTTAATTATATTCATCCCTAAATGCATCAAAACTGGGAGTTAGGACTTCAACATATGACTTTGAGGAAACATAAACATTCACTGTATAATAGCAGAACTTCTCAGTCTCCCTCCCTTTCAACTCTCACTCCCACCCTAACTTAGTGTGAGCGCAATTATTCAAGAATGACAGTGTAGGGAATCATGATGTGTTCTTACAGAGCAGTCCTGTTGTCTTGTAAACTGTGAGCATGACTGATAGATACATTGGTTAGCTTTTCATTGCTAGAACAAAATACCAGTGCAACTTAAAGGAGAAAGTGTTTAATTTGACTCAGTGTTTCAATCCATGATCATGATAGAAGGCCATACTGAAGAAAAGCTGTTCAATTCATGGCTACTAGGAAGCAGAGAGCAGGGGGAAGTAGCTGAGGGGAAGGGTTAGGGATCATACATATTCCCAAAGGTGCCCTCAAGACGCACCCAGACACACCCAGAAGTGTGCTTTACTAATTTCCTAGGCATCTCTCAGGCTGATCTTGAAAACGAAGTTTAACTATCAAAACATAAAAGATTAGTAGAAGGACCCTTTTCTTAAAAAAATTATTACAAAAAAACCCAACCCTTCAGAGGCTTTAAATAGCCTCTTCACTGACAATGTCATAGTATGAAAGATTAATAGCTCGACATTCAGGAGACCTAGCTTTTAGCTGAGCTCTGGTCCCAAGAATTCCCATATGACAATGAGTAATCTTTTCCTCCATTTTCTAAGGTGACCTGTCTGTTCCTTTACACTCTGACATATTCTGAGCCTACATCTTTTTATTGTTTGTATTCATATTTCTGTTTTTTGAATCATAACTGATGGCAGTATATTTATGATGTTTTTCTGTTTCTTACTTTATTCTTATTGGATTTCCATATTGAGTTAGAAATACTTTGTATTAAAGACCTCTGAAAAGGTGAACCCAATTTCCACAGCTGCCCGAGGGTATATAACCTGGTACTGTGAACCTTACTGTCAGTAATGAGGAAGTTTACTAATTGAAGATGAGTTCAATCCTGTGGTGAAGAAGCCTTCTTTCCCTACTACTCCCCATAGATATGACCTAATAAACCTTAACCAGCCAAATTTTTCTTTGGAGGAAAAAGGTAGTGGAAATTTCTTCTTTTGACCTTGAGCAAAAATGCCTTGGGTAGGAAATTAAAGTAAAGCAAAGTGTCTAACAGACCTGTCAGTATTTCAAGCGCAAAAATACACCTTTCCAAGCTTTCCTGTTTGATCTAGGACATTGGTAGATGTTATAGATTAAGAATTTAATGCCAGCTGGATTACATCAGCATAGCACTGAGCGCAGATGTTCCACCTGAGGAAAGTTGCCAGTATAAATAGAGACGTGGAGAAGTTATTGCATTGAGGCATTAAGACATTGTGGGATCTCCTACAAGTTTGCTGTTTGAGACATTGGTTCTGGAGAAGCTCTGGCCCTCACATTGGAGCATTGCTTCTTGGCTTGGGAGGGGAGGACATATGCCACTTGGTCTCCAGGATGAACTCATCACATTGGCTTCCTGGCATGTACTCAACTGTGCTTGTCACCAGAGGAACTTGGGGCCTCTGTGTTGCTGAGGATGGCTGTGGTGCCTTTCAGGATAGCCCTGGTCCTGTTGTAAGTGTGGCTTCTCGGCTCCAGGGTAGAACCCTCATCCCACAAGCACAGCTCCTTCACCCTGCTGGGTAGACTTTCTAGCTTCCACCACTAACCTTTGGGCCTTCCCAGCACCGATCCATAAAAGAGACTAGTGTGAGTCCTTTTTGTGGGCTCTGGACCTCCAGTTGGACTGTGGGAGGCATTGTCATGAGCTCTGGCTCTTCATCTGGACTCATGTGAGTCATTGCTGTGGGATTCAGGCCATTGGCTGAATACTCTATGTCTTTGGTATTGTGGAAAGATTTCCTGCATTTTCTTGTGTTAACTCTGGGTGATCATCATAAAACAATATTATAAACTCCATATCTTGATTCTAATTGTTCTCCTCTAACTACAACAGTAGATTTCGTGGTAATAGGGTGATATGTTTAAGTTAGCTGTAGTGTACTCTACTTGTTTGATTTAATTGGAATTTTCAAACACTGTATATAAATGTTTCTATGAAACATTTCTATATATGAAATGAGAGGCTGCCAACAAACCTTAAACAAATTCATAGAAGATAATTTTTTTCTAATTTACCCTAAATTTAGAAATTTAGGGTAAATTAGAAAAAACTGAGCACCTGGTATAAAATTTTAGTTACATTGTATTGGGTTTTAATTTAAGTCATATGCCCTCCTTTAGCTCAATTCCTTCCCACATCAATGTGATCTTTGAAACTGTGAATATGAGTGAATGAGCTCAGCAGTGTGTCTGACTGATTATGGTCATCCCCTTGCTATATCTGAGGGTGGTAATGCCCTCTACTACACTAAATATTATGCATACATTAGGATCTCACTTTATTCCTTCCATGAGTCCCCCTTTTTAAAATACATCTAGGTGTCAAAGAATATATTTTGGGATTGGCAGCATACCTGAAAGGTCAAGAAGGAATTTTGGAAGACAAGAACTATGAAAGGGAAAATTCAAAGTATGTCTATAAATATACACATGCAAACAGTTGACAGATTTTTGAATTACACATATGTGGAACCCAAGGGATCAGTGTAAAAAAGGAAGTTGGAAGCTGAATGAACTGAATGAGAAATTCACTTGTCTTACCCATAAGGATATAGAAGTTGAAGTACAAGTCCAGCCAGGTTAATTCAGTGCTAGAAAAATATCAATATTCTTTAAAAGAATATTCTAGAATCTGGATTATCTAGAATTATCATTCACAGTTTTTTAAATGTGAGATATATAAAACAAACAAGCACACAAACAGAAAAATTAATCCATACACTAGGTCAAAAAGGAGGCAATAGAAACTAATCTCAAGATTTTCAAGTTATCACAATTAGCAAACAAATCTTTGAAAGCAGCTATCACAAATCTGCTCATGAGAAGAAAAATACTAATATGATAAATCAAAAAATATCAGTATAAAATGGAAATTAAAAAAATAAATAGAAACAGAGTTTCAGATTTACAAAATAAAAAGAGTTCTGGAGAGTGTTTATACAATATAGGAGACCATGTAAGTGATAGCAGAAAGGAGTGTAGAACAGTGTAAGAGACAGCGTAAGGGGCCACATGGCGGACAGCGCAGTATCATATGGTAAGGGGAGCAGGAGACAATATGTGTAAAGGGCAGTGTGGAACACAAGTTATGGATAACAAGGTGGGTAAAAGAGAGGGGGATATGTGGGATTTGTGTGGAAAACAGTATTAATATAGTGTAAGAGACAGTATGACATTTACTCTATCTAGAATGTCCAGTGGTGTGTTGAATGGGTGTGGAAAAAGCAGACATCCTTGTCTTGTCTTGTCTAACAGTATGATTGTGTTATGTTTTGTGTCTAGATGTCCCCCTAAAAAAAACTTCATGCAGTCATGGGGCAGGCTTGTGTGTTTGGAACTGAATCATGGACTGTGCTGAGATTATGAGTGAGATGTTACACATGCCCTGGGACAGGTAGCCTGTATACAATATAAGGTAGGGGGAAAGGCTTACTCTCTCTGTCTCTTTCTCTTTTGCCCCTTTTGCCCATTTTGCTCTTATGGCTTTTACTGTTTTCTGCCACCATGAACTGTTGCTCTCTGCCACATGCCACTCTGCCTTGGAGCCAGTTGAGTGTGGCCTGAAACCTCCACAAACTGTGAGCTACATTAACCTTTCCTTCCTTATCTGGGGCAATGGGTATTTTGTCTAAGCAACAAGAGAAAAGTAACTAAGATAAACTACAAGATGAGTTTATTTTACTCTGAAGTACTGTCTCTTTCATATTGACTGTCACCACACAGTATCTAGGAAAGTGCCATATTTTGGGATTAGACTGTCATAATGTACTGCTGTCTCACATGACAGCCATGAGAACTTCTCTTTTCTTGGACTCTTCATCTTTAAAATGAGAATAATAACAATGTTTATCTCAAAATATCTCAAAATGTCATGTCTCAAAATAGTTCATACATATTCAGAATAGTGCATGGCATAAATAATTACCATATAAATTATGGAGTGTACTACAATACCCACAAAGAAATTATTTCATGTATTTTCTGAACTAGTATAAATATTTTAAGCCAAACAAGAATTCAGATAATTCCTTCCCACTATTTTTATCAAATTCATGGAAACACTTTGAGACTGAAAAGTATAAGAAAATATTCGTGAGCAAATGTTTTAGAATGTTTATAAAATTGTTTTTCTCAAATCATACAGTTTTTGGGTTGAATTTATCTACTGTATTGTGTCCTGGAACACAAATCATTGTCTTATTTGTAAAATACCTATTTGATTTGGTATGTATTGTCTATAGTATACAATAATTATTTATTGTATATGGGCATTGAGCTGAGATTAGAGGTGGACATATTAAACATCTGGGAAGCAGAAGTGACTAAAATACTGTCTCTTTTCTAGTAGAGCTTTTATAACTATGTGTACAAGTTTATCATATGTGTAATTCACCAAAGTTTCAGAAAAAATTTAATTTTAGGTACTCAAAAAAGAAAGAGGAATACACTTTTAAATTCTAAATAAAACATACTTTCAGTAATCTTACTATGTAATAATGCATTGATACATTGTTACCCTCTGTTTAGTCTGAGGGAACAAAAGAATGTTTAATTTTGCCTTGGGAAGAACCTCAGTTTTATGGAAATTCTGTCTTGGTCAATTTTTCCTCTGGTATCTGGAATCAATGTGTGACAGATATTGCTTCTGTTCCCTGATAGCTGGTCCCCACATCCCTTCTGGGCCACAATCAGAGGACTGTGCATCCCCGACTTCAGGAAGTTAGATATGTTCCTGTCCAACAGCCTTGGTCAGATTCTTGCTGTCTTGAGATTTTATAAAATGTAGGCAGGAGACCAACCAGCTCCGTTCTTCCCTGTGGAGAGAATACAGAAATCGATACATATTGAGATGACATTCTTTTAATTGAGTCCCTAAGTAACTACTAAGCAGAGACCTTTCTCCTTCCAATCAATCAACATGCAATGGCATGTTGCTCAACATACAAAGGCAATGAAAAATAAACCTTGCCTATTTCCATCACTGAGATTTGGGACCTAAACTGGTTTACCACAGCATAATCTCACCTATTACTGAATGACATAGTTAGCAACTTCAGCTCTTCCTGGAACTAGCTTCCTTGAGAACAAAACAGCCTCATAAATATCCAACTTCTCCATCTTGACAAATCAGCATGCTGCTGACACTTCCAATGCACAGTGGAACTTTCTTTTCAAACAGAAGGACAACATTGTAGGGCAGTTACATGAAATGCTGAGAATGAATTCTTTCTGCGATTTCTAAAGACTGTGTGTATTTGGTGCCAGAAATCTGATGACAAATGAAAAATTCAGTCAAACATCTATGTGTTCTCAAATAAAATTTGGATGCCTATTATTAGACAAAACATTTAGCTGACTGCTCAGATTAGAAACTTTTCATTGGATACTTAGCATTGCTCTCCAAAGAACCTAAAGCTAGAGATTCAGTCTGAGTTGGAACATAGAAATCTCTATTTGGTGAAGTGAACCACAGATAGTCTTATGAATGAACAACCAGATGCTTTATTAAATATGTTGTAGCTCTAGAAATGAGCTTCCTATCCCCCAAAAGATAGCTCTTTAAAATATTTGGTGACAGACCTCTTGCCTTCTTGAAATACAAATACTCTCTTTTAAAATTCAAATATGGCTAGGGGAGGTATAGTATTTTGCATAATTCTTGGGGTTGGGAAAAACCCAATCCCTAAATCTGAAGTATGGTGGCTTTGTATTGAAAGGACATTCCCCTTCACTACCACACTCCTAAACTTTGTCTCCCACAGAGAAAGAGGCTTCCGCTGATACTCCATTTTCAGAAAAAAAAAGAATCCAGTTGTGAACTCTCATTAACCAGAAAAGATTAACAACCAGAGAACAAAAATACTGAAAGTGACTATGCCCAGGACACTCCACTTGTACAGAGTTTTCATGCATTCTTCTGAGGGCAGTTCCATGAGATCACCTAAGAGACTTTTTCTGGAGAATAAGACCACATTTGTCCACATTGTGCCTCCCTCACAGGATGCCCCTCCCTGGACAAGCCCTATTATTCTCTATGGCTTAGGAAGTTATTTAAGTCTCAACCATCTGGCTCTCTGGGGATGTGGATATTCTGTACATGATTCTTGTGTTATGATTTTTCCCTATGCATATTAATAAATTTATGTATTTTTTCTTCCAACTTTATCTGTTTGTTATCAGTTAATTCCTGCAAACTTTCAGAGGGAAATATTTTTGCTTTTCTAAATGGAGAGTTTTCAGTTTGTCTCTTTATTATATACTTAAAAATGGCTGAAGAAAGGAATGACTAGGTGTTAAGGCGAAATAGAGTAGATTATGAAATAGAAAACAAGATAATTAGAAAAAATAAGGAGAAAAAAGCAATTTCAGGGAGTGGGAAACAATGCCTCAATTTCAGTAACAATAACAAAAAAAATACTCCAAAGTGCTTTCCTTCTACATACAAATTGAAAAGTATTTCTTTTCCTGAAATGGAATTTGAATTTAAAAATGTACAAATAGATTCTATAATTTTACACACAGCTTTCTGCATGATAAAAGAGTCTGTATTTATCTCATTAATGAGAAAATGGTTACATTTCATTTAGAAGAAAATTATTTTCAGATATTTATCTGTCCTTGTTTTCTGTATTACATAATACTTTAGTGCAGGTCAATAATTTCCACATTTAATGTTGTCTTTGCATTCTTGATAAGTTTAGAAAGATTGCTAGTAATCCCAGCTCCATTTTTCCTCCTCAAAACAGGGGGTTCTCGGTCTTACAACTGTCTTCTTGTGTCTGCCTAAGGACATCTACTTTTGTTCTGGGAAATGCTGCTTCATTTCTGTTGGCCTCACCAGAGGATCATGAAATACTTCAATGTCTGTACAGTGTCCTCTGAAACCAAGTAGAGGAAACCCAGTTTCCTGCTAGCATCAGTGAAGTTTCTGGTACAAAAGGTCATTATGGGCTAGAACCTCTTGTTTGGCTCTGGATCTCATGAAGGGAATTAGGCCAAGCAGACATGGGTGTGGAACAGGAGTTGGCTCTATGCTGATGAATAATAATGACTTACAGCTCATAGATTTTTATCACATGTAGGCATAAAGCATTTTAAATCCCCACACTCACGTCACCTACTATATAACTAATTGAAGCTTAAAACACTGGCATTGTTCTATTGTTTCTATATTCTTCAGGAGGGATGTTTAATAGACACTATGTGCATACATACAGATGCATGGAGATTTCATTTCTACTCACTTGACTGTAATCAGATTCCTGTAGTTTAGCCTAGCTGCCTTTAAATCATTGACAATGAATGCTGAGAATGATAGCTTTACATTGTATTTCTCAGTGTAATTGTTCCAGCCTCATCCTGTTAATCAATATTAAAACTGTCAAATACTTATTTTTATCTTCCTATGGAGTTGTTGTTGTTTTCTTCGTTTTATCCAAAATGCTGCTGCCTATTGAGGTAAGCTGGCAACAAACATGTTCCTATCATAAGTAATCTTTTCTTCTTTTTGTGGCTAACATAACCATCAACCCTGACCTAATTCATAATTGTCCTGTTATTTCTGATCTCCAAACTTTAGTGACAGATACCTATGTGGTCATTTGGCTTTTTATGTGCACTGGGAGAAGCGATCTTCTTCGGACTTCTTAAGTTCCTCCATAGTTTGCTGACTATGCCGAGATTGCAAGGCCCTGTGACCCAGGTCATTTCCTTACACTGATCTATGCAGGTGGTAACCTGTAATGTGAAAAATGTGTCCATCTCAGACAAAGATCAGACTAGCTTGCTGCTTGCTCTAAAAGCAGTGGAGTCCCCAAACTCTGTTGCCTTTTACAGTAAAGTCCTTTGTTTCTAACCCAGGATCTCACATCTTCTGCCAATCATCCAGGAAACTGTTTTGTTAATTCCACAGTTTGTAAGTGCTTTGAAGAATATCTCCATCTAATGGTATACGCTAGCTGGGAAATACATAAACTTTTTCTCCTCTAATAGATTATGAACTCATTGAGTTTAGGAGTATAAATTGCATTCTCATTGGTAAACAAGATAAATATTCAATTATGGCAATGAGACTAACTTATATACTACAATGGGGTGACATTTTATATTAAGAAAACCAGAAAAACTTTGTCAACTTCAAAGCCATAACAGAATACCACTTCTTACTCACTTCTTACTCATCCTACATTGTGAAGTAGATGACATCATGTCGAACACAGGTTTTTCTACAGAAGACAGATGTAATGAATTAGACTGCACTAAAGAAATACAGCGAATATTGCAAACATGGTCCACCCTTCTGTCTCCATCATAGTGGCAAATATCTTCAAGCTGAGCAATTATTTGTCATGAAGAACAAAAACTTAAGTTGAGGGAAAAGGAAGCAGAGCTTTATTTGTCTATACCACATTAGGACAAAATAAAAGCATTTTCTCCCTCCTTACTATTTATTGAAAATTCTTTTAACTAAAAGCTATCCTTTACCTTTTAAAGAAGCCAAATTAACTACAAATTTCTCATGTAATTACTTGCTTTATCTTTTGGGGGGATAAAGTATTTCTGCAGCGAGGCCAAGCTTTGTATACGTTGCTTTCAGTCAGGCACTGTGTATGGCAGGGATGCCACAGCAGGCTGTTTCTGGGACATATGCGTCTCTTCTGGTGGGTCATTTTGGTGGGAGACTCATTAGCGGCTGGTGTAACTTTTCTAACAGGTGTGTTTGGAACACTGTATTATGTTTCTACTTATTAGCCTTTCTTCCCTGTATTCTTTTTTTTTAATTTTTATTTTGAAAGTGATAAAATACAACAGAACAAAACAGAATGAAGCCAGCTAAGATAGTACAGTGAAATTGGTACAGAACTTCACAGCAGGTTACCGGGATAACAGTAATAGGTATCACAGTATATTTCGTTATCTTTATAATAGTTGTTTCAATCACATATATCAAAATGAGATGAAATACAGAACATTATAGAACTTATCAAAACAGAATATTGAATAGAGCAGTACCATTAATCAAAATAGAGCAAGACAGTAATAAAAATATTTGCCTTCAAAGAGATAGGAAGGAAGTCCCCTTTATTTGTTATGGTCAACTTTCCAGGAGACACTCAGATTTCTGATTCGCATTTGCTAAGGCGGGGGGCAGGAGAAGAGGGGTAGGGGAAGTGGGATATTTGACTCTAGGCCATGCATCAATAGGTTCACTATTGCTTAGCAGGCAGGCAGGCTGGTTGTTTGGTTTCACAGCATCCTAAGCTCCAACATGGTGCAGATCTCAGGAACTGCTGCTGGTTCTCTCCCTGGAAGGGCTGCAGTCTGCCACACCGCCACCACTTACCAGGGAAGGGAGGTGCTTGCTTGGCTTCCCAGTGTCCTAAGTTCCAACATGGCGTGGATCTCAGGAGCTGCTGCTGGCTCTCCCCCTGGAAGGGCCGCAGTCTCTCACACCATCACTGCTTACCAGGCTCTTTCCTGTATTCTTTACCTGGGAGTAGACCTGCGTGATGACCAAATGTTTTTGTTAGCTTTCCTAGTTTCCTTCTCATTTCTTCTTGCAAGTTTTTGTTCTAAAAAAATAAAAATAAATATAAAATCTCCATTATTTTTATGTCTGCTTTTGTATAGCCTTGGCTAATGCCATCTACTTAAAAATTATCAATATAATTTGTTGGAAATGTGGAAATTCTTAAAGAAGTTAGGGAACAGAATTTTGCTATCTGATATCATGAATTAAGTACCCAGCAATGAGATGATGAGGTGGGAAGGTGCAGGTAATTTACAAGAGTAGAAATGATTAGGAAGTGGACAGGCCCAGCAACTAGACATCAGCCTAGGAAAAAATTCTCTGGCCTCTAGATATGACACTTATTTTTTAGTGTCTTCCTCTGTGAGATGTGTTTAATTGTCCTTGGATAATGAAATTTCAGTCAGAAGATTGAAGGCAATTGTGTGTTGCTTGTTGCTCTATCCTGTCTTCTGATAGATGAATAAACTTCAGAGAAGAGCCTCACATTATTCTTCAGTGGGGAGAATAAGGGAATATCAGAGAAGCCTTGGTTCTGAGGCATCTTCTTAGACTTCCCAATTTCTTGTAGCTCAAAATGCTCAGTTTGTTGAAACATCATACTTTGGGATATTGTTTTCTGAGTGCCAATATCTATGAGATTATGATCTGAATAGAGAGAATTATGCCTGCTACCAAACTTTATTAGCCTCCAGTAGCTGCCTGCATCTGTGTGTTAAATAACACTGGAGATACAGAAGCCAAATAGAGAATGTAATTGAATACAACATCTCAACTGATCATTTTATGACTCTGTAAAGTCACATGGAAAATTGATACTTTAAAAAGTACCACGATACAACTTCCCATAAATGTATTTAACCATATTTAGTTGTCAACTACTGTAGAATTATTGAATAATGACTGAGTTGTGAATTTTGTGAGGAACTTTTGATCACAGTGTGAAGCCAAACATAGGCCACCCCTGTATCTTCTCTACACTTCCAAATATAGTAGCTTTCTTTCTGTTGGGTGTATAAAACTTTATAGGGTGTAACTTAATATGCTTTGAACTTGATTTTGATGCCATTGTATTAGAAACGTTATATTATTAAGGAAATCTGTAATGATTCATATATGAGGTTTGACAAGTTTCCATGTTCTGTGGATGGGGAGGTTTAGCCAATGATTCTGAGGTTTCTTTTTGGACTCTATGCTATGGTACATTGTATAACCATCTCCTTTAGAATTTCCATCATGATAATGGATAAAACTTTCAATGAGGTTTTAAGCTGTCATGGATAGCTGGGTATCCATGGATATCTAACACTTATTCTTCTGCTTACAGATTCCCATACATATAAAACTGTCTCTCTTCCCCTTGCTAAGAATCCAGCAGAAATTGCCTTTCTGTAGATATTTTCTGATCTAGATTCTTCTTTCTAGTTCCCTCCCTCTATTCAATTTGAAGCATTTTATAAAATACAGAAAATAGTGTATTGTAGATAACAGGAAATACAAGTTTTACCTAATGGAAACTTCCATTTTTTCCTTCTGTTAAATCTTAATCTAGTGTTCTGCACTAAGAAGCCAAAATCATTGCAAATTTTATTCTCTGTTTCCTTATTAGTCTCCAGAATTCAGGCCAATCTTGGATGCTTATTTTGGTGAAGATAAATTTGTGTGTTTAGGAGGTTCTCATAATACTCCACATGACATATTGCAATTTATGTTAAGATATAATCTTCAAAAATAAAATTATAATTCACACTACATACAATAATTAACTCAAAAGAGGTTGACAGTAGACATATAAGATCAGGATTTAGACAACTCTTAGAAGAAAAGTAAATCTTGATGACATCAGATTTTAACAATGAACTCTGAATTCTGACACCAAAATTACAAGCAATAAAACAAAAATAGAAAACATTTAACTTCATCAAATTTAACAATTTCCATGTGTCAAAGGACATTGTCAGAAAAATGAAGAGATGACTTACAACAAAGGATATTTCCAAATTACATATCTGATAAGGATTTTACATCCTTGAATATATAAAGAAATTTCAAAACTCCTTAAAATGGTAACACAATTCAAAATAGGCAAAATTATGAGTATATAATTCTCCTAAGAATCTATACAAACGAATGATAAATATAAAGTACTCAACATCACTAGTCATTAGGGAAATGCAAATCAGAGCCACACTGAAACACCAGTTCATAAGGACAACTACTGAGAAGCTTGTGTAACAACAGAAATACTCTTATATTACTAGTGGGAATGTAAAATGGTACACAGCTTCTGTGGAAGAGTTTGATGGTTACTCAAAAGATAAACATAGAATTACCTTTAAGATATCCACATATTCTACTACTAGGTACATGTCTAGAAGAATTGAAAATAGGAATTCAAACAGATATTTGTGTGTTCATGTTCATGACTGTTCACAATAGTCAAGAGTTGAAAAACAACTCACCTCTATCAACAAATGAGTGAATAAGGAAAATATGTATGTATATACAATGCAATAATATTCAGCCATAGTAAACAATAACATTCTGATATACACTACAACATGGATGAACCTTGCCTTGAATTTACTATGATTCAAAACAGGTTAGATAAAATCGATAAATTTCCAGGTATGGGAATTAAACCTGTAGTCTCAGGAGCTTGGGAGGTTGAATATGGAGAATCTTAAATTTAAGGTTGGTTTGGTTAAAAAAAATGACAAATATTATATGAACTCACTAATGTGAATTAGCTAAAAAAGTTAAGTTTATTGATATAGAAAGTAGATTAGAAGTTACCAATGCCTGTGGGGAGGAAAGGGTAAGGAGATTTCTCCATGGTTATAGAATCTCTGTTTGACATGATGAAAATTTTTGGACATAGATAGGTATGTTTGCCCAGCATTTGAATGTAATTAATGCTACTGAATTGTATACGTAAAACTATTGGCAGTTAATAATAAATAGTCACTTCATTCATCTGTATCAATAGACTAGCAAGATTTAAAATGTAGGCTTAAGTGTTAGTATATGACTAGTGAAATGGACATATTTTTTTTCCCTAGGAAGATAATTTTGGAGTGATTCTAAGGTATAAAGTGGAAACATCAGTGCTTTATAAGAACCAAGAGAGCAAGGAAGTATTCTTACCATTTACTCAACATTTTTCCATTCCTAGAATAAAACTCTCTGAAAAAAGACTCAGGTAGACACGAGCCTTTAGATTGACAACTGGCTAGATCAACAGACACCAGAGAGTAACAGGAGTGGGGAAATTTCTACTAATGTTAGTGTAAATTTTTCTACTGAAACTTTAAAAAAAAACTTATATAAAAACTTAAAAAACATATAAAAAGCACATGCACACATATGCATTAGTTTCTAAATCTTATTTTGTTAACAAGCCAATATCTATGTGTAAACACAATTCTTATAAAGACAAAAATCTCTGAATCACTTTATTGCTTATTTCTTTCTGTATAAAATGGTTAATATGATCTCTTGATGCTCTCAAATAACTATTTTGTACTTAGATAATTATTTGGACTAGGGAGTAAAATTTTAAAATTTAATAATCTCTCTCTTCAGGGAAAATGGAAATCTTAGGCTTTTTTTCTTTACTACTTTGTCTTGTAACCTTATCTGGAGGGAGGGGATAAGTAAAGTGCTAGAAATAGGAGAAATAGTAAGAAATAGAAAAATAACCAATAGAAATAGTGTGTAGCTGAATTTTTATCAGCTGACATGGTGATTGATCAATATGTTCAGGCTATTCCAGTACTGTACATTTTTTTTGTACCAGAGATCAAACTCATGGCCTTGTGATGGTCAGGCAGGTGTTTATGCTGCTGAGCCAAATCCTTGTCCCAGTACTGCACTTCTTGATGCAAACAAACTCTTTTTTTGCGACTTTTCAATAATGTTCTTATAAATGCAACAGGTACAAGTTCAGACCTACCTGATCACATAAAGCCCTCAAAAAATATGAAGTGAAAAGCTAGAGATAAATATATAAATATATATGTATAGAAAACGTAATACATAGAGAATATATATAATACAAATGTATATGTTAATAGATATAGGTATAGATATAGATAGATATAATAGATACAGGCATATCTCAATGTCAGATAGACTCACAGACTTGTACTCCTGGTAAAACCTACAGAAGGGGCATGTTGTGGGCCTAAAAAAAAGAAAAGAAACAGGAGAGACAAACGAAGGAAGATATAGTATTTCAGTGTTAGAAATTGTATTAGGATAATCAGAGGAAGATGACTTTCATTATTACTAAGAAGAAACCAGCAAGAATGAGCATGAAAGAACAGGTAAGAAAGATAAACAAGTACCAAAAATCAGGAGTTCTAATAAGAACCACATAGAATGAGAGGGGAAGAGGCCCTGGTACCCACTCATGTGATTTCATATGACCACAGCATTGTGGTATGTTAGATGATGTGTGTTTTTAGCTCTTGAGGTCTATCTTTTTACTCTGATTTCCCCCAAACTTCAGAATCTATAGACATTCATATTTTTGTTGCCTCATTTTCTACTGCAAATTGTTTATAACCAATGTGAGAGCTCCCCTACATCCTAAGAAGTCTAAAATGCTTCAGATTCTTGGGGATAAACATACTTGGTAGTAAGTTAAACATCTGGGAACACTTAATTGCCACAATTTACACAGTTCCTTTCTTAGAAGTCATGCAACAGTTTAACCACTGCTTTCCATGAACTTACAATAAGAGTATTATAAAATGGCACATGCTCATTGATTAGAATACATGCTCTTCAATATGCTGTGGCTTGACTCACTCCATGAGTGCTGAATGAGTGACTTTTAGTATCATAGACCCTGAAAAGTTAATTGATTTTTCAGACAATGACTCTTTCCAAGAAAACATCTCCACCAAATATCCAAGTAATATCCAAAACCACTGTATATGCTATGAAAGGAGTATTTTAGTACTATAATTTCAAGGAAAAACACATCACTCATTCCGAACAAGACTTTGGTCAGAGGATAGCATATGGAAGAATTGCACATTGCACACTGTAGTGGATGCACCCAGAATATTTTTCTTTATGCAGTTAAAACTGATGGAAAATCCATATCTTCAACCCGTTGCTCCCATGGGCTACTTCAAAGTGCTCTGAAACTCTCTTGTGATTGTTCAGCCTCTATTTTACGCTAAACATTTGTCTCTGTGCTATTTCTATATATTTGAATAGAGGACAAGAATAAAACTAGAAAAGTTTGACAGATGAAGAAAATGATGCAGAAAGAATAAACTGTCTAAACCATGTCTTTCTCACATCTGTCCTCCACCCACCATCCATCATAAATCTTTTATTCTTTTTTGGCAGGTAATTAATCTTTTATTATATTACTCTTAGGTATAAACTTTTTAATTTATTTTAATGTTTACATATTACAAATAATTTTTATTCAATTCATATATTTTTCTTTTGAAAAACTTGTTTTTTTATCTAGGAAAATTAATTGTTTATCTTGATCTCTGATGGAAAACATCAGAGTCTCATATTAATTATGATCAATAAGCCAAGCGGTACATTGTTAAAATAAAAGAGATGATGAGTTGGTTATAGTCCTAGTCTTGAAGAAATTTAAATTTTTGAAGAAAGAATGAGTAGGATTGTACATAAGAGCATGTAGTATGTTAAAACTTCATATTTACTAAATAACTATGTAACTTTTTTTTTTTATACCGGCGATCAAACTCATGACCTTGCACTTGCCAGGCAGGCGCTTCTGTTGCTGAGCTAAATCCTGGGCTGTGACCTATTTTTTAAGCACTCAGCATACCTGTAGTTTTATTACAATCTTATCTCTTTTAGTTTTCTTTGTTTTTATTTTTTATTTTCACTTTCAAAAGGCCTCATGAAAAGTATAGACTGTCCCATCTCAAAATCTTCCTTGATTAAAAAATGAGTTGCAGTGATAGGGTAAATGGGAATGGTGTCACTGAGGACCAATAAGATGTTAAATGCCCTGAACAAGATAATTTGTCTTGAAAAGGTGATGATTCATTAAGA
Source organism: Cavia porcellus (assembly GCF_034190915.1). Lineage (NCBI taxonomy): Eukaryota > Metazoa > Chordata > Mammalia > Rodentia > Caviidae > Cavia > Cavia porcellus. The sequence continues at coordinate 44,306,720 of NW_026947493.1, forward strand.
AGGTTTTCCATTACCTACTTAATGAAGAATATCCTCTCTTCAACATTTTCGATATGAAACAACAAAATCTAGAGGAGCTAATACGAGAGAAGCATGTGACTACTGAAATCCCAGTTTTTAGGAGGCTAGTCAAGCTCATATTCCACAGAATATAGATATTTTTGTAATGATAATCAACCACCAAAAAAAAGTGACTTTGAATAACAGGGGAAAGACTACAATATAGAACTCATTCTGACATTCTATTCTCTAATTAAAACTATTTGAGGAATACAGTGAAAGGGAAGAATTGGTCTAACACCTTCCTATACCACAGAAATGAGCATATGTAGAGGCTATACATGGGCATTTTAAGACATTCAAGGGAAACATAAATGGCAAGAGAAATAGGACTGATCTCCTCGGTATGTTTGAGCAGGATCTGCAATCAACCACAGGCACTGCAATAAGCAAGTGATCATCAAGTGAGCACCAGCTCAAGATTCAAAATAAGAGAGGCCAAGAATAAGACAGAACCAGAATATCAAGAAGAGGTGTCAGAGAGGCATTCTTGCCTGCCTTCTGGCTAGACTCTGCAGCATGCTCTACGAGGATGAGTTGGTAATTATCACTGCCTTGACAAGCACTCACATTTGTGTTACTTGCAGTATGTATGTTCCAAGACAAAACAAACCTTATAGACTTTAAATAAACTTCGAGAACTGAGTTGACATTATGAATAACACTGCACTTCTGAACTTAACAGACATCACACTGTATATTCTTAACCCAGCTATGTCAGTAAATAATCACAATATTGGGATCTTTATAGAGAGAAAAGGTCCATTAAGGACACATTTTTTATCATATTTCAAAAACCTAAATAAAATTTATTGTTTAATTGATACAAAATGTAAAAGTCATACACATTGATGGCATGCAGCATGATAGTTTGACACATGTATGCACAGTAATGTTTGAATCTAATTAAACATATATATTTTTTCAAATATTTATCATTCATTTATGGTGAAAGTATTCAAACACTCAGATTTTTAAAAAATTAAACTTTCTTAAATAAGCTAACATTTACGACAGCAAAAATTGCATGGTTAGTGCTTAAAAGTCCACTTTCCTACCCTCTAATATCTCTGGTAGGCACATAGAGATGACTGTAATATAATGTTGGCGTATACTTCTATTTCAACTGTACCATGTATCCTTCCTAAATTAATCACAGGAAGAGAGTGAAAAATTTGAAGTGCTTGCTGGAGCTGATTATGGCCATGTGTGTGTACCTCCTGATTTATTCTTTGGTCTTCTTTCTGATATTTCTGTTCCAGAAGCTCCTAAAAAGATTTCATTCTCCATCTGCCTCACAGTTTCTAGTTGTGTTTGATCAATGCTATTCAGGAGGTTGGATAGTGGGAAGAAGAACAGACCAGGATCTTTGTCTGCACTGTTGTACCTTGTTTGGCAGTGGGAACATAACTTTACTTATGCCTTCAACCCTTGTCAGGTGGAGAGTTTCTTTTTGTCCTAGCAGTCCAGTTCCTGTCTGACTCCTGATCACCTCAATCCTTTGCTCCTTGGAGTGATAATAGCTCTTTCTGCCATTGCTTTAACACTCTCTATTGGTTCCTTAACTTCTGTGATTAGTCTTTCATCAAGTCCTCTTCCATTTCCCCATAAAGATGATTCCTTCCTGAAACATATATCTCCTACACATTATTTCTCATATATAATTTGGTCTAATTTTCACAACACTTTTGGAAGACATTTATCCTCATTTTAAAATTATAGGCTCATAAAATAGGATCATACATATAGTAATTTAGATTTAAATCCAAATCTGATGTAAGTCTAAGTTTAAATCCTTGACTCTTTCACTATATATACTTTTCTTCTGAAAGATTTGTTAGTTAATACCATCAATCATAAATTTAGCTAGTACCATCAATCATAAACCTACTACTATTATTTCAATTTTATAAAAGAAAAACTGAGAATCAAAAACATCTATCCTTCCCCCTTGGCCCACAAACACAGAGCCAAGGATATTGTGATTATTACACATTATTATGATGTTATTCTATCACTGTCTTCATCACTATGAATTTAATATTCCAGGAAATTTCTTTTACTGGAAGATAACATTTAAAAATAGCTTTAATGTTTTTTCAGGAACTTCTTGAAAAAAATGATTTTTAAAAGACTCAGGACTGTTTCACTTTTCAGTAGATAGTATTGAACAACTTACTCTCTAAGAATATCCACAGGCTCACCTCAGAGCCCTTTTCTATTGTTGCTGCCGACCCTAACATGTTCTATCATAGATCTCTGCCCAATCCGGTCCTTACACTGAAAAATTTGCCTGAAGCCCAATCCTCAAACCTCACAAAAGCTTCTTCTTTGCTCTCTATTCTCCAAGGTGCTACTAATTCATTGTCAAAGTAATATTGTTCCTTACTAAGTACTAATCTCAGACTTACCTTATAAATGGATTATCCCAGGGATAGTTTCAAGGGCTCAGCATTGGACAAGATTATAATTTAAAAGGCAGAAGTGCCAAAATGAGAAGCCCTGATATTACTGCTTAGTCATGTGAGGTTTCAATGAAGTCTTTCTGATGACTTGAATACCAGAGCGTGATCTTTTTAGTTATTCTGAAATTAAGAAGCTAAATAGATCCTCTCTCTGTCTGTCTTCCCTCTCTTCATTTCTTGCTTTTCTTTTTTTCTTTTGTAAAAGGGTAAAGCTAAACATAGCAAAACAGAACAAAGCAGATCAGAAGCAAAACAATGAAAGTGACACAGATTTCAAAGCAAGACAACAGAAGATTTACAGTGGCTACCATAATGTCTGTTTTCTTCTAAATGGTTGTCTATATCTTCACACACAACTAATTCATACAAAAAAATAGTAAAAAACTTATCAGAACAGAGTAATGAAGGCATTACAGGCCTTCAAAACCGATATGAAAATTAACAGAGGCTGCCATAATGACTCTTTGTTCTCTTCAAAATAGCTGTCCATACCTTCATGTATGTTGAAATTAAACAATACAAAACAGACTAAAACCACTCTGAACAAAGAATAAAAGCATTATTGGATTTCACAGTATGATTTCACTGTGCAGTACAGATTATTTTATCATTCAAGGTAATACAGCAAAATTTTATTTTTTTCAACAAAAGCTGTCAGAATAGAAATGATCAGTTTAAAAAAACTACATGATTTTACTTTGGGGATACCAAAGTGTATATTTTAGAGAGATCAGAGTGAAAATTAAAATGTTCACATTGTATATTTAATGACTAAATCATGGAGATAAGAAGTGACAAGTGTCACAAAAAGGAATCTAGAAAATCTGGAAGTGGCTCTTCCTCCTCTTGTTTATTTTGAATTTCACTATAATCTGTGTCCTGTAAGGAATCCCAAATAAATTTGAGGTGACAGATGTTAATGTTTAACGTCCTTGAGGACAGTTATCCTGGAAGCAATTATATTGGAAGCTTTTGGAAAGGAAAGCTCCCAAGGTTGGAAAAAACGAAGAGGCTCACTGTCCTGAGAGTACTGGATAATTCCTCCTGCCTGACTCTGAACTGGAAATTGACTTTTCCTACCTTTGGAGTTGAACCAACATATCAGTTCTCCGTGTGTTTTGAGCCTGGTGATGTTTGGACTGGGACTACATCCTCAATTCTTTTGATTCTGCAGCTTGCCAACTACAGATCTTGGAACTTCTCAGCCTCCACAGTTAACATAAATTCATTCTTTATAACAAATCTCTTTACATACACCATACTATACACATCTGCTCCTTGGAGAACCCTAAGGTACCAACCAAGAATGGATATAATTCATACAGAAATTCATTAAATTCATCAAGTCTTGTTTCATCACATTCTGAGATATTTCTAGACACTGGTTTAGACTAGGAGTAACAATTGGTTTCATAGTCTGTTGGGAGAAGACAGAAAAAGGCAAGTACATAAATGAGTGAGATAATTACTATTTTTCATTTAGACTAAGAAAGAAGAAAAATGAAGTAGAGGGACTATAAAATGGAAGCAACCTCAGATTAACTAATTTAGGGGAGAAGGCACAAAAGGGAGCCACACAAAAAGGAGCTAGTTTATTTGAAGAAGGAATATGTAACTGGAACCCAATGACCATTGTATCAAATGATCTTCTAATGCAGGTAACTGATAAGGAAGTAACTGAACAGTTTAGAGTCTTGTAGAGCAGGCAAGATGCTGGGATTTTACTCTAATCACTGGAAAGACTCTGAGAAGATGAAGCATGACTTAGTTTAGGATTTTAAAGATGATTATTTAGAGTCTGAGAAGAGAAATGAGATGAGAATTATGACTGTGATTACACAGAAATATGACAAACCTAAGATCTTTATAAGGTTATGATCAACTGGACTTACATGCTGGATTAAATGGAAATGAATGAAAGAAAAGTAGAAATTGGACAAGGTTCTTAGATTTGGGATATGTTCTGCTGTGACATGGTGGAGTGCAGTTTAAAGAGGTGGGATTAAGTTGATTTGTAATAGATTAATTTTGAATGTCTAGTTGAATGGCACCAATTGGAGAGAACTGTTAGATAGCAAAATGAAAGGGTAATGAAAGTAATTCTGGAGCCAGATCTGGAGTTAATTCGATTGTATCATCTTGAGCATATATTTAACCTTCTTATGTCTCATTTGTCTCATACGGTAAAATATAGATATTTATAATAGCTTCATATTTTAGTCACTTTATTCTTTAATGATAAACAATACATGAAACCCACAATTTAAAGGAAGAAAGTTATTTTTCCACAGTTTTTAGAGGTTTCAGCTCATGGTTTCAAGGCAGAACAGCTAAGTAAAAGGACCTGGGCAGAGGAAAACATCTTTCATGGCATCCAGGAAGCAGAGAGTCAAATGAGGAAATGCCCCTCTAGGTCGCATCCACTGTGACCTGCCTTTTCTGGCTGACCCTGCCTCCCAATACCAAGTCAGCAACAGTGATCCTATAGTCCACTCACCTTTCACAAGTCACCATCTGAGCACATCAGGCTTTGGGGCATCTTGCTACGAACGAAACACTTCAAAATCAGGTCATTGATAGAATGAATTAAAGTAACACAAATAAAATCTTAGCTCAGTACCTGATAAGTACACAACAGGTGGTAGTTATGGTGACCCTTACTGTTTTACAAAAGTTGGAACCCACAAGAAGGCTTGAACTGAAATAATACATTTGAAAATCATCAGCTAATAGATGGTACTGAGAGTTACATGAGACCTGCTGGGATAATTCATCATGAAAGATCACCTTTCTCAGAGTAAGGAAAACTAGCCTGATTTGTAAATCACAGTTCTAAGAATGCCTGTGGGTTGTTTACAAAGATGAATGACCAGTAGGCAAGCAAAGTGAGGGGACAAGATCCATTCTGGTTACGGATGGCATCAGACAATAGACTTGTAACCTGCACTGGGATAAAAGGGGAAAGAAAAAGGAAGGGTGTTCATTCTAAAGAGTTCCACTTTGTTTGACTGAGTCCACTTTTTGCTGCCCTCTCCTTTAGACAGTGGTATCCAGTTTCTTCACCCTTATCTTTCAACCTTAGTTAGACTGGTCAGCATCTTTTCCTCCCTTTGTTCTGTGTGTTCCATCTTCTTGGACTGAGGAAGTTCTGAATCCTGTGGCTCTCCAGTGCAGATGGCCATTGTGTACTCTTCTACCTCTGAAGCTGTAAGTCTACATAATAAATCTCCTTTCATAATTATTCATATATTGTCTATTGATTCTATTCCTCTGAAGAACCTTAACCAATATGCCTATTGAGAAAAGAGTGTCAGAAAATATGCGACAAGTGTGTCCAAACACAAGAACTTGAATGTTTTGGAGATGACAAAAGAGAAAGCTCCGGCAAAGAAGACTGATGACTGGGTGATGAAGTTAGAGAAGACTAGAAAAGTTCTATCAATCAACCTCAAAAAAGAGAGTTTCATGGATGATTAATTATCAAAAAAATCAAGAAAGTTAAGACCAAGTCAATTCTCAGTGTGTTTATCCATACAAACCTTAGTTGGGACTTTGACAAGAGTAATTACATTAAAGTGATAAAAATTAAAATCAAGTTATAAAAAGTGAGAGTATGTCTGATTAATGAGGTATATTAAAAATTATTACTTTGGACCACTTTTATAACACTTAAAAAGACACTAACAGATTTTTTTAAAGGGTTGAATTCACAGGTTCACAGAATTGAATAGAAGACAACAGTAAATCAAAAATTTCTACAAGCTTTTGAAAAATGTGTAGATAGTCAGAATAAGGGAATTAGCAGTCTAGAAATAATAGTCAACATGAATGCAGTAATGTTAGGGAAAGTAGACATAAAGAGAGAGAATTTATACTTTTAAAACCTGGAAGGGCTTAAAAATTAGAGATGTAGGAGACTCGATTATTAATTGAAAAGTTGATTATGAAGCAAATATTTGCATTTTTCCTTTCATTCTGAGTCAGTGGATCCCATCCTCACATTAACAGAGGCTAGAATTCTGCTCTGGAAAGGTTGGATTTTCTACCCTGTCAAACAATAATGAGAAAATTCCCAGTCTCATTTGTGCTCTAAAGGCAAAACTAAGAAAGTAAAAAATTAAGAAATTGGGGCTGTGGATTTAGCTCAGCAGCATAAGCGCCTGCCTTGCAAGCAGGCAGTCGTGAGTTCGATCCTTGGTACCAATAAAAAGGAAAAAGACAAAAAAAAAATTAAGAAATCAAGAAATTCTAAAAAATTTTTAACTTCTTTAAAGAAATAAAAGATGGCTTTACACCTACCAAATAAGAACAGAATGCATCAAAGCACAAGAGTGGGGTCTTAGATATTTTTATAAAAGAACTTAAAGAATCAACAGGAGGGTTGGATGGTAGTATTGAGAAAAATCTTTCTCAAAATAGATGAAAATCAATGGAAAATTGGAGAAGAATGTTAAAACAGTTTTTCAAGGTCCAGGTAGAAGGTCTACATCTGAGTAATAAGAGTGAAAACAAAAACAGGAAAATGCAAAAGAAGTAAAACCAAAAGTACTCTTAGAAATGAAATACGTAAGTTCTTAGATTTAGATCACCCATTCAAAGAGCAGGCTATTTTCTAGAAGATTAAAACATCAGGTCACATATAAAAGTTAGGCCATAAGAGAAAGTGCGAATGGCATTAGGGAGACATGGAGCCTAGAGTAGAACACATTCAACAGAGCGTAGAGCTACCGAGTGTTCCCATGTGATTAAGGGGAAATCCCTGTACAGCAGGTATACGGCAAGGAGAGGACGTACACAATACATACAGAATGTATACCACCACAGTATATGAAAGTCTTTCAAGTTTTAGTTCTTTTTTTTAAAGCATACTTATATGCAACCGCCAATCTCACTGAGAGTTTCTTAAAGTAGAAAGATTCTCTTGTATGTAATACTGATTCAATAAAATAATTGCAGGCAACACTATACATTACTGTTACATGGAACTGGCTTCTCAAGCAATTAGCTGAGTTCCTTTATAATAAAGTCATTCTTTTCAAGTACTTGTATAATTTAGGTGTTGAATTTATTTTCTTAGCAATTGGTACCACAATGCCTTTTGGCAAGGAAATTACCTCTCTTTGAGGAAGTGCCTTATTAGTCACTGGGTAGAAGGTGAGGCCCTAAAGGGTGTAGTGTTTATAAAGCCAAATTAATGAAAGAGAATGGCTGAATTGATTTTTATGAGCATCATACAGAAATTTCTTTTGTTTCTAAAGAGGAATAGAGAACACAAAGTCAAGAAGAGAGGAGAGGAGTGTTTAGGAAAATGATGTTATGATATACTATAAATAAGTAAAAGAGCCAATGGGTTTGGGGGAGATAAGGTGACTGAAAGATTTTATGAGGATGACTGAAGACTCTATAGACTCTATAGAAACTGCTTCCACTGCTACTGGCCCATTCCACAGTGGCCCTAAAGTACATCACACTCACAATTGAACGTGTAAGTTGGCCTGAAGAAAGATATGATTTTTATACCTCAATCAACTCAGTCTTAAATGGAAACAATAGAACTATGAACTGAGAAACAGATTGATCCTTAAAAAAAATTTGGATTTCCATACTATGCAAAATGAGGATTCAAACCTTTACCTATTGAGATTTCAAGAAAGTAGAAGAACCCACTGCTTAGGTAGAACTTATTCTGTCCCTGTCTGTCTACAAGCACTAGATCTGAGGGCACGGAAAACCATCCCAAAAGTATCAGGATATAGCACAGTAATCATCTTTAATTTCCTATTAACTTAATCTGGAGCCCTGTATCACTTATACTGTGACATCATGACAGATCTTAGTTAAATCTGGTTTGTTTGATTGCTGTCTGTTATCCACAGATTTTATTCAAAACTGTTGTAATTAATAATATCAATTCTGAGAGTATAGACAACTATACTGAAAATGATAATTCACTACAATACCCATTCTGGTTTGATTACTACCTGTTTTTGCAGTTTTACACTATCTACAAAGTTGTGTTTCTATCAATACTGTTATATACTGATATATTCAATTATACTATATCTGATGATATAGCCAAGTCTATTGAAGATAACAAGAGATAACAGTAACCACGGTACACTCCTGTACAACAGTTTTATGTCTTTCGTTTTATGTATCTAAAGGAATGTTTTGTTCTGTCCTACTTTGTTTCCCCCTCTAATTTAGAAAGGATAAAAATACATGTTAAGGCTCATGCAATCGTAGGATATATAAACAGTTTACGAGAACTGATCTTACGACACACGATAAAATGAACAAATACTTTGAAAGAAAAAAGACACTACAGTACCCAGTGCTGATCCCGGAGTGTCATGATGTGAAATCCAGCAATACTATTATTCTTTGTTCAGAGTGATTTTAGTCTGCTTTGGTTTGTTTAATCTCAACATAAATGAAGTTTGGAGAACTGCATATATGTTTAAGTGTATAGGATTAATACCATATTACTAAGTTTTTGTTAGATAGTTGAATAGAACTATTTGCAATCTCACTGTTTGAATTCCTACTTATATGTTTCAGTTTTGTATCTTGAATAATTATTTGTAAGAGGACAATATGTAAACATCAACTAGTGATTTATTAGTTTATTTTTTTAAATTTTTCTTTGAAAGAATGTATTATATCTACCTGTTTACTATTTTGTTTAGTCTTTCTTTAAATTAAAAAAAAAATAAAGAAAGTAGGAGAGCCCAGCTCTAGCAATGTATCACTCGCATAACGAAGTCCTTTTTTTCAATGGTCGATTCCCTCTCATTATTTTAGCTTACAGCTTACTCGGTATGAGCTACAACTTGGTTTTCATTTAGCTATTTTCAGAAAACCCTGTGTGAAATTAATTACATCTAATGAGGGATATTTTTGTGTGTGTGAGAGTTTCTCATGATTCAAAAAAGAGGCCAGTTCCTTATTAAATAAGGCTTTTGAAAAATCTGATTCCATTATGTACAATGTGTATTGTTTCCTTATTTTTGATGCTCAATATCATTTAAAGGGTTTATGTTATTATGCAACACATATGTGATAGATTTCTTTCTCAGTCTACTCCATATTATCATGAATATTTTATATTTTATTTTATATGTACATATATATGGATATATATTTGTATGTATGATTTTTTCTCCCTATCTATTCATTATCTTATTCCTCTCTGTCTCTGTCTCTGTCTGATCTGCTCTCTCTCTCTCTCTCTCTCTTTCTCTCAGTACCGGACTTCAGACCCAAGGCCTTTACAAGGAGCTGTATTGCTGGCCCTCTCTTCACTTTCTGAGATACAGTCTCATGAAGTCATTAAATTGTCTAGGCTGGGCCCAAACCTCAATTGCCCTACCTCAGCCTGCCAGAGAGCTAGAATTACAGTGCCACCAAGCCTGGTTCCATTTCTCTTCTTTATTGTTAAAAATTTCATCTGTTGTCAGCTAGTCTTCCTAACAGAGAAGCAAAAACATGTCTTAACTGATTTCTCCCATTTCCTTTCCTACTTCTTGTTCTTTACTGTCTTTTTCTTTCTTTCTTTCTTTTTCTTTTTTTTTTCTAAATGGATTCTTTTCCATTGTCGTAGATTAATTTAAAAGGTTTCTCTGTGTTAATCTTAAAAATTTCCATATTTTAGTATCACTTTCTTGTGTTTCTGATCAAAATGATTTCTGTAGGGGCTGGGGATTTAGCTCAGCGGCATAAGCGCCTGCTTTGCAAGCAGGCAGTCGTGAGTTCGATCCCTGGTACCGATAAAAACGAAAAAGACAAAAAAAAAAAAAATGATTTCTGTAATTAGATGCATCCCTATTACAGTTAACTGACTATAAAAGATACCAGAAGATATAATTTTACTTTTGTTTGGTTTCAAGTTTTGAGAATCTTCCTTTAATGACCCATTCGTCTCTCTGCATTTATCAGAACACACTGGAGGTATCAGATGCATCATTTGTTTTGAAGATGTCTGTCTGACTTCCTGACTCGGAAGTTAAACATTAGTAAATCTAGTCCTACGCAGAAGAAGCCATTTCAAACACGGTTTCTAATCTCTGTGTTTTAGGATTTTGTTCATTTGCAAAAGAGAATACAAAAATCCCATTAAATCATAACCAGCTAATGTTAAACAGCATATATAATTATTGGAATCTGTACATAAGATAATCAAATGATAAAGAAAAAGATACTCTATATTTTGCTGATTAAAACAAATAGAAAAAGACAAAAAACAAACAAGCAAAAAGAAAAAAAACAACTGAAGTCCCTAGAAGAAACTCCCTCATTTCCTTTCCCCAGCTCCAGATTTCCTAGACTTTGCCAAAAGCCTCTCCTTATTCCCAAAATTGCTCCTGTTCTCACCAGTGTCCAGTGCCTCCACATGTATGTGAGATTCCCATCTTCTCACTTTCTAAACAGTTTACCCTACGCACTGTTTTGTACTTCTGTATTTTGAGTTTTGATCGGAGAGATCAATATTTAGATATATTCTAATCTTTCCCATTAAAAAAAAACTTGACCCTCTACTGCCTTCCTGCAAGCTTCCTATGCTTGTCCTACTTTGTACAACTAAATTTATCAAAAAGTTCCCCATGTTCATTGTTTTCTTGACATCATGTCCCATCTGCCCCTTTGTAACCTCCATCTGGCTTTCATCCCTGTGATTTCACCAAAGGGACTTTAAGTTCATCACTGGTCTTTATCAAGAGACACACACCCTCACCAGCTTTCCTTTTATCTGGCTGCTTGCTCTTCTGTCTAGTGGGTCACATTCTCCTTCTGTGGAGCAACAGCTCCCATGGGTTCTGTCACTGTTCTCTTACTTCTCCGGCTGTGCCTTCCAGGCCTCTTCTTGATACTTCTCTTACTTCTCAATTTAGACCATAGACGGTAGTGTGACCAGGACTTGGTCTATATTCATTTTTATGTTATAGTCTCTTGCTTATAAGTCCACAAATTTGTGTAAGATTTTCTGACATTCTTTTCCCAAAATATTAATTCACATGCCAATGGGTATAGAAAAGTTCTGGTGACTCCTATTTCTGGAAAATATTTGCAGGCAAGAGCTGATGTCTTGCCATCTCTGCATGGGTGAATAATCAAAATGAAGACCTTCATAGGCCATATCCTCTTCAAACAAGGAGTGTTGATAAAATCACAATTTTGTCCTTCCTTAGAACTCCATGTGGATAGCATTTGAAGTATATTTGGTTTATTTTTTTAAGTTCTTGTTTTAGCTTCAAAAGTCTGTTTTATACAGGCATTATACTTCAGGCATTATTTATTCAAGATTAGCTCTTGTTGGAAGAACTGTTTAAATATTTACTCCAGAAAAATCTCAAAACTTTTTAGTGTAATTTGGTATTTTGTAAATTGAATTAACTAATAAAGCAACCTCAGTCAACGAAGTACATCAATGACCTCAAAAAAATTTTTACTTATGAACAATTCATAGAACCTTACATGTGTATGAATATTGAAAAATATCTGAACTATGGAGTCCTGGTTTACTGGGACTGTTTGCTACTGAGTCGATCAAAAGTCCTGTACATGCACTAACTGTAGGTCTTAGTTGATCCTTACAGAGAAGAAATTGCTTTGCAGAATATTGAAATTTCCAGTTAAACCATCTTAAAATCACCTATTATAATGAACAATAATAGTGTTAACAGCTGAAAGATGTGTCTGGAACTATTTAATTAAGCCCCAATTCAAATGGCCATTTGTTAACTGGTATGTGGTGGGAGGTGATTTAATTCTTTTGATCATCATTGAATAACCTATAAATTGGTTTTAGTTATTCCCATATCATAGAATTATGATAAGCATTCACATAGACAATATATGGATAATATCTGGCTGTCATTAATAATAATAATAACTCAGTCTCAGGATATGTGCAAAAGCTTCCTGTAGATGACCATGTGTTTCTAAAATAAATGTGTTTCCAGTTTGGTAGACTGATAAAATGAAACGTTCATAGAATTTTGCAGCTCTATCTATATTTCTATATACTAGTCTTATCCTTGAGATAAACATGCTTCGGTGGAACTTATCCCTATTTTGGATGAAGAGATGGAGCGTGGGAGCTGCGGATGGCCTTCCTTTAGCTCAGCAAGTTTAGTGCCAGACCAGGGGCTCACCAAACAGTGTGCCACTGGGCTAGCACTATGGAGGCAAAATGGGTTTTGGATAAAGTACAATCAATAATTTTTAGCATGATGCTGTACACATAATAAATATCTGTGGTTGTAAAATAAATGAGTTAAGAACATTATGATAGCAGAACGTAATACTTCTTATACTTTTTATTTATAAAAGTCAAAGTAATTAGATATACCTACTTGAAGCAAAAATTGATAGAAATCTTGAACATATTTATAATGCTAATAGTGTTGAATCAACTTTACTAGAGTTAGAAATAACTTTTTATAAGTGTTCTTTGTTCTCAGGGCTGGAGATTTAGCTCAGTGATATAAGCACCTGCCTGGCAAGCTCAAGGTCATGAGTTCAATCCTTGGTACCAAAAAAAAAAAAAAAAAAAAAAAAGAATACAATCATCTAATATTGTATGCATTTTGGGGCTGGGGATTTAACTCAGTGGCATGAGTGCCTGCCTTGCAAGTGTGTGGTCATGAGTTCGATCCCCGGTACCAATAAAAAACAAAAAGACCAAAACCAAAAAAAAAAAAAAAAAAAAGAGTTCTTTGTTCTCTCATGATATATGTTTTCATTTAACTTTCATTTTCTGATACTTCAGACAGAGCACTTTAGGACTTATTGCAATATTCCAAATTTAATATTAGTGTAAATCTATTTCTAATTCTTTCTACCCTTAACACACACGCACGCACACACACACACAGTTTACTTTCTCATCAACCTACTTGGTGGTCCTTTAAATGCTTGTTTGTATATAGACAATGTAAGAAATTAGAATTTTTGGCCATAGACATTTATTGTTTTAATCACACTATTGCAATAAGAAGAAAATAATACAAGAGTTGGAGAAATGGATTTGATTAGTTTTAATCATTATGATCTGGAATTATTTTAAAATCATAGTGTTGTGTTACAGAATAATTTTGTTTTAAAAAGGTAAAAGCTTGATTCTCTTTTTTCCTTTCTTTTCTTTCCTCTCTGTATGTGTACTGACTGTGTCAAATCCAGGGCCTGGCTCAACCCTCTACTACTGAGCTACACACACCCAGCCCTAGGTATGATTCTTATACAAATGTAAAATGGGTGTGTGTCAAACATTCTATCTATTTCATTAATTTAACAAAAAACACAAAGGTGGAAGAAATGTGCAAATAGATGCAATGTAACATTCTTCCCTCAGCCTTCCTCCACCTTTTCGAGAGTAGAAGCTGCGGGAGGGGGGACACTCCATTCAACATTATTTATTTGTATTTGTATAGGCAATGATTAATGCTATGCTATCATTGTTCTACAATTTACAGTTGCAAAATAGCTCAAAGGCAATGATGATCATACGGTTCCCAAGGACTTAAAGTCACATAACCCTCAGGATTGTGTGCTAAAGCTTTAAACAGTGCAGTTTGCCATCACAATACTCATTTTTCTTTACACATGGAAAGTTTTTGGAACTAAACGAAACATTATGGTCAGCTTGTGAATAATCACTGTTTTAGTTTTAGTACAGCTTGTATTGAGATAAAAATAATAATTTACTTCTTCTTAGAACAAATCTGTGTACCAAAAAGATTTCTGGAGATTATGTATTGATGTGAGAGTATAGGCACAGGAAAGTTTCATACAACTTGACAAAGCCATATAATATATTTAATAGTGATACTGATCAGAAAGTTTCTTAGGTAGCTCCCAAATTCACTGTTAAAAATTCATTAAGAAACCATGAGGTTAAGATGGCTACAGTGCCTTGGATTCCTGTATAAACAATCAAAGTCCAGGACAAATAAGTTTAACCAATCAGAAACTGCCAATATAACCTTCAATTAGGGATTTTCTACTTTAATTAATCAAATATATTTTCTCTTGCTTGGTAAACCATTTTCCTTACCCCTCACTTTGGTGAAGCCCAGAAAACCTTGTGACTTGATGATGTCTGATTCACAAACTTTTGTCTATGTAAATAAACTCACAAAAATTTTTTTTACAATTTTTTTGTCTTTTTCGTTTTAATGCACTTAAGTTTTATCTTATCTAAGAGTTTCTTACAAGAAGTAATTTTTCTTTAAATCCCAATCTAGTTCAAGTATAATGTACCAGTGTCTTAGAAAGATGAGTGACAGGTTTCTCTGAGTTGGGCACTGTTCTAATTCTTTCAGGGCGTTATAGTTTAGACCTAAATGTCCCCTAAAAGTCTCATGTGTTCAAAGATAACACTTTTGGAATGTGATTAGATCATGGGAGCCATATGCTTAGCAATCAGTCAGCCCATTGATGAGTTCATTGTTTAACATTCAGTTGAGAGGTGGGGCTTGGTTAAAACAAGTGAGTTACTGGGACTCACAAATTGGTTTGCCTTGAGTCTCAGAGATTTTAGCCTTGGACTTCTCCACAATGCTAGAACTGTTGAGATTTTGACTACTCTTAAAAATGAGCTAAACACATTTTATATAATAAAATGGACATGAGACTTTTAGAGACTAATGCAAAATGTTGTATAGATTTAACATGTCCTCCCAAACACTCCTGTGTTCAGAGGTGTTACCTTAGAAAGTAGCTATACTCATATTGGATTCCATGATGAATTCATAGCTAAATGTGCTGTGTAAGAGGTGAGGCCTGGTTAAAAGCAATAGATCACTGGAGATGCAATCTAAAATGGTGTCTTTGTGTCCCCAGCTTCTTCTTTCTCTTTATTTTTCTTGACCACCATGGATTAAACATCTTTCTTCTGCCAAGAGCACTACCCTATTTCTACCTAGGATCCAGGCAACCATACACTAAACCCACTAAAACTATTATCCAAAGTAAACCTCTATAAACTGAGTGTCATACTTTGTCACAACAATGAAAAAGTAACTAATACACATGGAAGTGAACTTGTGACAAAGTTCTAATTTACACATCGCTCATTGCTATTTGCCACCTAGAAGTCAAATTTTGTCCTGAAGCTTAAGGAGAGAACAAAGCTCTGCCTAGAACAAGCATCCATCAGTAGATCTGCCAGAGGAATAAGGAGAAACATCCCAAACTATGGAATGCTTGCTGTTGGTGGAAAGACCCTTCTTAGCAGGTGGTGTTCACATCTGCAGGTCAGGAGCAACTCAAGAAATTGTCAGAAAGGGAGGAAAAGGAACGTGGAGATTATTTATTTGGGCATCACAGTTATGTGGAGGAATGTTGGTGTTTTAATTTGAGGGATTTTAAAGTTGTGTTTGTGTCTTACTATTTGGATAGTTTACCTTATAGCATCTGATAAAGTTTGTATTTTTCTCTTGATGAGTACTCAACTTCTACTGCCATTAATGACCATTCCACATTGCTTTTCTCCCCATTTGCCAACTGTCTTTTTCTTTCTAGAAAATGGATATTTTCTTTTCATTGCTTTCAGAGTTTTATTAGCCTTCATCATTAAGCAAATTTAGCTTTCATTAAGCAAATAGGTTTTCATGCCTATTCTTCTATTTATAGCATTGAAGTATATGTAAACTTTTTTATCTATGTGAGTTACATAAATGAAAGTAAATGAATGATTTGAGATTTGGATTAAGTACCCAGGCATGATGGTACATGCCAATAATTCTAGCTACTCAGGTGACTGAGGCAAGAGAATCACAAGTTCAAGGTCAATCTGGCAATTTAGCAACACCTTGTCTTAAAATAATAATTAAAAAGGTTGGGGCTGTAAGTCAGTGGTAGAATGTTTAGCATGAGACCCTGGGTATTCCCAGTATCACATAAAAATATTAAGAATTTAATTTCTTTAGTGGAGTGATTAATCCCTCCTTCATTAAGAAAAAATATGCATTTGCAGCAAAATCCTTTAGTATACATAATTTAGGTGTACAAAAGTGTGTGATTGGGGTGTGTGTTTCCCTGGGTCTGTTGTGGAGCCATGGAATTATTTTCGTCTAAATTGTAATTGTCCTTGTTTGGAAATCAATTCAAAATAACAGGGCATATTTCCTGTAGTTGATAGTAATTCTTTAAATGGAAAGGACCTTTGGCCATTGTTTCATTTTTAGAGGTTCCAATTATTTTAGTATGATTAATGAGAGTACCAGTTCCTTGGCATTCTCAACAACAATATCCTGTTGGTTTAAGACCTCATTTTGTTCCCAACTTATGGTTAAAATTCTTTACCTACATGTAATATGTATCACAGATAGTTCTTGCAATGACTATGGCAGAATTTGGAAACTGTAGTTTTGATCATAACAGTATCCCCATGGAATCAGACAAAAAAAAAGAAAGCACAAGTTTTGCAGAGTAGGTATATTGCTATAAGATTCTGTTTCACTAAGAGGGATTTAAGGGAGGGTAGGGGAATGGGGAGAAAAATCAAGATATATCATGTATAGGTACAAATTTCCTATGATGAATGTGATCACTATGTATACCTAAAATGTACCAATAAATTAGTTAATTTTTTTAAAAGATTCAGTTTTACTAACTTAGGGACGTTTTGCAGTTTATTTTGAACTGCAAGGAGCCTACATACGAATCTCTAATTGATAGAACTTCTCCAGCTGTGGTAGAACATGCCTGTAGTTTCAGCACCTGGGAGGCTGAGGCAAGATCTCAAGCTCAAACCCAGCCTAAACAGCTCAGTGACTTGCCAAGATCCTATTTGGAAAGAAAAATTTTAAAAAGAGCTGAGGATATAGCACATATGAAGACCCTGAGTTCAATCCCTGGTACTTCTATCCCCCATAGAATCTTGAAATACCCAAATTCTATTGATGTACTGAAGGAAAGCATCTCTCCAACTTTATACTATCATTTCTATCCTTTTTAGCATGGCTATCTCTGCTACAAAGTTGGAGTAAAAAGACAAAAATGGCTGCTTATATGTTTCCAGGACCACGCATGCCCTCTGCCCTTTGTTTGTCTCATTGGTCCTGTTAGTCTTGGATCCTTAATTTGGAAACAAATTTGCTGTCCCATTTCTGGCCAACTGGGCTCAGCTTTGTACACTGCTCTAACTCTACTCTTCCTCAAAATGTCAAACTGAAGGGTCCCTGTTCTCCAGCTCCAGTAATTGAATTTCCCCCTCAATTACTACAAAGGCCAAAATTAGTATTCAGTAGTCTTTCCGCTCTTCTACCCATTATTTACAGTGTCCGGAATAATGTTTTTGAAAATCTAAATTTCAACTCGTCAAACCCTACTTCCACTTCTTTGCTCTCAGCTCCCTGGCAAAGAGACAGAGCCCAGTGTAGGGCTCCAGATTCACTGGTACTATGACTCATCTCACAGCTATGCTCCAATCCTGGAATTAAGGGAAGAGGCTGGCCAGCAGTTGAACAGCACCTGGAAACTTGTAGAAAGGCAGATTCTTTGGGGCCTCACTCGGAAGTCTTGGGCTGCAGCCCAACAATCTGAGTTTAGCCGAGTCCTCTAGGGAATCTGGTGCAGGCTCAAGCTGGAGGGAACTGCTGTCATGCAAACTTGGACAGTCCTAAAGGAGGCTTTCTCTTTCCCACTTCCAGAGCATCTCTCACGCTTCCATGCAGATCCTCTCGACCTGCCATCTGCAAACTGTGTGCTATCCCATGCTAGTCTTTGCCCCTAAAAGGATTCACTTTTCTCTGACATTTTATCTCCTCCCCTAACATTAAATATTTTAGGGGTATGGCAATATTTTATATTTCACCAAATCCTTTTATCTTTGCTGACCAAAATGCCTGAAGCAAAATCTGCCAGTAAGTGTGAAACAAATGTTTACTGAATGAATGCTGTCAATTTGTTTCACATCAGCTTCTGATTATTTAGAATGAGTCACAATTCATACATGTGCATGATGTTTCTCTGAGTTGATTTTAAGATTGGAAAAAATCCTCAAGGGCATTGGTCATCTTTTTCAGTATATTGCTCACCAACATCCTTTTTTCTCATCTTTATTAAAGCAAAACCATCTGAATATGGAATTTTATTTCAAAGCTTTTCTTCAAATAATGTATCAGAAATGTGCTACCACATGCTGGTCTTTGCCCCTAAAAAGCTATCATTTTCTTTGTCATTCGCTGGTACTATAATCACTTATTTTCTTCAGGAAAATGGTGTGGGATAATGGGAAGAATGGTGTCTATATGTAGGCTGTTTTAAAATAAATCTTAATTACATATAAGGGAAGATCAAAATATAAGTGAATGTTTAAATTAAAAATATTTATTACAGTAAAAAATGCGTTGCTATTATTCCCCCTCAAAATACTCCTCTTTGCTTCAAACGCACCATATTGTTCTTGCCACTTGCTAAAGCACTTCTAGAAATCCTCTTTGCTGTCTTTACAAGATGTGCTAAGCACAGATGAATGCTACTACAAAGTGCCATCCAGTGAAAAGGCAGGCTCATAAAAACATCATGGTTATGTCCTTATCCACTTAATTCACTGGACCTGGCACTATACTATTTCTAGCTCTTCCGTAAAGTCAAAATGATTGTGAAAGGTAAATGTTTTGAACTGATTAAGCACATGAGGGCAGCTACAACAGTCTCAAAGAAGACTTTGAGAACTTCTTCAGAAAGTGACAAGAGTAACGGGATAAATAGGTTTCAAGTGAGTGGTAGTATTTTGAGGGTAATTAATAAGTCTTTTACTGTAATGAATTTTTTAAAATTTAAGGATTCACTATAGTTTCAAATAATACCTCATACTTTTCTTAATACATATTGATGAGCAATATACAAATTCTTCAGGAGTTTGCCAGGTAAACTGAGCTATTTATATAGTTGTCTGGAATCTGAAGGAATCTTCTCCCATTGCAAACCTTGTAGTGGTTTCTAAAAGTATTAATTCTCCCAAAAATATTGACACTTAATCACGAACTAGTGAATTCTCTGAAATCAGTAAAAGATTTCTACCAAAATAATTCTACCCCAAATAGCATACATGGATGACTGAAAGAGTAAGCAGAGAAGCCTTACAGTTTCCAGGTTTATGCTTAGCAAAATCAGTTGACGAGTCCCATCTTCTGGAACAGTTACTTAACCTCTACTTCAGTGATAGTATGACAATTAATTTTATGTGTCAACTTGACTGGGCTAAAACATGCCCAGATTGCTGGTAAAACAATACCTCTAGATTTTTCTGTGGAGTGTTCTTGAAAGAGATTAGTACTTGAATTAGTAGAATGAGTTAAAAAGTCTCACTTTCTCCAGTGTGGGCAGCACCATTCAATCAGCTGAGACCTGAGTAGAACACAGAGGCAGAGGAGTGAATTTCCTCTCCTTCTTGAACTCGGGCACCCCTCTTCTCTCCCTTCACACACCAGAGCTCCTGGTATAATGCCTGTCATGGTGATGAGTCTTATTCATGAAAAGTGTTATTCGTTAGTATGATTCTCCCTCTGCCAGCTCTTCAGGATGCACTTTAGGAAGGACATTTAAGTTGATGTTGACAAACCTGGAGTCTGACGTCTCCACAGTAACCACTATGGTGAAGTTCTCAGCAGATGGAAAGAGCCTTTGCCTGAGAATATCAACCATTTTTGAGATGGCCTATTCTCCTTGGGAAAAATATGCTTTTGCATTCAACTACTTTAAAATAAGTTGCCTGGGAGGAGAAGGAAGTGCTGAAAGGATCCATTCTCACAAAGTTTTCACCAAGCTTGAAAAACAATTCCATAGCTGTACATGCACCCCCTGGCGCGGTTACCTAAAATGGTGGTTAGTGTTGTGACCCTCAGCCCAGAGCCTCCAACTTGCTATACACAGATTGAAAACAATACAGGGACTACTTTATTCAAAACAAGTTCATTTAGCATTTCACCAGGCAGCCCCACCTGTGCTGATCCGTTTCATTCTTGACAGTCTTTGTCACACACAGCCTTGCTTGGGTTTTAGTGAACAGGAATGTGCTGTTTTGTGTTGGGTACTGAGCAAGCCAGTGCTGTTGAGTCAGCTGTAAAACTGAACCAGGTGGTGGCGGCACACTCAGTATCTCACTCACTGGAATCTTCACTTGGGTCTGCACCAGGCTGCATGGCACCCCTCACTTCCCTTGGTCACATCCACTGCCCTTCTTGCCCTTCAGTTGTGACCTTCCCAGACCAACTGCCAACTCTAGGGCCCTAACCTTGACTCTACTGTCTGCCATGAAGGTTGTTGTTGGCCAGCTTTCTTCCACACTTCCGTAGAGCACTCCCTGAGATCACATCCTCTCTCTGTGGCTTCATGGACATCCTTTTCCTATTTGAAGCTTACTGTCCCTCCCTCCTCATTTATTTATTTTTCGCTAATAATCGCTATTAAATAACATTTTATATGCTTTATTTATATTGCTGAGTTTCTTTCACTACTCTGTGAGTTATAGGAGATATCTGGTTATTTCTGAATTTTTTGCTTTATTCTCTCTATATAAAGTACTTTAAACTGTGCTTGAACCAGAATTGATTTTCAGTACATTTTCACTAAAGAAATGAATGAGTGAGTGTTGGTTGTCCGACCAAGGAAAAATGATGCATCAGAATAAAAAATCATGCACTATAAACTCCCTGAGGAAAAAACCAAGTCTCAGTAATTCTCTCCTGCTTTCTTAGAGCTTTATAAAGTACCTGAAATATAGTGAATATGCAGTAAATGTTTATTTTATAGTTGAATGAGTAAACAAATGTTAATTATCACGGCTTGTCCTGGAATCAAATATCATGCTTGCACCATTTGCTATCTTACTATAATTTGGTTATCAACTTTGCTTTAGGAACTTAAATTTAGTGGTTTTGAGACTCAATCTTCTCATCTCTAAATATGAACAGTATTATTTTTTAGATATATAAAAATTAGAAGAATTAGCAAAGAATAAACTTTCATTAAATGTTATATTTTACAAAACCACTTGCAGCTCTAAAATGACTTGTATGATCATTTATATTTCCATTGTTCTCTTTGAGAAGAAATTCAAAATCTCAGCTGCAACACAACCCCTGTAACAATTAAACAAAAGATAGAGCTCTATTTTTTTTTTTTAATTCCTCTAAATTTCAAACTACACCTGTGCAGGAAGAATCATGGCACATAAACAAAGTCTTAACCATTGACTAACACTAAGAAGAAAAGAAAAAAGAAAAACAGCTTCCACAGGAAATTCCAAGCACAAATTCTCACAGTTGCCTCTGTTCACTAGCTCTTACTGCTTTGATCATTGTTTTAACTATGGCTCAAACAGCGGCATATGTTTTATGGTATTTTTACCTCCCTAAAGCAAAGCACTGACACTGCCTACTGATCTTAATGATTGTGGACCTTTCTCTAAACTCTCCAGAGGAATTACGCTAAGAAAACTGGGAAGTCAAAAATTAAATTCAGGAAGTCAAATAAATCTAAACTGGAGCATTTTTTTTAACTTCCAAGGGCCACGTAGTATATATGTAGTTCTTCATTTCTGACTAGTTCTTGTTGGAAGGCATATTTCACTAACTTTAATCTATACAGGTCTGGGCTAGCATCTTATAAAATTAATAGCATTATTTGTTTCTTTTATGTAAAACTCTTTTTGATTTATGTGTTCTACTGAGTGCTTTGAAGGTAATGATATGCAATGAAATAATTATTGTCATTCTCTTATTTGATTATGAAAATTTGTTTTTTAATGAAATAAAAACTAATAGTATTAAGCCTGTAATTTTTCTTCTTGTCAGGAGTGAAATATTTGTGAAAGGAATTGTTTTAAAAAATCTTGATAAGGTAACTATATAATACTTCAGACAGATTTCTAAATTTATCCCAATTGTGAACTTGCCCTATTTATCTAAATTCCTGGAATTTATTTTTGTTTTGTGCTGGTTAGCCTTTGACTCATTTATCTCATTAGATTCTCTTTGTTAAACTTTAATTAAGTTTTAAGAGAGGCCATTGTTAGAGAAGGACTCTAATTGTAGTGTGGTATAATTTGTTTTCTAAGTTGGTAAAAATGTCTCTTTCACCATTTTTAGTCATTAGCTGACTCACTTAAAACTTTAAGCAAGTGATTTTTTTAAAGAAGTAGGGCAATTTTACAATTGGACAAAGTTTGGAAATATCTTAAACTGTCGTACATAGTTGTGGAATAATTTCTTTAGGATAATAATCTTCTAGATATTATTTTAATCATGATCTATGTAGCCTGGCTTTTAACAGGTAATATTGTAATATGGCTTTGATTTTACCATATTGAATTTAAGTCGAGTGGATTATGAGATAGTTGTAGAGTGTATGTTCTGAACAAGCTAATACATTAATTCTCCCATCTCTAAACTAACTCTACAGCTATGTACAGATACATTGGAGAAAAATAACAGTTTTGTGTTCCAAGGTTCTCTAGGTTGAATTTTTCTCTCTATGGTACTTTCCCTTATATGTTTGGCTGCCTCATGATCTTAGAAGAGAGGGTAATTCTCATAGAGAATTACAGTTGGGGTTACATTTTCATTTATTCATTCAACAAATATTTACTGAGCACTGTTTCAGTTACTTATTATTGAATATCAAGCCACCTCAAATGCTAATAATTCGAGATAACAACACGATTACTAGTTTTAAAGAATCTGTGGGTTAGCAGGTATTCAGCAGAGTGAGAGTTAAGCTGAGATTGCTTGGGGCATTTCACATGAAGTCATAGTTAGGAGGGAGATAAGGCTGATCATCCAAGATACTGGGCATCTTGGGCTCTTTTATGTAGCCTCTGTCTCCTTTGGCCTGGCTAGATTTCTTATATAGTGACTCAGGAATCTTAAGAGGCAGCTCAGTGGAAGCTGTTGCTCTTCCTTGCCTGGTTCAAAGTCCTAGGATATCACTTTCACTATTTTCTATTGTTCAAAGCTAATCACAAGATGTCTCAGATAGTTTTCTCATTGCTGAAACAAATACCTGACTCTTGAGGTTGAAAGAGGAAAGGTTTATTGTAGTTTACAGTTCGTAGAGATGTCAGATAGTTGGCTTGCTCCAAGACAGGGAGGCACAGCAGAAGAGAATTACAGAGGAGAAACAGTCCATGGCAAGCAGACAGGAGACAGCAAAGCTGCAAGTAGCAAGCCTGTCTTTCTTTGATTCTATCTAGGGTGCAGGCCTTTCTATTGGTATCAACCATATCCAGGGTGGGGCATCCTTCAACTCAACATCATGCTTTTAATCCCAGTATCACACCCTTAACCCACAGTCGCACATCCTAATCTAGCCTCTTTCTAAACTCCCCACCTATGACCACATGAGACTTTGAGAGAAGACCTCTGGATACACGTCATAATCACAAGACAAGATCACTTTCAAATAATTTTAAAGAAGGTAAGGAAGAGTTTCCGTTCAAGATTAGAGAGCTGGATAAATATCCTTCCAACAATTACAATAAGACAAAAGTAGATCAAATTGAAACTAGTGGCATTTTATGAACCTTGAGAGACCTAAATTCTGAATCTGGAGAGAGATAAGCACATTAAGTCTCTGACTTGCAAATGAGTTCCTTTCTGGAGGAGTTTTTGTATATCAGATTCATTTTTTAAGTCTGACAAAATGAGTCTGACACCTTTGACACAAATACACTGTGTAAACCATTGAGGAAAACCAAACACATATGTGGAAAATACTGTAAATACACTGTTCTTACTTTTACAATTAGCTTAGAGTGGTGATAGGTTAGCTTTACAGTGAGCTACTTCTGTAATTTGTTTACCTCTACAATTGTTTGTAATGTGAGGTCAGTTCCTATGTGTGAAAGCTTGCAACTCAAAAGTTCATAAGTCAGGGAACTGTATCTTCAAGGAGAAATAAAACCTGAGGTACTTTGTATACATATCACCAAATGCCATATAATCTGGAATGAGTATTTATTTACAAACTTTCTAGACAAGGGTGCATTAGAATGAAAACACTAAGCTGCTGGAGGCTGCAGGTATACAGGAAATTTCATTGTGCCACAGGTTCTCTTTCTAAGAATTTCAGTACGTGTTCGCAAGCAGGACCTGAGAGAATCCTGAGAAAATGTCCCAAGGTGCTTTGTGCAGTTGGGAACATCACCTACTGGAACAGTTCTGCTAAAAAAACCTCTTCCCTATTTCCAATTCAGAACAAAAGCCTCAATTTTCAGGAGAAAACAATCGTTATAGTTAGTGGCAGGAAAGAACAAAGAAAGTAAAAGAGGGCAGAATGTGTGTGTCAGATCTAGCATTACATCTGAAGAAGGTGCAGGGTCACTGGAAAAGAGCATACTCCTGAGATCCAGGTTCATAGTGTCTGCCTAACGCTGAGGATTAATCAGGATATCAGAAAATGACTTCTCCCTTCCTAACCAGTGCTAAAGATAAGGAACCACAGAATATACAGTAGAAGGCAAGCACATAGAGAACAGCTAAGACAAAGCAAGGAGTAGATGTTCAGAAAATCCACCTGCAAGTAAACTCATACTATAAATACAATATCACTGGAGGAATTTGAAGCTCTAGTCCAATCAGAGTAACTAAAACAATGACAAATTTTATACACAGTTCAGTTTCTGATTAAACTAACACAAATTCCTAAAAGCCTACAGAAGAAAGACATGCTCATCTTTCAAAAATTCTTAACTTCTGTACCTAGTATCTCTACAATATGCTCAGCTTTCAGTTCACACTAACTCCGGGTGACATGTAAAATGGCAAAAATGAAAACTGTCTGGAAAGACAATATAGTCCTCATCACTAGATTCATATATAATGCAGACTTTGGAAATATTAAACAAATTTTAAATCAATTATGTTTAACTTTTAAAGAGTTTGACGGAAAAAAACGTACTGCATTAGATAAGCAAGAAAGATGGAAACAGAATGAATTAAATGAAAACACTAGAAGTGAAAAAGCAGTATGAGAGATGAAACTGACATAGGTTTGTCGACAGACTTGACATAACTTGTAACACAATCAAATTGAACATAAAACAAAAAAAGGTGAAGAACTAGAGTATTCAATAACTGCAATATAGTATCAGTAGCATAATTTATATATAGTTGGAATCATAGAAAGAGAAGAGAGAGGGCCGGGGATTTAGCTCAGCAGCATAAGCACCTACCTGGCAAACGCGAGGCTGTGAGTTTGATCCCTCATATCAGAGAGAGAGAGAGAGAGAGAGAGAACAAGAAAGAGAATAGAACAAAAATATGAAGAAATAATGACTAGAATGTTTTCAAGATGAGTGACACATTAAATCATAGATCTAAGTGGTTCAGGGAATATCAAAAACAATTGTTTTAAAAATCCTCCAAACAAAATAATCAAAGCCTATACTACCATGTTCAAACTGTTGAACATATAAAAGTAAACAAATAGAAAATTTCAACAGTGATCAGAGAAAATTCACCTATGGATGAAGAACAGTAAGTATATTGGAAACCATGCAAGAAGAATGCCAATAAATTACATCTTCAAAATGCTAAAGAAAAATTCTATGCCCATGGCCAATATTGGTCAAAAGTAGAGGAGAAAGTTTAGATAGTAGCTCATTGGTACAGGTCTTGCCCAGCATGGGCAGGGTCCCTTATTTGAACCCCAAGATATAAAAATTGTGGAGGAGAAATAAAGGTTTCCTCACACAAAGGGAGAACAGTTGATTTCACTTTTTCCTTGGAGGAGTGGCATGTGCATTTAGGAGAAAAGAAATTGTGATCTGTTCCAAAAAGGCATCAATTGCATACAATGAAAAACTTATGATATTTGGAGTAATTACACTTTTTATTTTTCATAAAATGCTGATATTGGTCTGGATCATTTCTTTAATTTCTAAAAAGATCAATAAAGAGATTGTTCTTTCTCTATCAGCCTGGGGATAATTTCTATGTGATATAAAAATAGACTTTTAAATAGATGAATATGAATACTGAGGAAATTTTAGAATGATTGTCCATACAGAGTGACTATGATTCATTACGATGAGTCCACGGAATCTCAACCATCTAGACATAAGCTGATGTTCACATGTTAATAATGTTAGATGGCAATCAAGAGTTAAATTGATTAACAAATACAATTCCAATTATGGAAATGTTTATTTAACATTATCTTTTAACATTATTCTTGTCTCATAATATATTTTAAAAGAAAAATCTTGGCTTTTCCAATTGAATTTTAATACATAGTCAATTGGTTCACTTTTGGAAATGCTAACCAAGATTATTGGAATCACTTCTGGATTTGGTACTCTTACTGTATTACTATGTACAAATATTTGTAAAAGTTATGATTTAACTAAACAGTTTTTAGTAGACAATTTGCATCATGTTTAATAGATTTCTGTGTACTCAATTATAAGATGATAATACAGTTGTACCTCAGCTTATGAACTTGAATTTGTTTTACAATTTTTAGATGGCTGCATTTGTGTTTGTGTGGGAAATATGGCTGTGATTGTGTTTGTCAACTGATGCAAAGATTGCCAATAGAAGCAAAATTTTGCTGAATGCTTTTGTTTCTTGAATCAATTTGTGTGCAAACAGGAGTGTTTGTGAACTGAGAGACTACTATATGTATGTGTGTGTGTGTGTGTGTGTGTATATACCATATTTCCACGAAGATAAGATCTAGCTGGAAAGTAAGTCCTAGTATCATTTTTTAGGATGCTTGCAATATAAACCTTCCTCCAAAATTAACCCCAGTTAAGAATGCCAGGCAGATGGATCCCATTTAGTAGATTCATTGCAACACACGATGATATATTGAATTATAAAATAAGATTAATATAGAATTAAATACAAATGATTCATATTGATATTAATACTTTAATGCTAATATAAATTATAACTAAGAGTTTGTAACTACCCAAACCAGCGCCTTTCAGGAGAGGTAAATGCCCAAGTAAACAGGTAAATGAGAAACTTACTTCTGGATGACCAGTTGGAGTACAGACACAGTACATGAATAATGTGTACACTTGATAACAAATGGATGTGGTTGTGTAGTGTATGAATCTTTATAATTCACTATGTCATGTATTGTAATAATACATGACAAGTAGAGATAAGAAGTGCTTATTTAAAGACAGATCTATTACTGGATATGAGAGACAGGGGCTAATGGTTCTACAGAAATGGAGGGACAAGAAATTCAGGCCAGAATTTGGGATTTGGATGTTATGATGATCCAGAAGAAGATGACATGACTATATTTGAATATAGATTTTTGTGCATGAACAAATATGGAGATTTGTACTTGAATAAATGAATTATTGTAGAATGTTGCACATAAATAAATGTAGATTTTTGTACATGAGAGAATAAGACATATCCTGAAAGTAAGACCTATTGTATCTTTTGGAGCAAAGATTACTAAAAGACTCAGTCTCCTTTTCATGGGAATACAGCAGAAGACTAAACAGAGAGTCTCAAGTTGACATGAGGATTGCCCAGAGGGTTTATTAAAAAATAAATATTTGGACTCTGCTGTTGTATTTATGATTTAGTAGATCTAGCACAGAATCTGAAAATTTGCATGTCTTAAAAATTCCCACATAATGTTAGGTTAGGGGACCACCCTTTTAAAACTCCTTATATAGAAGAATAAATATACTTTTAGGTCAAAAAAAAAAAACAGTTCTGTTACCAACTCTGGAACTTGGGCATCACTTTTTTTTTGAAACAACACCTCACTATTTTGCTCACCTCACTATATTTGCCCAGGTGCAAATATCTGGGCTCAAAAGGATCCTTCTGTCCCAGCTATCCAAGTAGCTGGGATTACAGATGCGTGTTATAGGACCCAGTTCTGCCTAGCTTTATTAATTGGTAAAATGGAAATCTAACTCTTTTTTTTGAAAGTAGTAAAATACAACAGAACAAGACAGAATAAAGCCAACTGAGACCGTGTAGTGAAATTGGTACAGAACTTCACAGCTGTTTACCAGGATAACAGTAATAGGTATCACAGTATATTTCACTATTTTTACAATAGTTGTTCTTTCAATCACATATATCAAAATAAAATGAAATATAGAACATTATAGAACTTACCAAAATAGAATATTGAATAGAGCAGTACCATTAATCAGAATAGAGCAAAACAGTAATGAAAATATTTGCCTTCAAAGAGATGGTAGAAGGAAATCCCCCTTATTTGTTATGGTCAACCTCTCAAGAGATGCTCAGATTTCTGGTTCCCATTTGCTAATGGGGGGACAGGGGACAGGGGGTAAGGGAAGTGGGCTGTGCACCAGTAGGTTCACTATTGCTTAACAGGGAGGCAGGCTGGTTGCTTGGTTTCCCAGTATTCTAAGTTCCAACATGGTGTGGATCTCAGGAAATGCTGGTGGTTCTCCCCCTGGAAGGGCCGCAGTCTGCCACACCACAGCCCCTTACCAGGGAGGGGAGCTGCTTGCTTGGTTTCCCAGGATCCTAAGTTCCAACATAGCGTGGATCTCAGGAGACACTGGTGGTTCTCCCCCTGGAGGGCACCCAGCTGGCCACACCATAGCCACTTACCAGGGAGGAGAGCTGCTTGCTTCGTTTCCCAGCGTCCTAAGTTCCTGGAAATCTAACTCTTATAAGAGTAACAACTACAAGTGAAATTCTTAGTGGAATCCCAAGAAGTGCTCATCACAGTGACTGGAATGGAGTTGCTGGTACTATGTGGAATATCTGATATTGAAGGTATCATCAAATGTGTTTCACAGCTTCCAATACACCACTTTATAACCTCGCACATATTGAACAAACTAAGTTAATAGGTTTTATATTTTGATCTTGACTAGGTCAAAAGAATGAAATATGAGCATTTTGATTAATTCTCTCTCTCCAGAGGGATTCTTATTTTGCAAAATGAAACCTAGTCAACCGATATTTAAGGAGAACCTTTGTACAAGACAAAATGCATCTATACAAACACACACTCAAATATACATATAAAGGGGCTAGAAATTGTTTCAATTTTCTTCCTTTCTCCTATCATTTTGCCTATAGGTGCTTTCCGTTTGTAGGTTGCATCCCTTTCTTTGTGGCCCTTTCCCCATGTATCAAAAGGCACATCTTGCATTAATTGAGTTCTTACAGCAAAAGTGGTTGCCATGTGGGGAACTGTTGCATTTTGGTATTGTAATTTCCTATGAAAAAAGAGAAGTGTCACCAAGGAATCCAGGATTTCCTGCTGGAAATGTCTTTGAAGCTAAAGAATATTTTAAAACAGAGGTTTTTATTTGTAAAGAATCTTAATCATGTAGGGAGTCACAACTTGAAATATTTTCTTTGAACCATCTACTTACTAGTACCAAAAACTTACTTCCATGGAACAATATTTAATTCATTTATTTCCCTTTAATTTTATATATCCATAAAGATATAATTTTATTCTTAGTCCTATTTATTATACTCTGTAATTAGGTAACTTGTCTTAAGCTATTCTACACAAATGTTTTTATTTATAAAACTCATCATTTTAGAGATGCAGTTTTAGCCTTTAATTGGAGAAAACAATATAAGTTACTATGGATGGGCTTTTTTGGGGTTAGCCTTTTGGCATCTCTACAAGAGGGTGTTCTCCACCTAAGAGGTCTGAGAATTCCCGCTAACGTTAATTCTGGGTGTGAAAACATCAGACTAGTAGGAAAAAAAAAAACAATACTTCTAAATTTGGCTTTCCTAAATAATCCCACTCACTTGAGGTTTGAATAAACTGCAGTCATCTTAAAATGAAGATTTGACCATTATGGAAATCCGACACAGGTGAATGCAAGAGTGGCCATTTAAGATAGGTGAATGATAGTGTTCAAAGTTGATATTAAACCGTTGCTATAATTGGTTCATTGCTTACCCCAGTTAGAATATTAGATTATTTGTCTGGGCTCACTTACCCAAGCCATAACTCAGAAACATGGTATACAACTTTGGTCATAGTTTTATATATAAAACACAAACATGGTTTTACACACACACATAGAGTCATAAAAGTCCAAATAAAAAGACATTCTTTAGGAAACGATCTTCTGAATTAACTATATTTATTAAATAAAAGATATTTTAAATATAGTTTATTAAGACACAGTCACTACATATTGTCAAGTTGATGTGTTGATATCATCAACCTAGTGTGAATGAAATATCTATAAGTAATGAATAGTACTTTCTTTGATACAAAGAGAGATTCAAGGTAAGAAACACTATAGCAGATAACATAAGTTAGGTGAAGTCCCTTGAGAACTTAGCTACTGTTATGTTTGTGTCAAGTTTGTAGAATGTGAATCAGGTAAGGCAAAAAAAACTTGAGGTCATTTTTTGAAAACACAGAGCATTCATTCCATAAAATAAAGGAAAAGTCAACTGCAAATACTAAACAGTGGGGTGATTGTAGAATGATAAACATGATTATGGTCAGGTTGATATAGAGAAAGGTAGGAGATATAAATGAAATGCTAAGTTTTACTGTTAAAAATATTTTTTTCGTTAGCTAGGAGGTTTGTATGTCAAGTGACTCAAATTTTTGAAAAATAAGAATCATCTGGACTTCTCAAGTGTGCTTTCATCTCTGCTTTAGTGAGAAGCACAGGAAAAAGGCCTAGAGCAACTTCATAAGTCATTTTCATTTTTAGTTAAAAACACAAGAACCACTTTAAAAAATAGCATTTTAGAAGAGACTTTAAAAATCTTTATATGACATGAATAATAGCTCATATGAAAATTAATGTACAGAAAATTTCTGATTATAATCAAAGACAAATTTTTCATGGCATCTGATTTTTTAAAAAGAAAAGAAAATCTGCATGAGGATATAGCTATTCCACAAACATTTAAAAAGAAGCTCTCAGACATATTTTGTAATGCTTTAAAGAAACTAAATTTTTAGAGGCTGTGAATCACATGGAAACTAGCTCTTGTTTTTTTTTTTTTTTTTTTTTTTTTCCCGTTTTTATCAGTACCAGGGATCGAACTCACGACTGCCTGCTTGCAAGGCAGGCATTTATGCCGCTGAGCTAAATCCCCAGCCCCAGCCCTTGTCTTTTTAACAGATTATTTTGAATTCCAGAAAAAAAATTTAAAATGAAAATATATTCCTTTAATAGTAAGTTTTAAAATTAATATGAATAAGTATCTTTTCATAAGTAGGATGGCATATTATGATTTTAAAGCACAATTAGAACATTTTACGTAACAGACTAATATTTGATCTTTAGAATCTGTGGTTGAGGATGCATAAGAATAAAATCAAAGAGTACTTAGTGCTGATAAAACACCAAACTGTCTATGTTATTTTACTTTTCTTGACAACCATTATACAGTCCTAAAATATGTGTTGAATGCTGTTCTAATTATATAACTTTAAACTTTGAGAAAATATAATACTGTTCTAGGGGAGGATCTTGAAACAAATTTTATGGATAATGTATATTCTTTTCAGGAATAGTAGTGACTTAGCGGTATCTTCTAAATTACAGATTTGCAAAGAAGTTGCACAAGTATGCAAATAAAATACAATATTTCCTTTTGCTTAACTATCCTTTTTAACTGGGAAGTCAATAATCATGGTTCTTTAGGGAAGAATAAGAATAAGCCTTTCAATTAAGAAAACCATAAGTTAACTCTAATGAGAGTTTTCAATTTGTTCATTACTTCTAATAAAAAAAAAAATTACCACTGAAAATTCCATAGAACCTTCACAGATTCTCAACAGATGTAAGTGCTGGGTGACCACCCACCATGTTTCCTAATTGATATAGATTCCAAAGTATTCAGAATTTTCCAGATTTCAAGAATTCCTGTTTGACTCTCCATGTTATCTCATCAGTTCTGATTTCAGAGCATTAGTGCACATCCTCTGTCCATCGGCAGGGATAACTTCTGAGTCTGCTTCCTAAGATAATTTAAAACGCAGTTAAGCACTCAAGAATCTGCCATAATCTGTAAATTTCCCAGAGAGATGTAAAAGAAATGTCAACCTACGAAGTGAGAGGTCATCCAGAGAATGACTTTGAGAAGCCCAGCATGGTGAGCGAATGTGTTGACCGGGGATTACTTACAGAGTGGTGGACCCCTGGCAGGCTGCAACACTGCTAAAGGCAGGGGAGACCCTTTTGCTAGTCTACAATTTGTATGTGGTTCTAAGGTGAATAGCAGAGAAACAGAAGTAAAAGACAAGAATCCTTGGGAAAAGTTGTGAGTAATCTGTTCCCAACTTCTGCTGGTCTCAGCAAGCTCTGTCAAGCCATAGCGGTGGGTGGTCTTGTTGTGCTGCAGTCTGGCATACAGCCTCAGCCCTTGCCAAGGGCCCCCCAGACAGCTAAACAGTGCCCACTACAAGATGGTGTTATTCTGATTAGAATTCAGAAGACTATTCTCCCTCCATACTGTAATTTTCCCTTCAAGTATTTATTCAAAATTTTTGCTGAAAATATTTGCATCAAGGATTAAAGATTTCCTTTTTAACATTTTTCTTATCTGATCATGTGGGGTTTTTTTTTTTTTTTTTGGTCTTTTTTATTTTTATTGGTACCAGGGATCGAACTCACGACTGCCTGCTTACAAGGCAGGCACTTATGCCACTGAGCTAAATCCCCAGCTCCTTGATCATGTGTTTTCTAATCACTGTGCACTTCTCTTCAGTTTGGAAGTAAAATGTGAATGATAAGATGCGAACTAACCATCTACCTCTTCTGGATAATTTATTTTTCTTTGGTTTAATTTATTTGATGAAATGCTCAGAAAAAGCCCACAGCCACCTCAATTCTTTTTTGTTCCTTTGTTTAAGTAATTTTGTTTTGGAATCTCACTAGAATCTGCCTGCCATCTGATGCTTCTATAAAATAGGAGTTTTAGGTCAATATAATCTTTGCATCTGATTCTGCTAAGTAAGTCATGTAGATCTTTTTTATGAGTCACACTATGAGGTGTTGGCTCTGGGAATATGCATATAATTAACTTTTGTACTTATAGACATCCTAAAAGTTATAAAATTGAAAACACACAGAAGAGTGAAAGTCCTATAGGATGTATTAAATAGCAGAAAATTAATATGGCCTAAAAAAGAACCCACTTGATTAAATCAACCTGATCCCTTTCTATGACAGAGGGATGGATAAGAGAAGGGGAGGAGGTAAAGCTAGCTGAAGCGTCCTGAGCCAGAACTGCCCACTGCTGTAAATGGGTGTGTGGGTTTTTTTCATGGGGAAATCTTAGGAGTTACTGATTTCTCTGTTTCTTTTTCTGCAGTACTCAGAGAACATCAAAACTCAATAACTGTTGCTTGACACGTGAGACTGACTGTAGGACAGAGAATATAGTTTCTGTTCTGTCGGTGTGATTTCTGGAGTTCAGGATTTTCC
This sequence comes from Cavia porcellus, assembly GCF_034190915.1. Lineage (NCBI taxonomy): Eukaryota > Metazoa > Chordata > Mammalia > Rodentia > Caviidae > Cavia > Cavia porcellus. The sequence goes on from NW_026947493.1 coordinate 44,340,650, forward strand.
TGGAGGAAATCATACATGAGCCAGACAGGTCAGCTCTCAACGGGGCTGTCAGTGTTTTGTCATCAATCTGATTCTGCATCTCAACATATGAATTCATTTTCCACTTCATAGATAAAGCCTGGCATTGGGAGATGCTTTCTCACCCAGATTCATCCAATTTCATCTTCAACATGTTTCTGTGTACTATTTTCTGTTGCAACTTAAAAAGTATTCACGGTCTGCGGATTCCTCCATCTGTGTGTTGTATTCCATGCCTCATTTCTCCCCAGCGAATTTTTTAAAATCACTTTTTCTTTTTCTCTTCTGTCATTTTCCTTCTGTCATTTTTTAATTAATTAAGTTTATTGGGACACTTTAGATATCCATAATGATTACATTCATTATCAGGAATTTGACCTGTACATGATTCTTTTTTCCCTATCCCCATCGCCTCTTCTCAACCTCCTTTCCCTCCTTATTTACAAAAGCTTTGTTTCCATTGTTTCCTTCTTTTCTCATATTTTTCTTTTCCTTTCCTTCCTTTCCCCCCACACCATGCCTTGTTCTCTTTCCCACTTGAACATTTTTTCCTGTTTATCAATATTTATTTTACATTTTGGTCCTTATTTATGCTTTCAGCTTCTCATGCAGGAAAACATTGCAGTATTTACATGTATGTTCGATATATTTCACTTAAGAGTACAGCTTCAAGATGCATCCATTTAGCTATAAATGTCTCATGTGTATCCTTCTTTATGGCATAGTAGTACTCTATTGTATAAAAAAAATCCCACATCTTCTTTAGCTATTCATCAGATGGGCATTTGGGCTGTTCCCAAGATTTAGCTATTACAGTCTCTGCCACTATAAACATGGGTATGCATATCTCACTGTGCTATTTCAACATCTTTTAACTTTCCTTCCTCTAAGTCCCTTTCCCAATATACTGCAATCTTTAGTTTTAACCTAATACATGGCACAATTTTGTTTCCTTTTTTTATTTTAAATCAAGTGTCTATCATTGGTTTCTGAAAAGATAAAAGAATTAAAGTTTACATACGCAAGTTGCTCAAAATAAGAGACATTCCCCCTGCATATGTGTATTTAATTAATTAATTTTACTGTCTTAGAGTTCAAACTCAGGGCCATGAGCACTCCAGGAAAGTACTTTACTGCTGAGACACACATTCCCATCCCTTTTTAACACACAAGAAAGGAGTTACTGTGATATTGTTACACATGCACACACTCTGCGCTAATCAAATCAAGTAATTAGCATTCCTCTTTCCTTATCATTTCTTTGTTTGGACCCTCAAGCTCCTCTCTTACAGATTTTCATAAAATGCATAACAGGTTATTGTAAACCTCAGTTGTACCACTGTGCTGCAGAGCACAAAAACTTACTCCTCCTACTTAACTGAGCTTTGGAACCCATTTTCCACCCTCCTTTTGTCCACCCTCTTCTCCTTTACTCTTTTTTCAGGATGTTGTCCCTGGTTGAGTCCCTCTTCCCTCCCACTCTCAACCTATCATTTGTTAGAACTTTCTTATCATTTGGGTATGGTGCAGAAATTTCTTTCATGACGCCTTTGATGTCTTCTCACTCTGGGTGAGCTGTCAAGCAGGAATATTCACAGCCCTCTGTGCTTAGCTCCCTCTTACCATTTAACACAAAAGTCAGGATGTTCAGATTGTTTGGTCACAGGAGTCATCTAAGCAAACTTTCCTAAATTATTACTGACATCCGAGGCCCCAGCTTCCTCAGCTCATAGGGCTGATCTTGCTTATTTCCCTTGTCCCAGGAATAACTGCTACAAACTCCTTGTAGTCTAAGATCTGCAAATTGTTGTTATATATATCAGGTCTGCTTTTCTGATTGTTCAAGATAAATGAGAGCTAAACCCAGTCCATATTATTCTATCATAGCCTGAAGTGAAAGTACCATTTCCTCTCTATGCTTGAATACTGATTGTTATATATTTGCTGCTTATTCTGTTACTCTGGTATATTTTCCTGTTCTAGTGCTAATATACTATTTTGATTCCAGTGGCTTTGCATTAAGCTGTGGTGTTTGCAAAGTGAATAGCTCTTGCCTTGTTCACAAGTTTTTCAATTTTTAGATTTTTCTCTATGACCTTTAATAATAGTTGAGGGTTGTATTCAAGTAAGTACTTTACTTACAATAAATTCATGTATATTACAATTTTAACCATATTATGAATAAGGTACATTTTGTATTTAGGTTTTTTCATCATTGCTAATACACAATAATGCTAAACTCCATATATTTACTTTTTAAAAAGTATCCAAATATCCTTAATTAAACCATACAATCATAGTGACAAAAGGTAGTTTAATTTCTGTATCTCTTCTTATCCAATATATACTAATATTTTGTTTCTTAATCCTTTTGAGTTGTCATAACAAATCACCTTAACCTGGGTAAAATATAAAGAGTAAGAATTTATTGATCCCTATTCTGGAACCCAAGATCAAAAGTCAATGGATTTGGTGTCTGGTGAGGACGCATTCCTCATAGCCAGCAACTTTTCGCTGTATTCTCACACAGTTGAAGGAGTAACCAAGCTCCCTCAGGCTTTTTGGTTAAGGGCACTAATCACAAAGGCTGAGCTCTCATGACCTGATGGCCTACCAAAGCCCCCACCTCAATAAAATCACAATAAGGGTTAAGTTTCAGCATATGAAATATGAACTTGGGGAGGGCAAGAAATCCACAGCAGTTACCATATGGATAAACATCAGAAATGCAAACAGGTGGGGCTGGGGATTTAGCTCAGCGGCATAAGCGCCTGCCTTGCAAGCAGGCAGTCGTGAGTTCGATTCCTGGTACTGATAAAAATGAAAAAGACACCCCCCCAAAAAAATGCAAACATGTGTTATCTACTTTGATGACCCTAATAAGAAGATGTCTGTACTCTGTGCTACAATTAAGATCTTGGAATAAAAGAGCTGGCATTGCCACCAGTTGGATGAGGGCTCTTTTGCCCAGCTCAGAGGGAAATAATATATAGGCAAAGCATAGCTCTTTTAGTTAATGGATCCCTGAGTTTTGAATGTGAGTGGCTATCAGTTCTTATTGGTAATAGCCTTCTACTACTCTCCTGAGAGCAGGAGCCAGTGGCAAGCAACAGCCCAAGGGAACTCTTCTAGAGACCAGAGATAGCAGCTCGCAGCAGTCGTTCCTTGCTCTCTTTCATTGACTTCTAGCCGTATTCGATGTTGTCTAACCTGGCCACAGCACACATTTGGGACTACTGATGCTCAGTGTTGCCAACTCTTAGTGTTCCCGGCTCAGTCTGCCTTACTTGAGGTAGAAATGATGAGTGGGCAATGATATCACAGCTGAACAAGGCTTTACCAGGGTTTACACTGTAGAATAAGAGAGCCAGTGCACAGACTAAGTGACCATACGCACTAAGGCATGGAAGAAGTTTCTTATATAGAAGAAAAAGGCAAGTTTATACATACACAGTGTCAGACTTTCTACTTAGTCATGGACGAGAATGAAGCACCTTGTGGACCTGATTAACAATCGCAGGATCCATCTTGGATGGCTTCACAACCAAAGCTTTCTACAGGTAAAGCAAATGCCTTCCAGAGTGGCTCTGGGATACTTCATGTAGCCACGGCCAGCAGCAAGATGTTTGGGGCTTGGGAACCACCAGTCCTTCTCTCCTGTCTCATTATTATCACCTGGGGCTTTTAAAAAAGAGTTTCTTGGTGAAGAGATTGTTCACAGTGGTGTGGATAGGGCTACTGGAATCCACAAAAGGTGTTGAAGCTCAAGAGCTGATAACAGCTGGAAACTATCACCACTTGTTAGAGATAGCACAGGAAACTATTCATTTATTACTCCAATGAATATTAATGCAAACCACTGAAAAGAAAATATCAAGTAGATTCATCACATCGGTGCCATATATTTAAAATAAAGTATGAGTTGACTATATAAAAATATGAAAGGAAAGAATGTGAGAACTCGGAGAAACTTTCTCATAATGTATCTTTTGCAACTGTTTTAGGGATGACATCCTCTCCTTTTCCATCATCTTCCTAAGCTGCTATTAATTCTAATATGAGGCCTTTTCCAGACCACTCAGGAATTCTTCGTCTTAATAAGCAAGTTGGGTATTTCTCTCCTCTTTACAATCTTTTATTTGTGCCTCACATCATTGGACTTTTAACTTTACTTTTTTGGTTTTGGTTTTTGTTCAGACATTCTCTATATACTGTGCTCAGATCAGGCAAACAATCCAGCACTTTTCCAGTAGTTGCAGCTCACCTTGAAAGCCATAGTCATTCAAACTGTTGAGAACTTAATAATGTTAATAGCAATGGATTTGGAGCATGGCAGGGACTATGGCAGACACATAGGAAGCAATTTTCACAGAGCATGTGATGCAAAGGTGGCAGCTGCTACCACAGATACAGTGTTAAGGACGGGATGAGTAGAGATGGGTGATGGTCAGGGGAAAACTTTTCCATGGTCAATTTCAGTCTCCCCCAGCTGTCATACAAAGTGCTTGTCCACCATTCACTTTATTCTCCTCATTATCTTGGGTGAGATTAGACTCATTCTCAGCCCTAAGAGCAGGAACAAATTTGACCTAAGCCAATCACGGAAATTTCTTATTATAACAATAAGTCCAAGGATAAGTAAAAACCCAGCTCTAAACCTATCAGCATGTAGAATTCTTTTAAGTACAGTGATTACTAAAGTGATTGGCACATGCCATTGAATGGTTCAAATGAAGACAAAATTCAGAACTTTTTCTAGATGTTTAATCAGCAAAAAACTGCTTGAGAACAAATGCTCCAAAACTTAGTGTTTTAAAATAGCAATGTTAACCTTTAAAAGACGCAGGTACCTTCAGGAATAAACTCCCACATTAATGTCCCTTCAAAATTCTACTCCTTCCTTTTTTTTTTTTTTTTTTTTTTTTTTTGTCTTGTTCCAATTAAAACTCTTTGGAGAAACTTGCAGAGAAAGGGCCAAGATTATCAAGCTACTCTAACTCATATTTTAGGAGTCGAGGGTAAATTTGATTTTTTATAATGTTAAACTGATCATTCCCATAAGTGTTAGTGTCTGGCTCTCAACACCCTTCCCAATGCTGGATACTGAGCCCAGGGCCTTATGCATCATAGGCAAACTCTACAATGAGTTATGTCTCCATCCGCTTTTATTATTTTGAGACACGACTTTGATATGTCAAAGAACTTATGATTCCTCCCTTCCTCAGTCTCCTGACTAGCTAGGAAAACAGGCATACATTACACACAGTTCCTGTCCATCATTTTATAACCTTGAACTGAGCATACCCAGAAATGTCTCTATTTGTCATCATAATCTTTTGAATATATGCTCTAGACCCTGAATGCAATATGCTGAAACATGTCCACCATCTTTCTTTGAATAAGATTAAAAGGTGCATGCTGAAAAGTGTAAGCCTAAGGACTTCCGGGAGAACATGGTGGATAGATAGCAGCAGCTATGGAGGCTCTCTGAGATAACTCACTTAGAATCCAGGAATGGGGTGGTGTGAGGAGTTCTAAGCAAGGGGAGATATACCCTGGCAACCAAGGAAGGAACTAAGCTAAGAGAAACCAACTGGAACCTCGGTGCTATAACAGGAACAGATAAAATCTCAGCACCAAAGCTGGAAACTGTACCATTGGAAGCCGTGATTGGAATTTCCTGCTACCGCTGCTGCATCCAAATTGGCAGGGCAGGGAGAGAGACGCACGAAAATCGGCGAACGGAGTTGAGAATGGGACTGGTAGGGAGCCCTGCATCGACCTGTGGTGAAGGAGTGGAACAGGGATCCTTCCATAGAGTAGGAGGCTTCAGCAAAGGACATACTGGGACTGGGCAGACTTGCCAGAACAGGACTCTGCAGTGACATTAGCCGCATATTCCCCTCTCAAGTGGGATTGGTGGGGAGTGCCTGGCCTGGGTGTTGCTGCTGATTAAGACACAGTAGGCTATCCCAAACCAGGTCCCAGCGCCTGGAGGTGCACTTTAGTAGTGAAGCCTTCGGTAGGTTGACCTGAAGGGGCGGGCCCAGCAGAAGCTGCCCAGGTCTGTGTCTCCCTAGTACACTGCAGTGGGAGGGAACACCTAGCTGGTGCAATTCAAACAAACTGTAACAGACAAAGAGAAAAGAAGTGGGCATCCTATGTTCACTTGTATGGAAGGAACAAAAAGTATGGGAAGAGGAAGCAACAAGAAAGGGTCCTCAGTCCCCAATCCTGAGAACACTGATCCAGGAAAGGTGAATGCAAAGGAGAATGAGGAAAGAAAACATGCAATATCAGACATAGCACCAATACACATAAAGTGTTATCTCCAGAGCCTCACAGACGAGTTCAAAAGAGAAGTATTTTACGAAATAACGCAAGATATAAGTAGAATAGTTAGAGAAATGCTAAGCACCGCCCAAGAAAAAACAGATGGTGGAATGGAAGAACAGAAAAAAAGGGGAGAATTGTTTGATGGAGAAATAGAGAAAACATAGACTATGTGAAGCAGGTTCAAAAAGATTACCAGGAAACTAAAAACTCTATCAAAAGCTAGCATAACAGCTTGAAAGAAACTAAGGATAGGTTATCTGAACTAGAGAGCAGATTTGTAATGTGGGAGCATGAAATAAAAAACTTTTTAAAAATAACAAGAAAACAAACAGCAATAATACAAAGGCTAGAAGATGATAAGAGGATCTATAATTTAAGAATTAAGAACATAAAAGAAGAAGTAGGGACACAAACAAATGGACTACAAAAGCTATTCACAGAAATAATCCAAGAGAATTTCCCTAATTTAGCAAAAGGTAAAGATACTCAGATGTATGAGGCATACAGGACCCCAGTCACCTACAACGCAAACAGAGCTACACCCAGGCATATAATAATCAAAATTCCAGAAATCCAATATAAGAACAGAATATTAAAAGCCATCAGACACAAGAAACAGATCACTTACAAGGGAACACTCATAAGAATTACAGCAGACTTCTCGACACAAACCAAATCATGAAGAGCATGGGGGAAATAATTCAAGCTTTGAAAGATAATAACCTCTAGCCAAGATTGATATATCCTGCACAACTGTACCTAGAAATTGATGGAAAAACAAGGTGCTTCCAGGATAAAGAGGAACTAGGGGAATGTGCAACCACCAATTCAACTCTACAGAGAATACTGCAGGATATTCTAAAAAAGGAAAATACCAAGATTCCAGAAACAGTGGCAGAGAGGCCATAATGAATGGAGCAGAAAGTGAAATGAAGAAGACAAACTGACAACAAATGACAGAAAAAGAGCTCAACAGAAATGAGGCAGAGAAGATTGGATGGTAGTAACAGCTATTTTGGAGAAAACAAGACATTATAATAGCTAGTGCTGATTTAGTATCAACTTGTTTTGAAGTCCCATCAAGCTTTTATTCTTCTGTCTCCATCAGTCTTAACAGGTTGCATCTTATTGGATTTTATTATATGTGATAATATAAGCAAAAAAATTTTATGGACAAGGAGATTATACAGAAACCATTGTTCATTTTCTGATACTTGGTTCTAAATACCCTGTAATACTGTCATTCTCTTGAATGGTTTTACATTGTCTTCATATGTTTGGTGCTACAGTATACAAAGTTATACTCAAAGATTTCAAGGAAAGAAGCACTATGGTAACTACTTTCATGTCAGGATATCTTGTGGTGAAACACTATTTTGCTTAAATGGATATGCTTTGACCTGCACTGGTTTGTTGTTATGCCCTCTTTTATCTCAATCTCCTTTTTTTAATTATTTACTTTTTTATTTTTATCACTTTATTTATTAATATTAAGAAGAAAAGGTAAAACAAATTTTCACAACAAAATAATGAAAAAGTAACAATTGTTAATAAATTACACAACATTATCTTTAGTCACTCAAGTACAAAATATGGGCATAAAAATTACTTCAATCAATATTAGCACAAACTTTCCTATTCAGTGAACTAAGTGACACTAATGGTATAACTAACTTGCACTTTTTTTCTTTTCCCTTCTATCCTTTCTCTTTTCTCCTATCTTAGTTTCTTTTTTTTATTAAATAGTTTCCTTCCATTTCACAGTGACTATTGTATATTTTGAACCTTACGGTTTCACACATGTCACTGTGGTGTGATGTTTTTCAATCAGTCTGGGAAGATACACAAAAGGGGAATACCTGGGTTGAATGGGACCTCTAATCCTAATTTTTTGAGGAATCTCCACACTGATTTCCACAGTGTTTATACTAATCTACTCTCTAACCAACAGTTGTAAAGGGTTTCTTTTTCCCTACAGAACCAGGAGCATTTTTTATTAGTTGATATTTTTTTAAATTAAATGATTTTTTAATGAATAAGGGAGAGGATGAGATAAAAGGGGGCATAACAACATAACAATACAGGTTAAAGCATAACACTTTCAGCAATCTAGTGCTTCACCACCAAATAACCTGACTTAATAGTAGTTACCATAGAGTCTTTTTCTTTGAAATATTTGAATATAACTTCATATGCTGTAGCATCAAATATATCAAGACTGTGTAACACCATTCAAGTGGATGAAAGCATTGTAGAGTATTTAGAACCAGCTAACAGAAAAAAAAAATGATCAATGGTTTCAATATTATCTCTTTGCCTATAGCAATTTTGTTTATACTACCACATACGATAAAGTCCACCAAGTTACAACATAATAAAATCAATGGAGACAGAAGAACCATAGTTTGGTACGGCTTTAAGACAAGATGTTATTAAATCAGCACTAGCTGTTATTATGTCTTATTTTCTTCAAAGTGGCTGTTCATTGCATCATCGGCCATGATATCAAACAGTCCAGAATAAAGCCATTCCAAGTAATGAGTGAGAATTTTATAAGGCTTCAAGGCCATATAATGGAGAATCATGGTTATTGCATACTTTTATATATTTGATTCATTTCCTACACTAGGGAATCTATTTGGAGTTCACAGATGTGAGTTTGATTTAGTTCACTTATGAGTATGGTTTCAAGCTGTGCCCATTTATTGATAAATACCTCAATGTGATCCTTCTTTATAGCTGAGTAGTACTCCATTATGTAGAAGTACCACAGTTTTTTTATCCATTCCTCGGTTGATGGACATTTGGGTTGTTTCCATGATCTAGCAATTACAAATTGCACTGCTATAAACATAGGTGCGCATATATCACTTTGGTATGATGCTTTCAGTTCTTCTGGGAAGATGCCTAGTAGTGGAATAGCGGGAACACATGGGACTTCCAATCCCAGCTTTTTGAGAAATCTCCAGACTGACCTCCACAAAGGTTGTACCAATCTACACTCCCACCAACAGTGTAGGAGAGTTCCTTTTTCCCCACAGCCTCTCCAGCATTTGTTGTTGTTGGTTTTCTTGTATTTTTATCTTTTTAATTAAGGAAAAAATAAATGAAAAATAGCAGTATACATTATAGTAACCCACTTTGATTTTCTATTAACTTGATTTGAAACCGTGTATTGCCCTCACCATCTTGTTTTGAGTGATTTTCCCCTATTCTGCTTTGCTTGATAGTACCAAGTTCGAAAGTATAGGCAACAACTGTGAAGACAATAAGATTTATTATGACGCCCATTCTGGTTGACTATTACCTTCTTTTAAAGTCCTGTAATGTCTCCAATGTTTTGGTTTTGATCTTCACTGTTTTGCTCAATTTTATTATAACTGTTGATATAAGCAATTCTTTTTAATGTAGCAAGAGGCAGTATGGTAACCATTGTTGATCACCTTGTATTTTGTTTTTACATTATCTATTATGTCCATCCTTTTGATTTGACTGACTCTGTTCTGTTATGTCACATTTGGTTTTACTGTCTTCAAAAAAAAAGTAATAAGAACTGTGGGAATAATAAAACCCAAAATGTGTAATTGTCATTATACAAAAGAAAGGAAAAGAAAGTGCTCTAAAGGATATAACTGCATATATATTTAAGTGTATAAGATAATAACCTTATTACTGAGTTTTGTTGGATCACTGAACAAAATTGTTTGCAGTCTCACTGTTTGAAAGTCCCCTTTATATAGCTTTAATTTTGTAACTTGAACAACTATTCCTAAGATAACAATATGTAATATATTAACTAGTGATTTCCTACTGTTTATTCTTTCTGAAATTCTGTATAACTTGTACCCTTTTTGGTTTTTTTTTCTTCTTAAATAAAATTTTTTTTAAAAGTGTATGCCTGAGCATGCTTAGGAATGTGTCTGCCCCTAAAGCACTTTCCTACAAGAATACATGATGTAGGCTCCCTGAATACAATCTCCATGTGTTTGTTCCTCAGAAAAAGCATTGCTTTGACAATAACTCTAGTAATCCATTTATAGGTAATCTTTTCCACTCTTTGATCTGTCTGTTGTACTTTTTGTTGTTGCACTTTCTCTATGGAACTAATTCTCTTGTTCCTCCACATCTATGCATATGGACACATGTTTAAGTATATTTATACATGTCATTACTAAGGTATGAAGATACCACCAGTTTTAGTTTTCTTTTTTTGGCTGTTATCAATTCTTTTATATAAATGTCTCATTGACCCCTGTATTATATACATTTGAATCTTCTAGTTAAAAATGATCAATACAGCTGGCTCCACGTTTTTCTTTAACATCTTCAAACTGCTCCTATTTGATAACAGTGAAAGGAAAAAGATGTCATGAAGAGAGTGAAAGAGAAATGTGCCAAAGAAAAGCTTCACCAAATTTTTGCAAGATAAAAAGAGGATGGAAGCTAGGAAAAGAAATAAAGCAAGTGCTAGAATAGAGAAAGAGCGAGCAAGAAGCTGAAGCAGGGGAGAGTTGGAAATGTCAAGGTAACAAAATTGAAAAGCTTATCTGCAGAGTACCTTAGTGCAGTCTTCCTGACATGCTTGACTGAATCATCCATCACCAATAGACACTAAAGATCCTTCTCTAATAAAATCCAGTATCTCCATAGGCAGAATTAGAACTTCTGGTGCCAACATCTCAAAGTGAAGTTCTCCCAACATGGAAGCCACGATCTTTGAGGCTAAAGTTCAGTCTCTGACTGTTTCTATTACAAGATTCATTTTACTAGAGAAGCCCTACACACACACACACACACACACACACACACACACACACACAAAGTGTTCTTAGTCAGCCTTTTTGTCAATGTCAGAGACCAAGCAGGAAAGAGGTCCAACGAGAAAATAGAAATGATTCTATTCCTTTCTTAAATAGAACAATGTCCAAAGACGATCAACATTATAAAAAAAAAAAGACACAATTAAAAACAAGAACAACTATCTACAGAAGAAACACCATGTGAGAGAAAAAAAAACTGAGTAGGTAGTGGTCCCCAAATAGGAAAACAATGCTATAAGGAAAGACAGATTGGGAATTGTGTCAGTCAGCTCTGCATTACCACAACAAATACCTGAGATTAGCCAGTTTACAAAAAGAAGAGATTTACCTTTATCACAGTTATGGAGATTCCAGTCCATGATTGTTGATTTGGTTGCTTTTAGGTCTGTGATAAGCCAGTAAACTGTAGGAAGCACATGATAGAGCAAGACTTCATGGTTAGGAAGTCAAAGAGAGAAAAGAAGGGAGTAGGTTTCTGTGGTTCCCTTGCAGGACATGCTCACAATGACCCGAAGAACTCATACTAGGCCCCACATTCTAAAGGTTCCACCAATTTCCTGTGGCAGTATGACCAAGCCTTTACTAATACTGACCTGTGGTGGACTTGCCAGATACATATGATAACATGGATTGAATGATAACATTTGCGACATGTGTAACTGTAAATCAAATAAAATATGCAAAGAATGGTTAGACTATGAATTAAGTCTTTTGCAATAGAGGAAAAAACGGAAAAGAAATTGAACAAAACAAATGTAACAGAAACAAAACAAAACAAAGTGGTTGAACACTTGAGATAAACAATAATTTTGGGAAGTTCAACTTTAATAATAAAAGGACTAGAAAATTGGGTATATGGTGACAGAGGGGGAGAAATTTTTAAAAAAAGAATAGAAAACATTTACTCAAAGATCAGAAATGATTTTTTCCAAAAAATCTATTAGATTGTTAGAAAATAATGAAGGAAGACTCATGTGTAAATATAGTCTTTAAATCCTTTTTGTCAGAACCCAAAAGGAAAGAGAAAATTACTAAACATTTTTGGACAGACAAAATAGATGCTCTACAAAAGATAGTCAAGCCAGCATTAACTTTCATAGCCAACACTTAATGGTAGAAAAAATGAACAATGCATTCAAAATTATCATGGGTAATGATTTTGACCTAACGTTCTCACACAATTAGATTACAATAGTAAATAATCATATTTTAGGCACATTAGAATTCATAATTTGTGTTCCATGTACCCTTTTTAAGGAAGCTATTTGAGATAAAATACAGCAAAATGAGTATAGATATGAATTGTTCTTAGTTGAATTATGTCCCCTCAAAAGATATTGATGTCCTAACCCCCACTACCTATGAATGCTATTTTATTTTGAAGAAGGTCTTTGCAAAATTTCAGTTAAGATCAGATAGGGGAGAGTGAATTCAATATGACAGTGTCTTAATTAAAAATAAGAACTTGAACTTGGAGACATGCATAAAAAGAGAGAAGATGATGTAAAGGCAAAGGGAGATCACTATCTGTAAATAATAAAAGGTAGACACCTTGATCTTACTTTAATCTTCAGAATTGTGAGATGATAGTGCTTTGTTATGGCCACTTGGGGGAATTAATACATCAAGAAAATTATTTCTGAAACAAGAAATGATGGAAATTCCTAATAGGCCTTGGGAAAATAATACTAAAATGACAGTTAACTCTTATAATCTGAGGTAATCATTCTAGCTTGGGTGTGAAATCAGAAAGCTCAGAGAAAGGAAAGACCAAGTGAACCCAAAAAACAAAATCTAGCCTAAGAGGCTAGGTAATGTTATGACTTTGAGAAGAAAGGATATATTTTTTTCCATTTAGCATTGCCACTAAAAATAGAAAACAAAAACAAAACAACCTGCTTGTTGTTATTAAAATCATGCTTCCAATAATAAAGGAAAGCAAGGGATGTAATGCATGCTTTTTCAACACTTGATGGTGCGCTATGAAACAGAAACCTATTGACTGTTGAGGAAAACACAGTAAATAACACAAGGTAAACACTGTCAAATCTAACAATAAAAAGCTAAAAAATAGGTAGCTCAGAAGGTCAAAGTACAAGGTGGTGAGAGGCAAAGAGGGTAGAGTTACTAATGGTCTCATGTAATACAGTGAGTAGTCCCAAGAAGTTGTCTAAATTATGTATTAGTTATGTTATGTGTTGGTACTCTTCATGATTATTAATGTGAGAATTTAAATCATGAATACAGAAATGGATACAACCTCACTCAACTTGCTGATTGACATTTATGAAAAACCTACATTTAGAAGGTTTGATGGTGAGAAACTATATGCCTTCTCCTCAATATTAGCAACAAGGCAACTATGCTCATTCCCAGGTTTTCTATTGAACACCTACTGGAAACCTCAGCAGTTGCAAGAAGATAAGAACAAGAAGTAAAAATTATATAGTTTGCAAGGAAAAAAACTAGCTTCTTTAATAGCTGACATGTTTGTCTACCTATAAAATTTCTTCTAAAACCAACACTAATAAAATCTCTAGAACTACTAAGGATAGTGAGTTTGCAGTATAGAAGGTTAATACAGAAAAGTAAATTTCTTTCTACTATATTAGCAATGAACAATTGGAATTTAAAATCAAGAACATGAGTCTATTTGGAGTAGCATACCATAAGAAAGAAAAATAGAAATTCTTCAGATATAAATCTAGCAAAATACACAAATCTATAAGTGGAAAATACAAAAACACTAATGAAAAGGATGAAAGTGAAATTAAATAAACATAGAAATATTCCATGATACTGGCTAGGAAAGGTTGTTGTCAAGATATTAGTTCTTCCCAACTTGAGATTCAATGCAATCTCAGAATCACTGTGAAGCATTTTGCACATGTCAACAAACTGATCGAAAGCTTACATGCAGTGGCAACAGACTCATTACAGCTAACACACTATGGAAAAAGAACGGTGTTGGAGTGCTAATAGTACCTGACTTCAAGACTTACCATTAGGCTTCCCATACAGGTGAACAATAGTTAAAAACAGTGTGTTATTTACAAAAGAATGGAAAATAGATCGAAGAACAGAGTAGAGATCCAGAAATAAACCCAAATATAGTCAACAGATAGTGCAATAGCAATTGACAAGAAAAGGAGAGAAAAGGACAGGAAAGAAAGAGAAAAAAGTCTAGATATACCTTTCACGTATGAAAAGGCTTTCAACCACCTAATTTCAATTATATGACATTCTAAAAAAACAAAGGAGTCATAAAAAGGGAGTCATAAAAAGATCAGTGGTTGTAAGAGGTTTGGAGAGAGGCAAGAAGGGAAGAATGAAAAATGGAGCAGGAGATGTTTAGGGCAGTGCAGCCAGTGTGGAAGTAATCTAATGATACATTTCATTACACAGTTGTCAAAACTCACAGAATGTACAACACAAAAATTCTAATATAAACTATGGACTTTAGTTAGTAATGTAGTGCAGCAGTATTAGTTCATTGTGATGGCTTAAAAACAGTTTGTCCTTCCAAATTAATTTAGTAGTTTAACACCCAAAATCATGTTAATAGTATTAAGAAGGAAGGCACTCAATCCCAGTATGGTGGTATTTAGAGGTAGGGCATTTAGGGAGTGAGTACACAAATTATGTCATTAGGATTAAATCCGCCTAATTAAATCTTGGCGCTTCTATAAGTAGAGGGAGAGAGAACACACACAAAGATACATATGTATTCCTGCCATGATATGATAAAACCAAAAGGGATCCCTCTTCAGAATCTGCATGTTTTTTGAACTTGTACCCTCCAAAACTATAAATCAAAAGAGATTTTTTATAAATTAGTTTGGAGTATTTTGTTGTAATAACACAAAGCTGACTAATAAACTCATCATTTCTAGCAAACCACACTCATGCAAAATGTTAGTAATAGGAACTGTAAGGTGAGTTATATGGAGGATATATAGATGCATGATTTTTCCACTCAGTTGTTCTGCAAGCTTAAAATTTCTCAAACAATAAAATTTAATACTTTGTAAAACATATAAAAGCTATTTCATGTAGTTTGATTTCATAATTGCATAATATCTGAAATATTTGAGAAAAAGAGATCTTACTTACAGAAGGAAGATCTAATACGTAAAATATTGATACTAAACCTATTTTTGTAGTTTGGTAGCTGTGATATCTTCCTGAATTTATTATCTTGTCTTTCTTTCACTTTGGTTTTCATAATTGATTTCAGAATAGAATAGATGGGTTTGATTAAGTGATCAGCATAGTTTAGGTGAAATGAGTGATACTTCTTTGACAACACAATTAAATAACTATGATATTTTTATTTGTTCCTTTGTTCTAAATAGGTTCACATTTTTCTGTTGATATTTTACATAAAGAACTCTGTTCTCTGAGGCAACTAAAAGTAATTTACACTGGCTTCTCTAATTCTATGAATGAATACAGGAGGAACAAAAAGTCAAATCAGACTTACCCTTATTTAAAAATGCAATAATTAAGCTCTGGGACACCAACAGAATTCTAGTACTTTCTATTCTTCTACCCATTCATTTACATACTGTCTTTGAATGTTGAACTGTAATTGCACATCAAGTTCTAGAGAGGATATGTCTTTATTCAATATATTACAGTCTAGAGAGAATCTAGTCAATTGATCTGCAATTATGATGAAGTATAATTGGTATTTTGATATGGAAAGAACTGTTATACACTATGAAGTTTGGCATTTTAAGAATTTTGTTAAGTGCCCTAGTCAGGCTGGTGGAGTAATACAGAATGAAGCCAGGAAGCTTGGGTCATAGATAATATTTGCTTTTTCCTGAAGAATTTTTTAAAGTAGGACCAGATTCCTTGTATATTTTAGAAAAAATTCTCTTAATGTGTTTTCTTTTTCTTGATGACGATAGAAACAGTTCTACAAATGCTTAGACTAACCTCATAGAGCCTAGGAGTGAATATCCTTCTTCCCTCCTGGTTGAAATCTTATCTATGTAAAACTTCTAGGCACTTATGGATGAGCAACATGGAAATATGGGGACAAATTAATGCCTAGTGGGACAATCCTTGATCACTTGGGAGTAGGAGATGATGAATGGACACCAAGAAAAATGAGTTAAAAGAAGGCCTAAGTTTAAACTCCAAAGAACATCACCTCTTAGAAAAAGATTAGAAAGATGCAAGGAAAGGCCAGAGATATCAAGAGAAAATTATAAAAATGATGTCACAGGAAGCAGAACAAGAAAGCTTTGCTTGGATCAAAAATAGTCACCTCTGTCATATTCTGTAGGAAGTTCATATAGACTTAGGCATAGAAAGCATCCTTTATAAATAGAAATATAAGGATATTAGTGACAAGATCAATGTCATTGAAGTCATGGAACAGTAGTCTTATATTGGACATGTAAAGAAAGATTAGGAGATAAGGTAGTAAAGAAAATATATTAGTTTTTTATTATTACAAATTTGGTGTTTTATGCAACACATATTTATTTATTATATAGTT
Source organism: Cavia porcellus (assembly GCF_034190915.1). Taxonomy (NCBI): domain Eukaryota; kingdom Metazoa; phylum Chordata; class Mammalia; order Rodentia; family Caviidae; genus Cavia; species Cavia porcellus. Next base: position 44,357,336 of record NW_026947493.1, read on the forward strand.
CTGAAAGTTATTTATCATATAGTTCTGAAAGTTAGAAGTCCATTGTGGGTTTAATGGGTTAAAATAAACAGTTCACAGGGCTGAATTTCTCCTAGGGTTTCTAAGTAACAGATCCTTTACCTTTTGCAGCTCCGATAGCCTGCCTAGGAACCTTGATTTATGGGCCCCTTCCTTCTTTTTCAAATCTGTTATTTATGAAATGTATGTTATACTCCTTTAAGCACTACAGTTCTAAAATCCTTATAGTCATCATAGGATAGAATTAATTAATGGTCCAGAACCCACTCTCCTTGTTATGACTAAATAGCCAACAAAATCAAGCTCAAATAATTGAGGGATTAAACACGAATTATAAACTAAATTAAGACATATTCTCCAAACTACTTTTCTTAAGACTCTTAAATGTGTGTTATTATATTTTCAATGTATTTGTAATATTTTTCTATATCAATATAATGTAGGATTGTCCATAGCAGGCCAGAACAATAAAGAAAATGACAGAGTCAGTTTTATTTGTGGATAAAAAAGTTTGACTCATAGTTCTCTAACAAAGTGGTCATGGAAACTTTTGAGCTAAATCTTCTACTTATCTTCAGCATAAAGTTTTACCAACAATTACTCTTTTGGGGAAATAATAATATTGAAATGGTAAAGAGGTTAAAATGACCTTTCACTCTGTAATATGTCCAGGAAGTGGGTTTTTTGTTTTTGTTTTTGTTTTTTGTTTTGTTTTGTTTTTGTGGTTGTTGTTAGTTTGTTTGTTTGTTTGTTTGTTTTGTAAAAAGGCAGCCTTGGATTTTTCAGGCTTTTAATCTAGTAGTTGTCCTCCCCTGGGACTGACCAAATGAAGCCTACTGTGCACTGAACTGTGGCTCTTTGAACTTGTGATAATAGATTCTAACCACACCAAATTCATGCATATGAAATATATTTAATGGGTGAGCTAGTTTAGTACTCAGCCATTTCACTCTATCTTCTTTCTTCCATCTCTTTTTTTATTGAAAGCTTCAACCTCATTAGTATTTCAGAAAAAAACTGGATCTTGTCCATCATTTTGGATTTTGCTTTTCTTTTTCTGGCAGGCAGAACCTAACTTTTCAATAGAGGAAGTGGGAAGGGTACAACACATTCAGAGTTTATGAAAGACCTTATTTATCATTAAAGTGAAAGTTTCCAGATATTCTAGCCCTGTTTTCTTATGCTCTTATGCTCTTATGCTCTTATGGTCTTTGATGAGGAATTAAAAATTTTAGCCAGGGCCACAGAAACACTGAGAGGTGTCTGGCAACAAATGTTACATGGTGTCCTGGAGTTGTTAATTAATTACAAATGATATTGAGGAGTAGACTGAGGAGCTGAAGAGTTGTCACAAATAATAAATATCAATAGTATTGACACAGGTATTTCAGAGAAATTAAAATAAATATTTTCTGACAGCTTTCATTTATCTTTTTTTTTTTTTTTTACAAAGTATTCATGGTGGTTTGTTATTTGAGATCTGGCCTAGATCTCGAATCTCCCAAATGTATGATGAAGCCTTAAATAAATGAGATAAGCAGTATGATTTTAGGGCTCCAGGAAGATCAAACCCCTCTGCAAAGTTTGATGACTCTGATGGCTAAGACAGGAAATGCTTCTGAATTTATTTGGGGGTTACAGAGGAAAATGCAGGAAATTGAACAGACCTTGGGAGTGTTTTAAGGACTTTGCAAGTAACAAATTATGTTAACAAGGAGAAGTATGTCAGGAGAAGATCTCCATGTTGCATTTTAATACAGGGGTGAAATACCTGCAGCTACAATCTTTATTTAGTTAATTGGTGTTGGAGCCAAGTGTCCTCAGTTATTATCTTATCTTGCCCCTACGTTTCATGCAGCAGCCCTGCAAGGGTTTTCAATTACCAGTTTCAATGGCTCCCAACATATTCCTCCCTTTTGTTTAGTTGTTGCATGGGAATGGGTAGTCAGTTGAAGCTTGGAGAAGCTGTGTTGGAAAAAAATCTCATAATTTAAACCCTGTACAGTCCATCAATCTATAACAATAATCAGTTACCAATATAGCCAGCAGTTGTCAGAAGGTGTTAGTGATTTGAGCCCTTTTTGCAGCTAACATTTTACTATACTATTGCATTATACCTTTTGAAATTATACTTTTCTATAGGAAGTTCAAGACCAAGTTAAGATGAGATCTGTATTAAATACAATTTTTTTTTTGTTGTTATCTATCAAGGTCAGTTATGTCTCCTCAGGAATTGCCTTGGAACCATGAATAACACCTCTTGGTTCTACAGTAAATGTCAGCCATCGGAATGAATCGCAGCCATTGCTTGACCAAGTTGATTTCCATGAAAGCTTGGAAGACTTTTTTCTCTTGGTGACTCTCCTTAGGCACACCATTCATTAAAGATTGTTTTCCTCTGTGGTCCATAATCTTCTTGATCAGAAGACCAGGGACCCACTATCCATGGATGATGCAAGCCGAGGTTCTTTTATGTCCTGGGTCCTTACTGACCTTGAAGGGCTGGAGCCAAAATATTGGCTATGTTCTTAGCTCATCTGTCTCTCTAATTTTTGGTCTCTAAACCTCTGTTTTTGAACATCCAGAATAAAATATTAATAACAATACAGTGTATTAGAGGCAGTACGGTTAACATTACTATCTTAGCTAAATGTAAAAACCCTTAGAACATTAAATGAAACTTGTTTTCTATTATCCATGGATATTTTAACTTTTGAATACATAAAGTGTTAACAGTTACATATATTACACAAAAAATCAAAACCATATGTAACATTATAGCATGACAGTCATGACATTTTGATAACAATCTAAATTTCTGTTTTGACATAAAATACCCCTTTTAGCCATTCATCCCTATATAATACATAAAAACTTTTATCTAACTTATTGACCATTAGTGGAATGTGAATCCCATAAGTTTTTGGTACCAGCAGAGGTCTGAATATGAATCAGAAGTCTATTACCTTAAATAATCCCCATTTTACAATTTGGAAAACTAGTATATCTGGAAGCATGAGTACATTAATACACCATGAAGTTAACAATCATTTGTCATAGTCACATGAAACCTTTGTATAGGCATCTTTATTGTATTATCTCTTTTGATGATGACCAGTGTGAACATGTTACAATAATATATTTTGTAACTTTAGTTGAGGTGTCTCCCATAAGGCTATAGAGATCACTGGGTCCTCCAATCAATAAACAAGAGCTGGTTAAAAATGTTACCAGGCAGCTGCTTTCTTATTTATCAATCAGAGTCCTGTCCAATAATCCTAACCCCAAGGGATTTTTGTTTACTTATCTTCATAAAATATATATATTTTAATTTTTCGATAACTGATAAAAAATCATAACATTTAACCCATTAAGTTTTTAAGCAATGAGACTCTCAAGGCCATAATACCAACAATATATATTACATTTATATATCCAGCCTTTGGGTCATTTGGACCATCTGGCCACCCACCTGGCATTTGGACCAAGTAGAAGCGTGTTTTACAGTTTTATAACCCAAATAAACTTTTGATCAAATGATCCATAAATGTAATATAAAAAGATAAAAAATTGTTGAGTTCAAAAATAAAAGAACAGTTGTTTACAGAGCAGAAAAATAGATATACATGGACAGATGATCTGATAGATGATCTGTATAGATTCAAACAAGCACACAGTTTGTCTGGGTTTGTAAAGAACTCTCTAAATGGGGCTAGGGATTTAGCTCAGTGGCATAAGTGCCTACCTTACAAGCCGGCAGTTGTGAGTTCAATCCCTGGTACTGATAAAAGGGAAAAAGACAAAAAAAAAAAAAAAAAAAAAAGAAAAAAAGAAAAAGAAAAAGAACTCTCTAAATTTCTGAGGGGTTATTTATTATACCCCTTTGCTGAACTAGCTCACTTCCTACATTCCATGTTTTGGGGGTTGAAGTATCTGTTCACCTCCAGTACCCCATCCCCTCAGGCCGTTTCTCAGGTGCTCCATGCCAACTGGACACTCCTGTATGGGCACTTGTGTTTTTGACTCCATGTGTGTGAAAGATCACTAACTCTTTTGATTCCCAACAACTGCTTACAAACAGACTGGACAAACACAAACAGATACACAGACAGACTGACAAACATCTTACAACTCAGCGTGTACTCAAATATATTTTTAGCCAAATTGAATTACAATAATTTTTTACAAATTTAGAATTTATAACTATAAACTAACTAGTCAGATTTGTTATAGGTCAATTAGCAGAGATCTTGTGTAAAAGGATTTAGTAAAGACAAAATTTTATCTATAATTGACATATATTTTCATATTTTATGTTAAGAATACTGGTAACTTGTGTGCACCTTTCTTTCATTAAACTTTCAGTTTGATTGTCTTTACATACTCATTACCTATTTAGACCTTTGGTTTTGTTTTTGGTTACCTGGGCATCCTTGGTCAATTAAGGCTGGTTTTAGTTTCTTTTTCTGTCAGTTGTGTAGTTTCTGAGGCATCAATATTATAGGACTGAATAGCAAATTCTGGAGAGGTAGAATCAACTCCTTATCTGGGTTTGGTTCCATGATACAGTTGGATATCACGTGTTCTGGCACCCAGGTATGCCATTTAGCATTTCCTGGAAAAACACAAGCATATCCCTGACCCCACATTAGCACTGGACTGGGTCCTTTTATTGTCCAGTATGAAGCTCTTTCCAACAGACTATGTTTTTAGCCTTTATTTGATTGCATTATCATTCTCCTATGGTAGTTTCATCTTTATTAGAATTTTTAAATGCTTAAAAAGTATATATTGCTAAGTGAAATCCATTATGAGGTGAACTCTGTTTTCTGAACTTTAAATTGTGAGCACAGTTAGCTATATTTAGATCTGAAGATTGTAAGGAATTTTGTGGTAAAATATAGAGGAAAGAAGAAAACTGCATTTTGTATTTATGCACCTTGGGCTCTCTTGCTGTGGCAATACACAGATTGTGCTCTTGCTCTGACCTGGAGACCCCATTATTGTTGGGGATCCAAGCACTGGTACAGTGTAAACTTTTAATGCATAAGGCACTTGCACAGGTGCTGTGAGAAAACCAAGGTGGCTCAGGCACGCCAGAGTCATGTCCTGCCTCTCAGAACCTCATCTTCCCTTTCTGGCTCTGGCTCAGGTTACAGCATTGCTGGTGGGGGGCCAGTCACTGAGAGGTTTGGCAGGCCCTAGTGGAGTTGGCTTTTCAGCATACAGGAGTCAGGGCTGCAAACCTTAACTCCACAGTGTAGGTCCCGCCTCTCTAAGCCAGGCCAGGCCCAGGGAAAGTTCTCTGTGCTTATACCATTTATATGTACTTTTAAAGGCAAAAGTCTGGAATGGTTTTAGGTGCCGATGGCTAGAAACCAAATCTTGAGATGTCTCTCTCACCCACTGAAGGAAGTCTCCTCCATATTCTTGTGGCTACTATTCTAAATTGATCATAAATTGGTAACTCAAAAGCAAGTCAATTGCATGTGGCAGCAAAGGCACTCTTTGTATCCTTCCAGGTTAAATCAATTTAGCACTTTTACTAGGGTGAGAAACATTACTCACACCTGTAAATCTATAGTTGTCACATGCAGAGGCCATGGCATAGGCCGATGGTGTTAGGCAATAACTCAAGCATTTGTTCCTGTGTCTAAAAGCCCTTTAAATGCTTTTTCATTATCAATTCTATCTCTGCGTGATCCTGCTTAATCTGAACTCAGTAAGTATCAGAAGAACCAAAATTTTTAGGTGCCCTTTTCTTTATTTATAGATTTTCTAAATTTCTAAATTTCTAAATTTTGTCAAGGGAAGAATAACCAATTGAGCAACCAATCTCTGGGGAGATTCAGTGTTGTGAGTAGATTGAGCTGTAACCTTGACATCCTCTTGCAACTAAAACAAGCAACATTGTTTCTTTACCTCCCTTGTCTGGGCCAAACTCTAGGCCCAGTGGCAACTCTTGGTTTTCTCCCCTACTCAGGATTTGATTTTAAAATACTACTCCAAGCCAATTTCTTTGTGTCCATCTCAACAAGCCCACAACCATCAAGACATTTCTTAATCAAAATCCACAAAAGAAGCGTAAATATTGAAATCAAGCATACAACAAATAGTTCCATATACATTCGTGTGATTCTTAAGGATGTATTTGTCTCATGCCTAACAAATGGTAAAATTCATACATTTTTTTTTCCTTTTGGTTTGCGGTAACCCGATTTTCCTTTTGAATTTTCTTAAGCCTATTTGTCTCTTCAGCTTCTCTCAAGCCTATCTGTCTTTCACTACCTAGTAACTTCTTTTCCCCTGTTGCATGCAAATGAGAAGCGTCCCTTGATGTAAGAGAATGAAATTCCTGTCCTACCATGTCTGGTATGAGTTCATGTTCTTTAAAATCGACTAATGAATTTTAGGAACAATAGAGGTTAAGAGTAGAAATATTTATTAAGAGAAGGAAAGCTTCTGTCTGAGAGAGAGACAGAAGAGGTCCCAAGTAGGTTGCCAGAGACACTGTATTTTCTAGGGATTTTTATACAGTAAAACCATAAGGTGAGGTGGGTCTAAGGTGGGAAAACTGGGAACTCACAAGGCAGTCAGGCATGAGGCGGGACAGGACTATGATCAACCAATCAGATTATTGTTCAAGTAGAACTGACCAAATTAGGGACAAATGGCGAAGTGAGTAATGTAGCAAGTAGGAATTCTTACAGATCAGTGACTCTCCCTGTAGGGGACTGGGATGGTGACTCCTGGCTTCTCAAGGTGATCCATACCTGATCCCTAAGGTTTATACTTAAGGATGTGGTTGCATTTGTTTTGCCAGAGGTGTGTGTCTTCTCTAAGGTCACAAAACATTTATTCCCCTATGCTGGCTTCCTTGAGGGTCTAACCCTGTCTGACTGCCTATAATATTTCTAACTAGTTCAGATGCCTCCAACATTCCTTCCTCTGGAGAAGTATTCCGAACTGCTGTGAGGGAGAAATGGATAGTGACTGATCTGGCTTCTTCAGGCTGAAAGGGTTTGTAATTGTTGATTGGCAGTCAGAGATACTCTACAGAGCTTCTAAATTATGGCCCTCAGTAGATACAAAACACATTCATCTTGGGTGGGTGTACAGCTTTAAGTATGAAAGGGACAAAGTCAAAGAAAGAATTAAGTATGCATGGGCCAAATACTAGACTCAACAGGATTATTATGAGTGCAATTAACAATTTTTTTTTTTTTTTTAAACCAAGAGGAGCTGGTAATGGCTTCCCATTAGGAGGATAAAGACAAGGCCCAGGAAATTTTAGAATCTGACATGCCATTGATTTGTCATCTAATATCTTGAAGAGTTAAGTGAGATTTAGCAAAAGTCTTTATAATTGTATAAATACCTCCTGTGCTGTTAGAATGTCTAATGCCATCTGATTTGAGGATGGCCTGTTTTATTAATTTTATCTTTTTATTTATGAGAGATATCAGCTTCAATGTCATTTAAGGTCTGTTGAGTACAGTTAATTAAGGCCTCAATATGCATTATATAACTTTTTTCTGGATGAGATCTAGTGGATCCCAGTGAAAGAAATCTAACATATTTGTTATTGGTTTCATCTGTATGATGCCATGGGGTTTGGCATCTTCTACACAAGAACAAATTTTAGTCAAAGCATGTATAATCAAAGAATATATACAAGGACATATATGATCAAATCATTAGCATTATAATTGACAAGAAGGTTTAAAAATGTTTCTAAGTTAGAGCAATTGTAACCCATTGACTCTTAGGACCTTTTATTGGTGGAGTTTGACATTTTGTCATAAATCCCTCTAGCTTTAGTTAAAGTTATCTCTAAATTATTGAAAATGTGATCATTTTCACAGGTGAAACTCTCTTAAGTTTTTATTTATGAACAACAATATGTACTGTATTTGTAAAAATCAGTCTCAACATCATTTTGATTAGTTGGCAACCTGGATATATATTACAGCATTTAAACAGGACAAAATGTTTCCAAGATTGGAGTCAGGCTTTTAGGCATAACTAAAAGGAATGAGTGAAGAGAAAGTTACCCCACTTACAGTTTAACCAACCTATATTTTGGTGACTGTATTGAGGTACAGTGCCTGGAAAGAAGACCAGAGTTGAGAAGGACAAAGAAACATGTGCCAATGTCCAGTAATCAGCTGGTTCTTCTTACCTCTTGTCATAATTACTCAGAGCTCCTCCTTGGAGATGACAGGCAGAATGGCAGTCTGGCCAGAGGGAGGAGAGTAGTGCCCCACGGCCCTTCAGTTCTGCTGGACCAGCTGATAGGTTGTTTCTGAACTCTGGGCCTTGGCCTCAGAGGGCAGTGTGACCTCCAGTGGTCATTTTGCAGTTAGGGCATGGCTTAGGGTACCTCTTAAGGCAGTCACTCTTCAAGTGGCCTGGCTTGTGGCAGTGATAACAGGTTAGTGTAGTCTTCATGTTCTTTTTAGAGTCCCAAGAATCAGACTTAAGGTATGTTTTTAAGGCCACAATAAAGGGAGCCATTTTTTTGTCTCTTTGTTTTCTCCCTTTGGTTTTCTCCCAGTCCTGATTATAGAATACTAAGGAAGCAGTTTTTACTAAAGAATCAAAAGAACTATCTGGATCATAGGTTATCTTTTGTAGCTTTTTTTCTAATGTCTGCAGTTGACTGGGTTACAAACATGTCTTTAAGGAAAATCTGTCCCTCTATTGAATCAGGATCTATGGACATATGTTTTATTAGTGCCTCTGACAAGCAATCTAAGAAGTCAGAGGGGTATTTCCTTTCTCCTGAGAAACAGCTGACAATTTAAAATAACTAGAAAGCTTAGTTTTTGTCCTTCTTAGACTTTGGAGAATACACACTTGAAAATGTCTCCCGTTCCAATTTCCTCTATTGTTGTCTGGCCACTGGGGGTCTTGGGCCCAGTAGGAACTGGTAGTGCTCCCAGCTGTCTATCTTCTGGCCTTTTCAAGTTAACAATATGGTATTCATCTCCGAAGATAATAGCAGCTTGTAATGCTGTTTGTCTCTCACTAGACGTCAATGTTTGATTTAAGAGTAACAATACATCTTTTCAGCCTAGCTTATATCTCTGAGTAAATCTTCTAGAGACACATATGTATTTATCAAGATCATCTGAAAGTTTTTCTAGTTCTAGTTTAATTTGCTTTAAATCACCGAGAGAAAGAGACTTATGAATGGGAGTGCTCTCATAAGGATTATAATTATACCTGGAGCATAGATAAGAATTATTTATCTCTTCATACAAAGAAAGACTGAACATACAGCAATTCTAACCATTTTTTCTTTTTTTACAGTAAGACTTTAGTTGTAAAAGAACATCATAATTAATACATACTTCCCTCTGTATTCCATTTTGACTCTAGGGGGTATGTAGGACATGCACACGTGCAGAGAAATACAAATTGGCTCTTTTTTAACATGGAAAGGTTGAATATCTTCCAGTGCTGAAGAATGCATTCCAGCGAAGTAAGAGGCTTTGGCACTAAGCTTCAGTGTTTGCAATGTAAAAGCAATATTTAAGGCTATGAAACCTTTTTTGAACCAGGAATTGAACTCAGAAACTTCCTCTGAGCTGTGTCTCTGGCCCTGTAGTGCAAGAGACTTTGATATCAAGTTATCTGACTATGCAAAAAGTAGATAACTAAGGCTTCCTTTATTATTCCTATTTCTTAAATGTCCTCAAGGCGTGCCTTGGTTTGATTCTGCTCCAGGGCAGGATGCCCTCTAGAGAGAGTAGAAGATAGATTCAGTCAGCCTATCCACCCTTGAAATGGTGCATAACTTTATCTTCCCAGATAGGTCATGAGCTTTGTTTCCATAAGGAATGGTTAAAAAAGGAAGTATAACTTTATAATAAATTATTGCTTTTTGTTTATTGTAAAAAAAAAGATGGACTAAAGCATTTCTCTGTTCTGTGAAGGAGATTTTGTGGGAAATAGAGACAGCAAATAAACTTGAAAAAATCCACTCTAGGCCCTTGGGCAAAGTCTGCAAGGTATTTGAGTCTTCTAATTACCTGGCAATCTTTTCTAGTGGAGGGGCATGGCTATGCTTTATTTAAATTTCTAGATCTTTGAAGCTCACAGGTTAAACTTATTATCATCAAGCAATACACATTTTACCAGTCTTCTAGGCACACAGAAAAGGACTATTTACTCTTAATTAACATATGTAAGGCACAAATGTAAATCCTTGCCCTATTAGCTACTGTGGAATGTAAACAATTGTTGCAAACTACTTCAGTTTAATCTCTGAAGAGAGGGGGAGTCTAAGTAATCTAAAAATCTACTGAAAGATTTAGTAAGAGTTTCTATTCTACTAGCAGAGAAATAAAAAATGATAGGTAAGTGGAGATTTTAAGTGGTCAGGAGCAAATGTCCACTAAGGAACTTTTGGGTGTCACCTAAGACTTGCCCTGGCCAGGAACCCTCAGTTGTTCTCAGTTTCCATTCATCCAAATAACCAAAAGTCAGTCTCCAGAAAGGAATCTAGCTGTCTAGTCAACATTACATTGATTCCATTGGCCATTGGCTTCAACGGGGATTTACCAAACAGATACTGGGGAAAACTGTCCTCTGCTTTTAAGGGTGGCCACTGCTATAGAAGCAATTAATCAGCTGGTAGAGTAACCAGGTTTCACCAAAGTTCTAAAAGGGATAGTAAAAACCTGAGCAATATCACTACCTAGTGCTCTGTAAATGTACAATAAAGGTTTTAAAGTCCACATGAAAGATTGGAGAGCCTCCTTAGTCTAAAGTGTGTTTAGGTCTTATATGTGTGCTGCTTTTGGGAATAACTCCTTCCATTGTCACATGGAAGTTGACTCTCTCCACTGTGTCTCAGGTTTGATTTCTGGAAGAGATCGTGGCCCAGAACGTTAGGTTGGGACATGGTTTTTAAGTATGTTCTCCTGGTTGGGCACAAGTCCAATGTCTCTGATCCAGAGATAGGATATATGTCCCTTATCTAAGATGACTTCCCTGTCTTTGGCATTAACAAATGCTCATTTTTCTATGGGCTTAACTTAGAAGGAAAAGGTTGGAACAATCTAGAGTTCTTTCTGATTTTACACGCCTCTATAAGGAAAGTACAAAATTGGGAAATAAGTAGAAGTAAAGTCAAAGAAAGGAAACTGAAGGAGAACAGGGCTGACATTTCCTTAAAGTATAGCGGAGGATCAAAGCCAGTCTGTCTCAGTGAAACCTGGCCTCCCAGTCTTGGAGACCTGGCACCAGTCTAGTGCTGCTTAAATGGTGGAAGGAGTCCCAGTTTTACTGTAGGCATATATATTTTCTAAGTCTGAGCTAGACTGCATTTAAGAAGATTCATTTTACAGCAGTTTACATTAAAGTCTGCTGGAGTATTCTAATATTATTCTGTGCTATTACCTAAAATACAGCCAAGCAAGGAGTACTAATAAATTTAGCAGCTAATTTAAATGCAACATGTAGAAAAACAAAATAATAAAAATGTTCCATTAAAGAAATATCATGAACTTATAACTCCCATTTTTATACCTAGGTTTATCATTATTTTAAGAGACAAAGCAATTAAAAACAATGGGCAAATAGCAAGCAAATATCACTAATAATTATAAGCAACTGACAAAGACAAAGCAAAATTTGAAGCATAAAAATTTGTTACCTAAACAAGTCCCAGTCCAGAGTCTATGAAACAAAAGGCAAACTCTTTCTTACCTCTGTCCAATGATCTTGGTGGAACCTCCAAATGGTATAGGGGAATGAAATCCTGGCCTATCTTATGTCCGGTGTGAGTTCGTGTTCTCTATAATCAAAGAAGGAATTCTAGGAACGATGGAGGTTAAGAAAAGAAATATTTGTTAAGAGAAAGAAAGCTTCTGTCTGAGAAAGAGATAAAAGAGGTCCCAAGTGGGTTGCCAAAGATTCTATAGTCTGTGTCCAAACCAAAAGCTATTGACTGCAAGCTTTGTAATGGACTCGAAAATGAAGGAATCAGATTCCAAGTTGAGAATGTTTCAGAGGAAATAATTTTTTTTGCACTATGTGCCTTTTTATGATTCTTTCCAACTTTTTTTCCAGTTACCAATATCTACAGTGCCTGTCTGAGGAAATCATGTTTTATATTTGGTTACTTCTTTTAACATTCTTGCTAGGTCTTTCTTTGGCATATAAGCCTCTGAGCATTTAAGAAAGCCTTGGAGTGGCCATAAATACCTTTGCTCCTCAGCTGAAAGTTTTTGCTTGTTATTGTTGTTGTTGTTTCTAGGAATCAAACTCAGGACCTTGTGCTTGCCAGGCAGGCAATTGTGCCAGGGAGCTATATCTCCAGCCTTATTTTTACTACCAGATAAAATGGCTTGTCCACAGTGGGAAGACTCACTCTTGTTCTTGCCTGTTTTCTGGCGTTTCTGGTGAGGTTTTTCATCCTGTGAAGACCCCCTCCTTATCCTGATTTTCCATATCCAGACTTTCCACTCTCGGCACACTTGTTCCTTGAGGCTAAAATTCCTAATCCAAGGATTTTAGTTATCTGGATCTGGCCTAGATCTCAATCTCCCAAACAAGTGTAAATGGAAGGCTTAAATAAATGAGATAAATGGTATGATTTTAGGGCTCCAGGAGGATCAAAACCCTCTTCAGAGTTCGGGGACTCTGGTGGCTAAGACAGGGAATACTTCTGTATCACCCATATTTATTTGGGGGGTTATAGTGGAAAATGCAGGAAATTGAACAGAACTTGGGAGTGGTTCAAAGATTTTGCAAGAAACAAATTATGTTAACAAGGAGAAGTATCTTAGAAGATCTCCATGTTGCATTTCACTACAGGCGTGAAATGCCTGCAGCTACAGTCTTTATTTACTTAATTGGAGTTGGAACCAGGTATTCTCCGTTGTTATCTTACCCAGGACATGCAGCAGCCATGCATGCAGCCAGTTTCAATGGCTCCCAACGGTTTGTCTTTTAATAGCATGGCATACACTTTCGATCCTCTGAATAGTAAGCCCTTGGTTCTTAAATGAAGACCTTGTTAAAAGAATTTAGTGTGTAACGGGCTCAATAAACTTGGGGTGGAGCTCAGGGAGGTTCATTTTAGAAAGCTTTCAGGTGATTTTAATACAATCATCCCTGTCCCGCCTTAAGAAATATTTATCAAGAGATCAGAGTTCTATGGTTTTCAGCCTCACCACTGTGCCATTTTCTTAGCTGTCTCTCAGACACGTATGTGGAGCTGAGCCAAATTCTTTGGAGGGGTAAAACCCTACTGATGATTCAAACTGAAGTACAGTGCTCTCAGAAGTGAGATGGCAGGCCTAGAGGATTGTACATAGACTGTTTTGATAAAGGGAAATGCATAAGTAATTTTTTCACTGGAAACAACTGGTAAAACAAAAGTTCTGTTTTATTTATTGTATTTGATGGAAAACTGCTTTATTTTCTTATTTTTCCCCCCACTTGGGAATAGGCAGACCCTGGAGGAAGAAAAGCCTTCATTCCTTGTTGCCTGTAGTGTTTGGAGAGAAGGTTCAGTCATGTTTGAGTTTCCCAGTCATTACTGAATATGTGCTTCTTATGTCTTCCTTTTCTGTTTATCAGGTGCTATTGCTTTTATTCTTTAATGTGTGTTGCCCTTTGTTACTTGGTCACTCCTTGTGAAGCCATGTACATTATTTGTTCTTTGTTCTTGGCTGTATCTAAATAACCATATACAAAAGAGGAAAATCACAACTTTTACATCATTCAAAAGTTGTATTTTTAATGTAAGAAGAAAAGTACAATCCTTTTTTGTTTCATTACACATGATTGTAACAACCATGCTTTGAAACATACCTTATCTAGCAAACCAATAGTTTTCTTGTAAATACTGAAGAAAGAATCTATTATAGCATTCCTGGAACAAGTTAACATGCCACTTTCTTGCATCAAAACTATACATTCAGTTTATTTAAATGTCATTAGTTGTGGACTGTTACAATTTGTTTGAAGTAAAGTATATGTGGATGACATTTACATAAAAACGTACATGGATTACTGTTTTTGTTGAATTTATTGGAAATAATCAGTATTTAGTAAGTCTTGACTTTCTTTACAAGAAAAGGCAATAAGCATTAAATCCAGGAATTCTGTTGTCTGTCCATTTAAAAAATTTAAGACGACCTGTCTACTAGTCTATTTTTTGATTAGCAACCAGTAACACGTTTATGTTTTGAAACCCCTACAGTTCCTAAAACAAAACTGGCACAAATATCCTTGCCTCTCCTTGAATTTACATACCACAAAGATGTTGGAAAAAAGTTACAGCAATGCAAAGATGTCTAAATAGTCCAGTGCCATGGTGATGGTTATTGTTTCTGGAGTTTATTGTATAGACTGGAATGGTCACTTTCGTATTGTATCCTCGTTTATTATGGTAATTGACTTTCGAAGAGCAGACAGGAGGTGTCTTGTGAAAGTCTTGGTTGGAGGGGGGAGGGGTTCGAAAGCAAACCTGTTTTGTGCCTGAATAAAACCAAAGAAATCAATGTGCTTCTTTTCAAAGACAGGAGGGTCAATACTGTGGTTGTTTTTGTTCCCATCGAGTTATATAACCGTGGGGACTTTTTTCTTTGCTTTCAGGATTTGTGCAAAACCCATTAATACTAAACAATAGACGGGAGTCTCAGGAGCAATTCTGGAGCTGTCCCGGAGTGTGTCCTCTAGGTTTGGGAACCTCCAATTAGTTCCATCACAAGGGCCGATTGTGTGTGTGTGTGTGTGTGTGTGTGTGTGTGTGTGTGTGTGTGTGTGTGTGTGTGTTTAGTTTGCTGGCACGACACACTTCCCCAGGGTTGTGTTTCCTTTTTCCTGAGATTTGGCGAAGGGTAAAGGGTCGGAGTCACATGGACAGAAAGCATTTGATTCATGTCCAAGTCACCGCGGTGGCAGCAGGGGCCGCTCCCTCCGGCTCAGGCCGCGTGAGGCAGGAGCGGCGGGGCTCGGCCCGCGGGGCAGAGGCCAGAGCCGCCTCTCCAGGGAGTCTGCCGAGCGGAGCCCCGCGCCCTCCTCTGCCCTCCGCCCGGGCTCTCCTCCTCAGCATGTGAAGCCACCCGCCCCTCCCGGGACTTTTCAGAGGCGGCCGCCTCCGCTCCGCTCCGCTCCGCGCCGCCGGGGACCGCGCAGCAGCAGCAGCAGGCGCGCCCCGCAGCGCGCAGCCCGGCCGCTCGGCCCGCGCCCCGCCGCCCACCATGAGCGAGGAGAGCCGCGGGGACGGCCGCGCCGAGGGCGCCAAGGACGCGGAGAAGCAGCTTCGCCTGCGCGTGTGCGTGCTCAGCGAGCTGCAGAAGACCGAGCGGGACTATGTGGGCACGCTGGAGTTCCTGGTGTCGGTGAGGGCCGCGCCTCTGCGGGTCCCGCGGGGCTCGGGGGGCGCGCGGCATTGTCCGCCGGGCCGGAGGGGGCGTCGCGGGCGCCGAGTGCGCTGGGGGACGCCGTTCGCGGTCGCCGCGACTCGCGGGGATTTTTAAAAGGCTGTAGGCGCGGTGGGCGGCCCGGAGAGCTCTGAGTCGGGAAAGTTAGGTGCAAAGGGAGCGCGCTCCTGCCCGGGGATCCTGGCTGCCCCATCTCCCCTCACTTTTCCGTCTCCCTCTCGTGCGTGGTGTCCGTGCCTTCTCCCCCTCTCCAGAGTATGTTGTCTTAAAGCGTTGATGTGGTGGACAAGGATGCAGTCTGCTACATGTGGGTCTGTGTAGCTTAAAAAAAAAACCACTGAGTCTGTTGGAGCTGGAGTTTTACTCAGATAACATGGCAGTGAAATTCTTTAGTCATAATCATTTTTGAAACATGGGGTGTGTTTGGGGGGGGTGCACAGAAAGAGCGTCAGGGTTGTGATCTTTACCAGCTGTTGGGTATTGAAGACACATGTGTGCTGGCTCCGACCTAGCCCCACAATCTCCTTCCTCCCGGCTTAACTTGTGTGCACGGAGACCATGAAAGTGGTGTATGAAACTCATGCCTAACAACATTGGGGTTTCCTAGAACTGGGCATGAACTTTACAGAAGTAGGGGGCAAGTAACTTACGAGACATTTACAGAAGTAGAAGCAAATAACTTATGAGACATCACTCAAACTCTTTGACTTTTTCGCTGTTCACTGCTGAAAAGACAAATAATTTGAAGATTGGCTCCTGTCTACCCAGATGCGTGGGAAAACATCATTTAAAAAAAGCCTGGCACAACTCTTCTAAGCTTCTCCTTCCATCGCTGTGTTCCTCTGGTCGGAAGGGAAATGTTTCAAATGCCAAACTTCCTGCTCAGTTTTGTGAAATCTAAAAAGTTTCTGCTGACAGTCAGGATGGAGGAAATTCTTGGCTGTGTCAAGAAGGGAAGAACAATGTCTTGGAGTTCTAAAAATTGCACCAAAATGCACAGGTTGCCTTTTCCAATATACTTGAGCTCTCAGGGACCAAGTCCTTCTTTGGAAAGGTGCAAGTATTTTAGAATATTCTAGTAATTGGTGATATATAGAATTAATTGAATATGTCCAGGCAGCAGTGACTGAAAAGAGCTTGCTTGCTTATTTATTTATTTATTTATTGGTGTACTGGAGATTGAATCCAGAGCCTTCAAACTGGGCTATATTCTCAGGCCTTTTAATTAATTAACTGATTTCTAATTTTGAGACCTGTTCTACCTAAATTGCCCAGCCTGTCATTGAACTTGTGAGCCTTTTGCCTCTGTCTCCCAAACTGCTGGGATTACAAGCCTGTATCATCACATCTGGCTAAGAAGAGCATACTTTAAAGGAGATTTAATTTTTAGTAGCTTCAGATGAGAGTATCATGAAACTTTGTGGTTGACGAAAGTCCTTTGAGTTTTGAAGGATTGGAGTAATTTGTTAGTTACTGCTTTCTGAAAATAGAAGAAAAAGGTGCAGTGCAAAATGCTTAATTGCTGAAGTAGGCCACAAACATAATTACCTGAACAACTAATTTGCTGATCTTTGTTTAAAATATTAGTTTCTTTTCATCTGAACATCAGAATATCATAACTGAAAACTGTTCATACTATGTAGAGTAAGGAATGAGCATGTAGGAGGTTTAAAAATTGTATTTTCCTTTTTACAAGTAGAAAATCATCTTATGATTTTGTTTGTGCTATTTTCAAAAACTATGAGCTTTTCCACTTTTCCTGTGTTCATTGTGCTGTATTTGCTTATACATATAAATGCACTTATTGGCCTGAATGGCCTGTAGACAAAGATTTACTCTGGCTTCTTTTTGGTCAAAACCACAAAAGTGTAAAGTCTATTTATAACCATTTATAACCCATTATAGAATATTTTCTTTCGGAATTAGAGAAACAATCCCTTCAGAGTTCTACTTGATGGCCTATAGTTGATGTAGTATGTAAAGTTTTCATAGGAGACTATGCTAATACAAGAGCCTAAAAGTATTTATGCCCCTTGATCTGATAATTTCCCTTCTAAGAACTTATTCTGAGGGAATGATCAGAAATAGACACAAATAATAAAAAATATTTTTTAAAAATCAGGTATATTAATAAAGTTGAGTGAGAAATTTATTGGCAATAAGTTGATATGCATACGTAAGTCAAATTTAAATGTTTGTTATATTGGTCATTGTTTTCGATTTCTGCCATTGGGTTAAGCCACTGTTACAAATGAAGGGTGACTGTAGAAAGAGGAAGAAGAGATAAAAATATTTTTGCTCTACTAAGAACATATTTTGAAACATTATTTTGCTTTATTGAAAAAAAAGCAGGATCAAAAGGAAAATTTTTTACTCATATTTTATTTGCAGTTCCCTCCTCTCAATTCTA
Organism: Cavia porcellus; assembly: GCF_034190915.1. Lineage (NCBI taxonomy): Eukaryota > Metazoa > Chordata > Mammalia > Rodentia > Caviidae > Cavia > Cavia porcellus. Next base: position 44,375,171 of record NW_026947493.1, read on the forward strand.
CCTTTTAAGGAAAGAACATCTTACCTCCAGACCCTAGTCGGTCCATAAGCATTGCCATTTTTTTTCTATACATGTTATTATTATTATATTATTATTTTTTTGAGAAAGGGTCTTGCTATGTAACGTAGGCTGGCCTTGAACTCACTTATATAGCCCAGGCCTGGGAAACTTCACAGACAGCTTTCACTGTGGGCCAGTGCCAATGAGGCAGCATGGCAGGCAGCATGTACTGTTTAAACTGGGACACTCCTGACAGAGAAAGGAAATGCTGTTACTAATTACACTGAGAAACAGATGTAAACTGGTTTGTTCCTAGAACACCTGCAGTCATGGTTTTTCCATGTCATAGGCCCTTTAAGACAAACATTTTGAGCTATATGCTTTTGCATAAAAGATTTTGAAAGTTGTTATCTATCTGGGCTCTGATTTCAGATATTCTCGAATTAGAGTCTTGCCCCTAGTTCTTGGTGTAACTTAAAAGAGTCCCATTTTCCTCATCTGTGAAAAGGGGAAATAACAGTCTTTCTCAAGATTGCTACAAGGCGGAAATCATGTATTTGGGCCTCTGCTTAGTTTCTGACACATAATAGGACTGTGCAAATAGTTACTTTTATTTATTTTGATGTTACAAAGAACCAGGAATACTGGTCCTCATTAGATACCTTTAATTTTTGTTATATTCGTAAGTCTGCAGTTTTGTCTGAAACTGAGCCTCTTATTTCCCAAGTCGTGTAGTCTTTTACATGGTATTCTTAAAATACTCAGTTGACTTTTAAGACAGTTAGGAAACTTTAGATGTAATGAACACTATGGTTATTATGAAGCCTTAAGGATTTGCATGTTTATTCTCTGATTGCTTTAATGTGATTGTGTCTCTGGATGCTTTAAATGTTGATGGGGCTTCAAGGGACCCCAGGTGGTGAGCTAAATTTTATAGCTTTGGACTCTCCACTACAGCTTTTCTCTTTCTCAGATTTGTGCTTTTGCAAAAACAGTTAGAAAAACAACTTACCTAGATGGTAAATTCCCAGAATACGGATTGTGTGTTTGCTTCCTGTGTGCACTTTTCTTGGCCGGAACATGGTGCTTTGTAAATAGCAGGTGTTCATGAAAATAAACAAACAGGCAAACAAAGCGAGTGCAAACAAAGCAGAGTTTGAATGAATTTGAAAACAATCTCTTTTCAGTCAAGACCTTTTCAGGCAAAGATGAATTGATACAGTGCATTGTGTGCAAGACTTAGGCTCCACTCAGCATTGTGCCTGTGATTTATGTTACTGACGCACCAATTCATATGCTGAAGTCCTAACCTCCAGTACTTCAGAGTGGGACTGAATGTGCAGATACACTGGTTTGTTTAAAAGAAGAAACTTGAGTCCACAGAGAGATACTAGGGATGCATGCACACAGAGGCAAGGCCATGGAAGTCAAGCCAAAGAGAAAGGTCTCTGGAAAAGCCAAAATACTGACACCATCATGATCTTTAACTTCCAGCCTTTAGAACTATGAGGGAATTAATTCCTATTAAATTCACTGTTTTGTTATGGCAGCCTAAGCAGACAGACAACTTATGTTAGACAATGGAGATGCGAAGAGAAGTCTTGTCCATATTAAGCTCATAATTTATTGAGGGGCTAAGAAAAGTACATAGGTAGTCACAAGGCCATGTGGGAAATACCACAGGTGTCAAAAGCCAAATGGTTTGGAGACATTAAGGGAGTCTTTCAATCTAGGAGTGAGGGGAGTTTTGAGAGGCTTAGCACAGAGCTGATGAAGGGGCAGGAGAAATGTGGCAGATAGGAAGGAGCACTGTCCACCCCTCAAAACGCAGCATGTGGAATGGTAGAGCTTGCCCTCTGAGGGTGCCAGCACATTGTTCATGGTTGGAAATAAAAAGTCCTGTGCTTTTTGGATATTGGTAGGAGATGAAGTAAGTATAATCCAGTTTGAGGAAAGTTCCATTCCTGAGAATTCTGCCTTTAACTCTAGGGAGTAGAAAGTCTGTTGTGAGGGAATACTTGCTCTCAATAATAAGAAAGCCTCAGATGTCTACAGCTGAAATGGGATGTCCTGAGGTTCAGGCCAAGATTTCTTGCGTCCATCTCTGAGTTTCATCTTGAGATCCTTCTCATGGCTCACTGCCTCCTGTGTCTCTCTGTCCTCATTACAGATACCCCTTTAACCAGCTGCACAGCATACGGAAAAAACTTCTCCTTGTTCCTCTCAATCTGGGACAGGATATTACCTTTGAAAAGTCCTTGCTATTTACTAAGGCAGTACAGATGCCAGTAATAATGGAAACTACATAAAACATAAATACAGTCTAGCTTCTGTGTGATAGATTTCTGCCCCTACCAAAACGATCCTGCTCTCAGGGTGCAAACCTGCCTTGTTTTTCTCCTAAGCTTTCGGACACTTTCCTTTGATACACTTGGCTGGATACTCCTGACTGGCTTTGGCTGGATTGCTTGTTTTTTCGCCATTAGTTTCAATATGTGTCCAAGCAGGATGGCATCAGGAAACTGCTTTTAGAATGAAATGACTCTCTTTTGTAGTGAATGTACTGTGAACGAAATAGGATTCTTTCTTGATTCTGGTTTTTGGAATATGGCTAGACTACTCTACTCATAGAGAGATGTGTGTTTAGTTTTATGATTTTTAGAAGCTTTCAAAGATTGGAATACCAGGAACAAGTGGGAGCCAAGGATCTAGTTTTCAACAGAGGATTTTGTAAAGTTCAGAACTTTAAAGAGTAGATCGTATGAAGACTGAAGAGGTTTCTAGATTTAGTGATTGGAACACCTTTGAGAGTTTGGTTTTAGTAGTATATATGAGCAGAGGCTGGACTGTAACAATGGCTTGAGATGTAATACAAGCTGAGGACCAGTGGAAAGACTGTTGGAGGATCTGGGTGGCAAAAGGAAAGGCTTAGTACCTGAAAGGGACGATTTAAGGAAGATGAGAATGGCCACAGAAAAGAGACAATAAAGGTAACTGAAGCAACTACAACAGGACATAGTAGAGGGCAAATGGCATCATCATGTAAGCAATGTGAGGGCCTCCATGCTCACTGGAGATGATGGGGATTTGCCATCCTGCCAGAGAATATACTCAACACAAAGTATTGCATAGACTAAGAACAAGCAGGCGGTCTCCTGTGTTACCTTAGGCAATAGAGATGCAGAGTCTGTAGCTTTTAGACCTGCTGAGTGGCCTGTTTTCCTCTTTATAACCACTCACTGGGGTATTGGTCTCCACAGTGTGACAATAAAGTGACATTGGAGGTAGCAGAGCATGAGTTAGGGAATCTCATGACCTGGTTTCAAATCCTGGCATTGAAACTTATAAACTATGTTACTTTCGGTGAACTATATAACCTTGTTATGTCTCAGTTTCATGTCTGGAAAGCACACCTAGAAATATTTCACAGGGCTGGCTTGACATTCAGATCAGCTAATGTAGGTAAAGGGTGGGCAGGTAGTAAACATTTCCTCACTTTTCTCTTCCTCAGACTCTGTTTATCTCCTTTCCCTTGACCTCAGAGAACGAACCAGCATTTGCTAAAGTCTGCAGAATAATCATCTAGCTTGTGCCTGACCCCTTTCTCTTCCAAGTCTGGAAGGATAAGGAGACTTTAATAGGTAGAGAAAGGTCCTGAGATGGCCAGGGGGCGTGGGGAATGGTAAAGAAGGCATGGCCTTAGAGCCTGGGAAGAAGAGTACACCTGTAAAGTTGTAAGGTCAGTGACCACTTTAGGAAAAGGGAGGTTAGGGGAGAGTGAAGTTGAAAGTTCCTACCTGATGACTTTTATTTCCCTGCGATGTTGATCTCTGGTTTTCTGTCTTGTGTTGCTTTTGTTTTTGTTTTGTTTGTTTTTGCTGGCAGTGAGGTTTCATAAATATTTCAAACATGTGATTTCAAGGCATAGAAAAGTGAATTGTATGTGAATAGTTGAGATCAAATGTATAACAATCTTTGTACAATTATTCTTTTCAAATATGATTTTCTTAAATGCAAAATATATATTTAGAAGTCAAATTAGAGAACTAAGCTCTTATTTATTACGTATGAGTAGGTCTGAATTTTGATACAATTACAGTCATTTGAACTACAGTGTAAATTATATGAAACTCATTTTATATTTATTGTACATATTTAAAAAAAAGAACCATGTGTTTATCTTACAGCACTTTGATGTGATTTTTCTTTCGAAATTTGTCTTTTTACACTGTCTTTCTGAGTGTTCTTTTACCTTATACCGGGTATTAATACCAATACTTGTTATATCTGTATTTTGAGTACATTAATTTGACCTAACAATTATTTTTATTTCTCATAAAAGCTTATTCATAATACTTAATTTTCATAAACAGGTTTTTATTATTCTTTATTGCAAGATTTATGTGTTTAAAATTACTTGAATTTTAATTTATTAAAGTTATTAGTTTTATAAAAATCAAGATCATATTTGATTTACAATATTATAGTTACTTTGAATAATCATAAATCCAGGAAAGATATCCTTAGGGGATGTTTATTGCTGAAAATTATAGTTGGATCCCTTTTTCTGAGAGCATAATCATTTGACTTTTGGCACTCTAATAAAAATATATTTCCTTTTTCTTCGTTTTTCATGAACCTATTGCTTTCATCCAAGATTTCAGTGATTGTAGTTATAAGAAAATTGATGAATTCAACTTATGGCTTTAAACCATTCTAGATAATATAGATGATTTCAGATTTTGATTTCTTGAATAACTTTGCTGTCTTCTAGCATTACCATGTAGTTAAATATAGTGTACAATAAGGAATCTGTTTTTGCAAAGAGTAGCTAAGCTATGGACATTGTGTTCTCTCATTTGAAATATGTATTTTCTATTAAAAGACAAGTCCTTCTATTTAAAATGGTTAATTTATATAAAACTTAACAATGACTCCAGCTGATTAAATTTACAATATTGTTATAAAAGTACTTTCTGGATTTTAAGCAAAAATATAATAATATAGAATATGTATGAATACATATTCATTTCTTTTTCTGAGAGACTCAAAGATCGATATCTGTTTGGCTTTTCTATTTTAGCTTTCAGTGATCTTTTGAGGTCATCTTGCTAGTAGGAGAAGCTTTGTGGATGGTGACAAATTTTCAGAGATTGTGCAACAAACATTGATGTTTTCTTTAATGCCTTATAATGCTTCAATTTGGCCTTGTTTCATACACCCTTGGAAGTCCTGCATTTTCTTATTTGTGACTGTTTCTCTAAAGAAAGAGATCTTAAGATTGCAGAAATAATATCTCTTCTTTCAAAGCTTTCTTTTTTGTTGTTGTTATTGTCAGTGGCATAAGAATAGGACCTATGGAAAGACATTATTATACTCTATTAGTTCACTGAAATATTGGTTTCCTATCTACACATTTTAAGAGCACTGTAATAATTCATTATTGTCTCAGAAAACAATGAAGAGAGTTTTCACTTATTGCATGGTATATCTGTGTCATACTTGACTTTGTGTAGCTTAATGTGTTTTTTAAATTATGTAGAAATATATTTATATTTCCATATTTTTACAGTTTATTTTGAATAGCTAGATACAACTTTATTTTTCCTGTAAATCTTAACCATAAAATTTCTGACAGAAATTTCCAGTTCCCCTCCAGCTGATAAATTGAATTGAGATTATGATTTTGAAACAATTTTAGATAGTCTAGATGATTTCAGATTTTGATTCCTAGAATAATTTTGCTTTTTTCTAGCTTTACTGTACAGCTAAATATAGTGTACAAAGAAAGGCTTATTTTGCTATTCTTTCCTATAATAATAAAAGTTTTAGCTCTATACGTGATTATACAGCTTAAGAGAATATTTCATTTCCTAGCTTTTCTTGTGGAGAAGTATGAGCATATGTGTAGGTTTTGGCCGGGGGAATGTGAGCAGAAGTGGCCTAGGTAGTGTCTAAAGTGTGCCCTTAATAATGAAGTGTATGCACTTCTCTCTCTCTCTTCCTCCGTTTTCTTTCCTTCCCCTTTCCCTCCTCCTTCCCTTTCCTTTTTTTAATCTCCTTTCTTTCTGTTATCCCTTCTCCTCTTCATCCTTTGTATGAAGATATAGTGGTAGGTGATGGGATAGTCGCTTTGGACGCTAAAATAAAAATTATATATTGAACACAGAAGAGCAAGAAAATGGAAGACTCTTCCTTAATAAACAGTCTCATCTATGGTCTATTAAAAATGGCTGATAAGAGAAGCCAATATTAATTAACTTGGTCCTAAAATCATATTGTAATTCCAAGTTTTTATTAACGTATGCAAATCTCTAATGAATTGGCAAACTTTGATTTTTTTTTTTTGCACTTTTGTCCTGTCAAATTGAATACTCTTTTCTTTTCTTTTTTTGACACTGGAGGTTGAACTCACAACCGCTGAGCTAAATCCCCAGCCCTAAATTGAATATTCTTTAATACTGTTATCTTCTCTTTAATGAATCTTGTCTAGCTCTGGCATTATTTCCTTGGATCATGCCAAAACTGTACTCTTTCCCCCTACATGTTAGTTTTACCTTTAGGAAAAGGACAGTGGTTTTTTTTAATATATATATTTTTAAAGGCTATATGTTTTTTGTTCATTATATGTATTCATAAGGATATTTGTTAGGCAGCTTTCACTGCATAAAATACAGGACTGTTGGGAATAAAGTAGACCTGAGTAATCAACAGGGCATTTTTGGCATCCTTTTGTGAAGTCCTGGTTATGTAATTTTTTTAGACTCTTGCACAGTGGTGTTCCAGGGGATTACTCCTTCTGACGGAGTGCAGCTGCATCAGTATTCAGATACCTTTTTTCCTACTATTTTATGGCTCCACCATCCCTTAGGACAAACTCAATCAGTGTCTGTGGGGGTGGAAGCCTGACACTTTGCATCGTTTCTGCAGGTGATCCTGATATGCAGGAGAGAGGGGCTCTTGGATGTGTGCTTGAAGCTGGCTTGCTGGTAGCACTTTCACAGTACAGCCCTGGGGTGATTGGCATGGGGGAAGGTGGGAAAGTCCAAGGTGAACACTTCCTTTAAAGATGTGACCTGGAAATTATACTTATCTCTTGACTGTCTTTTTTTCTTTTTCTTTTTAAATTTTATTTTGAAAGTAGTAAAACACAACAGAACAAGACAGAATAAAGCCAGCTAAGATCGTACAGTGAAATTGGTACAGAACTTCACAGCAGGTCACCGGGATAACAGTAATAGGTATCACAGTATATTTCGTTATCTTTACAATAGTTGTTCTTTCAATCACGTATATCAAAATAAAATGAAATGCAGAACACTATAGAACTTATTAAAAGAGAATATTGAATAAAGCAGTACCATTAATCAGAATAGAGCAAAACAGTAATAAAAATATTTGCCTTCAAAGAGATTGTAGAAGGAAATCCCCCTTATTTGCTATGGTCAACTTCTCAGAGATGCTTAGATTTCTGGTTCCCATTTGCTAACAGGGGAGACAAAAGAAGGGAGTTAGGGGAAGTGGGATGTTTGACTCTAGGCCGTGCACCAGTAGGTTCACTATTGCTTAGCAGGGAGGCCGGCTGGTTGCTTGGTTTCCCAGCTTCATAAGTTCCAACATGGTGTGGATCTCAGAAGACACTGGTGGTTCCCTCCTGGAAGGGCCACAGTCTGCCACACCGTAGCCACTTACCAGGGAGGGGAGCTGCTTGCTTGGTTTCCCAGGATCCTAATAGTTCCAACATGGCATGGATCTCAGGAGACACTGGTGGTTCCCTCCTGGAAGGGCCGCAGTCTGCCACACCGTAGCCACTTACCAGGGAGGGGAGCTGCTTGCTTGGTTTCCCAGGATCCTAATAGTTCCAACATGGCATGGATCTCAGGAGACACTGGTGGTTCTCCCCCTGGAAGGGCCGTAGTCTCTCTTTGACTGTCTTTGTGGTCAGATCTTAGTAACATGTCTAAACCCACTCTACGGTAGATGTGACTATGCTGACTAGGAGGACATCCATGTGCCCAGCTGAAGACTGGAGGGGTTGTGAACAAACTAAATAAGTACAGAAACTTACTTATGTTCTCAGAAGATTATTTATATTAATTCTTAGATTCCTTTCCTGTAAGATTCCATTATATTCAAAACATATTGAAGATTAAGTCCCACATGTGTTTTTGTTGACATGGAAATACATCTAGTATTTATCTATCTCCTATCATAAAATTTGCAAGAGCTCCCCTTTCCCAAGCTTATACTACATACAGGAAAGCCTGGGAGGATTTGGAGGTCTTATTTAACTTTACACATTTCTGACATCTTTAGAAAAAAATAGTGATCATCATATAGTACATGTTTATTATATGTTAGTACTGAATATTTGTATATGGTCATTCACAGCTCACTATTCCTTTGTGTCATCGTAACTCACACCTGAGGATGTCTGAGTGGGAGACTGAGGATTCTGAGTAGATGTTTTGTGGGTGTCTTTCAGGACATTCTTCTCGTAAATCACTGGACCGGATGGATCTTTGTGGGTTGTGGAAATGGTGTGATTTATCAGGACTAGGAAAAGCAAGGCAGATGTTAGAACTGAACACAGAAATTGTTGACTCTGGAAGTACACAGAAACTAGAAGTCAGGAGGGAACACTAGTTTATTTCAAGCAAACCATGTAAAGCAAGAGAGCATGGTCAATTCAAGACAGGATCAGAACCGGATGTCACCTTCATGCCAGAGTCTAAATTTCCTTCTTGGAAGTAAGGCAGCACAAAGAATCTTTTAAAATTAGGCATCCTACTTTTTTCTCTTGGTATATCTGTTGATGAAGTTCCTTACAGCTAGCTACTGGTTTCATTTGAACTTAAATCTTGGATCATTTTGGATGTCTGTGTACTTAGAATTTGATAATAGGATCAAATCCTTTGTTTTATGTTTAAATAAAGCCCATGTGTTTATCCAGTATGTGATTAAATCAAGATATTTGAGACATGACCTAATCATATACATATATAATTAAAAATATATAAACTCAAAATATATAAACTCAGAATACATAAACTGAGAATTTTTTTTTTTGACACTGTCACACTGCAATTCAGGCTGGACGCTGGCCTCGAACTCACTATGTAGCCCATGTTGGTATTGTACTCATGGCAATCCTCCTGCTTCAGCCTCCTGAGTCCTGGAATTATAGGTATATACCACCATACCCTACTGTCTTTCAACTGTGTGTATCGTTCTACATTCAATGAATATGTCATAAATTGTTTGTAATATGTTGAATGTAATTTAAACGTGAAATAAGTCTATTGTTAATTATTATGCTCAGTTTATTTTGCCAAGATTTCTTCTTTTGATAGGACAGGTGAGGGAAAGTATGTAGCATTGTGATAGTCACAGAATGAAGTTTGAGTAAACTGTGTTATATAGTAGGAACATTTCCCCAGTTTCTAACTAAGTCAGACAGCACAACTGTATAATGTTAGTGACCAAATGAAGGTCCTGTTATGGATAGGTGAGCCTAGCCTGGGTTTTACTTACAGTGTGAGAAGTTCATGTTTCTCCTGAATTAATTTTGGTCACCTTTGTATGGTTAAAATTTTTGATGATAGCAAATATCTTTTGTGGTTATAAGCGTTTTTTTTTTTTTTTTTAATGTGATTCTCAGATGAACTCAGATGGTCCACCACTGAGCCATACTCCCAGCCCTTTAAACATTTTATGTTGACACAGGGTTTTGTTAAATTGCCAAGGCTAGCTTGAAATTTGGGGTCCTCTTGCTTTAGTCTCATCAGTATCTGAGATTATAAATATGCACTAAAATGTCTGACTGAATTTAAGAGTTTTAAAAATTTAGATGATATAGTTGACTCAGTTATTAGGGCTGTCAGAAAACTTGAAAACTTAGTCAATACTTGAATGCATTCTGTATTAGCTTTATGTCACTGTGATCAAACACCTGACATTTGTAACTTAAAACAGAAAAGATTAATTTTGGCTCAGCAACTCAATCCCAGGTAGGCTAGTTCAAAGCACCAAACTAATAGTGGAAGGGCATGGTAGAAGAAAGATCACATCGTGGAGGCCCCAGGAAGCAAAGAGGTGGAGAAAGAGCCCCAGAGAAACAGAGGCAGGGAGCACCTCTATTCCCAAGGACAGCCCTTCATCCATAAGTCTACTCTGAGACCTCCAGAAATGTGCTTGCCAATCCCCTGGGCATGTCTCAGGCCAATGAAGTTGACAGGATTAGCAATCATAGATCCTCAGTTTTAAAAATGTATTTCTATAGTTGAGAATTTGGATCATATTCAACTTTAATGGCATTGTGGAAATATAAGTGAACTTTTTTACTGGGAGATGAAGAAAAAGAAAAAAGAAAGCCCACCAAGATATTTGAATACATTTTTTTTGAAAGCCTGCTAATTAGGTTTAAAGAAAAAAAAATTGCATATGGGTTTTCTACACTATGCTAAATATCTTCCCTAAAATTATTGCTCCTGAAGCTTGTCAGAATTTTAAGGCTCCAACTCTCTGTGACATTCTGTACTTTTCCTTAGTATTTAACACGTGTTAACTGAAATTTAGAGTATTTTTCATTAAATAATACATAACCAAAAAATCTGTAATAAAAAGAACCTCACCACAAAACAGAACCGAAATGTTTTTTGTTCATGTCCCAAACCAACTTTATTAATACATGAAAAACCCAATTGTACCATTTATGGTTAAGGCAGTCAAAGTAACATGGTCTCTAGCCACTGTTTTTAAAAACGTGTAGTCCATATATTTTGATTTTCAATTTTCTGAGGCATATTTATTGAGCACCTACTCTGTGTGTGCTAGTTATTGTTCTAGGCTCAGAAGACATAAATAAGACTGACAAGGATTAAAAATCTCTATTTCATAGTGTTCATCTCGAATCTAAGAGATACAAATGAGTGAAATAGATGATACTGTTTAGCCAGTCTAAGTGTTCAGAAAGAAGAGAACGGAACGTGTGCATGTGTGTATGTGTATGTGTGTATATTTTGGCATTGTATGTAGGATGAGAAAGCAAACATTTACTCCTTTCTGTCATGCTCTTTTCTGTAAACCTCTAAAAATACGTGAAAATACCTTGTATTTTCACTGCTAACCTTAGGTCATATCTGTGTGGAAATGCTAATCAAGTCGCTTGTTTAATTCTTCAGTTTGATTAAAATTCCTAGATGACTTGAACCAACATGTGTCTTGCTTGTAAAGTTCATAGATTGTAGAAAGCTTGGTAATGCTAAGACTTAAAGTTCTACTTTGTTAATTCTTTTTTTTTTCGAGATGTGTCACCTAGGCCTCAAATTCCTGGCCTTACCTGTGTGTGTGTCCCTAATACTTGGGACACAACCATCTACCAAATTAATTCTTCAGCTGTCAGTTTTCAGTGTATTGACTTCAACCTAAATGGAATATTTGTGTTTTTTGGAGGTGCAAACTAAAAATACACTATCTCATAGTTGTGTTTATATCACAAAGGAGCCTGTTTTGTAGACTGCATGTCCCAGCAGTGGGATGTGCAGTGCCTAGTAGGAACTGCAATCCATGTTCAAATTCACCACCACTGGGAACCAGCAGTCTGGCTAGTAAGCTGCTGCAAGGAAAGTGACCTGTAGCAGTGAGTGGACTACAGCCTTGAACAAATAGCATGAGAATGGATTTGGAAATCTTGAGTGCACAGAACATAAACGCAGTTTTCCTTAGTTCATCACAGGCATGAGTTATAAGCTACATTTTTCATACATTTGCATGTTGTTAAAAGCCTTTTCCTGAGAGGGAACAGAAGGATTAGAAAGTCACTTGCACCCCCCATCCCCTTTCTTCCTAATGTATTGTTCTGTTGATGGCCCTGTGGAAGCAACTCCCTAGAGTCTGTGAACAGCTGGATTCTGCCCCTTTGGGGCCTGTAATAAAGTGTCATGCAGGGCCGCTGTCAGGGACTGTGAGAAGGGGAAAGGTCACTTAAGGACTGTGGAAAACATTCCCATTTCCTCAGCTGCTGGGGCCTACTCTCTTGCTTTATTGTTTAATAGAGTCTAGAAGGTTTGGTGCTGAAATTCTTTTGAAGGTTAGTTAATTCTACAAATGATATTTTTAAAGCAGGCTTTTGTGGGGTGTCATTCTTCAGTTCCCTGAATTTCTGGTACAAAAGATAGTTAATTGATATATTACTATTATCATGACCAACGTCAGACTAGAACTTGTGAATCCTTATACTTTTAATTGGTCTTTTAAATAGCCTAACCAAAGGGGATTTAGCAGCCTATTCTTTTGGTAGGTTATATACTTTCTTCTTCCTTTTTTTTTTTTTTTTTTGTTTAAGGAAACCTTTCTATGGCTAATTACATAATTAAAGTTAAAAGGAGGTAGAAACACACTTACCACACAAAGGTGGAATCTTTGCTGTGCACTTCTTCATGCTAGATTTGCGTGCTTGATTTTTTCATAGCGAGGATAAATTTAGATATCTATTCTTTATTGGTGGGACCAATTTTAATTGTGGTGTGAATCTGACAAAATGGGAACAAAAATCAGTCTAAAGGCCAAATAAACCACAGATGCAGTTAGATTGGCATAGATTATATGGGGGAGCTTTAAAGGTGAGATTTGCTGAATGAAATAAAGCAAAATATGGTGCCTATGAGGGAAATAAAATATCTAATGTCCTTTCAATTCTGTAACAAAACTTTCAATTCTATCTGTAGTGAGTACTTGCAGGCTTTGGAGTTTTCATGCTTCAGTGTGCTCTCCCTGGTCATCAGCCTGTGGTATGACTCTTGCTAAAGCCTGGTGAAGAGGCAGAGATTGCGGAGGTTCTTGTTAAATCAAGAGTTCAGGGGGTTTGATGGGGTTGTCAGTGCTAGCAAGGCTGTTTAGAGTTTGGTCTAACATATTGTCTGGACATGGCAAAAGGTCACAAAAGAACTGGGGGCAGTGGTTCAGCCAGCTGAAGTCTGCAGCCTGTGACTACCAGAGCCAAAGAAGCAGCTTCAGAGGATCTCTGTCACTTTCAGAATTGAGAAACAGTTTTCCTGCTGTTCAGTTCCACTCTGCCCTCTGTCCTCTGGCTTGGACATCCTCTGTACCCTCTGACTTAAAGGATCCTCTGGCAGAGACACTTCTGAAATGATCGTGTAGCCTCGAGTATGGGCTTTAGGCTTCTGATAACTTCTGAAGGGTGAGTCTGTAATAATAAGCACTCAGACTAACAAATGTAACCAAATAGCGGTATAGTTTCACTGCTTTTGTTTCCCTTATATCCTTAGATGATTATTTGAGTGAGTTGGTTTGTAGTTTTTCTCCCAGTATGCTTTCCATCCAGGAAGGTTTCTTAGTATTTTATGACTATTATAAAATTTAGAATACTTACCAGCCACTAGAACCTTTAATAAGTCAAGACTGGTCTCACTTGGAGATAGAGCCATTAGGAAAGCTTGAAATCTTCCCAGTAGCTTGTGGGAAGTTGCTAATTATTTTGGTCCTTAGATTGGTTTTCTATTTTGCTCCTATTGTGTACACATGGAGAAGTTTCCCTTCCGCTCAGGAGCATACCCAGGTGTGCACAGGTGAGATGGGTTAGGCTAGAATTAGATCTTTTTTCCCAGTATCTGAGCCTGACTCTAATCTTCCTCTGTGATTAAAATTTTTATAGCCTGTTTTAATTCCCAGCACTTTGACTATTTCTTCTTTTTGATTGTTTATACTCTTGTTATGATTTATTTAGAGATTCTATAAGTAAAGAAAAAGTAGTATGAGGGAAACCAGTTATCTCTCTTTTAGAAAACCTAAGTGCAAAGTGGTTTTGTTCATTACCTGGATGGTTGTGTGTTTGTGTGACAGTTGTTGCTGGTGAGGTTAAGATCCATTTCTTGGGGCTGGGGATTTAGCTCAGTGGCATAAGCACCTGTCTTGCAAGCAGGCAGTCATGAGTTCGATCCCCGGTACCGATAAAAAAGGAAAAAGACCAAAAAAAAAAAAAAAAAAAAAAGATCCATTTCTTGGAACCATGGCCCCTAAATTTTCATGTAAAGTGGTATAAAGCCTAGATATACTTTAGTCATCAAATTTCCACCCCATACTAAAAAGAAAAATAAACAGAAAACTCCAACCTCCAAAATCCCAAATGAGAGCTATTTTTATTTATAGGAAGAAATACTCTAATGGCCATCAGGCCTTCAACAACATGGGATTAATTATTCCAGCAAAAATAACAATACCTCTAATCTATTTTCATGGTTCTGTGTCTCTGATGGAACCAATTTACAAATAAAGCTTGATATTGTACTTTGCAGTTCTCAGCCCCACCAACCTCCTACTGAGTTTGGACTGGGCTACCAGTTTGAGAAAATACACCCATAACTGTTGGAGCTGAAGTTCTCACAGCAGTAGAGCTTGTGTTTTCTTGGTCCAAAGGTAATCCTTATTTGACTTCACGCTAATTTAAAGTAGATTAGGTAAAAACGATTCTCCCCTTGTGCAATTGTGGTACAGTTGATGTCATCCATGAGCCTAGTGTGAGTATGTGTCAGGAGCTCGATGTTAAGTGGCCTTGGAGCTCACTTCTCCTTGCTGAAACATCAGGGCCGTCCTCACCAGTACCATCATGCAGTTACTACTTTTTGACTCATTTACCTAGTGGAAACATTCTCTTTTGTCTGCTAGTCTAACACAAAGTGATGCCCTTTGATTTTTGAGTAGATTATACTTCTGATAGGAATTGTTGGAAATATGTCTCATCTCATAGTTTTGCTTTTGTAGAAGAGTGGTTTAAATTGTCTGACTGAACCCTGTAGGGGAGACATGTGTGGAGTGGGATGGAGGTGACCAAGCTAGACTATGGCCAGAGGGAAAATGGCCTTGAATGCTAGAACTGGCAGTTTAGAACTGTTTTAGTAGGAAGTGGGGAGTGAGGTAAGGTTTTTGAGCACGGGACTTTCCAAATTGAGCCTTAATTAAAAAGTCATCCCTTAGGGAGGATTTTAGTAAAAGAGTTTAGGAATGACTCTGATGGGCACAGTTAAGACTAGAGAGGAAGCAACTTAGGAAACCTAACAAGTGTCAGAAAGACCAACACAGTGGGGAGTATGATGATGTCTGGGCCATTCCAGGCCACCTTAGTTACAGTCTCAGGATGAAAGGACCTGGGGATAACACACCTTTTCTATCTTTTTTGCCACACTTTGAAGCAATTGGAGAAGTCCTTTTTTGTGAATGTTTTAGTTGCATGGACATGGCTGCCTCAGTGTCCTGAATCAAGTTAAAATGCTTACTTTGTGTGGTCATTTTGACTTTGGGAAGAGCCGGTTGCTTGCTGGTAGAGCCAGTGAATAAAAGTAGATGAAGACACACCACAGTGGTCTTACAAGCCTGTATTTCTGTTGGGTGGCACTTGGCAGGAGCATTTACCATCTTTTTAAATCAAATTTGTAAACACACAAAAGAGGACTTCCAAAATTGCTTCCGAAGATAGTAAGGTGATGGTATAAATAGGTTCTAAGCGCAGGGATTAATGGCAATGAGTCTTTTACTGAAATAAACATTTAAAAATGTAAATATTTACTATATATTTTGATCACATCTCATGCTTTTCTTTTTTCTTCTTTTTTTAAAAAAAGTACTCTGGAGTGGCTACCAGCTATTTGGTACAGTGACCTCTGAGTTCTGGTTATTCCACTGTTATTAGGGAGGGGAGAAAGTAGCTGGGTCACATTATGTAACTACCATATGATGAGACTTTATCTACAATATTAACTTGTACGACTGTTTTATGATGCAGGAACTATCCTCCCTATTTCATAGTACACATTTCTTTTTGCACCAAAGCCTGTCTCAGCATGGGTAAGAAATAGAGGAGGTAAACTTGGAGTGTTTTGTCATAATGGAGAACACAGGTAATTGCTGCCTTTATTAGCTGTTGTGGTGATAACCTAGATGAATGGCCCATGCATATACCATGAAGGTAGGTGACAAAGGAGTTGTGCAGAAGGAAGCAGTATTCCCCTATCATAAGGCAAAGATAGAGAGGCATTGGGCTGAGAGATAGGAATTCACAATGTTCTCCTCAGATGGGTGTGTTTTTCTTTTTCTTTTCTTTTTTTTTTTTTTTTTTTTTTTTTTTTTTTTTTTTTATGAGCTCTCACTAATTGTCCAGGTTCTGAGCTCAAACTTACGGTCCTATGCTTTAACCTCCTAAGTAGCTGGGACCTCAGGTGGTGCCACTGTACCTCTTTTTACATGGACTGTTTTAGTCTAACCCATTGCTTTTGTTCCACTACTCTTCAAAAATGCCTTTGTCAGTCACCAAAAGTATTGATACTGCTAAATCCTGAAGTTGGTTTCTTGCTCCTGGTTTATTTGACCTAATGGCGTATTCAACTGCGACACTTCCTTCTAGGTACAACACTGTTCTGATACTCTTCTTACCCATGTTCCATCTTTGCTGTTTCTTACCTGGTTGTTATTTTCTCCTTTTACTGTTGTGGCTGTCCGAATGCCCAAGATTCGAATGCCCAAAATTTCTTTCTTCTTTTCTCTGCCTACATTCCTCCCTTTGTTGTGAAAATCTGTCTCCTCTATCTACCTCTCTCCATGGAGGTCTCAAAGGTCGCACTAACTTACTATGGCCAACATTAGTATCCCCCCAACATCCCTCAAATCATGTCTTCCTGAGCTCTTACTCAGACAACTTAATCTTTTTAAAAAATACATACTGCATGGAATTTTTTTTTTTTTTTTTAACATACTCTACACTGATTACCAGGAAATCCTCCTGCTATTGTCTTTAAAAAGTATTCAGGTTTTGACCACTTTTCACCACTTTGACCTCTATTGTTATCCTGATGTAGTTGTTTCTAAGCTAGTTTCTCTGTCTTCTTTCTTGTATCCCTGTGATTATAGATTAACCCAGTAACTTGAATTCTTTAAAAACATGTCACACTATTTCACTTTGCTCTAAACTCAAAATACAGTCATCTCTTGGTGTTCACAAGGGTTTGGTCCAGGACCTCCCACAGATAGCAAAATCGCAGATGCTCAAATCTCATATAAATTGGTGAAGCATTTTTGTATGCCTTATGTGCTTCTTCCCATATATTTTAAGTCATCTCTAAATTATTTTTGATACCTAATACAGTGTAATAACTATCTAAATAGTTGTTTTACTGTATTATGTAGTAAATGACAAAAGTGTCTGTATATGTATAGTAAAGACACATTTTTAAAAGTATTTTAAACCTGTGACAATCTGTGGATGCAAAACTCTCAGATATGTGACACTGACTGTACTTCTTATTTTTGCGAGTAAAGGCCAAAGCTCTTCTGGTGGTCTTTCAGACTAGATGATTGACACCCTTCTTACTTACTTTTTTCATCTTTTTTTCTACCAATTCTCCAAAAATGCCTTTGTCAAAGTCACCAAGGATATTTATTGACACTGCTAAATCTTAAAGTTAGTTTTTTGATCCTCGTTTATCTGACAACTCTGCCACTTACCTTCAGCTACCCACAGTCTTCCTAAGGCTCCTCCTAAGGGCCTTTGCATTGTTGCTCTTTTTGCTTGTACTGCTCTCTTTCTAGATGCCTTCATGGCCAATTCATTTATGCCTTTGCTAAAGATGACTCCTCTCAGGAGGCCTTTGCTGACCACCGTATTCTAAATTCTAACCACTTTATCTTCAGCTTAACATTCCCTTTCCTGCTTTGATTTCTTTATCATACTTTCTAACGTACTAATTATTACAATCATTTTGTTTATGTTAGTTTCCCCTTCCTAGAAAGTGAGTTCTTTAGGGAAGGGAAGGGACTCTTGTCTAAATTGCTCTTTGCTCAGACTATAGACCTATGCCTAGCATCTAGTATGTGTTCAACAAATATTTGAGTTAATGATTTAATAAATTGGATAGTATTGTTAATGAATGGATGTTAAGAGATAGATTGACAAAGCTAACATACGAATAAGAAGTAATTAAGCATTGAAAAGGAAGCTATAGAAAAATGGAATTAAATAGGAGACTGTGTTTAAAAGGATGGTAAATCCAGTGATTACCCAAAAATACAGTATTTTTCAATAGTAATGAGAAATTTTAGTAGTGAAAAATATATTGTTAAAGTTTAATATAACTTTCTGTCTAAAGAAGTTAGCAGATTGTTTCCTGTGTATCTGAGTAAAACAGTGAAACAACAGTGATTATTGGAAAGAACTCTTATGTGGGAAAGGAAGTAAGCTACTTCGGGAAATATGAATGTTGTAGAAATTAATATTCTAAAGTTGTCTGAGAATTCTCAGAGGGGACAGATGTATTTTCCAAGGTTCTTTGTTGTGAGGAGATGTGGAGGATTCTTTTAAAGTGCCAATTTGTGAACATAAGGATGTGCATACCAAAGGGAATTTGAAATGCAAGAAATGTGCACAAAGCCACTTGTTTTGTTCTGTGTCCTTAATAGTTTTGTTTTCATCTCATCCCTTTTTTCTAAGGGTATAATTAAAGTTCTTTTTGTGAAAGGTTCAGATGCTTTTACTGTAAGATTTCCAATTGAAGTAATTCTTGCAATAAATTAATTCCAATGGCAATATCCATTAAACCCATTGTGCATATATGTATGTATTATGAACAAAAGTATAGCTTTAATTTCTTTGTGGCTGTATCATCAGATATCATGAAATGTTTTGTGTTAAAAAGTAAGCATAAGATCTCTCCTGAATCTCCTTGTCTCTCGTAGCTCCTTTGTAAACTCTCTCTTGAAGCTCTCTAGCTCCGTGACCACATCATTTTTAAAATTCATCCTCACCATGTTTTAGCCATTTCCCAGCCTTCCTTCCTGACCTTTCCTTTTATAAAAAAGACTCCTGAAGTCTTTCGGTGACCATCACTTAATTATGTTTCTTAACTGTATACTGATTTTGACCTCCTTTTGCTTCTCTGCAGTTTGGCTTTGTTCATTAACATAACCTTTTTCAAATTCTCTCCTTGTGGGATTGGCCTTGGGTTCACTGAATAAACTACTTACACCCTCCCCACAATTTTCATCGCTTGGATTCCCTTTTCACACAACTTTTTGGTTTTTTTAAAAAGCTTATCGATTCATTGTGGCCTCTGTAATTACTTTTACATGAATAAAATTCAGTCAGTCAGCTCACTTAAGATCTGCAGTCCCAAGGTAATGTCTTGTCTTGTAGATGTAAGACATTGAATTGTCTTTGTCACTTTTGTTCCTGACTCAAAATGTGCAAAACTGAATCAATCACTTTCCCATAGGAAGCATTGAACATCTTTTACTCCCTATTCCATTTCTGTAATTCACATTCTCAGGTCTCCTAGACTGGCAGGCTTGGTATAATATTTTTCTCCTTATATTTCATCTGCTTACTCAACTAGTTTTAATGCCCTATTGATTTTCTTTTCTTTTTTCTTTCGGTACTGGGGATCAAACTCATGTCCTCACGCTTGCCAGGCAGGTGCTTATATCACTGAGCTAAATCCCTGGCCTTTGGTTTTCCTTTCTAAATATCTCTAGATTAACTTCTTTTTCCATTGGCCTCCACTGTATATTCTTGAATTATTCTGTTTCTAGAGGAAGTATGACAAGAAAGGAGGGGGAAGAGTGATACCCATCCAACAAACATCTCTAGATTAATCTTCTTGTAGTCTGCCTTTACTCATGACTTCACTTTACATGGTTTATCTCCTGTGCTTTACAGTTGCACAACTTACAATTGCTAAATCTCGGAAGTGGCTTGTATGAGCATCAACAGATAAATACATAAAGAAAATGTGGTATTTATGTACACTGAAGTACTACTGATCCAGCCATATAGAAGAATTAATATTACTAAGAGTCAGAATATACACAAAGAATTAAAGGTGAAATGTGGAAAATGTAGAAGTTGAAGTTAAATATTAATGCGTTTATTTACTGTAAAATATAGTTCATATTTTTCTTGATTTTTTCCACATAAGTTAGCATATGTATTGTACAAAGTAAGGTGAACTATTTTGTAAATGATTAAAATATACAGAATAGTCTTTGCTATAAATAAGCAAGCAAATACTTTCTCAGATTGTGAAACTATACTTGTAATTAACTTTATGCCTTTAGAACTGGTTGAAAATTGGGCTAAAAATGAATTAGTGCCAAAAACTTGCTTTGCTATACTCTGATAATGGTTTTCTTTTTCTTCCTTTCTCTTTTTCTCTTTGCCTCTCCTGAACATAGTCTTCCTATATAATTCAGATTGGTCTTAAACTCAGTGAGCCCAGGCTGGTCTCAAAATCATATTACTGTCTCAGCCTCATGAGTACTGAAATTGTAGATGTGTGGCTCCTGGCAAAAAAAGTTTTCTCAAGATAAAGTATAGGCAGACATGTTTGTCTCTCTCAATAGTGTTTTGGTGACACTGCTTCAGATTTAATTGACAAAATATAATTTTGTCAGTATTTAGATTAAGAAAAAATAGCATGATTGCTAGATTTAAAAAAAAGAGAAAGAGAAGAAAATCTATCTGTAGGTTTTTTGGTGGGGCAGTGCTAGAATTCAAGCCCACATCTTTGTGAATACTAGACAAATGCTCTATCCTGAGCTATACCCCCAGAGTTTGTACAGTTTTTAAAATCATTTTTCCATAATGAATTGTAAAAGTAAACACTTTCATGTTCTGGAAACATATTTTAATAGGTATTATATTTTATAACATTGGTCCTAGTCAGTTAACTAAAATGCTACCTAGAAGTGACCCAGTTTGTTAAGTTTTGAAGTTAATTTTCCCATGAAAGGGTAACAAAAGGGTGAATGAAAAAGAGTTGACTTTTTTATTGCTTTTGGTAGATTAAAATAGTGAGGTTTGGCCAAGTAAGAGTGTGAGAAAATTTTCTGTTATTTATCATGCAAATTCTAAGAATTTGCTTGGAACTCATTGTACAGAACTAATACAGAGAAGTTACTTAATTTTATTGCAGTGAAGAGTTATAGCAGGTTGTTTTCCTAACCTGTGGATGATAGTGATGGCATTCTCAAATCTATTGATTACACTGGTATTTTTCAGTCTTACTTTTTTCTCATATGAGGATATTCAATGCATTTCATGTATTGCACATTCAGTTAGTTACAAGAATAGGAAGGAAAAATAGGATGGTCTTTGTCTTTATGTCCAGTCTTGACTACATCTTGACAACTGTGACTGAATCAGCTCCTAAATTCATTCTTGCTGGTTTTCTTTTATCATCTCTGTCTAAAGAACTCTGAACTGGATTGTGACTTTATTTTCCACCTTCTTGATCCTTCCTGCACTGCCAAGGAAGTAGTTTTCCTAATGAATGCATAACTTTACTTCATCTCTCTCTTTCTCAAAACCATAACATGACTCACCCTGACCTACTGAAAACTAATTCGAAGTCACAGCCGTGTTACAGCAAGGCTTCCTAGTGTTACAAAATATTCTGAACCGGTGAATCTGTTTGATGTTACTTCTACATAGTCTCTGTATTTCTGTCTGTGTTTTGCTTATTTTGTTTTTATTCAAGAACCTATAAGTGAAAACTGTGACTTTTCCCCATTTTTTATTCTCTGTAGTTAATTCTTAATGGAGTGCCAAATCCTTAGGTAACTGAAGAATGGATGAATAAACACGTTTTTTTAAGGTGAAACAAATAAATGTTGCCTGTATTCTACATTTCCTAGCTCATTGCAATCTCTATGTAAATTGAACATTGGAAAAATGAGAGAAACAGAAGTCAGCAAACAGCTGAACAGATATTACTATGAAAAGATGGTATATCAGGAAAGCAATACCTTGAAATTATATTTCAGCATGCAGTTATATCTTTTCAACCATACCTTATTCATCCCATATATTTAATATTTACTAGAAATTCAATAACTCATTTTTGATTGAACAAGTACATGAACTTCTATTTTAAGCTCTTGATTAAATTACTATACATTGTTGCAGTTGATCTTCAAAGTCGTCTTCCCAATGAACCAAGTCTCCCAGTAGACAATCCTTGTATAATCACCCTTTCTTTGATTCAGGGCTGCTTGCAGTTGTGGTTTTCAAGTGACTCCCAAGGATGTTTCATAGGACCTATTAAAGCTTTTATCTAGGTGTTAGGTGAGATCTGCTTTTGGACTGCTGCCTCTTGAGTCTGCTTTGTAAGCAATATTACTATAATGGGAGAAGCATGAGCCGCGCGGAGAGGCCCTGAGGTATGAAACATCATTGGGTAGCTGGGGAGAGGCCAAGTGCACCAAGGTGCCATACATGAGAGGGACAAGATAAAGCCATCTTAGGAATGCATCCTCCAGCCATGCCAGCTGATGCCACATGCAGCAGTGATGAAGTGTCTAGCTGAACTCTTCAGGTTCCGAACCCACAAAATTCATAAGCAAAATAATGATTATTTTAACTACTAAATTTTGGCATAGTGTTTGGTGTGTTTTGTTTCTTTTTTCTTTTGCGTTGTAATGCATTGAATGTTTGCCCTGCTCCAAATTCATATTTTGAAATCTTAACTCCCACTGGATAGTTGAGGAGTCAGAGGGCTTTGGAAAGTAATTAGATAATGACTTGGACTGGTGCCCCGGTGAGAGAGACCTAAGAAAGCTGCCTCACCCTTTTCCCGCTACGTGAGGATGCAACCAGAACTGAGCAGTATGCAATCCAGAATGGAGCTGTTACAGAAGCCCTACCATGCTGGCATCCTGTTCTTGAACCTTCCAGAAATGTGAGAAAGCAATTTCTGTTCTTTTTTTTTTTTTTCTTTTGGTCTTTTTCCTTTTTATCGGTACCAGGGATCGAACTCACAACTGCCTGCTTGCAAGGCAGGCGCTTATGCTGCTGAGCTAAATGCCCAGCCCCCGCAATTTCTGTTTTTAAGTGACTCAGTGTATGATAATTTGTTGTAGTAGCCTGAACCATGACATGCAGCAATAGATAGCTGACACATAGCATATAAAACATGTATAAATTATCAATAAACTTCACAAATTGAACAAACCTGTGTAACTAACAGATCAAGGATCAGAATATTGCCTGTGCCTTAGAAGCTATTCTGATGTCTCCTTCCGTTAGAGGCCTTCTCTGAGGGTAAGGACCTTACTGGCATTCAGAATTACAGTATTAGTTTTGTCTGGCTTTGAATTTCATGTAAATAGGCTTAATCGTTTTATACTTCTTGTTTTCAGTGCTGGAGATTGAATCCAGCTTATGCAGGACAAGTCTCCTACTGACACTCCAGCAGTTTATTATACTGTATTTCACTTAAAGTTTATGAGACTTATCTGTCATTGGGTATAGCTGTTGTTAAACCATTGTCATTGCTATATTATACATCAGATGGATTTTACACAGTTTGTTTCCTCGACTGTTGATGGCTATTTGAACATTTCCAGTAGTTGACCATTTCGAATATCCTGCTACTAACATTCTTGATAGTTTTAATAAACATTTATACTTCTTATGTGGGGTGGTCTTTTATTGTTTTATGACTATTTTATACTTATGCTTTAAACCAGTCTAGACTGACTATAATGGATATATATTTATAGACTATAATGATTAAATCTATCTGTAGACTATAATGATTCCATCTATCTATCTATAAGCAGTATGCCCGCTAGCAGATTTCATAGCTTAGAGTAGTTATTTAAGAAATATATGTCTACTAATCCTTTAGAAGTTTTTATGTGCCTGGTTCCCTGAAAAAATTTCTGAATTAATCAATGAGTTAACACAAAAAAGAAAGGAAATGTCCTTTCATTTAGACATTATTTTAAAATTAATAACAGATGATGGGAAATATTTCATCTTTGAGCTATTGTTTTTGTTTTGCAAATACTGTGAGAAAGAAAATTATTTTGTTTCTTATAATGAAAAGGATACTAAAAATCCACTGAAGATTCTATATATTATGATCATACTTAAGGGATTTAGCTTTGACAAAACATTTGTTAGGATAGAACTGGTAAAGTATGCTTTATGAATAATCAAAAAGAGTCTTTAAGCATATATACTCTACTTTTCTGAGTGGCTTTTAAAGATTTGTCATATCATTTCTGTAAGAAAAATTAATGAATACAAATATTACAGTTTTTTCTTCACATCTAATCAGCTTGAGGAATTCTCTTGTTCTTTGCTTTTTTGGTGTAACATTTACACTAGTTACTTTAAAAAATTGCAATGATAAAACTATTCCAAATAAGCCAGGTCTGATTATTTTCAATCCTAGCACACTTACTTACATGCCAATACCATATGGAAGAGTTTGACTCATAAATGCCAAAACAAAGTTTTCTGTAATGTGTAGCTGTGAGAAAAAAAAAAAAATGAGTGACATAGAGATTGAAATTAATGGCAGATGGTTTTATAGCTTGTGGTTTGTGTTTGTGGTTGTTAACTCTGAAGACTGAGGATATATAAAAAGATTAAAGAGTTTTTTCATCTATCAGGCTTAAAATACATATATTTATAAACAACTGCCATTCATATTTTGCTTAGTTGCTAGTATTTTTTAATACTGTGATGTTTCAACTGCACTTCATATTTTGCTTAGTTGCTAGTATTTTTTAATACTGTGATGTTTCTTACATCTTCCCATTCATTAATTTATAAATAAACATTTATTGAGTGTTTTTCAGGGAGCAAATGCCACTCCAGGTCATCCAGTTTCCAGAAACAGGGCTCTTTGCTGGCGAGCTTGTGGTTGTCTGGGAATACTAGATACATAGACACATACTCACAATGTGACATCTCCTAGCATAATAACAAAATAAGATCAGCAATTCATTTAGTGCAGAGGATTCTAGAAGTTTTATAGAGTGCAGAAACTTGAGGTGGGTCTTGAAGGAAGTTTAGGAATGTAAAAGAAAGTTTACTAAGCAAGGGGAGTAGCATGATGCCGTGACGCAGAGCTGAAAAAGACTTCATGTGCTCAGACATGGTAAGTTCTCTTTGTTCTGAGTTTAGGGATGTTGGGTTAAAGAGAAGAGGGAAGATGGGGTTGAGGCATTTACCATTCTCACTGCCACAAATCAAGAACCCATCATGCCCCAGTATCTCACCTCTGTCCTTTAATTTGGAACATTGTAATAATTTGGGAACAGGTAACCATTGGTGGAATTGAAATGAGTTGAAGGAAAGGTAGGCTTTTGAGCAGAAAATAATACTGGGTATTCCAGAAAAGAAAAAAACATGATTTGAATATGAAGAATAGGGTGTAGATCTTGTGTGTTTTGAAACAGTGAGCAGATAGTTGATCTTTCCTGAAGGAGAACTGCTACAGTATGAATGAGTGCTAGATTTGAAAGGAGTCCTTAACGGTAGAAGAGTTCTACAGATCGTTGCACCTGGCTTTTGTATATTTATTTCTCTACTCATTGATCTGGGTGAAATTGTACAATGCAGCTGTTGATGTAAATCACAAGATCAAGAAACAAATTATTTTTAATGGGAAGCTATGATGGTTTGAAAGTAAGAATATAAAATGTAAAGACAGATTTGATGTTCTTCAGTTCTCATTATTGGCAGAAACATATTGGGTGTTTTGTATAAGTGCTGAGATAAGGGGAGAGTATTTTGAAATGTGAGGAAAAAGCTGCCATCTTACCAGTAAGATTTGAATAAAGGAAGATGATAGTGGCTCTCTAACCTCAATCGAGGCACTTCATTTACTCTATTAGATGCTGTCTTTTGGTTAACTAGGAATGTAACCTGTAGTGAAAGGGTTAGGAACAATAATCCTGGCAAAACAGGTAATCCTAAAACTGAAGCCCTTTACTCTCTGAGTTAAAACACTAGACAGAGGCTGGGGATTTAGCTCAGCGGCATAAGCACCTGCCTTGCAAGCAGGCGGTCATGAGTTCGATCCCTAGTACCGGTAAAAATGAAAAAGACAAAACCAAACCAAACCAAAACAAAACACCAGACAGTTGTTGAGAACAAGAATTGTCTGGAGGGAAGACAACAACCACTACATACAAGAGGGGCGAGGTTCAGTCTTTCTAATGCTTTTAATAGTGAACTAGAAACTGAATAATGTTGGAATAAATACCTCTGAGATGGTGAGTTCCCGGAACTGGCAGAATCCAGCTGAGGATGGAGGCCAGCTTGTCACAGATGCTATGAGCTGTGATAGTTTTATGTAGATGACCATCAGTGCCACTGGAAGATGTCTGAGAATGTAAAGTGCATTCTTGATATCTTTAAGGTGTGTGAGAACCAGATGGCCTCAGCTGGATGAGGAAACCTGAGACAAGACCAGGGCTGAGGAGGGCTATGTGCTGAAAGGTATTATGGAGGTTTTGGATGAGAAATTAATGTAGGTGCTGAACTCTGATGCTTCTGCAATAATTACAGCTCCTGGGGATTGGATTGAGAGCCTGTGAGTGCCTGATGCTTGGCTAGATGCTCTGCACATGTCATCTGGATTAATCATGACAATAGTTTTGGACAATGAGACTTCTAAAACACAAGCAAAAAGCCTCCCTTCTTTTTATCAGTGAAAAATAGAGATTAAATTACTTGATCCAGTTACGGTATATACTAGATATGTGACTTTGGGAACGTTTCATAATATCTCAATGCCTCTGCACCCCAGTTTAGA
Source organism: Cavia porcellus (assembly GCF_034190915.1). Taxonomy (NCBI): domain Eukaryota; kingdom Metazoa; phylum Chordata; class Mammalia; order Rodentia; family Caviidae; genus Cavia; species Cavia porcellus. The sequence goes on from NW_026947493.1 coordinate 44,401,786, forward strand.
AGTATGAATCATTGTAAGACTTGTCACAGGTACGCTGTATAGTTTAAATGTGTTTGATGCATAGTGGAGGCTTAATGGAGGTTTACTATTATGATGAGATTTTTATTATGTCTTTGAAATTCATACTGTTTTCACTGCAAGACCTTGATTCCCACTGAGTGGAAGAGGGTATGATTATTGACAAAAGAAATATTGACAAGTATTAAAATAGTTATTCTTTACAGGAAATATATTTAAAAACATACGCATTGCATTTAGGAACTTAGTAGACATCCCAGTAGGAGTTGATGAATATGTGGACAGTTGCATTTTTATGTAATAAAGGTTTATCATATTTTGCCTTTGCATTTCCTTATTTACACATCCAACTTCTGTCAATCTAAGATGCTACCCATTTTTATAATTTTTTCTGACCTTCAAAATAGAGAGGAATTACTTTTCCTTTAACCCCTCCTAGAATATTATTTCTTGGCTTACATTATATTTACTTATATAATGGTGTTACCCTCTCTACTAGACCTAAAACTAGGTTTTGACATGCTCTTCAGCATTCTCTTTGTGATGTTTCTTGTGGTGCTTCAGTTTTAGCATGTAAGAACTCAAATTGTTTTTGTTTTTTTTGATTGAATTGAGTCATATTATTAAGCTTTAATTTTTGTTCCTTTTCCTGATCCCTTTAGATAATCAGGAAGACATCTGCAGAACAGTTTCTGTACATAGACCATAGTGGTATTTTTTAAAAAGATATACTAAATATAAAATTTTAATTTTGTATACTTCCTCAGAAACAAACATTACTTTTAATAAAATCAAATTCTGAATCTTTATTTGCTATCTGCCTAGTGATAATTGTGGATGAATGATGGAAGAAAGAAACCTGGTTTTACTCTGGCCTTGCCCCAAACACTTTGAGGCAAAAGAATTAAATGATTAAATACTCCTGCTAATTGACCTGCTATATATGAATTATTCCCTCAGTAGTAGTGGCTCTATGATGTTCCAAAATTCAGGCACCTTGTGACTCTGTCATTTCCCCATCCTGTTGTCACTTAGTTTGCACACTTTAATTCTGAGTTAGTGCAGAAGTTCCATAATTGAGGCTCCTGTCTTCATCCCCCCCCCCACTCAGGATTCAATCCAGGTCCTTTACTGTGTGGTGATGGTGCAATTTCTATACTGATAACCATGTTCTATCAACTAGACTGTTCACAGTTAAATTCTAGGTTGTGAAGCTGGCCTTGAGGCCCTCCAATGTCCCTAATCTGTTCAATTTTGTATAGCATCCTTTCCCTGCCTTCTTTCTTCTGCCAGACTCTTTGAACTTTTTGTTCCAGAATTCCAAGTTATTTTGTTTTTCATTTGTTTAATCAGTCTTTGATTATACATGAAGTGTCTCATCAGTCATGATTATGGATACCAACTCTGGATCTGTGTGACTTGCACCAAAGCTGTGTAGTCCTAGAAGTGTTCTTAATCTCTTTTTCCTTTCAATTTTCACAGATGTATTAGTGCCCACATCACAGGGTTACTCTGCCGTTGGAGTCAATTCCTAGGAAGAGCACAGATTGGAGCCTGGCACATGCAAAGTGTACATCATTTTGCTGTGTTGTTGGGACAACACTGGACATTGGTGTCTTTGTGCTTTCTGCTCTTCTCTCTGTGTTGATTGCTCTTCTTTGTTAACCTGAAAAATTTCTAAATATTTTAAAGTAATCTTTCTAAAGTGCTGGCTTCTTAGTGAAGCCTTTGCCTATCATCTTTCCACCTTGTGAAAAGCCGGTCACTTCATTTTCTGTCTTGCTTCTGAACCTTGAAAATAAATATATATGCCATATACTTTAATTTGAGTATTTATGTTTGTACACTGTAACTCTTGCTAGATTATGAACTCACAAGAACAAAGGCTACAATTTATGCATCATTGATTTCTTGGAAGCTAGCTCAGGGCTGAAACTGGTATTCAATAAATAGCTGTTGAACTGTCCTTTTTTTGAATTGACTGTAAAGTATTTTATGACTTTAAATGATAATGATATTGAATTTCCAGTGATAGAACTCAAATTCAGAGCACTTTATCACTATGTCATACTGATATGTTTGCAGTGTGTATATGTATATATGTATATGTGTTTGCATATGTCATGATATCTGTATATGCATGGTTAAATAATTCCCGTGAGTTGTTCATTTATTCAGCAACTTCTGATAGTTTATAAGAAATGGATTTCTCTGACTTCTATGTAGAGTTGTGGTGATTCAGTGCCAAAGATCTGTTACTGTCTGCCTGGAAGACTACATGTCCACTGATGTGGTTCAAGCTGTGCTTTAATAAACAGGAGCTCAGACACTTTATGATGAGAAGTCCAGCTGAGGACTCTTTCAAGTATACAAGTAAATACTTTTCTGGGTCATGTTCATTTTATAAAAACAGCCAATTCCCAGCCTTCCCTGAAGGTCCCTAGCTGCCAATGGGGTGAGGAAGAAGCAAGGATGGAAAGGAGGAAGGGCCGTCCTGCCTCTCTTTTCCTTGGTGAGTAATAGGACAGGCACCCAGCCAGTGTCACAGTCCCCATGCAGGCTCTCAGGCTGTGCCGAAATGCAGCTTTTCCTTTTGTAGTGACCGTGTTGTTCCAGTGACCAGAGAAACATGACATAGAAGCAGACAAACACACCAAGTTCCTGCCAGTTGCTAGGCTGAGCATTTAAATGTGTATGAGTGTTTGAAATATGCTTCCCACATTGATTTCCTAATCATGACTGGCTTTCAAAGCCAAGCACAATAGTATTGTGAACATTTACCAGCATTTGGTAGGCTTTGCCGCCAAACTAATTAACAGATTGCAATGTAGAAGATTGAGAATAAAAGGAATGCTTTTGATCAAGAAGTAGCTTTGTGGGAAATTTGATTTTTTAATTTAAGGATTATTTCTAATTTTGTGTGATAATGTTATAAATATTCATTCCCTTGGCTATGTTTCAATCTTAACTCCTGCACTTTATAGATTATATTTAATATTGATGCTAATGTAGCTCCAGTGAGCATTATTCAGGTTTTCTTTCAAAAATTTTGGTAAATTATTGAACAGGTAGTCTGCTTTGGATCTAAATGTCAATAGCAGAGCAGTTTATCTGTGTGATGACTTACTATGGACGCAGAAAACTTAATTTCTCTTATTGTCAGAACTAGGTAAACAGCTGTTTTCTCTGGAGTACCAGTACTTTCATAAGCAAGACAGCCTCCTGAAGTCAGAGGCTGAAGACCCACTCGGAAGGCCAAAGCTTGTAAAGCTGGGAGGAAATTAGGATGAGGATCCTCTTCTCTGGATGGCTAGATAGATTTTCAGGGAATAGTTTGAGTGTGTCCTTAGGGCTTAGGTGGTTCTGGGGACAGCTGTCAGCAACTAGTGGTTCTGCAAGTAATCGGGGTCCTAACTAGTGCTGTACAGAGTGATATCCTTTCAATTCTGTCATCAGAGCAAGGAGGTTTCTAACATGGAGCACAACTCTGATGGAAGCTTTTAAGAAACTTTGCGACTCGGGAGCCACATGTAGTAACCAGCTGTCACAGAGGAAATAGCAGGTCAAGGTTAATTCACTTGGTTGGCAAAAGAGTTTTGAGGGAAACGTTTATTTTCGTAATGTTTCTTTTGGCTAGAAACAGAAGAAATGGGGAAAAGATGATCATGCTTGTCTGTTGTCCCTTTTGTACTAATTAGGTTGTACTGATGAAGATGATTTAGTGTGCAAAGGACAACATGAGGTGCATTATATATATAAATTCTTTTAATCTTCATGATGATCTCAGAAGGTAAGCACCATTATTCTCCCCTTGTTATGGAAGGGGAATTGGGAGGCAGAGACACTGGGCCACTGCCCAGGACCACCTAGCTGGCAAATGGTGGAGTAGAATCTGAACCGGAGGACGCTGGTGATAAGAGTCCCTGGTCTTGGCCAGTAAACTGCTGCCTGCATCTTTTTTTTTTTTTTTTTTTTTTTGTCTTTTTCGTTTTTATCGGTACCAGGGATCGAACCCACGACTGCCTGCTTGCAAGGCAGGCACTTATGCCATTGAGCTAAATCCCCAGCCCCTCTGCCTGCATCTTTTGTGAAGTATTTCTCTTCTAGGATTTAGGTCATAAATTTACATCTGTTTCATTTTACTGTGAACTTCGAAAGGCAGGGCTTTGATTTTGTTCCTGTGGCACCACATATGGTACCTACCTTTCAGAAGTTTCACTGAATTGTGGAATGAGGTGCCAGCAACGTGGGACAGAGACAGACAGCAAGAGGGAGAACTTCAAGTGGTGTCTGTGACACTTCTCAACTTTTGTCAGGATGAATAGAAAAACACTTTGCAAATCTGAGTTTTGCATTCACAAAACTAAAGGTAAAGATGCTAAGAAAAAAGAAAGACACTCATTTCTGATGTGTTTTTTACCCCCCTCTTCTCCTATGACTAATGTTTACCTTTCTCTCCTGGAGTGAAGTAAAGACAGTCACTTCCCTTAAAAGTCAAACTGGCAAGACATTTGGCTATCAACCCCACATAAATCAACTCAGAGCCATCCTTGTCATCTTAAAGCTTGGTTCTTTTGTACTATCTGGGCAACTTTGGGACACTCATTATTTCTCTCTAATCTGCTGGATTTCTGCATGGGTTCTGAAGCTGTCTGTTGTAGTCAGGGGTTTTACACAGAGATAAATTAGGTTCAGGACATGGAGTTTATAGTATTTTTATAATGGTATTTTATATAAATATTTTATATTTTATATTTTATATAAATATTTTTATAACCAGGAGTTAACACAGCAAAATGCAGGAAATCTATCCACAACACCAAAGACATAGATTATTTAGTTAAGAGCCCAAATCCCACAGCACATGTCCCACATGAGTCCAGATAAAAACCCAGAGCTCAGGACAATGCCTCCCACGAGTCCAACTGGAGGTCCAGAGCCCACAAGGTCTCACACCAGTCTCATGCGGATCTGTGCCGGGAAGACCCAAGGATCAGTGGTGGAAGCTAGAAGGTCTGTGCCAGCAGGATAGAGGAGCTGTGCTAGTGGGATGAGGGTTCTACGCTGCAGCCTAGAAGTCACACTCACAACAAAGACCAGGGCTATCCTGAAAGGCACCACAACTGTCCTCAGAGACATGGAGGCCCCAAGCTCCTCCTATGACAAGCATAGTCGGGTACATGCCAGGAAGCAGCGTGACGAGTTCATCCTGGATAGCAAGTAGCACATGTCTTCCCCTCCGGAGCCAGGAAGCGATGCTCGATATGAGGACCAAAGCTTGTCCGGGAGAACCAACAACTCAGACAGCAACTCGTAGGAGAACCCACAATGCCTCCTTAACGCCTCAACCCTCAACACTTCTCTTCTTCTCCACCTATTTATCCTGGCAACTTTCCTCAGATGGAGCATCTTCGCTCAATGCATGCTGATGTAATCCAGCTGGCGTTAAGTTGACCACCAGTTCTTAATCCACAACACTGTCTTTCTGTGGGGAGAATTACACAAGGTTCAGTTTCTGTGACCAAGTGCTGTGGTTTGGATTTGGCTTGTCCACCAGGATTCTTGTGTTAGAAGTTTGGTCCTCAGTGTAGCAATATGAGGAGGTGGTGAGACCTTACAGATGTAGAGCTAGTGGGAGGCCATTGACGATGCTGCCCTCAGAAGGAAATGGTATTGTACACTTGAGACGTGCAAGAATATAATTGTGAAACAGTGAGTCTGCTCCCGTTTCTGGCTTCCTGTCTCATCATGTGATCTCACCTTGTTACTCATGCTCCTGTCATGATGCCATCTGTTGTGATGTGGTAAAACCAAGGGAACTGTCACCAGAGACTGAATCAGTGGAGCTCCTGATCAGCAACTTTTCACCTTCCAAAAGTGAGCCAGATAAGTCTCTTTTCTTTTTATAGACTGTTCAGTCTCAGGTTTTTTTTTTTTCCTGCAGCCTCTCATATCAAATTTATTATGAACAAAGTTTTAGACTGGCATTGAAAGGCACCCACAGTTGCTTTACACCTGTGTTTTCAAGTACATTTTTTGCCTTGCTTCCCTTGGTGTCAGTGAGACTTAGTCCTAACCAACGATTGCTAGAAGGCAGAATGACCCAAGCATTCCTGGAGGTCCCGCTTGTCCACAGGAAGCTTGAGCTTTGGGTTTATATCTGGGTTTTCCAGACTTTTAAGATACAGAGCCAGAAAACTAAGCATGTGTGTGAAGCAGGTACATTAGGCACTGTTTTATAACCTGTCTGGACGCTTATCTATGCTTCATTTTGTTTGTGTGGTTTACCTACTTCATAGACATCTGGGTACAGCTTTAGGGAAGGACAGCAAACTAAATAAATAAAATGTGGATATAAAAAAAGGAAAAAAAATAAAAACTAATATATAATGGAAAAGAGTAATGCTAAAGTGGGTAGAGCGGATCTAAATTCAAATACATGTGACATTCTAATTAATGACTAATAAGGATAGTAAATTTCCTAAAAATAGTTATTTTTTCAAAATTAGTTATCTACCTAAATTTTGCTTAAGAGTGGGTTTTTGTCTTTTTTTTTTTTTTTTTTTGTCTTTTTCATTTTTATCGGTACCAGGGATTGAACTCACGACTGCCTGCTTGCAAGGCAGGCGCTTATGCCGCTGAGCTAAATCCCCAGCCCCCAAGAGTGGGTTTTTAAAAAAATTATTTATTTATATATTTTTGGTTTTTAGAGATGGAGTCTTGCTATGTATACTGGCCTTGGACTTACTAGGCTGGGCTCAAACTCATGGTGACCCTCCTGTCTTAATCTCCTGAGTGCTGGGTTGCAGGCAGGCACCACCATGCCTGGTTTAAGATTGTTTTTTGAAGGTGTTTTTAAAATTTAAAAACCTTACATACTCTAAGAATTAAACATTTCCATATCTGTTTACCTAATGAGGATATAAAGAACAATAATATTTTATCAGTATGAATTATTTTAATGTAGTACAAGTAGATACTAATGGAGAAAGTATAAAAATTATCAGTATAAACATTGATATATTGATAAACTTACATACTTTATCATTTTGGGTACATTACTATAGTCTGGTAAGATTTGAACTGGTTTGTCAAATTAGAATGGAGATTAATGATGTACTAGTGTTGGTTTGATAATGTTGCAGTACATTTCTTGCAAAATAATTGAAAATTTTGCTATTTTTAAATAGAAAGCTTATCAGTTCACCATAAGGCACTTTATAAACTTGTCTTAGTATTAAACACAAATAGCTTTATCTATCATTCCTTAATCACTCAATATGATATTGTTGAATTCAGTGCACCTAAACAGACACACTTTTAAGAAATATTACCTATATACCATATACAGTTGTCTCTATAGTTCTCTAAATAAGTAACTGATATAACCAAAATGTGGATATATTTGTAAGCTAAATATTGTGTACTAACAGTTTCTGAGTTTTAAAGTTTTCTAAACTGCTTGTCTATAAACATGTGACTTTCTGCAATGAATCTTGAAAACCCCACTGTTACTGATTAGAGCTGGTACTATCTGTGCCTTCTATACATTATATTTATCATAGAAACTTTAAAGGAATACCTCGATCCATTTCAGTAGTCTGATTTATATGGTGTGATATAGGGCTTGGGGACTCTTTTCTTTTTAAACACTCTTTAGGTAGTTTTAATGTGCAGCCAGGGATAATACCATATTGGCCTTAGAAGAGAATGTTAGGCATAACTGATCTCTGGGTTTTAGCCCTGAGCTCACCTGCCCTGAGGTTTGCTGCAGCCTGCCTAGACCAAACTCTGGGCCATTCACTTGCCTAAAACCCAAAGCCTCCTAGAGGTTATTGCCAGTGCCCCTCATGCCTTGGACTAGAGAATTGCACCAAATTGCATTTATGAATGTTGGTGTATTTTTCTTACTACTGCTAGGTAGAACACTCATGAAGTGAGACGGGGAACATGTGAAAAAAATTGTTCAGGGGTAACCATTAGGGATTGATGGGGACTGGGAAAAAGGCCACTGCTACTCAGCCCTAGACAGTTGCTGCCAGACAGAAGTGTCATCTCCAGTATAGTTAGCATGTATAACTTTCTAAGAAATTAAAATTCCAGCATGAATCTTTCTTAACTTTTAAGGCAATGCAATCATTTAAATTTTATTACATATTGCACTATTTTTTTTTTTTTTTGTCTTTTTCCTTTTTATTGGTACCTGGGATCGAACTCACGACTGCCTGCTTGCAAGGCAGGCACTTAGGCTGCCGAGCTAAATCCTCAGCCCCATATTGTGCTATTTTATTGTTGTTCATTCTTATTAAGGAAAGTCCTTGCAAAGATATATATTGTAAAGGTAACACAAGCCATGTGTTAAGCTCTGAAAAGGGAGTGGTAGATTCCCTTGATGAGGAACTTTCCCACAGAGAAAGGGTATATTGACCTACACTTGCTCTTCCTCTTAACTTTCTCTGGATCTGGTATGGACTAGTGTTCTGGGAAGCCAAAGTTAATCTGTGAGTGCCAAAATGCCATATTGGTCTGAGATTGTATTGAGCGCATTTGCCCAGTTTCTATGCTGACTATGGTTCAGCAGGGATAAGGGTGGTTTAGTATATGTGCTGTGAACGTGAGCACAGATGAGGGTTATTTTAATGCCAATGACAGGTGTTAAGATGTTACAGGCAGGTACAGATCTCTGAGTCAACTCGACATCCTGGTTTTGCTCTATTTTTATGGATGTTTCTAATATGTGTATATTAATTAGTCTCAACTGAGAAGCATGATTAACATTTCTTCAGTATTCATTCAGCATTTAGGCTGAGAAACATTTTAAAACTCGGAAAATATAGCCTTTTATAATTTTATGAGAGCAACTTTTAATATACAAATTTCTTCTTAAGTGTTTGAACACTTAACAACATAATATGCATTAAGCATTAATAAAGCAATGCACTAAGTTCCAAAAACCATGATTGTTAATAGCAATGTAACTATAGGATCTGAATGTTGACATTTTGATTTAGGAGACAAAAAGCTCATTTTCCATAGCTGCTATAGCAACGGTCCAGATTCCTTTAGTTTGTGTATTCATCTGAACATAATAGGAGCTGTCTTCTTGTTAGAAGAACCAAACTTTATTCTTTCAGAGGGTATAAGAGGTCATAATTGGTACTCTAGAAAAACAGGGGTAGTGTAATTAGTTATTCTTAAGGAGACTACTCAGCTAAACACATTTCAGTTGGGAATTCTGAACTTAAAGTTGCAGTGTTTACAAGGTAAGAAATAGATATTTGATGATCTGAAATGTTTATTTTGAAATCTGAATTATTTAAAACTATCCTTCACTTATATTTAGAAGAAAATTTCAGAATGTTCTCAGTTTTTAAAAAATGATGTAACAATTATTTAAAATGGGTTCTAGATTTACAAATATTTATAAGTGGAATTCTGTTTAATAGCTGTTTTTCTTAAATACAGGTAATTTCTCAAAGTCTTTCATTCACTATATTTTCTGACTACCCTCATGGGGTATTTTATTGACCTGTGTCCCTTTTCCATATAGTAACATCTATTTGGAATACATGATTGAGTGTGAAATGTCTAAATTTGTAGCATAATTCCAATTTTATGGGAAGAATGCTACATCTTGCAGCTGAGTTGCTATAGTTTTCAGTACCAGTCAACATCAGCATACCAAATATATGATTAAATGCCTATGAGGGTTTTATCCAATATGTTCTGTTGGCAGTTTAATTAAGAAAAAAAATACATGAGCTAAAGAACAGGGAGAAATCAGCATGGAGAAAGTGGATTTTGATGTAGTGTGTAAAAATGTAGCTTGAGGGCTGGGGATTTAGCTCAGCACCATAAGCATCTTCCTGGCAAGCATGAGGTCATGAGTTCAATCCCCAGCACACACACAAAAAAGTCAATAAAAGCGTAGGTTGAATGTACACAGGCAAGTAGACATGGTTTTTATCAGTAACACTGACTATTGAGGAAGAAATGATTGAAATCAATGCTACAGTCATTGAAGTGACTGTAGGAAGATAATATTTAAGATGATATTACATTAGATAATAGAACTAAGTTAAATCATGCAAGAATAATGCATAACAATTGTATATATCTTTAAAATGGTTATCAATTGTTTGATTATTCTCTGTGAGTCCATTCAATAAAGAGTATGTCTACTGGAAGCCAGTCTGTGTTTTGTTCTAGTTCAAGTCCATAGACTACACACACTGTCTAAGAAATATGCCCCACAGGTCATCAGCTGGAGTCATAGTGTTGGCATTTGATGTATTTCATAGTGACATAGAATAACAAAAAGTCAATTTTTAGACAAACCTTAATGTCACAGAACATATTATTGTAAGTTTAAGGATAGTAAAGAGAGGAAATTCTTTCATCGGTTGTAGATTCTTGATGCCAATTAGTTCATTTTCTTATATTTTGAAATATAAAGTATGGGGATTCCGATGGAAGATGGCAGAAGAGTAAGCAGCAGAGTAAACAGCCTCTCTGGGAGAAACAATCCAGATGCTGGAATATAGCATTCTGGAGAAGACAAAAAGGAAGGAGATGGCCTTGACCCAGGCAGAACCTAGAGTGAGAATTGAAACCCCCAAAGAGAATTAAAAAAAAAAAAAAAAAAAAAAAAAAAAAAAAACCTAAACAGAAGAAGGTGGTAGCTGGCAGCACTTTGA